>NW_027491014.1:2400000-4800000 GCF_021521415.1 Bidens hawaiensis
CCCGCTGCCAGGGGCGCTGCCCCCGGACCCCCGTTCGTTGTGGGTCATATAAAGATAGAAATACAATATGAGTAGTGATAGTTAATTGATACGTATACTTGTTATACAGTCAGCCGTGCACAACTGAAGAAAGGGATTACGATTAACGGTGAACGTAACCGTGTTCAGGTGAGTTTCTAGCCCCACTTCCTTGTTATGTTTTCGGGGCTGTGTGCATACTCGATGTGATAGTTAATACACTTATCTTAAGTGATAAGTGTATGCCTTGTATGATTTATGTAGGATGATCGATTGACGGTGCGTGAACGATCTTCGGATATTGCATGAACCGTCAGGTGGTAGTTAAGATATGATTGATAAGTATAATGAGAGATATGATGTATGTATGAATATATGATGTATGCATAATGTATGTATGTAATGATGATGGTACGTGAACGCTCTTCGGAGATTGCACGTATTGTCAAGGAAAGTATGTATGAATAGGTATGGTACGGTTACACGAAACAAAGGGACCAGACCCTTTTATTATCTGTGATGTTAGGAACCAGATCCTTATAATATCTGTGATGTTAGGGACCAGACCCATTTAATATCTGTGATGTTAGGGACCAGACCCTTATAATATCTGTGATGTTAGGGACCAGACCCTTATAATATCTGTGATGTTAGGGACCAGACCCTTATAATATCTGTGAGGTTATAGGGCGAAAGGCTCTTTAAAACGTATGATTAGGTATGTAAAGAAAGTATGAAGGTAAAAATGAAAGTATATGCACTTAGGTGTGTATGAAAGAAAGTTAAGAGGTTAAGTATGAAATGTAAGAATGTATTGTATAATTATGTGATTAACTAGAACTCACTCAGCGTAGCTGACTTTTAGTATGCACGCAGGTGAGTAGGATGAGGCAGCTCGCTTGAGGAGACACGTGGCACCGAATAAGAGGCTGGCATCGAAAGACTCAAGACGTTTAAGTTTAATGTTTCGTTTATTTTGAAAGACAAAATGATGTTTTAAGACAAGACGTGTTTTGTTACGAAATGTTTTATGAAAGCTTTTATGTTCCGCGAATGTTTTAATTAACTCTGATTGCAAGAACTGTGTTTATGAGTAAATCCGACGCTAAAGTAGGGCTACCGGTTTGGGGGCCTTACAACTCTTAACATATCTTCAATAATAATAATCATACAATTCACACCAGAAAACCAAAATCTGAACTGTCAGATGAGTTAATTAAAACTAATTATTTGAAAATGGTGAGGTAATGAAATTGGGGGTTTGAAAGAAAGGAGAGAAAGACATACGTTGTTCTTTGAAGAAGTTGTTGCCTTGGAGGCGTGAGCCGAGGCGATCCATGGCTTGACCAGTTTCACGGATCCAGAAGCCGATTGTGTAAGCTGATCTTCCTAGGGCTCCCATCGCCGATCACCGTCTTCTGCCGCTGCGTATGTATAAGTGAAAAAATGATAAGCAGTGAGTCCCTTGTTATTTTAATTCTTACACTTTTTAGTTTCGAAGTCGTCCTTCTGGCTTTAATTAACTTTGCGCATATCAATTGTTCGTAAGGCACGATTATAATCGATAACAAAATTACATGCAACAAATTAACTAAATCATTTTCCAAACCTACTTCTTCTTTTCTTCGAATCTAACCAGTGCGGCCTCAAGACTTATATTACCTGTATAAATTTAATTACAGAGGCAGTTTTTTCAGCGACAACGAATAAGTTTTGTTGGGACTGTCAACGCTGTGCATAGCACCTAAAAAAATAACAGAGGAAACTTACAAAGTAAATCTATAATATCTGCCCAAGTATTAAAAGCACCAAAGCCCAGAAAACTTACATGCAAAGACTCAACATTTGGATACCTAACACGTTATAGTTACATACAAATTTAAAACAGTTACCACATAAACCAACCCTATATATAAGAATACATAATCAATACAAACAGTACTACACATAAACCCTTGATAACATCAAAAATATATATATTAATGTATCTTATATTACAGATTTGTGATACAAATTACTAATTATAAGTGTTTAAAGCATTATGCTTAAAACATAACGTAAAACAGAATCTTAATTTGTAAAGACTTAATACAGAAATCAAATTGAATAAAAATGTAAATGATACTATAATGACTGGAAGGCAAAAAGCCAAAGACTATTCCTACCATCACTTTGATACAAAGATGTATCATATAATATATAAAATATTAGATGACTTACCGTATTTATCGGTTCGTGGGTATGAATCGTCTCTATTTGCTTCAAAGACTTGCCTTTCAAAACATCTTCAAGCAAACCTAATGTCACACCCCGACTAGGTAGTTATGGAAGCGTAATACGGGAATGTAACAGATAACACTGGTATCAACCACATTGTTTATAAAGAAATTCAACAAACTAATTTACATCATATTACATTGGTAGGTACTAAGTTTATAAACTAGATGAAAATCACATAACCAGTTCTCGGTTTCTTATTCATTAGTACGTATTTGCATCTATTCACAGCTATTCAACTTTGCTTTTAACACCAAGCACGTAGGCAATTCATTCCAACTTCGGCTCACCTGAAAAACATGTTAAAACGGGTCAACTACGTCTAGTTGGTGAGTTTCAAGTTTCACGAGTACGAACAAAGTCAGTATACGAGTTCGTAAAGTTCATAGTACGTATGTATACGATGTATTATACTAAGCCACAAGTGAAACCGAAACGAGCTATAACACATGGCCTCTCCTGCCCATGCACTCCCGTTGACATTTAACAGTCACTTTGCCCCAAAGTATGTACTATGTTTAACACCACATAGCAGAATGTAACAAGTTTAATGACAATGTGCAACTGGGTTAACATGTTCCGGCATACCCCTCCGGCCCTGTCAGTTGGGTTTGTCAAACCGATAGTACTATCCACACGTCACCGGCACGAAGTTAATCACTTGTGTGTGTGGGGACTTTCAAGTGTTAGTACTTAGATAATTCACATCAACACACGTTTTCAAGTATATAGACATATATAAACATGCTTTCCACCCCAAAAGTTCGTAAAACAGTTTAGAAAGTGGGGTCGTGAAACTCACCTTAGCGTAGTTCAAGCTGGTAATACGTGTCAATAAGTAATGTGTATTGATTATAGCTTGAATCTTATAACCGGTATCGTACTGTTAATACTAGTACAGTGTTTAAGCTAAATCAGGCTGTATAACTAGTCTGGGTATATCTGTTAGGCCCAGAACATGACCATAGTCTTAGATTGTGACGTTGTACACTATGAAATGTTCAAAACCAGATTTGGCTCAGTTTCACCGGTTTCCGAGCCTAGCCAAGTTGATCGTTTACGCGTTTCGGAAATAGGTAAGATCACATAAACTTAAGTAAACATATTGATTGATAACATGATTTAATTTATGAAATAATTTCAAGGTTTCGGTATCTGGATTGATCGCAGGGTTCGTTTCCATTTTCTTACGTATTTGATAATACAAAACGCGTGCAATCCATCCGAATTGTCCGGAATTCTCGTAAAAAGTTAGTTTTTTTCAAATTCATATAAAACTATGATATTTGACCACTTTTGACATTTTGACATACCAGTCAGTCCGTTAAACACAAAACTGTCGGTTTTGTTAAAACAAATTTAGTTTAAATCTTTGTTTAATCATAACTAATTATGCACTTAAATATAAATTATGGAAATATTTGTAAGAATAAATTCAAATATGGAGAATTTTTTAAAAATATTTTTCAGAAATTTTAAGATTAATTATCTATTTATAAAAATTCATTAAATGTGTCGTAATTAAGTAATAAATAGCCCATTTCGATATAAACGACATCCGAAAATCCGATAATTTTTTCAAGTGGTCTCAATATCATCACATAGCCCCTGCAAAATGTCCAGAATCTAACTATTTGGCCGAAATGCCTTTTTGCGCGTTTTTCGGCTATTAAAACTCGATTAAAACAAAATTGCACAAAAAAATACTTAGACATCTCCAAATGTTCTAAATTTTTTCCAGTGCTCTAAACATAACATTTCCGGGTAATAAATTCGCCAAATAAACGCCAATAAACGGCAATAAATTCGCCAAATATTCTCCGTTTATCGAAAAATTACCAAATTTGAACAGGGACTCATTTACATGATTCCTAATATCCCTGAAAAGTTTCATAATCTAACAACAAGCACGTCACAATCAAAGCACAAACAGCCCTAAACAAGTAATACGGTAATACCTTGTCGGTTTTCGGTGGTTTTCGATGGTTTAAACGACTCTCCGGGTCTTGGGTCGCAAAGTAAGTGTATCTACGTATCATATAACATCAAACCAAGCATAAATAATCCATAGAACAGCCTTGTTAATTAGGGTTTCGGTTTTGGTTTCAAACCGAACTTTCAAACCGTAAAAGCGTCGTATTCATGTTCTAATCCGTGTTTTTGACCAAAAATCCATATGATTCTATTTTGTAGACATGTTTAACATCAAAGCATAATTTTAGTTGATTATTATGGTTTTTGAATTGTTAAACATGCTTAAAACTAATCAAGACCTTAATTTCTAAGTTTAAACCATCTTAATCAAGCTTGAAATCTAATGAAATTAAATGGTTACCTTAATGTTTTTGGCTGAAAGATGAAGATATTAAGCTGAGAATTGAGTTGGTAAAGGTTTGTGTGGAAAAAAAATGACCATGAGGTCCATAAACACTGCAGGCGCATTGGTCAATCCAAACGGAATAACCAAAAATTCATAGTGATCATACTGAGTTCAGCAGGCTGTTTTTGGGATATCTTCTTCTTGAATTCTTACTTGATGATAACCCGATCTGAGATCAATTTTTGAGAAAAACTTCTCACCCTAGAGCTGATCAAACAAGTCATCAATTCGGGGTAAGGGGTATCTATTCTTTATAGTCACCTTATTCAATTCCCGATAATCAATACACATCCGAAAACTTCCATCCTTCTTTTTCACATATAACACTGGTGCTCCCCTCGGAGAATAACTAGGCCGGATAAAGCCCTTGTCTAATAACTCTTGCAACTGGTTGGATAGTTCTTGCATTTCAGAAGGTGCAAGTCGGTAAGGTGCCTTAGCAATGGAGGCTGCTCCCGGTATCAGGTCAATACGGAATTCGACTTGTCGGGTCGGTTGTAAACCAGGTAACTCATCGGGAAATACATCTGAATACTCGTGTACCACTGGGATGTCATCTATTCGCTTTTCATCGGGTTCCTTAACTGTTACGCTCGCTAAGTATAATGTACAACTTTGGCGCAAAATACTTTAATGCCTTAAGTTGGGATACGAGAGGCAGTATAGTACCAGATTTCTCACCTTGAACAATCATTGCCTCATCATTCGAAAGAGGTATCTTAACAGTCTTATCTTTACAAATGATTTCAGCTTTAAACTTAGATAGCCAGTCCATACCGACTATAACATCAAAACTTTCTAATTCCGCTGGAAGTAAATCAATAAGAAACGGGTGGTCATTCAAGACAAGGGAACAGTTTCGTACTATTCGGTTAAAAAGTATACATTTACCGTTAGAGAGCTCTATAGTGTATGGTTTTGTTAATTCAGTAATCAAAATTTTCCTCAATGATAAGAAGTTAGTAGCTACAAAACTTTTATCGGCGTCCGTAACAATTAAGACTGAAGCTCAATGATTAGAAACTAAGCAAGCACCTGTTACTACATGTGGGTCTTGTCGCGCTTCGTCGGATCCGTTTACGAAGGTGCGTCCCCTAGCTGGATTGGAAGTTGATGTTTGCCCTTGGTTTTGTCCTTTTACTACATCGGGATTCAATTTGGGGCATTGTCTCCTAAAGTGTTTCGTACTACCGCACTTATAACATGTCTGGTGGCTCATTGAAGGTGGGGTTTGTTGATTAGATTGTTGTCGAATTGGTTGGGGACTAGGTGGTTGTGGACAACGAGGTTGGGTTGTTTGAGACTGTCGGTTTGAAGTATTCATTATAGTTCTACAACTTGGGGAATAATGCCCGATCTTTCCACATCTTTGACATATGGCCATTCGACATTCACAGTATGATGCAACTTACACTTTCCACACTTTGGCAATAACCCTTTGTATGTATCTTGTTTCATGACGGAACTGGTCATAGCATAGTTTTGAGTTGTAGGGCAGATTTGTTTATTCCGAGATTTCACTTGTGTTATAGAGGTATAACTAGTTCGTTTCAAACCGGACGATTCCCCTGGTACTCTTAATACATCGTTTCTTGTAAGGTTAAAAGTAACGACACCGACTTATAACACGTCACTTTCTAAAGTTGGGTGGGCTATGGAATTAACTATACTCCTCACGGCTGGGGTCAGTCCCCAAATATAGCGTTCAATTTGCTTTAATTCCGGAATAATTGACCATGGTACTAAACGAGTCAATTCTTGAAACGATTTGTGTAACTTAAATGATCAGCGCCCTTCATTTCCAAATTCCAAAGTTCGTGTTCTAATTTCAGGATCTCATTTCTTGGGCAAAAATGTTCTAATACTAGGGTTTTAAGTTCAGGCCATGTCATACTGTTAACCATTTCTCGTCCCTGAATTTGTACAATCATATTCCATCACATCAAAGCATGATCCAGAAACATACTGGTAGCGAATTTGACTATATGGCCTGGTGAATATTCACTAATGTTATTTATGGACTCGGTCTTTTCAATACATCTTATCAATCAGTTTAGTTCCTCAGTACCTCTGAAATTTATAGGTCTAAATGACATAAGCTGTTCATACGAACATTCTCGATGCGAAGAATTCGTGTTACCAGAAATATTAGTATATAATGGGGGAGTTATATTCGTGACATTATTTGTATTCAACGGGGAAATAGTATTCGTAGCTGCATTAGTGTTCGGCGGAGGTGTAGTATTAGCGGTTGTATCAGTGCTCGATGGTTGGTTAACTGTTGTATTTGCACGTATGCCAGCAGTGACTTGCGCTACAATAGTCGGTATCTCTGCTTGTAGTTGGCGAGCAATCATTTCGCCCACCTCCGCCTCAGATATAGTATTGTTTTCTCTGGGGCCATTCTATAACAATAATCATAAACACACATCTATGCCAAGGAACACATTTGTATTACCCATAACTGTTATTGTACATATGTATTCCAAAATCAACGCATAGGCTTAACCTGGTATAAGCCAACACTTTAAATAGACGTACTAAAATTTGTCACTATATAGAGACTTAACCCGGTAATGGTCAGTGTTTCTAATAATAGTAGATTATTAACATCCTCCATGTCAGCGCAATATACTACTACTTGTGCTGCATGGAGTATCAAAATACTACGTACAACCAACCATACTATTTTTATTTCTGTTTATTCATATGTATATAATACAATAACCACACAAACAACCAATTAGGCTGCAATAACTGCTTGACAACCCCATAACTAGGTTTTCACTCTGTCCAAGAGATGTTAAGAATGAGTATCGGATCAGTGTAAGTTAATTACTACTTGGTGTATATCTAGCATGTAATCATATAGCTCACGTCTTCTCTGTAAGTTGGTAACTATAGCTATTAAGTGCCCTAGTACCTGATTAGTCAATACAACTAACCAGGCCGGGTCGGCTAAATGGGGAGGTACTTGATCGGGTACAGGTATACTCCATGTAGGGAAATGTATCTCGGTAACCAGGATATGGAAGGTTCTTCCCTTATGATAAGTCAATGTGGGTGGGGAAGGCATACTATCAGGTGGTGGTACTCTTGTACAGTCAGTCTGACTAGCTCTATGAGTGGATGCAGTCACCGGGGTATGATGTGATGATGGTGTGGGAGATCTAGGAGTTCTAGTAGGTGAGTGGTAAGTACCGGTGAATCCTACCTCATGCCTAGGTGATGTTCTAGAGGAATAACTGTCACATCTATAGCCTGACAAGTAAGGCTTATCAATGGGCGCCTCATATGAAATCACGTCATGTCTCTCATTTCCATCTATTTCTACATATTTGTTCTCCTCCGAGTCTTTTTCTTGTTCTTCCTTCTCAAGAGATAGTGTTTGTATTTGATCAGTTGCATCATATCTGGTCCTCGACATTCCTCTATACAAAGGTTAGTATAATAATAACAATTCTTAATAACATTAAATATAACAGTGTATAATATTAATTACAGTTTAGTACTTACACGTATTCGTACACATTAGCATATATAATATTTTATATAGATATATATATTTATTTAATATTATATTTTATATACATATGTTGTTGTTTTTACATATTGGATTGTTTATCGACTCCTTCAAGAATTCCCTCGTACAAACAAGTCCGTTATTACGTTCCGGACCATAATAACCCACTTGTCCATTCGAGTTCATCCCGAGAATCGTCATTATATATTATTTAATATTATTTTATTCCCGGAGCAAATCGAGCCTAAGGTTATACTGAGTATCCTAAGGGAAATCCTAATTCTTTATAACCAATGGCTCTGATACCAACTTCTGCCACACCCCGACTAGGTAGTTGCGGAAGCGTAATACGGGAATGTAACAGATAACACTGGTATCAACCACATTGTTTATAAAGAAATACAACAAACTAATTTACATCATATTACATTGGTAGGTACTAAGTTTATAAACTAGATGAAAATCACATAACCAGTTCTCGGTTTCTTATTCATTAGTACGTATTTGCATCTATTCACAACTATTCAACTTTGCTTTTAACACCAAGCACGTAAGCAATTCATTCCAACTTCGGCTCACCTGAAAAACATGTTAAAACGGGTCAACTACGTCTAGTTGGTGAGTTTCAAGTTTCACGAGTACGAACAAAGTCAGTATACGAGTTCGTAAAGTTCATAGTACGTATGTATATATGTATGTGTATGATGTATTATACTAAGCCACAAGTGAAACCGAAACGAGCTATAACACATGGCCTCTCCTGCCCATGCACTCCCGTTGACATTTAACAGCCACTTTGCCCCAAAGTATGTACTATGTTTAACACCACATAGCAGAATGTAACAAGTTTAATGACAATGTGCAACTGGGTTAACATGTTCCGGCATACCCCTCCGGCCCTGTCAGTTGGGTTTGTCAAACCGATAGTACTATCCACACGTCACCGGCACGAAGTTAATCACTTGTGTGTGTGGGGACTT
Source organism: Bidens hawaiensis (assembly GCF_021521415.1). Classification (NCBI taxonomy): domain Eukaryota; kingdom Viridiplantae; phylum Streptophyta; class Magnoliopsida; order Asterales; family Asteraceae; genus Bidens; species Bidens hawaiensis. The sequence continues at coordinate 2,409,179 of NW_027491014.1, forward strand.
TCAAGTGTTAGTACTTAGATAATTCACATCAACACACGTTTTCAAGTATATAGACATATATAAACATGCTTTCCACCCCAAAAGTTCGTAAAACAGTTTAGAAAGTGGGGTCGTGAAACTCACCTTAGCGTAGTTCAAGCTGGTAATACGTGTCAATAAGTAATGTGTATTGATTATAGCTTGAATCTTATAACCGGTATCGTACTGTTAATACTAGTACAGTGTTTAAGCTAAATCAGGCTGTATAACTAGTCTGGGTATATCTGTTAGGCCCAGAACATGACCATAGTCTTAGATTGTGACGTTGTACACAATGAAATGTTCAAAACCAGATTTGGCTCAGTTTCACCGGTTTCCTAGCCTAGCCAAGTTGATCGTTTACGCGTTTCGGAAATAGGTAAGATCACATAAACTTAAGTAAACATATTGATTGATAACATGATTTGATTTATGAAACAATTTCAAGGTTTCGGTATCTGGATTGATTCCGTTTTCTTACGTATTTAATAATACAAAACGCGTACAATCCATCCGAATTGTCCGGAATTCTCGTAAAAGGTTAGTTTTTTTCAAAATCATCTAAAACTATGATATTTGACCACTTTTGACATTTTGACATACCAGTCAGTCCGTTAAACACAAAACTGCCGGTTTCGTTAAAACAAATATAGTTTAAATCTTTGATTAATCATAACTAATTATGCACTTATATATAAATTATGGAAATTTTTGTAAAAATAAATTCAAATATGGAGAATTTTATAAAAATATTTTCATAAATTTTAAGATTAATTATCTATTTATAAAAATTCATTAAATGTGTCGTAATTAAGTTATAAATAGCCCATTTATATCAAACGACATCCGAAAAATCCGATAATTTTTCCAAGTGGTCTCAATATCATCACATAGCCCCTACAAAATGTCCAGAATCTAACTCTTTGGTCGAAATACCTCTTTGCGCGTTTTTCGGCTATTAAAACTTGATTAAAACAAAATTGCACAAAAAAATACTTAGACATCTCCAAATGTTCTAAAATTTTTCCAGTGCTCTAAACATAAAATATCTGGGTTCCAAACAAAATTTCATAATCTTTCATGAAGTTTACCTATTTTTCCCGAATAAACGCCAATAAACGGTAATAAATTCGCAAAATATTCTCTGTTTATCAAAAAATTACCAAATTTGAACAAGGACTCATTTACATGATCCCTAATATTCCTGAAAAGTTTCATGACCTAACAACAAGCACATCACAATCAAAGCATAAATAGCCCCTAAACAAGTAATACGGTAATACCTTGTCGGTTTTCGGTGGTTTTCGATGGTTTAAATGATTCTCCGGGTCTTGGGTCACAAATAAGTGTATCTACATATCATATAACATCAAACCAGGCTTAAATCATCCATAGAACAGCCTTGTTAATTAGGGTTTTGGTTTTGGTTTCAAACCGAACTTTCAAACCGTAAAAGCGGCGTATTCATGTTCTAATCCGCGTTTTTGACCAAAAATCCATATGATTCTGTTTTTTAGACATGTTTAAACATGCTTAAAACTAATCAAGACCTTAATTTCTAAGTTTAAACCATCTTAATCAAGCTTGAAATCTAATGAAATTAGATGGTTACCTTGATGTTTTTGGCTGAAAGATGAAGATATTAAGCTGAGAATTGAGTAGGTAAAGGTTTGTGTGGAAAAAAAATGAATACTTCAAGAAATAACATAACTCTTGGTGTGTAGTCTTCTACATTAGCTGCCGCAAGTAATTGGGGCCCCTTTGGGCCTCCCTTTGGCCCATTAGTGCATCGTTTTGCGTGCCAAAGTTTGATCTTGGTCCAAAATATAATTCAGGTCCGGTTTTTCGTGAAAAAATTAAATCGGGTGCGAGAAATAGCGTGAAAACGGTCGTTTTTCGACTCTTTTTTGCAAAATATTAAAAACATGTTAAAAGGTTGTAAAACCCCAAAATATTTTCACGGATTGCTTAGAACATGTCATATAAGTGTTTTATAATCTTTTTTGGCTTGACGGATTTTACAATGCTCGTTTTGATGTTAACGATTGCGTTTAAACTCATAGCGATCAATAAACGAAACCCTTTTCGTTTAAATGGTTTTAAACGTACTGAGGCCTAAATATCAATATGTTAGCCTCTATAACATATATATAACTCATATTGACCCCTCGGTGTATATATACGGGTCTTAGTCAGTATCAGTCGGTTACTCGTTTAATTGCTACGAATTAACCGATTTATCGTTTACTTGCTACGTAGTGAATAAAGTATACCCTGTTTTGTCACGAATGTCACATTCTCCCCCCGTTAAGTAATTTCATCCTCGATTTGATGTGTTATCGGTATAGTGAGGTACTGTGTGGCTAATAATATCATATAGACACTAGAGGTTGTTGTCAATGTGGCAAAAAATTTGAAGTTGTCACTCAAACACTTTTTTGTAGTTTGTGGTGTGGCCATTGTCTTACCGTTTGTCACACATAATGCCTTTGTAATATAAAGTGTGGCTATTATCCTACTTTTCGTCACACAAAAATGTTTATGTTGTGGCTAATGGTCATTTATAGACTCTAATTTTTGTAATTTCAGGTGTGGCTATTGTCTTACTTTTGGCCACACCTATTTAATGTGTTCTATGTGGCCAAATTGTGTGTAATTAGGCAATATATAATTATTTTTATTTTTTGTGCAGTAATATAAAACAGCTATAAGCAAGCATGACAAAACAAATTATATTAACAATAATATTCACTTAAGAAAATGTATATGCAAAATATCTTACAAAATACAAAAATAACGACTACCTATATACTAGCTAAGGCGTCGGTTTTCTTGGCACTGCTTCTTGTCTTCTATTTGGTCACCCGGTCTATCGTTGTGTACTTTGCCTTTGCCTTCTTGCCAGTTCTGTCTGGTTCTTTTGAGGATGGGAGTGAAGGTAGTTGGAAAAACAGAATATGAAAAACAAATATGTATAACTAATGTCGTATTTTGTAATTAAATAGAACAAAATAGTAGGCCTAAAAACGAACCGAACGTTCATTTAACTGTTCGTGAACCTTTCGGCGGGATGTTCGTTTATCTTTGTTCAATTACGTTAGTTTAGATTATAAACAAACGAACATAAACGAGCACAAGTGTTCATTTTTTAAACTAAATGAAAAAGAACATAGATATTTGTTCGGTTAAGTTAAAAGGGAACAAACCTCCTGGTCACATAAGATTAGGTGTTCTGGCCAAGCAACAAAAGTACCAATTGCGTCGACAACAGTCGTAATTTAACCTGCCTCACATGGAATAATTCCTTGTTCCTTTATGGCTCCATCAATACTAACTTTATAGCAACCCTCCGGGATTGCTTTTCCATGAAACTTTTGTGGAACCGGTGACCAATGAACTTTACCATTTGGCCACCTTGTTACGTTTGTCATGCACACACCAATGACACTCATACACCTATAAACCATCATGTGAAATTAAGATGACTTATTTGAAGTCAATATGTAAGTACATACCCATGTTGGTGGGAAATTAACAATGTTTCGCGCAGTACATACCTTTATGTCAGCAGGTGGGGAAGCTTCATCCGTAGATACATCAACTTTTCTTTTACGGCTTCTCCGTTTTACCTAAAAACCATTCAATGAGTCAATCAACAATTAAAGGAAAAACTGAAATTGCCAAATACTTACTGATGGTTTTTTCGAGCCGTTACTATCCAGAGTATGGTGTAGTTGTGTTGATGCTTGGTCAACATTGTTCTCTACAGGCTTCATTGGTAATATAAAAGAAATTGGAATTGTTAGACTTATTAGGTTATAAAATATAAAAACTAAAATTGCCAAATACTTACTGATGTCGCGCTATGGGGATCGACTACCGTTTGGTCAACACTTTTTTCCATAGACTTGGCTTGCAATTCGGTAATAGAAAATGAGCACACACACATTGGAAACGAATTATAAAAAGTACTGAAATTGTAAAATACTTACTGATGTCACGATATGGGGAACGGGTACCGTTTCGACAACTATTTTATCCGCAGACTTGGCCTACAATTAACTTATACAAAATCAGCACACTCACATGGAAAGTTAATTATTAAAACAAATCAATCAAACTGTCAAATGCTTACCTGAGAAGTGGATTCTTGTTGCACAGCCTAACCTGAGGTTAAGATGTTTCCCACAGAACTGGCCTACAAATCAATTTATTAGGTTATGGAAAATGAAAATCACATGGAAAGTTGTAATAAACAAAGAAACTATCAGATACTTACTGGTGCTGGCATTTTATTTTGCGCCACAGCACTAATAGTTTGGTTAGAACCAACATGGTTGGGAACAAGATTTACCTACGAATTGTGACAAAAACAGTGCCAATTATGTATGTCGAATGCATTAATTAATATGTAGCATACGTCACTTACTTGACTTGCCGACATTAATTAATGCGGAAACAATCCTTCGAGATGTCTGAACCTGGCCTCAAATGCTAACTTTTCCTTCTCACTGCTTGCTAGCATAGCATTCGTGGATTCAAGTAGAGTCGTCAACCTGTTCACCACTTCATCTCTCTGCACCGCCTCATACTCAAGTTGGGCAATCCGTTGCTTAAACGAGCCTTTTACCCGACTCAGACCCCAATATTTACCTGTTGTCAATCCGTACCCAATCCCTTTTAAAAACCCACCTTTCTCTTTTCCAAGCACTAAGGTCACGGCATCTGTGCACGGTTCAAGTGTCAGGGCTCCGAAGGCGATCTGCTCCTCATGCTGAACCTACAAGAAAACAAATATTCTAATACACTTGTAAAAAGCTTATGTACAAAAACATATATAAATATTCTAATACGCTAGTAACACGCTTATGTATCCACATCAAGTGTTGAGATAAGTTATACAGACTCAAGTTTTTTTTACACCAATATAAGGCAATGAATTGCCTTTAACATGATTTAAAAAGTTTAATACTAAAACATACTTATTTGGCTTCCACGCCTTCGACAACAGCATTCTTGTATGCACCATCTTTGTCCTCCCTTGCTTTCATCCACATTAATGCACGGCCGGGGATCTCATCCGGTTCAATTTCCTTCTTTTTGACCATGTAAAATATTCAAGAGAAAGTAGCTGACGGTCATGCATTAGACACATAACCAACAAATCATTGAACTAGAGAGAAAGCAGCTGATGGTGATTACTAGTTTCTCTCGAAGGTAGGTATAACCCCCTTGTCCCATGTGATGATCAAAAACATTCTTTGCTCGAGCTCCCTTTGATGAAGCTGATTTTTTCTTCAACCACACATTATAATAATTTCATTATATTTAAACAAAAAACATAAACCATATATAGTCGATCAATTTACGTTTGCAGAGTAGAGGATTTATACCTGAAACTGCTCTTATTGTGTGTACTCAACGAGGCGATCCCAGTCTTCTTGCCTGATCATCGTCTTGTGTCCCTTGGGTATCGCCTTCAGCTTCAGAGGTTTACCGATGTTCGGCATAATGTATTTGGCATACATTTTTCTTCTGAAATCCCAAAGAAGGTGTCTGAGCCGTATCATCACAGAAGGCCTGTGACACGCCTCAATCTCAAATTATTTCTGCATAATATAATACAGTAAAGGTAAATTACATCTCGAAATATAAAATGCACAAATAAAAATAAGAATAACCGTTATTTGTTCTCACAATTTATCTTTAAGCTCCTTTGTGACTTCCCTCCAACTTAAATGTCTCAAGACAAATATTTCCCTTACAACATCCCCTAAAAAACTTGCAAACTTTGATCTGTTTTGGCCAGTGAACCTACCCAGATTATCAAACTCCACTGCCAGTCTGACACCTCCAGTGTTTGCATATTCGGTACGTAGCTTAGGTAACCTCTTAAACCCCCTTGTAGGTTTTTTCGTAGTAGCAAAACTGTTGATGGGTTCGATAACCATCGTCCCTATATCATCGTCCCTACCAGTCTGACCATTGTCGTAGTTGGCTTTCTCGCTGGAGTAGCCTTCAGTGTCGTCTGATTGAGTGTCGTCGTTGTTGGCTTCCTCATCGGAGTATAAAACATGTTCTTCTTCAATTCTTTCATCTATAAGCTTCATCTTCGATTGTTTTGTTAATAATTTGGAGTATTAATCACTGTCGTCTGATTTGTGGAGTGAAAATTTTTAATAATTTGGAGTGTAATTTTATTTTTGGAGTGTTAAATGTAATTTGGAGTTTTTGAATATTTGGAGCCAATATTTTGGAGCTTTTTGAGTTTTGCCTCCCTTTTAATTTAGAACCAATAGATTATTGGCATAGTTTTTACGGCACAAAACCTGTGGCTGAAAATAGGCACTTTGACAGAAGATGGTTGGATAAGCGTGTATTGCGTATTAGGATATTTATATATGTTTATGTACATTAGCGTGTTACAAGCGTAATAGTGTTTTTTAACAAAGTGTTTTTTGTTTTATTTTTAGATTTAACCAAGTGTTTTTTTGTTTTTTCGATTTGTTTTAAGATACTTCATATATGTCTATTTATACATCTTGAATCCCTTGTAAAGTTATGTTTATTTAATGTTTTAAGTTCGAGTTTTGTAATCTTTTATTATTTAAGGTTTTGAGTCAAGTTTTATCTATTTATTATGTTTTATATCTTTTGGTGTCTTGAATGTTAAGCTTTAGTTCTTTCTATCATATCATGTGAAGGTTAAGTTCGTGCTTATGTTCGTTTTGTTCGTCAAACGGTTACGTGATTGCTTCACTAATGTTTTGTTATGTTTTCATATATATGATGGTGTGGAGAAGCAAGGGAAAGAAGATCTAGAAGGTTCTATGCGTTACTTGGAGTTCAAGAAGGATATCTAAGATGATTTAGCAATATTTAACAAGATATAACAAAACAAATTCGTGGGCTACATCAGAAGGGCGCCGCCGCGCGCTAAGGCAAATGGGCAAAGGCGGCCGCGCGGCGCCTAGGCCTTCCTGGTCACTCGTTTTTGCAAAGCCCAAGCCCAGCTCGTTTATATATATATACTATTGCATTCTTAGCCGATTCTAAAAACTTGGGCAGCCGATTTTGGAGAGAAAACAAAGGGTTTGAAGGTTATTTAGAGCTAGGAATCAAGGAGGATCATTAAGCTTTCATCCAAGTTTCAAGGGTCGATTAAGACGGGTTCTTTCGTTCTTTTTCTTTGTTCTTGTCCATTATCTTTCATGATGTTTCCTTTTGTTCTTTAGTTTAGTTCTTTGATTAAGACTATGCTAGGCTAGACTTTATGTCTACCTAGGTTTGATGAACATGTTTGACGCTTGATTCTTGCTTTGGATAATGTTTTGATTATGGTTTCGTTATATTAATAGTAAAGACTTGGTTTTGTTTTCATGATGCATATGAGTATTTATTATCTTGATTGATTATTAACTATTGCTTCACATATATCTTTTATCTTTTGATTGTGTTCTTTAGATTTACGGTTTATGTTTAAATCATTACTTGGTGTTTTGATTATTGTGATTAAATGAGCCCATTAGATCATAGAAGCTTGTTGATTGTTGATTAGGATTTTGAATGTTTTGCTAAATTCCAAAAGCTGTAAGGTGAGGAGTTATTCATGTGTATTGGTTAATTGCATGATAGGATAGTAGTGAAAACATTCTTGCTTATTGTGTTGATCCATGTTCATGATGTCATGTTAGCTTATCAAGTTATCTAGGGTTTAGTGTTTCGTAAGATTGCTTGCTTTAGATACTATTAATTAACCCTATTTGATAACTTTGCGGAAATCAATTCAACTGATTGCTTAATAATCTAATAATTTTCTTTGGGATGTCATTTGATTCAGTCAAGGGTCCTTTAGGGTTTATTAGATGAATACGTTTAGAAATCAGTTTCCATAATCATGCTATTTGTCCATTGCTTGATGATTGTTGATACATGGGATTCTTACCTAGGTAGATTCTTTCTCTGATTGGTTTCGATCTTGTGTTTAGTTGCTTGTTTCTCGTTTACTTGTTTATTTACTTTCTTAGTTTAATAGTAGTTTAAAATCCCCCTTAAAACATTAATAATAAATAGTCGTGTCGTAAATCGAGTCTAATTAGTTAATTTACGTAATTTACAGAGTCCTGTGGGTTCGATATTCCGGACTTACTTAGCTTTAGTACAATTGACCGGTTCACTTGCCGGTGTTTTGCTTAGTTGAGTCATAAGTCTAGTTTTTATTACTTGTTTAATTTAGTTAATATTTTATTGACAGTTTTCACCACATCAAGTTTTTGGCGTCGCTGCCGGGGACTCTTAGCAATTGCGTTTTTAGCTTTACTTGGACTTATCTGCTACATCCGTGCTATTTGTTTTATTTTTGTTTGAGTCGTAGGAGTCTAATTTAAGTTTTAGTTTATTTTTAAGTATCCGAGTCTACTCATTTGGTCTGTTGCGTTTTTCAGGTTTATGCCACATCTTCGTTCGCAAGGACCACCGCTGGATAATCTTGAATCTTCTCCGTTGAAGACCGAGGCTAGTTCGTCAGTAGAGAAACAACCGTTAGAACCCGCATCTACACCAAATTCGTCACCACCAGTTCACCACCCGAAAGTACTAGACGTCAAGATCCAATGGCCGACAATAGGACAATTACTGCTCAAGCCTTCGATGGCTTAACCGGAAACCAATCATGCATCGTCGTTCTCGAGATCGACAACCGCAACTCGTGTCAAACTCCGTCATACGTCATGAATAGCATCGTTCAAACCAATTAGTTTAATGGGCGTGATGACGAGGACGCACCAACTCACATTAACCGACTTTACCGCGTTCTTAAAACTTTTAATTTACAAGGTGCTACCGAAGATGCTATTTTCTTACATTTGTTTCCGTTTTCACTTGCAGGTAAAGCAGCCACTTGGCTTGACACTCAGCCACCTGGCACATTCACCACTTGGGAAGCATTGCGTTCAGCCTTTATCAAAAGATACTTCCCACCGGCTAAAGCGGCTATTCTACGCGATCAGATTCACTCGTTTCACATGGAGCCGGGGGAGCAATATTGTCATACTTAGGAGCGTTTTCAGAACCTACTTACCCGCTGTTCTCAAAATGGTCTTACACCATGGGCTCTCATGGAGAAATTTTACAACGGGTTGAACTACGAAACCCAAGTTCGGTTCGACACGGTCGCGGAAGGAAGTCTACTGGCTAGGAAGAATGTCGCGGAATGTAACGAGATGTTTGAGAGATTCGCTCAATCAGACCTTGCCAAATTACCACATCGCGGGAATTCCATTCCCGTTAGCAGTACATCATCATCCGCTCGAGGTGTACACCAGGTTAATCTGGATACTAGTGTGGCTGCTGCATTGGAATCACTAACTCGAGAGGTTAAGGAGCTGAAGGCCAAGGTTGACAGGTGTGAGTTTTGCAGAGGTGGTCATGGTACTTTGGAGTGCCCGGTGATGAATCAACAGGTCGATTTTGTTGCTAGTCAGAATAGGTTTCCCAATAATTACAGCAACAATAATCAGAGTTGGAACACCTACAAGAACCCGAATTAGAATAATTCCAACTGGAATCCGTCAGGCGCACCACCCGGATTTCAAAATTTTATGCTTCAGCACAAGGTCAGTATTTTAATGATAATAATACTAATAGTACTAACGTTCAAAATAATGTGCAGGATTCGAACGGTGGAATTAGGCGTTTGGAGGAGATGATGAAGCAAATCCTAGAGAGAGATCAAGTTACACAGAAGAAGTTTTCTGAGCACGATTTTCTTTTCAAGAATTAACAATCTTCTATTCTCGATATTCAAAGAACTATTGGTGATATTGCTCGTCGTTTAGAAGAAAGGTCCCCGGTTTAGTTTTCGGGTATCCCCCAAACTGATCCGGCTGCTCAATTGAAAGCCATCTCCACTCGTAGTGGTAGGGTTTTTGGTCATGAGGTAGTTAGTAAAGAAATTGGGAAAAATGGGGACGATGAATTGGTAGATGAGGAGATAGAGGTAGAGGCTCCGGGTAAGTCACAAGCTACAACACTGATTATTGAGCCTCTAGTTAAGAATAAGCCGGTTGGAGTTCGGCCATCACCACACATCATTTGTTGGGTCCATATTTGATAGTTTGTACTTAGGTATATGTTTATTGGGCTGGGCTACGGGTTAGCTATGTAAACCAAAAACTCTAAAGACTTCTCGGTGGGATTTTGGTTCATATGGGCCTAGTGTTTTGGTTTCCCTATAAATAGATCTTATCGTATATGGTTTAGGAGTTGTTCACATTAGCAGAGAGTGAGCAGAACTAGGTTGTTGTTCATTCTTATTATTATCAAGTATTGTAAGTGCTTAAGCACCCGACGTATTCAATAATATACGTGTGTTTTGAAGCAATCCCGTGTTACTTCTACTATTCTTATTCGTGTTCTTGAGTCAATTAGTGTTGGTATTCCGCACCAATACTCGCTTAGTTGATATCATATTGTAGTGATCCAGATTCGGGACTTACAATTGGTATCAGAGCCTTGGACGAATTCAGGCTCGCTATTGTGATATCAACGGATTCAAGATATTAAGGTTTGGTGGTGTTGGTGATTTTTCTGGCGAGTTCATAATCGGAGAAGAAGAAAACTGTGATTTGGTCAAAGATTCTTTTTACTTGGAAACAATTTGAATCCCATAAAATTAGGGATTTAGTTGTTACCAAAATAAGATCATAAAAACGTGTTTTTTTGGAAATTCTCGGCTGGGATTCTTAGTTTTCACAGAGATTTCGGTTATTAAACATAAACATCTACCTTGTTTAAGAGATTTCGGCCCAAAACCATTGTTTTCGGTCAAGTTAAATTGTTTTCGGCCAGAAAACTGGTGTTCTCGGCCAATAACAAGAGTTTTCAGCAAATATTAAGTGTTCTCTGCCAAGTTCAAGGGTTCTCTACCAAGTTCAAGGAGTTCTCGGCCAAATATAGTTTTCGGTCCAAGATAATAGTTTTCGGTCAAATAGAGATTTCGGTCAACCCTTGTTTTCGGTTCACCTTAGTTTTCGGTAAAAAAAAAGAAAAAAAAAGAGTTTTTTGGCGGGAAAAATTTTCTTGAACGAAATTTTTCCAAATTAGTCCTTATAAGTTAAAATTCTTTTTTGAAAATTTTGACGAAAACATATTTTTTCGGGTAATTTTCGGCCAAATTTTGCCGGGAAATTCGAAAAAAAAAAAATTCTTGAACGAAATTTTTCCTGGACGCCTCTTTTGAGCGGGACATCTGTTTTTGAGAATTTTGGCGATCATATTTTTTCGAGAAATTTTGGCGGGAAAATCAGTTTATTCTCTTTAATTACTCAACAGATTCTCCACAACTCATCTCAATGTTTGGAAGTACTCTTAATCAGTCTGCTCCCTCACAAGAAGTATATCAAAATCCATCTGAGCTAAGGTTTCAACCATGTTCTCTAAATTGTGGTGAGAAAATAGAAATGTATAAGCTTCATAATGACAGTCTAATTAGAGATATGGAAAAAATAAAATCAGAAAATTTTAAACTTAAGAAAAAGAAAAGGGGTTTCTAGACAAAATAGAAGCACAGAACAAGGATATTAAAAGGCTTAAGTCTAATTTTAGTATAAAAAGTTGTCACCATCATGATGCTAAACAAAAGATTGCTGAGTTAACTGCTCAACTGGAAGCTTCCAAGTTAGAGATTTTAAATCTAACTAGTAAGTTTGAAAGGGCTGAACTTGATTTTAAAAAATTCGAGAGTTCCAGTAAAGTAGTCAGTTCAATGATTGAAAATCAGTTATGGTGGAAAGAAAAGAAATGTGAGGGTATAGATTATAATCAGGTACCCCCACATTTCAATGACAACTATGTCCCTACTCTTGTCACCAAAGAACAGGAAGAAAAGGTAAATGACATGAAGTATGGTAAACAGGTTCAATCTAAAATTGTTGGATTAGGTTCCCTAGAGGAAATCAGGCCTGTTTCTAAATGTGTGAACAATTTTGATGCTTTTACTTCATATGCAGATATAGTATATGATGTTTCTTTTGATAGAGTAAATGATGTTGCTTCTGATAGTAAAGGGGTTCAGGCCAGTGAAAATGAATCCTTTTCTAACGTGTCATCTGTGACATTCGTGACAAAACGAGGTATACTATATTCACTACGTAACAAGTAAACGATAAATCGGTTAATTCGTAGTGCTTAAACGAGTAACCGACCGATACTAATTATGACCCTTATACATACTGAGGGGTCATATACGAGTTATATATATGTTACAGAGGCTAACATATTGATATTTAGGCCCTAGTACGTTTAAAACTCTTTAAACGAAAAAGGTTTCGTTTATCGATACGCTATAAGCTTAAACGCAATCGTTAATATCAAAATGAGCATTGTAGCATCCGTTAAGCCGAAAAAGATTTATAAAACACTTATATGACATGTTCTAAGCAATCCGTGAAAATATTTTGGATTTTTACAACGAGTCAGTACGTTTTTCTTATTTTACAAAACTAGGCTGAAAAACACTCGTTTTCGCGCTGGTTTTCGCACTCGAACTAGTTTTCTAGCTAAAAAACGAACCCGAACTAAATTTTGGACCGACTTTTATGCGTGGCACGAAAACCGAGGCACCATTGGGCCAAAAAGAGGCCCAATGGGCCCTTACATACTTGCGACCGCAAGGGGACAGCCCACCCCCCTTCTAGTATCTTATATATATAAAAATATTAAGAAGATATTTTTAGAGAAAAATTTCCAGAACTCAGCAGACCTATTCTTCTTCATCAAGTTTCATCAAAAAAACTAAGGTAATTAGTGATTTTTCCTTGAGTTTTAAGCATGATTAACATAGTTTAAACATGAAAAATTAATCCTTGATTAGTTTTAAACATGTTTAACCATCCAAAAACCATAAAAATCAAGTAAAACCATGTTTTGATGTTAAACATGTTTACAAACCAGGAACATATACTTTTTTGGTCAAAAACACGGATTAGAACATGAATACAACGTTCATACGGTTAGAAAGTTCGGTTTGAACCCAAAACCGAAACCTTAATTATCAAGGCTGTCACATGGATGATTTATGCTTGGTTTGATGTTATATGATATGTAGATACACTGAGTTTGCAACTCGAGACCCGGAGAGTCGTTTAAGCTAGCAAAATTCATCGAAAACCGACAAGGTAAACCCGTAACACTCGTTTAGGGGCTGTTTAGTATTAGGTTGTGACGTGCTTGTTGTTAGCTTGTGAAAATTTTTTGGGACATTAGGGATCATATAAATGAGTCCCTGTTCAAATTTGGTAATTTTTCGATAAACGGAGAATATTTGGTGAATTTATTCCCGTTTATGAGCGTTTATTTGGGAAAAATAGCTAAACATATTGAAAAATTATGAAAATTGGTTTTGGAGTTTAATATGTGATGTTAAGATCACTGGTAAAGTTTGGGGATCATTGGAAATGCCTAATTATGGTTTATGTCACACCCTCAAAATCCACTAACGGAGTTTTACCGTCAGAGGGTGTGAACTAACAGGATCGGAATCATCAGTTATAATCAAACCATAAAAACGTTTAAATGAAAATAAGTGCGGAAGCGTAAAACCATAGAAACAACGTTACGTCACGCAGGACGATTTAAAACCAAGGATAACAGTTAAAAGTAAGTTTGCATAGTTAAAAGTTTATCAAGCAATGCATGTTCCTAAACCGCGCGCCCGCCTCGGCTACCTGAGAATAACATACTAAAAGTGTCAACACAAGGTTGGTGAGTTCACAAGTTATATAAAAATAAATCGTTTAGCGTTTGCGTTCAGCGTTACAGCGTTTTGCGTTACAGCGTTTTGCGTTACAGCGTTACCATATAGTGTTATGTCAAATTATATATCGATAGGTAGCTAGTCTATACAACAAGTATTACTAAGTGTTCGACACCGAAGCTGACTCGTTTATTAAGTGCCTTGTCACCAGGTCCTCCAGACCATGGTACGTGTTAGCCAAAATTACACCCGCTCGACCTCCAGTCGAGTTTAGCGTTGGGTGGGGTTTGTCAAACCCAGTAGTACTACTCAACAGTGACTCGCTATTCTAAATATTAACCGGTTCGATGTGTAGGACTTCAAATGTTTCGTTTGCCACTTAGCCTTTACAAGTGATATATAATTTATAACAAAATCTTAAATGCGTTGTGGAGTATGTTATCTCCCCCAAGTGAAAAGCGTTTGAAAACAGTTTAAAGAGGGGAAAGTGAAACTCACTGTTTGCGAATAATTTCCCAATTTAAATCACCAAGATGCGCGTCACCGAAAAACTCTCTCTAGCGTTCTAAAACAATAAAGAGATTTTTCTAAGTGTCGGAATATTATCGAGTCTCTAGACCCGGCACATAATACCTATGCACATAACATGTTTCGTGTTTCGTTTGTGAATCGTGTGACTTTAACAAGTGTTTTTGTGACACATCACATTTGTAAGCAATCATATACGTGTCATGTATCCATAACGTACAATACTAGCAATTATTCCCCGTAAGGGCATTTTGGTCAACAAATAACAATTAACTAGCCATTATTCCCCATGAGGGCAATTTGGTCAAATCATGGCAATCAATTAGCAATTATTCCCCGCAAGGGTATTTTGGTCAAAACATAACAATTATATAGCAAGTATCATGTTTCATGCATTTTTACACAACTTAGCAGCTAGTTTCACCGAGACAGAAATCCTACTAGAAAGATTGTACTATTTCACCGATCATAGCATCTCAATTAATTTACCAAAAATCATCACAGAAGCACATATGTCTTAGGTTTCCAGAACATATTTTATTACATTTTTATTCCTCATAGTTTTCTCACAATCATCAAATCATTACAGCAAACTCATAACAGTCAAATTCATGCGCAACAGAATGTTATTTGCAATTCCCGTTAAACAAAAACTCCAATAAATGCAAGACCACTTGGTTTAGGCTCCTATCTCAATAAGTCAACTTCCAGAAGTGGAACCAACCCAATTGGTTTCGTAGTTCATGAGATATAACATTTACAACACAACCTAATAGCAGGTCTAACAGCTCAGCTTTGCACAATGTTTTTGTAAAATCATAAAAGTTAACTTCTACTTGTCCAAAAATTACAAGTTTATATTCTTTAGAAACTAGACTCAGCCTAGTTTACTGTAGTACCAACAATCTCAACCAATTTTCATGTTTACACTTCGTTACAGTCACTTAAACATCAAATACACATTCTGTCCAGAAACTGTTTGCATCTAAACTCAATATATTAACAACCTATGAACTATCATGCATTCATATAACACTCTAGACTCCATAAACACCATCCATGCACATCAATTACATATTACATACTTGATTAGGGTTTGTGTTTGAACTCAAATCAAAGACACAACAATCAACATGCAACAAGATTCAATCTAGTTATCAAATCATCATTCAATCAACCACAATCATATTAGCTATATACATACACAAAATCGGCAGCTTAGGGTTTGTGGTTAACCCAACAAACATCAAAATCAAGCAACAAGAATGTATAGGATAATCAAATATACCTTCCTAGCACCTAGTTCTTCAATCAAGGGCTTGAATTGATGTTGTATGTGTGTGTATTGATGGACGGCAGCCAAGGGAAGTGGGGGTGGGGTTTCCGATCGGACTTGTGTGAGAAGAAAGAATAATAAGTTAGGGTTTGTGGTTAATGATATATTTATAAACATACAAGTTACACTCAAGTCCCTCCACTTTCCAATTGTTGTTTTTCTAACTTAAATAACTAGTTTACATCTTGAGTTAATGTTTATAACCATGTTATCACATAACACATAAGTCTAACACATAATTATCACATAATTTACTGTTTTGACGTTTTTCGTTTATTCATCAATCGTTTGCGTCAACTCGTTTGCGTTTCGGTGCAATTCCCGAAAGACTACACATGTAGTAAGTGTTAAGCGTCATTTAAACCCTAGTTTAAATGTAATGAAGTGTGCGTTATAGATTCAATGATCTTAAGTTTGAATTGACGAAGTTGAGTTAACGGAGTTAACCTGAAATTGACGATTGTCACATCATTCCCATGTTAAAGAATTTTCGTCCCGAAAATTTGAGTCAAGTCATGATGAGTGTCTGAAAAAGTAAGAAAAATTTTCGGTTTGTCATATCATCCCCTAGTAGAAAGAAATTTCGTCCCGAAATTTAATTCATACCTCCGATGATGTCTGACGGTTTGCCTGGTTTCGCGGTTTTTCTGTGTTTGGTTAGCCCTTCAAAAAGGTGAGGATACTTTTTCATTATTTGATCCTCGCATTCCCACGTGAACTCTGGTCCACGTCTCGAGTTCCATCGAACCCTAACGATTGGAATCTTGCTGTGCTAGAGTGTTTTGGTTTCCCAATCTAAAACTTCGACTGGTTCTTCAATGAAGCGTAACTGTTCATCGACTTGTAGTTCCTCCAAAGGGACTACTTGGGTTTCATCAGATAGGCATTTCTTCAAATTGGACACGTGGAATACATTGTGTACGCCACTGAGTTCTGTTGGTAGGTCCAGTCGGTACGCCACCGGACCAATGCGCTCAGTTATCCGGTAAGGATCAACATACCGTGGGTTGAGTTTGTTTCGCTTACCAAAGTGAACCACACCTTTCCAAGGTGAGACTTTGAGTAACACTCGATCGTTCACTTGAAATTCGAGGGGTTTTCGGCGCTTGTCGGCGTAACTCTTTTGGCGATCTCGTGCTGCTGCCATGCGATTTCGGATTTGAACAATCTTTTCTGAAGTTTCGAGTTCCAGTTCTGGACCAGTGATTTGGCTGTCACCCACCTCTGCCCAGCAGAGTGGTGATCGACACTTCCGTCCGTACAACGCTTCAAACGGCGCTGCCTTAATACTTGCGTGGTAGCTGTTATTATACGAAAACTCTACCAAGGGTAAGTGGGGTTCCCAACTTTTTCCGAAATCCAAAACGCATGCACGCAACATATCCTCCAGGATCTGAATAGTTCGTTCACTTTGCCCATCCGTCTGAGGATGGTATGTTGTGCTCATATCAAGACGGGTGCCTAGTGCGCTTTGAAGTGACTTCCAAAAGTGCGAAGTGAAACGAGAATCTCGATCGGAAATGATCGAGACAGGCACTCCGTGTCTAGACACCACTTCTTTCATGTAAACACGAGTTAGTCTTTCCTTTTTGTCCGATTCCTTAATCGCTAAGAAGTGTGCAGACTTAGTCAACCGGTCAACGATCACCCAGATGGTATCGCATCCCGTCGGTGTCTTAGGTAAACCCGTAATAAAATCCATTGAGATGTGTTCCCATTTCCACATTGGGAGTTCCGGTTGTTGCAGTAGACCAGATGGTTTCTGGTACTCTATCTTGACTCTGGCACAAGTCAAGCATTTGCTCACATAGGTGGCAATGTCGGCTTTCATGTTCGGCCACCAGTAAAGTGCCTTTAAATCATGATACATTTTATCTGAGCCAGGGTGGATAGAATATCGGGACTTATGTGCTTCGTCCATCACTAGAGTTCTCAACTCTCCGTATCGTGGAACCCAAATCCGGTTCTCAAAATATCGGACCCCGTCCGATTTGGTTTCAAGTTGCTTGTTCATGCCTCGCATGAGTTCCGATGGAAGATTATCATCTTTCAAAGCTTCAAGTTGCGCATCGCGAATCTGATCGGGTAAGCTGGCATGAATCATGAGTTGCAATGCTCGCACTCGTCTGGGTTTATCTGTTTCTTTTCTGCTGAGGGCGTCGGCCACCACATTGGCCTTGCCAGGGTGGTACTTGATGGCACAATCATAACCCTTGAGCAGCTCGACCCAACGACGCTGTCGCATGTTCAGCTCCTTCTGATCGTAGATATGTTGGAGACTCTTGTGGTCGGTGTAAATAGTAAACTTGGTACCGTACAAGTAATGCCTCCATATCTTATGAGCAAACACCACAGCTCCAAGTTCCAAATCATGGGTCGTGTAGTTCTTCTCGTGAACCCGTAGTTGTCGGGAGGCGTAGGCTATAACCTTCTCGAGTTGCATCAGTACACAACCGAGACCTTGTATAGATGCGTCACAGTGTACCTCAAAATTTTCCGTTCCCTCGGGGAGGGCTAGAATAGAGGCGTTGCAGAGTTTGGTTTTCAATAGTTGAAAGGCGGATTCTTGCGCGTCACCCCAATTGTACTTAGTGCCTTTGTGAGTCAAAGCGGTGAGGGGTTGAGCAATCTTTGAAAATCCCTCGATGAAACGCCGGTAGTAGCCGGCCAGTCCTAGGAATTGCCGCACCTCAGTCGGAGTCTTAGGTGCTTCCCAGTTTTTGATGGCCTCTACCTTACCGGGATCGACATGGATACCATTCTCGTTGATCACATGTCCTAAAAAGTGAACCTCGCGAAGCCAAAATTCACATTTCGAGAGTTTAGCATACAGTTGTTCCTTCTTCAGCAATTCCAGAATTACCCTTAAGTGCTCTTCGTGGTCAGCGTCGCTCTTGGAGTAGACGAGTATATCATCGATGAAAACAATCACAAACTTGTCGAGGTATGCCTTGCATACTCGATTCATGAGATCCATAAATACGGCTGGTGCGTTGGTTAGGCCAAAAGGCATAACCGAAAACTCGTAGTGACCATACCGTGTTCTGAAAGCCGTCTTTGAGATATCTTCTTCGCGCACTCTAAGCTGATGATAACCAGATCGCAGATCGATCTTCGAGTAGTAACTCGATCCTTGAAGCTGGTCAAACAAATCATCAATTCGGGGTAAAGGATAACGGTTCTTGACCGTCACCTTGTTCAACTCCCGGTAGTCGATACACATGCGGAAAGTCCCGTCTTTCTTTCGGACAAACAAGACAGGGGCTCCCCATGGCGATGAGCTAGGTCGGATAAAACCCTTATCCAACAAATCTTGCAACTGAGTGGACAACTCCTGAAGTTCCGCCGGCGCGAGCCGATACGGGGCTCGTGCTATGGGTGCTGCACCGGGTGTCAACTCGATTTGGAATTCGACTTGACGAATAGGAGGGAGTCCGGGCAAATCCTCCGGGAAAACTTCCGAAAAATCTCGCACAACCGGAATATCTTCAATTCGTTTCTCCTCCGCGGGTTTCTCAACAATCTGCGCCAAAATTGCCGGATGACCCTTTCGTAGATACTTCTGCGCCTTCATAAGGGTAATGACGCTGGTGGTCATGCCGCTTCTCTCACCTCGGACCGAAATGATCTCGCCGGAAGGGGTAGTAATATGGACTATCTTATCGTGGCATATAATCTCCGCTCGGTTCTCGGATAACCAGTCCATGCCGACAACGACATCGAAACTACTAAGCGTAAAAGGAATAAGGTCGATATCAAAGACATGACCTGACAGTTTTAACTTACATCCCGTAAGTACATGAGTCGTTACTATAGTCTTACCGTCAGCTAATTCAACAGGAAACTTAGCATCTAACGGAATTGGAGTTAAGTCTTAAGAGTTGACTAAAGGCTTTCGACACAAAACTCCTATCAGCTCCAGTGTCAAACAATACAGAAGCAAAACAATCGTTCACAGGGAACTTACCAGTCACCACGTGCGGATCATTGCGGGCTTGACCCGACCCAATAACAAACGCTCTTCCCTTGCCATTGCTTCCACCACTACTGCCACTTCCATTACCTCCATTGTTGTCATTCTGTTTCAGCTTGGGGCAATCTTTTCTGAAATGACCTTCCTGCCCACATTCAAAGCATCCCTTCGTCGTCATAGGTGGCTTAGGAGCACCCTTTGCCGCAAGGTCTCCTCTACCTTCTTTCGCTTGGTGACCCATCTTTCCGCATCTTTGACACTTGACACGGTCACACTGGCCAACATGATGATAGTTGCACCTGTTGCACTTTGGATACTTCCCAGCATATCCGCTCGAAACCTGCCCGCTACCGTTGTTATTGTTGTTGTGACTCTGGTTGTTAAAGCTCCGAGTGAATTTGGGCTTACGGTAGTGTTGTTGCGGTGGGATGTTCGAGGATGAAGATCTGGTGTTGTCAAACTTCCTCTTCCCGCTGCTCGGGTTGCTGTTACTGTTGTTGTTGTTGTCGTTACTCGGGTTGTCACGGGCTTTAGTGGTCGAACCCCTAGGTGGTAACGCACCTTGGGTCACAGCCTGATCCGTCAGTTTGTGAGCTAAACGGATCGCTTGTTGTATCGTGGCTGGTCTAGAAGACGTCACCATGCCCTGAATCTACGGTGCTAATCCATCAATGTACATTTCTATCCTCTTGCTCGGCGGATCCACCATCCGCGGACACATCACAGCCAACTCGTGAGAACGGGTAGTGTAGGCTTCGATTTCCGAGCCCACCATCTTCAGTGACCAAAATTCCGACTCTAACTTCGAAATCTCCTCTCTCGGACAGTACTCCTCTCGCATCATATTTTTGAACTCCTCCCAGTTCATCGCATTAGCCAGTTCCAATCCAAGGATCTGGACGTTCGAATTCCACCAAGTGAGTGTAGAATCCTCAAGTGTTCCAGCAGCGAATTTGACCCTACTGGCAGGGGGACAATTGCACATCTCAAATGCCGACTCGGCCTTCTCAGCCCAACGCAGGAAGCCTATAGCTCCCTCAGTGCCCTTAAACGTACTGGGCTTGCAGTCAAGGTAGTTCTTGAAGGTACACGTTCCACTTGGCCCTCCAGTTTGGTTCTGAACGTGTGCGGCTAGAGCGGCCGCTGCATGGTCGTTCACCAGAGTTTGGAGTTCAGCTGCAGTCAAGCTGATGTTACCACGTCCACGTCCAGCGTTTCTTCCAGCCATTTCCTAGAATCACAGTATAAAATGTTAAACATGAATTTTTCTTTCATATACAACACTCCATACATGTAATAAAAAGAAAGGTAAGAAAGAAATAAGAAACAACATCACATCATAACCACATATTAATCTAAATAAAATTTCATGATTAAAACCATTGTATTCGCTACAAAGTATTTCCAATCAATCCTTAAAATCATAGAAAAATAATAGTTCGGATGGAGACAACCCCTCCATCTAAGTGTCATCATCACTAGATGTCATCGTCTGAGGACACCTCTGAGTGTGCCTCTTCCTCAGCCGGTTCTTCTTCCGGTCCTTCTTCGGGTTCCTCCTCGGGATCTTCCTCGGGATCCTCCTCAGGCTCCTCTTCGGGGTCTTCTTCAGGTTCGGCCTCAGGCTCCGCCTCAGGCTCCGCCTCAGGCTCTGCCTCAGGTCCGGCTGCATTCTGAGCAAGTTGCATTTGTAAGACATCGCAACGCTCTAACGCTATCTCAGTTCGGGTCCTTGCTTCTTGGAGTTGCTCTTGCAAGTCTATCATCTCGGCTTGCATCTTCATCATAACCTTCATTTGTTGATCACTAGCCTCTCGCATTTCCTTCATTGCCGCTGCCATGCGGGCAATCTCCTCCTTAGTCTCGGTTCCGTCTTTTAACATTCTGGAAACGTTCTCTCTCGTATAGCGCATGTAACCCACGTCACGCTCCAAGCAAGAAACAACAGCTACGAGAACTCTCTCTACAGGTTCGGTTATGGGTGGTAGGGTGTTGGGATAAGCAGGGTGGTTCGGGTGAGGCAACGGGGGAACTTGTTCGCGATAGACCATACGTCTGATCATGTTAGGGTACCAATCCCAGCTAACGTCGTTTTCGTATATGCCTCCGGATAAGCGGTACCTCTTCGGTGCGGGAGCTTCGAGTTCCGGGACTACTCGGGGTGGCGAGGCGGTAGGTAACTGCGGTTCCTTCCCATGAGCATGTGTCATCAAATCGGATGATGATGAGGGTGGCGCCGACATTCCTACAGATAAGCCGTGTATGCGTGCGCGTATGAGTGAAAGAGGTAAAGAGATAGGATTACAAGACTACACAAACCTATGCAGTGCGTATCATTATAACTAATGGGTCGTCGCGGTTATAGTCTAGTATGCATGCAGCTTCTAGTTCGCTATAACCAATGGCTCTGATACCAATCTGTCACACCCTCAAAATCCACTAACGGAGTTTTACCGTCAGAGGGTGTGAACTAACAGGATCGGAATCATCAGTTATAATCAAACCATAAAAACGTTTAAATGAAAATAAGTGCGGAAGCGTAAAACCATAGAAACAACGTTACGTCACGCAGGACGATTTAATACCAAGGATAACAGTTAAAAGTAAGTTTGCATAGTTAAAAGTTTATCAAGCAATGCATGTTCCTAAACCGCGCGCCCGCCTCGGCTACCTGAGAATAACATACTAAAAGTGTCAACACAAGGTTGGTGAGTTCACAAGTTATATAAAAATAAATCGTTTAGCGTTTGCGTTCAGCGTTACAGCGTTTTGCGTTACAGCTTTTTGCGTTACAGCGTTACCAGATAGTGTTATGTAAAATTATATATCGATAGGTAGCTAGTCTATACAACAAGTATTACTAAGTGTTCGACACCGAAGCTGACTCGTTTATTAAGTGCCTTGTCACCAGGTCCTCCAGACCATGGTACGTGTTAGCCAAAATTACACCCGCTCGACCTCCAGTCGAGTTTAGCGTTGGGTGGGGTTTGTCAAACCCAGTAGTACTACTCAACAGTGACTCGCTATTCTTAATATTAACCGGTTCGATGTGTAGGACTTCAAATGTTTCGTTTGCCACTTAGCCTTTACAAGTGATATATAATTTATAACAAAATCTTAAATGCGTTGTGGAGTATGTTATCTCCCCCAAGTGAAAAGCGTTTGAAAACAGTTTAAAGAGGGGAAAGTGAAACTCACTGTTTGCGAAGAATTTCCCAATTTAAATCACCAAGATGCGCATCACCGAAAAACTCTCTCTAGCGTTCTAAAACAATAAAGAGATTTTTCTAAGTGTCGGAATATTATCGAGTCTCTAGACCCGGCATATAATACCTATGCACATAACATGTTTCGTGTTTCGTTTGTGAATCGTGTGTGACTTTAACAAGTGTTTTTGTGACACATCACATTTGTAAGCAATCAGATACGTGTCATGTATTCATAACGTACAATACTAGCAATTATTCCCCGTAAGGGCATTTTGGTCAACAAATAACAATTAACTAGCCATTATTCCCCATGAGGGCAATTTGGTCAAATCATGGCAATCAATTAGCAATTATTTCTCGCAAGGGTATTTTGGTCAAAACATAACAATTATATAGCAAGTATCATGTTTCATGCATTTTTACACAACTCAGCAGCTAGTTTCACCGAGATAGAAATCCTACTAGAAAGATTGTACTATTTCACCGATCATAGCATCTCAATTAATTTACCAAAAATCATCACAAAAGCACATATGTCTTAGGTTTCTAGAACATATTTTATTACATTTGTATTCCTCATAGTTTTCTCACAACCATCAAATCATTACAGCAAACTCATAACAGTCAAATTCATGCGCAACAGAATGTTATTTGCAATTCCTGTTAAACGAAAAATCCAATAAATGCAAGACCACTTGGGTTAGGCTCCTAACTCAATAAGTCAACTTCCAGAAGTGGAACCAACCCAATTGGTCTCGTAGTTCATGAGATATAACATTTACAACACAACCTAACCATAGGTCTAACAGCTCAGCTTTGCACAATGTTTTTGTAAAATCATAAAAGTTAACTTCTACTTGTCCAAAAATTACAAGTTTATATTCTTTAGAAACTAGACTCAGCCTAGTTTACTGTAGTACCAACAATCTCAACCAATTTTCATGTTTACACTTCGTTACAGTCACTTAAACATCAAATACACATTCTGTCCAGAAACTGTTTGCATCTAAACTCAATATATTAACAACCTATGAACTATCATGCATTCATATAACACTCTAGACTCCATAAACACCATCCATGCACATCAATTACATATTACATACTTGATTAGGGTTTGTGTTTGAACTCAAATCAAAGACACAACAATCAACATGCAACAAGATTCAATCTAGTTATCAAATCATCATTCAATCAACCACAATCATATTAGCTATATACATACACAAAATCGGCAGCTTAGGGTTTGTGGTTAACCCAACAAACATCAAAATCAAGCAACAAGAATGTATAGGATAATCAAATATACCTTCCTAGCACCTAGTTCTTCAATCAAGGGCTTGAATTGATGTTGTATGTGTGTGTATTGATGGACGGCAGCCAAGGGAAGTGGGGGTGGGGTTTCCGATCGGACTTGTGTGAGAAGAAAGAATAATAAGTTAGGGTTTGTGGTTAATGATATATTTATAAACATACAAGTTCCACTCAAGTCCCTCCACTTTCCAATTGTTGTTTTTCTAACTTAAATAACTAGTTTACATCTTGAGTTAATGTTTATAACCATGTTATCACATAACACATAAGTCTAACACATAATTATCACATAATTTACTGTTTTGACGTTTTTCGTTTATTCATCAATCGTTTGCGTCAACTCGTTTGCGTTTCGGTGCAATTCCCGAAAGACTACACATGTAGTAAGTGTTAAGCGTCATTTAAACCCTAGTTTAAATGTAATGAAGTGTGCGTTATAGATTCAATGATCTTAAGTTTGAATTGACGAAGTTGAGTTAACGGAGTTAACCTGGAATTGACGATTGTCACAGTTTAATCCAATCTTAACAGCCGAAAAACGCACAAAAAGGCATTTTGTCAAAAGAGTTAGGTTCTGGAGATTTCGCAGGGGCTATGTAATAACATTGAGGCCATTTGTAAAAATTATCGGATTTTTCGAAGGTCGTTTGATATAAACGGGCCATTTATTACACGATTATAACCTATTAAATGAATTTTTATAAATAAATAATTAATCTTAAAATTTCTGAAAATATTTTTATAAAATTCTCCATGTCTTAATGTATTTTTACAAAAATTTACTTAATTTATATATAAGTACATATTTAGTTATGATTAATCAAAGATTTAAATTATTATTGTTTTAACGAAACCGGCAGTTTTGTGTTTAACGGACTGACTGGTATGTCAAAATGTCAAAAGTGGTCAAATATCATATTTTTGAATGATATTGATAAAAACGAACTTTTTACGAGAATTCCGGACAATTCGGGTGGATTGTACGCGTTTTGTATAATCAAACCCGTGTGAAAACAGAAACGAACACTGCGATCAAACCAGATACCGAAACCTTAAAATTCTTTCATAAATCAAATCATTTTATCCATCAATATATTTACTTGAGTTTATGTGATCTTACCTAATCCCGAAACACATAAACAATCAACTTGGCTAAGCTCGGGAAACGGTGAAACTGAGCCAAATCCAGTTTTAATCTTTTCATAGTATACAACGTCACAATCTAAGACTATAATCATGTTCTGGGCCTAACAGCTATACCCAGACTAGTTATACAGCCCGATTTGGTTTAAACATTGTACTAGTATTAACAGTACGATACCGGTTATAGGATTCAGGCTATAATCGAGACATTCTAGTTACCGATACGTACCACCAGCTTGAACAACATTAAGGTGAGTTTCACGACCCCCACTTTCAAAACTGTTTTACGAACTTTTGGGGTGAAAAGCATGTTTACATATACTTATATATTTGAAAACGTGTGATGATGTGGATTATCTAAGTACTAACACTTGAAAAGTCCCCACAAACACAAGTGATTAACTTCGTGCCGGTGACGTGTGGATAGTACTATCGGTTTGACAAACCCAACTGACAGAGCCGGTGGGGTATGCTGGAACATGTGAACCCAGTTGCACATTGTCATTTAAACTTATTACATACTGCTATGTGGTGTTAGACATAGTACATACTTGGGGCAAAGTGGCTGTTAAATGCCAACGGGAGTGCATGGGCAGGGGTGGCCATGTGTTTTAGCTCGTTTCGGTTTCACTTGTGGCTTAGTATAATACATCATACACATACATGTATACATACACACTGTAAACTTTACGAACTCGTATATTGATTTCATTGATACTCGTGAAACTTGAAACTCACCAACTAGACGTAGTTGACCCGTTTTAACATGCTTTTCAGGTAAAGCGAAAGTGGAATGAATTGCTTACATGCTTGGTGTTAGAATGAGAGTTGAATAGTTGTGAATAGACGCAGACATATAATATTAAATAAAAATCTCGTAAACCGGTTATGTGATTCTCATCTAGTTTATAAACATAGTACCAACCCATGCAATATGATGTAAATTAGTTGTTGAATTTCTTTATAAACAATGTTGTTGATACCAGTGTTATCTGTTACATTCCCGTATTACGCTTCCGCAACTACCTAGTCGGGGTGTGACAGAAGTTGGTATCAGAGCCATTGGTTATAAAGAATTAGGATGTCCCTTAGGATACCCTAAGATAACCGTAGGCTCGATTAACTCTGGGAATAAAATAATATTAAATAATATACACTGATGATTCTCGTGATGAACGCGAATGGACAAGTGGGTTATTATGGTCCGGAACGTAATAACGGACTTGTTTGTACGAGGAAATTCGAGAAGAAGTCGATAAAAAATCGAATAGGTAAAAAACAGCAACATATGTGTATAAAATATAATAATAAATAAATATCTGTGTATATAAACGATTATTTGTGCTTATGTGTATAAATACCTGCATGTATTTTACTATGATTAATATAGAAGGATGTTATTCTTATTACTAACCATTGTGCAGGAATATGTCAAGATCTACTGATCGTTTATCTAATACCCTACCAACATGGTCTGAGGAGGAGGAGGATCCAGAAGAGGAAACTGGGGAGGAATCAGAGGAAATGGAAGAAGGTTCCGATGCGGTAATTCCTCACGAGGTACCCTCAGGTCAACCCGACTTATCGGGTTACCGTTGTGATACCTATCCCCCTAGGGAATCCCCTAGGAATGTTGTAGGACAGGGAGCTACTAGTGCTTATCATTCACCTATTAGAGCACCCAGATCCCCTACTCCACCTGTACAGCATGCACCAGTACCCCCACCCACTATTAGAAACCGTCAGACCGCTCGTATATCAGTGCGGCCACCTGAACACACCTCTCCCGCACCTCGATCTACGTATCATAGGGGAGAAACATCACGTGTCCAGGTCACTGAGATACCTATTCCTACTTGGGGTTTACCCGCCCCGGTACCCGAGCCACCTCGTCATTCTGATTCAGCATGGTTGGGTTTAGCGACTGATCAGCTTTTAGAACAATCACATTCGATAAATAACCTAAACCCGCGTAGACATGATATGCAAGATCACATGTGGTACATGCAGCAAGAAATCAGAATTGTGCAAAGATCCAGTGCTCAAAGCCACGGGCGTCAGGATCGGGCAATGATACTACTAGGAGTATGTTTAGCGGTTAATGCAGCCCTAGTGGCTGCTGTCGTTTGGTTATGGCTCCATGTTACAAAGAATGGATAGGACATTGTAGTACAACCTTATGTATATAGTCTTTTGATATCCCAATCAGCATTTTGTTACAGCGTGTTGGGCTGACTTGGGAGTTGTTTGTGGTTTAGTACTATTTCAAGCACTGGCCCTTATCGAGTTAAGTCTACATGTCACGTAGTGACAAATTTTGATACGCATATACAAGCGCTGGCCTATACCAGGTTAAGCCTATGCGCTAATTTTGGATGCATATGTACAGTAATGATTATAATTAATACAAATGTGTTTTCTTTGGCATAGTTGTGTGTTGTGAAATTGTAATATCGTAAAGTTGTGCTGGTCATAGTGAAACGATATTGATTATTATATAATTGATTATTTTATAGAATGGCCCCGAAGAAAGCAAACCCTTTGTCTGAGGCGGAAGTGGCCGCAATGATTGCTCGTCAACTACAAGCAGTGATACCAACAATTGTAGCACAAGTCACTGCAGGCATACGTGCTAACAATACTGTTAATCAACCTACGAGCACCACCACGGCCACTGCTAATATACCTCCGCCAGACACTAATGTAGCCCCGGGTGTTACTACCCCGGTGAATACTGATAATGTCATAAATAATAATAACACTCGCCCAACTATGAATGTCACTGGGAACCCAGAACCTGTTGTGCACCCTGATAATATCCCGAACCCAAACCCTGTACCGGTTGTTAACACAACTAATAATGATAATACTCGGACCAATACCGATAATAACAATAATAATAACCGAGAACCCCCACGTCAGGATTACTCATACAAACAATTTACATCATGTAAACCGATTGAGTTTAAGGGTATTGAAGGACCTAGCAGGCTGGTCAAATGGATAGAAAAGACCGAATCAGTAATTAATATCAGTGAGTGTCCACCGAACCGCATGGTCAAATTTGCTACCAGTATGTTTCTAGACCAACAGCTGATGTGGTGGAATACGGTAGTCCAAATAAGGGGACAAGATGCTATTAATCGTATGTCATAGACTGAATTAAAAACCCTCATGCTAGAGCATTTTTGTCCTAAAAGTGAGATTCAGAGGTTGGAACACGAGTTATGGAATCTGGAAATGAAAGGAGCGGACCATGTGGGATACACGAATCATTTTAACGAACTGTCCCGCTTAGTTCCGTGGTTAGTTACACCGGAAGCGAAGCGAATTGAACGTTATATCTGGGGCCTGACCCGTGCTGTAAGAAGTATAGTGAATTCAGTAGCCCACCCAACATTAGAAAGTGTTGTATCTCAAACGGGTGTCGTTACTTTTGATCTGATGAGGAGTGGAGTGATAAGGATGCCAGGTGAAACAACAAGTTTAAATCAAACTGATTATGGGACAAGGATGCAAGGAAACCCTCAAAACAAACGGGCTCGTCCGAATACCCGAAGTTATGCCATGACTAGTTCTAATGTAAAACAGGAGACCTATAAAGGGACGTTACCGAAGTGCAAAAGATGTAACTTTCATCATGTGGGTGATTGCAAACTGATCATTTGTCATAAGTGTGGAAGAACGGGACACTATGCCCCCAACTGTAGAACCCCCACCAACACTGTTAACCGTCCACCGCAATCAACTCAACTATCTAGACCTCAACCAACCCGCCCACAACTCAACCAACAAACCCCACCTACCACGAACCTCCGTGCCTGCTATGAATGTGGCAGTACGGAACACTTTCAGAGATACTGCCCCAATTTGAACCCGGGTACAGTGAGAAGGCAGAACCAAGCACAAGCATCAACCTCCAACGCAGCTAGGGGACGCGCGTTTGTACTAGGACCGGGTGAAGCGCGTCATGATCCGAATGTGGTGACAGGTACATTCTTAGTTTCGGGTCAGTATACTTCAGTTTTGTTTGATACGGGCGCCGATAGAAGTTTCGTATCTGTTAACTTCTTACCTTTAGAAAATATGCCGGTTAGTGAACTAACAAAACCACATACTATAGAACTCGCTAACTGTAGACTTGTTAACCGAATAGTCCGAAACTGTTCCCTTATCCTAAGCGACCACCCATTCCTTATTGATTTACTTCCAGTGGAATTGGGAAGTTTCGATGTTATAGTCTGTATGGACTGGCTATCTAAGTATAAAGCTGAAATTGTCTGTAAGGATAAGACCGTTAGGATACCTCTTTCGAATGATGAGGCTATGATTGTTCAAGGTGAGAAATCTGGTACGGTACTGCCTCTCGTATCTCAACTTAAGGCATTGAGATATTTACGCCAAGGTTGTACTTTATACTTGGCAAGTGTAACAATTAAGGAACCCGAGGAAAAACGAATGGAAGACATCCCAGTGGTACACGAGTATTCAGATGTATTCCCCGATGAGTTGCCTGGTTTACCACCGACCCGACAAGTTGAATTCCGTATTGACTTGATACCAGGAGTAGCACCCATTGCTAAGGCACCTTATCGACTTGCACCTTCTGAAATGCAAGAACTGTCCAACCAGTTACAAGAATTACTGGACAAGGGTTTTATCCGCCCTAGTTAGTCACCGTGGGGAGCACCAGTGTTATTTGTAAAGAAGAAAGATGGGAGTTTTCGAATGTGTATTGATTACCGGGAATTGAATAAAGTGACTATAAAGAATAGATACCCCATACCTCGAATTGATGACTTGTTTGATTAGCTCCAGGGTGCGAAGTATTTTTCAAAAATTGATCTTAGATCTGGTTATCATCAAGTAAGAATTCAGGAAGAAGACATACCAAAAACAGCTTTCCGAACTCGATATGGTCATTATGAATTTTTGGTTATGCCGTTTGGGTTGACAAATGCACCAGCAGTGTTTATGGACCTCATGAACCGAGTTTGCAAACCTTACCTTGACAAGTTCGTGATAGTGTTTATCGATGACATTTTGATATATTCGAGAAGTAAGGAGGAACACGAACAACATTTGCGGGAAATCTTAGAATTATTGAGGCAAGAAAAGTTATACGCAAAGTTGTCCAAATGTGAATTTTGGCTACAGGAAGTACAGTTTTTGGGACACATTGTGAACCAACAAGGGATCCAAGTAGACCCAAGTAAAATTGAGGCCATTAAAAATTGGCAAGTGCCTAAGTCACCAAGAGAAATTCGTCAATTCTTAGGACTAGCCGGGTATTATAGAAGATTCATTGAAAACTTTTCAAGTATTGCCCAACCTCTAACCCTCCTAACTCAAAAAGATCGAGCATATGAATGGGGAGAAGAACAAGAAATGGCCTTCCAAGCGTTAAAACAGAAGTTATGTGAGGCTCCAATATTAAGCCTTCCAAATGGAACTGATGAATTGGTGGTATATTGTGACGCATCTCGTAAAGGTTTAGGATGCGTACTGATGAAAAGAAAGAAAGTAATTGCATATGCTTCCCGACAATTAAAAGTACATGAAAAGAATTATACGACCCATGATTTGGAATTGGGAGCAGTTATCTTTGCATGAAGATTTGGAGACATTACTTGTATGGCACCAAATGTACCATCTATACTGATCACAAAAGTCTGCAACACATATTTGATCATAAAGAACTAAACATGAGACAAAGGAGATGGGTAGAACTGTTAAATGATTATGATTGTGAGATTAAATACCATCCGGGTAAGGCCAATGTAGTAGCTGATGATTTAAGCCGAAAAGACAGAGTTAAACCATTAAGGGTACGAGCACTCGGAATGATTGTTCAAATTAGCCTAACCGAACAAGTTCGTGTTGCACAAGATGAGGCTTTGAAGGCAGATCAGCTAGAAAAAGAAGAACTACATGGGAATGAAAGGAATTTTGAGAAGAAAATTGATGAAATATTCTATTATAAAAACCGAGTGTGGATTCCTACACTTCATAAACTCCGCGAGCTTATTCTTGATGAAGCACACAACTCCAAATATTCTATTCATCCAGGTACTGATAGATGTATAAAGATGTTAAAGAATTTTACTGGTGGCCTGGCATGAAAAAGGATATAGCCGTGTATGTAAGTAAATGTGCAACATGTGCAAGGGTGAAGGCGGAATATCAAAAACCTTCGGGAATGTTACAACAACCCGAAATCCCACAATGGAAATGGGAACAAATTACCATGGACTTTGTGACACACCTTCCTTAAACCTCCCGAGGACACAATGCTATCTGGGTAATTGTTGACCGGTTAACCAAATCCGCACACTTTATTCCCATCCGTAACAACTACACCACCGAAAAACTCGCTTAAATTTACATCGATGAAATTGTATCCCGACACGGAGTACCTCTTTCGATTATTTCAGATCGAGACAGTCACTTTACTTCACATTTCTGGCAAGCAGTACAAGAAGCCTTGGGAACCCGAATCGACCTAAGTACGGCTTACCATCCCTAAACCGATGGTCAATCTGAACGAACCATCCAAACCTTAGAAGATTTACTTCGTGCTTGTGTACTGGACTTCAAAGGGAATTGGGATCAACACCTCCCGCTCATTGAATTCTCTTACAATAACAGTTATCACAGTAGTATACAAGCAGCACCTTATGAAGCTCTATACGGGCGAAAATGTAGATCACCACTATGTTGGACGGAAGTGGGTGATACCCAAATTTCAAGATCAGATTTAATTCAGGAAATCACCGATAAGATTCACCAGGTTAAGCAAAAATTGAAAGCTGCCCGCGACCGACAAAAGAGTTATGCCGATGTTCGCAGAAAACCGTTATCTTTTGAAATAGGTGATAAGGTGTTCTTAAAAGTATCGCCATGGAAGGGTGTTATAAGATTTGGAAAGACTGGTAAACTAGCCCCGAGATACATCGGACCTTTTGAGATTATTGCAAAAATTGATCCCGTAGCTTACCGATTAAAACTACCCTTAGAGCTGAGCATTATTCATGTATCGAATCTGAAAAAGTGTTTGACTGATGAAACGACAATAGTACCACTGGAAGATGTTCAGATCAACGAAAAACTCAACTTCGTAGAGGAACCGGTAGAAATTGTGGACGGGAAAACCAAACAGTTACGACACAACAAATTTCATTGGTAAAAGTTCGGTGGAATTCAAAACAAGGACCCGAATATACTTGGGAACGAAAGGATGAATTCCGAAAGAAATACCCACACCTGTTTCCTAAAAAGAAACCGATGACACATTAAATTTCGAGGACGAAATTTCTTAGGGGGAGAATGTGACATTCGTGACAAAACGAGGTATACTATATTCACTACGTAACAAGTAAACAATAAATCGGTTAATTCGTAGTGCTTAAACGAGTAACCGACCGATACTAATTATGACCCGTATACATACTGAGGGGTCATATACGAGTTATATATATGTTACATAGGCTAACATATTGATATTTAGGCCCCAGTACGTTTAAAACTCTTTAAACGAAAAAGGTTTCGTTTATCGATACGCTATAAGCTTAAACGCAATCGTTAATATCAAAACGAGCATTGTAGCATCCGTTAAGCCGAAAAAGATTTATAAAACACTTATATGACATGTTCTAAGCAATCCGTGAAAATATTTTGGATTTTTACAACGAGTCAGTACGTTTTTCTTATTTTACAAACTAGGCTGAAAAACACTCGTTTTCGCGCTGGTTTTCGCACTCGAACTAGTTTTCTAGCGAAAAACCGAACCCGAACTAAATTTTGGACCGACTTTTACGCGTGGCACAAAAACTGAGGCACCATTGGGCCAAAAAGAGGCCCAATGGGCCCTTACATACTTGCGACCGCAATGGGAAAGCCCACCCCCTTCTAATATCTTATATATATAAAAATATTAAGAAGATATTTTTAGCGAAAAATTTCCAGAACTCAGCAGACCTATTCTTCTTCATCAAGTTTCATCAAAAAACCTAAGGTAATTAGTGATTTTTCCTTGAGTTTTAACCATGATTAACATAGTTTAAACATGAAAAATTAATCCTTGATTAGTTTTAAACATGTTTAACCATCCAAAAACCATAAAAATCAAGTAAAACCATGTTTTGATGTTAAACATGTTTAAAAACCAGGAACATATACTTTTTTGGTCAAAAACGCGGATTAGAACATGAATACAACGTTTATACGGTTAGAAAGTTCGGTTTGAACCCAAAACCGAAACCCTAATTATCAAGGCTATCACATGGATGATTTATGCTTGGTTTGATGTTATATGATATGTAGATATACTGAGTTTGCAACCCGAGACCCGGAGAGTCGTTTAAGCTAGCAAAACTCATCGAAAACCGACAAGGTAAACCCGTAACACTCGTTTAGGGGCTGTTTTGTATTAGGTTGTGACGTGCTTGTTGTTAGCTTGTGAAAATTTCCTGGGACATTAGGGATCATATAAATGAGTCCCTGTTTAAATTTGGTAATTTTTCGATAAACGGAGAATATTTGGTGAATTTATTTCCGTTTATGAGCGTTTATTTGGGAAAAATAGCTAAACATATTGAAAAATTATGAAACTTGGTTTTGGAGTTTAATATGTGATGGTAAGATCACTGGTAAACTTTGGGGATCATTGGAAATGCCTAAGTATGGTTTGTGCAATTATGGTTTAACCGAATCTTAACAGCCGAAAAACGCACAAAAAGGCATTTTGTCAAAAGAGTTAGGTTCTGGAGATTTTGCAGGGGCTATGTAATAACATTGAGGCTATTTGTAAAAATTATAGGATTTTTCGAAGGTCGTTTGATATAAACGGGCCATTTATTACACGATTATAACCTATTAAATGAATTTTTATAAATAAATAATTAATCTTAAAATTTCTGAAAATATTTTTATAAAATTCTCCATGTCTTAATGTATTTATACAAAAATTTACATAATTTATATATAAGTACATATTTAGTTATGATTAATCAAAGATTTAAATTATAATTGTTTTAACGAAACCGGCAGTTTTGTGTTTAACGGACTGACTGGTATGTCAAAATGTCAAAAGTGGTCAAATATCATATTTTTGAATGATATTGATAAAAATTAACTTTTTACGAGAATTCCGGACAATTCGGGTGGATTGTACGCGTTTTGTATAATTAAACTCGTGTGAAAACGGAAACGAACCCTGCGATCAAACCAGATACCGAAACCTTAAAATTATTTCATAAATCAAATCATTTTATCAATCAATATATTTACTTAAGTTTATGTGATCTTACCTAATCCCGAAACGCATAAACAATCAACTTGGCTAGGCTCGGGAAACGGTGAAACTGAGCCAAATCCAGTTTTAATCTATTCATAGTATACAACGTCACAATCTAAGACTATAATCATGTTCTGGGCCTAATAGCTATACCCAGACTAGTTATACAGCCCGATTTGGTTTAAACACTGTACTAGTATTAACAGTACGATACCGGTTATAGGATTCAGGCTATAATCGAGACATTCTAGTTACCGATACGTACCACCAGCTTGAACAACATTAAGGTGAGTTTCACGACCCCCACTTTCTAAACTGTTTTACGAACTTTTGGGGTGAAAAGCATGTTTACATATACTTATATATTTGAAAACGTGTGATGATGTGGATTATCTAAGTACTAACACTTGACAAGTCCCCACAAACACAAGTGATTAACTTCGTGCCGGTGACGTGTGGATAGTACTATCGGTTTGACAAACCCAACTGACAGAGCCGGTGGGGTATGCCGGAACATGTTAACCCAGTTGCACATTGTCATTTAAACTTATTACATACTGCTATGTGGTGTTAGACATAGTACATACTTGGGGCAAAGTGGCTGTTAAATGCCAACGGGAGTGCATGGGCAGGGGTGGCCATGTGTTTTAGCTCGTTTCGGTTTCACTTGTGGCTTAGTATAATACATCATACACATACATGTATACATACACACTGTAAACTTTATGAACTCGTATACTGATTTCGTTGATACTCGTGAAACTTGAAACTCACCAACTAGACGTAGTTGACCCGTTTTAACATGCTTTTCAGGTAAAGCGAAAGTGGAATGAATTGCTTACATGCTTGGTGTTAGAAGGAGAGTTGAATAGTTGTGAATAGACGCAGACATATAATATTAAATAAAAATCTCGTAAACCGGTTATGTGATTCTCATCTAGTTTGTAAACATAGTACCAACCCATGTAATATGATGTAAATTAGTTGTTGAATTTCTTTATAAACAATGTTGTTGATACCAGTATTATCTGTTACATTCCCGTATTACGCTTCCGCAACTACCTAGTCGGGGTGTGACATCATCAAACTCAGTTGACACAACTCAAAATTGTACTGATAATACTACACAGAGTTGTGGCAACAAAGAAAAGGCACGTAAGAAATCAGCACAACAAGGACAGTCTCGTCCTCATAGATCCTACGGATCTCCATGTGTTGATAAATCATCGGGTGCTACTTATATTAAGAGGCAAACATGTTACCACTGTGGCACACCAGAATATACATTTATTTTTACATCTCGAATCCCCTGTAAAGTTATGTTTATTTAATGTTTTAAGTTCGAGTTTTGTAATCTTTTATTGTTTAAGGTTTTGAGTCAAGTTTTATCTATTTATTATGTTTTATATCTTTTGGTGTCTTGAATGTTAAGCTTTAGTTCTTTCTATCATATCATGTGAAGGTTAAGTTCGTGCTTATGTTCGTTTTGTTCGTCAAATGGTTACGTGATTGCTTCACTAATGTTTTGTTATGTTTTCATATATATGATGGCATGGAGAAACAAGGGAAAGAAGATCTAGAAGGTTCTATGCGTTACTTGGAGTTCAAGAAGGATATCTAAGATGATTTAGCAACAATTAACAAGAAATAACAAAACAAATTCGTGGGCTACATCAGAAGGGCACCGCCGCGCGCTAAGGCAAAGGGGCAAAGGCGGCCGCGCGGCGCCTAGGCCTTCCTGGTCACTCGTTTTTGCAAAGCCCAAGCCCAACTCGTTTATATATATATATATATATATATATATATATATATATATACTATTGCATTCTTAGCCGATTCTAACAACTTGGGCAGCCGATTTTGGAGAGAAAACAAAGGGTTTGAAGGTTATTTGGAGCTAGGAATCAAGGAGGATCATTAAGCTTTCATCCAAGTGTTCAAGGGTCGATTAAGACGGGTTCTTTCGTTCTTTTTCTTTGTTCTTGCACATTATCTTTCATGATGTTTCCTTTTGTTCTAAGCTTTATGCCGAACTGAACCTAATTCATATCACTGATGCAATGAAAATCATGCTAAGTTCATTATACCTGCTATCAACCTGTTTCTTTATGTCATAATAACGTTGAACATGAATCTTTGTGAAAGTACCTTAAACAATATGATTCCATGTTCGGATCTTTTCATAAAGGCGACGTTTTTATCAAAAAACTGAAATTTGATCCCAATTTTAAGCTAAATTACAAGAAGACCGGGTGATTAAATTTATTTTCTTTGTTGTTTTTGGTTTTATTTTTTTTATTTTTACTTCTTGACTACTGTTGTCGAAATAAATGTGTTGAGAAATCGTTTTAAAATTTGCATTCAGCTAATGAAATCTGATATCGGTTATTGTGTTATAGTTGGTTTAGCTGGTATGATCTCATTTCAAGTCTATTCAAGAAAATCATAAAAATTAGAAAAATAAGAAAATTACAAAAATATGTCTGTCTTATTTTGTTTTATTTAATTGTTTTCAAAATATTTTGGTTGATCTTTCTATCAAAGTTGATTGTTCTTTCAAGACTGATTTCTTGCAACGGAAGCATATGAAGTATCTGCGACTCAAATTGGATGATGCTATCATGTTCAAGGGGAGATGGTAGAGTATTGGATGCAGATGTTGAAGTTGCTGATCACCGAAGTTGCTGGTTATGTTTTAGTAAAGATTCTAAAGATCTTGAAAGCATCAATCTAAGGGCAAGATTGTTGGGTCATAAATTGGTTAGACTGACGCATATCAAAAGGCCACGACATGATCAAGACTAAAGTGATGCAAACGAAGACGAGTTGAAGAGTTACATTGGTGCAATACCGAAATCCCTATGGATTTCGGTTAGGCTAGTTTGAAGTAAAATAAACAAGAACGAAGCTACAAACGGAGATTGTTGGGTCCATATTTGGTGGTTTGTACTTAGTTATATGTTTATTGGGCTGGGCTACAGGTTAGCTATGTAAACCGAGAACTCTAAAGACTTCTCGGTGGGCTTTTGGTTCATATGGGCCTAGTGTTTTGGTTTCCCTATAAATAGATCTTATTGTATAGGGTTTAAGAGTTGTTCACATTAGCAGAGAGTGAGCAGAACTACGTTGTTGTTCATTCTTATTATTATCAAGTATTGTAAGTGCTTAAGCACCCGACATATTCAATAATATACGTGTGTGTTGAAGCAATCTCGTGTTACTTCTACTGTTCTTATTCGTGTTCTTGAGTCACCGAGTGTTGGTATTCCGCACCAATACTTGTTTAGTTGATATCATATTGTAGTGATCCAGATTCGGGACTTACATCATTAACCCTACTTATGTTCCATTCCCGCTCGTCTAAAGCAGCAACAATATGCGAAGGATTACGGGCATTTTCTCAATATATTTAGCCAATTGAATGTCAACCTCCCGTTCGTCGAAGTCCTCCAGCATATGCCCAAATACGCCAAATTTTTGAAAGACCTTCTTAAAAGAAAGGATAAGTTGGAGGAGCTGTCGACTGTACCGCTAAATGGAGAGTGTTCTGCGGTAGTTCTAAATAAAGTTCCGGAAAAATTACCCGACCCCGACGTTTTTACCATTCCATGCCTTTACGAAAGTGACACGACGTGTCAAGCATTGGCCGATCTTGGAGCTAGCATAAACCTCATGCCGTATTCTTTATATGAAAAGCTAGGCCTTGGAGAGCTCACCCCTACTCGTATGACGTTGTCTTTAGCCGATCGTTCCGTTAAGTATCCGAGGGGCGTCGTGGAGAATTTGCTCGTGAAGGTAGATAATTTGGTTTTCCCGCAGATTTTGTTGTTTTAGATATGGAGGCCGACGAGAGAGTTCCTATTATTTTGGGTCGTCCTTTTTTACGTACTGCTAGGGCAATCATCGATGTGTTTGAAGGCAAGATAACTCTTAGAGCCGGCAATGATAGTGCCACTTATTTGGCTAAGTCCATGAGACATCCGAGTGGACAAAACGGTTTCATTGATCCATGTCATCTAGTTTACTCGATAGAATCATTTATCTCGGGCATGGATTCCCGTCTTGACGATTCCCGTTCGGTAAGTTTTAGTGTGAAAAAGGGGCGAGAGGTTTCTTGTTCTCGAGAAATGGTAAAGTGTGTTGGAGAAAGAGGTGGTGGAAAGCGTAAGTTTGAAAAGGTTCGTGGGGTTAGAAAGAAGAAGACAAAGATTGACGAATGGTCGGATCGTGATTCGGAATCGTTGAGGGCATTGGAGTTCTACCGAGTAGAGGAAGCTCCACTCGGTCCGCCACGTGATTCGCATAATATGGGTTCTTGAGTGAAAACTCAAGTGTAGAGTTTGTATATTTTATTTTATTTTTATTTCTATTTTCTTTTTCTTTGAGTCATTAACGTAGTTTTTTGTAGTTCGACTTTGTTTTGTGTTTTTGAGTTTTGCGAGTTTGAAGATTACAATGAGCTAGAGAGACGATCCCCTTGGAAGAATTTAATGAAAAAGACAAGTGTGGAGATGGAGTTGCAGTAGAGCCGTATACTTTATGTTTTGTTATTTATTTGCTCCTGATTATTATATTTATATGTTGGTTGATGAAGCACTTTAATTGCATAATATCTATCATGTTTGATAAGATATATTTTTAGATATGCTTGTTTGTTGAATTTTTGCCGCTTACGTTCGTGAAAGAAGGAGTTACCATTTGCTGAGCACGTTCGTAGTTGGAGGGCATTCATGGAAGAAGATTTTGGCATCATATTTCATTCGCATATTACCAGCTAAGTATTTTCCATTATCTAGCTTATTAACTTTTTGCTTTTGCTTTTGTTTTTAATTTTTTAGTTTTTAGTTTTTTGTAGTCCGACTTTATTTTAATTTATTTTTATTTTAAATCATCCTTATCCTTGCATTGAGGACAATGCAAAATTTAAGTGTGGGGATAGGATATTTGAGTCGTAGTTTAAATTGAGTTTTTTTTTTAAATAAAAAAAATGAAAAAATAAAAAAATTTAAAAAAAAATTAAAAATGTTTAAACTGTCCCTTGAATCTAGTTTTTTTTTTGCGTTAATGTAACATCCCGAAATTTCTAAGAATAATATTATATATATTATTTACGTATGAAGGGGAACGTTTACTTGAGTTGGTAGAGAAATGATAAAATAACAAAGATGGTTCAAGTGGGCTAGTTAGATGGAATTAAATATGGACCAAGAATGAAAGATGGGTCTTAGGTCCATGGGCTTAAGGGAGTATAAATACCCCTTAAGCCCTAATCCTTTCCATTATCATCTCTACACCATAGCATACACCTTGGAAAACACACACAAACCTTATCCTATAACCTGAGCCAAGATCCGAAGACGAGAACCCGAGCTTGTTGGTGCTAGATCGTCGTGACGAACCAAAGCAACATCAAAGACCAGCTCGTTTTCATAGTTCGACTCGTTTATGGTACGTTTATATCGAGAACTTGTTCGTTAAGGTTCAGATTTAGTCTAGAAATCATAGATCTGTTTTAGTATGGTAAAAACGAATCCAACAAAGCTAAACTTACTGAAATTGATTACAGTTTGATAGGTTAATTGTTAGTATGAAGAAACCCGTATGTAGATGCATAAATCGCACCCTTTAAATGTAAATGTTTGGCCGATTTGATGATTGGGGTTTGTAGACGCTGGTCAGACAATTCCATTGATACTAAAATCGTGACGTTTTGTTAAGAAACGAAGATTTAATTGCAAATCTAAGTTCTGTTGACTGTGGGTGTTCTTGACGATTTTGACTTTGACCCTTGAGTCAAAGTCTGGAAAGAACTGTTGATGATTCTTTAAGGTTGTGTGATTCGTTACGCGGTCATAACGAATGGGACTCATTCGTGTGACTTGATAACGAATCAGCCCTTAATTCGTTAAATGCTCATTCGTTCTGTTAAGGTAACGAATTAGCTACCAGTTCGTTATGTTTAAGTAACGAATCAGATGAAGATAGGGTAACGAATCAGTTAGCGAATCATTATAATTGAGATAGCGAACTAGGCCATTCGTTATAGCGAATGAAGGAGGATTTTGTAACGAATTAGACTTTGAAATAATTACAGAAGTGGCCCCTAGACTTGTGAAAGAATGAGATAATTACATATTAGCCCTTGGACTTTGATAATTTATGAAAGATTCCTTTAAAGGTTAATGAGTAACAATTAACTAACCGGGTAATGATTCAGTGAAGTAAAACAGGCTTAGACGAGTAAGACTAATTAAGTAGCATTGGGAGTGGCTAGAGTAGTATTTAATATTTGCAATTATTAAACAGTTAGTCGTGCACAGCTCAAGGAGGAATAACTAATAGCAGATGAAGTAACCGAGTTCAGGTCAGTTTCTAGCCCCATTCTTTGTTATGTTTTCGGGGCTGTGTGCATACTCGATGTGTTTGTTAATACATTTATCCTAAGTGATAACTGTATGCCATATGTGATATATGTGATAGATATGAATGATTGCTTGTCGGTATGCTAACGATCTTCGGATAATGCGCATATTGTCAGGTTA
Source organism: Bidens hawaiensis (assembly GCF_021521415.1). Lineage (NCBI taxonomy): Eukaryota > Viridiplantae > Streptophyta > Magnoliopsida > Asterales > Asteraceae > Bidens > Bidens hawaiensis. Next base: position 2,450,290 of record NW_027491014.1, read on the forward strand.
TAAATAAAGATATGAATGTTATATGTAATGTATAGATGATGTATGACCGTGATAGATGAATGCTTGTCGGGGCGTGAACGATCTTCGGATATTGCACGTATCGACAAGGAGTATGATTGTCAAATGAATGATGTGTAGAGCGCCTAGAGTGTTCTTATGCTATGATGTGATTATTGTATATGCAAATAAATGTATGCAGGTACAGGAATGGCAAATGAGTTCTATATCTGACTTAGTAAGTTAGGATGGCAAATCCCTCTAACTTCCGTTGGACATAGACTTGGCATGTGATGGCGTAGTTAAGGACGGCGGGCCTTATACGTGTTATAGATGATAGATGAGAACGTCGTTAAGGACTGTGGACCTTATACGTGTTTACGAAATAGGATTCAGCATGGGAAAGGACTGCGGACCTTATACATGTTGTAATTGTGTTGTGATAGCATAGGGGAGGACTGCGGACCTCTTACGTGCTAATTAATAGGTTGTAACACAGGGAAGGACTGCGGACCTTGCACGTGTTGTCAATATAGGATGGTACACGGAAGGACTGCGGACTTTGTACGTACCATAAATGGTGAGCATAGGTAAGGACGGCGGACCTTTTTCGTGTTCACGACCCTGAGTATAGGTATAGACGGCGGACTATGAACATACTCTCGGTGGATTTAGGTAGGTAGTAGTAAGTATGTATGTAGAATAGAAGATTAACTGGTTAAGTATGAATATGTATCTTCGGATACGTAAGTATGTATGATATGCGTATATATTGTATGTTACCTGATTAACTAGAACTCACTCAGCGTAGCTGACTTTTAGTATGCACGTAGGTATATATGTTTATCGTGATGGCATGAGGATGGCACGTGGCATAGATTGAACGGCTGCCATCTGAAGATAGAAGAAACGATGTTTTAATTATGATGCTTTATGTTATGGTTTTTTAGAAAAGATTGAATGCTTTGTAGCGATTGTTTAATGTTTTATATTCGTCGAAATTTTTATTAAACTCTGATCTGTAGAACTGTGTTTATGAGTATATCCAACGTCCAAAGGTGAGGCACCGGTAACGGGGCCTTACAAGTTGGTATCAGAGCAAAGTTCGAGAGATTTAAGCATCCAATATGCTTAGACTCGAACAGAGAACGGGATTAAAGTAAGAAAAGAAAGAAGATGCCAGTTCGAGATAGCCATGTGTCACTCAAGCAAGCTCAGTAAAGGTAAAGTGTATAATTAAATATGTATGTAAATGTTAGCTTAATTGCTAAAGTAAGGATATGTGAATGTTAGGGATATGAGTAATTGATTGCTTGATTGATTAACTGTTTAGAGTAGAACCAGCACAAATAGACTCATAAAGGGAAGTGTATAGGACATGGAAAGTAACGAGATCAGCTAATCACAGCTGGCCACTGTTATTACCTGTTAGCCCTACTATCACTGTACTAAATGGTTCCTTGAGTGATAATGTTTGTGTTTTCCTTTCCAGAATACGATGGATGGATCTAGGGCAGTTGTTGGAGCGGGAGGTCGCACTGGACGTCGTGGTAGGCCACGTGCGGTCCGACGACCTTCTGTGAAGGCAGCTTCTATCACGGGAGAAGAAGGAAGTGCAACTGGAGGAAACCTTAATAACAATGAGGGGGTTCACTCGATCCCTTAATTCAAGCAGCTATCGTTCAGGCTGTAGCAGCTGCTGCGAAGAACTGGAATCCCGATAAGTCTGCTGGAGGCCAAGAAGGAACCGCTGAGAGGGTGGAAGGTGATGGTAGGAAGGATGACGAAGGAGAGAGGGAGGCTTCAAGTGTTGTAAGTTCTGTGAAAGTGGATGATAGGAAGAGGGGCCGAGGTGGTTGCAACTACAAGTCCTTCAAAGGATGTGACCCGCCGGAGCTAACTGGATTAGGAGACGCCATCGCTACCCTCCAATGGATAACCGCTATGGACAAGATTATCCGTATTAGCGAGTGCCGTCCCGACCAAGCTGTGGGTTATGCTACCCAATCATTCGGTGACGAAGCAATGTACTGGTTGGAGACAGTCGAGTAGAGGAAGGGTTCAGAGGAGATCGAGGCGATGATGTGGGAAGATCTGAAAAAGTTGGTGATGAAGAGGTTATGTGCTGATGCCGAAGTTGAAAGGGCGGAGATGAAGTTCCTGAATTTGAAGGCCGGTGAGATGACGCATCGTGAGTATACCACCGAATTCAACCGACTGTCCAGGTAGGTGCCTGATATGGTGGACACTGAGGCTAAGAGAATCAAATGTTATGTGAGGGGATTGCCACAAAAGGTCCGCACGATAGTCAGGGCAAATAAACATGCTACTTTTGACTCTGTTTTCGAACTTGCAGAAGTGGTTTATGATGAACTGGCTGTGGACGATGTGGTGGTGGTGGAGGAAAAGAAGAAGAAGAAATGGACTACTCCTGCTAAGCGGTCTGGCGATGTGATGACAACAACTAATGATAGAAAGGCTAAGGTTGGAAACAAGGATGCATGTGAGACGTGTGGGCAAGTGCACCGGGGGGAATGCAAGACTGGGACAGACAGGTGCTATCGGTGTGGAAAGAGTGGGCATTACTCTCGAGAATGCTCTGACCATCCGAAGTGCTTCAAATGCGGAAAAACTGACCATATGGCTAGGGATTGCAAGGAATCGGAGGCGGGAGGAGCGAAAGGGTAAAGACTTAGGAAAACTGCAGAGAGAAGCACCGAGTGAAGGAATAATTGCTTATGCAATAGTTTTATTCCGTTTAATTATGATTTGCTAAGAACTTGTTTCGTGTTAAGGTTTAAAACTTATGCTCGTCTATGATGTGTAATATATTGAGTTGGTATTGAATGGTTATTTGTGTTATGATAGAATGTCGTTATGGACAATAGCGTTAAATAGTACGATACAAGGCCCTTTGTAAAGACAGGACGAGACTTGGTATGTCGAGAGCCTCATGGATAAGCAACCTTAATAGCTAAAACACATGAACACCGCTCGGTGACTACAAGTCGGGAGTAAGAACGATAACCCAGAAAGCATAGGCGATTCAATAACGTGCGTGAATATAAAAAAAGGGAGTGTTCCTTTTTCAAGGAATAAGCTAGGTTTCGGGGACGAAACCTCTTTAAGGAGGGAAGACTTGTAACATCCCGAAATTTCTAAGAATAATATTATATATATTATTTACGTATGAAGGGGAACGTTTACTTGAGTTGGTAGAGAAATGGTAAAATAACAAAGATGGTTCAAGTGGGCTAGTTAGATGGAATTAAATATGGACCAAGAAGGAAAGATGGGCCTTAGGTCCATGGGCTTAAGGGAGTATAAATACCCCTTAAACCCTAATTCTTTCCATTATCATCTCTACACCATATCCTACACCTTGGAAAACACACACAAACCTTATCCTATAACCCGAGCCAAGATCCGAAGACGAGAACCCGAGCTTGTTGGTGCTAGATCGTCGTGACGAACCAAAGCAACATCAAAGACCATCTCGTGTTCGTAGTTCGACTCGTTTACGGTACGTTTATATCGAGAACTTGTTCTTTAAGGTTCGGATTTAGTCTAGAAATCATAGATCTGTGTTAGTATGGTAAAAACGAATCCAACAAAGCTAAACTTACTGAAATTGATTACAGTTTGATAGGTTAATTGTTAGTATGAAGAAACCCTTATGTAGATGCATAAATCGCACCCTTTAAATGTAAATGTTTGGCCGATTTGATGATTGGGATTTGTAGGCACTGGTCAGACGATTCCATTGATACCAAAATCGTGACGTTTCGTTAAGAAACGAAGACTTAATTGCAAATCTAAGTTCTGTTGACTGTGGGTGTTCTTGACGATTTTTACTTTGACCCTTGAGTCAAAGTCTGGATAAGAACTGTTGATGATTCGTTAAGGTTGGGTCATTCGTTACGCGGTCATAACGAATGGGACTCATTCGTGTGACTTGATAACGAATCAGCCCTTAATTCGTTAAATGCTCATTCGTTCTGTCAAGGTAACGAATTAGCTACCAGTTCGTTATGTTCAAGTAACGAATCAGATGAAGATAGGGTAACGAATCAGTTAGCGAATCGTTATAATTGAGATAGCGAACTAGGCCATTCGTTATAGCGAATGAAGGAGGATTTTGTAACGAATTAGACTTTGAAATAATTACAGAAGTGGCCCCTGGACTTGTGAAAGAATGAGATAATTACATAATAGCCCTTGGACTTTGATAATTTATGAAAGATTCCTTTAAAGGTTAATGAGTAACAATTAACTAACTGGGTAATGATTCAGTGAAGTAAAACCGGCATAGCCGAGTAAGACTAATTAAGTAGCATTGGGAGTGGCTAGAGTAGTATTTAATATTTGCAATTATTAAATAGTTAGTCGTGCACAGCTCAAGGAGGAATAACTAATAGCAGATGAAGTAACCGAGTTCAGGTGAGTTTCTAGCCCCATTCCTTGTTATGTTTTCGGGGCTGTGTGCATACTCGATGTGTTTGTTAATACATTTATCCTAAGTGATAACTGTATGCCATATGTGATATATGTGATAGATATGAATGATTGCTTGTCGGTATGCAAACGATCTTCGGATAATGCGCATATTGTCAGGTTATAAATAAAGATATGAATGTTATGTGTAATGTATATATGATGTATGACCGTGATAGATGAATGCTTGTCGGGGCGTGAACGATCTTCGGATATTGCACGTATCGACCAGGAGTATGATTGTCAAATGAATGATGTGTAGAGCGCCAAGAGTGTTCTTATGCTACGATGTGATTATTGTATATGCAAATAAATGTATGCAGGTACAGGAATGGCAAATGAGTTCTATATCTGACTTAGTAAGTTAGGATGACAAATCCCTTTAACTTCCGTTGGACATAGACTTGGCATGTGATGGCGTAGTTAAGGACGGCGGGCCTTATACGTGTTATAGATGATAGATGAGAACGTCGTTAACGACTGTGGACCTTATACGTATTTACAAAATAGGATTCGGCATGGGAAAGGACTGCGGACCTTATACATATTGTAATTGTGTTGTGATAGCATAGGGGAGGACTGCGGACCTCTTACGTGCTAATAAATAGGTTGTAACACAGGGAAGGACTGCAGACCTTGCACGTGTTGTCAATATAGGATGGTACAGGGAAGGACTGCGGACTTTGTACATACCATAAATGGTGAGCATAGGTAAGGACGGCGGACCTTTTTCGTGTTCACGACCCTGAGTATAGGTATAGACAGCGGACTATGAACATACTCTCGGTGGATTTAGGTAGGTAGTAGTAAGTATGTATGTAGAATAGAAGATTAACTGGTTAAGTATGAATATGTATCTTCGGATACATAAGTATGTATGATATGCGTATATATTGTATGTTACCTGATTAACTAGAATTCACTCAGCGTAGCTGACTTTTAGTATGCACGCAGGTATATATGCTTATCGTGATGGCATGAGGATGGCACGTGGCATGGATTGAACGGCTGGCATCTGAAGATAGAAGAAACGATTTTTTAATTATGATGCTTTATGTTATGGTTTTTAAGAAAAGATTGAATGTTTTGTAGCGAATGTTTAATAAATTATATTCCGCGAAAGTTTTAATAAACTCTGATCTGTAGAACTGTGTTTATGAGTAAATCCAACGTCCAAAGGTGAGGCACCAGTAACGGGGCCTTACAGTTAAAGTGGGAGATGATGATATTATTCGGAAATTGGTTTTTCAAACTACTAATAATATGAGATAAATAAAAGAAAGCGCACTTAACTCGGGATGTGTCGGTAGGCTCAGTCTTGAGAATTAAAGGGCAAATTTGATAAAGTGGGTCGGAAATCTCTTGTGGGTAAAGCGTTTTGTGCGTAGAAAATAAGTGATGAAAGGTCAGCCATACTCAAGCCTCAATTCTTGGTATGAAAAGTGGAAATATTATAAAGTTTGAAAAGTTTAAAAAAAATTGAATACATTATCATATGATGTTTGGGCAAGTTTAACATTAGAGTATGTCATGTAGCATGTGATATAAATCTTAAACTGCTAGTTTTAGTGTTTTACACATCATTGGCGTATGGTTTTATAACCTTAAATCTTGTATTGATGAGATGCCCCGGGTCCGGAGACCATGGGTCTGTATGCCGATTATTCATCTGGGTATTCACAATTCCAAATGGGGTTGTGAATATTTAAAATAAAGCTAAAAATGAGCAAACCCGCAGTTTTCTGCCACTTAAGTCTTTAAACATGATCACAAAGAGTACAAAAGTACAAATGCATTAAAGACTTGATCATCCACGCTGTTGGCCATGCGGGGTCCCCTTGCTCGCGTCTCATTACCATTAAGAAACGGACCACAAGGGACACGCCACATGTAAGCCCTATAGATGAAATTTTGCATACTCACATATGGTAATGGTTTGGTGTATTGCTTGATAACAGGGGTATGTCATGTTGTGGGGAACACTAGCTATTAATTAATTGTACCTTAATCGTATCAAATGGCTGCTTGGTAGACTTTGATGCTTAAGCTTAGGTGGATAAACAATACACTTGATCGTCTTAACTATTCATTAAAAAATAGAGCAGCAAAAAGTTTTAAATCTGCTAATTTTGAGGTTTAAGTCAAGTTGGGGTGGTCTGGTCCGGTAAAAGCTAAAAATAAGCGGGTCTTAACTGTGTAAACCACTGAGTAAAAAATTTCCGGTTCATATTTGTCCCGGTAAAGATTAAGGCATGGGTTTAAGTGGACAACAATATCGGTGATCGCGGTTTTTGTGTTTTTCTAAGCTTTAAAAATTAACTTATATGTTTATAAGACCTTATTTTCCGATTCTGATCCAACTGCATTTGACTTTTTCAGGGACGAAAAAAGAGTAAGTGTGGGGATATTTGATATACGTTTATTTATACATCTCGGATCCCTTGTAAAGTTATGTTTATTTAATGTTTTAAGTTCGTTTAAGTTCGAGTTTTGTAATCTTTTATTATTTAAGGTTTTGAGTCAAGTTTTATCTATTTATTATGTTTTATATCTTTTGGTGTCTTGAATGTTAAGCTTTAATTCTTTCTATCATATCATGTGAAGGTTAACTTCGTGCTTATGTTCGTTTTGTTCGTCAAACGGTTACGTGATTGCTTCACTAATGTTTTGTTATGTTTTCATATATATGATGGCGTGGAGAAGCAAGGGAAAGAAGATCTAGAAGGTTCTATGCGTTACTTGGAGTTCAAGAAGGTTATCTAAGATGAATTAGCAACAATTAACAAGAAATAACAAAACAAATTCGTGGGCTACATCAGAAGGGCGCCGCCGCGCGCTAAGGAAAAGGGGCAAAGGCGGCCGCGCGGTGCCTAGGCCTTCCTGGTCACTCGTTTTTGCAAAGCCCAAGCCCAGCTCGTTTATGTATATATACTATTGCATTCTTAGCCGATTCTAACAACTTGGGCAGCCGATTTTGGAGAGAAAACAAAGGGTTTGAAGGTTATTTGGAGCTAGAAATCAAGGAGGATCATTAAGCTTTCATCCAAGTGTTCAAGGGTAGATTAAGACGGGTTCTTTCGTTCTTATTCTTTGTTCTTGTACATTATCTTTCATGATGTTTCCTTTTGTTCTAAGCTTTATGCCGAACTGAACCTAATTCATATCACTGATGCAATGAAAATCATGCTAAGTTCATTATACCTGCTATCAACCTGTTTCTTTATGTCATAATAACGTTGAACATGAATCTTTGTGAAAGCACCTTAAACAATATGATTCCATGTTCGGATCTTTTCACTTGCCAGTGTTTTGCTTAGTTGAGTCTTAAGTCTAGTTTTATTACTTGTTTAATTTAGTTAATATTTTATTGACTGTTTTCACCACATCAATACTCCATAATTACCATTCATGAAAAGTTTTCATACAAAAGGCACCATTACAATACATTCCATGAAAAAAATAAGAGTGAATAACAAAATAGATTATACAAGAAACTATAAAAGTAAATCATTTAAAAGCTAATCAACCAAAATTGAACACAATAAACTAAAAAGTGTATCAATACAACCATACAAATATTACCCAGAGTGACCAAATCAAAAATGTTCCAAAATTCACCAAACACATCACCAAATATTTCCCAAATGTTCCAAACATCACCAAATCACTAATCAACTTTTGAAACTAACAAAGTACCTTCATTGAAGTCATATTCAAATCCGCACTTATCACCAATCTGTAATTCATTTTCCACCTTGAAATTTTTCCATTTTGGTAACCAATATCTGAATTTCAGTTCCGACACTTCACCATGAAGTCTCATTTTATTACGACCTTCAAGATTGACCAAAGTGATTAGCATTCCCTCATAGGAATCAATCTAAGTAGCAATGTGACCCGGAAGATGTTATGAAAAGCAAATTTCAAATATACTTGTTAATAAAAAAGAAATTTAAAAATTCAATTTACCAATTTCTTGGTGAAGTTTATGTGGAAGACGATTTTAGAGTCATCATTTTTCTCATCAAGATGAATTGGGTTTTGGGAGAAACTACCTTGATTGCTTAATTGATAGTTGAGAAACAGCTGATTTGGACCAGGAAGGATAAATTCTATACCATATTCATGAAAGACATTAATATGAAATATCTTATCTGATATGATTTCAAACACAACAAACAAATCACCTTTCAAGTTGGTTTGTTTAAAAACCTCAGTCCATCCATCCTCTAGCCTACAACCCATTCCATCCCAAAGACATGAAACTTTAAACATATATCTATCTGGAGCAATAAGCTCGAAAAGAGAATTCATGTAATTGTCACCAAATTCTTGAATCACGTACCACTCAGGGAAATCCTATTAAACATGTTAATTAAAAGACATTTGAATTTGGAAACAATAATTAAAAACAGAAATTAAAACTTACCAAGTAATGAACGTGCCGGTTTCTGACTGGAATACATATCATAGTATCGGATTGATCATTTACGTTTCTTTTGAAAGTAAACATATTCAACATAGATCTTGATTTAAGCTCAAAAACAACATATGTTCCAGCTTCTATACAACATTTTCTGATTAATTCAGTCCAACCGGTTCCAAAATAAAAGTCATCAAGTGCTTTGATTATAACAACAGAAAACGTTCTACCACTTTGATCATAAATCAAACAACAGCAGGTATTCGGTTTCATGTCAGCAAACATTGGTTGAACAGCTTTAGGAATGAGCTATAAGTAACACAAAAAATGTTCTTAAATGTATATGTTGCAAAATTGTAAAATGTTTCATAAAAAAAAATTAACCAGATAACATTAACATACCATCCTATTCACGGAATCGCTGTCGATATCTACCAGGAACTTAACTCCATTATTTAGACGTGACATTTTTATGTTCTTACAAGGATAAGCGAAGTAGAAGTCGATTTAGGGTTTTGAAGTTAAAAGGGGTTTGAATTTTAGTTTTATTTATTTCGACACATTTAATTATATATATATATATTGGTTTTTGTTTTATAACTTTTTAAAAATAGTATAAAAACATTTACTTTTAGTTTTGTTTTTGTAGGTTCCCAGCCGGATCTACACAGGAGTATCTCGTAACACGAGGGTGCGGAATCCCCATGTATACGATATGAGTGTCGAGACGATAATTACGTTGAATATAAACAAACACACAAGAGCATAATATAATACTTGATGTATTGAAAGGACCAACACGTGATACAGAGAATCACACCAAACTATCGTTCAAAAGACTTAAACAAAATAGCCGAAGTTATGAGTTTATATAACTCGACAACTTCGCCTAACATACTAGGCGAAGTTGTCATAACTTCGCTAATTCTACAAGTTCGCTTAAAAATACTAGCGGACATATAATGACACGTTGAATAATAACTAACAATATAAAAGATTACAGACACAACTAAACACGAGATACTGAACTACTGACATCATGCACCAACAGACTCCCCCTTGGCAGTAGCTTCATATCTCTATCTTCTTTCTCGTGTCATGTAATCCAAAAATATCGTACCACTCGTCTTCAAGCATGAACGTCCTGTCTCACACAGACAGAGACCACCCTCTTGTACTTCTTAGCTTCATCTTTCCACGCAGGAATGTAAAAAATCTTCTTATCATGGAGTACCTACAAATCAGCTTGAGACAAATTAACCAAGTGCATGGGATCATATACTCTTAGAATCTCCTGTTCATCCTCATCTTCCATAATAGCTTCAGCAGTCTGGCAGTCAACATACCACCACTTGAGACCCTTCAACACATTCTTGGGCATCAGCTTCATCGGCACCTCTTTAAAACAACGAATCGGCTTATACTTCATCACCATCCAGGGCTTGCCATCAGCCCGCATTCCCCGTTCCTTATCTTCAACCAACTTTCCTTTCTGAGACTTTAGAAGTTCAAAATTTTTCTTCTTAATAGCTTCCTTCCACACTATCTTTCCATTTATTCTAGTAATATCGTCATCACTCCTATTAATCAATCTCAACCGAGCCAAGTCTTTTACCTCACACTCAGGAAAGGTGTTGAGCGATCTCAAGGCCTTCTTAAAGTACTGAATCCCATCATAACGCTTTATCACAAACAACTTCAACTGTTCGTCATACAACCAGCAAATAATACCTTTCTTTGACTCAGCGTAGCCCTTGATACTGTAACTTCTCTTGAACATTGTTGATACCGCAGGCTTCTTTGTTTTGACGACCCATTGAGCATAGCCTTCTTTCCATCTCGGCTGTTCTTCCCACTCAGACTCATCTGGCACACTTTCATCTTGACTCAAGTTCACCTTATCAACATTTGGAATATCATGCTCTACACCATCATCAACAATCTCCCCTTCTTCTAACTCGCTATCAATCTCTATCTGTTCCCCAATCTTTTCAATCTCTTCCACTATTAATTTATCATTAACTGAATCATCATCATCATTTCCCAACACTTCCTCATCATCTACAACCACCACATTCTCACCACCTGTACCAACTAATGGACCAGCAGACTCCCCCTGAGATGTGGAAGTCCTAAGAGTTTGTTCAGTTCATGGCAACTCACCACCTGCATCTTTCGATGCATTGGGATCATCGTCTCTATCTTGCCTCTTATTGGTTCTCAATTCATCACCCTTGCAGCTCGTCTCCCCCTGAGATGCTAAGAACTGTTTAAGACCATCAAAGAGTTTACCGTGTTCAACAAGGAAGGATGATTGTATCTGATTTTCTACCATGAGCCACTGAATAGCTTGAGTCTGGATGAGGTTGATCTGTGATTGCTCAGCAACTACCCGTTCAAGAGCCGCAATTCTCTCGGAGTCAGACAAAGTATAATCAAAATCAGACCGCATATGAGAAACATCTTGAGCATACGGTGGAGGAATTCCCAAACTAGCTGGAATATCAGAGGTAGGCTGAAAAGTAACCGCGGGTGGTATTGAGACAGGTAAACCCGCAGTAGCACCAACGTCGACTCAACAAATCTTGCAACAACCTCATATAGAGTAAGAGTAGGAGGTGGCTAGGAAACTATCTCTGGAGCAGTAAACTGAAACGTGGTTGGAGGAGTACCAAATGATGATGACGTGGTCACTAAAGAAACATTTGTGGTGATCGGCAGTGTGACAGTAGAAACAGCAGGTAACATAGTCATACCGGACAACGAAGGTGGGAAAAACAAACAACCCTTGAACTTTCACCAACTCTAGAACTTTCACCAACCCTTTCCTTCTTTGATCGTCGTACCAGACGATATAGATCCTCCTCATAATCTGATTCACTATCATCCAAGGCTCTCTTTCGCTTGCCATGAATTCTTTCTTGTCTGGCAAGGATTTGTTGTGCTTCAGCAATATCGTCATCGGAGGAATCAGAGTCAGTTTTCTCAGAATCCGCCACAGATGTAGCGATCATGGAAACATTTACACCAGAAGCCTCAGCAACTGAGGCTTGAACTTCAGTAGCTGGATCAACCGGTTCCATGTCAAAGAACCCTTGCCCTCCAAAGGCAACTTCAAGATCAACCTGTTCCTCTGGAGCAGCAATAGGATCTGCAAGTGGTGCTTGCTGTACCACGGGTGGTGGTTGAACCACAGGAGGTGGTTGAGGAATATTGGCCTGTTGCGGTGCCGGATCACGAAATTCATCACCTGGAGGAGCCACATAAGCAGGATTCACCAAATAACCAAACAATGCAGTGTGTCTCGGACGGAGTTCAGGTTTGCTACGAGCACTCGATGACTTACACTGTGCAAAGATTCTTTTAGAAACACTTTCCACAAACGAAATGGCATGCCGTTGTGGTAGATTGGGAGCAACATGGTTTAGAATCATCTGTAAGAATCTCGGGTACATAAAAAATCTTTCCCTAGACACCGCGCGTCTCTGACGATCGATCTCATAAAAAATCATCTGACTAAAGCTGTAAGGCTTGTTGTAAGTCAAAGCAGTCATCGCCGATTGCATTGTTGCACCCATACCATCTGTACCAGCTTTCCGACCGGATATGCACACTATCATCAAGTGCATAAGGAACCGCCACTGATCTAACAAAAATCCTTTTCTCATTTGAGAGTCTCCCAACGAACCCGAATACCCCATACGCAGAAACGCACCATTTCTGAACGTAGCCGGAAAGTCTGTGGGGTCCTCAGTCGTCTCATTCTCAAACTGTAAGGCTTCCCTTATCTGATTTGCCGAGAACTTTACCACCTGTTCATTAACCGTAGCTCGCATCACCGGTGGATCGACACGACAATCATACTCAACCGTGTTTCAGAAATCTTCAATGTTCGTAGTGAGATCGGAAGAGTAGTAGTAATAGCATGAAAGATGCGTGAGCGTATGAGAAACGAGATGATCTCACGGTAACTGTCAATTCCTTGAGCATCCGGATCTAAAGTGATATACATGTTGTGACCCGGAAAGAACTGTCTGTTATTATCTCCACCTTCATCACCACCAGCGCCACCAGCACCTGCCACAGCAGCCATATCTGCAAAACAAATGAGTCAGATCAGTTCAGTATGATAGCATGTTACAACTTTGCCCTGCATGGAATAGGCGAAGTTGTAGCATTAGCGAAGTTAAGGGAGTGGCGAATTTTAAAGTTCGCCAAAACCCCAACTTCGCCATATGAACGGCGCACACTTCACACCCAGTTAGGGTTAAGAATGGCTGATCAGAGAGTAAAAACAGGAATGAGGTAGTCCGATTAAGATCCAGATACACTTATTTTCACCAAAACAGTTTCAAAACGGATTGATAAAAGAGGGTTAAGGGTTTGTTGCGAAGTGATTACGAAACGGATCATTGAGAAACAGATTAGCAACATCCAAAACAAATTATGAGTCACGAGGATCTTACAAACCTTGAACACAGACGGAAAACAGGTTTTAACAAGTTTTGATTCAGAGGATTAAGTTCGCCGAGGGTTTGAGCTTGAAAATAATTTGACTAATTGACCACCGCTTCGCTTTATATAGTTTATAGAAACCCCAGAGGCGAAGTTGGGTTTAACTTTGCCCAAAATCAACTTCGCCTCAGTCAACGCAAGGTCAACTTCGCCTACGTTGATAACTTTGCTCAACAGGCAACATCGCGCACCAATTAACTTCGCCGTTAAGTTAAGTTTGCCCGTTATAACTTATAAACAGAAACACATAAAGTTGACCAAAGGTCAACTTCACTTTAAAATTATCCGAAAAATATTTAAACTTAACAATCAAAGAACCAAGTAACCAAAAGTATAAAAGTCTAAACATAATACCAAATACATAAAGAAAATTTTAATAATAGAATAAACGGGATCAAATTTCAGTCTTGACGAGAACCTGCATGTTTTAGAAAAGATCCGAACAAGAATCATACTAATTAAGTGGCTGTCACATAGATCCATGTTCAGCGATATTATGACATAAAGAAACAAGTTGTAGGCAGGTATAAAACTTAGTATGGTTTTCATCGCTTCTGTGATACGGATTAGATTCAATTAAGCTCAAAATTTAGATGGACATCACATGAGAGATTGTGATGCCTCCTATCTATTCTCAAAGCGTATTTGGCTTTCCCCAAGTCACCCCGAGTTGACTTCGACCCGTAGTGTCTGATTAATCAATGAGCACACGTCGATATTCGGAGTCTTCTTCCCGTTCTTTCTGATACTTTGAAATATTCTTTCTTGCCTCTTTCTAGATATTTGTAATAAAATTAACTTCAGAAGGCTTAACAATAATAACTAGAGATCCTTTTTTTTATCAAAGACATTAATACAACTTCAAATTGAAGACAGTTGCAAGTCCCGAATCTGGATCACTGCAGATACTTAACACTATCTTCGCGGGAATCAGAACACTCATGGGCTCGTGTATGACTGGGTAATCACTTTTCGGCCTATCATTCGGAAAGATGTATGTGGAGACATGCACAACTCAGAATGATTCTCCACAGTAAATCGAGAAGATTTAGTTTGTATCACATCTACTTTTACGCACCATAGAAAGCTACCATAACATACACTGACTGTTCTAGAGTCTTTTAGGCCTAATTACTTCACAAGTTATGCACACAAAATCAGTTTATCTATCACTTTCCAAGGTTGGATCAATTTTCATTTTAACACCGAATAGAAACTTCTTACGAAGTTATAGACTGAAAAATTATATCATCTCCCTAAAAAAAATTTAAATTCTAGCGCCCCGATCAAGGTAAAGTCTTTAGGTAAACGGCTATCCTGAAGATCCAATGGATCAGCCGGACCGACCACATACGAGTATGTGTCCCTCTGACTAAGTATGAACGACTAATTTTAAGCGAAAGAATAAAAACCCCATCATAAACCACCCCGGTCACTTTCAGTCATCTGGTTAATGGCTATCCTTATAATCTACACGTAGAAGTAAGGACCAAACATATCCTTGGATATGTCCTTCAAACTTGAGCAACCGACATAATTTTAAGCGATAGTGATTTTTTTTAAGATAAGAGAAAAACGAGGTTACTCAGGATTGATCATCCCATTAAGCTCAACAAGATTTTGAAAACGGGATCGGTCAAACGCTTTAGTAAAAAGATCGGCAAAATTATCCAGTGAATCAACCGTTTCAAGCAAAATTAATTTCTTCTCAACACAATCCCGTATAAAATGATGACGAATGTCAATATGTTTAGTTTACTGTGTTTAACGAGATTGTTAGTTACTGAGATAACAGCAGAGTTATCAATGCAAATAGGAGTTTGAGTCAAATTCAGACCATAATCGCACATTTTTGTTGTATCCATAAAACCTGGGAGCAGCAGTTCGATGTTGCCATGTATTCTGCTTCGCAGGTGGAAATGGCTACAGAGGTCTGCTTCTTGCACTGCCATGACACCAATCTTCCTCCGAGAAACTGACATCCACCGGTGGTTGACTTCCTGTTCTGATTGCAACCTCCATAGTCAGAATCGGTGTAAGCTACAAAATCCAGTTCTCCCTTTTTCGAGTACCATAGTCCCAACTTAGGCTTTCCTTTAAGATACCGCAATATTCTCTTCACTCCTTTCATGTGTGATTCCTTCGGGTTTGCCTGAAAACGAGCACAAAGACAAACTGCAAACATAATGTCAGGTCTAGATGCAGTTAGATAAATTAAAGAGCCAATAATTGCCTGATATTGAGTGGGATCCACATCTTCATCACTGTCGGAATCAGCACCCAGTTTGTGGTTAACGCAGATTGGAGTGTCAAATGGAGAACTATCATCCATCTTGAAGCGTTTAAGCACATCATGGACATACTTCATTTGATGAATAAACATGCCATCTTTCTTCTGATCTACCTGCAATCCCAAAAAGAAAGTTAATTCGCCTGTGGCGCTCATCTCAAACCTCTTCTTCATGACTGCCTCAATTTCCTGACACATAGTAACTCTTGAGGCAACAAAGATGATGTCGTCTATATAAACCTGAACGAGTAGAAAATCTCCCCCTTTCCTCTTGACAAACAACGTACTGTCGATCTTCCCTCTTTCAAACCCATTCTCTAGCAAGTAATCTGACAAAGTTGCGTACCAGGCACGAGGAGCCTGATGTAACCCATATAATGCTCTGCTCAGTTTGTACACATGATCAGGAAAATCTGGGTCAGGGAAACCCGAAGGTTGTTCGACATATACCACCTCATCGACTTTACCATTAAGAAAGGCACTTTTCACATTTAACTGAAACACTTTCATCTCCTTGTGTGCAGCAAATGCCAGAAATAGTCGAATTTCCTCCAGTCTTCCCACAAGAGCAAACACTTCATTGTAATCGATTCCTTCCTGCTGATTAAACCCTTTTACTACCAATCTTGCCTTGTTACGAATGATTACCCCTTTTTCATCTCTTTTACACTTGAATACCCACTTTGTACCGATAGCGTTCACATCTTGTGGTTTTTCAACTAATTTCCAAACTTCCATCTTCCCAAACTGTGCTAGTTCTTCCTGCATGGCTTCAACCCACGAGCTATCCTTCAGTGCCATTTGTTAATTCTTTGGTTCAATCTGAATGATGAAGCAGGTGTACAAGCATTCATTTATTATACCCGTGTCTTTAATGCTTGCATACACACATGTGTGTTCATCCAAACTTCTTCTAGTACGTACACCATCAGAAGGATTACCGATCACATTCTCCAAGGGATGGTCCTTGTGAATTTTGGTGGTCTGTACCGGACCGACTTCCAAATCATTCTCAAGATTTGACGAAACTTCATCAGAGTGAGGCTGAGGTTGAGTGTGAAATGGATTGTAGAATTCGTCTTCATTCGAATCAGCTGGAGTTTCAACCGCACTTGACGAGGTTGGTTGATTTTCATTATATTGTTGACGTTGCACAATGGTCTTCTCTTCGTCATATAGCATCTGTGAGGCCATTTTCTCATAAATATCTGAAAAATCCAAGTAAGGCACATTAAAAGATTTGAATAGCTTATCATAGTCAAAAGCCTCTGCCGGTCCCATGCTAGGCCTTGGTGATTTGTAACTAGTAATGTCAGTGTTACAGACCACCTCAACCTTATTGTTTGATAGATTAAAGACTCTTCTGTTGGGTGTCCCAACAACATAGCCAACTAAGATACCTTCGTCGGCTTTCTCACCAAATTTAGAGTTAGTCTTTAATATTGAACATGGGGACCCGAAAGGTTCAAGACCCTTCAAATTAGGCTTTCTACCATGCATAAGTTCATAACAGGTTTTATTTAATCTTTTAACAGTTAAAACACGATTAAGGATATAACATGCTGTAGCAACAGCTTCAGCCCAGAACACCACGGGAAGTTTAGCATCTGCCAGCATGGTCCTGGCGCCTTCGATTAGAGTCCAACTCTTCCTTTCAGCTACTCCATTTTGTTGCGGAGTATATGGGGCACTGTACTGATGCTCTATCCCTTTCTGCAGACAAAACATCTCCATCTGATAGTTCTTGAACTCTGTACCATTATCACTCCTGATGTACTTAACCTTCCTCCCAACAATATTTTCCACCTTGTTGATCAAGTTAATCACCAACTGAACTGTCTCATCTTCTGTATTCAGAAAATATACCCAAGAGTATCGTGAGTAGTCATCGGTTACCACCAAACAGTATGAAGTTCCTCCTAGACTCTTTACATTCACAGGACCAAAGAGATCCATATGAAGTAGGTCCAAGGTGTTGACAATTGAGTTAACCTTCTTGGAGTGATGAGGTTTCTTGTGTTGTTTTCCTTTCTTGCATGATACACATTGGTTTTCAAAATTGAAGTTCTTCAAAGGAACCCCTAGTACCAACCCATTCATGACTATGTAGTTCATCTTACGAAGATGTATATGACCCATTCTCCGGTGCCACAATTCTGACTCAGACTCTGTTGCTTTTGACAGAAGACATGACTCTTCTGTGGTCATCTCAGTTGATCTCATATCCATCACATACGTGTTCTTTTCTCTTGAAGCTTTCATCACAACCCATGCCTCTAGTATCTTGAAACTAGGATAAAGTACGAGTGCCTCATTTTTAGTAAAATGAACGGTGTATTCTTTGTCACAAATCTGAGAGACACTCAACAGGTTGTGTTTCAATTTTTCAACAAAATTCACTTTTTCCAGCTTTATTCTTCCATTCGTCAGAGTTCCAATACCACTATTTCTTCCTCCACTTTCTCCAGCGAAACTAACCCTTCCTCCTTGAACAGACTTCCAGTCACGTAACAATTTCTTGTTACCAGTCATGTGTCGGGAACAGCCACTGTCAACAACCCACATATTGTTTACAGCCCTGTTTGACTGTTCCTGCACCAATAAAGAAATAGATTAAAATCTGGGGACCCAACACCTTCTGGTCTTGGGTCGATTAAATCGGTTATCCGGCATCCAGTACCTTGGTTACCCAAAGTCAGTTTGAGGAGAGTTTCTATAAGTTCTGTAAGAGAAACTTCTAGATGACTAGCTATGAGGCCATCCAAACCTTCGTGAGTTAATTGAACTATTATTGTTGACTTGGTAATTTACTGGGAAAAAACGAGACTAATTTCTTTGTAATCTTTGATTAGTCCGATGATTGGAAGTTGGTGTGTTCATATTCTTACCAGCATCATAATTAGTATTCGTTTTATTCTCAGTTTTGGTAGGCCTCATATTTCTAGATTTTCTCTGTTTCAGAGGACAGTCAGCGACAAGATGTCCTTTCCTGTTGCATCTAAAACAACTTATGTTCGAACTAGTCTGGCTGTTTTAAACTTTCGTCTCAGAAGTTGTTGCAGATGTCGAGGTTGCATTACTATCTGTTTGTCTAACATATGGTAGGACGAACGGATTTAGGGAAGATTTCTTTTCATCAGGCTTATAGTCCTCCCCTCGTTTTAGTAACACAACCTTTTCTTCTATCTCACCAGATTCAGACGACTTGTCTGAATTTGACGAGACAGAACTAGTGACATTTGAACTTGCCTTACTTGTTTCGCTCTCATTAACTTCAGTTTCTTTAGCAGAAACTTTTATTGGAACTGTCTGACAAATTTCAACATTCGCAGATTGCTGATTACTAGGATTATAAGTATAGTTATTGTTGTATGGTGGTGGAACTTCAGAGAATCCAATTCCCCCTTTGTTAACCGGGGAACGTTTAACACTTATGATGTGATCTAACATAGCAGAAGATTTCTAAATTGTTCAATTTTTCTATTCAGTTCCACCACTTTTACCTGGTAATCAGCTATCTGTTTATCTTTTTCAGCAATTAGTTTGGTCTTTTCTTCTAACACTTCATAACTAAGATCAATTACTTGTATTTTTTCAGCTAGAGTGGCTTTAAGACTTCTGATATCCTTTTCACTAGCTTCTATTTTTACCGAGTAACTGTTTTCTTTAGTTTTAGAATAGTGATGTTCTTCTTTTAAGTTTTTAAATTGAGTGTCCAAACTAAAAAACTGATCAGTTAATGTTTTCAATTGATCAGACAGGTTTTCACATTGTTCACAATGAAGTTCAGAACATACCTTTGAGAGTTGATCGTTCACTTCTGCCATGTATGCTTGATCTTCCCTATCTCCTTGTCACTTCCTCCGGTTTTGATGTTTACCAGATTTGCTTGTTCGAACACCTCCTCAACTTGTATATTCCAGTTGTATCCACCGTTTTGTTGAGATACCATAGCCCTGTTTTCACTTCCACCCCCATTCTGTTGAGCAGGCCTGTTCTGATTTCGTTCGACTCTTTCATTTGTACACTCCTTAGCAAAGTGACCATTTTGTTGACAGTTATAATAGCGAACTTTTGACTTATCAAACCCTGGTCTTTCTCCAACGAACTTCTACCCGTTTTCTTCATAAATCTCTTTACCCTTCTTACTATCATAGCCATCTGCCACTGCAGATCCATTTCTTCCAGATCATCAGCATCGATCTAATCATAGTCTTCATCCAAAGTTGCAGGGTCGACTATTTTTCCTTTGATGTAGTTCTCATAAGATGCAATGAAGGAGGCATATAGAGCAAACTGTTGTTCAGCTGATTTTACACTCATAGGCATCTGTGAGTAGTTCTTGCTTGAAGCACTGGTTGAGAAATTACCAGTTGTAGTTTGAGGTTTTGAGGGACTACTACCACCTGCTACGAAACATACGTCACCATCCATATTGAGAATCACATGACCATCTGGAGTGGAGTTTGGTTCCCCCTTTGAGTAATAGGCAGTGGATTCTGATTTTGAACTTGAGTTTGGAGTGACGTTAGCGCCATACATTCCCGGATCCTGAACCTGATTAGTCGGTGTCTCCTTTCGAGCCATGTTTAGTTCAAAATTCTGTAACTTATTTACCACCGTCTCCAAATCAATCTTATCAAAGTCCTTATCTTCTCTCATCAGTACAGTGTACATCTCCCATTTTGGTGGGAGAGCATCAAGAAGCTTCTCCACTATCTCTTCTTCCTTGTATTCAATAGAGTAGTTATTTAGCTCGGTCATCAGATGATAATGTCGTGTGATGATGTCATCAAGAGATTCATTTTTTAAGTACTTGAATACTGAGAATTGGGTTTTCAGCAGCTTTGTTTTGGAGGTTCGTCAACATTTCCTTCATATCTATTCTCTAGTGCTTCCCATAGCTCTCTAGCTGTTTTGTATTTCTTAAAAGTATGAAGAATCTCTTGCGGGAGAGCCATGGTTATAGCTGCATGCGCTTTACTTTCTGCCTCATACATTTTCTTTTCATCATCTTCCATCTTACTGTACTTCTTAATCGGTTCACGACCCTCAAACATGGATGTTGGAGGAATGTACTCGTCTTGAATGCAAACCCACATCTTTGAGTCCTGATACTTCACATACTGTTCAAACCGATCTTTCCATGCAACGAAATCAGTACCTTTCAGTAGTTTTGGAGCTTTAGTTGCAGAACCTGCTTCAACTTCCATCTTTACCAGTTTTGTGATGTTTATTGAAGTCATACTTGAGCAAAATGAGACCCAAAACTTAACAAGTAAAATCTGTGAACTGTGAGCAATAGCGAAGTTAATACAACTTCGCTTTCTCTACAACTTCGCTTTTAACTTCGTTGACTGACAACTTCGTTGGTTATCAACTTCGATGGTTATCAACTTCGCTGGTTATCAACTTCGCTGGTTACTTGTATCTTCGCTAAAACCCTAATTCTTGTGAAGGCAAGTTCGCCAGAAGAACAAAGAGGTTTTGCAGATTAGGTAAGTCGATTTCGAAGGTTGCGAGGATGATTAACTGGTGTAATTTATGAGGGATGAGTATCGACTAACAAAAACAAGGTATTTCAACGTAAACTCGTTCCGCGAATGATCTAACGGAACAATCTTAACACCAGTGTGATAATCCCGAACCACACAATCACGAGCAAAACGCTCTGATACCAATTGTACATTCCCAGCCAGATCTACGTAGGGGTATCTCGTAACACGAGGGTGTGGAATCCCCACGTATTCGATACGAGTGTTGAGACGATAATTACGTTGAATATAAACAAACACACAAGAGCATAAGATAATACTTGATGTATTGAAAGGACCAACACGTGATACAGAGAATCACACCAAACTATCGTTCAAAAGACTTAAACAAAATAGCCGAAGTTATGAGTTTATATAACTCGACAACTTCGCCTAACATACTAGGCGAAGTTGTCATAACTTCGCTAATCCTACAAGTTCGCTTAAACATACTAGCGAACATATAATGACACGTTCAATAATAACTAACAATATGAACGATTACAGACACAACTAAACACGAGATACTGAACTACTGACATCATGCACCAACAGTTTTAACTAGCATTCCGGTATTAAATTTTGTTAAAAGTTAGTTCGTTTAATAAATCGTATTTTTTAAATAAAATTAAAATTTTATCCATTATTGTAGTATTATCTTAACCATTAGTAAGATTTTCTGGATAAGATTTACAACTTCGTAATAGAGAAGCTCATAACATTCTAGTGTTATCATTATTATATGTAGTTTTGTATCATTATCATCTTCTAGGTTATCATCATCACCATATGTGTTATGATGATGATCAACATCATAAAGTTAACATCGTTATCATGTATTACAGTGGTTATCATCATCATAATCATTGATCACCGTCACCATGAAACGGCATCATCATCAGACATGCGGGCAATCAACGTGGTCATTGTATAGGCTATCGTAGTCGGCGTTGATCATACGGGTAACATATATCTCGCTATCAGTGTCGTCGTCATTGTCACACATCATCATCATCATCAGCATAATCATCATCATCCGATTGCCATGTACGGGATGTAGTCAGCATCGTATGGGTTATCGTAAACAAAACGCCCAATATTAGCGACCAATGTCGGCACCATCTTATGAATTGTTGTCGTCATCAAACGACATCATCAGTCGTACATGCTACCATCAGTATGACCATCGTATACGTTATCATGGCAGTCTTCGATCATACGGGTTACATGTCATTAAACATCGGTGTCACCATCATTATCAACATATATATATATATGTGTGTGTGTGTGTGTGTGTGTGTGTGCGCGCGCGCCTGTGTGGCGTATTGTCATATAGGTACATATAATTGGTCCTCATCATATATATATGTGTGATCAACATCATAGACGTTATGATCGTCGTACGAGCTACAGTCGCCATCGTATGGGTTGGCGTAAGCAAACCGTACCATATAGGTTAGCAGCATCAATATGATAACCACCACCAACCCAGGTTGATATATTAGCATCGTCTCGTCATAATTGGGCCAATCATCATGGTCATCATACGGGATAGCACCGTCATCGTCTCATGTATTACATATCCACAATCATACTACACACCACCTACTACCACCATCCACCGCCCACATTCGCCACAACGACCCCCAACACCAACCACTAACCACACTCCACCACCACCCACCACACCACCACCACCCACTAGTATTATATATAAATATATATACATTTATTTATACCCATCCACCACCACCACCCACTACCCACCACCACCACAACCCACCCACCACTAACCTCCGCCACCACAACCCACTGCCCACCACCACCACCCACCACCACACATCCGCCACAACGAACCACCGCACCTCCGCCACCGTCCACCACTATCATGACCACCTGAACCCACCACCACCCACTAATATTATATATATATATATATATATTGCTACTATACAATACTAACCGTACGATTAAAATTTAAAAGCACGCGCCTTCTTTTAAAAAAGTCAAATAATTACCCTAACTCATCTACTTCTGGAACGGCGATAATTATTCCCAAAATTCAACCTCGTAAGTCAATATTTTAAAAAACTGTAGACGATTCATTTCTACTGTGAAGCACAAGCCCGAGTGGTTTAATTATTCTGGAACGGAACCAAAATGAAGAACCCTAACTCATCTACTTCTGGAACGGAACCAAGGACGAAGCAAAAGCACGATAGGTCTCAGAATGAAGATGGAACAGGTGTTACTTTATGATTTTTTTAGCGTTTTAGGTTTACTTAATCTTAAAATGTAAGCATTTGTTTGAATCTTCTTATGTATTAACGCGTTTGATAAGCGTATTGTTGTTGTAATACATATCTTTGTTTTTTAAATCTATGTATAATATTAAAGCATGTTATATGCGTATGATTAGCGTGTTATGGCTTTGGTATGAGAATTTATCATTGTGATGTTTGATAAGAGTTTTCTGTTTCCTTGTGATTCATGTTGTTATCCCCTACCCCCGTGTTTTATTGTATGTATAGGATTCAGTTGTCGAAAAAAACAAGACTGATAAACGGAAGACTAAAAAAGTTGCTCCGGTGGGAAAACAAAACATGTTGTGGAAGCAGACTCTGATTCAGACCTTGACACAAAAATCGACAGGTTGTTGTCAAAGCGGAAACAGGTGGAACACAACACCTCTGACCCGGACTTTCAGCGCCCAAAAAAGAGAGCCATTAAATAAAAGAAGCCAGCCGAGAGGGGAAAACTTTTTGTTGAATTTGTAGACAAAAAATTGAAGAATAGGTGTGCACCTATTAATATTGTTGATGCAGTGAAGGCAATGACCACTGCCCAAAAAACTTGTGTAGAAGAAATGGGTTTCGGGTCAATGTTAAGACTTCAAGAAACCCAAACTCCAAGAACTTTGGAATATTGGTTGCTCATGAACTATAATAACCGTTTAAATGAATTGAACATTGGGAGCGGTGTTATTAAGATAACACCACAAAAAGTACATGAAGTGTTGCGGATACCAATAGGTAAGATTCCTGGTTTAGACAAGAGTAGACCAAGATTGGGGGAAGATGTTACTACAGATTTGTTCAAAAATCAATTCTCGACAAATTCAAGAATACGTATAAAGCATGTGAAAGACAAACTGGTCGCGGATCAAGGAGTTGGTGAACTGTTTAAGATTAATTTTCTTGTGTTGTTCAACACATGTATATGATTTGTGACAAAATCAACAACAGTCAATCAACGATTCATCGCCGCAATTAACAAAACCTCGGATATTCCAAATATAGACTGGTGCAGCTATGTTATTGAAAACTTGAAAAGACAAAGGAAGAATGGAGAGGTATCAACGCTCAATACAACGGTCTGATCACCTTCCTTGTGATACTTTACACGCATGAATACCAGAAAAATATGGTCCATTTGGGACTCCCGTCACATCGCCTGCAGTCAACTACATAACAACAACTACTCTTAATAAGATGGAAAAATACTTGGAGAATAATGGTCCTCCCTTAGAAGAAGATGCTACTGAGGTTGTTGCTGCTACTGCTGTGACGTTTAGTGTTGACGGGAAAGGGATCGATGTGGCTACTACTGCTCCTGCTGCTGTGACCGTTAGTGCTGCCGGGAAGGGACTTGATGAGACTGCTGATGCTGCTGTTGCTGATACTGCTGCTGTGACAGTTAGTGTTGCCGGGAAGAGACTTGATGAGACTGTTGCTGCGGCTGCTGCTGCTGTGACGGTTAGTGCTGCCGGTAAGCCTGGAGTTGAAGAAAACACTGCAGCTTAGGAGAAACAAGAACATGGTATTAAACTTGTTATTTTCTTCTAAAAAAACTCTCATATCTCTTATCTCTACATGCATTTTATGTAATACAACATTATATGTAATAAAAAATAGATGGTCAAAGTGCATCTGAAACAGATAATGCCGATCAAACATCTGAACAAGATTTGGATGATTATGTAAGCGATTATTCACCTTTGCAAATGCCTATCGTGCTTGTTGACTATTATTTAACTCCATTACAACTGGATGGGATAAATTGAAAATGTCTTTGAATTAACAATAACTATATTTTCTTTTTACAGTCTTGGAATAAGGCAATGGATAACAAGTTGAAGAAATTTGATAAAATTTGCTCCAAGATCAATGAGTTGGTTCGTCAAGGAAACGATAGACATCCATCAAATGAGAATATATTTGCTAGATGATGTGAATGGGAAAACAGATTCACTAATAATGTGGTCCTTAGAACACAAGATTCAGATGTTGGTGTTGGTGGTCCAGTGGCTACTCTAAAAGGTATTTGGGCTAAATTAATTATTAGTATAATTAAAACGCTCTTAAAACACTTATGATGTTATTTTAAACTTATTACATCTGTGTGATGCAGTTGATTCAGATGTTGGTGTTGGTGGTCAAAAAGGTATATCATATATGTACCAGCTTAATTATATACCATCTTAATTATAATCACAGTTGAACATATTACATCTTTGGATGTCGTAAAAAATGGTGCAGGTGATGCAGGTCAAGAAAACAATGTCTCATGCGCAGATATTGATGAAGTTGTTAATACAGTGGTTGCGTGGGCAAAAGAGGGTATTTAATTATAAATAAAAACCAAAAGGGGTTGAAGGTATTTAATTATAGTTACAATTATTTTCAGTCAAATTTAAAGTGAGTTGTTTTATGTTTAACAGTTGACATCGGATTGTCAACAAGTGATCGCCTCATTACAATGAACTCTCCATATCTTCTGAGAGAGGTTGACGTATCCTCTAGTGTCACAGTAGATGAAGAAATAATTTCAGAGTATATATTTTTTGTCTTGAAGATATTTGGGAGGAGGTCTACAAGTCCACTCACATAGAATCGTTTAAGGTGGTCTTTGAAGCTTCTGTCCTAGCATTTATATAGCCACTAATGCAATGGATGCATTCATTGAAGTAATGAACTATGAAGAAAAGAAAAAATCTGCAGCATCACCGTTCAGATTCTTTGCTTCAAGCACTGTGCTGGTACAAATTAATCTATTTTGTTTGTACTATTAGAAAACGCACAATAAACGCCTTAATCATCTGTATTTTAATTATTATACAGACAAGTGACCATTATGCTGAGTCAAGGGGTTACACAGAAAAAGAAAGACTGGATGTGTTTTCAGACAACATCGAAACACAAATGGCAAGGAGTGGATTTCTATCACTCAAGGAGGTTGCTATAGTGCTCGTGCCAATTCTACAACGTGATCATTTCTATGTGGTTACCTTCAATCTTTAAACAGGAGTGATAGAATTACTTGACAACAGTGCAAATCAAGAAATACCAGCTGATGCAAAGTTTAAAAGCTTTGAAGACAAATCAAAAGCAATTAGAGAGAATTTTGAAGAAAGATATGGAAAGACTCCTGATATACTGGTAAACATATATACCTTTAACCCAAAAAACAACATACCTGTTATAAAAATTGTCAAAATACTTAAATTGCTTTCTATTTTATGTAGAGAAACGTCTTTTGCATGTATCTTAAAAACAATCAAACACCTCATTACTAAGCAAATCCAAGTAGCAACAAATAATAGATTGAAGATGACATGGAGAACAATAAGTAATGGAATAGATTGTGGTATTTTTCCTATGAGACACATGGAGAAATATGATGGGAAGAGACCATGGGGGTGTAATCTCAAAAAGGAAGGCCCTAAACAACAAAGACAGCTAAAATGGTTGAGGTCAAAGTATTTGTGCAAAATCCTCCTCTCAGATATAAACCAACACAGAAATACTCTAATCAAGAAAGCACTACTATTCCATGAAAATGACAACACTCGTTTAACCGGAGAAGAGTTGATTGCTGAACTTAAGAAAAGGCAACAAAAAATTTGAATGATTTCAAAACTGGCTGCTATGTACTTTAAGATACTTGTTATGATATGGACTTATGGAGATCTCTAGTCTTCTGTTATCAGTTTGTAATGCACTTTAAGATAATAGTTACATGTTGAATCAATGTTTTAACACACATTAAAATTTTATTATTACCGAAACACACATATAAACACACCATCACAAACATACAAATTTTATTACTACTAATCTCTGGGTGACACATATAAAAACACACCATCACTACATCATAAGCACTCATGAAACACCATCACATACTAATCTCTTAGTGACATAAGAAACTTCAACTTAAATTCCATTGAGCAATTCAGTTCAAGAATTGCCTTGCCCAAAAGTTTTAACTCGTCAAGCTCTCTCTGTCCTACATCAACCATAAACAAAACAGCAAGATCTCGGATAGTACTAGCGGGCATTCGAGTAAGAACTTTTGCAATGACATCCCTGGGATCCAAGTTGGTGCTAGTCTTTACAAATTCTTCAGTAAGAGTTTCCCGACAAGCTTTATCTATCTCGATTTGAGCCTCAATATGCCTTCTGAGGGCAGCCTTGTAGGAATCGGATGATGATGACGAGCAATCCATTATTAACTAAAAACAATAATTTAAAATTATGTAGGTATATGAGTTTCACAAATGTGGTGTCGGTATATATAACCAAAATGCTCACAGACAAAACAAAAGGGTGTCCCACGCATGGGAAACGCAACCGGACGAATAGTAACTCTGTAAATAAAAAAACGAAAGGGTGTCCCACTCTTGGGAAACGCAACAGGACGAATAGTAACTCTGTAATAAAAAAACAAAAGGGTGTCCCACGCTTGGGAAACGTACAAACTTGTCTCATGTGTTTTTGTTTAATCTAGAGATTATTTGCATTTATATCACCTGTCAGAATTAATTGATCACAATTATATCTCACCTGTCAAAAATGCCGGGAAAAATATTATGGTAATGATCGCCTACATTAAAGTTAAGCTATATCTTACTAGATCTTACTATATCTTACTACAAATCAAAGTTAACTACACTAAATTATTGGTTATTCAATCACACTAACAGTTTCAGAAAGATATTAAAAATGTATTCTTCTGACAAAACCGTGAAGACCATAGTGAAAATAACGATGGATCTTGAGAAAGAGAAAGACGACACTTTGTTGAAGACAGTCGAAGCGATTAGGGCTACACTCACATTCGAAAAAACAAAGACCTTCGACTCCTGTAAAATCATGTTGTTTGAAGACGACAATGAGTTTCGAGCAATGGCTGCGGATTATCAAAAACAACCGTCTGAATGCTACGACTCAATGTGTGAGACCCTGGTTGACACCATAACTACGGTGTCAACCAACATGAGTTTTAAGGAGATAGGGGCGGAGACCAAGGCGGAGTGATGGTGATGTTAGCTTTGCTGGTCTTGGTTTTTTGTGATGTATTGTAATTAATGGTACTTTTTGTATGGCATCCATTGATGAATGGTAAATATGAATTATCTTAAAATGCTTTCTTAATATGTTTTATGTATTGTAATTAATGGTACTTTTTGTGATGCATCTTTTGATGAATGGTAATTATGGATTAATGGTTCTCATCTTTCTTTGTTAAAAATGCGTGCAATCAATTAGGTTAAAATATGTTATATATTTGTTCAAAAGAGTCTATTACGCTTGCAACACGCTACTGTACAAAGACATATATAAATATCCTAAAGCGCTAGTAACACGCATGTGTACAACAACTCCTTTCTAAACCCTCCTATATATATATTCTTATATATCTAGTTTTCTTTTCAATAAAAACTCCTTTTTCACCATGGAAGAAATCTCATCGCGGACCACCACATCCAGTAACAGAAGCAATCGACCTCAGGTTTATTATTTTTATGGTCAATAAGCCATTCTAAGAACATCAACCACCACCAAAAATCCAGGTCGGAAGTTCTACAATTGTGCATCTCAGGTTAGTGAAATTGCAAATAAAGTTGGAATGCATCTACAATTTTTGACCATAAACTCTATATTTTTTTAACTTAGGGCAAAAAATGTGATTTCTTTATATGGTCTGATTGTGTTTCGTCCACAAGATCTGATGTGTGCACAAGATGTACAGATATAATTCCTATCTTGATAAGGGCAAATAAGTCATTAGAGGATCAACTTGCAAGGAGTGTAGCTTCAAGGATTGAATCAGAAAAAAAAGTGAAGATATTGTATTTTATTTGCTTCTTGTTATTTCTAGGGCTTCTAATTAGTTTTGCAATTAAAAGCTAAGAAACTTTGTTATGATTTTAGACCAGATATTATGATGTATTTTTATGTTTCTGAACGAATTTAAAGGCCTTTCAATGAGTAGTTTAGTTTGAGTGTTTTCAAAATCACAGTGTATTTATTTCATTAAAAAGAGGTTATTATAAACATTAATAAAAATATGTTCCCTCCTGAGTTTCGAACCCGCGGTATTTTCAATCTATGTTAATCACAAGCGCCTCAACCGTTTGAGCTACACCCTGAGAACGTAATAGTTACTCTTCCAATATTTATATAACGAAATTTAGAAGTTTAAAATTTTCATTTTTACCCGCCAATTAATCGAGTTATCTTCTGGAAGACTCCCAAATCAATTAGTATTGACCAAATAAAATCTCACAATCTCACCAAACCCTAATAAATGATCTGCTAGTGTATTTATTGAACTCTCATCAATCTCAATCCTACCAAACAGCTTCATTAATCTCAGGTGAGTACCAAATATTTTTCTTTTAATTAGTAGGTTACATTTATTGGCGTTAATTAGTGTGTATGTGTGTGTGTGTGTGTGTGTATATATATATATATATCTTTGATGACACAGTTAATAAAAAAATTCTTGGAAGATGGATAAGTCTTGGATGTCAGTAGGCGACAGGTGCAGTAAAGCATATAAAGATAGTGTTATGGCATTTATACATTTTGCAGTTCGTAATTGCAATGAGACATCACCACCAATTTCTGTTTTATGTCCATGTGTTCGGTGTGTGAACCACGTATCTCTTAGTGTGGACGATGTAGAACATCACTTGTACAGGTTTGGAATTGATAAGGATTATACTACTTGGATAAAACATGGAGAAGCCGACACCAACATTCCAACTAATTATGTTAATAATACTGGGTTTGCCTGCACCTGCATTCCAACTAATTATGATAATAATACTGGGTTTGTTGACACCAACATTCCAATAGATGCCTGTGAAACTGTAGAAATGGTAGATGCTACAAAAGACAATTTCAAAGGCGACAAGAAGTATCAACAGTTTCTACAACTACTTGTTGACGCTGAGAAGCCCCTATATAAAGGATGTCTTGACTTCACCAAGTTGTCTGCATTAGTACAACTACTTAACTTGAAGAGCAAGCACGGGGTATCTCATAAGTTCGTTGATGAACTTCTGAAATTGTTGAAAAAGATGCTACCTACAGATAAAGAAATGGTAAATAATATGTATGAGGGGAAAAGGATGATGAAGGCAATGGGCTCAGGATACGAAAAGATACATGTGTGTATCAATGACTGCATTATTTACTATAAGGATTACAAGGATTTGGAAGCATGTCCAGTTTGTAACAAGTCAAGGTGGAAGGTGGATGAGAAGACTAACAAAACTTAAATAAACACGCCCGCTAAGGTACTGTGGTACTTTCCCATTATTCCACGATTCAAGCGCCTATTTCAATCAAAGACCACAGCAGAGAATTTAACATGGCATGCCACGAGTACCAATAAACCCGGTGTTGTACGCCACCCATCAGATTCACCAGCATGGAAAGCCATAGATGACAGGTACTCCGATACCATCGGAAGCGATCCAAGAAATCTTCTTCTAGGGATTTGCACTGATGGGGTGGACGTACATAGAGGCAACAGAAACCACAATGTCTGGCCTGTAGTAGAATTCATTTACAACCTTCCACCTTGAATGTGTATGAAAACAAAATTTATCATGCTTTCCTTATTAATATCCGGAGTGCCAGGAAACAATATTGATTTGTTTTTACAGCCTTTAATTGACGATCTAGCATCTTTATTTGAGGTCGGGGAGCCAACATATGATGCATATAAACAAGAAATGTTTACACTACGTGCAGTTGTGTCATGGACGATTAATTATTACCCTGCTCTTGGTACACTATGTGGTTGCCCTTACAGTGGATTCAAAGGTTGTGTGGTGTGTCGGGGAGACACTCAGTGTGTTCGACTTTATCACACAAAGAAGCAGAGTTATGCTGCCCACAGAAGGTATTTATCACATGACCACCCTCTCAGAAAACAAACAAAGACGTTCAACGGAAAAGAGGAGATGAGAACCGCTAAAGAGCCTATGACAGGGGAAGAGATATACGACGAGGTTAAAAATATTAACAATGAATGGGGAAAGGGATCTGAATCCCTAAGTGGTAGTAAGAGGAAAAGGGATAACACAACGCCGCAGCCATATTGGAAGAAGTTCAACATATGGTACCAATGGCTCAGCTACTGGAAGTATTTACCTATCCAACATTGTATTGATTTGATGCATGTTGAAAAGAATGTGGCAGAAAGTATTGTCGGCACGTTGCTGAACATTCCTGGTAGGACAAATAACGGATTGGCAGCTAGAAAGGATTTGGAGCTTTTAGGGATTAAAAAGGAGTTGCAACCAAAAGCAAAAGACAACAATACAGAATTGCCTGCAGCATGCTTCACATTATCAGCGCAAGAAAAAGACATGTTTCTTGAAGCACTGTATAAACTGAAGGCTCCACTAGGGTATTGTTCTAACTTCTCTTGTTTGGTGAATATTAAAGAAAGGAAGCTACAAGGCCTTAAATCACATGATTATCACATGCTTATGCAACAGTTTCTGCCCCTTGCAATACGGTCCATCATGCCAGAACCAATGAGAAATCTATAATCAGGCATTGTTTTTTTTTTCAAGTCAATTTATAGAAAAGAAATCATTGTAGAAGAGCTTGATAAGATGCAGGAAGAGCAAATAGTTACACTGTGCCTGCTGGAGAAGTACTTTCCGCCATCATTTTTTGATGTCATGGTTCACTTAACCGTGAACCTTGTAAGATAGATAAAATTATGTGGTCCACCATGCTTTCTTCAGATGTATCCCTTTGAAAGGTGTATGAAGGTTATCAAAGGGCATGTGCGAAACAAAACTTATCCAGAAGGGTGCATTGCTGAGGAGAACATTGCGGAAGAAACAATCAAGTTTCTGAGAGAATACCATAAAAACATCAAGAGTACTACTGTTGGTATTCCACATGATAAGCATGATGATAATGGGGAGACAATTCCTGTCACAGGCGTTAAATCAGTTGAAGTTTCTCCTGATCTTTTCAAGAGAGCACATTTCTATGTGCTGCAGAATACGCCTGAAATAGCGCCGTATATCGAGTAAGTATTACTAACATATATACTCTAAATTATATATATATAAATATATATATTAATTCACAATATATTATATATACTTCTACTTGCAGACAACACAAGACCTCTTTGAAAAACCAAATGCGTGGCAAACGACAAGAATTGCTGGAGAATGAGCATACTTTAAAGTTTGGTGACTGGTTATGCGACAAGGTAGATCAATTATTAAGTCTTCTATAATTTTTAAAATTCTTTTATAGTTTCTGCAATGTAGGTGAAGAATTTAATCCTTGTAATGAAATTCAGGTTGAAAAAGAGCTAGCGGGCTCCCCAGGTTCTTATCGGAAACCGTAAAGTGGATTGCACAAGGAGCACACCGCAACGTTTACAAACACGACTCATACGACATCAACGGTTTTGAATTTCGTACAAAATCTCATGATGGTAGAGTTTACCAGAACAGCGGGGTTGGTGTAGAGGCGGATGACATGCACATCAAAAAAGACATGGTGACCTATGGACAAAACTTTTATTTTGGGGTTTTGCAAGAGATATGGGTCCTAGATTATCATACTAAAAGAATTCCGGTCTTCATGTGCCAATGGGTTGACCGTAAACATGTCAAACATGATATTCTTGGTTACACGTCGGTCGACCTAAACAAATTTGGCCACAAGGATGATCCGTTCATATTGTCCTCCCAAGCACGCCAGGTGTTTTATGTTCAAGATCAGCTGGATAGAAAAAAGCATGTTGTCTTCATGACTCCACCCAAGAATTATAGTCATTCGTATGACGAGGTCAATGAGGAATTTAGTACGGTAACTTTCCCTCATGAGGGTAATACATTGCTACTTGTACAACCAAATCAACTGCTTCGTAATGAGCCCCCGGATGATTACTGGAGGCCCGGGAAAAAGCCTACAACTATTCGTAATGGAGGTTGACACCGATGTCGGGGTTGTTGACCCAGCAGTTGTGTTCGTTTGGCTAGTTAGATGTAAATAATGTTTAAATATAGTTCTGATACATGATATCATCATTCTTTACTTTGTACTTATTAATTCAAACTAAAGAAATATTGGTTGTTTTTAATACTATTACTACTTATACGTACAGGCCGGTTTGTTGAATTCATTTCATCTTCTGGCTATTTTGGTCAATTGGTGTCAAGTTCAAACATACATCATGTTGCATCGATAAAAGTCACAATTGACTTGTAGTGTACCATAGTAAGATCAATAAAGTCATTACACTCATAACTGACTCGTGTTATATCAAAGTTACATTAATACAAAGAAAGCCCAAAAGTGCATCATGTTGTCTAGGGTGTTCATGGTAGTTATCATTTCTCGTCTGATGGTTTTTTTTCTTGCACAACCTCTATTTGGTTATGTTTCAACATACTTTTCAACAGCTGGTTTCCTGCAAAATATTATCAACTCATTTTATAAAAAAAGACCATTATGCCCTTCTTTTCAATAACCTGCATACCAAAATTGTACCCTCCAGACTTTGAAGAAGCCTTTGAACAAATAAAATTCAGTTTTGAAAAACCGCTTCCAAACTCAATGCCATCACCAGTAACCTAATTTAATATTTGGTGATGGCATTGAGTTTTGGAAATGATTTTATCAATATCTAAGATCTTTGGAAAGTTTAAGATCTGTGGAAACCTTAGATTTTTTCTACTTGGCCAAGTTTGGAATTCACATAACATATATAAAAGTGTAATAAATTTCAGTCACCAGTTTTATTGCAGTCATTAAAGTCTCTGTTGTTATATAGTTGGTTGTTGAGTGTATAACACACTATAACTGCATACTAATTACTACCTGTCAAAATGGTTTCCACACGCTTTGGAAACCCGCAGAAGCTAATAAGTTTGGAAATTAATTACATTTATACCTACTACCTGTCAAAAATCTTGGAAATATATTTATGTAATGATAGCCTACATTCAAGTTAATTAAAAAAAATTAGTATATCACACGCTTTTGTACGCTTTAAATAACTGTCAA
This sequence comes from Bidens hawaiensis, assembly GCF_021521415.1. Classification (NCBI taxonomy): domain Eukaryota; kingdom Viridiplantae; phylum Streptophyta; class Magnoliopsida; order Asterales; family Asteraceae; genus Bidens; species Bidens hawaiensis. The sequence continues at coordinate 2,484,889 of NW_027491014.1, forward strand.
AAATCTTGGAAATATATTTATGTAATAATAGCCTACATTCAAGTTAATTAAAATAAAAAAACTGGTATATCTTACTAGATAGGCTACAAATCAACTGAACTACAATAAATTACTGTCTCAACTACTAAAAATTAAATTTTAGGTCTATTTTGTTATTCACTCACACTAACATCTATTTTAAACTTAATTATAAAAAAACAACATCAACTACGCTTCAAATACGCTACCAAAATATAATAATAACATTTACAGTTAATGCCAAAATATAATAATAACATTACATTAATATAGAAAAACTAATTCCTAGCATCCGATTCCATATCTGAATCTACATCCATCGGATTCTTAGCTTCCAGAGTCCTACCATCAGATTCCGTATCTGAATCTACATCCGGATTCTCTTCTGGAGTATGAGAGGGCATGATCCTCTCATACATGCCATCCAAGGTGTAGGTGCAGTCCTTAAGCCTTTGGAGGCGAAGGTTTACCTGAGTATGGAATGCCCTATAAAGGGACACACCCTTGAAGTCCTCCACGGAGTTCAACTCAATGTGCGCCACCTCGATTCCCGGGACTACCATATCAATGCTGAAATAGTCAGCAGTGGTGTACCCAAGAAGATACTCTTTGGTCACACGACCTCTTATAAGTGTGACCATTAATTACAATTGGACACACTTAAAAATATTTAAGTGTGACCATTTATCACTTATAACCACACATAATAAGTGTATCTGTGGCAATAAAAAACTTAGAAAAAAAAAACTAAGATACTCTTTGGTCACGCAACATCTTATATGTGGCCATTAATTACAGTTGGACACACTTAAAAATATTTAAGTGTGACCATTTATCACTTATAGCCACACATAATAAGTGTATCCGTGACAATAAAAAAACTTAGGAAAAATAAAACTACACTACTCTTTGGTCACACAACCTCGTATAAGTGGCCATATATTTAAGCGTTTTAGCAACATTACTAATATATACAATGGTTGTTCGTCATATTTCGCCACATTATTAAAAATGTGGCTAACAAATGTGACATTAGGTCACACAACGTAATATAAGTGGCTATATATTTTACCTTTTAGACACATCTCTTATCAATACAGTAGATGTTCGTCACATTTGGCCACACTATTAAAACATGTGGCTAGTTAAATGTCACAGTTTGTGGCTAATGCATGTGTTTTTGGTCACATATATTAAAGATCAAACAAACTATGACTGTAGGTCACATTACGCCACACGTTTTTATAATGTGGCTAGATTTTGTCACAGTTTTTTTCAAAGTGTGACGAAAAGTACCTGAGCATGTATAGAATGGTCACATGAAGAATAACATGTGTGGCCAAAACATTCTGGAAGGTTTTCAAACATGGTCAAAGACCTTTTAGCCACACATTTAAGCCGAAGTGTGGCAAATCGCCCAGACCACGTGTGTGGCTAAAAGTCGATATTCACGTAGTGTCTTTTACTTATTAACCGTTTTGAGGACATATGCATTTATAGATATTTTTATATTATATATTAATCAACCACAACTGTTTATCCTTGTGGTTTGTCAGTTTGCCTAGCTTGCTATTTGCTTACTTGCTTTATTTGTACGCTATTGCTTACTTCGGCAACCGATGTCCATTTCTATGCCAACGGTTTAGTCCTTGCTTGGTAACCAATGTCCATTTATATGGATTGGTTGAGCCCTTTCTTTATGGTTTGCTTTCTTTATGGTTTGATTGATTGTGTATGTTATATGGCTTAACTGCTTATCTCACAGGAACAGTTAGCATCTTTCTTTATTATATATATATATAATATTATTGTAGTGTCTTAAACTGGTGTTTTACTCACTTAACATGTGTTGTTGGCAAAATTATATTTTATACGCATATGCAGGTTATCGTAGAAATTTAATGCAGGTTGGTGAAGACTTAGTGAAAAAAATTAAGTTAGAAAATAATTAAATCAAGAGCATTTGTAATATAAGTTGTATTAATGTATGATTATGGATTATGTACTTGTTTGTATTTGAGTTATTTGAAAACTTAATTTAATTAATAGATATTGTCATTTAAATATTGTATGATAGTACCTTGATAGCTGTGACAATCAGTTCACGCCGCGACATTTTCGCCGTAGGTTGGGGTATGACAACCATGTAGGATTGCCATGTGGCGGACGCAATGCCACGTGGTGACACATGGCGAGACACGTGTCACGTTGCCAGACCATGTCATCGTGATACGCGATGACGTTGAGTTTAGGTCCGTCGCGTATCGCCGACTGCCTATTTCTTGGGTTTTGAAAACATGTCCATCATGATACGCGATGGGCTTCCTTCTGATCCATCGCGTATCATGACAGGACAGGAAAACAGAATTTTATGTTTTAGTCTTTAGTTTTTAAAACTTGGCATTTTTGGTCCGAAATTTTCGTGATGTTACAATAAATGCAGTCCTTTAAATGTGAAAGTTGGAGAATTAGGGCTAGTTATATGTGTTGATATCATATGCAAAACTAAATTAGGTCAAATTAGGATAAACATGGTGACATGTAATTAAGCAATCAGTTAACAAAATTGCCATACAGAACAAAAAAAGGGTTACCTCTAATATCGCAGTGGAAAAGGTGGGAGACGAAGACATCAAGGCTGACAAACACTATGGTTAACGCAATCGTCTTGTTGACGAAGAATAGAGTCACACTGAACCGTCGCAGCGATGCCAGCCGTCTATCACAACCACCGTTGTCGTCATCTAGAAGCAAAGTCCAGGGACAAATCGTTGTGGTTCTCTCTCTACGGTAGGTGGTCAATCATACCATGGTGATACTGATTTAAGGTTTTGAAGAGCAGGAGATGAAGTAGATCTTAGCTACATTAGAAATCGCCTCACAAAACCAGTTTGCAAAGAAGCTACAGAGAGAAAGTATGGGATGCGCACACGATTCCACGTGGTGTCAACAAAAAAATCAACGACTCTTATTTGAAGTTTTGATGAATAGTCGTTTCTGTGAGTATACCACATAATGCTTTTTAATATATATATATATATATTACAAAATGGGACATTTCTTGGTCAAGTATAAAATTATCCACAAAGTTTTGGGTTTGAGTTTTAACACGAGAGTTATTTGTTATGAGTCTTTTATTTGTCTGATATGTGGGGAAGTGGAGGAGACCGTGAAACATATGTTTAATTCTTATCAAATTTCTTACCTCATACGAGTAACCCGAAGTAGGCCGGAGGGTGGAGGGTCTGGCCACTCCTGGAGCCGATTGCACAGAATGAAATGGCGAGCTTTGTGATTTTACATTGCAAGTTTTCTCTTATTTAATTTTTATTTTATGACTAATGTTTAATGACTCGCAAAATAGAGAGTCATAAAGCTTCGTTTTTTTTTTCATTTTATGACTGTTGCTTAATGTCTCGCAAAAAAGAGAGTCAAAAATCTTCGTTCTTTTCATTTTATGACTGCTGCTTATCTCGGTTTGGAGGAAACTTGTTGGGTATACATTTGGTGGTTTGTACTTAGTTTTATGTTAAATGGGTTTCATGTTTGGGTTATGTATGAAAACCGAGATCATCTAAAAGGATCTCGATGGACTTGGGCTTTGTTGGGCTAGGTTGTTTGTTTCCCTATATATACAGATAACATGTAGAGGGTTGGGGCTGGCCGTTCATATTGTTATCGTGGTGAACGAGTTTGTGTAACCTAGTGCTTAAGCACCCGACGTTAATACAACGTGTGTTTTGAAGCAAGATCCCATGTTCCTTACGTATTATTATTAATTGTCTTGAATCACCCTACGTTATATTCTGCAATAACATTGGTTTGTTGATATCATATTGCATGGATCCGGTTTCGGGACTTACAAAACTTATGCGGCACATGTAAGTATCATAGATACCTAGATTTAATGGAATGGAGATATAGAATTGAAAAAGAAAAGGACTGAAAAAATAATGCCATTGTGAATGTTGCTTTAGAAAGATTTGAAATTGTCAAAAGACTTGGGCTTGTGGTTGATGAGGAAAACAAGAATGAAGGAGTTAAGGAGACAAAGATGAAGTACAAAATGTTGATTAAGATCTAATAATGCAAGATATGGATGATTATAAAAACTAAATGTTTAAAAGCTTGTAGTGTTGTTATTTCAACGTACTTATACACACCAACTGTTATAAACACATATGCATGCTAGGATGAATATTTATTTATGTTTTTAAATAAACCACGAAAAAATCATATATTTGTTGTAGGAAAGTCACACTCCATGTTTATCTCTAAAAATCCAGTTCAATGTTTTAGACAAGAATGCTCATAATATCGTCAAGAGCATGATCAACAACAATGTTATATCCTTTGTCTGTAAGGTGAAGACAGTCCCAGAATAAGTATTTTGAGTCATCTGGGCATATTGGGCTGAGTGGATTACATAAAAAGGAAAACTCAACTGTTCCAGTTCCGCATCAGCCTCTGTCTATTACCTCAAAGCCTACAAATAAATAAAGGAAAAAATAAAAGATATCAGGGGGTACTTATTTAGTTTTAATGGAATGGAGATATAGAATTGAAAAAGAAAAGGACTGAAAAAATAATGCCATTGTGAATGTTGCTTTAGAAAGATTTGAAATTGTCAAAAGACTTGGGCTTGTGGTTGATGAGGAAAACAAGAATGAAGGAGTTAAGGAGACAAAGATGAAGTACAAAATGTTGATTAAGATCTAATAATGCAAGATATGGATGATTATAAAAACTAAATGTTTAAAAGCTTGTAGTGTTGTTATTTCAACGTACTTATACACACCAACTGTTATAAACACATATGCATGCTAGGATGAATATTTATTTATGTTTTTAAATAAACCACGAAAAAATCATATATTTGTTGTAGGAAAGTCACACTCCATGTTTATCTCTAAAAATCCAGTTCAATGTTTTAGACAAGAATGCTCATAATATCGTCAAGAGCATGATCAACAACAATGTTATATCCTTTGTCTGTAAGGTGAAGACAGTCCCAGAATAAGTATTTTGAGTCATCTGGGCATATTGGGCTGAGTGGATTACATAAAAAGGAAAACTCAACTGTTCCAGTTCCGCATCAGCCTCTGTCTATTACCTCAAAGCCTACAAATAAATAAAGGAAAAAATAAAAGATATCAGGGGGTACTTATTTAGTTTTATGTCCTTATACATAAATCAAAACAATTAACAAAATGCTATGATTTGGGGTGGTAAAATATATAAAATATAGTTAATGCCATCTACCATACAAGTGGATGATAAGTTTGAAGGTTATTTAGTTATTTGATGTTTAAAAATATTATAGTTTGAATATATTCAGGATTTTATGAATGTGAATCTCAAAACATGAACATGAAATCCACATATTTGAGTTAAGTCTCAATCAGTTTGGGTTAGTCTTGGACTGAACCACAAACACTTTTAGCTAAATGTATTGTGTTGGTAAGGGATTTATACATCAACCTATTTAACCAGCTTATATTTATAATTTAGTAGAAAAGTTTTTGGTCTTGTCATAAAATAAGATAGTTAGATATTTATGTTGGAATTTAAAAAGATAAACTATTTTTAACATTATTTAAAACATACATACATTTGTAATTTTTGTTATAAATTGTAGAATAAATTTTTAAAAAGTTAAACTAAAAGCACGTTCTGATTAAACAGACCGTGTTCTGGTCAACACGCAAGAACTCACGGCTTCTTTGCTTTCATGCATGATATGATTTTTCTGTTCTTATCATGTTATGGTCCATGCCAACCCTCAAAACACTAAGAATCTAGCATAACTAATTATAAAGTTTTAGAAGTTTCAAACCAAATTTGAATACCATAAACTTCAGATGCACCATTACCAATCAACTGGAATATGAAATACAACTAGCACATACATACCATATAGGAGAGAGTTTTCAATGATATCCCGCAAAATCTTGAAGTAATCAACGATAGTAAACCTTGACTGAGGGAGGCTCCCGCCGAGAAGTTGGATCTGGCGGTCTAGCATTGTGTTGAAGGTTTGTGCTTCTTCAGTGAACTTGTCACTGCATTTTCTAGTAATTCCTCCATCTACAGTCCTTGCTAACGGAATGCACCCGAGTATGGGTGTGTTGAAGAAAACCATCTTTCTTGCTCCCAATTTGTAAATTTCCTTAAATGCATATTTTGGAACAACTGTAATTAGTAAACTCTAGTAGAAATTGCCTTCCAGATATAATTAACCCGATTTGATTAGAAATTATCCTCTCCATTTGTGTTAGATTTTCTTTTAACAGCTATTTATAATTTTTTTTAACAGCTCCATTTGGGTGTTGCTAAACATACCCCATTTGAAATTTGTTTGTTTTTGTACAGCTCCATTTGATTTTTTTTTTGTCTAAATTCTATAGTCAAAACATATTAATATATTTCATATGTTTATTTTTATTCTTACGTGTTTTGCTCGTGAAATGTATGAGGGTGGTCGGTAATGTGTCTGGACTTCAGCTTGTGGATTGGGCTTAGGAAACTGATGGGCTAAATCTTGAAGAAGTGGGCTGGAGTTAACTACACGGGCTGGATTGAGGGATATCCAAGTGAAGGCACGTTGACCTGAGGAACACAGCAGGTTCCTTTTATTTTTCTTCTTAAAAAGGAGTCGGGAACACAGCGTGAATGACTCGATGGGTGTGGTTTGTAGACGAGGCTCGTTTTAGCTAGGAGCGTATATATTGAGAAGGGAGAGTGTCTCGTCTTCATCTGTTCCGTTTCTTATGGAGTGTTTAGAGTGATTTATTGATTTCTAGGTTTCTCACATTGATGAATCCGTTCTTGTTGTTGAGTGTTTGAGTCATATTGTTAGTCATTTCATCATGTTGATGATTTGGCTCTTACGTGTTGTTTACTTGTTTACTTTGGTGTATGAAATGAAGAATACATATGAATAAGAGTGTGTTCCACATCTCATAACTACGATCGTTTTATATGTTTAGTTGCCTTTGGTTTTAAGTAAATCATAATTAACTAAAATGTTTGATGGCACTAAAATCGCTAATAGATTTTGGTATATATAATATTGAATTTAATCTTTTCACTCATGTGTTGTGTTATATTTGACAACATTAGCATTTTATAGTAGCCTGATTATCCTCATTCTTATTATTACACTAAAAATCATTACTTTTTTTTCTTTTATTTTAATTAAATAATATGTTTAATACCATTATCACCATATTTTCTCTCTTCTCCAGTAACAATCACTCTCAAAAAATATTAAAAAAAATAACAGGTGTTAGCAATGTCTTATTAAATATATAAATGAACATTAGCATTTAGTTTGGTATAATATTGGTTTTATGTATCCTTTAGCATTACCTAAATGAAAGTTAAAAAATATTATTCTAGTACCTGGTGATGAAAAGTCTAGATCTTTTGTTCAATTAGAAAGTAGTAGATTTAATTATATCACGTCCCTTTGATACGACCTGACCCGACCCGACCCAACCCAGATACGTGATTGGGGTCAATCTGAATGTTTGTGTTGACCCATCTGCACGTGGAAAGTTGCAAAAGTGGTACCATGTATTTTGCATGTCATGAGTTTATTATATGTTAGTTTTATAGTCATGATCACTAATGCTCTCCACGTAGTGCTATAGTATATATAAATGCTTCAAGTTCATGTAACCTTCTCTGTTCTTCCCGATCATTCTGGTGGTAAAAAGTCCAGAATTATTTTTGTCTAAAAGTAACGACGTATATGCCACATAAGCAAGTTTTTGACACGAAAACATGCTACGTCATCAAAAACTAACGACGTTAAGATTTCGTTAGCTAGGGTTCATTGGCAGAAAAAATGATAGAAGGTGGGAACATCACCAGCCATTTTGTTAGCTGGGACCAACAGCGACCAGAAGATGATAATTGAGATTATTTAAAACCAATATACCAAATTTTTTTATCGAAAATATGACAATAATTGATGACAGAAAGCTTACGCAGCAGGATTACCTGTATAAATTCTGTTTCCTTTTCTACTAAGAAATTAGCATATGCGGCCACGTCGTATTGAAGTCTTCTTACTGGAATAGCGGTGTAACTTATAGCCCAATCGTTGGAACTGCTTGTTACCACATACAGGCTTTCGCTTATTATATTATCGGCCTGTTCTTCTCCAACAATCCCTTTGAGCCTTACAATGTATTCTTTAAACCATTCTAATTGGTCCGCTAATGAGAAAACATTCTAATCGCAAAAAACCGGTTAGAAGTTTAAAAGAAGAAAATGTTGTTATTTCACTAGTGTAATAAAATGATGTATGGAAACAAAATTGCATGCATACCACTAGTTTGGCTGTTTCGGGATCCAAACCAGAACCACCAGAAGCAAGTGATACGCCCGTAACCATATCTTCATCTTGTAGCGAAGAGTCCAAATACGCTGGAAGATAGTCCTTCACTCCTAATTTCTCAGCTTGATATTAAATAATTTAAGTTTGTTACTACTGCAAGCTGTTATATTAAAGTAGATGATATGCACATTAAGTTCGATCAAATTACTTACCAATGTAGTCGGCAAGTGTCTTATTATTTGTGAATCTTCCTGTTGGTTTCCCTCTGATGAAATCATTTCCGTAGGGAGGGAAATCAGCCTTGATGATTGTCTTTCGCAAGTTATTGTTCCCCGAATCAAAGAAAGAATTTCCAAATGCTATGACTGCTGGTACTGAGCCATTTCTGGGTATATTTACGGTTGCCTTACTGCAGCATAAACAAAGAAATGCATATAGGCAAATGAGAAAGATGTTAACAAGCATTGTACTAGATATTAGTTTAGACTGGAATAAAAGAGTACTAAGAGTTCTACTCTTTATATAGAGATGAATTTAGTTTTAACTTGGGTGATTGATTATGTGATCATAAATAAAAAAAAAAAGATGTGTTCTCAATTTCTCATCTACCATGTTTGGACATGTCACTAATCTAATATCGTGAGAGAATTGAACATGTACTTAAAAGGTTCGTTTTAAGTGCAAAATGTTATCCATATCCCATTAGATCCCAACTAAGCTCCCACCAAACTGATCACCTAAAACGTTAAGTTGCCTGTCATTTAATAGAATTCTACAACCATTTGAATCTTACAGACAACTTCATGTAATTTTGCCACTAGCACTGAAAATGATCATTTTAAAACGGTTATTTAGGGTTTTTGAAATGGTCTGAAAACCATTATATATGTTATTATGTTGTGTTGTAAAAGATGAAATATGATGTATATTTAAAATGGTTCAACAACCGGTGTGTTATATCTAAACGGTAGTTAACACTTAACGGTGGTACTAAAAATTTACAACGGGCCTCTAATTACCTGTGTATACATTTATAAATTACAGTGTTTAAAAGCCGTTGTATACTAACTAAGTACAACAAAACATTGACGTTGTTGAGAAAGAATTACAACAGACAACTAACAGGTGTTTAAATGTGGTTTTTGTTGGGGGAGTAGGGACCCTCTTTTAAATTATGTTAGCGTGTTTGTATGTCGCTTTAAACATTTAGAAAAAAGAAAGTTTCAAAGAAAGAAAGGTAAAATGGTCATATTGTTGTGTTAATATCATCAACGCTCTAGATAATTTACGAATCACGTTACCTTTTAAATAATGGTAATAAACACCATACCTGCCCATAAATTGAAAACTCATTCCTTAAATTGATTGTTATTGACATTATTAAAGTAATAAATAGATATGTACTTATCAAATGAAAAATTAGCTGAAAGTTGCAATCCAGTGGGTGCCCACTAAAAGTAGAATTCTTGCTAACGAAGTCGTGTTTGTAAAAATTCCGACTAGATGTCGGTTAATTATTGATTAATCTCAATTAGTTGTTGATTAATCATAGTTAGTATCTATTATTCTTGATAATTTTCGATTAATCTTCATTAATCACTAGTCCCCAAGCCACAACCCGACTAGCGAAATTTACAACACTTAAAATGTGTTCCCGAGATAAATTTAAGGTGAAAAGAGAAAAGAAGGGGAATAAGGATAGAAAAGAAAGGGAAAAAATGAAAATGATACCGTGTTCCTGATTTTAATGAAACAAAGAGAAAAGGAAAAGATAAACATTTTTTAATGTGTTCTCGAGTGTTCATGGCATATAAATGAAGACTCCCACCAATCATCTCTTCGATCAGAGGTCGGGAAGTCCGGTTTTTATCAAAAAAACCGTAGTAGCTTAAAAATAAAGATTCCGCAACTGTTCAGCTCCTCCGACCACTGTAGCAGCATCATCCGGCGATGGCGAATAGATGGATTTGTAGATCGGGCGAGACGGTTCAGTGGCCGCTTGAATCACTCAATTCCGAGTTCGTTTGATATGATTTTGATCTATTCGAGTGATTTCAAACAGAAACCTCAAATGTACGTTTTTGTTAAAAATGTTTACCTTTCGTGTACGGATTTACATGAAAATTGGTAGGATGATAGAACGTGTCACGGTTATTGATAAAGTTATGAACTTGATAGTAAACGGGTTAATTGGTTCGTTTCGGGTAGAACGAGTAGTGTTCGGTTCGTGAAAAGGACAGGTAAACCAAGTCGGTTTTGCATGAAACTTGAGACTGAGGCAAATCGGGTATTGTTATACCATAAAAATGTAAACTTGGTTATTAAAGTGGGCTAAATGAACTCGTAAGTATGTACGGTTCATATAAAAACCCTAGATCTAGCTTAAACAAATTTGAAATCAATAAAGGTCTAAACTTTACTGATAAGTAAGCTAGATCTTGGTCCAGGAGGGAAAGGAAAACGTTTAAGAGATTATATAACACTAAAATATGAGAGTGGGTGTTAATATATGGAGTAATAATGATAATAAGAGTGTCATTACCCCAACAGTGGGTATATTCGAATGAGAAGCAAGTATTCGAATGAGAGCATTTGATTAGAAAAGGAAAGAAAGAAGGAAAAAGGGTCCATGCGAATAGAATACCGTAAAAAACAGATATTTATTGATTAAAGGGTCCGTTCGAATAAGAATGTTGAATTGAATAAGAGTTTGATTCGAATAAGGAACCATTCGAGTAGGGGTTTGATTCGAATGGAGAACCCATTCGAATAGGGGTGCGATTCGAATGGAGAACCCATTCGAATAAAGGCTCGATTCGAATGAAGAACCCATTCGAAAAGAATGTTTAAATTGATCAGAAGGTTTGTTCGAATAAAAGGTTTGATTCGAATGGAGGGCCCATTTGAATCAAAACTGAGTCATTTGATTCGACTCAACCTGGTTCAGCCCAGTTTGAACCAAGATGACTGTTGGGCCAGACTTAGCTAAGCCCACGAGCTTGCTTACTTAAATAAATCTAGCCTATAAGTTTAGACCCGATTAGCAAAGAACTAGATACATTAATTAGCTAAAAGCACCAACTAAATTAGTTACAAGGTTACTTAACAAATATACATATTTGCTTAACAATTAGCCGTGCTCAATTAAAGAAGGAGATCACTATTAACTCCGAGCGTAACCGGATCCAGGTGAGTTCTAGCCCCATTTCCTTGTTATGTTTTCGGGGTTGTGATATTCTCAATGTGAATAGTTAATACACTTACCTTTAGTGGTAAGTGTATGATATGTGAATGTGTATGAATGATATATGTATGAAGTGTATGATATGTGAATGTGTATGAATGATATATATATATACTACCCGCGCGATGCGGCGGTAGCTACAACTGACAACATGAAAGTCGTTTATCGTTCGTTTATAAATTATATCGTGTTACAAAGGTAAACACAAAACATATTATGAATAAAAAGAAAGAGATCAATATCTTATCTGTAGTGATTTAATAGTTACATTCATTGCAATATGATTGAAATTGTAGCAGGCATAAAAGTGTATATCCTCCGATGGCGGCGGCAACCGTGTACCAAAAAGTGTGTGTCAATACATTCAAACCAGCAGCAACAGTAGTGTTTGAATCAATTTTGCCTTTTCTGAACAAAACTTCCTACCTCAACCAATGTGCAAATCTATCAAAAAAATAATTAAACAACACTGCAATTGAACTGCTAATATTTAAATGCTCATAAACAATTTTTAAACAATAATTACACATACATACCAAACACACACATAAATTTGACCCGTAACTAACAAAAAATATCCCGTATACTCTCCACTAAACATATGAATCTAAACGCATAAACAACCTACTCCTGGCTTCTTGAACTTAAAAATACACCAAAACTATTGTGGATGGAATGTCTTCAAGTTTCCACCACAATGTGTACATATGACAAAACATTTGATCCTGTATTTTTATTTATATAAAATCAAAGATTTTAATATTTGTTACAAAACGTTATAAGTCGTGTAAGAAATACATACCAACAACCAAATCAACGCAGTATGCTTGATTTCAGAAAATATAAACTGCATCAGTACGCTAGTCCATAACATCAATCTTTATATAACTATAATATAAAAAATATATACTATTTAGAAACAAATAAATAAAAGAAATTATGTATGCATATGGAGATGATATAATAATATTACTATTTCTGTTTTGATTTAGTTCGGTATAGGACCAGATATTTTGTTTAGTTTTCATGTTCAGTCATTTGTTCGGCTATAGTTAAACACACGAGCACGAACATGAACAAAAAAAACTAATATTATCAAAAACAAAAAAAGTTTCATACTTGAATAGTGGTACCGGAAAGACACCACCGCTAGTCAGAAACAAAGTTGACTACTACCAGTGTTTAGAAGATTTGATAGTATGCGCCTCATCAAGCACCACCTTAAACCACCGCACAAAATAAAGGCCACCATATTCTTCTACGTTCTGAAACACACAAATATATGATGAAAATATAAAGAAAAAAAATAGTTTCATGTTTATAATAAACACATGTAGAATGAAAGAACTCGGTTACCTCAGATGAATACTTCTCGGTTACCTAAGATGAATACTCTAAAGCGATAACCTCGTATGTTGTTAACACGACATCACCTTGAACAAATATTTTTGCATCTGAAGAGGTAGGTCCCAGCAGAGCCCAGTTGGACCCGCAAGACTCACCTCAAAGAGGGACGTCTGCGCAGTTGAACCCGCAAGACTCACCTGCAACAGGGACGTCTGCGCAAAGGTTAAACTCGCAAATACTCACCTTGAAGAGAGACGTCTGCGCAGAAACCAACTGGATCCGCAGGACCCACCATGCTCAGAGACGTGACGTCCTTACGCGCAGTACGCAAGCTGTTCCCGCAGGAAAAGCCTCCCAATGGTCGACGTACTCCGCCTGTTCCCGCAGCAACGGATACTAGCCATCAGGGAAGGCTACCCGCGCAGCAAGGCTACACGCACAAGGCACTTAACTCTTAAATAATTCAGTAATGTCACCTGAAGAAGGAGTGAGCAAGCCGGGAACACTCCCGCACAAAGCCGGGAACACTCCCGCACAAAGCCGGGAAAACTCCCGCCCAAATGAGCCAGTCCGTACGATACTGGAGGATCTTTTGTATTGTACCTGACGAGGTATGGACAAAAGATCTGACCAAAGATACGACAGCTCACTGACAACAGTATGACGAGCAGCACGCTCTTGTACTGTATGTCACTATCAGCCGCTGCCTACTCACCAACCTGTCGGAGGACGTGCATAGCCTGCAGTTGGTGGAACAGGAATAGTACACAGCCGGCCTGGTCACTATCAGCCGCTGCCTACCCACCAACCACCAGCATGGCACGTGCGTAGCCCACAGTTGGCAGAATAGGAATACTATTCAGCCAGCTGTACCTGCTTGGAAACCTACCTTCGGCTATAAATACTCCAACACCTTGGAACGGTATGATCATCTTATCTCATATCTTATATCTCATCTCATACCATCATATCTGCTCTAGTCATTTCTCTTAATATACACTTATATTCAAGAGCAATCTAGTCTGATTCTCACGCCGGAGGGTGGTCACAAGGAGGTACCCCCCCCCCTTCTCAGTGACGAGCTCACGGTGTCTGTTTTGCAGGTCATCTGAAGAACAACCATCTTTGCCGGACCTAACCCCTCGTGGGAAACATCTATTTAACCCCCAGATTATCCGTAATCTGCCCGGGGTCGATTAGTGTTTCTTCATTGGCGCCATCCGTGCATAAAAGCTAGAACTTATTCTTTTTCAGTTTTTTCAAACTTCTGGAAAGATGGTTAAGGTTACTCCGTTGCCAAGGCCAACGAGTGACCAAGAAACCCCGGTAACCACAACTCCAGCTGCTGGGGGGAACACCGGCGAGTACACAATATTTACGAACACTACCCTGGTTACCCAAGCCGGGGCAAGTGCAGTAAATTTTACGAACACTACCCCGGTTACCCGAGCCGGGGCAAGTGCAGTAAACCAATCCTTCACTGGGATTCAATGATACCCAAGTGGAAAGACAGCAGACGATGCTTCCCCGCCAAACACTTGAACAAGTTAAAGAGTGGGCGGAAGCACGTCAAAAGGAATTCCAAGTTGAGTTGGATGAACGCTTGCGTTCACTCCAACAAGCTGACGAATTCGGAAGCACTCGACAACAGCTCAACATGAGCAGTGAGTGCGAGTACTCGGACGATGATCGGGAGGAATCCGACACCGACGCAAACCCTCGCCGTAGGGCAAAAGGGAAGCGTAAGGAAACGGACTTCCAACCGAGAAGGAATTTCGGAGAAACCTTCAAACCAAAGAACGCGGGGGGAAACCCACGTGACTTCTCCAAAACCTTTAGACCAACTGCTGCAAATGCGGGAACGTCCAAGTTTGCAAGGGACATTGCGGAAGCAATCGCCCCGAGAAGTGCCAAACAGATGTCCAACATCGGCACTTATGATGGTATATCTGACCCAGACGATCATTTGAACAGATTCATAGCGTGGGCAACCGTCAGCAATTGGACGGAACCCACGTGGTGTTACATGTTCCAAATGACGCTTGTTGGGGCAGCCAGAGCGTGGTTCGACCGTCTACCGGTCCACCACATCTATGATTGGGCAGACTTCCAACAGAAGTTCAGCCAACACTTCAGTCAACAAAGAAAGTACACTGAAGAGCAATGGACGATCCTCAACTGCATCCGAGAGGAAGATGAATCTTTGCTAGACTTCATCACTCGCTTCAACTCAAAGAAGCTGAGTCTGGGCACTATTAGCGAAGATCTTGTTCGCGCTGCTTTCATCCAGGGCGCGAAAGATCCAGAGCTCATCCACACCTTAACGGGTAAAGACGGCATGCCATCCACATGGGATGCCATCATGACAGCAGCTAAACGCTTCGCGGAAACAGAAAAGCAACTGGGTAGAGATCTTCCCCAGAGCACAAACCTCTACACTCATAAAACAAGAGAAAACAACGTCCTTACCGCCCGACTAAACAAAAAGAGGAAGCTAGGCATTTGGCAGTCAAGGGTAAACTTTGACACCTCATCCGGCTCGCACCCTTGGTTAGGCGGAAAGGATAGCATGCAGTCATCGAACCGGAACTCCAGATGGACGCCACTCACCAAAAGCGTCACCGAGATATTCGCCACCGAGAGGCTCCCATGGCCAGAGGCTCCAATTATCCGACAGCGTCCAAACGTTGATCAAAGCAAATTCTGTGACTTCCACAGAACAAGAGGCCACACCACCGAGGAATGCTTAGACTTGAAGGACATCGTCGAAGCATTTGTCAGAGATGGGAAACTCACGCACCTCGTGGCGTAATGAACGCTGAGCAGGCTAATGCGTGTAGAACCCCAGTTGGGGAAAACACGAATGAAACTGCAGCCTCAATGTTGGAGACTACATCCTGCGTAAACAACGAGATTCCGAACCAGGTGAATATCGGCTCGAAAGGCTCGATGACACCCCCATCCCAAGAACATGGAAGGGAGCTCAATTACACAGACTGCATGTAGATCAATTCCAAACTTGTAAAGAAAAGGCCCAGAGCCACTTCTAATGGAAATGATTCTCCTTATCACATTGACGCTGATGGTCTTACATTTATACTTATGAACTTTCCACACTGATATGCCGGTATTCACCGCATAAATAAGTGAAAGGAAGTCATTGCGTGTGGACGGCGGCAAAACCCGCATAAACACAAAAAACGGCAAAAATTTGTGAGAAACACCTTCACGCAGGTCAGTTGTGGGTAAAGTTTGGTCATCCCACTAAATGAAAGTGCCGGTCCTACCCGCACAAATCATGATTGAGGAAACCGAACTAACCTATTGACAACCGCGCGTCGAACGGTTAACTTATTCAAAACACTGATATGCCGGTCTTCACCGCATAAATAAGTGTGAAGAAATCGTTGCGTGTGGACGGCGGCAAAACCTGCATAAACACAAAAAATGGCAAACCTTCACGCAGGTCAGTTATAGGTGAAGATTGGTCATCCCACTAAATGAAAGTGACGGTCCTACCCGCACAATCATGATAGAGGAAACTGCACTAACCTATTGACAACCGCGCGTCGAACGGTTAACTTATTCAAAACAATTGGAAAATTGTTAAATTAAACTAAAGTATGCGTGAGCAAGTCATACAACGTTTACAACGCAAGTCAAAAAGATTCAAAAGTAAGCGGGACTATAGCCCTTACCTTGGCAACCAAGTAACTATAAGACAGGTGCGAGTACAGTGTTAAGGCAAAACCCTTCACATACTTAGCACCTGCAGGGAATTGAAGCCAAGAATACCTCGGCAACCAAGTAACTATAAGACGGGTGCGGGTACAGTGTCAAGGCAAAACCCTTCACATACTTAGCACCCGCAGGGAATTGAAGCCAGGAATAACTTGGAAGTAAAGTAACTATAAGACGAGTGCGGGTACAGTGTCAAGGCAAAACCCTTCACATACCTAGCACTCCGCAGGGAATTGAAACCAAGAAGGATCTTTTGGGCCATGCTTGCGGAAACGAGAATAACATCCCCGTATAGCGGGAACGTCGAGAACTAGATTGTTTGAAGCTCCAAGATGGAATTGGTTGTTTAACATAATTGATCACAATGTTCAAAACTACCAAAACCTCATGGAGAATCTATACAAGTGGAACTCAACGCTCCTGACTTGCGAGGAGGTTACAGACCTACCCGCATCATACCCAAAGATCAGGCAGAAAAGTCGGGAATTTCTGCACGTGACATTAGGACTTCCGCGGGAAGAATCCCCATGGAAAACCTTAAAACTAAACCCTTTTCAAAACCCTTTGCTTAAGTCCAAAAGTTCACCTCACTTATTAACAATTCATGAGAAGAACATTGGACTGGGGGGACTTGAAGAGGTAGGTCCCAGCAGAGCCCAGTTGGACCCGCAAGACTCACCTCAAAGAGGGACGTCTGCGCAGTTGAACCCGCAAGACTCACCTGAAACAGGGACGTCTGCGCAAAGGCTAAACTTGCAAAGACTCACCTTGAAGAGAGACGTCTGCGCAGAAACCAACTGGATCCGCATGACCCACCATGCTCAGAGACGTGACGTCCTTACGCGCAGTACGCAAGCTGTTCCCGCATGAAAAGCCTCCCAATGGTCGACATACTCCGCCTGTTCCCGCAGCAACGGATACTAGCCATCAGGGAAGGCTACCCGCGCAGCAAGGCTACACGCACAAGGCACTTAACTCTTAAATAATTCAGTAATGTCACCTGAAGAAGGAGTGAGCAAGCCGGGAACACTCCCGCACAAAGCCGGGAAAACTCCCGCCCAAATGAGCCAGTCCGTACGATACTGGAGGATCTTTTGTACTGTACCTGACGAGGTATGTACAAAAGATCTGACCAAAGATACGACAGCTCACTGACAACAGTATGACGAGCAGTACGCTCTTGTACTGTATGTCACTATCAGCCGCTGCCTACTCACCAACCTGTCGGAGGACGTGCATAGCCTGCAGTTGGTAGAACAGGAATAGTACACAGCCGGCCTGGTCACTATCAGCCGCTGCATACCCACCAACCACCAGCATGGCACGTGCGTAGCCAACAGTTGGCAGAACAGGAATACTATTCAGCCGGCTGTACCTGCTTGGAAACCTATCTTCGGCTATAAATACTCCAACACCTTGGAACGGTATGATCATCTTATCTCATATCTTATATCTCATCTCATTCCATCATATCTGCTCTAGTCATTTCTCTTAATATACACTTATATTCAAGAGCAATCTAGTCTGATTCTCACGCCGGAGGGTGGTCACAAGGAGGTACCCCCCCCCCCCTTCTCAGTGACGAGCTCACGGTGTCTGTTTTGCAGGTCATCTGAAGAACAACCATCTTTACCGGACCTAACCCCTCGTGGGAAACATCTATTTAACCCCCAGATTATCCGTAATCTGCCCGGGGTCGATTAGTGTTTCTTCAGCATCTTTTGGACAACTTTGCCCAGAGTGAACATAAATAGGCATAGACCCAGTTCAGCATGACTTTCAATCTCTGCCTATTAGAAATATTATCAAAAGATATTATCCGTCTATTTGAAATATTATAAATTTTATATTTGTTTAGAAGATTTGATAGTATGCGCCTTAGTTCCTAATGATACATAAATTTTTGAGCCAAATTAAAGTTCAAGGTTCAAATGAGCCAAGCCCCGTTCTTGGCTCGTTTTGTCTTAAGATAGCTCGAGCTCGAAAGAACCTAACGTTCACAAAACCATTTAGCATTAAGTTAGTTTACGTTCGCTTGTTTAATAAACAAACGAATATGAACATGAAACCCGTTGAATTAATTATATAAACAAACATTTAACATAGGTTGTGATCAGTCAATTATGTTGGTGAACATTCGGTAATGTGTTCGTCACTTAGTTTGGTACTGTGTCGTTTATGTGTTCGTTCGTGTCCGTTTATTAAATTAAGAAACAAACATACACGAACACGAAAAAAAATCATTTGAAATTTCAAGATATTAGGTAAATAAGATAACTATCATACAAAAAAAAACGAAAAAAAAGCAATGGCATTCCAATACCTACTTAGCTATTTACAACAAAATAACATCTTTAAGGTACTACAACATAAAAGGAACAACATCAGACTTGACCAAGAATTATATAATGCAAACTTTATTACCTTTTCCCAATCTAATAATATGATCAAATAGTCAAACCTAATCAAAACCTCCTTTCAAAAATGGTTGCAGGTTCCTCATTTACTAATAAATATTTCAGTTCAGCTTAATGGATCCATCCAAAGTGTAATATTTCTTTTGAACCATGTTATTTTGTAATAAAAAAAATGAATTAAGATGAAAACAAGTATTTTGGTGAAATTGTCTTCTGGTGGGTCAACGAAACCATCAATTTTTTAAGAATTTATCAGTTTTGAGAAAAAAACAACATATCTGAATTTAATTCCATATACAAACCTGAACTCGGATATCAAATGTTAAACAGAATGAGCAAAATCTAACCTGTTTATGAACCAAAAAGTCAGCTTTTACGAAAACATGAAACTAAACCGTCGGTCCGGTTAGTTTGGTTTCAATAATGAACACCATTCTTATGTATATGCACATGATGCCAATCCCATACTTGATCTTTACGTGCTTTCGGATGCCGGGGCCCGAGACCCTCCCATTTAAAACCACACTGCAAACAAAAGAAAAAAAACAACACTTAAGGACACTAAGTACATAAAAAAAACATTATACCTTAAACGCATTACCTATGCCACTGGTATTTGTCATTGGTAAACTCAAGCACGTAAAGATCATCCGTCAAATGCCCAGCCGGACCCATCACCACCCTACAAATATATTAAAAGCAAAATCATAAATTATGCATACATTTTCACAGTCAATTGTAAAAATTATGAAATGCATTATATTTAACTGTGTAATCTAATACATTTTCAGTTCGGTTTCAGATTTAATACTAACCGTTTTCAATGAACAGAATTTGAAATCACCACAAATTTAATACTCGCAGGCATATGAATTGTAACTGCATATCCTTTTTGAAGTCCGATTTTTTTAAGAGTATAAACCACCAAAAACTAAGCTAAATCATAGAATAGTTTCACATAAAAATTTTTTGAATCATCAATATATAATTGTTTCTCTACTTTATATTACCAAAATATTCAAAAATCATATAAAGAGTTTGAAAATAAGCAAGCCAAAGCTTGAGTATAGTTTTTCAAATGTCATTTACTGTATATTCCAGCAGCAACATACAATCAACCACCATTTTCTTGTTGCAAACAAATTTCATCAGATAATACACATAAATAAGGGCTTTCTGTAACGTAATTTGGGGAAAGAGAAAAGGAATTACTTCTGGACATTCAGAGAAGGCAACGGTTTGGAATCTCCGGCGACATGTAGATCGACTTGCTGTGACGCAGCCCGACACCACCAACAAACCCATCTATTGTTTGATGATATTGATCAGAGAGAGAGAGAGAGAGACCGACATGTTTGCTTGTAGAGAATGAAAGAGAGAAGCGGCTGGAATATTTTAGGGTTTTGTGTGTCGTACATTGTGAAGCCAGAAAATGAGGGAAATTGAGATGTTTTGAAATTTGAATTTGATTTTATGCATACAGAGTTGTACATTATGCTTTTAAATATGTAAAACTCTTACTTTTAAGAGTTTTATGTGAAATGACTTCTTTGTCCTTCTTATATACATTTTAAGATAGTATATATATATATATATATATATATGAAGTGTATGATATGTGAATGTATATGAATAATATAAGAAGTACGTATAGAAGTATTTAATGAAATGGGCATGTAAAGAAACGTATGAATGGTTGAAGAGAAGGAAAGGGATCAGACCCTAATAATATCTAAAATAGAGAAGAAAAGGGATCAGACCCTAATAATATCTGAGATAGAGAAGGAGAGGGATCAGACCCTAATAATATCTGAGATAGAAAAGGAGAGGGGTCAGACCCTAATAATATCTGAGATAGAAAAGATAGTATGTATGTAGTATGGAAATATAAAGTATGAACGTATGTATGTATGTATGCATGCATGCATGCATGCATGCATGCATGTATGTATGGGCCGAATGTACGTATGTATGTGTAAGAGGGAAGATCAAACTCACTTACACATGCATATGTTCATCTTAAGGATCATACATTGATTGTTAAGTTTGATTTTAGGTGTTGTTGATTTTTTGATTGTTTGATAAAAACTTGAATGAACTTGATGTTAGGGCTTGATGTTAGAATAAATTTAAGATAATTATTGATCATTAGTTTGTTAATATGGACATAGATTATTGGGAAATTGTTGTTAGAGATAAACAAAACAAGAGTTTGTTAATAAGTGAAAAATTGAGGATTTTTGGATATGGGATTAATTAAGGGATTTTGGATGGATTGGTGAATCAAAAAGTGTTATGGAATAATAAAATTAAGAATGAAATAGGATATATGCTAGTAAACTTATAAAACCCTTAGTTAGTTCTTGAAGATAGTTAAAGTTGCTAAATATGGAAACTTTAATGAATGAAAAGTTAATTTTTTTTATTTTGATGTGAATACTTTATATGAATGTGTTCAATATGTGATGAATTACAACTTTAAACTAAAATAGGGTGCATGATTAAAGAATTAACTAATTAGCACATTGATTGAATTAGCAAACCACTTACTAGAAATAGAAAGTTTGTTGAATTGAAATTGAAAGAATGAAACATAAATAGAATAATCAGGATGCATGAAACTCTATCAAACTAGTTGAATGAAATAAACTAGGATTCATCAAATTTGAAAGATTGAATAAGTTAGAGTTATTAAAAGTTAAAAGTTACTATAATAGGAAACTTTGTTATATTCAAATTTAGAAAATTCATAGGAATACATAATCTTGTGATTTGAGTGATTTGTTAGAGATTGATAATGACAGGAATGATGTAAATTGATTGATTATAGTAATGAATAAAATCATCTAAAAGCTAATACTTGATTCTTTGAAAAAGACATACTTGAATCATGAACTTAGATTCTTCTAAAATAGAATAAGAAGAACTTTATTGAAAAGTAATGTTTTAACTTATTATGAACTCATAAAATAAGTTAAAAATCTGGAATCTTAGGTTACATAATAATATTAGCTAATATGAAAATAAACAAACTTGATTAACAATATTATTAACAACTTAGAATACGAACTAGAAACTTAAAAAGAGGTTTAAATGTATTTTGTGAATTTATATGATTAAAACTGAAATTTATGGTGAAATATGTGTTATTATATGTGTGATTGGTTCATAAGATGATTAGTGTAGACCTGTTCAACTTATTTGACTCGTCGGTAATTTTAACGGTCGAAAAAACGGCTTTTAAATGTAAACCGACACGATTATTAGGGACTGTTTAAAAACAACCCCTAAAGTTGTAAAATATCATATATAACATAAGTTAATATATGGGAAAAAGACAAGATGATAAAACTTAGTCCTAAACGGTTCGTGTCGCAAAAAACCAACACGAAAACATTAAAAAGTTGCTATTTTAAGAAAATATTAACAAAAATGAAAACAATATATTTTTATTATGTAACTTATAAAAATTGACTAATATATATATATATATATATATATATATATATATAACAAGTATTCTTCATGATTTAAAAGTCACATTTTATACGAAAAACCAAACGGTTCGTTTTTAAACATAAAACCGATAAAACCGACAAGAATTGTGAAAAATAATAGATTAATATTTTCTTAAAACTTTCCAGCAACTGAAACTTAAGATATTTTATTTTTTTTATATATTTTAATTGTTTATTAATTGAATTAGTTATTTAAATAATACTTAAAGAAAAAACGAACTATGTGTATTCGTTAACTTAATAGGAACATATTTGCTTATGTGCTTGTGTGGAAACTAGTTTAGGATTAATAAACTAAAAGGATTTTTATAAGCTAAAACCAGGTTTTTATTAACAAAACGTGTACTAATGTATGACACGAGATTTTGGAACGAAAAGCTTCAAACCGTGAGTTTCTCTATTGACCCCTCGTTTTCGAATCGATTTAATTGTGTTTTGGGGGAAAAGCATATTCTTTATATTGATATTTTTATTGAAGTTTTTATAAAATCATTTTATTTTACACATCTTTTAAAAAGTGAGATGAGTCAACAATTGGTTAAATAACTGTTAATCGAATTAATAAGGGCACATAAATATTGGTAGATCTATTGGTGTGATGCCCCCCATTTCCAATCGCGTTTGGTTAAAAATGGGA
The DNA here is from genome assembly GCF_021521415.1 of Bidens hawaiensis. Classification (NCBI taxonomy): domain Eukaryota; kingdom Viridiplantae; phylum Streptophyta; class Magnoliopsida; order Asterales; family Asteraceae; genus Bidens; species Bidens hawaiensis. The sequence goes on from NW_027491014.1 coordinate 2,508,158, forward strand.
ATATTTTGAGTATGGTATGTATCGAGTTATCAATTTTGGTAGTCATACACTTGCTGTATTCCTTGCTAGTCTACAACAGTACGATTTGTTTAAAAGGTAAAATGTTTCGTTTTATGGTAAGTTTGATTGTTGAAAAATATTATTACCATGTTAAAAGAACGATAGGAAAAGGGCCACCATCGTTGCTTGTGGTAATGAATTATGATAAAAAGAATGGTTGTTGAACCATGTTATGGAAATATTTGTTATAAACTTATTATTGTGTTACTTGATATATATTGGTATAATGTCATTTATTATGATTTTCTTAGCGTTTTATATGGAAGTTTCGTTTGTGTTATTTTTCATAATATTATAATATATATATATATATATATATATATATATAGGTATTGGATCATTTCAGAAGTTTTTTTACAACGAGAAGTGAAGATGTAACTCCATTAATCCCTAATTTCACTCCATTTACTATGTGTAGGTGCATATGTATGTGTGTAGGTATGTATGTTTGTATATGTGTACGTATGTTTGTATATGTGTATGTATGTTTGTATGTGTGTAGGTACATAGGTTTGAATGTGGCTCGGTACATTTATATGTTTGTAAGTAGGTTTGAATGTGTAATTAAGACATAAATACAATCAACCTACATATATGTATGTGACATCATATGAAAGGGAGTGAAATTATGAATTAATGGAGTTATACCTTCACTTATCGCACTTCTCGCTGTAATATCACTTCTCGCAAGATCCATCCCCTATATATATATATATATATATATATATATATATATATATATATATATATATATATATATATATATATAGGGGATGGTTCAAGAGAGAAGCCATTTTAATGCAAGAAGTGCGAGAAGTGAATCTAAACCCTTGATTTAGATTGATCAATGGACTACATTCTTTATGGCATTTTTGTAATTATTTGGTCAATGAATTAAATACAATTTTGTCAAACATACCATGTTTTAATTAAAGAGGGTAGTGTGGTCTTTTTGTTGTGTAGCATATTGATTTTGAACATATATTACAAAATATGGTTTCATTTTCTACGCTTTATTTTTCTCAAGAAATTAAATATCAAAAATTTATTGCATTAATTATGATTTCACAATTTTGTTTCTTCCTAATAGCTGACATAATAATTTTAATTATAAAGTTTATAATTTGTGGAAAAAATAAGGCCTCTTTGCATTTATTTGTTTTGGTTGTTTTTTTAAAAAAAATTATCAGTTATACAACATTCAAACCTACCTACACATATACAAACGTTCCGAGCCACATTCAAACCTACATACCTACACACATACAAACATACATACGCATATAGAAAAATACGTACCTACACACGTACATACGCCCCTACACAATAAGAAAATGGAGCGAAATTAGGGATTAATGGAGTTACAACTTCAATTCTCGCACTTCTCGATGTAATATCACTTCTCGCAAGATCCATCCCCTATATATATATATGTGTGTGTGTGTGTATGTGTGTGGATATGTTCCTTTATTTTGTAATTTTGTGTAGTTAGTGTTACTAATAATGAACCAAATATATATAATTATTAGTGTACGTATGAAACAAAAAAGTATAGTTAATTGCATTATTATTATTATTATTATTATTATTATTATTATTATTTGTAAGAAACTATTGGAGTTTCACATTTTAAATTATAGTAATGTAGGAATACGTGTGTAGAAAAAAACAATGTCGCATTGTGTTGGAGTAATCTAAGACAATATTTCTTTTGATTTTGTTTGTTATTTTTTATTGTATAGTTGTGATTTCGAGGGTAGGACTCAATTATCTTCTTCAATCACTTATACATAAACATCTGTTTCAATAGCCACTTTTAGAATAAAATCGATTTATGTGTAGGTACCATCGCTACTACACATGTTATTTATTTATTATAAAACCTTCTATACATCATTCTTAACTTTAATGATTTAGGGTTAAAATTATTTTTGTTGTAGATGTCTCGTGTTAAAAATACTGTCGTGTAGGATGTGTATATGTACGAGCTTGATTATATGTGGTAGTTTTATATGATGCAGGTTATTGAAAGGATATGTAGGTTAATATAATTAATTTGTATAATATTTAGTGTAGGTTATATTGCGATATATGTAATGTGTCATGGTGTTTCTCAAATGTACGTTATCAGTATAATCTGTGTAGGTTAATATGAATATATGTGTATGTTATTAGTACGATATGTGTAGGTTATTAAATATAAATTAATACAAAGAAATAATAATGACTTTGTTCTAGGATTATTTTAAAAAATTGATTCAATAAGAGTATTTTACTTGATCTGAATGTTTATACAAATTAATAAATGAATATGAATGTAGGATAACGAGATATAAAGAATCTTTATGTTTTTTTTTCATTTAGTAAAACAAAAGTTAAAGAAAAAAAAAGAGCACAGCTATATGAGAAATTATATACGAATCAACAAAAAGATGATAATGTTTAAAACATTTAATTAACATTAAATAAATTAATAAAAGAATAAAGTTGAAACTTTTAAACTTTTAATACTTACCAAATATAACAATTTAAATCTTTACCATTGTACCCTTGGATTTAATTAAAAGAAAAAATAAAATGAAAAATTTTGATTGGTTGAGATGACTTCTTACACTTCTCGCAATAATTTCATTTCTTTCCTGAACTTAAACCTATATATATATATATATATACACTTGTTATTTAAATAAAGAGAACTCATCAACATCCGTGTTGACGTTTACTTTTAATATGCTTTTCAGGTAAGTGAAGGTTTCGAGGAGGCATGGAAAAGGAGGGTGGTATCGTGTTTGAATTAGGAATAATAATGTGCTTTTAATAAACCGTGCGGTCGCACGTGTATAAGACTCTGATATTGTATATTACTTAATAAAAGTAAATCTTTATTTATTAATTATTCTATTGTTATTGGCTATCGACATCTTTCATAACCCGAACGACTTAAGTTAAGTCTTCCGCTGTTTTAAATTAAGATTTTCGAGGTGTGACAATTCCGACGTTTGTAAGTTACTAATATTAAGCATTCATTTAGCTTTATTTAGTATTTATTTAAGGTTAATATTAATTGTGAAAATAATTTTAAGTGTAGCAAACTTTTAAGCCACCGGAATATATTGGAAGAAAGTATTTGAAGTTTGGCTCAGGGTAACGGGCAAACCAAATGTTACCAAGGTAAATAGGCTGTTTAAGCCCATTGAAAGATTATAAATCATAAATTCCACAAATTTTCTAGGACATACAACCAATTGAGTGGACCCGATTAGCGTAGCGGGAAAAACGATGCCAACGTCCAATCTCTAGCGTTAACTGACTTTCGAATTCAAGGGCAATCGGAAGGGCGACAAAAGAAGGCATTTAAGGATTTAACTTCTTGGGAGAAACTTCGGGTTTGCCCGAAATGGAATAGGGCACCCACTGTTTCGGTCGTTCGACGATCCAGCGCATCATCCCGGGCTACAAAAAAAGCCAAAGACCTCGTCTTCGACAAATCCAAGCACACCCGCAACACCCTCCGATACTTGTAACCTCAACCTCATTGAGAAGACAAGGATGATGTGCTTAATTTATGGGTCGACAACGTACAAGAGTTGCCTCGACCCCCCGGAAAGGAAGAAAAAAGAATGGGAAAAATAGGGAGGGTCGTCGTCGTCACAAGTAGATGTGGAGGCCCACGAAGAACAGGAGCGATTAAACAATATGTTTGGTCATTTCGAAACTTGAAACGTGGAACGTACCGCTTCCTTACAACATAACAACGAAACCAATCAACGGCTTGCCAATCTATTTGAATTGCGGAAAATGGGAAAAGAATACAAGTTCCTCGTCTCAAACAGGTTTAATGAAGAGACCACATTTTTGGAAGAACGACGAGTACAAAATTTGCACAAATTTTATGGTTAGTTTTATGGTTTTTTTTGTTATGTATTTTGTTTTAGTATTTCTTTTTTTAATGTTAATGTATTTATTTATTTAATTTAATTAGTTTTTATTTATTTAATTTTATTATAAAAAGAAAAAAAAAGATGATGTGACGATGATTGGCTACAAAATCATTACACCCCGTAAAACAAAAATTCATTCTTTGTTGACTAGACGTCACATGTCACTTATCCCCCCAGTTTGTAGCCCCCACTACACATAGCATAGGCTATGTATAGGCTATGTGTAATGGAGGAGGTACAAAATGGAAGGGTATTTTAGACACGTGGCAAAACGGGGCGACCCCCAAACCTATAGTTGATCGCCACGTCAGCAAGCACATAACACAGCCAGGTTTGTAGCCTAGGGAGACTGTGTTCCTTTCCCAAATCGCCCATATCGTTCATTTTGTAGCCCCACTACACATGGACTAATGAGGTGATACTAAAAGTAGATCTCTGCGTAGTGTTGGGCTAGGCTAGTTCATTTAGCAAACACGTGCCAATTAAAAGGGAAGTCTCAACTTCAAATATGAATAAAGAAACAAATTATTGGTGTAAAATATGATTTTAAAAAGAAAAGGCAGAATTCTTAATTTGTATTAACTTACACTACATTCTTAAGTTTTTTATTAAAGGGTTTGAAAAGGCGAAAATAAAAAAAAAATTCTTTTTTCATTATTGAGTTAGGTGTAGCAATCGTACTTAGCTACTAGGATTACTTTTGGTTTTACGAAAAAAAATGATAACTCAAAACACAACTCAAATATTTGTTTAGCTACACGCTAACCCTAAAGGGGTTACGTTTAAAATCATGTTCCCAAACATGGCTCATGTAACTTGTTTAGACAAACTTGTTTGTCTAATCGTTAAAAGGAATACTGGGTACTAATTTAAAAGATGTAATATAATTGTAAACTAATTACATAGGTCGATGGTTAAAGCATATAAATTAATATTTTCTTATTGACAATGTTGTAAAAGTAGGATTAGAAGGTCGAGTACTTTTCAGTACTCGCTACAAGCTATGTCACCGAGGCGAGTTTCTGTAAATCCGCCTAGTTACTAAGAATCGGTCAAATGTGGTCAACCTCAGCCAGAATCACATCTTATCGGTGAACTTGGACCGATTTTGACTCAAAAAAATAAAACATAATTGTTATTTCAATAATATTAAAGAACAAATATCATTTTTTTAATTAATGATAAGTAATTTTTAGAATATTTTATATTTAAAAATGTATTTCTTTCATTTATATTGATATTCACCTATTTTGTTATTAATATCAGTAAACTTATGATATTTGACATATATATAATAACCAAATATTAATTTTCTTTATATTTACCATGTCCGATTACTCCCCAAGTACTCCCTCCAAGGAGGTCGGCCGCCTAGGGACCGTCTAGCGACTTTTACAACATTGCTTATTGACATAATAGCAAAAGATGGCATATAAGTTTGATCGTTCTTTCATGTTACGTCCTTAGACACTAACCCGGTTACTTTTTCACTTTAAATCTAGACACTGCAAGGCATGTGAAAGTAGTAGTGTAATATTACAATTTATCTAATAATTAAAAGTAAAATAATAAAAATGTACATAACTCTACAATTTATTTAATAATTAAAAGTAAAAAAATAAACATGTACATAACTCACATATCTGCCACCAACGACTCCGTCTGTAGAAACCATCACCGCCTCCACCTATCACCATCATCCATTCAACAACACAGTGACCACCACCGTCATCTCCTTCCTGCACAACATCTCTCTAATTCCACCTCCGAATTTCATCACTCGTCTCTTTTGCAACACCAACCCAAATCCACGACAGTCTCAATCCTTCACCTTCAATAGTGCCATGGCTCGCTTTTACTTAACCCCCCAACACACACACACAAACCTTTTCCCCCAATTTAGTCATTTGTTTTGAATCATCATACAACAAAACAAACCCTCCCTAGATTTGCCATGTCGTCCTTATATATGCAAGACAAACTCTAGATCTGCCAGGCCCCACTCACACAAACAAACTGAATATTCACGTATCTGGATGGATCTATTCGGTGGTTGAGATAGGCGGAGATGATGGTTGGTTGCTGGTGGTGGGATCTATGTTGCCGAAACTCTAGCTTAAATCTCCAGTACGTTTGGGTCTTTGGTGGTCCGGTGGGTTCTATTACATTACTACCCCATCCAAATTTAACTGGATTAGTATCAAAAGACGTAATATGAAAGATATTTGAAACATGAAATACGTTTTCCAGCTATTTCTTTTGTAAAAGAACGACCATTAAAAAAAGATCAAATATGAATAACGTCTTTTGCTAATCTTTCTTATTTTAAACAGGTTATCAATAGTTGAACATTGTAGGATATGTAGATGCCAACTTTAACAACCCCCACCCCCCTTTCTCCTCCTCTCTTATGAAGCATATTTGGGCACCCTCTTCTTGGTCCGGTAACCCTTTATTTTTGTGTCCATTATGGTCCTAGAAGACTACAAGAACTCCAGGATTTACGCACTACACAAATCCATTCAAAACGGGCTAAAGAGAGTAAAAAAAGGATCTTTCGTGTATAATCCTGCATAATCTCGAATGTTCTCATTTCTGGTACGTAGACCAAATAAGACAATGCAAGCAAAAGTTCCTAGATTCATGGAGATATAAAACAACATATATGTTATCATGCTTGCATATCCATCATTTGAGTCTACAACAATTATTCCGATAATTACACATCCGATTTGCCCTATGGACGAATATGCAAGCATGTGTTTCAAAACGACCCCACCTCTCTCTTTCAAACCGACCCCACCTCTCTTTTACCTAGCTGTATTTCATCAATTATTAAAAGTCACATGCTTATATTACAAGTCTGTTCTATTGACATAATCACACTCAAAAACAAGTTTCAAGGGAAGCTCCGATTAGTCCAGTCTACATTATAAGCCACATCTCATTTGGTTTTAAAAGTCCCGACAAGACAATGACTAATCCCCGGTTAATCCCAAATAATTCCAACTAATCCCCAATTAAAATCGCTAGTCCCCACCCTACCGCTCGACTAGCGACTAAAGATTACTATAACACCGAGTACAAGTACCTGTAGCAACAATGTCCCCCGTCAATAGGTATTTCGCTTTGCTACATGCCAAAAAAAAAAAGAAAAGAAAAAGAAAAGAGTTGTACATTTACAAAAGAAAGAATACAATTATGAGAAACCAAACCAGACAAGCCACACCAAGCAGATCCAGGTTATTTAAACATTAATATACGCGTAAAACCAAATACAATAAAACCCACCCACAACCGAACGGGAAGACAAAATGACGTATTCAACCCTAGGCCCGTCGATGTGAACTTACAAGAAACGGATGTCGACATACTCCGCATTCTATGGTCTCAGATCCCGAGCTGGGAACTTGAACCTGCAAAAATTTTAACATAACTATTAATGATCATGATTTAACTAGATGGCACGCTCAATCAATCCATATATAAATGGTTTGGTTTTCTAAAGTAAATAAAATGGTTTTAGGCTAAAAGACTTATCTTAAAAGGAAAGAGGTCAATTGGGTTTGAATGCCGTGGGGCATCCGTATTTAGCATATTAATCATCTATAAAATAATAGGGGTGCAGATGAACCGACTTAAGAAAGCTAGAGGTCGACACATTTCGAGTTCTCTTGTCTAACACTCAAGCTTGGCTAGGTTATTGTTTATTAATTACTTGATTATTTATTTATATACATATATAAATATTTTTACATATGTTTATATACATCATAATATTTAGTTATAATATTATAATTACCTACATAGCACTTATTATGTAATTATATATTGATCGTACTAGATATAAATTATAACATTTATACAAAAACAAAAGGCTCATTTAGGGCCACAAGTCTAGTCAAGCTATGAAGCTTGGGCTCAAGTGTGTTTATTAAACGTGCTATAAATAAGCTCAGGCCCAGGCTCAAACCCATTTAAGCTGGCTGGATTTGAGCTTTAAGCAAGCCAATATCGAGTAGCTCAAGACCAGCTCAGCTCGTTTACACCCTTTTAAAATGTGGATAAAAGAAACTATTTACCCTACCCCATTTCACATTTACTAAACGATTACACACGTTGACCAAAACCAACTTTGAACCATTAACTTATGCAGCTAATATCCGTGATATATTTGTGGAATTTCGGATATTGGTCCCCAAGCAAAATATCGGTTCAAATATCAGTCATAAAAGCGGTACGGCGGGTCCGATATTATCAGCAATATTCACCATCGACCGACATTTAACCGATATTCGACCGATATTTTGGATGCCTTGGTTGATGTGGACCCGGAGGAAGATTTCATGGATTACGATTAGATCATGTTTCAAATATTGACATTTTTGAGATATGACTTTTAATATTACTATTAATATTATATACGTTTACATTTTTATACATGTATATATATAAATTCTGCATGATATTAAAATACCGATATCCCACCGCAATAACCGATATCTCAAATATCTGTCCTTAACGATATTCGATATTTTACCTCTTTAACTGCATATTAAGAGAAATTAGGTCCTTGCGCATTTTCTCAAATATCAGCCCTTACCAGTTTTCTTAATCTAAAGAATATTAAGAGAAATTAGGGACATGATTTTGAACCTGTAAATGTACAGTGCAAGTAGGACAGGCAACTTCTTTCATCCGCCTGCTAGACACTTCAAACTTGGAACCTGTTCACTCAAATATTATATGTTGAACAGTAAACTGGTAAAATTAACTACCCAATTGCAAAAGTTCAGAAACTCATATTAACAGTCACATTACACAAATTTAGCCGCTATACCTTCCATCACTTAAATAATAAATTAACTAAGTTTAATAACTCCACATTTGATGGGTCAAGTATAACATCAAGAGTACCAACCATCATGATGTAAAATGACAAACATGTAGTAGCTGCTAGAGTTGAATATGAAGTTTTGTGTATTAATACTCAAGAATATCATGATGAAGACATACATTATGAACATCAAAATTTGTGTAGATTTCTTGATTTCTTAATGACTAGATAACATTTTGAACCGTGTTAATCACTTTCAATTAAATTAGTTCACCAGTATGGCATCTCTAACCCGATAACACAGAACATATTTCACAAAAACGAGATGTGATTTCTGAGAAAATGAAGTTGCGAATTCATTGTCTAAAACAGACCAATTGAATTACTTTTTATATATATTATATATTATATAGTAGAATAGGCTTTGCGATCCAAAAGGGGATAGCGGCGCAGCTTGTTGCTCGCTTACCCATTATCCAGATGTAGTTTGGTTTGTGTTAAATGTTAATCAAACTTAATGTACACTTGTCATATAGTGGTTTTAGTCTCCATGGACCATTGGAATTTCATGACGGGGTATGTCAGTTGCCAGTAACTATTGCAGTTATAACTGCTAAAGTCAATTCGATATTAATGATTAAACTTAATATGGATGACCAAAGTTGCTAGTGAAGAACCAAATTTGGTCCGGATGACCAAATTTGATACGAGCATTCAGTTTTGATACAGAATAACACAGCTTAACCCTAGCCAGGGGCACTGCCCCAGACTCTTGGTTGGTTTAAAGGACTTCACACCTAACAAACTTAACTTAGAGGTTCACTAATACCAAAATCAGAATAACCTTGTTGAGTTTGCAGTCTGCACCTCCTAACTCAAACCAATATATATTCTAACTTCTCAATTAGTCTTAAATATTACCCACTGCCTAAATCGATATTGATGACACTATATCACAAACAGTGTGAACGTGAAGTTGGAAACTTTTAGGTGGGTTAGAAACATAAAAGAATCCGAACCCAACAGAAAAAGCCAAAATCTAAAACACCCCATTATGACACCAGATACAGTATAAGGTGATACCGGCACGACTACCCAAACCCGTTTACCACTATCAAGAATTTAAATTTTGATGCATTAATAATCTCAAATGTATAAGATATAATTATGTACTTGCCTGCTTAAGATTAATAAAATTATAGAATTGCTAGAACTATAGTTGAGTATCTAATATTTCTAGTCCGAGTTTTGACGGTGAGTATACTATATATTTCGAGATATAGTATACTCACCATAAATATGGACCACAAATAATGAATACTCAACAATAGTTCTAACAATTTTATAATTTTAATAATCAGCATGCAAGTACTTCATCTAATTTTATATATTTGAGATTATTAATGTATTAAACAATTAGGTTTTCATAAGGGTAAACGGGTTTGGGTATTCATGCCGGTATCACCTAATATCATACCCAGCGTCATAACCGCGTGTTTTAGATTAACAGGTAAAGGACATGGTTTTCCAATTCTGGTATGATACTATGATTACTGACAAATGGCTCACTGCCATCCTTAGGTGGGTTTTGAAAGATAAGGCCAATATGATAAACTGGTAATTATTTGTGCAAAAGAAAACGACTGAGAAAAAAAAAACCCATGGTTCATACTAGTTAAACAATGTGACAATTAAATAATACCTGATGATGATTTGTGATTTCTTTCTAACTCCTCCTGTATAAAAGTAAAAAAAAAATTAATTAAATACTTGGCTTGAAACTAAAGTAAAAAAAATGATGTAGAAGCACTACATATCTTACTAGCTCAACATAAATATAAAAAAAGAGCATAATGGTTATGAATTGAAATTAACCTGAAGTTTCTTTGCAAGATCTTCATGACTCTGTAATCCAGATGATCTACTTGCAGCAGCTTCCTTAGCACTGCTCAATCGATGAGTAACCTCCAACTGAAAACAAACATAAGAATTAAAACTTTCCACAAAACACTTTTATAAAATGTAAGAAATAAATATAGTTTTTTCAAACAAAAATATTATAAGTTTATAACGATGTTACAAAAGTATACCATGCAACGATCACAAACACGAACTTGAGGAGCATTCTCCTCAGATGTAAGAGCAATTCTGCTATGTGTGCACTTGTCACAAAAAATATCTCCACAATTCCGACAATGATGCTACATAATGATAAAAAATTTAAAGTCAAAACCAACAGATTATAAAAATTACACAAAGGCCACTAACCTTTCTATTAAAAGCACTAAAGTCTGATCCACAACCAGTACACTTTGTAACTGCTTCATCGGGTACCTAAAGAAACTGAAAATATGAACAATATTTCCAAATAAAAAATGATACAAATATAAACAAAGATGCGTGAATATAAGACGTACCCAGTGATCTTTTTCCTCATTTGGGGGTTTGATTATGTTCATCCAGTCACCCAAACCTTTTTTCTTTTCGGCTGACTGCTCGGTAAGTTTAACAGCTTCAACAGGCCTGCTCCTCCCGCCCATTTCCTTAAACTGTAAATTTCACAAGCAAAAAAGCCCTCACGTACTCAGAATTAGAGCTGTAAACAAGCCCAAGCAGGGTAGGCTTGGGCTCGGTGTGTTATCTTAACAGGGTGAAACTCTGAGCTCAAGCTCGGCTCGTCAAAGCTCAACTCAATTCGTGGTTCTCAGGTCGGATCATTAATCTTACCGAGCTGAAACTTTGAGCTCGAGCCAGCTCGTGGGTAGTTGAGCCAGCTCGTTGACTATTAAAAAAATTAAAATTTTTATATCAACAGATATTGATATATAAAAACTCAGAATGATATGCGTAACACATATAATGCTGAATTAGTAAACAAAACTACTAACAATATATATTAAAATTTAATATATATCAAAAACAAATTCAAAAACTTTCAATATTATGAGAATTTTCAGTGACTTACTTTATTTTTTTCATTAAACAATATCGTATGACTTCAAATTGCTAATACATACACACACACATATATATAGTTTGGATCTCTTGAACTCCAAAAGAATAAAATCGTCTAACAACAAATCATTTTATGTATCTATTTTATATATTTAATATTCTTTGAGGGTAGTTTAGTTGGTTGCTATATGTAATTTTGTGATTACACGTGTAATTACCAACTTACAGGTAGGTGTAATAACCAATTTACATATACATAATCATAAAAGTACATAAAATAAATGATTTACCCTCGAATAATATTAAATATATAAAATAAATAAAATGATTGGTCTTTTAAGAGTTCTTAATAGTTCTTAAACTATTTAAAAGTTCTAAAATGATCCTGATCCTAGCAAACAATCCTCAGGTCGTTTATGCACTGAGCGGGCTCGGCTTGTTTACAGACCGAGCCAACACAAGTCAGTTACATACGAGCAGATTTTGAGCGAGCTGTGAGCCTTCTGAACACTGAACAGCCCTATTCAAAATTAGATACAAAGAATACTAACCTGAAACGTTGCTGCAGTTACTGTGTCCAACAATGTGTTTGTAGTATAACTGTTGGATTGCAGCCTTATACGCCTTGGTTCAATGTCTACAGAACTCTTGGACCAAAATGCAAAGGTAGATGAGTCATACACCTACACAATACACATAAAAACCTTCAATTATATCAATTACCAGAATCCCAAACACCAATATATAAAGAAAAAAGGAATCAAGAAAAACATACTTCACATCTTGTTATTGTGTCAAGAGGATATATTCTCAAGGTCCGACTCGTTGATGGATCAAGCATTCGAATCCCATCCAATCCAATCTGACAGGAAAAAAAGAGAACAATAAACCCATATTCACAATAATAAAAGGAATATAGATGTGTACGTGTGTGTGTGTATATATACTTGTGTGTATGAATGTATAGGTGCCAAATCAAATGCACAACACATGATTAGCTAAGTGAATCACTAAGTCATCCAATTTTGACATCAAGAGATTTGATTGGTACAACAATAGGTGCACAACTTTTAGTGAATTATTATAGTCCATATGTTAACCAATTCTGAATCTTAAATATTAAAAAAGTTATAAGCAAGCAAAAAGCGCTGCTAAAAAGACGCCACCCTGCACACCAGCATGCTTGTCACGTCATAAGGACCATACAATGTCATACGAGCAATACATTGGGATGACAATGGTCATATGAGCCATACAACTTTGTTAGTGGTCACATCAGTCATTTCCGTGTTAGTCAAACAGGTTATGAGCCGTATGATTTGGACAACACAACTCATACGGGCCATCATAAACCCATATGACCATTTACCGCATGTCATATAACCCCTATGACCATTTTGCCATGTCACACGGGCCATATTGCTTTGTTAGTGGTTACATCAGTCACTTCTATGTCCGTCAAACTGGTCATAGGTCGTATGATCATTTTTGCATGTTATACGACGTATGACACGTCGGTAGTGTCTGGACAGTGTGTCGGTGATGTGTCTTTAGTCAAGCTACAAACAAATAAAAAATCTTTTTCTTGTTCTAGCAAATACCATAAAAACCAGATCGAAAACCAAACAAACATTCTACAATAACCAAAATCGAAAGTCAAAACGCAAATAAATTCTTGAATCAATCATCAGCAAAAACCCATCAAACCCATACAAACATAACACCTAACAACCTAATTAACCAGCAAAAAGCTATTATAAAGTATATATTTTTCTTGTTCTAGCATGTGCCATAAAAAAACCATACAAACATTCTACATTAGTCGAAATAGCATGCAAAAATGCAGACCAAATCTCGAGTTAATCATCAGCACAAACACATCCATCTTAACAAACTAATTAACCCACAAAAACAACTATTAAAACAAACTACCTGACAAAGAACATCCATGGTACTCTGCCCACCACTTTCCGCCAACAACTTAACCCTAAACTTCTGCACCCCACCCTTCACATCCTCCCGCGTATCCGCCTTCGGTACCGCCTTCACAATCTTCGGTGCCGACGACACCGACGATGATCCCTTACCACCCGGTAACCCAATCGGCCTCCCAAAGTCATCAAAAAGCACCTGTTCTTTCCAAGTTGAAGACTTCGAACCCGTACCCCTTGATCCATATGGCTCAACTTTACCCCCTTGATATGCATAAACACCATCACCATATCCACTGGGCGATTCCGCTCTCTTCCCATAATAATCCGCACCCCCAAACCCTAACCCGAGATCCGATTGACTCCGATTGTAACTCCCGCCATAATTAGCATCATAACTACTCTCATACACCTGACTCGGTACCTGGCTCGGAAATTGACTCGGAATATTATTATTATTATACGGAAACTGTGTCGGATTCGCTGTGATCGGAATATGAGAAACAGACGACGGCGGCGGCGGTGGAGGGGTGTAACTGGTGGTTGTTTGATACTCGTATTGATAATCGTACGGGCGTTGAGTATGTGATGGTGGTTGGTCAAATTGGGGGTTAGGGTTTGGTGAAATTAGGGTTTGATCGGGGATGGATTGAGGGTACGGCGGGTAGTAATCGGACTGTGGCGGGTGGTAGGACGGTGTGGTGGTGAAGGGTGGTGCGGAGGCGAAGGTTGCCGGAGGCTGGTGGTGGTGGAGATCGGTGGTGACTGGATTAGGGTTAGGGTTTTGAGGATAATTGGAGTAGTATGGAGTGGTGTAATCTGGTTGTTGCATGGTGATGGTGGTGGTGGTGGTGGTGGTGGTGGCTTAGGAAGATGTGATGATGATGATAGTGGAAGGAAACAAGAAGAGAAAGATGATGGGTGATGTCACTTTAGGACAACTAGTACCATCATCATCATCGTGCTAAGTATATCTCATCAATAGCAAAGCTATGGTAGGGTCTGAGAAGGGTAAGATGTAGACAGCCTTACCTCTACCCTATAGGGATAGAGAGGCTGCTTCCGGTGAGACCCCCGGCTCGATAGTAGTTTTGCATCAAGCCTTTGACATATTACATAAGGCACATAGCAGCACTCAATCATCGGGACGCCGGCTGATTGGTGCATGTACCCTTGTCTTTCGGCTATCAACGCCACCACATGATGCTTGATTAACCTTCCATCACTTTTAACGTTATTTTCACGAAATTAGTAAAATAACGTCAAAATTTGTGCAATTTTACTTTTGCCCACCCGAGGGTTCACACATATATATATTATATGCGCGCACCGCAAGCAGGGCACACAACTAGTACTATGGATTTCTAATATAATGATTGCCACGCTATCTTATATTTAGGACAAGTACCGGGTGAAATTTTCTTATATCGGCCGGTAGGGACTAACGATTAATCAGAACTAGTAGTGCTTTGCAGCGGGAGTGTTGATACAGATTAGCCGGCCTGTGCGTCGTGAGGGTTTGTTCGTGCGTTATGGTGACTCGGTTATTATAAAACTTATATTGAAACGTATGTTGAAATAAGGTTGTCTTTTTTAAATATTAACTAAGTTGCAGTGAAGAAAATAAAAAATATATTATAATTGATACATGTTTTTTGTTATGCATTGCATGAGCTCGATATTGAATTAAACCATATCGAGACGTACGTAGAACCATTGTCGTTTTTAAATTTAGAGTAACATTATGTAGAAAAAAGAAAAAAAAAGTAAAATATATAATAGTTGACCTAGATCGGTTTCGAACAAAGTTAAAATATGTCAAATAAAAATTAACATATACATAAAACAAATTATTAAAAATCTTAAAAACTAATGGAACTGATAATTTTAAAATTAAATTTGTTTAGTGGTATGGATATATTGTATATACTCATTAAATTCAACTAGTAGAAGAGCCCGCGCGTTGCGGCGAGAAGGCAACAAGGATTCGGTTAGTAAGGGTTTGATTTGATATGGTATCGGCATCTGCTATAACCAAATTTATGGTTGGTATAGATTACACAAAAAAATAAGAAATTTATATGACATTATCGTCACGAATAAGTTAAACAGAATTATGTATTTAATATTTATTTTAAAGTTAACAAACGCAACTGATGTATATATGTAATGTATGTTTTCTTATATAATAGGAAACGCATGGGATGCTGGATGTTTTTCTAGTTAAGTTATAAACCTTGCATTGCAATAAAAATGGACGTGGCTGCAACCATTGGTAGCAAATATCTTAGGCAACTGCAATCAAGATCAGGTCCAAGAAACCAACTCAATAACTCTAGCTTAGGTCCAAGAAATCAACTCAATAACTCGGATATTAAGGGTGATGACTGCATTTAGTGAATTCAAATATGTCAATAACAAGCAAATTAAGTTGAAGATATTAATCAAATGTATTCAAATAAGCATTAATAAGCATACTATGGTATCAACTTGAGTAGCTCTAATGAAGATTTGCTACTTATTAGAAGGTTCTCATTTTTGGTTTTATATTATTCGGCTGTTAAAAAAAATATAGTTAATTATACAACCATTAGTCAACACTACAAACACACACGTAAGAAAAGTTTTTGTTAGATTCAGCTCGATTCATGTTATAAAAGTTGAGCAGGTCTTTGTTCCATTTGTGGATTTAAGTTTATTGACAACGGACAACCTGTAACAAATAGGGCTGTATATTGACCGAACGAACCTGACGAGACTTTGTCTGAGTTAGTCCGCTAAGCTTTTGTCAGGCAAACGAATGAAAATTCGTGTTCGTGTCCGTCCATTAAGGAATAGAGTTTGTTCGTGTCCGTTTGTGTCCGTTCGTTAATATTATAAACGAACGCTAGTGGACACTAATGGACAAACGAAGACTAACGGATACTAATAGACAAATGAACATGCAAACACTAATTGGCAAACGAACACTAATGGACATTAATGGACAAACATATATAAAAGACTTTAACGAACAAACGAAGATAAACTATTACATATTAATTCAAAAAGAATAATCATAAATCTGGACGTTATTGGACGGATGTTAACGAATGAACGTTACTGGATATCATCGTAAGGACGTTCACGAACACAATTGAATGAACGCGACCTTTGTCCATAATTATATTTTGCATATAATTATATATACCGGTTTCAAAAGCTTCCACTGCAATCTCCATTGAACTATCAGCTTCTGGAAGTGAGTCTTTCAACGAATATCCTCATAACTTTAATCTTTCCTTGAATACAAGTTCTTTCATTTTGGTTGATTTTAGTCGTGAAACATCATCAGCCTCAACCTTTAGATGAAAAAAAACTTATTAAAGTTGATGTGTTTCTTAATCCTTGGTTACACTAAAATAATAAATCTAAATATCATTACTTACATAATTAATGAAGTCAACCATCCACAATTAAGGAAGTCAACCGAGAGCAACTTGGGTTATGTTATGTCTTCCTCTGAAGCAACCATAGTGCAGCCGTGTACAGTAAACACTATGAAATGCTTGTTGCTCTTCAACAGGCATACCCATCAAAAAACAAAGCTCCAATAGTGATCTTAGAATATTTTAGAACTAACAAAAGAAGTTTGGTAAATTAATTAGGTCAGTGGAAAAATGAATTCATATCAGAATGTGACTTTTTTAAATAGGCCAAAACGGGTCGGGCCAGATGAAATTATTGGTATTTAATATGATTAAAAACTACAATATGAAAACACTAATTTAACTGTTTCATTTTTTTTAAGTGATTCTAGACGCCAGAGGTTGTAATTAGAAGTTTTTTTAATACAATACGGGTCACTTTTGATTTATTGACCAGCTCAGTTATTTATTAAAGCAATTTTAGCGGTTATAACTATTTACACAAACTTTAGATCTCTTTTGACATGTTTGACCCATTTGACCTGTTAGATTAAAAATATAATTATATGCTTACTCCTTGCATTGCTTCTCTTTTAACCTTGTGTAATTACTGTATAGCAGCAGCCAGACTCCCAATTGCATCATTACTTAGGCTCTTTGTCCTTCAGTTACAGCAAAAGGAGGTTTATTTCATGAGCAATTAAGGTCCATTTTGAGCACCAAACATAGAAAATTAAAGGTTTCAGTGCATTCAATAAGCTTCTTGGTTGGATCACTCTAGATATTTACAAATAA
The DNA here is from genome assembly GCF_021521415.1 of Bidens hawaiensis. Taxonomy (NCBI): domain Eukaryota; kingdom Viridiplantae; phylum Streptophyta; class Magnoliopsida; order Asterales; family Asteraceae; genus Bidens; species Bidens hawaiensis. The sequence continues at coordinate 2,526,084 of NW_027491014.1, forward strand.
AAAAATAATAATAATAATGAAACTAACAAGTTGAGTTCGATCTTTAGAAAACGAGCTCGAAACGAGCCAAGCTCAAGCCTAGATAAGCCCAGGCTCAGCTTGGCTCGTTTACACTATACTGCACGTATATAACTTTATTGATTATATAAGTTTTTGATAATTCAGGAACCAGTCCTACTTTCACAATCAATAGATAGATTAAGGAATCAAAACTTAAATCACTCAAAATAACACCAAATTAACAGTGAAATAACAATATTTCATATAAATAAAGTGAGAAACGTTGCCAGTCCATCAATCCATATGCAAATTAGGACCACTGAAAACAAGCGGCCTGCATAAAGAAAATGCAAATGATAATGAAACACAATTTTCATGTTTATTTAAACTATCAAACATACACCTAGAAACCCATTTTGTATCTCAAAATCTCAAATAGGTTAACTAAAACCCAACCGTTTACTTGTTAGATAGTCTTGTTTCATTTCAATCAGTTATATGCATCTTCTTCGCACACTTGTTGCAATCTACAACAGCAATAATCCTAATATATGAATATATCACTATGAGATAGGCTAACAAAGATCTCAAATGACATAACTTTAATGATATTTAAAACTAACAATTGACACAATTTACATAATGTTCAAATCTGCAAAATAATCCATTATTCATAAAATTAAATAATAATTCTCATCCAAATGTTCTTATCAATACACTTAGGCAATCATCTCTAATAGATATTAAAATTTCAAAGAATTTTCAAAAGAAAAACCTTAAGAATTAACTACCTTTTTAATTCATCAATAAGACTATCAATATCAGAGAAATTCCAATAAAGGCGTAGCGCAACAATAGCTACCAAACTATATGTGTTTTTTAAAGTCCACCAAAGAATTACAATGCTATGTAACGAAAGTAAATTGAAGATGGAATTGAATTATAAGGAAAAAATAAAAACAAAATTAGATGTCAATTCCTCTAAATACATGAATAATCACACCAACAGATCACGTTTTCATACAAAAAATTGATATTTTATATATTACCTTGGTAACCCTAGCAGGGGCGATCTGAATTGGAGCAGTTGCTGATACATATCATGTAAACTGATTGAAGATGGAATATAAATATATAAACTGATTGAAGATGAAATATAATTGTAGTCGCAATGACCAAGCTTGTTGGTTTTGTAGATAGTGATTATGAAGTTTGTCAAATGACAAAAAAATCAACATATGGAGGGTGTCAGTTCTTTGGAGATGTATTGGTGTCTTGACATAGTAAGAAACAAACTACTTTTCAAACTCAACTGCTGAAGCTGAGTATATTGTTGTTGTTAGCTGCACGACCCAATAACTTTGGTTACAAAACCAATTACTGGATTATGGGATAACTTTAAGAACACCATTGTAATTGGACAGTGAAGTTGCTTTGAACATCATAAAAAATTCAGTTCAACATTCAAAGACAAAAACAAATTGAGATCAAACATCACTTCATCAGAGATTGCTATGAAAAAGTTTTTCTTTCAATTGAGCATGTCTCATCTGAAAATCAGTTAGCTCTGAAAATCAGTTAGCTGATGTGTTCACAAAAGCATTTGATTCAACAACTTTTCAAAAGCTGATTTCCAGATTGGGAATGTTAAACATTGATAAATCATTTTTTAAAATCAAAATAGTTGTTATCAACTAACTTATAAAATAAAATAGTGTTTTCGTTCTTTCAACAAGACTGTTTGTATATCTATTTTGATGTATATAGCAATGGAAAACTATTGTTTTTAAAAAATACTGATTCGAAACAACTAATCAATGTTTTTCAAAAAGACTATTTTTCTGAACTATTGTTAAGAAAAATAATGAAAACAACTGTTTAAAACAATTATTTTGTCAATACTACTAATGCCAATCAGAATTTTTCAAAAGACTGATCATTTTTATTCAAAACTATTGATCAATAAAAATAATAGTTGTTTCATTATCCACCAGTTATTTAGTTTTACTAGCCGTTGTTTCAATGGAACAGTGATTACAACGGTAACTTTAAACAACCCACTTACTAAAACCGCCTAAGCCTTCTCCAATCACAAAATACCTTATATAATTATCTTTCTTAACTCCAAAGAAAGCTTTTACCTAAATTAAACATCGTCTTATCACAGTTCATCATCATTCAACCATCATCATCTCTACTTGCTCTGCAAAAATGGCGCAAAACCCTAGAACTCTTCGGTTCAAGAACCCACACAACATGTTACCCTACCTCATCACCAATCCTAAATATTTTGAATACAATATAATCATCAGGACCAACCATCACTGCTAGTTCATTCTATAATATTGCAACGATTTATCTTGACTTATACCAACACTAAATGACTCCTGGATTCATGCATCAATCTAGTATGAATGACATCGACAACAAGACACCTTTGTTTATAAAAAAAAGGTAGGTAAGTCAGAGGTAATTGTATCTTCATCACTCATTTCTCAACACTTGGAGTAAAATGATGATGATTATACACATAAATTTGCACCACAAACTCTGAAGAAAGACTTAATTGAAAGGGGATATTTGGCTTCAACTCAAAAATTACAAAAACTTTTCCCCCCTTCAAGGAAATTCTTATTTCATACTATGCTTCAGTGTATGTCATGCAAGACGGTTGGAATGTGTTGCCACTCAACATTCAAAATCTGGCATATTCCATTCTTGTTAGGGAAAAATATTGCTTTATAAAATCATTTTTAATGATTTAGTTACAAACATATAAGAAATGAGTGCTCCAAAAGAAAAACTATTTTTATGGGACCGTTAGCTGCGGACCGTTGGAAACAAATACATCTTTTGTTGGGATCACCACTAATCAAGTGTTAAGTTGAGACTGTTATTTGCCAGCAAAGCATAGTTGAAATTATTTAAAACCAATTTTCCTTATAAAATATAATAGAAAATGGAAATGTGAACGCAGAATTACAAAATCGATCATCACATTAAAGAATCAAGCTCGCAAAACAAAAGATGATGTGTTCAGTATCGATGAATAATCATATATAATAATTAATTTTTCGTATGTGAGGGTCTGTTACGTGTTACAACTATCATATATCACATTCGCTTTACATAAGGGTTAATACACATTTTGATATGTGTCCGGAAGTATTGACAATATAGTACCCCGATTACCTACATTTTTTTCTATATATGAATATCATTAGTAAAAATCGATGGCCTCAAAAAAATTGTTATATGCATGATTAGACTTTAGTACTTCATATGACATGGTTAGTTTCCAAACATATAGTGTATTGTATAAGTTTGGAACACTTACAAATGTTTTCAAACAACTGGATGACATATATAAGTTTGGAACACTTACAAATGTTTTCAAACAACTGATGACAGTTTAACATAACCTAAGCCAAAAATGCACCATCGACTTTAATTAGGCGTGTTGTCACGCTTGTAGAGTTGGGATTTAGGCTTAATATTGAGCAGCGAAGATTAATTTGTAGCAACAACGGTCATGACTATCACAACGGTTGTGAGAATCAGACAACTCATTGCCGCAACTAGTGTTTGCACCTTAGAGAGCGAGACACAATTTAGTTGTCGCATAGCTTGGAACAAAAACTAGCTAGGATTACGCACATGTCCTCTATGTTTTAGACTCGACGCCTCTAACATTTTTTTATGTAAGAAACCTTAATTTGTTTTATGTTTATATACCTCTCGTAAGACTAGGTGTTATAGCCTAAAACTGGGGCGCCAAATGCCAATGTGACATCCACCTCAGTACAATAAACATAAAAGAAACCTGACGTCATTGTCTTTCCTCTCTTGCTATGCAAACTACTAATGCCCAGAAGGGCACAAATATGTGGGGTTCACCCCTATTTCAACCAATCACCCTTTTTTTTTCTTTTTTAATACATTACTTAACTAACCCTTTCATGACATTTTTTTTAGGTTGGTGGGTTACTTTTCCTTCGCCTACATGGCAATGACGTAGAGATGCCTTTTGTTAACCAACATTTATCCATAATGCTTAATGTAAAACTACATAGTAAATGTATCTCTAACACATCAATTAAGTGAACAAAACCTTCCACACGTCAAGACAAAAAAAACCATCAGCCCCCATTTCGACAGTTGTAAGCTAAGCATCCCGAGTAAAAGCAACAAATATCAAAAGACGAGCAACTATTTGTCTTAGACGTGTGGAAGATTGCTATCCAATTGGCGGTAGTTTTATTCTAAATGTAAACCTTAGTAAACATATATTAAGCACATCAATTAAGTGAACAAAACCTACTCTTAATTGTCCAACAAAATTCGTGTGATCCTTGTCACGTGATAAAATTCACGAGACACTTGTCCCTTGTATTATTCCTCGTAATGACTATTTTTTAATTTGACAAACATCATAGTATGCATTTGGTACGGTGTTATCTTTATAACGTGCCTTGTCGTCATGATAAAGAAAAATTTGAACACATATTTTTTAACGTTGATTAATTATTTCCGCTTCCTAATACCAGTTTAGAAAAAGAATATTTATATAAACTAAAGTTGTATTACATATTTTGGCTTTTGAAATTTGACACAAAATATATAAACAATTTAATTTTCAAATCTTAAAAATGTCTTTATACATTACCTGTGAACCAGTATTCATGAGACCAACCTGTGTATTTATTATTGGTTCGACCTGAGATTTACCACCTGTCTTTATGAATAAAAGGGTCAACCTGTGAAGCCATCAAAACCAACCCGTTAGAATCATATTTATATACCTATTTGATGCAGTATTTATTCACCATCAACTTGTATGTTCCTCTCTAACCAAATGTGCATACACACTACCCGGCACATTGACAAGCATGTTGTGGGTCCCACACTCAACAACCTTCCCATTTTGCAACACTGCTATACTGTCAGCATTACGTATTGTCGACAGCCGATGTGCCACCAAAACCGTGGTCCTTCCTTCCATTAGCTTATCAAGTGCTTCTTGAACCAGCCTCTCTGAAGCTGTATCAAGAGCACTTGTTGCTTCATCTAGAAGCAGAATCGAAGGATTTTTTAACACGGCTCTGGCTATAGCCACCCTTTGTTTTTGCCCGCCCGATAATTGCACCCCGTTGTTACCCACTTCCGTTTTATAACCTTCGGGCATTCGGGATATAAACTCGTGAGCATTAGCAAGCTTCGCAGCGTTTACCATCTCAATCTCCGACGCCTCTTCGTTCCCGTATTTAATATTATCGTATATCGTAGTCGAAAATAACGACGGCTCTTGTTGTACCAACCCGATTCTTCGCCTTAACGACTTTAAATTCAACTTCTTAATGTCTACATCATCGATGCACACCGAACCCGACACAGGGTCGTAAAATCTCAATACTAGCCCTATAACCGTACTTTTACCGGACCCGCTTGGCCCGACTATTGCCATACTTTTTCCCGCCATTATTTTCAAATTCAAACCGTTTAACACGAATATATCCGGTCTTGCCGGGTATGCAAAACTCACATTCCTAAATTCTACATCACCTTTGATAACATTTACCGACAACGAACCCGGTTCGTCGGGATTTATCGCCGATTTCCGGTTTAGGATCTCGAAAACCGAACCGAGTGCTTGTGTTCCCTTCACAATGTCAGGTGCGAGTGCGAGTGTTTCGGCTATTGATAACGCGGTGATTATTAAAACCATGAAGGCTTTAATAATGTCGCCGAAATTGGAGGTTTTATGTTTGATCAAAACCGAAGCGTACCAGAGGCCGAGCGCGTACGAACCGAAAGCAAAGAGTTGTGAAAACCCGTACCCGAAACCTGATATGTGGCCACGAAGACGGGCTTGTTTTCCTGGCCCGTTGAGTTCGGTGGCGAACTGACTCGATACTCTATCTTCCGCACCAAATGCAGCAACGGTTCGGATGTTAGCGATGGCTTCACGGGCCATCGATGTAGCCCGGGAGTATGAAGTTGTGTAATCTCCACCAAATCCCTTCAAAAAGAGTTGCTGCAGATACATGTGGATAAATTAAACATTAGTTTACTCGTACTGTGTAAATGAGCCGGGTCGAGCCAAGCCGAGCTTAACTAGGCACAAGATCGGCTTGTTTAACTTGTTAGAGCTTAAGCTCGACTCATGTTGAGCTCGATTTTCTAAACCTTGAGTTTTTCAAGCCCTAGCTAGGCTCGGGCTCGATTCATTAGTTATTTAATAATTAATTATTTTATATACATCTATAACATTTATTACATATATATTTTAGTTATAACTTTTATGTATACATAATATATATTATTTAGTTATTTTTCATCAAAATTTTAATATATTAATAAATGTTGTATAAACAATAAGCTCGTGCACAATCGTGAGCCAGTTTGAGCTTGATTAGTAAAGGTCAGATCAGGCTCGTTTATTAAACAAGCTTATTTTAGGCTTGAGCTCATTTAAGCTTTATTGGTTCAAGCTTTCAGCAAGTTGATCACGAGCATCTCACGAGAGATTTGTTGGTTTACGCCCCTAGTAATTTATTGAAAGTCATTGTTTGACTTTGAGGTCAGACTAACTATCTTTAACTTCAAAATTAGTATGAATTCTTAGAAATTTGACAAAAATTTCATTGACCCGTTACGTTTGGGGAAAGGTTCTACAAATCAGTAAGAGATTGGGACAAAGTTTCTTTCGAATTCGATGTTAATTTAGAACTCGAATGTCAAATGTTTGACTTCAAAAGTCATACTGTAAGACAAAGGGAGTGTAATGGACACAAAAGGTCTAACCTCAGTTATGGAAGCTCCAATTAATAAGGGAAATGTAGAAACAATGACTAATGCAATCCTCCAGCTCAAAATAAAAGATATTACAAATGCAGTAACTGTGAGTGATATGTTCTGTACTATTGTCGATAACCGATCTGCCAATGCGCTTCTTACTAATGTGGCATCTGCTGCTAGTTTCGACATGAGTGAACCCGTTGAGTTTTCATCCATATCGAACCAACCGACTTCATTTGTAAGTATAGCTGCCAAAAATAGAACCAAAAGCCTATTAGTCCTGATTTAGATATTGTTTTTGACAGGTTGCGAGTAGAATTGCTCAACCAGAACACAACCCATTTTTTTATTCATGTATAAACATAACCCACGCACACTAAAATTCGTGTAACCCAAACACGACTTTTTTAGCTTGTTTATCTAAAATTATCAAACTGGTTGGCAGGTGATAAACATTGTGTACACGTGTTAATTGAGTTGGTGGGTTTGTAATAACATGCGCTAAAAGGGCTAGTGGGCGGGCTTTGTTAACTAATAAGTTGGCGGTCGACATGTTTAAGTAAACCAATTTAACGGATCAACACGAACATGACTAATTTAGTTAAAAAGGTCAAACCAAAATGACTAGTTTAGATAAAACAGGTCAACTCGAAGATGATTTTTTTTAATTGGTTAGCCATGCCAACCCAAAATCTTATAATTTTCATGTTGTATTCGGGTCATGTTGGAAATTGCCACCTGAAAACTAGTCACATTTTAGTGACCAGGTTAAACAATTTAATTCTATTGACTAAATTGCAAGCAAAACATAACAGCCAAAAATTAGTGACAAAACGGTCGCAAAATTAGCATCCGTTTACATCAAGAAACACTTTTTTTTCAACAATTGTTATTGCGACATGCTCGCGCATGTCTATTTGTGTATCGTTTTTTGTAACGAAAACGAACCTGAAAACATGGATAAACGGACTCGAGCAGTGAGGCGTTCTCCCATTAACGTATAGAAATAATGTTGCAACATATATATAGGTACGGTAACAATCCCAGCCGCAATAAATATTAACGAAGCATGGTCAACATCCTCTTTGATTTTAGAATTGTGACCCGAATAAAAAGAAGTCAAAATGTATGTAATCCCAAGTGCAAATAAAGGAGCTTGCATCCCGGCTAGAATCGCACCCAACGATCCCATCAATGCATAAGGCCACTCGGGTTTGTTTAACTTAACAAGGTCCCAAATCGAAGGGGCGTGCTTCGTTGATTTTGATAAAGATTCATTCTTGTCATTTGGGTTGACCGTTGTGGTCAACAAGTCAAAGTGTTGATCATAAGAATGTTGAGTAACACTTGTTTGAACTTTTGTGCTTGTGGGATTTGATGCTTGTAGACTTACTAGATTTGCATACTCTCCACCTTTAGCGACCAAATCCGAATGCGTGCCCTTTTCGACCACTTGACCGTTTTTCAAAACAATAATGGTGTCAACGTCTCGGATGGTGGATAATCTATGCGCGACAATGATTGTGGTTCGGTTTGACATGACCGTGTTTAATGATTGTTGAACTATTAGTTCTGATTCAGAATCTAGTGCACTTGTCGCCTCGTCTAGTAGTAAAATCTTGGGGTTTCTAAGTGTGGCTCGTGCGATTGCTATTCGTTGCTTTTGACCGCCTGAGAGCTGAGTCCCACCTTCTCCGACTTGCGTGTGGTAACCGTCGGGTAATTGTTGAATGAAGGAATCTGCATTGGCGGATTTGGAAACTTGGATCAGTTGGGTTAGACTAGCTTCTGGTTTACCATAAAGAATGTTTTCGGCTATAGTTGTCGCGAATAAAGCAGGTTCTTGACTAACTAAGCCCATGAGCCCTCTTAACCAACTCGACTGCAGGTCCTTGATATCATGGCCATCCAACAATATTTGCCCTTTAAATTAAAAAAAAAAAGAAAAAAAATCAAATTAGATAACAATATCAATCATTAGTGACTGAACAAACGTGAGTATAGCGACCAATAAAAGGTCGCAAAAATAACTACCAAAGAAGATGGTTGCTATACTTGTGACAAAAATATGTCCCAAATGAGGGACTTTAAAGAATTTGTTGGATAAAACTCTGCCGCTAATTTGTCGCAAAGAAAGTTGAGTTATAGTTTATAACATGGTTAAGAAAAGCCTTGTAAAAAAAGCGTTGCAAATTAGTGACAGTTATTTCGTCGCATTAAGTTGTCACAGAACCAGATAGCAACAAACTATTAGTAACAATGAAACAGGTCATTTCTGTCACAAAACATTGATCTTGTTTCATACCTGAGGTTGGTTCATAGAAGCGTTGAATCAACGAAATGATGGTGCTTTTACCAGAACCACTAGGACCAACAATGGCGATCTTCTTCCCGGCACCAACAAAGAAACTCAGATCCTCAAAAACCATATTCGGCCGAGAAGGATAAGCGAAACAGACCTCTCGAAACTCAATATTCCCATTAACTTTAGAGAAAGCCATCCCAGTGTTTGACTTACTTGAAGAGTCAACATCCTCCTTGATCATGGTTACAATGTTTCTTGCAGCAGCTTTACCTTTAGCAATGGCTACAAGGTTTGGTGCAGCCTGACCAAGAGCACTACATAACACATGGGGGTGTTTAGTGACTTTTTTTTTTTTTTAATTTTACTATATGTGACACTTTTTAGTGCTTCTAATACTATCATTATTGTCGTGATTACATTTTAATAATTATTAAGGATGTTTTATGCATTAGAAGTACACTCTTTGTGACCACATTGTTTATTTTTCAAGAGTTTAATAAATTGGACTTACAATCCACTGAAGATGACGTTGATGATCGTCGTAAAAGCTTTGCCACCATTAGTGTCACGGTGTCGGACAAGTACGCCAGCGTACCAAAGAAGTAACGCCCACGCACAAAACAAGAGTGCGTATGTAAAGCCGATACCAATTCCTTTTGCAAACCCGCTTTTTCTAGCTAATTTTAATGCATTTTGAAGCGATCTAGAGTACAAATCAATCGCTTTGTTCTCGCCCGCAAATGAATATACACTACGAACTTGTGATATATTCTGAAAAATCCATATAAACAAAACATTAGTATTCAACTATATAAGTAGAAAACTGCAAGAACGGCATAATGACTTGTCTAGTTGAGAAAAGAAACCTAAATTGCTAGCGTTGTACTTTTATATAATATAATAATCACTTTGAAAACACGCATTAAGTTTTGGTAAGTGTTTTTGTTTTACCTCCTCGGCAATCTTCCCCGATTCAGCATAAGCGGCCTCACTTTTTTCGGATAAAGTAGACATAATCATCGTATAAGCTCCACCCGCGAAAGCTATGAGCGGGACAATGGCCAAAGTGAGTAGTGTGAGCTGCCAAACGGATGTAAATCCCACCACAAACCCGACAATGAACTGTGAAAGATATCGTAAACCATGCCCTATCTGCGTTTTCATCCAATAGAAAACGTAAATAAGTTGATATGATTGTTGTAATAGAGAAAACTACAACATATTTTACATATGTTACTAATCTACTTTTAGTTTATTAGGGATACTAACAACATATTATCATGCATATGGTCAATTATGTCATGTGGTTTGATAAAATAGTGAAATGGCATGTGAAAAGAGATGTATTGGAAAATCATGGGTGTAAGCATTTTGACTTGCTTTCTATATTTGAATTTTATTAAAATAAAGCTGATTTGATAAATTGATAGATGTTGAGATTATGATATGTGGACTGTGGAAGCACAAATATAGAAGATACCACGTGGCAATGTTAATGACATGTGACAACACTATCTAGAATTGTTATTTATTTCAAAACATTTAGAATTAATCTAATATTTAAGTAAGTTTTTTTAACGAAATACTAACCGTTCATATTAATTATGATAGTTTTATACTTTTGTATAGTTAATACAATAGTTTGTAATTAAGTTCCATTAAATATGTTTTTATTAGCCTTTACACAAATGGCCATTTGTATACAAAAAGTTTAATAAGATGCCATTGTCCATGGTTTTCCCATTTTGAGTTAACGACATTAATTGTCACATGGATATATGTCTTGAAGCCATTAAATTGATTTCTTATTTTCTTTTCTTTTCTTTTTACGTAACTATTATAAGACAAAGTATGTTAGTATGTATTTATAAACATACATTTGCGGGAGAGTTTGTGCATTTGAAGTTGTACATCGCGTTTGTAATGTTTGTACGTCGCTGATGTCATATTAGTTATCTGCTTTGTTTTCAGCTGTCCCATAATGTTGCTTCTAATTAGTTGTTCATGATTTAGAATAATTAAATGGAGGACCTTAATTGTGGATCTCCGGTGGTGCGGCTGTGAGGTGGGTGTAATTGACGTTGCCGGGTTCAGTTTGGGAACCCTAAGTGGCGTTAGCATGGTGGTGGCGGTGACGATTGCTGGCTGAGTGATATTCCGGTAAGCAGAGATGGTTTTCGGTTATGAGGTGATGATGATTGTATGTAGCCTGACTAGATGGTTGTTGCTATTTTAGTGCTTAGGTAATGAACTATTTATGTATATTTTTGGTTTAGTAATTAAAAAAACTGTTATTGATGGTGAGGTTTAACATGTAACCATATGGTGTTTTTAGTAACATATGACATTTTTTTTAAATGGAAACACTTAATCAGTCTATACAAGGTTCAGAAAGTTAATTTTTTAAGCTGGTAGTTTCTCACTTAACTAATGCGGGCCATAAATTTAAGCAGCCAAGTTTTACCCAGAAATGTATTTGATTGACATTCGTTGATAATGCAGGTTTGCGAAACTGCGGGTGGGGTTTTTATGTCAACATCATGAAAAACAGCGTGCTTGCAGGTAAATGTCTATTTTCTTTCAATCTCTATTTTGTCGTCCTTACGGTTGAGGTTTTATTACTGTTTGTTTACTTTTAGTAACATACAAAAACACGTTCTCTCCATCTCACTTTAGTAATTGAATAGCTAGCTAATATTCACCAGAATTTTAAATTGTAGTTGCAATCTGGAGATATAGAAGTAACTTCGGTTGATTGGAATTGTATGGCAAAATATTCAATATTCTCAATGTTGAACTATTGAAGGCTGGATAGGCAAAAATGATGTGCAGCATACTGAATAGTGAATATTGACATATAAGATGTTGATGGGTAATATTGTTTTTTCACAAATTTAAAACGGTAGTTCATTATATGGAGTTAGAAATTTGCACCAAGTCAATTTAATTTGAAATTTTTTTCCTACACCCAAACTGTAACTATAGTGGAGCTACAAGAGCAGTTGACAAGTTTTACGCATGTCATGAAGCAAAACAGGAACTCGAAAAACTACGTTTGCTCTAAATGTAAAATCAAATTGTCGTGTTTTGATTTGATGGAATATATTGTTGAAAATTTTGACTGTTATCAATGGAACTTGGTTGTACATTTTGTTTGATATTATAAAACTGGCACCTACTTATCACGAGCTTACATCGCATTTGGAAACTTTGGGTCGCTTAACTACTTTTACGTCACGTTCAAAAACTTTGGTCACTTAACTACTTTTGTTAATCAGAAACTTTGGTCACTTAACTACTTTTGTTAGTCGTCATCGAAACATCGCCGTCGCTTAACTACTTTTGTTAATCGTCATCGAGACACCGCCGCGTCGACGCAGCGGGTAAATCTACTAGTTTAATACTAATTTCAATTAGAGGTTGTACGTTGTCTCCTATAGCATTTTACATAACTATTATAAGACTGTATTAGTATTTATAATACACCAATTTCGGGAGGACTTTGCAATATGCTTTTGTAATTGGTGCATGAAGGTTTGTAGTTTGTATCCATAGGATGATGTTCAATGTTTGATGCCTCTTTGTCTTCCACGTGTGTATCTGGCTTTTCAAACTTTACACCTGCCATCTTCTTACTTTTCAAACAGGACTGGCCACGTGTGGTGACGGCGAGGTCCGGTGGCCAGTCCTGTTTCAAATGATGGTGGTGGCATGGCGGTGTGCCACTGACTATTGTTTCCGGGTTCCAAACCCTTGGTGGCGGTCCACCGGTGCTGAACAAGATAGGGGTTTTGATAATAATGCATTCAGTAATGATACAAAATCCACCTCATAATCATTATTTTAAATCTGGAATCGCTCTATGCTTGAAAAAACTTTAAAAGGAGTCCAACGAGCAATTATACCTATACTTCATCTCATCGGTAACTGTTGTGGTGTTTTGTTGTTAGTTGTTGAGGCGTCCGTGCATTTGTGCCGGTGCCATTTTCGCTGTTTTTGGTAGCTGCTTTATGTTCTCGGTTTGTCACTTAAATTTTTAGTATAGGATATGATGACGCCCGCTAAATGGCGTGGCAACTTATATTGCAGCCATGGCAGAGATCTGAGCCTCGAGTAAATTCATTCACATTTTGATTTTTTGTTATTTAAGCACAATGTTATAACTTTTGTAATTTCATTCACATTTTGATTTTTTGGTATTTAAGCACAATGTTATAACTTATCATATCGGTCACTGATTTAGACCTTGGTTATATACTGTTTTTTATTTTGTTTGAATTTTACATATTTGATATCAAATTGCATTCCTTTTGGCGCAGAAAGGAAATTTGAAAATTTGGTTTAGATTATGTATTTGACATTTTCATATTCAAAAGATAAAGACAGTTTCGGATCACACTTAACTACTAACATGTCGAATTGATTTCAAGTTGAAATGTGTAGCATATTTGAGTACATTCAGTCGAAGGGTAGACACGACTTAATAAAAGTTTCGGTAAAAGGGCATCTTGGTCACATATTAATACAGATTGCTTATGCAAATTGGCTTTAAAGGTCACTTTAAGTTAACTATATCCCGGTTTGACAACAAAATTGTTATTGACAAGTTCAGGATATATCACATTTTCGTACCAATATGCATTTGTAAGAGTAAACGGGTCAAAAAGTACATTTTATTAGCGGGGCAATTCCTATATGTTTAAACGCAGCAGGTTGTGCTATATGCAGGGGAATGAAACTTTAATTTTGATAAGAAAGTCAAAAGTTATTAAGGGTGCATAAAATTGTTTAAAAGTCAAACTTGAGTCGACGTGAGATATTGAACTCATATTTTAAATGAGTTAAAACAATATTAGAAATTGAAACCCTGCACAAACACATCTTGCAAGTTTGCCAACATTCATTTTTGTAAAACGGTGTCGTAACAAAGATCTAAGCCTTATCGTTTCGGATATCTTACCCGCGCAGTGTGCGGGGTATGCTTTGGGTGCTTCATTTGTTTGTACCATCAGTTGTGATGATTGTACCGTTACAGGCCCGCCGCAATGCGGCAGGTTCATAAAACTAGTTTAATACTATTTATAATTAGAGGTTGTACCTTGTCTCCTATAGCATCTTGCACAAGAATTGCATCACTAGATATGTGAAAAAGTATATTTTGATCCTTAGCTATGGTGTCGAAAAATTTAATATCCTTTCTCAACACAGATTGTAGATATTTGTAACGTAGACGTGCTGTTTGCCTTTCTCCAGTTTGCATCCAACACGCAACACCTTAAAAATCACCAACTTAGAGATTCAATTTTGACCTAAAAAGTAAAATTTTAACTATATCTTGGATGAAAATTACCGATCCACGAAGATATGAAAACTACAAGTCCAAGATAAATCAAGTACAAAGAATTCTGCATAGGCAAATGAATTAAGTTAGAAAGTACAATAGAAAACCAACGTTATCAGACCAGCTAGTTGGACCAGAAACCGCTTATAGAACTGGTCCCAATTTATCTTAAACAACGTCCATTTGAGTCGATATGCCTTAACATCATTGGTTGGACATGGTTCAAAAACATTATTTATTTTCTTCCAAATCTCATTGTATAATTCATAACCAATCTATATATCTATCTATTGAAAATATTAACACATAAAAATTAGATTAATTTTATATTTCCATTACAAAGCGATTTAGTTTTTTTAAAATAGGTTTAACCAGTGCATCAGTAAGACGACCAGGTCCTGATAAAAACATAAAATGCATGTACTTTTACCTTAGAAACCTCTGAAGATAATCTATGAGGATGTCTAGATAAATGTCCCAAAGAATCAATCATCCTACCAAATAGAACAAAGAAAACAGGAAGTGCTGCACCATGAATACAAGCTCCAATGCTCCCACACAACATTAACAAGAAATCCAATTTATCGGCTGCGTAAAACAAGCCCGAAAACGAAGCATTCTTTTCTGTTGAACTCGAATCCCGTTGTTCATCCACTTTTGCACTTGGGATTTCACCAGTATCTTGGTTTGACATGATTTCAACCTCTCTCATTGTAAAGCTAATTGAACAAAGAAGAGAGAGAGAGGAGTAATTGTGAATCAAAGCTAGTTTTTGATCACTTACTTACAACAAGTACAAGATGGTATCAATTTCCCGCCAATAAATGAAGCAACTTTTAGGTGGCCAACTAACAAATCGGCTTCAGCATTTAATATTTAACTTTAAATAGTCAAGAGGCTTCAAGAAAGGATATGAAGATTAAACAACGACACGACATTACAAATGAGAGGTTCTTAAGCAACGGAAAATCTCGATCGCGAATGGCATTGACCGACGGAAATTTTATTTTTCTTTGATTTTGACGTTCTCGATCTTACTGATTTATCAGTTATTATCTAAAGATTAGTCACGTAAGACTAGATTATGTGATAATAAAAAAACGGATTTTAATAGTTGAATTTTATCTATACGTTTCATATATATTCTACTAAAACTTGTAGTTTAAACTATTTGTTCATGTCTTTTTTAACTTTTTAACGCTTACCTACGAATGTGTAGGTTATATGTAGGAAATATACTAACAAATAATTTACACATGTTTAGGTTTATAAAGGTTTTATAATGTTAAAAGTGATGATAAATAAAATTGCATTTCAACTATTTTTAACCTGAATAACTTATATTGGCTTTTTGTTTAACGCAAAAAATGTGTGCTAAAAACTCCGATATATATATGTGTGCGTATGAGTTTAAAACATGTGTACGTTGGTGCATTCGTTGGTAATCCTAATGAGTACACGTTTTATAGTAGCAACATATTAAGACGGGTTGGTCGGGCCGCTTATAAAAATAATACAAACGTTTTAATATGCTAATTATGATTAAGAAATAAAAAACTTCGTATCGAATACAACTTTGGCCCCATATGCGAATCCACTTGAAACCTTCACATATTTGCTAATTCAATTGACTTGATCCTTATAACATGAAACACCAAAAAAGTAAACATAATGTCTCAATTACTACACCTACTTTCATGACTCTTTCCTCACCTATAATTCCATGGACCACCATGTACAGTTACCTGTGTAAATTGACACCAAAGCACTTTGCCCTGTACAACAACAAAGTTCGATCATCAGTCATAATCATTGGGATTTTACAGTAATGAGTTTTTTTCTTTGATGGTGTTCTGGAGCGTCAAAATCAATATGGACGTTTGACATCTTATCTTAGGAGGGCTTACTTGGGTATCAGGAGTTATACAGTAAAATCAAATCGTATATATAATAAACTTATAACATAATCCCTTCAATGTTGGTTTTCAAAGTACTTCCATAACACAGTTAGACAGTTCGTTGTGGAGTAACAAGTGGGGCGGCAAATACGCCATATAGTTTAACACTGGCTACACCATGCCGGCCAAAACAATGGGGGCGCCGCCCTCTTTCCCCCTTTTTTGTTAACTTGTTAGCGCCTAAAGTGCTCAAAAGATGGGTCCTCCAACTAACTACTAATCACATTTATTTTAATGTCTAGTTAAACCTAGTTAACTCTAACACGCGTGTTAAATGGTGGATGTGTTAAAGTCGACTATCTACGTGGCAATGACATGGTGTTTTAACTAGACTCTTCTAGTTAACGCACAACCCACAACTTAATAAACAAAAACGCGCATCCTTGCTACATGCAATTTGTGTGTCTGATCAAAAATTCAGTAATAAACATGAAATATATGCAAAGTTCATGAGGGGTAGGTTGCTAGACCATGTGACAAGTGATAACAACTTAGCTGCCTCAATATGTGGCATTTAATTGCACATGATCATAATAAAGATACCTTTTCTGGCCAGGACAAGGTAGAAATATGCAATTATTGGCCAATATTTTCTATTTTTTGAAGCTTAAAATAAGCATGCAAAAGTGTAATCAAGCTTGTTCCAAATATTGTATTAACTTTAAGCACTTCCATGCATGCTAACAGTTAAGAAGTTCAGAACCTTTACCGTACAAAGATCGAGTGCACACAGATACGTATGCTATATATCAATATGTAAACAAATTCAAACATCAAGCCAACGTATTTATATAGGTTTTAATTTATACAGTTTATCCGCACATACATTTGTAGGTTTAATATATCATCATCATCATCGTACTCAGTATATCCCACCAATACCAAAGCTATGGTAGGGTCTGAGGAGGGTAAGATGTAGACAGCCTTACCTCTACCCCATAGGGATAGAGAGGCTGCTTCCGGTGAGACCCCCGGCTCGATAGTAGTTTTTGCATCAAGCCTTGGACATAAGGCACATAGAACTCAATCATCGGCTGATCGGTGCATGTACCCTTGTCTTTCGGCTATCAACGCCACCACATGATGCCTGATTAACCTTCCGCTACTTTTAACGTTATTTTCACGAGTTTAGTAAAGTAACGTCAAAATTAGTGCAATTTCACTTTTGCCCACCCGAGGGTTCACACATATATACATTATATACGCGCACCGCAAGCAAGGCTTGTAGGTTTAATATATATGTAGGTTATATAATTTGCAGGTTATATAGATAAACGTACAGCAAATTTTTTCATTCTTTTTGAATTTAAAATACAAGTGAGAAACAATAACCATTATATTATATTGTTACTACTTTTTCTACTTTAAACATTTTAAGAGTCAAAAACTGAATAATTTTTGTGTGTCACGATAATTTGTGCTATGTCTAGTCTCTCAAAACAAATTCTTAATATAATAAACAAAAACAAGGTTATGTTGGCATCTAACTGGACCATCTTAGTACGACTTGGCACTTCAAGTTTTAAAAGAAACTATATTTCATCATACGTCGTCCCATAAGAAGTCAAGAAGGAAGTCAACATTTATAAAAGACAATGTAGTGGATCAAATTAATCATTCAGCAACACATGAACTATATGTGTACAACTACTCAGTTTTAAAAATGTCTAATATTATCTCGACTAGTATTTTCCAGTTCTTTTTGCCAATCACCGACCATTTTTTTTGTTTTTTATTTATCTATTTGCCACTTGGAGGGCAAATTTGTCGAGTTTCTAAACCAGTGTTTTTATCTCAAATGTGTGAATATGTCAAATAAGTTGATTTTTATTTGTAACAAAAATCAAAATGATGCGCTATTTATTTATAAATGAAATAACTAGAAAAATTTGATTGCAAGTCAACTCGACTCACCCACTTCGGAATTTACTAATAATAGTGTGCTTTAATCTAGATATAGCATATACTAAAGGTGATAATATAAAACTGTTAGGCCCATTTTGTATTAGTCTTTCGTATTTGTTTGATATGTATCTTTTATGTATGTTAACTAGTTGGACTTATGTTTGTATGTATGTTTGGGCCCAATGCCATATGTAATGAAGCCCATTGGGCCACTATAATAGAATATAGCATGACATTGCTTCACCTATTAGGTGAAGCATGCACATGTTAAAACAACTTTTTGTCATTTCTTATATCTTATCATTACTTACAAACTCTCCCTTCTCTCTTTCTCTCTACCCTCACGGTGCAAATAAGAACCAAACAAGATCCGAGATCTCGGTCCTCACTAGTGATTTCCGCTAGCTAGTGTAGAGGTTGATCCAAGTAGACTAGTATTCATGTTGTTTGATCGATCCGTCCAAGGGGCATACAATTGGTATCAGAGCTTTCTGGCTCTACTAGCTGTAGATCTTGGGTCACAACCTTGGATTTTGGTCTTGTTTGAGTTGAAGACGAATTTTCAAGAGTTTTTGTGGGTTACGGGTTGTTCAAGCCACAAAAAGTGTTCAAGAGTTCATAATCTTAAGTGTTCAAGCGTCGGGTTTCAAGTTTGTGTGTAAATTATTGAAGATTCAAGTGTTAAATCTTCAAAGATTCAAAAATCTGGTGTTTAAAGGTGTTGTATTATGGATAATACTTAGATCCATAAAATGTCAAAAGTAATTGAAGTGACATCCTCAAAAAGGAAATCTTGGAAAAGGTGGCAGAAAGTACCTTCGGTACATTCCACAAGTATAGTCTTTAATCGAATTGAATAAGCTTATTTTCGAATCGAATCTCCTATTCGAATCGAGTCCAAGTTGCAATCTAATCGAATTCAAGATTAATCAAATAGAATCGAATCAAGTCTGCTTAATCTAATCGAATCCTAAAGTGTTCTAATCGAATCTCAATTGTAATCGAATCGAGCCCAGATTACATTCTAATTGAATCAAAACCTAATAAAATCGAATCTCCATTCGATTAGATTAGACCATTCGATTAGCTTATAATCTCATTTGATTGGATTCATCCATTCAATTTGATTGTTAAGCCATTCGATTACTTTATACTTAATCATTTTCTTAGAAGCTGCTTATCCATTCGATTACCCTGCATTCGATTACATTACATTCACTTACTCAGTACTTGTGTTTTTAATCAGAATCTGTTGTGTTTATGTTTGATCTTGAAGTTGTTTAAGAAATGGCTAATACAAGTGAGAAAGTTAGAAATGAAGCTATGAGAAATTACACGATCTTTGAGAACGAGGTCGGAACTACTAATAAGTCTCCAAAGTTGATGAATTGGGACAATGACTTTGAAGAATTCAAATGGCGATTTAAGAACTATTTTAGAATTCTTGATTATAATCTTCTTAGACCCCTTGAGCAAGGTCCTTACAATCCCATGACTACTAATACTGATGGCCAAGTTTCTAAGCCCGTAACTTCTTATGATGATACTGATAGGAAGAACTTTTGTGATGATCAAAAGGCTTTTGGTGTTCTGAGTGTTCGTTTCTCACGTGAAATTGCTAAAACCTTGAGAGATTATACTATTGCCAAGGGTCTCTGGGATGCTTGATTAGCAAGTTTGAGGGATATGCTGAGATGAAGAACAACAAGAAGGGAATGCTTAAAGGTTGAATTCAACATGATCAATCATGTACGAGGAGAATCAGTTGCTAACCTCATTCATAGATTTGAAACATTGATCACTAAGATCAAGAGTGCTGGTATTTACTATGACCAAATTGAAATCAATGACAAGTTGCTAAACTCCCTTTCATATGCCTGTAACAGTAGTGTGATTGCAATCAAGAGAAATAATAACCTTCAAATTACCACCCTTGTTGACTTGACTTCCATTATCAAGTCATTTGAAATGGATGACAAATTAAGGATGACAAATCATATCATTTCTCTCACTCAAGAAGGATTAACTACTAGATCAGGTGTAAGCACATCATTTCTGAGTCAAGCACACCCTACTGTTCACACTTCTAATTCTGCCTTCAAGACTACTACTGCACCTCAAGCACCATCAAGTTCAATCTCATTCCAAGATGCCGTTGCTCAAGCCTTAAAAGCTCATGGGATCAGCAAACCAACAAGCAATCATTCCCATTATGCTCCTCAAACCATTTCAGCTGATGACTCCAATATGGCATTGTTTCATGCCTTTATGGCAAACCATGAGGAGTTATTACAAGGAAAGCTGCTTCCTCCTTCCTTTGAGCAAGGAGATATTCCTGAGATTAACAAGAAGGATCTCAAGAAAATGGATATCAAGTACCATATGACCATGGTTGTTCACCGAGCTTCAAATTTCATGAAAAAGTATGGGAATAACAGTTTTAAAGATTCTCACAGAAAGAACATTGGGTTTGAGAAAGACAAGTTGCGTTGCTAAAACTGCAATGAATCAGGTCACTTTACAAGGGAATGCCCCAATCCATCAATGGCTGTTAATGATATCAAGATCACCGAGATGTCTGACAATGAGGGTGCTAAGAGACATGATAAAAGGCCCGTTCCAAGTTACTCCTCGAAGTCAAGAATCCTAAGAATCAGTCAAGGAAACTCATCCATGGGAAACTTCAAGTTGAGCTCAACGACCATGATTACAAGAACAACTGAAGCAACTCAACCAGATTGGAAGGATGACCAATTTGAAGAGCTGAAGAATCCTCTGACCTTTGCTGGAATGGCCCTCACTGATCAAGCAAACACCTCATCAAGCCCTGCTGCTGAAACACCTGCACCCACCTCTGTCATTCCTGAGGTACACAAACTTTTCTCACAAGCTTGTATTGATAAAGTTATGCACTATATAACTCATAATGCTGCCATTATAGATGAAAATCTTAGCCTTAGATGCCAGAATGATGATCTAAGGAAATCAGAAAAGATTTATGCCACTAGAATTAAAACTCATAATAATAATGAAAAACTTTTCCAAGCTGAAAAACTAGATAAACACCACGAAAGACGTGTTGTTGAGCTAAATGCTAAAATTGATAAATTAGAGTTACATTGAGCTCAAAGGAAAATAGACGTTCAAAAATTTGAGTTAGCTTTTAATAAGCTTAATGGAATAATTGGGGCATAGATTGGGTGAAAGTAAAGACTGGAATAGGCTATCATCATACTGCCGTTCCACATCCTTTTAATGATAACTATACTAGTCTTCCTCACTTTAGTTTCAATACCCCACTTGAGGATGAAATTTTCTATGGTATTGGTCACGTGCCAAAACCAAAGACATTTGTTCCTGCTGTTTGAAAGACCACTGATCCAATTCTTCCATCAATTAGTCCTAATGGTAGTTCATCTTCTTCGGTAGGCCGTGTAGAAGAAAGTGATTGTGAGGAAACGAACAAGGGTTTTGGAGACAAACGGATTTTAAAATTCACTTTTTTCTTCATGTGTGAATCTAAAATCATCAATTGATAACCCGGTCTGTAATAATAATACTTTGAAATATGTTTTGAACAATCATTTATCTTGTAAGAGTGTTGATGTGGGCACTTCTTTAAATGACATGAATGAAAATGATGTTTCCACTTCTGATAGTGCCTGTGAAACTGTTTTTGATGAAATTATTTATAATAGAAATGTGCATGAAAAGATGTCTGTGGATACAAATGTAACATTTCGGGTTTTCGTTTATATATCCTTGTATTTATACCTGACCCGTTTAAGGGTTCGGGTCACTCATTTAATAAAAATCGACGCACTTACTGAGTATTTTATTTGTTTTAGTTTTATTATATAATAGTTTAAATATTTAAACTTTCAAGAATTTGCAATCTTCAGCCAAACTCAAACTTTAACCCATTCTCGTTTCCACCTATAAACTCCAGGGACCCATTATGTAAATTCTGATAGTATAAATAATATATTATATTCAAAATTAACCCCTAACCCATCTGACCGGTCCAACCAGACCACCCACGGACCCAACCCGACCCGGCGCACCAGAAATCCTTCAAAACGTCCAATTCCCGCTCGTTTATGATATTAATTTAGGCATTTGGCGTATTTCGTCGAATAAACGCTTAACCGACAGTCAATTATAGTAAACGCGCGTTAATTCGTCCGTAATTTGACCAATTAACCATTTTTAAGCCTAAACAAACCCTAATTTGTGATCTTGTATAAACCCCTCATTACGAATCAATTAAACTTGCAGAAACCCTCTTCTCCTCGTCGCCAACTTCCCCCTAAACCCAATTTGATTTACACTATCATCCCGTCACTCAAATTACCCCTCCCTTGGCCGCAACTTGTTGGACCAAATTCACCATTGTACCAAACGTTATAATTCAATTAAAAGGTACGGCTAGAATCACGATTTGAGATAGATAAATAGCCCCAACTTGGTTTAATCAAACATGGATCAGATTACCCAATTGGATTATCTAGGTTCATATCCTCTTAATTATGTTTATATATTTTCGTTTTTGTAATGTTAATAAATTTATAACTTGGCTCAGTTGGTTTAGTACACAAATAACCATGGCTGGTTCGTGGGTTCGAGCCCGACCCAGCCCATTTTTAGCATTTTTTTTCTTTTTCTTTCTTTGTTACTTTATTTGCTTAATATCTTTTAACATTAATTATTCCCTACACCATTAAACATTTAAATATTATAAACCGACACATTGAGCCATTTTTCCGTCATCCTAAAACTGGTTTTGTTAACTTTTATTATTACTATTAATATTTATTATTATTATTATTATTATTACCATTATTATTATTATTATTATTATTAATATCACTATTATTACTTATTAATTATTATCATTATTATCACAATTATTATTATTTATATTATAAAAAGGATAACGACAACCACAATAACATTAATAAATACCGTTATAACTAACGAAAATATACCTAATATCAAATCTCAAGACCCGTAATAAATCTTAGTATTTCGCTATGATTTTATCTAATTCTTGTTATCATCAACAACTAGGAATATTTGTCGGTGAACCTCGAGGAGTTTGACCTCTTTCATCCTAGTTCTTCTTCTTATTATCTCTCCTCACTTAGTCCACTCATTAAAGGTAAGTAAATTCACATCCCCCTTTTTACCGCTTTTCAATTTTGGGGGCGTTATGCGTTCACAACCAAATTTATTATAGATTTACACTAAGATTCCAATACATGCGTTATTGAAATTGCTCGATTAGTTGATACGTGTAAATGTGACAATGTGTTTACTTTTTGTTGTGGTGGTTGTTATCTCATCCTCATCCTCATTAGTATGATCATACGCCATCGGAGTAAACCGTTATCAATACGATTCGGTTGAAAAGACAATTTTTATTTATTGTTATACTAGTTGTAGTGATTTACAGTTATCCCATGGAATTGTCATTTTATTATTTATACTCAAAAACTGTGGTTTACTTGCTCAACTTTATGTTGACAAAAATATATATTTTCACGCATGGCGCATGTAGCTTTATCCGATGAATCAAGTATTGGAAGTTAGATGAGACCTTAGGTTGCTTGATGATTGAAGACAACTTTTATTTTAAGTTATTTATGTTTTGAATATTTAATTGTAACGGTATTTCATTTGAAATGATGTTTGTGCTTTTGAACTTGATATATGAATGAATAATTGTTTTGAAAAGAAAAGGCTAGTACTTCAAGTAAATACATTCCACCACATAGAAACAATTTTTATCAATCAATAAGTCAACTTTATCATCCCCAACTATACAATAAATTTGATAATAGCTACTATGGGAGTAATCAACAAGATTATATCAATTCATTCTACTCAAATGTTTTTGATAATCTGGGTTATAGAACAGATAACTTGTTTGTTCCTTTCCAAGCATCACCTTATTCACCACAACAAATGTATCATAGTTCTAACGAGTTCTATAGGGATAACAAAAAAAGGCTTTGTTATGTTTGTGGTAACCCATCTCACCTTGCAAAACATTGCAAGAACTGGCATAGAAAGCAACGTGAAATGAACAGTCAATTTAACCAATTCCGTTCCAGAGCTACACCAAGCTCAAGAACAAGAAATGATCGATCAAATATTTCTATCAGTGAAATGGATGGGAGATCCATAAATAAGAAAAGCAGTAAACCGCCTTTTTGGATAACCAAAAAGGTGAGAGCAAAAAGGAATTCACAGAATGAAAATTCAAGGAACTCACCAAAAGGAAATCAGAAAAGGAATTCAAAGATTGAAAAATCTGAGAATTTTGTTTTAAAACCAAGAAGAAGACAGCCAAGAAAATATTCCAAAACCAGGAAACCTGCACGTGCATGGATTCCCAAAGACTGCTCTTCTGATTCTGACACGTCCCAAAACTTCATAATTGATGACACGATAATAAACGATGGTAACTTTGTGGTAAACCTTCCCGAGACAACTAAGTCTCGGAACCCATGTCTAATTAGTTGTTCATGTGTGTAGGGTCAGTCAAGAAGGTCTGTCAACAGTATTTGGTACCTAGACAGTGGCTGCACCTGACACATGACGGGAGATGAGTCCTTACTATTCGATGTTAAACCGTTTAATGGTGGACACATCTCTTTCTCTAGAGACGTGGGAGGTAACATAACAAAACGTGGAAGAGTGTCAAATGGGATCCTGATGTTTGATGACGTTAATTTGGTGGAGCAACTGAACCACAATATGCTAAGGTCTCACAAAGCTGTTATCAACAGTAATCCACACTATTCACTGAGAATGAATGCTTGATTCTCAAATTAGATTTCAAAGTCCCAAAAGGATGGATATTGATGCTTACTCTGAGGCATAATGTCGCTTATATATTGGATATGAATAAGTCTAACTCACGTAAGACCGCTTCATGTTTAATATCTATGGCCTCGGAGAACGACTCATCTCTATGGCATAAACGTCTTGGCCATTAAATTTCAAAAACTTAAACGAATTGGTCAAAGGTGAGCATGTGAGAGGATTGACTGTTAAATTTTTCTCTTGCATTGAAAAATGTATTTCATGCTCTAATGCAAGCAGCACAAGCTCCCTCACATGCCCAAGACGATTAACTACATAGATTTCATTCTTCAACTGTTACATATGGATTTGTTTTGTCCTATCCATCCATTGGCAATCGGTCGAAAAGCCCATTGTCTTGTGATTACTGATGACTATTCTTGTTTCAGTTGGACATTCCTTTTAGGGCACAAGGATGCAACTTCTCAATTTTGATCAAGTTCATTACACTTGTGGAGAGGCAGATATACATGAAGGTGAAATGTATAAGAAGCGACAACGGAACAGAGTTTTGCAATCGAACTATAGATAACTTTTGCAGTTCAAATGGAATAGAACGTCACTTCAGTGCACCTTACACCTTACACTCCACAACAAAATGGTGTAGCTGAACATCGAAATTGAACATTGATTGAAGTTGCTAGATAAATGTTGTCAGATTCCAAACTTCCTTTGTTCTTCTGGGGTGAAGCAATCAATGCTGCTTGTTTCATTCAAAATCGTGTGATAATCAATAAGCACTTGAAGAAGACTCCATATGAGGTCTACTAAAAGACAAAGCCGCAAGTCAACTACTTCAAACCTTGGATGTCCATGCACCCTTCTCTATACTGGTGCTCAACCTGATCCAAAATTTGCTAAAAAGGATGATGAGTGTTATTTTTTTGGTTATGCTGCTAACAAAACTGCTTATCATGTCTACAATAAGAAGACCAAGCTGATTGTGGAATCATTCAATGTTGACTGGCAAAAGCTTAATGTTACTGATGCACGCACGAGACCAGATTGGTTATTTGACTATGATTACATGTTCAGACAGTTTCGTGGCATGTATACTCCATCACCTGCAACTACTCAAGTTCCATCTTCCTTACCCGAGCCTCTTTTGATGCAATCCATTATCACTAGTTTGTCTGAAGTGTGTCTACCTGCTAAGCCTTCCAACATAATAGTACCACTTGTTGTACCACCAGTTGATCCCCTGCCAGAAAATAATCAAGTTGTTAACAATCATGCTCCTCAATCTGCTGATTCAACTGATATGGTTGAAGTTGAAGATGTATCTAACACCAATTCAGATGACTCCTTTCAGTCTGCTGATAATGTGGAATAACACCAGACCGAAACTATGGCAGATCTTCAAGTAGCTCAAAGTGTGGTAGAATCTGTTGCCACACCTCCCTCTCAAGAAGAATTAGTTCAAGCTGCTCCTGCCACCGAAGATCATGTCGCTGGTGATTCTGACAATACTGCATCAACTCCCATCAATGCAATTGTTGTTCCTTATGGTGAACATCTCTGGGAAGAACAAATTGCGAAAGAACATAGAGTTGATCAACCTGACTTTATTCTATCAGTCACTGATGTTCTTGACAATGCTCCTCGCATTTTTCATCCCATAGAGAATCTGACTGTCAATCTTCAAGCATAGATTGTCACCATTGTCGATAATATTCCTCAGTTACTCATCCATCGAAGTCATCCCACAGATAACATCATCGGTTCTCCATCTGCTGGCATCCAGACAAGAAGCAAATCCGGTACTATTAACATATGTCTTTTTGCATGTTTTATTTCACAGGTCGAATTGAAGGACTACAAAGTGGCCCTGTAGGAAAACTCGTGGGTTGAAGCTATGCAAGATGAGTTGTTGCAGTTTAAGAAGCTTCATATTTGGAGGCTTGTCAAGATGCCAGAGAACAAGAGACCTACTGGGACGAAATGGGTATTTGAGAACAAGAAAGATGATAAGGGGGTAATTATTAGAAACAAAGCAATATTGGTTGTGCAAGGTTTCTCTCAACGTGAAGGTCTTGATTATGATGAAACTTATGCTCCTGTTTCTAGGCTTGAGGCAATTCGTCTCTTTCTGGCACGTGATTCATACATGAATTTCAAAGTATATCAAATGGATGTGAAGACCGCTTTATTGTATAGAAAGGTGAAGAATGAGATCTATGTGAAGCAACCACCAGGTTTTGAGGATCCTGATCGTCCAAATTGCATTTATCTTCTTGATAAAGCTCTTTATGGCCTTCACCAGGCACCTCATGCCTGGTATGCTACCTTAGCAGAACATTTGTTAAAGAATGGCTACAGAAGAGCAGTTATCGATCAAACACTCTTTATCAAGAAGGTAAAGGATGATCAGATTCTTGTCCAAGTGTTTGTTGATGATATTATCTTTGGATCTACATCTGATAAACTATGTAGAGAGTTTGCCTAGGTCATGCAAAGCCGGTTTGAGATGAGCTTGTTAGGAGAGATGACTTTATTTTTTGGTCTTCAAGTTGAACAAAAGGAGAACGAAATTTTAATACATCAAGAAAAGTATGTTCGAGACATCATCCAGAAATTTGGGTTCAAGGAATCCTCTCCTTTTCTCACTCCAATTGCTACCAGACCTGTGCTTGCTCTGGATCCATCAGGAACTCCAGTTGATTAACATCTTTACAGATCCATGATTAGCTCCCTGATGTATCTCATTGCCAGTAGGCCATCATGTTCCCTGTCTGTCAGTGTGTCAGATATCAGTGTAATCCAAAAGAATCCCACCTAATTGTTGTAAAGCGTACTTTTCAATATCTAAAGGGAAAGCCTTGCTAAGGTCTTTGGTATCCCAAAGACTCCCCTATGGTATTGCATGCTTACACCGATAGTGATTATGGGGGATACAATCTTGAAATAAAATCAACATCGGATGGATGTCAATTCCTGGGTGATAGGTTGATCTCCTGACAATGCAAGAAACAAGTCACCGTGTCCACCTCCACTGCTGAAGCAGAATACATTGCCGCCCCTGCTTGCTGTTCACAAGTGATATGGATCTAGCATCAGCTGCTGAATTACGGTTTGAATTTCTATAACACCACCATTAAGTGTGATAATAAAGCAGCAGTTTGTATTATCAAAAACCCGGTCCAACACTTAAAGACAAAACACATTGATATCCGAATGCATTTCATTCGTGATTGTTATGACCGGAAACTTGTCACCATTGAAAGGGTCCACACTTATTACAACTTACAAAACTGTTTACAAAAGCCTTTGATCGTGCCCGATTTTTATACCTTGTGGAGTCATTGGGCATGATCTCATTGTTCAAAATTAAGTTTGTTTTTTTTATTATTTTTATTTTAATTTTATTTTTTTTGTATATTTAATTTTATTTTAATTCTTAATTTTATCTTATTATAATTTTTTAAAATTTTATTCTATTGTGTTTTTCTTTAGTTGTATTTTAAATCTTGACTTAATTTTATTTCATTTTTTATTTTAGTTTTTGTTTTTATTTTTCTGTTTATAAAATTGTAAATATTTTAAAACATGTCATAATTTTAGAGGGATAAAATGAGTTAAGTTGAACTCATTAAAAAGATTTTCATTTTATTTAAGATTTGAGTCAGTTGACTTACCAAAAATATTTTATATTTTATTATTTAATTGGACTTCGCTTAGAAAATCAAAAAAGTTTCTACAATATATTTTCTCGCTTAGAGGGAGTTCCTGCTTAGAGGGAGTATAATAATTAAAATTATAAAATTTTGAGAAATTGATCCGACCTTTGAAAAATGATTTGAAATTGTCTTTAATGATCCTAGCACATAAACAGAGTAGATCAAAAGCCAACAAGATCATTGCTTGATGTGTAGATAGGCTTGACAACTGAGTAAGTGTCATAATGATATAAACTTAAATTTCTGCCTATGCTAGTGGTTACACTCTTATGAAGCGGTTGCCGACTCCAAAATAAGTTATATCAATGAAGGCAAAAATGTTAGTAGTCAGTCAAACATGAGCCCATTAGTGGTTGGTCACCATAAAAATTATTTCTTGCTTTAGATTCAAATATTGAAAAATAAAAAATTATTAAAGCAGAAAAACTGCAAAAATACTCAAAAAGTATTTAAAAAATCAACAACAAACAATTGTTGATAAAATATCAAGCAAAAAGGGGTATGTTAGAACCACGTAGCGTGGGGCAAACAAGTAAGTCCTAAAAACTTTATATGAAGGCATGTAAGTCAATGGCTAAACCTTTATTATTGTTTGAAAGAAAATTTGTCAAATATTTATATAAGCTCAAAAATGTTTTGATCAATCATTAGGGAGTCGGAGTCAATTCCGGGTGATACTGATAAACACAAACTATGCCTGAGGTATGATGGAGTTTTTAACATATCGGATTAACAGGAGACCGCGTAAGTACAGTTGCTAATTCATACCTTAACATATCACAATTACATCAAAATACTTGTTAAGTTTAAAGTTGATAAAATATATCTACAATCGACTTTGGGTTCTTGGCATAATAATATCCAAATAGAAGTGCGATCTAGGACGTTATAGACAATGTGATGCCATCTCGAGATCTTTCTCACCAAAAACATGTATCTCCTAGTATATGTAAATTAATTAAATATAAGCTAATATAATAAATATAATATTAATTTCATCTTTATTTCATTTTAGTTTAAATAATAAACTTTATTTTTATTTTGTTTTGTTTTACATTTTAAAATCATTTTAGGATTGTATTAACTTTTAATTTTTTAAAAATTTTTTATTTTATTTTTTATGTTTACTTATTTTAATTTTTTAAAAATTTATGGGTGTTTTTAAAGGGTTAATGTTTGTATAACAAGGTCCTCATTGCAAAGTTTGTTAAGTGTTGGCCCAAAAAAAATATATCTTTTATATATTTAAAGTGTTTGGATTCGGTGGGTAAATATTTTGCGGGTTTAAATTTGTAAATATTTTCAAAGTCCGGGGATTGAGAGTGTAAGATCGTTCATAACTCGAGATGTTTTGACCCTATCGCGAGATATGCTGAACCTATAAATAGGTTAATTCAAAATATCTTTCATTATATACTCTCACAACCTTATCCACACCTTTTCTCTCTCTACATTTTTCTCTCAATCCCACCGCCATACCTAAACTCAGATTCAAATCAACAAACACAATCTGCTCTCTAATCACACTTATATAATCAAATCAAGATGAATCCGCCACCCATGGTATATTATCTTTCATGTTTTCATCTTGAATCTTGTTTCTAGGCTCACGAACGGTTCATGACGGAATTGTTCATGCTCGATTAGGTCATAATATGTTAACTTTGTCAAGTTTGATGTTATAATCTTCTTCGCAATATCATTTGGAGTGGTGTGTTGAGTTAATTGAGTTTTTATTAGGTTTCGTATAGATTTCATATTTTAGGGTTTATCAGACTGTTTTTGGGTTAATAAACCCAAAAAAAGTGTTTGAAGGTGGGTTATGATTGCCCAGAACTTCATATCCTGGGGGCATGAACCCAGAAAGTGTTATGGGCTTAATAAATGGATGATTTGAATATTTGAACTGTGTAATCGAATAGGTATTTGATTAGAAGTTGGTGAAAACTGGGGTAAAGGACATGTAATCGAATTGGGATTCGATTAGAAAAGATTGAGGAAAATGTATATCAATGATTGTGAAATTGAATTGATATTTGATTAGAACGCTAGTAACAAGTAATCGAATGGTTATTAGATTAGAACATCAACTCTGAAAAATATGTTAAGGACAATGTGATCGAATGTCCATTCGATTAATCTACAATCAATCTTCCCAAAATCAGCCAAGTGACAAGTAATCGAACGGATATTCGATTGAAAAGAAAGTTTCAGAAAAACGTATAAATGACAATGTAATCGAATCACCACTCGATTAGAAAGGTCTTGGACAAACTGTTATTCTTCTAAGGGAATTCTAATCGAATTGAGAGTTCTAATCGAATCAAATTGATTGTCTAATCTAATCGAATCACCATTAAATTTGATTAGATCATCATGCGATTAGATTAAGATTCTACATTCGATTAGATCAAATGACACTTGTAAATGTTATTTAATTAAATCTGAATCTAATCTAATCTAATCTAATCTATCTAATATATGATCTAATCAAATACATATTCGATTAGATCAATCTATAACTAGATCATATTCAGATTTGATTATATTAGTTTATACTTGTCGAATTTTCAAATTTTCCCATTTCTCAATTAACTATGCATTCCATTCGATTACTTGAGACTTGAAATATTTCTGGTTATACATAAAAACTAAGATTGAATCCTCATGCCATTCGATTCGATTATCCAACACTTAGACAGTTTTCAAAAGTTTCAACTTCAAACATGTTCATCAAGTTTTATAAAGATCAACTTTGTCTTTTAATTTTTATTTTATTTTTTTCCTCTATTTTCTTTTATCTTTAGTCTTTACTTCTGTATATAATTTTGTAAATTTATACTCAATTATCAACACTAATACTCCTTTTGTGTATTATAGTGTCATAACAACTCTTGTCCCTTGGAAATACCTAAGAAAAGGAAATACAAAGTTTTTATATCAATGATCAAGGGTCTACGGGATTGTCCACTATCTTATGTAATAACTGCTGATCCTGAGGTTCATAGCTCATGGGTTGAACAATTTTGGACCAAGGCAAAGACTGTGAAGAATGGTCCTGAGATCGCCTCAAAGATAGATGGACTGGATGTTGTGGTGAATTAGGATGTCATACGTAAAGCTTTGATGATTAAAGATGATGTTGCTGACCTATTTACCACGTTCTCTAAGGAAGACACTGGGGGGTATTTGGAGAAGATTAGGTATGACGTAAAGTGGAGTACATGTGAAAAGAAACATCTTCCCGTATATTGGAAGCTTTTATTTTTCACATCGTTGCAAATTGCTTGTCATCACAAAAGGGAGGATTTGAAAAGTTGAACGCTGAATTGGTAGGAGTGATGCTTTGTTTAACACGCAACAGGAAGTACAACTACTCGAAGTTGTTCTTCAAGTACATGCAACTGAATTTGCTGGATAAGAACAGACGAAATGATGTACCCAAGGTTCGTGTAGTTGATCTTGGATGACCTGCTTCCTGAAACTCCCAAGACAATGTATATGGATGAAGTTGATGACGAAGGGAACATTGTTGAATCATCCGAGCCATATCATGTGAAGATGGTTCGGCAATCTGTATTGAAGGCAATTCTTGAGACTACTGGGAGAAGTCTGTACAAGTACAAGGGTGTTAAGCCTGGGGTAAAACTTGGCCAGTTTCCTGAAATTGAGACTGATAGTGAAGATACATAGGTTGAAGAGGAAGGAGATGATGGTGATGATGATCATGATGATGGTTATGAAGGTCATGATGATGGTGATAGAGATGACGAGGAGGAACAAGATGAGCCTGTTGATGATCCGGCTGATGAGACTGAAACTGAACCCGAAACAAATGTTGTGTTTGAGCATCGGTCCAAGCAAAAGCATGATAAGGGCAAGAGGAAGGTTGGTGAATCCTCTAAGAAGATTGCTGCTGCTGCCACATAAGAGGAAGAAGAGGAGGAGCCAGAGCATCCGTTGAAGCGCTCAAGAAAGTCAAGGGATTCCAAGAAGTCTCCTTCTTCCAAATTGCCTTCTATTAAGGTAAAATTTCCTTCGACTGCAGCTATGATTAGTGAATCATTAGCCACACAAAGCACCACACCACAAATAACCACCCTACCTGACCCACACATAGGATCACCCACCACCCTAGCCAAAAACTTAGAAGCCCTCTAAGCCAAACAAATCAAATTCACTAAAGCCCAAACCTCAACCTCATCAAAAACCCAATCCAAAACCAAATCCAAATCACCATCCAAATCCCAATCAAAATCCAAACCTAGAGTTATCCTCAAAACCAAACCCAAACCCAAAAGAAAAACCCCCTCACTTAGAGACGAACCTATTACACCTCTCGAGACCTCACCAACCCAACTAGACGAGCCCTTACCCTCAATATCTTTATCCACACAAGCCCAAGCCTTATCGCCACCTAGGACCACCGCACCTGTTACCTCACCAGCATACCAATTCACATAACCGATTAGAGGAACATTCTTCTGGACCTTTACATTCACATCTTCCATACAATCTCAAACCACCACATCAACCTTAGAAACCATAACGAGCCTACCAGCCTACCAGCCTACCTTAACAACTTCCTTCACAACCTTAACCTTATCCATGCCTATACCAACCACACCACACTCAACCATATCAACCACACCCCCTTCAACCTAAAAGAGCCCAATCATAGCTGCCACTCCCATTTCAAATGGTAAGTCGAAGAAGTCACCAGTGTTTCGAGAACCTGTCCTCGATAAGATTAAGGCACTGGAGGAAGCACATTAAAATAGAGCAAAGCGTGAAGTTCATCAAAGATCAACAAGTAATCAATGAAGAAGTAACAAGACAACGCGACGCTCTGGCGGATGGAGTGGCTACTCAACAAGAGCAAAAAGACTTGAACCAAGCCTTAATCGTGATTCAACGAGAATGGAGTCAGTGAGAATGGATCGAGAACCTGCAAAGAAGTGTCAGCAATCAGCAAGAGTTGACCAATCAAAACTATTTGCGTAACGCTGAACTGCATGATGAGATTGAATGGCTCCAGTCACGAGTCTCTGGATTAGAGTCTGATATTACCTCCGCCTCAAACTTTGCTAACAACTTTAGGATGGAATTGGACTCTACGCTTGATAGAGTATGGATAGACTTTGAGCATCTGGGCTCAAGAGTTAGTTTGTTGGAGAGTGGATCCAGTTCCTCAAGGGACGTGGACAGATTGATGGGTGAAAGAGTGAAGTTGTGTAACATGTTAGAGCAGCTTGAAGGTGAGATGGAAGAACAACGTGATATTCAAGGTCGTGTGAATGAGTCATTGGTCAACCGGTACCTTGCAGTTATGGAGGTGATGAGGTTGACAGATGATGATGTGAACAATCTAAGGACTCATCTCATGGAGACTTTCCGTGGATTTCTTCGTGTAAACGAGCCATGGGCCGAGCAGAGAAATAGACGACAAACAGCTCTTGCCAATTTGGTCACTGATGCCGAAAGAGTCAGAGCTCAGGGAAACTTACATGGTTTCCTATACACGGGTGAAGCTAGGAAATATACCGGTGAAGGCGGTTCAGGTGTGAAGGCAAGTGTTGATGAGCCTCCGCAGGTTGTTGGAACTGTTTTAAGCACTGAATTTGTGGTTATTATTGCCGCCACAACATGGCAGGTCAGTTCCACAAGTTCCCCACTTGTTGTACCTATCACGGGTGAACAAGTCAGTGCTTATGTTACAACTGCTCTAGTTCCATTTGTTCAACAACCCCCCGTTGTTCAAGGTGGTGGTGGAGGTAATGGAAATGTTGACGATGAGTCTGATGATGAAGACGATGATGGTGACAATGATGAGAATGAGGAAGATGATGATGATGACCACGAGTATGACAGCTTCGATGAAGCTCGTGGTGGCAATGGTTGTAATGGTGATGACAGTGGTGATGATGATGCCACTAGAAATAAGGCGGGTGATGACGAACCGCCATGCAAGGCTGAGAAAACTTGCGAGACTGACGCTGCAGTCGAGGCTGAAATCGCTTCTTTACTTAACGTTTATTCTGCTGCAGGTACCAGCTCCCCAGCTCAAGAAGCCGTGGAAGATAATAAGGATGATAACGATGATGGAATAAATTACTCACTGAATCCGGATACTCCGGAAAGGGTGATTGTGGAGAATGCTGATCAAGAGCCTGTTACAACTCCCGCCGCCAAGCATGCTCAACGAAAGTCAACAAAGTGTATCAAGTACTACAATGTGAGCCGCATGGTGAGTCTGATATGGAGGTCGAAGCCGTACCACGATGATGTTCCAATCCTCTATGAAAAATGGCACCAAGATAGCAAAAGATGGGTTGTCCGACATGCCAACGACGATCTGACTTCATGTTGTAAAAGTAGGTCTACAAGGCCGAGTACTCACTCCAAGGTATGGTACCGATGGGAGTTTCTTTAACTCCGCCTAGTTACTAAAAATTGTTCAAAGGTGGTCAACATTAGCCAAAAATACATCTAATCTGTTAACTTGGGCCTATTGTAACTTAAAAACGAATATCATTTTTTTTAATTAATGATTAACATTTTTTAGAATAATTTTGTTTTTAAAAATGTATTTCTCTTATTTATATTGATATTCACTTATTTTGTTATAAATATTGGTAAACTTATGATATTTGAAATGTATATATTACCCAACAAATTAATTTTCTTTATATTTATCATGTCCGAGTACTCTCTGAGTACTCCCCGAGTACTCCGAGTACTCCCTCCAAGGGGGTCGGCCGCATAGGGACCGCCTAGCGACTTTTGCAAAATTGTCTGACTTATCTCTCCTATAGAGATATGCACACCCTGTCTATTCTGGACATGAACTACTTCAGAAGGACAATGGGTGGAGGAGAAGAGGAGGACACGTTACAAGGTTGGTTCAAGCGTTTCTTGAAGCATAAATGGAGGAAAGGCTACCCAAAGTTTGCTCTAAATCCGGGTAGATCATTCAAGTCAAAAGAGATCAATCCGGTTACCAAAAAGCCGGTCAAAGGATGGAGATACGAAATGCCTGACAACCATGGAGGACCTATCATGCATGGGATGCCATTTGATGACAATCTTCTTTACAATTTCATCTCGTGGGAGCTCAACAATGACACATGCAAGGTGATCATCCATTGCAAAAGCGTGCATCACCTCCAGTTCTTTGATGAGCATGAGCTATCGGGTTTTGGAAAGGAAGATCCGTTGAAGCTGCATGGATCTCCTTTGTGCACTATTGAGGATGTGCGCAAGGACTGTACTGACGCCATTGTTTGAAAGTTCAACAAGTTTATCCGTTTACTTGTTGAAAAACAACCGTTTGATCAACATGAGGTGTTTGATTACGAGTCCGAGTCCGACGAAAATGGATGCTAACAGGACAAATACCAAAGACTAGAGGGAGATTGTTAGGCCCATTTTTATATTAATCTTTCGTATTTGTTTGATATGTATCTTTTGTGTATGTTAGCTAGTTGGACTTATGTTTGTATGTATGTTTGGGCCCAATGTCATATGTAATGAAGCCCATTGGGCCGTTATAATAGAATATAGCATGGCATTGCTTCACCTATTTAAGGTGAAGCATATACATGCTAAAACAACTTTTTGTCATTTCTTATATCTTATCCTTAATTACAAACTCTCCCTTCTCTCTTTCTCTCTACCCTCACGATGCAAATAAGAACCAAACAAGATCCGAGATCTCGGTCCTCACTCGTGATTTTCGCTAGCTAGTGTAGAGGTTGATCCAAGTAGACTAGTATTCGTGTTGTTTGATCCATCCAAGGGACCTACATAGCTTAAATAATCTTTTTTCATTGATTAAACAATTTTGCATATTGTGAAATTTTTAACATACTTTGGGGCGGAGTTGTAAGCCAAAATCTGACATGCCTAGCGCATCATTTTGCATATTGTGAAATTCTTCAAAATTTATCTTTTAATATACTTTCTATAAAAAAAATTGTCTAAAGTTTCTTTTCAAAAGCATAAACAACATATATAATTTATTTTTCTAATAACTTGATTAAACATTACTCGAATCAATCCATTCAAAAGTAAACTGGTCAAAATTGCCACAATATAGAATGAATTAGTTTGAGTTGTCAGCTGACTATACTGATTATATGTTTTTGAATTACCAAATGACTATACCGACTTTATTATTTGCACAACAAATAAAGATTGTTGTGGCACTTGACACGTAATTTAACTATATTTGTGTCACTTGGCACCTTAAGATTCAAAAGAAAACTATACCACAGTGCCTAGCGAGAAATCAAAGAATAAGCCAAATGGATTTTATATGTATTTCATATAGTTCAATATTTAATATCCGTTGTTAAGAACACAAAATTAAAAGTAAAAATAAAGACATAAAATATGTAGAGATAGGTACTAAAGTTAACAATAAAACTATAAATGTTGTATGTGAAAAAAATATTTAGAGATAGAGAAAACTCTAACATGTATTTTTCATATTGTTTAATATGTAATTTAATTACCATATAGTACATATTTATATAAGCATGCAACATATTTTTTGTATTTCATATACTGTCGTCATTTGAAGAAATTTATTTATTCGAACCCGTATACAACATAGTTACTTAATATAGCAAGTAATAGGAGATCTCCTAAGCTTTATTGTAACAATGTTACACAAAAAAATTATTTGTTTTTAAAAAGATATTAAACATGTGTTAAAAAATCTCAAGGCATTCATAGGGGTGATCAATCGGGTCTTACCCATCAAAACTATCCCGGACCCAGACCCAACTCGGACCCAGGCCCAGTTAATGTAAGGCCTATGTACCCAGTAGTACGGACCCAACCATAATGCAAATACTAGGGTTCATGTCCAAGGCGGGTCGCTCAGGTCCTTGAACTATTTGCTAGTATTGTACCGATGTGTGTCGTTTGATTTTTCAACATGCATCAATTAACATTGATATGCAGTTTCCAAACTTACATGCAATTTCGTGCACTATGACCTTCATAATTCAAAATTAACATTGATAGGTATTTAGTTCATCCATAGTGATATCCATGACCTACAATTTGGTGCACTATGACATGCATATCTAGTTGGAATAAATATTTAGTTCGACTATGATTAGATAAGTTTTCTCAACATGTTCTCAAATTAAAATGTGTCAAAAATCTAATTAAACAATTCGTCACTTCAGTTTGAATATGAATTGTAAATTTGCTAATTCCAAAAAACTCGGTTTTCTAACTGTAACATTGATCTCCTATAAAATGTGTTCTCGTGGTTCAATGCATTGTGGTTTCGGTCCGTCATAGTCGGACCCGAACCAGACATGTCTGAGAATAAGTCCCAAAACATGATGTGTAACATCCTAAGGTAGCATTTGGTATGCAGAAATGACATGAAAAATGAAATGATTCATTGCAATTTTCTTTATCGACGGAGTTACCGCCACCGTCACCATTGCAATTTTTTTTATTTGGTAAAAAAAAATTATTTTGAGATAGGAGTGTTTTTATTATTTCTATTTTTCCTACAATATTTTTTAAATACCAAACATAAAGTAATAATTCATCTCATTCTCATGTGTTAACCAAACAAGACAATGAAATGGTGTCCGTTGTTCATTCTATTGTTTCTCCCATTGTATTTCCCCTTCATTCTATTGCCTCCAACCAAACATACCCTAAATCTTAATTAAAAGGATGGAAGTAAATAAGGCTATATATTTCATGAAGGAATGCATTTATGCATTAAGTAAACATGGTGTCTTAATCTTAAATCTTAATCTTAAATATCTTATATTAAATATATATAAACGTAACATTCCTATATTTTGTCAAGTCACCGGATTGTTTCATTTATAAATGGAGGTATGGGTCTCACTAGAGGTGTACAAATCAGTTTTTTTTTAAAACCGGTCGGTTTTTTTGTTAAAAAAAACCGGTTTAAACCGGTTTCAGAAGTCAAATAATCAAAACCGATCCTAACCGGTTAGAACCGGTTTGTAACTGGTTTTAAAAAACCGGTTATTAAAAATGATTTTTAAAACCGGTCTGCAGAAACAAAAATAGGACTTTAAACAAAACCGGTTATTAACAATATAAGGTAAGATTAAAAATAGGACTTTTAAACAAAACGAACGTTCGGTGGAAAGTTCGTTTATGTTCGTTAGTTTAATAAATGAACGAACTTGAACAAGGAATTTCGAGAAATCAACTAAATTAAACGAGCACACAAAAATATGTTTCCATATTTGTTTAAGTTGAACAAGGAAAGTTCGTTCGTTTACATTTGTTTAAGTCCACTTATCTTCGTTTATCACATAAATTTAAGCAACATTGTTCGGTTCAGTTCGGTTCGTTCACACCCTGTCAAAAATATGTTTAAACTGCAAAAAAAACGAATAAAATCGAACCTCCAGTTTTCCTTAGGTT
The DNA here is from genome assembly GCF_021521415.1 of Bidens hawaiensis. Taxonomy (NCBI): domain Eukaryota; kingdom Viridiplantae; phylum Streptophyta; class Magnoliopsida; order Asterales; family Asteraceae; genus Bidens; species Bidens hawaiensis. Next base: position 2,565,378 of record NW_027491014.1, read on the forward strand.
TAAACTGCAGCAACTGATGCATCAAGGTCTTCTTTTGTAGGTTTAAACTGCAGAAACGAATAACCGATACTAAACTGATGTTGAAATTGCAGCCTGAAGGTCTTCTGTTGATTATGCCACGAAATATTGGGGGTTCATTATTAGTATAGTTGTTATTTAGCACCTCACAAAAATATGTTTACATATTTGTTTAAGATGAAAGATTAAAGTTGTTATGTTATAACATGTTTTACTTGGCATTTGAAAACTTTATACTAGATAAAGCAATAAGTTTATTTGAGCTGGTAACTTTTACTTGACAGTTGACATCAACATCCAGTTGTACTTTGAAGTTTTATTTCAAATTTATAGATTTTTTACAATCATTATACATTTCTTTCAGCTCTGTACATGGCCTGATTGGCAGAACTCCTAGCTAAATGCATCATTTGTTGGAGGACTTGCAGCCACAATTACCTTTTTGCCCCTGCTGAACTTTACACCAGTGGCATCTATATGCATAACTGGTAGAAAATTAATAATAATAATAACAATCCCTTAACAATATAACTGGTAGAAAACTAATAATAATAACAATAACAATAATAATAATAAGTGAAAACATCATACGTTTAAGTCTTGAAACAAACGGTTACATGCATAATTGCATAAATGGTTAAATACGAATGCCCACTACTAGTATATATTATTTTTAGTGGGACTAATATATGTCTTGATGACCGCGTTTAATCTTCTTCGCTCGAACCCGAACCCGAACTAGAACTATCGCGTAAGAGTTCATCTAGTTCGGCTTCTTCTTCGGTCATTGGGGTAGTCAATCCGGCTTCAACCTCGTCCTCGTAAACTTCGGCTTCGTAATCTAATTCTCCCTCGAGTGAGCGTATGTGTTGACATCTCTCCGCCGCATCCAAGTAATCTTTCAAGCAAATCGACATCTCAACCGCCATTGGTGTTAGTCGAGTCCTCCTTATCGAAATCACCCTGCCACTTATAGGAAAAGCACTTTCCGAAGCTACTGTGGAAGCTTGGACCGTTAGTAAATCTCGGGCCATGGTGGCTAAGATCGGAAATTGATCATCCTTACTTTTCCACCAAGCCAACAAATCAAAGTTTTTAAATTCTTGTGAAGTCATCGATCGTAGAAAGTTCGACCCACCATACCGACCGAGCTCGCTACTACTAGTGCTACCACGATGCATTTGAGTCGACTCATCAAACAATTGGTTATAAACATACAAATCTTGATCTTCCATAGTTGACGAACCTTCGCCGAAAGCGGCATTTCTCATTGACTCGTGAATGTGTGACGTGCAAGAACCATATTTTGATACATAAACATCAAACATTTGGTTAAGTTGAGTATTGAATTTGGCACTTGCGGCTAGTCCAAAGTTTGGTTCTTCGGGGGTGTTTAAATCCAACGCATTTGCAATTTTTTCAATCGAAGACCCGATTCCAAAAATAATTAAAACAAGGGTTTAAAGCGGCGGCACAAGTGAAAACCGCCGGTAGTTCTTTAAAATATTTTCTTAATTTTTCCTTCATCGTATCCGCCATATCACAATATGGTCTACCTCTACCCGCCAACTCGTTTAATTTTAGACACATTTTAAAAAAATTGTGAAGTACCAATGAACTTGCTGGGTAGTAAACCCCCGATAAAGTCTTTGTTGACGTTTTGAAAACTTGAAGCAATTGTGTAACCGATTCAATAAGATTATAACTCGATGGGCGGTAAGAAGAAACCTTTCCACGACTCGACAAACTGTTATGAAATTCTATTAAACTTTCTTTTTGCATAATAGCTTTTTCAAACATTGTGCAAGTCGAGTTCCATCTATGAGCAACGTCCCAATTGGGTCCGTAGCATACTCGACCCGCTTCCTTACACATTTTAATATATTTTGAATGTCTATGCGCATGACTATATATATGGCGGAACATTCTTTTGAAAGCTTATTTTTATTTTTCAATAACCTTTAAACCATCTTGAACGGCCAAATTTATGATGTGTGCGACAGATCGACTATGGAAAAAATACCCTCACAAATCGGTTTGTACTTTAATCTTAAATGCGACACCGCAGGCGTATTGTTTGAGGCGTTATCGAAAGATATTGAAAATATTTTTTCTTTCAGTTTGTACGTTGCAATACATTTGCCGTTTGCTTTATATATAGCTTCACCGATGTGAGGGTAATCAAAGTGTTTAAAAAACATGTGTTTCATCATTTGCCACGTCGCCGGTTCAATCCAATGGGCAGTGACACCAATGGCGGATGTATGTTATGTTGAGGGGGGGGGGGGGTAAGTTACCCACTCAACCTTTAATAGTTTTATGTATTATATAGATATTGTAGTGTTAATTTGTTATAAAAAATAATTAGTCCCCTTTTAGTGTTGTTAAAAATGTAATTAGCCCCCCTTTACCTTCTCCCAACTAGATGAACAATGTTGTTTTTAGTTTTTCATTTGTGAGATTTGATTTCTTTTGAAGTAAATATTGATTTAAGTTTATATTTTTTAATTTATTCAGCTATATAAAAATGATACTAATTGAATCATTATTGGAACAATTATTATAAATGAGACTCCGGACCTAGTTTAGCTTATTTGGGTAATCCTTATTGGGATTCCGTTGATGGGAAAAGAATTTTGAATTATTACCAAGATAGATAAGCGATACGGAGAAGTATTGTCTTAATGGACCCTGCCAACCACGTAAGCATAACTTCTCAAAATGAAAGATGAGGAGTAACCACGTTAGTTGAAAGATGCTCCGTCGCGTTTGAAGATTGTAAAAATAAATTTGCATAATCGAATTGGTGAGGATTTTTTGAGTCCTTGTAATTTCTATTGAAAAAGAAGCATTCAAAAATGTTGTGTAATTAACCGTTTTTGAAAAAATCATATCACATAGAGAACAATTGTAATAGGTATATTGATTTGTTATATTTAATGAAGTTTATCTTTACATTTTTACATAGTTTATTTTTTACCCCCATTGAGTTAATGTTCTGGATCCGCCACTGAGTGACACAAAGATACGAGTCGGTGAACCGCGGTGCGGACCAAACGTCGCTAGTCAAGTTAACACCGGTTTCTAGTTTTTCAAAATAAGAAATTAATTCTTGTTTAGCATTTTTCCACAATCTTAAACAATCCCTCCTAAGAGTAGCACGACTTACATGGGTGTATCGTGGTTGGAGCGTTTTTTGAACCATCTTTGTGTATCGTTGGTTGTCGAAATGGTTGAACGGCAAACTTTCTTGGATTACAAACTTCGCCATTTCCTCCCTTGCCATATCGTAATTGTAGGCGAAAAGAGAAGCGCCTTCGCTTCCCATGGAAGCTTGACCGGTAGCGGCTTGTTGTTTCAACACCTTGCAATACGGTTTTTCGAAGTGATATCTCAATGAGGAGTTTGCCCCAATCGCGTAAAAACCATTACAATGGTGACAACGCGCTTTTCTTGACCCGTTCGCCATCTCGCACATATCAAAATGTGACCAAATCTCGCGGTTGGGCTTTGTTGGAATAACACGAACCACCGTGTCGGTTGTGGACTCGCCAACGTTGACCGAATCTTGACGACTAGAGCTTGCCATGCTTTTTTACGAAATATCGAAATATGGAGTCACTGTGTCGGTTGTGAGCGATTTTAAGAGTTTTAAGAGATTGGAGGATGGTGTGGTTGAACCCAAACACCCACCACCCTTTTATACAATTTTGGAGAAGATTTTTGGCAAAAAAAAAAAAAAACAAAAAACAAAAAAAAACGGCTCCTAAGTTAGCTGCTGCACAACTCCATCGGTCAAATAATGAGTAACTGACCTGCTGTATAGTTGCTGCACAAACCGGTTTTTTAAACTGTTTTTTTTTGTCCGTTAATGGTTAACCGGTTATCTAACCAACTCAGTTTAACAGCATACTAACCAGTGTAAAACCGGTCTAACCAATTAGAAACCGAACCGGCTTTAAAAAATCGATTTTTTAACCGGTTCCGGTTTTTTTTCGATTTCAGCTACATAACCAGTTCTTTTGTACATCTCTAGGTCTCACCAAACCCATATAACCCTTTAAACGAGTTATAAGATCTCATTATATTAAAAATTAATCTCACTAAATATTTGATATCAAAATCCTATAAAATAGGGATATACTAAAATTAATATTCTTTAAAAAATATATTTATAATCAAGAAACAATTCTATAGTAAAAAATAAGCGGCCATGGGTCTCACCAAACCTAAATATCTTTTAAACCGGGTTATAACATCTCATTTATTTGTAAAACCATTTTATCATCAAATCCTAAGTATATTATTAACTAACTTACAATAAATAAAATTAATATACTAAAATATATATAAATATTATAAATGAATTATGTAAAACAACTGCGTAATACGAGGGATAAAAGCTAGTATGTATATGAATGAAACCTATAAAAGCTCTCTGGTTACTCTCTACATTCTCCCAAGACACCAGATTGCTTTATTTGTAAATAGAGTCTTCTAATTCATTTGATCGAATTCACAGGTATGAGTCTCACTAAACCCCATTAGCCCTTAAACGAGTTATAACATATCATTAATTAAAAATTAATCTCACCAATTATTTGATATGAATAATCTTATAAAATAGAGATTTACTAAAAATTAATATCCAATTTTTTTTAAAAAGATACCATTTATAATTTAGAAAAATTTTACAGTAAAAAAATAAGCGAGTCATATGCCTCACCAATCCCTGGTAGCTTTTAAACGGGTTATAACATTTCATTTATTTGTGAATCATTTTCATCATCAAATCCTAAGTATATTATTAACCTTTTTACAATATATAAAATTAAAATCCTAATAAAAATATAAATATTAGAAACGAATAATGTAAAAAAACCCCCGTAATACAGAAGATAAAAGTTAATCTGGTAATAAATTCAAACGTGTAATTTTTAGTATAATAAACGGTCTATTAGCCACCAAGCATGCTCATAATCTTCCTCATCAAGAAAATCCTATATAGAAAAAGTGTAAAATCTAGAGAGAGAAATTTTTTCTGTTTTTGTTTTTCTTTTTTTTTTTTGCATAAACCGAGTTTCGGGTTCAAGCAAGGATCGAAGGACATTGTTTAGTAGCAGGGCATTTTGTCCCAAATAACGTACTAGTATACGTACCTGTACCCATACCGATTTAGTTTATTCGGTACGGGTATTGCTACTCATTTTTGTTGAATTTTGGTACATGTACAATCGGGTACATGTACGGGTACGGTATGAGTACATTTGGTATTTTGTACTTGTTGGAGTATATAAAGGTTTAATTGAGATTCTTCATATTTAATATATTAAATAAATTCTCCAACCATGCTATTATTAAACAAGTACCAAACGTTTCTTCAAAATTAAATAATATAACATCACAAATTCGAACCAACAAACAAATCACTTAAAGTCGGCGACCGAATTAGTGTTATTCAATACTATCTTATCATTATATAGACGGCCAACTTGGTACCTACACTAATTTGGTACCCGTCACGTACATGTGATAGTACCGATACCCGGACTAATTCAGGTTGTTTGTTACTCGTACCGGTACCAATTTCAAGATCGTCGAAGATTAGGAAATAAAAAAAGCGAAGTGGTACAAAAACGGGTGTTGTACCGAATTACCCATACCAATAACCGTAGCCGTACCTGTACCATACCGAAAAATTTGGTACGATTATTGGTACGTGTTTTTATTGATTTTTGGTACGAGTACAATCGGGTACCGGTACGGGTACGAATACAGGTACTGTCCCACGCTCATCCCTACTGTTTAGCTTGTGATTTCACATCGGTGAAAAAGGTGGATTGGTCTCTTTTAGCATCATATATGAGATTGAAGGCTTTTTAGTTCGTTTTACATGGAACAAAATTACATGGAACCTTGATAGGTTAGTTATCAAATGGTTTGTATTCATAAAATTAGGATCTTGATTCATTTCAATATTGAATCGTAATCCAAAGGCTTAAAGATCGAATCTAGGGGTTCTATACAAACTGGGTAAGTTATTGCTTAGCCTATAGTCATCACATAATGAAAGTTATTGTCAAATTTAATAATTATCGCGTATATATTGTATAGTTATCCCCTTATACATACTACTGTTGGGTTTAATACGGGTGTAGCCCCGGCCCGTCTTGGATTGGGCAGTTGAAGACTAGAAGGGTTGAATGGGCTGGCCACCCACTCAACTTTAGTGGCCCGTTTTATATTATTTCTTGTAACTTATGTAGAAAGAAATAAACCCTAGTTAGCCTCCCTATATAAACAATGTTGTATCTTGTAATCTCTTAAGCACCTCAATAAAAGAAGAGACCCTGTTCGTTGCCCGTGGACGTAGGTTACACACCGTGACCGAACCACGTAAATCCCGTGTTTGTATCTTCTCTCTGCTTTACGATTATTATTATTATTTTTGTTTTGGTTTGTGTGTTTTATGAGAATCTTCCTGCCTCCGTCATCTAACATTATTATATTTTGAATTATTGTTGTGTGTCCGTGGATTATTAAACCAAAGCCATTCAAGTAAAGATTCAATTTATTCATCGCTCAAAAGTCAAGAACATTGTTGACAGTTGCATCAGTGGGTTTGTTCGATCAGGGTTGAACAAGACGTAAGCAAGTCCAGGTTCTGATTTATATTCCGGTTTAGCTTGATTGTTTGGGTTATCTAATTTAAGTCTAGTTTTACTTCTCGTTTATCCGCTGCGTTTACGTTATATTCGTTTTAGAAATCAATTAGAAATACCGTTAAGTTCTTAAGGCCCGAGCCGTTGTATTGTATTGATTTCTGTCGCCCTATCCGATTCCTTTCGGGTCAGCCGCGTACACGTAATACTTAACAAGTGGTATCAGAGCCAGTGTTGGCTCTCACGCTTTGATCTCCGGTATTATGGCTAATGAGGGTAAAACGAAAATCGAGAAGTTCGATGGACAAAACTTTGGATGGTGGAAGATGCAAATCACGGATTTGCTAATACAGAAAGATCTAGATGTGGCTTTGGAGGAACCGCCAGAAAAGATTACAGATGAGTGGAAAGCCATTGACAAGAAGGCGAAGTCAACAATTAGGCTTGCCTTGTCTATGAACGTGGCGTACAACATCTTAGACGAAACCACAGCGCGTGGAATCATGGAGGCGTTGTCAAACATGTATGAGAAGCCATCATCTGCAAATAAGGTGTTCCTAATCCGGGAGTTGGTAAACCCACGCATGAAAGAGGGAGGTTCTGTTACCGAACACATATACACCTTCAATTCTCACCTGAGACGTTTATCATCGGTGAAGTTCAAGATTGATGATGAATTGCAAGCTTGCCTACTTTTGTCTTCATTACCTGACAGCTGGTCAGGAACAATCACTGCAGTCACCAGTTCAGTTGGTTTGGATGCCTTGACTTTCAACAAAGTTCGTGACCTGATTTTGAATGAAGATTCTAGAAGGAGGAATAATGGAGAATCATCAAGCACTTTGCTAAGTGCTGAAGGTAGAGGGAGAAGCAAGAACAAAGGAGGCAACAGGGGTAGATCAAAATCTAAGAAAAGAAGCAAGTCTAGACCAAGAAAAGATATTACCTGCTGGAATTGCCAGGAGAATGGGCATTTCAGAAGTCAATGTACCAACCCTCCAGCACCTCAACAGAAAAAGGAAGTAAAATCTACTTCGGAAGTAAATGCTGCTTCAGATGATGAAGCCCTAGTTTGTTGTGTTGAGAACACAGTTGAGTCTTGGATCATGGACTCTGGTGCGTCTTTCCATGCCACGTTTAGCACAAAAAGCCTAATGAATGTTAGAACAGGAAACTTTGGTAAAGTCCGTTTGGCGAATAATGAGGCTCTAGATATTACCGGGATGGGGGATATCGACTTGAAGACTTCTTTAGGAACTACATGGACTCTGAAAGATGTCAGAATAATTCCTGGGTTAAGGAAGATGCTGATTTCTATTGGGCAGCTTGATGTTGAAGGTTATAGTGTTACTTTCAGAGGAGGGCAATGGAAGGTCATAAAAGGTAACTTGGTAATTGCTCGCGGGAAGAAAAAGGGTACGTTGTACATGGCAAAAATCTCAGCGGGAGAGGTGAATTCAGTGGCCAGTGGACCGAGTCCATCATGTTTGTGGCATCAACGACTCGGCCACATGAGTGAGAAAGGATTGAAGATACTGGCAGAGAAAGGAAAATTCCCTGATTTGATAAAGGTGGAACTTGATACAGGGTTCTGTGAACCTTGTGTGCTTGGCAAGAAGAAACGGGTCACCTTCATAAAATCAGGAAAAACACTCAAAGCAAAGAAACTTGAGCTCGTTCATACTTATGTGTATGGACCAACACCAGTATCATCATTAGGAGGCTCCAACTACTACGTTACTTTCATTGATGACGCTACACGGAAGCTATGGGTCTATTTTCTCAAAAACAAGTTCGAGGTATTTGAGATTTTTAAGAAATGGAGGGCAGCCGTGGAGATGGAAACGAATCTGAAAGTGAAGTGTTTAAAGTCTGACAATGGTGGGGAGTACATCAGCAAGGAATTCGTTAATTACTGTGCTGAGAGGGGTATAAAGATGATTAATACCGTTCCCGGTACGCCACAGCAGAATGGAGTAGCCGAAAGAATTAATAGGACACTGAATGAAAGAGCTAGGGCAATGAGGTTAAATGCAGGGCTTCCAAAGACCTTCTGGGCAGATGCAGTCAACACTGCTGCATATCTTATAAATAGAGGACCGTCAGTTCCTCTTGGATTCAGACTTCCAGAGGAAGTATGGAGTGGAAAAGAGGTTAAATTCAAACATCTTAAAGTGTTCGGTTGTGATGCTTACATTGGGATAAAAGATACTGAGAGGGACAAGCTTGACCCTAAGGCGAAAAAGTGTACTTTTATAGGCTATGGAGACGCAAAGATGGGCTATAGGCTTTTGGATCCAGAGGCCAGAAAGGTATGTCGGGCTCGTGATCCGGTTTTTAATGAAGCAAGACTTTACAAAGATAGAAAGTCATTCACACAAGAAGTTGATAAAGAACATGTAGAGTTTGAAGATTCAAGTGAGAAGGTTGATAGTCAGAGCTCCGAAACATCAGAAGAGGTTTTGGAAGAAAATGCAGATGAATTTGAGGATTTCTCTGACAGTGGGAGTTCAGAGCCTAATACTGAACAGTCTCCACTAGAACAAGAAATGATTACACCTCAGCTAGAGGTTAGGAGGTCTTTCAGAACCATTAGACCTCCTAAGAGATATTCTCCTTCTGTTAATTACCTTCTATTGACAGAGAATGGTGAACCACAGTGTTACTCTGAAGTAATGAGCTTGAAAGACTCGTCTCAGTGGGAGAAAGCGATGAGAGAAGAGATGGATTCACTTAACAAGAACGAGACTTGGGTTCTTACAAAGCTTCCGGCCAGGAAGAAAGCTCTTCAGAACCGATGGGTATTCAGGATCAAGGATGAAAGTGATGATACAAAGAGATACAAAGCACGTTTGGTAGTGAAAGGGTTCCAACAAAAGCATGGGGTTGATTATAATGAGATATTTTCCCCTGTGGCAAAAATGACTACAATCAGACTGGTGCTTAGTATTGTGGCTGCAGAAAACTTACATCTGGAGCAGTTGGATGTGAAGACAGCTTTTCTGCATGGTGACCTTGAGGAGGATATCTACATGGCACAGCCAGAGGGGTTTCAAACAGTTGGTAAAGAAAGCATGGTGTGCAAGTTAAAGAAGAGTCTTTATGGGTTGAAGCAGGCGCCCAGGCAGTGGTATATCAAGTTTGATGATTTTATGGGCAGGAATGGATACAAAAGATGTGAGATGGACCAATGTTGTTATCTCAAGAAATTCGCCAGTTCTTATATCATTCTACTGTTGTATGTAGATGATATGTTGATTGCCGGTTCAGACATGTCAGAGATTAATAAGTTGAAGCGACAGATGTCTGAAGAATTTGAAATGAAAGATTTAGGTCCAGCCAAGCAAATTCTTGGCATGAGCATAACCAGAAACAAGAAGGACAGTTCTCTAACTTTATATCAGGAGAAATACATATGGAAGATTTTAGAGAAGTTTAACATGAGCGATGAGAAAACCGCTACTCGAAGTACACCTATGGGTAGTCATATTAAACTTTCTAAGGATCAGTCTCCTAGTACTGATGGAGAAAAGGCAGAAATGGCAAAGATTCCTTATGCATCTGCAGTGGGTAGTCTTATGTATGCAATGGTATGCACGAGACCTGATATCGCTCACGCAGTGGGAGTTATTAGCAGGTTCATGTCAAATCCAGGGAAAGCACATTGGGAAGCAGTGAAGTGGCTGCTTAAGTACCTAAAGGGAACTTCAAAGATGGCGTTATGCTTTAAAGGCAAGAATGCAATTCTTAAAGGGTTTTCAGATGCTGACTTGGGCAGATGTAAGGAGACTTATAAGAGTACTACGGGATATGTGTTCACTATGGGGGATACTGCAATCTGTTGGAAGTCTAAACTGCAAAATAGTGTGGCACTCTCAACCACAGAAGCTGAGTATATGGCAGCTGCTGAAGCGAGTAAAGAGCTTGTTTGGTTGAGGACTTTCTTAGAGGAGTTAGGCAGGGAACAAACAGATTATCCATTGTACTGCGATAATGAAAGTGCTGTGAAATTAGCCAAGAATCCTGTGTATCATGGTAAAACAAAGCACATTCATATGCGTTATCATTACATTCGGGGTTTAGTCAGTGATGGGACTATTCGGTTGGACAACATTAGGGGAGACAAGAATCCGGCGGATATGTTTACCAAGGTTGTGACCTTAGACAAACTGAAGCTATGTGTAGCTTCAGTTGGTCTCCAGGAATAGTGTTGAGGAGGTGGCGACGAACAGGTAGAAGACATGGTTTACATTGAAGACAAAAGATTACAGGTACGGGTGTGTTTACAGGTGGAGCAAGTGAAGACGTTCCGAGGCTCCAAGTGGGAGATTGTTGGGTTTAATACGGGTGTAGCCCCGGCCCGTCTTGGGTTGGGCAGTTGAAGACTAGAAGGGTTGAATGGGCTGGCCACCCACTCAACTTTAGTGGCCCGTTTTATATTATTTCTTGTAACTTATGTAGAAAGAAATAAACCCTAGTTAGCCTCCCCATATAAACAATGTTGTATCTTGTAATCTCTTGAGCACCTCAATAAAAGAAGAGACCCTGTTCGTTGCCCGTGGACGTAAGTTACACACCGTGACCGAACCACGTAAATCCCGTGTTTGTATCTTCTCTCTGCTTTACGATTATTATTATTATTTTTGTTTTGGTTTGTGTGTTTTATGAGAATCTTCCTGCCTCCGTCATCTAACATTATTATATTGATTGGTTTATTGATTGTGTGTATTGAGATTAGTCACCGCCACTACCAATAATTTAATATATTCATCGCTCAAAAGTCAAGAACATTGTTGACAGTTGCATCCGTGGGTTTGTTCGATCAGGGTTGAACAAGACTTAAGCAAGTCCAGGTTCTGATTTATATTCCGGTTTAGCTTGATTGTTTGGGTTATCTAATTTAAGTCTAGTTTTACTTCTCGTTTATCCGCTGCGTTTACGTTATATTCGTTTTAGAAATCAATTAGAAATACCGTTAAGTTCTTAAGGCCTGAGCCGTTGTATTGTATTGATTTTTGTCGCCCTATCCGATTCCTTTCGGGTCAGCCGCGTACACGTAATACCTAACTACTACTTAGCTTAGTTATCTCCCTTTTTAGTTATCACCAAAATGTAGTTACCGCATAGATGGAAGTTATCGCAATATCATACGTAATCGCATTTACCATGTACGTGATTACCTAGAATGCCATAACTTAACTAATGTGATAACTTAAAAGGATTTGATAAATTGGTGTTATCGCAAAGGTGATGGTTGATGGTATCGTATGCGAACTTTGTACGAGTGTTCAAGGGTTCCAACAGTGATGACTTTGTTAACAATTAAGGTACTCGAATAAGGTGAGTTCTAGATCCCATATTTTACATGTTTTCATCGTGGTGTGCATATATGACGGATTAAAGATACTAGATACGGTTTCAAAATAAGGACGGCATGGGCGAAGCTTAATGGAACCCCCTTTTTGCTCAACAGTGTAAATTTATCCGTTTTCTTTTAAAAAATTTTAGCCTGTTGGGGCTGCAAGATGAACAAACTAAATTTACGATAATGACTGAGGATACGTGTTAAATATAGGTCTCTTAAAACAAATTTCCAGTCACCAAAAGAAACACTCGTTTGTTTTATAGGTCACAACAGTCTAAATACAATATACTGCTATAAATGAATCATGCACTAGGGTGGCACTAGGTTAATGGACTATATTATTTGTGGAAAAAGATGAGAAGCAGATGACGGTGGAACGGATTAGAAAGTACACATCTCTGTTTCTTCAATATGCGTAGAGTTTTTCCCCCTAATTCATAATAGAATCTTAACTTTATTTTATATTTTTTAACAACATTTGGGAAAACTCCTAATACTGATGGTCGGGTACTTTGTGCATATGTTAGTGTACTAATTATGTATTTTTATTGAGTATATTGTTAGAACTTTGTTACTTCATACGTGCTTTCGTATTTCAGGTAATTGATCGTTAAAGATGATAACTTAGAGACTCGTACGAGCATGAAATGATATCTCGGGAAGACCAGAGCATGATTTGAAGTCTTAGGAAGTGTTATAAGGATTCGGGAAGAGTATGGATGAGAAGTCATAAGCCGATGCTAAAACTGAACAAGATGGGTTGACAAAACGCGACCAAGAAGTAAAACGAGCATATCCTGGGCTAGAAAATGAGTTACGGGACCCATAATATATGAATTTTGGGTTTCTCGACGAGAGGAATCCTAATATGAGGTTTTCGTTGGTCGCTATACGCGATGAGATGGTCATATGTTCATTGCATATCGCGATGAACATAAAAACGGGAAAAATCGGGTTTTGACCTATGTCTTCTATTTTACGAACCCTAATCAGGGATCACGACTTCCAGCAGCTATTAGGAAATTTTGGGTGAATTCCAGGGCTACCAATCATATCTTGATCAATCCTAATTGCCTTCCTCATCATAATTGAAGACCTATCGATGACGATGCTCGGCTAGTCTTTTCGAATCATATCCGGGATGTAAAGTTTGTATTACTTTAAGTTTTCTCATGTATTAAGAAAACATACTTTGTAATTATTGTGGATTAATCTATAAGTATTGGTGTTTAGTATTGCTGAGCATTCAGTTGATTTAGGTTTACGTTGATCAGAACGATTAGTTTGTCGGTAGCTATAATAATTGCTCATAGGATTTTTTTGACTAGTTGAATTAAATGAAGCATACAATTGCCCTTAGTTGAGTCACACTGGTAGGGATTGTTTGATAATCAGTGCCGTGTGTTAGTGATTATTGATGCTTAAGGTTTAGCTTGTTACTCAGTCTGTGTTAATTAGTAATAGTTAATCTGTTAGATTGCATGAGATTAATGTGTGTGCATACTTGAACCCCAGGTGTGATTTGCTTTTGTTAATTGCTCGAATTTGTTAAATTGCTTAATCAATAAAAACTCAGACTTATTTGATTGATGCTTAAGGTTTAGCTTGTTAGTCAGTCTGTGTTAATCAGTAATAGTTAATCTGTTAGATTGCATGAGATTAATGTGTGTGCATACTTGAACCCCAGGTGTGATTTGCTTTTGTTAATTGCTCGAATTTGTTAAATTGCTTAATCAATAAAAACTTAGACTTATTTGCTTGTGTGATCAGCACTACCAGTCATACTTCATAGTTACACGATTACATTGACCACATACTCATCGTGGTTCGACACCCTACTTACTCTAGCTTTTTTAGGTGATTAGGAACTTGATGTAATTTTTTTTGGCTAGATAGCGACAGTCTAGCATCTAATACCAAAGTGAGCCAACCTGAGACAGATTGCTAACCGTCAATGAGAAAACTAACTACCGTGGGAATATACCTCATTAAGTCGGGCCAACCAATCAGTGTCATTTTATCGTTGTTGATGTCGTGCCAACCAATCAGTGTCATTTTATCGTTGTTGATGTCGTGCCAACTTAAAGAAAATACAAAGGTGGCCGACGATGCAAATGTTCTTGCGAAGTGCACTTTAATAGTGCCACAACACGCATGTGGTACTAGTTCCTTTGTTCAAGGAAACAACATACAAGTAGTGTTCCTTCTTGTACACCAATCCACGTTTTGTTCCACCACGATAACCTATGGGGTAAGTTCGAGCATCGATAATCCATTTTCTTTGAGATTATTCTAGCTTTGGTTATTCTAACCAGACAACTTCAAACAACAATATCTAATTTATCTTATCTTCATTTTGAATGGAGTTTGGATCGTTGCAAAGCTCTCAGATATTATAAAACAAACCCGGTGATAAGTATCTATATATAATATTGTTATATAACAAATAGAGTTAAGTGTCATTTTAATATTCGTGGTTTGTTTAATTATGCAATTTTAGTACCATTGTTGAATTTATTGCAAATGGCTACTTCATTTTTCTAAAACTTTCCATTTTAGTACTTTTTTCAAGCTTCGTATATTTTTTTTGTTAAGTCAAGGGTAAATTGGTAATTTTGTTTATTAAATATATTTTCTCTTTTGAGCTAAGTGTCATTTTCATATATGTGGTTTCTTCAATTACGAAACTTTAGTGCCTATTTTGAATTTACTGCAACTTGATACTTTGATTAGTTTTGGATGCAAAGACAAAGCAAAAGAGAAATTTCATAGTTCATGTTATGATTAAAAGATCACTAAAATACATGATAAAATATATAAAACAACCATGAAATACATAACATAATTTTTAGCATTTATCTTAATTGCCAATTTTCTTCCAGTAGCTACAAGATCTTAGCTCATCGTAGCCACTGTTCTTGCATTTTCATCATGTGCGTTAATTTTGTTCAAAAGTCTGCGTATGATAAAAGTAGCTCTACACAACGGAGAATCAAGCCAAATAACAATTCCACAACTTATATCTTTTAGTATAACATCAATTAGGTCAGAAATTGGGGGACCAACATCGATAATTAGGTTAAAAGTGAACAACATTAGTATTTTAACATACCTTTCTACCACAACAACAAAAACATCGACCAGGGTTAAATGATGTTCAAGATGTTCGAACGACGGTTGACAAACCACATGGGCAAAACACCATATCGTAATTCACTGAACTTGAAAACGAACAATGTCTTTTTTTTTGGGGGGGGGGGGGGTTGATTTGTTCATTTAGGGTTACAGATGTCCTTTGCAATATGTAATGTCTCCTTTGGTTTGCCTTTGATTCAAAACTAATCCAATTATCTAGTTGCAATAAATTTTAAAAAAGTATTAAAGTTGCATAACTGATCATATCACAGGTATGAAAGTGGCACTTAACTCAAAAGAGAAAATAAAATGATTAAACAAAATTACCAATTTACCCCTTACGTAACGGATAAAATAAACGGAGTTTAAAAAAAGTACGAAAATGGCAAGTTTTAGAAAAATGAAGTAGCCATTTGAAATAAATTCAAAAACGGTACTAAAATTGTGTAATTGAACAAACCACATATACTAAAATAACACTAACTCTAACAAATATGTCCAAAGTCAGTGAAAAACATTTTCACTAAAAATTAATTAACATGGGGAATGCTAATTATCTTATTTCCTCTGATACTAAGTCTTAGGTTTGAATCTAGTTTCCATTGTTTTTCTGCGCCTTCGGTATAAGTTGCGGTTTTCCTAGTCCGTCCCCTCTGGTTAGTAGTGCTTCAGTAACTAGTGAAGCTTAAAGTGTTTATTATTACTTTTATACCATTTTTCTTTTGATACTCACTTGACATATGTCAATTAATTATGTCTTTTCACACTTCTCGTTTTTGTTGGCATTTGTTGAATAACTCAACCCTATATATATATAATTTTACTTTTTAGAAAAAAAATTACCCTAATAAGCGAAAAATCTGGATGGATTGAGGCCTGCCAAGGCCACTTATAAGATCCGTACTTGGCCCCTATTTTATTGTTTGCTTGTGGCCTCCAAATGGCTTGAGCAAGAGCAGTTACCCCTGATTGAACCTACTTATCGAAACGTGTCAAACAAGTTAATGGGTGATAATTAAGTTGTAAATGTGTTAATGGGATCAAGAGGTTGTAAACGATGTGTAAAGCAGCTTGCTAAGGTTGATGTGTTTAGTTAGACATGTTTACCGAGAACACCACTTACCGATTTATTTTATTTTTTCAACAGTGATGATTTGTTTATAAACGACCCATTTAATTTAAAATTCAAGACAATGACTCATTTAACAAACAAATTATATATAATAGCATAAACTCTGTATGACGGATACATGATTTTTTTGCGAATGATGGATTGGGTCAAAACGATTTGGGTAACATGTTCGTTTAAATCACGAATACTAAAATGAGTTTCTTGTTCATTCTAATCATAGAAACAAAAATTAACTTTAATTTTTCGTTCAAATCATGAAAACTGAAATTGATTTAACTTGTTTGTTAGAAACTTTCAGTTGGGTATCAAAATTGCAAAAATGTAAAACTAAAATAGCCTATTCGCTTGATGGGGGTGGGCTTCAAGAGCATTAATATAAATAAATTGAAAATATAATTTAAAAGTCAATGAACCTCATTAATAAGTCGATAATTGTGTTATGTACGTGTTTATCACATAAATGCATCCAAATGTAGGTGGGAGTTGTGGTATTTATCACACTTTTGTTCTAAGGTTATTGAACGATGTCTTGTCTTTTAGCAAATTTGTGCTATTACGGGATCATGCTTGTTTGTAAGAAGGGGCGGATACGGTGCCAAACGAGGGTGGGTGATATGGTTTATTCGAGAAAACCATCAATCTTCCAAGAACACAAGAGAATAAGAGAAAATTGACCAAAAATAATAATTCTTTCTTATTTTTTTTCTTAAACGAAATTACAATATATATATATATATATAGGAAAACAAAGACATAAATAAAGAAAAAAGATAATCAATAAAGAAACCTAATTTGACTATAATAAGAAAACTAAATAAAAGATAAATTTAAATGATAATAATAAACTTATTAATATTATGGTATCAATCCCGACCCCTTGAAAATGTCCTTGCCCTCAAGGACGGAATGTGGTTGCCATGGCGGTCGCCACTTGAGTCATACAACGACAAGTGGGGTGGTCTCATCGTAGCACCACGGTGGCCACCATTCGAGTCCTGCAGCGCTATACCCAATCTCCGTATTTGTGGTAGGGTGAGGCTTCATGGAAGCATCATGCGTTGGGTTTTTTCTCATCAGAAGTTTGCAATAATTTTTGGTTGATGGGGCGAAAGTTGTAGTTGGTGGTGTGTTTTTCCTTTTGAAGATAATAAATTTGACAACCTTTGATAGTTTCTTTCCGGTCTTCAGTTTACCGGTTGGGATGGGAACAAATGTTTTTGGCACCGATTTGGTAGTTCGAGTTGATAGAAGTGGTTCAGGTGGAATCGGGGGTGACAGCGGTATCAGGGCATGTGACGGTAATCGAATCAGGGTTATCTAGGGCACAAGTACAAAATTGTTAAGCATTGCATTAGTGAAACTATCCCATGTAATGAAGTCTGAACTCCGATGGCAACCATTGAACCACCAGAATAGTTCATCATCGAAGGATTCAACGACATTGGGAAATCGCTCGTCGCCAGAGATCGCGTAAAAGAGAAAATATCGTTCAGATTGAGAGATCCATAGAATGGGATTAGATCCAGTGAAACGCGGTAAAATGTAGTTTAATGTTTGTATTCGTTTTATTACCCGTTTGTAATCGGGTCCTCTCAATTAATGAAATGTTGAGTTATTAACTTTGTCATCTGGTTTTATCTTTATTGTTTTTTTAGCATTATTTGTATTAATGTATTCATAATCGTTTAAAGTATCAAATATGTGCATTTTAGCCCCTACCATTAGTTTTTACAACTTCTGGCCACTAACTGCATCAATTTGAATCAATTGTCGTTAACTATAACTGCGGGCACGGTTTGACCTTGCTATTCTCTAAATACTAGTCTAAAACCCAATAACGAGCACTCCACCCTCACTTCATCATCACGACAGAAACCCCCATCCCAATTTCATCTGTAAAACTGTCCAGAAGCCCAATTTAAATCATTCTTGGCCGAAAACCCTAACTCTTGGATCTCGTTCAATCCTTAACCATTTCAGGTAATTGAATATAGTTTCTTGGTCATTTTTTAACCCTCTTGAAAACCTCTCTGTCAATTTTGATTAACAGAGAGTGTAAGACCCTCAATTGAATCCTAGGGATCTTGGGGTTATGGTTTGATTTCGGATTATGTTTAAGTATTTTGCGTTTCATAGTTTATAGAAGTTAGCCACTGGCCTGGTGGCCAGTGCACTTCATGTTAACATTTAGACTCAGCCAAGGGTGCGGGTTCGAACCCCCTTGTTCAGTTTTGTGATATATTTTTATTTCTTTCTATTTTCCTATTATTTGTTTATCATTTATATAAAACTTTAATTATACTAAAAACCAATAATTTTTTTCATCCACACTCGTTTAACTAAACCAAACCCCGTAAAAATTTTATATAGAATCCTTAAAGTGTTTTCGTATATATATATATATATATATATATATATATATATATAATTCGGTATTTAAATTTTAATTGGTTAACGTTATCGATTTCGTTTAATAATCAAATATGATTTTTCTTCTTTATTATAATAACTAGCTTTAGAGCCCGTTGTTTCAGTCAAAAATTAACAAAGTAATTTTTGATCAAATTCGTATATGAGGTAGAGTGCTTGATCGAAAATAGGGTGAACACAATGATTTGATTTCGAGGGAAAAAGCCCTTGATCTATAGGATCTCCGGCACAAAAAACCCCCGGATGGTGAAAACTATCACAGTCTATTTATTAATAACAAAAAGGGTTACAATGGTGGAGATTATGATCAGTGTTACAATATTTTCTAAGTGTGTGTGTGTATTTTTGTTGTATTCGTAATGAATTGTGTGTCTTCTAGCTGATCATAGCCTCAATATATATACATAAAAGATAATAACTCCATGACTTTATAAATAATAAAGGTATTTTCCTAAAAATCTGCCATTGTCTTCAATATAAACGTTTCATGCTTTGATCACGTGGTTTAATGGCTTTAAATGCGAAGTTATATGTTGGACATGGTCTCTTAGCCGTTACATCTGTCAAAATAATGTTCTACACAGGAAACAATCGTTAGTAAATAATAAGTACTGAGGATCCTTGATCCTGACAGGATCTGGAACACATGCTAAGGATAACTGATCCATATCATATGCCAGGATAACGTATCCATAGTGTCAAATTTCCATGCCCAAACAGTTCATCCCACGTCTTTGACCGATTCTTTAGGGAGTCACTTGTAAAACATGGTCCCATCTGCGAAATAACCTCAAATATTTGAGGATAATACAACAGTTAGTAATTATTAGGGATGCCGAATACTGAAACCCCGTCAGCAAATCCGGGATTCTTATACATAGAAATGATTCCTGACAATAATACAGTTCTCCCATGTGCTAATATTAACTATAAGTGCGAGATTTCAGCATACAGTCAATATTTGACCGTTAACCATTACTTGGTTTTTACTCTTAACGGTTATAGCTCATTCGACACGTTTTCTTCAACCACCAACCCTGTATTTCGCATGGACTAAATCAACAATTAATATCTGCAGTTATAAATCAACACCAAGAGAGAAATATCTATTTATTAGCATTAATACTCAAGATACTAAACTTATTCGAGAATCCTGAACATATTCGGAATCCTGAGCTGACCACAGATCCGATTATAAAATTTGGGCCCTAACAATTGTCCCCAAAATTTGACAACTGCTTTTTACTAAATTCAGCTATTAAATTTTCCAATGATAAACTGTTTTCGATGTAGCACCAAAATCTTATGATTTAGCACCGGCTAAAGTTGACATCATTACGAGAATAGTTCAGTCCTTCGAAATCCCTGTTGTTGTTATTAAATCCTTAAGAAAAATGGAAAGGTTCTTTAATAGTAGTTTAAGTTTCAATTCCATAAACCAACACCAAGTCAGAAAATTTATCTTATAAATAAGACAAGTAATATGAAATATAGAATATTCACAAATAGTAAATCATACCATAATCATATAGCAATTAACCTTAATAATGTCTAGACCATTTTATCCTTGTAATAAGATCATTTTTCAGGATGTTCCTTCGATTTTGGGGATATACTCATAGACCTGCAATGTTAAAATAATCCTGAAAATAAATTCAGAAATTCTAGCGACAAGGCCCAAATAAACTAGCGACAAGGCCTAAATAAATTGGCGACAAGGCCTAAACAAACTGGTGACAAGGCCCTTAAAAGAGGCGAAAACCCCTTAATCCTTAGGAATAAGCTGGCGACAAAGCCCTTAGAAGAGGCGAAAGCCCCTTAAACCTTAG
The DNA here is from genome assembly GCF_021521415.1 of Bidens hawaiensis. Classification (NCBI taxonomy): domain Eukaryota; kingdom Viridiplantae; phylum Streptophyta; class Magnoliopsida; order Asterales; family Asteraceae; genus Bidens; species Bidens hawaiensis. The sequence continues at coordinate 2,585,949 of NW_027491014.1, forward strand.
GAATAAGCTGGCGACAAGGCCCTTAGAAGAGGCGAAAACCCCTTAAACCTTAGGAATTAACTGGCGACGAGACCCTTAGGGTTGGTACATCTACCATTAACTCTAGATTCAAACCAATAGCTGAGGATAGCGAGGTAACAAGTCACTATATTTCATGTGCTGGCCCCGCCTCTCGAACCATGGCTGAATAAACATACGCTACAGGCGATCTTAAGAAGAGATGAAAACCCCTTAAATCTTAGAAGGCATTGAATAATACCTTATCCAGCGACATAGCCCAAACTGGTGACAAGGCCCTTAGAAGAGGTGAAAACCCCTTAAACCTTTAGAAGGCGTTAAATAATACCTTAACTGGCGATAAGGCCCAAATAAACTCCATTCCATGTGGAGATACCACATATCTTCCGGCTACAAAACAGTCAAATCTAGGTGAGGGGTGGGTGTTAGCCTTGCTAACACCCCTCCGATGCCTAAATCAGTATCATGATAGAAGGATAATAATATTGAAAATTAATAAAAACATAAATTCGAATACATACCTTAGCTGCTTAATATAACAATTATCCTCGGGATAGAAGTCTTACATAAAATATTTTTTGAGGTGTATAGCGTTCAAGCCCTTGGTAGCAAGTCACCATCCAAAGTAGACAATCTATATGCCCCCTTTCCTGCTTCTGAGTCAACCAAGTAAGGACCTTCCCACTTTGGTGCAAGCTTTCCATCCGTAGGATTTGTAGTATTCTGAAAAGCTTTTCGGAGAACTGAATCCCCTTCTTGAAATCTACGAACCCTGATATTCTTGTTGTAGGACTTTGCTATCTTTTGCTGATAAGATGCCATTCTGATTTTTGCTAAATCCCGAGTTCTTCTACTGCATCTAGATCTTCAAGTAGACTTTGAGTATTATCTTCGGGATTTTGATGAGTGACTCTAGTTGTAGGGATAACCATCTCTATATGGATAACTGCTTCAGCTCCAAACACCAATGAGAAAGGAGTCTGACCAGTAGCATTCTTTGAAGTGGTCCTATTTGCCCAAAGAACAAAAGGTAGTTCTTCGGCCCACTTTCCTTTTTTAGAACCCAACTTTTTCTTCAAGCTATTGATAATGATCTTGTTGCTCGACTCGGCCTGTCCATTAGCCTGAGGATGGACATGTGTTGAAGTGATCATCTTGATTCCCCAACTGGCACAAAAGTTAGTTGTTCTCTTGCAAATGAATTGTGAGCCATTGTCACACACTATCTCTGCTGGAATTCCAAATTTTGTCAGGATATTGCGCTTGATGAATGAGATAACCTCTTTCTCTCTGACTTGAACAAAGGCTTCCGCTTCAATCCACTTCGAGAAATAATCAGTCAATGCCAGCATAAAGACTTTTCCTCCTGGAGCCCTGGGTAGCTTTCCAACAATATCCATTCCCCACTTCATGAAAGGCCAAGGAGATATAACAGGAACAAGGGTTCAGCTGGCTGGTCCAAAATGTTGTTATGTCTCTGGCAGGCATCACATTTCTGAAAATACTTCATAGCATCCCTTTTCATCGTTGGCCAAAAGTATCCTATCCTCAGGATTTTGGAGAATAGTGCTCTGTCCCCAGTGTGATTCCCACAGTCTTCTTCATGGATATCCTGAAGAACTTCTCGAGCTTCTGCCTTCTCCAAGCACCTAAGATATGGTCCTGCAATAGATTTTCTGTATAATATATCATTCATTATAGTATATGGGACTACCTTTGTGCGAAAAGCTCTAGGGTTTTCATCCTTGGGGATAACTCCATCCTGAATATATCTCCTGATCGGGATAATCCAAGAATTTTCATTATCCTCAGGATTCTTGAGTCCCATATCTTTATCATCATCTGATATTTCATTGACACCTTGCTCTCCTATTGCTGGGCTCAGGATATGTATGATAGGAATCTTGACACCTTCCGGCATCTTGAAGGATGAAGCTAAATATGCTAGGGCGTCTGCTTCAACATTCTCTTCTCTAGGTACCTGTGAAATATCAAACATTTCGAAACACTTTGCTAGTTTTTTGACTAGCTCTAGATATTTCATTAGTTTTTCTCCTCTAACAGTATATGAACCATTAAAATGATTAGTTAATAATAATGAGTCAACGTATACTTGAATAAACCTGATTTTCATGTCGATTTCTAGTTGTAATCCTGCTATCAAGTCTTCATATTCCGCCTCATTATTTGTGGCTTGAAATCCGCAGGATATGGATTGAGGTATGATGTCCCCCTGTGGCGATTTCAGCAGGATCCCGAGACCTGTTCCTCTAACATTTGAAGCACCATCAGTGTATAAAGTCCACTTATCTTTGATTTCTTCAAGTTGTTGGACTTCTAAGTCTGCCTCTTCTTTGAGTTCACTGGTGAAATCAACCACAAAGTCTGCTAGTGCCTGGGATTTGATGGCAGTCCTAGGTTCATATGTTATATCTTATGCACTTAGCTTCACGGCCCATTTTTCCATTCTTCCTGACATTTCTGGTTTTCTCAAAACAGACTTAATAGGGTAATTAGTTTTAACACACATAGGGTGAGTTTTAAAATAGTGTCTAAGTTTAGTAGATGCCATAATAAGTGCTAAAATTAATTTCTCAAGATAAGAATACCTGGTTTCAGCATCCAAGAGACTTTTACTTACATAATAGATGGGATGCTGTTGACCTTCGAGATCCTTGGTCAAAACTGCACTTAAAGCATTATTTGATACAGCTAGATATAGGGATAGATGTTCACCTTCCTCGGGTTTTATCAGTAGAGGAGCAGAAGAAAGATAAGCTTTTAAGGACATTAAAGCTTCCTCATGATTACTGATCCACTCGAACTTCTTATTTTTTCTCGGGATATCATAAAATTCTTTGCACTTTTCTGAGGATCTAGATATAAATCTGTTGAGCGCTGCTATCCTGCCAGTTAGCCTTTGAACATCCTTGACTGATACTGGGGATTTTAGATTCAGGAGAGCTTGTATCTGCTCTGGACTCACCTCTATTCCCCTTTTGGTGACCATGTTATATGTATCCCAAGAATTTGCCAGCCTTCACTCCGAAATGACACTTTGAAGGATTCAGCTTCATGTTGTATTTGTTGAGGATATCAAATGCGGTCTTGAGATCTTGGAGGTGATTCTCGGCTTTCTTTGACTTCACCACTATATCATCAATATAGACTTCCATCGTGTCCCCTAGTTGCTCTTTGAACATCATGTTACCTAACCTTTGATAGGTTGCACCTGCATTTATAAGTACAAAGAGCATAGCAACATAACAATAAATACCTGTGGGAGTCATCAAGGTCGTGTCTTCTTGATCTGAGGGCCCCATTTGGATTTGCTGAAATCCTGAGGATGCGTCCATAAATGTCAGCATTTCGTGGCCGGCTGTAGCGTCTACCATTGAATCTATGTGTGGTAGAGGGAATGGGTCTTTAGGGCAGGCCTTATTCAAGTCTGTGAAATCTACACAAACTCTCCATTTGCCATTCTTTTTCTGTACAACCACCACATTTGCTAACAATCGGGGATATTGAACTTCCCTAATCATATTCGCTTTCAAGAGTCTTTCTACTTCTTCTTGAATAATTGTGTTTCTCTCAGGTTCAAACTTTCTTCTCTTTTAATGGATTGGCTTGAAAGAATTATCAATTCCAAGTTTATGTGTTATAATATCTTTGGAAATACCCCTCATATCTTCATGTTTCCATGCAAATGTTGACAGTCTTGACTTGAGGAAATCGAGCAATTTTGACTCAATATCCTTAGGAATGCCCGTTCCTATTAACAATTTGACTTCATGATCCTCGGGATAAGGAAGTACTTTATTAATTTCTTGTTCCCTGGCTTCCATTACATCTCGTGTCGGCTTCTGTAATTGCTACGCCTGTAGGTATTTGGCAGTACACTTCATAGAAGAGGTGTAGCAATTCTTTGCAGCTTGTTGATCACTGATGATTTTGATAACTCCCCACGGACTTGGGAGTTTCACACATTGGTGATAAGTGGAGGGGACTGCTTCCATGTCGTGTATCCAGGGCCTGCCTAATATAATTTGCAACAAGACAAATAGTTAATAACACAAAATTTTTGCATTTTATTTACCCCTTCAACATATATTGGGAGCTTGATATCCCCAATAGTGTTCTTAGTCTCTCCACTGAATCCAACCAATACTGAGGAGTTGGGGATAATCTCATCCTCAGGAATATTCATCTTTTTCAGCACATCATGTTGAATAATGTTGACAGAGCTTCCACCATCTATGAGGATCATGCGCACATAATGGTTAGCCACATATAATGTTATTACCAAACTATCATGGTGAGGATCCTGAATATTGACTCTATCGCTTTCATCAAAGGATATGGTCTTTGCTTGAGTGAGAATGGATGTCTTTGTTGGTCTATTAACGACTTCTAACTTTCTTTGATCAACATTTCTTTTTGCAGCAGAATAAGAGGTTCCACAGATGTCAGATCCTCCGGATATGAACATGATTGTTTTTGCATCTGTTGGTGGAGGAGTCGCCTTTTCAGGATTTTGCTCTTTTCACTTCTTCCGGCCAAGTAACTCTTTCAAGTGGCCCTTGCTGAGAAGATAACTAATCTCCCTTCTGAGTGCAATGCAATCCTCAGTCAAGTGCCCAAAATCTTCGTGGAAGGCACATCATTTTGATTTGTCTTTCCAGGCTCCTTGTTTCTCCATCTTCTTTGGCCACCTGGATTTCTCACCTAAATCCTGCATGGCACACATTAATCCACCAATATCAACAGAAAAATAATATTCAGAGATCTTAGAATATTCTTCATCATCTCCATCATCTACTGCATTAATCCTAGGGTTATCAGGCTTGTAGTAATGTTTTGATCGATATGATTTTTCCGGGGATTCAGTTTTCCTGTTTATCTGATCATATTTTGGGATATCGATCTTTTTAAAGTTTTTTTATCATCTTCTAGCCTGATAAACCTCAGAGCTCCGCTTCTTGCTTCATCCAACGACCTGCATGGAGTCATAACAAGATCATCATAGAAAGATGAGTCTTTCTCTAACCCCAACTTATGAGCTTCCACTGCTGAAGCAGGGTTTAGATTTGGAATATCCAGTGACTCCTTGCTAAACCTGGTAATAAAATCTCTCAAGGATTCTCTAGGATTTCGGGTAATCCTATAAAGATCACCTGTCATCTTCTCAAACATTCTACTGCAAGAAAACTGGTTATTGAACAAGTTAACTAAATGAGAAAAGGAAGTGATAGTATTAGGAGGAATACTCAGTAGCCATTTCATGGCTGCTCCGGTCAAGGTTGACCCAAACCCCTTGCAAAGACATGCTTCCTTTATTTCCATAGGGATTAGGTTGATCTCCATACGCTCTCTATATTGTGCAACGTGTTCCTCAAGATCCGTTGAACCATTATACAGTTTCATATTTGGGGTTTAAAACTGTTTTGAGATCTGTACGTTACCAATTGATGAAACAAATTGGGATATTATGTGACTATTAGTGGGAACTTCAGCTATGGGACGGATTACACCAGGAACATTTGATATCATGTCCTTAACCTTCTGTAACTCCCGGGCTAAACTTGAACTTATGCATGCATCCTGCAAAAATCCTTGATTAGCACTAAAGGGAATTGTATTGAAAGTGTTACCCTGATTGATATTCTGAGGAACAGTCTGGGTGTTGTAGCTTGCATTACCAAACATAGTATTTCCTGGAGTAGCAAATGGAGTGGTCGAAGTGTTAGCCTGCATTGGGATAAAGTATCCCTGGTGCACCTCAGAGGATCCTGCGAACTGCTGAGTTTGAACAAATGGTTGCTGAGGATTAGACAATCCTGATGAAGGTACTCCCGAGGATCCTAACTGTTGCTGAAATCCTGAGGATACCGCCTGCTAATAAGGACCTGAGGATCCCATCTGATGGAACAATCCTGAAGATCCGGACTGTTGAAACAATCCTGTGGATCCAAACTGTTGAAACAATTCTAAGGATCCTGCATGTTGAAACGGCCCAGCAGAGGATGCGTGCAAGTATCCTTGAGACCCAGATGAGTGCAATCCCGTAGACCCTGAGTGCTGGAAAGATGAGGATTCAGGGTTGTACGCCATGGTCGACTCCGAACACACCAATCCTGAAGATCCTGGAGGAGTGAAGTCCAGAGATCTCGGGATTAGTGGTGTGAATTCTTCCGCCGGCTTCTTGGCTTTCCTGATATCTTCCGGTTCCCTCACGAGCATCTGGTTAGTCTTGTTCTTGCGTTCCATCTGTTCCTTTAAACGTCTATACATAGACAGAAGGTCGTTGTTGGACACCATGATGGGATCCTGGGGAGACGGCCTCGATCTTGAGAACACGGGAGTAGCAGATTTCTTCTGAATGCTGTCAGGTTTCTTCAGGATATCACTAGCAGGAGGAGGAGGAGGCATAGGAGGCCTCATAGAGGGGGCTGAACTGCGGCAGAAGAGGAAACATTCTTTGGTTGGGAAGACATGTGTAGATTTTGGAAATAGGGTTTAATTTGAGGGTTAATATTGATCAAAGCACCGTTTGTCCATGGTGGGCGCCGAATTGTTTCGGTCAAAAATTAACAAAGTAATTTTTGATCAAATTCGTATGTGAGGTAGAGTGCTTGATCGAAAATAGGGTGAACACAATGATTTGATTTCGAGGGAAAAAGCCCTTTATCTATAGGATCTCCGGCACAAAAAACCCCCGGACGGTGAAAACTATCACCGTCTATTTATTAATAACAAAAAGGGTTAATGGTGGAGATTATGATCAGTGTTACAATATTTTCTAAGTGTGTGTGTGTATTGCTGTTGTATTCGTAATGAATTGTGTGTCTTCTAGCTGATCATAGCCTCAATATATATACATAAAAGATAATAACTCCATGACTTTATAAATAATAAAGGTATTTTCCTAAAAATCCGTCATTGTCTTCAATATAAACGTTTCATGCTTTGATCACGTGGTTTAATGGCTTTAAATGCGAAGTTATATGCTGGATTTGGTCTCTTAGCCGTTACACATGTCAAATATAATGTTATACACAGGAAACAATCGTTAGTAAATAATAAGTAATGTGGATCCTTGATCCTAACAGGATCTAGAACACATGCTAAGGATAACTGATCCATATCATATGCCACGATAACGTATCCATAGTGTCAAATTCCATGCCCAAACAGTTCATCCCACGTCTTTGACCGATTCTTTAGGGAGTCACTCGTCAAACGTGGTCCCATCTGCGAAATAACCTCAAATATTCGAGGATAATACAACAGTTAGTAATTATCAGGGATACCGAATACTGAAACCCCGTCAGTAAATCCGGGATCCTTATACATAAAAATGATTCCTGACAATAATAGAGTTCTCACATGTGCTAATATTAACTATAAGTGCGAGATTTCAGTATACAGTCAATATTTGACCGTTAACCATTACTTGGCTTTTACTCTTAATGGTTATAGCTCATTCGACACGTTTTCTTCAACCACCAACCGTGTATTTCGCATGGACTAAATCAACAATTAATATATGTAGTTATAAATCAACGCCAAGAGAGAAATATCTATTTATTAGCATTAATACTCAGGATACTAAACTTATTCGAGAATCCTGAACATATTCGGGAACCTGAGCATATTCAGGATCCTGAGCTGACCACAGATCCGACTATAAAATTTAGGCCCTAACACCCGTGTAACACACGGGATGATCGAAAAAATTAAGTTACAAATAAAGTAATACATTATGTATATAGAAAACCGTATTACATCTATGCTTGTATCATTATACATAAATTGATTTTATTTACCTCACAAAATGATTTTTTTTTCAAAGAAAATGAACTTAATTAAAAATAATGCACGTGCAAAAACATACCCAAGAACACTCTATCTATTGAAAATTTATTCTCAGTGTCATATATGTATAACTAAAAGAAATTTGGTTATGAACAAATTTCAGAGAATACTTCTCATATAATAATAGTTTTGAGCAACACAATGAAAAGATTTTGATAAGTTTGAGGGCTTCTCGACTTTGCTAATTAACAAAATAAACATGTTAACCTGTTCAATTTTGTGAATGTTTTGCTTCACTTGAGCATAAATTTGTTTGACATGTTTCACATACAACATTCTGATCATTATTCAAGGAAAAGTTAATGCTGACACCAATGTTTCTAATTTGATAAAATTTGAAGCATTGATAGGCCTAGAGGTGGCATGTCGGAAGTGGTTGTCATTTTTCCTTAACTTTTAATAGTCATGAGAAAAATACTCAATGTGCAAAATCCCGAATCTTTTGACTCTTTCCAAAAATGTCCCCAAAATAAATTCGAAACCCAATTACATTTAAAATTCTAACTTTCAGTTTACATTTTCAAGTCAAAACATTGAACTCGTACAAGTTTGACGATAAATCTATTTGCATTTTTAAATTTTTAAAAATACTCAGATTACCGCTTTTTTACCAGTAACAAATTTGAGCCAAATGTAGTTAATTTGTACCAAATGATCTATTTACCAACTTTTGATATGTAAAAATCAAATTTAAGTTCACAAAAAACTCGAAGAAATTCATGATAAAAAAAACCCAAGAAACTAAATATTTGAAAGCGATTCGTATATACTATCCTTACAATTTAATACATATATGTGTAGTTTACTAAATTAACCGAAAAATAAATAGATAGATTTAAATCATATATTTATAATTTATAAATTTATATGACAATGTACAAAAAAATCAATAGATAAATGGATTTATTTTAAAAAAAATGGATCAACTTTTAAGCATTTATTTATAATTTAATGATTAAAAAATTACTTAATAAATTGAAAACATATTAGAGTTTTTTTTATTTACAATCTTTAACAATATACATAGTATAATATGTTCATGATAACATTTAAAATTATGTTCTTTTAATATTTAACAAACACGGTTTATTGTTGGTTTTTGGATTTCACAAAGTATGTTGTGAAATATATTCTAACAATGTATAGTAGTATAATATGTTAATATTTATTTTTATAAAAGTGTATAGATATAATATAAACAGAGTTTAAAGAAAAGTGAATAATTTAATCATGTTATAAATATAATATAAATGAAGTGAAAAGAAAAGTGAATAATTATTTATCTATGACATATATTAGTTTTGAAGGGAAAAAACTATGAGGATTAACCACAAACCGACACATGTCTACAATTATTTTACTTTAATAGAATATGTAGATTAAACTAATAAAATCTTAATTACACTTTTGTCAAATATTATATAAAATATAATAAACCCTTTTAACGATCTCCGAATCCGTCATAAACCTGTCATACCATGTTTCATGTTTTGTTTTCCTTTTATTTTATCTCGTTAGGATGTTTATGCTGGTTATACTTTTAAAAGTAGGAGAAATTGTCAGGACTTCTCATGGGACCAACTAGTTTGCTCTAATTATTACCGTCTCCTCGTTACCGTATTTCACATTCCAAGTGAGTTCTTCATAACCCCATTTTAATGCTTTTAATATTTTTGTGGTGTAGCATGTCACAAGTTTTATTTCGTTAGTTATGTGTTTGTTTATAAACCGATTCACAGTTATCGTACATGATAATACTATTCTTGTATATTATTTATAATTATACATGAACTTGCTTGCAATGTGTTTACTATTCTCATAGTGGAAGTTACGCAAACGCATACATATAGCGGGAGGGTCCGACGCGATGTACCTACGCCGTCTAACGTTACGACTTCGGTTGTTTCGTAAGGTGGTTCTCATTTCCCCTATTACTACGACCTCGGCTAAAGGAACGGGAGGACGTCATTAATTTATTTCATTTAGTTTACGCTTGAATATTTATTGCATTACGAACGATGAATCGTGCATTTTTTTTATATATATGTATACGCAAAAACATATGAAAACTCACCAACTTAATTGTTGACAAATGTATTATTTTCAACGTGCTACAGGTTGAATCGATGGTATATTAAAAATGAAGATCATTATTATACCTTATGTTATTTGAATAAAGAACTTATTTATTGTTTCGGTAAATTGTTTGTCTTTTTATTTATGGATAATTGTTTGATTTTTTACGTTATGAAATGAAATAAATTTAATTATTGTCGTTTTAATAGTGTTACGAGCTTATGAGTGATCTGTACGTTACACCCGGGCAAATTTTGCTTATAGCCACGATGTTACAGGATGTTCCCATAAGAGCTCTTCCAAAGTCATTTTGGCTAAGGCTCAATGAAAGCACCAATTGATATAGTTTATTCGAGACAACCGTCAATCTCTCAAGAACACAAGAGAAGAAAAGAAAATAGACCCAAAATAATAATTCTTTCTTATTTATTGTTTTAAACGAGACTACAATATATAGTAAAACAAAGATATAAAAATAGAAAAAGATAATAAACTAATTAATATAATAGGATCGTAGGAGTGGGCAAAGCCCCACAAGCCCACCATCCAAACCATATTCTTAATGTAGTTAATAATCCAATATTCTGTTTAAGCTCAAATGTCCACCCTTCCAACAAGAGAAAGGAAAAGAAATGTCAAAGAAAGCATATGGAAACATCGTGCGGTGAACCAAATTGGCGATAATGGTGTGGTTTTTGGTGTCGAATGTTTGGGGAAGAAGAAGAAACAAGTATAAATTGTTTTATTTTTTATGTTAAATAGAATACTAGGTACGGTCACACTTATCAATACTCAAAAGTTAAAACTCTACACAGTATTATTAAAGTTACTACTGAGGAGATTTCTTACTTTAATTTACTTTGGACTTACTGGTTACATAATACGTTAGCTTTTTAGTTTTTTAGTCTTCAAAAATTGCTATATTGGTTTTCTTTTTCTTTCTTTTTTTTCATAGTACTAATTTAGTTAAAGAGTATTAGTTCATTGCCTATGGACACGTTGAATTTATTTAATTGTTTATAACGTTTTTTTCTATTCTTTATAACAAAGAATAAAGTATAACTTCTACTAATTACACAAATATAAACTCTCACCAAAGTCTGTCTAACCTTCTTGTTTACATAACTTTTTAGATTCTTTTTAGCCCACTTCGTGAATTAATGAATGGTGATGTCTTTACAAGTAAAACAAAATATATGTGCTTATTTTACCCTTTTATAATTTTATATCGATTGTTTTGTTTGTGTAAATTGATTTATATACGGTTTCATTTACGAACTTTTAACAAGTTCTTAAAAAGAAAAGTTTTTATCTTAATATTAATAAAGATATAAAATTTCTTAATGAAATTCGGAAAAGGGTCCAGAAATTTATGTTGTTTTGGGCCTTCATAATGATTTGGCAGGTCATGCTTTCTTTGACTCGACTCATTTTTTACCCGATTCATTTTGTGCCCCTCGTAGCAAAATTTTCAGGATCTACCTCTGTTTGTAAGTAGACCATTCTTCTTTTGAGACTGAAGGGTGTATCGTTTGTATTCATAGTGACGCCATGCTAGATGCGAAAGATTAACAACGGATATTGTTGAGTGATCATTGACGGTAAATTTTACCAAAGAATCCCCTTACAACTTTTGTAAAGCCGTCCTAGGTCCTTGTTTAGGAAGGAATACTAAGGGACTCGGGGTAGTGCAGCGACTAAACATGCTCCCGATGTCCGTTGACAATGCTAATTAAAACTTCTGAAAGCTTAAAGTTGTTATACTTTAAGTTGGTGATCAAGAACACGAACACGAGATTTATAGAGCTATCTCAACTCTTTTATTAAAAAAACGACAAACAAGAAAAACTTAATAATACTAATACATTGAACCCAAGGTATATATAAACCTAGGGTTCTAATCCTATACTAACTCAAATATAGAATTTGAATCCAAAACAAATAGGATTATATAAAATAAGACCAACTTATCTTATAATAATAAACTATTTATTATATTAAATATTCTCCAAGATACTAGGAGTCTTCAACCTGATTTGGTGTTGGACACGTTTCCCTCTCAACACCAAAAATTTTTCAAGCCATGACACACATGAAGCACCTTGTCACACCCTACCATGGGGGCCTGGGCGTTTCGTGGACAACTTGGTACCAAATGTATGCAGCAGAATATTATTAATAAAAATAAGTTACAATGTTTGCACTATGTTTTTAAGACAAGGTAAGTATCTCATCTCTGACACTATTGCAGTCCCGTGTTAGGTTATACTAATCTTCTTAGCATCTAATCTTCATTGTTCATGTTAGACATAGACCTCTATCCTTAGTCATACTCATTACAATGCTAATCTAAACCGTTTATCCTCAACGTACATGAATACATGCTAAAAAGTGTCAACTAAAAAGTTGGTGAGTTCTTGAGTTTAGCTCACATACACATAAAAGAGTTAATTTATAAAAGCATAAAAGTTTGTGTGTATGTAAGTACAAAGCATGGTACACATCAATTAAGTCCACAATCAATCCTGCATTCGATCATTAGTCTCCCCTCGACTTACAACCGAACAACACCTGCCCCCGATTATTACTATGCCAAGCAATAATCCAAGCATTTAGGTCATATGCCGCAACGGTACGCAGACCTCAGTGTGGTTTACCCATCATAGGGTCACTGTGCGTAGGTTGGGTCTCCCAAATAGTACTACCCATACGAGCCCTAGGCTCACTTCCCGAGTTAATGATTGTGTAATCTTAAGTGGAATCATGGCAAAAAAAACAACACTTGATAAACATCATACCATAAGTAAAAGCCAACATGTATCAATCCCAAAAAGTTTAAGTAAAAAGGGCAACATGAAACTCACCTCAGTCTGTATGCAATATGTGTAAGTGAATGACAATCTATGAGCTTCCAACAATGCTAGACACCACCGAGTAAGCCTAGTATGTATATAACAATAGTTTTATATTTGTTGTTGGCGTTGTCGTTCGATTGAGCTCTTCTGGTATGTTTAAGTATTATAACTTATTATCGGTTGTTTGGCATTTCAAATGGGTTTTCCCATGTTAACTAATCATAAATGAACAATTCCTTAAACTAACAATGGTTCCCATAACCTTTCCTAGTATTATGTATTAGTCAACTCTATGTGTTGGCCGACTTATTAGGTTCCAAACAAACAAAGTTTCTTTTTTTTTATTAAATTTTACACATATACATGTTTATAGTATCTATATCATGTAGGGGTCATATAATTCATGTATAACAAGTAAGCATTACCATACATCACTTTGCCAAGTTTCAACAAAGTTACTATTTTTAGTAACTCCAGGTTTTCGTGAAGTTTAGGAGGTAAAACAATTTCAAAATATCATACCATATTAATGTTAGTAATTCTAGTGTTCTTATAATGAAAAACATACTTGGTTGTATAAAGAAATGACAATGCTGGTTATCACCGTTATCGTCGATTTTTTATGTAACGACCAGTAACTATGCTTACACAAGCAAAAATCCTTTGTATTGCGACTTCTCATTTATAATAATCATATATTATACGAAAATACACTATTTTCAGTTCTGGATATTCCATCAAGTTTCAAATGTACATTTTTAGTCCTCATGCATTGTTTAAGTAGCAAAACATAACAATTTTAAGACTAAATAACTTAATCGGTTGTTTCCAAAGTAATGTATAATTAAAATACAATATAATAAATAATTTACTGAAATATTATAAAAGTTTCTTTTTTATAATCCTTAAGACTCTTTGTTCGGTTCTTCTCAGTTTAACCGTAAAAATTGTTTATTTGCCGTTTCTTGCAGAGTAAGGGGCCGTTTGTTTTTCCTCAAAAGCTCTTCCAGACCACTTCTGTCTACGTCGCGCAGACCACGCGCAGATGTTGTGGTCTGCAGTGTGTTTGTTTTTCTGAAGACATTTTATTAAAAAAATCCCTGCGTCCTCTTCTCCTAAAAGTGTTGTTCATGTTACTTCTAACCTCTTCTCAACCTTTATTTCACTCTAACTCTCTCAAACCTAAAACCTAACACCTCCTTCTTCAACCCTCAAATCCCATCAGCCCCTGCCCACCTCTGATTCTGCCGCCACCACCTTGCTCCACCTCGCCGCCGCTCCTCCGCTCCCTTCCTCCTGCACTTCCGTCCATCCACCCCTGCTCCGCCCTGCCTAGTGCCTACGCAACCCCGTCTCCCACGCTATTCCTTCACCAGAAATCAAGGTAAGCATGATCTCAAAATTAAATTAATAGTAATTATTGTCAATAGGTTAGAAGTTTTTGTTTGTGACTGTCATTTTTATTCTACAAGTTCTATAGTGTTGTCCTGTTTCCATGTTGTTTTTGAGGCGCATGTAAGGTGTTTGATTAAATGCCTGAGTGAGTTGTCATTTTGTTTTTGAAGATGTCACTTTGGTTCTTTATTTGTTTAGTGTATGTTATCTATTTATAACTTAGATATGTATGTCTTTCTTTTTTTTTAAATTGTACCTATCCATCTTAGTTCGGGTTGGTTTGGGTTAGTTTGCGTCATGTTGTTTGATTTTTGTTTGCATTATTTTGGGTTATTTTGGGTTGTTCGGGTTATTCTAACTTGTATTTATTTGTTTGTTTATTTAGATTTGGCAAGACTCGACAAGGCCTACACTGATGGAACTTGACGATTTGATTATGAGATTAACTTCGGAACTTTTTTTATAGATTGTTTGTAAAGGCCTAATGATTCTCATACATGTTAATCTTGGATTATGTATTTTGATATTGTTAGTATTTTTAATTATTGTTGGATAATTTGTATTTTTTGTATTAAAATTGGATTTATGTATTTTTAGTTGTTGCTGGATATTTTGTATTTTTGATATAAAGTTATATATTGAAAGTTTTAGCAGTCTGTAGACGTTAAAAAACAAACACTTTTCTTCTTGCAGACTGCAGAGGTTTGATCCACCTCTTCTGCTACAGATGCACGCAGATGTGGTTCACAGACTGCAGACATTTTACCTCTGAAAAAACAAACAGCACCTAAGGCTATTTTATGTGATATTTCTGTAAGAATATATCATTTAATATATTTTCACTTTCCAACATCTATTTTGTGATTAAAAACACAAATAACTCGTAATCGCCTATCATTTTGTTATCATAATAAATTGTTTATATTTTATTGTGACAGAAACCCTTTAAATAATAAATTCAAAGTTAAAATATGTTATCTTAAATTTTAGTTTAAAATCCATAGTTAAAAACAAGGTTCGGTTATAAGACCGACTAACTGTTTGGTTAAAAGTTAACGGTTGTGTAATTATGTTTTATTTAAATTGTTTTAAATATAAAATTTTCTAACTAATATTTTCTGTAAAAATTATATTTTCATATGTTAGTATTATTTAGAATAATTTTTGTGACAAATTATATCGCTAAAATATTTGTTTAACGGTTTAACAACGTTGTTAAACATTTTACCATTATTTTTTTATAAAACGAGTTTTTGAATTTCATTCTTATAAAATATTCAAGTTATGTACAACAATGTAACAGTTAGGCTATACGGTATGTGCGTCGAAATGCCGCTCTCCAGATAACATGGCAAGCGGTGTCAGCGGCCAGTGGCGAAGCTTGGGCTTAGTCACGCGGGTGACCGGAGTCACGAACTCAAAAATTTCCGGGTGAACGATTCGGTTCGTGTTAGTGATTCGGGTCGGGGCGGATCAAACAATATGACATCTATATATATAATTTTTCTTCATTTATTCGAACGATTGTTTTTACAATAAAAAAACAAAATATTTTTTAACTAACAAAAACCTAAAATATTCATGACAATGCGAGAGGAATGTGAGTAGGGATAAGCAAATTCGGTATTGGTACCGGTTTCGGTACCGAATAGGTGCCAAAGTTTAAAGTTTTGGTACCGGTATTTCCCAAATTTTACATTCAATACCGATACCGAACCGATATTTTTGTATCGGTACCGGTTTAAAAAATTTGTGATTTTCGGATTCAGGATTTCGTTACCGGTACCTGTACCGGTATCGATACCGATCTCATTCCTAAGTGAATACTTAGAAGTATTGCAAAGACCTAAATAATTATAAAAACAAATCTTTACTATTCGACTACTATTTTGTAACTTTTGTTTATAAATATTGCAAGGTTAAATAAAAAAAATTAAACGATGGGGTATTATATTTTAAAAAACAGTGGTGACCGGTAGAATGTTGAAAAAATACATTGGGGTGACCGCGCGTAATACCTATAAAAATTTCGGAGAAAATCGCGAAATTTACCCTACTAACGGAGAAAACGGCAGTGACCGGGGCCACCCCGGGTCCCCATTGAGCTACGCCCTGCCAGCGGCAAACACCGCCCCGGCACTACTGGTGCCGCCCAGCGGCGAAAATGATGTGGAAAGTTTACCGATCAAAACGCCGTTGACATCCAACTTTTTCAATGAAAACTTCCCACTTTTTCTATATGCTCTTCAATGTTTTATTTCAGATAAGAAGAAAAAATTAGGAAAAAAGAAGCGAAGCCGTTAAAAAAAACAGAAAGAAGAAGATGATAGAATAAGATATTAATTTTAGAGTTTCGATTTTTTTAAAGCCCAATTTTTTTTGGGGGCCAATGTTAAGCAATTTAGCCACCCCTTTTCAAACCCAAATTTAGTTTTGAAGCCCAATTTAGGTATAATTAATTAGTGTGAATGTAATTTTGTTTTTATTTTACTTATATTAAATTAATTTAAGTTATATTAAATTAATTAGTCTTAGTTGTATAAATATTATTATTTTATTGAAAAAATAAGGAAAGTGATGAATTGGTAACCATTTCTATAATATTATGATACATAGTTGAGTGAAGTGTGGTATGATGTGACACTGACGTGTCATTGTAAAATGGAAAGCAAAATGGCTTCCACACTCTATAGTCTTATATTCTTAACATTAACAATAACAATGCGTAATAATAAAACAAGTAACATTAAAAGTTAAACTAGCTAGCAAACACCAAATACTAGCACATCTAACAAGTGTGCACATTATTAATAGCACATTTATCATGTAGGCACATTTTTATATTTATATGGACAAGCGAGCTTTCCGAAACTATCAACAATTAAGTCTAACACATAATTCATAAATATGTATTTGTAGATAAAATGATCACATTTGGTTTTATTATACATATCAAATTTAATGCTCAAATAGCTAAACATAAATTTTGGTTTTAGCAATGAACTTGCTAACCGGATTCATTGTCTTGACACAATATTAGCAACTTTATTTATTTTAATGTATATACATTCATTATCAAAATAGCAAACTTACAACCCAGGTTCTATAAACTAATCACATATTCGGTTGGGCCAACAAGTCAAATATACAAGTTATCTTTCTTAATTTCTATATGGCTGTGGGTTTTTATTATTTTAACGAGAGGTCTACCGGGCTCGCAGGGCCGGCCCAGACCCAATCCTGGGCTCGACGACCGTTAGGACACGGTTTCGGTGAAGGGCACAAAATTTTTAAATTTATATATATATAATATATATGTTATTTCAAAAATTAACCAGTTATATTGGGCCAAGGGCTTGTGAAATAAGGAGAAAAGGATAAACAAAGAAAATTAGTTGTTGCCGGAAAATTATCCGGCTTGTACGTAGTTGCAGTACGGTTGGTTTGAAGAAGATGATAATAAAAAAGTAATATTTTGTTATATAAAGTTTTGTACTTTTCTTTCATTTTCTGTTCACTTTTCAAGTTTACTTTTCTTTTTCTATTTTTGGTTTTATAAAAATGCAAAACTTAACTTATGTAACTCTACAGGAATTAGTAATTCAAATGGGCTTGTCTGGATTCTATAAATTTAGCGATCAACACATTTATAAATGTGTTTTGAAAAAAAAGTTTATACTAGGTGCATTTCTTATATTTGCCTAGGACACTTGAAATCTCGGAGACGGCCCTGCGGGCGCGCAACAGGTAAGTAGGCTAGACAGGTTTTAAGTAAATGAAATATTAATAGCATATTATATACCTCGATCGACTTAGATAAGTTAACCGAATACCCGAGCCATCAAAGGCTCGTTAATGCAGGTGACCCAACCTGAAGCCGAACACTCCAGCCTCCTCTTCATCATTGTAGCTGCTGGAGAGTCATGCTTTACCGGATAATTAAGCAGTTCACTGGAAAGTCGTACAAACCAAGCGTGTTCTACCCTAACTGCCGTTGGTGGATTAGAACCACCCTGTCCGTTCGCCTTGTTGACATGCATGGGAGCCCCATCGGATGAAAACAATCTTCTGCACCGGCTGTTGCTACATGCTAAGCTAATACCACCGTGAATCACCTGATAAAGTCTGGTATGTAGAGAGGCCGATAGAATGGAGATGGTGCCATTGTGATTTTCTTATATTATAGAAGGTTAATATTGAAGGTTTCTTGAGAGTTGAGAAGAAGGAAGAGATGGCAGGACTTTGGGAGCATGAATGGCAGCTTTTGTGATTTCAGCATAAAATAATGGGGTTAAGATATTGCATAAAATGGTTGTGATTTCTCCAACCGCCAATCCGTGAATTAGTTTAATTATTATTATTTTTTTGAACGACGTAACGCCGGGTACTCCGTACGCGACCTCCAGTCATCCCTCATCTCTCATATATATTGGTGATAGTGAGGTTTGAACCCCTACCTCTTACTAGTAAAGTGAGTGCTCTACCATTGAGTCACATCCAATTTATAGTTTAATTATTTAATACTATCTCCGTCTCATTATAAGTGTCATAGTTCGACTTTTCAAGTCTTTCTTTTGCAACATTGACTGTAAATATTTTTGTTCGTGTCATATAATACTTGATGAAAGTTATATCAATGTAAAATACATTTAAAACCCAATCCCTTTATATATTTTACATTAAGAATTATATAACACAAACAAAAATATTATCGGTAAAAGTTAAACAAGAAAGATTTGAAAAATCAAACTATGACACTTATAATGGGACGGAGGGAGTAGTTTTTAATAAAATTCTGGAATTTATAATTATCAATTAATTGTTATAACAAAATTGATCTTCTATATGATGTTGTTGTGCCATTTAGAAAGCCTGATAACCCTACCACTCGGAGTGTTGGTTCATTGATTCAGCCCACTAAACTACCCCAACACGGAGATCTAGCCATCACACACGGTGATGTCACATCAACACGACCAGACAAACTGAGATCAAGCCATCGTGACACACCACATGGCATCATTACTCCTTGACACATGGTGATTTAACCATCTCGACACACGGAGATTTAACCATATTGACACATGATCATGGCACAACGTCACTGATGACCTTCAACATCAAAAACTAGTTTTAGATACGTTCAAACTAACTGGTCTTGATAATTGAGAGAGCCTTTACGAAAGATCTTTTAACCAAGAGAAGGGTAAACAATCTAGACAACGTCCTTCAACTCGTTGAACACCAAAAACTAAGTTGACACACAACCTAGATGCACCCCGGTTTACCGGCGGACCTGAACCACCTTGTAAGTTATAACTGCTATTAACGCTCGTCGACAGCCCTCACATCCGTCGTCTTTCGATGTCACGTTAACTGTCAATATTCTCTACAACAATAGGTTTGCTTTGCTTCTTCCATTACAATTCTGCCTAACTTTCGATCGGAAAACCTAAAGCGGTTTGATCGGAACCTGGACACACCATCGATCATTGCTGGACACACCATTGGTCGAAAACATACCGCGGTTAGAACCTTGACACTAGACCGAGATCTTTTCTTGCGGTTGCGCTTGGATAATATCACAAAAATATAACTTTGCTTGGTCGAATTTTCTTTCTTGAAAGTGTTCCTTGGTTACGAACAATGATGAATTAATTGTTACTTTGGCAGCAAAAAACAAATCTCACGCATACCAACTTTGGTTTGACAAACAAAAACCAATAACTTCTTTTATAAAGAACACCAACATATGGTAAAAACTTCGTGACATGAGCCATTAGCCAATCAAGATCGACTACTTCGTATATCTCCTCTAACAATCACAGGCCTTGATGTTCATTACCATCGTCCCAAACGGCACTCCCGCACGACAATAATTGACCCGAAACAAGTTACCGGGTTCGTCTACAGTTGTTGTTAATCTTCTGGTTGCCTCTCACACCTTTCTTCATGCCTGCCCTCCAACCACGGACACACCCGTCGCAGAGGATGCCCCGATCTTCAAAACCACTTCCCGAAACGTGTCCTTGGCTCTGATGCCACTTGTTAAACTTTAAGCAGGTGATCAAGAACACAAACACAAGATATATAGAACTCTCCACGACTCTTTTATTAAGAAAACGACAAACAAGAAATACTTAATAATATTGACACATTGAACCTAGGGTTATATAAACCCACGGTTCTAATCGTATACTAACTCAATTACAGAATTTGAATCCAAACAAATAGGATTAAGTATATACTCCCTCCGTCCCGGTCGAAGTGTTTTAGTTTGAAAAACACAGTTTAAGATAGATTAAATTTTCTTTTTCTTTGCTTACCAAATGACACTAATGTCCTTGTAAAGTGGATCCATTAATATTGTTAATTAATGTTAGTTGTGTGTGTTTAAGTGTAAACTTGGAAATTGGCTGATAAATTTTGAAAGTGAAAACTTGGAATGAGACAAATAAATAAGGAAACATGGACACTTTTAATGGGACGGAGGGAGTAAAATAATACTAACTTATCTTATAATAATAAACTAATCATTATATTAAATATTCTTCAAGATACTAAGTGTCTTCAACATGATTTGGTGTTGGAAACGTTTAGCAAAAGTTGTATGAAAAAATTAATTATAAATTTGGATATTAAAATTTACAAAATGTATCATAAGTTAAATAAGTTTTAAATTACAATAAAGTTAATAAAATATGTATTTAACTCATGAAATACCAGGACATCAAGTCTACTATTGTAGCTAGGGATGGGTTTGGGTCGGGTTTAGGTATTCCAAAACCCATACCTGGTTATGAAAGTTCGTCCCAAAACCCGCCGGGTTTTAATCGGGTAATTAATCTTCGGGTTTCTTATCGGATTTTGATAAAATACCCGTGGGGTATAACCAGCTCAAAACCCGCTAGGTTCTACCGGATTTTGACAAAATATAACTAATCGATTACAAAGATGGTTACCATAAACATAAAATATCTCAAATAATTGACATAAACAAGTTTCGAAATTAATATATTTGGAATATAGTGTGTGTGTGTGTGTGTGTGTGTATATATATATAATAAGTTGTATCGGGTGCATCGGATAAATGGGTTTATGTTATCGGGTAATCGGGTCGGGTAATCGGGTATATTAGAAATCCCAAACCCGTCCCAAAGGGTATTACCCATCCCATTTATGTCGGGTTTCGGGTTTTCCCATCTGATTAGGGTTTCATTGTCATCCCTAATTGTAGCCTGCGTTCAACTCTAAGTAAGTTAACTTAAAGCTATTTAAAAAATATGATTGTAAGATTGTGTGTTGATAACTAGCAAGGGTTAGTTAAGACACCACACCACACCACACCACTATCACGTATGCATAAATACTTTAGCTAGTCACCCCTTAACTTAAGTGTTGTGAGTTAACTAGATGCTAATCATTGTTTTAATAGTGTTTTTTTTACTAAAATTTATATATATATATATATATATATATATAAACCAAGGTTCAAATTAAAAAAAAAAATTCCTACAAATTAATATCATTCTGGTGATATTTGGCATGGAATGATTCTTTCCGTGTTTCGAATATAAGCCAATCAGGTATATGTGAGAAACTCAAAACTTTCTCAATTTGACGTTTACTTATCGTATCGATAATAGTTGTCATTCATCGTCCATTTTCTTGCGATGATTTTTCTAACCGAGAGAAGTTCTTAAAGTTTATTGTCCAGCTTTGAAAGTGCACCTGGGGATCCAATGATCCATTGCGTATCTATCTCATATCAATTGGATGTATGTTTTATTATTTGTGGTGTCAAAAGGTTTATCAGCTGTTACTAGATTTCCTGTCTTAAAACAAAAAAAACTACACAGATAATAATTTTGCATATTGTTTTTATATGAATAGGACAAAGATGCTAAAGTACAAACTAGGAAAAAAGACAAACTTGGAAAATGATAACAAGACCTAAGACCATGTGTAGTCATAAAGCTCCACGTACAGGGGTTATGCGTCACGTGACGTCCAGTCAGAGTTATGATTTTGTACAAAAACAGGCTGTAGTCATAACTTTCCACATCCAGGGGCTATGCGCCATGTGACGCCCAGTCATTATTAATTTTATTTGTTTTTTTAAAATAATAATTCATTTAAATAATTAAATATATAATTAAAACACTATATTAGTAACATAAACATAAGCATAAACCAAGTTTTTTTTTACCAAAGGGGTTTGGGTAAAAAGTGTTTACCAATATGAAGATTTTGAAACTTATTTACCTATAAATGGTGTGGGGTTAAAATTGCAATAAAAAATATATTATGGGTTTAAAATTACAATAACAAAATGGTGTGGGTTATAAATTAAAATAAAAATATATAATACACCATTCCTTCTCGTCTTCTTCAATTCGCCGGCCACCACCACCATTTTTCCGGCGATCCCGTTACCACCCACCACCACCACCATTTTTCTCCTTCTTCTCCGATCTGTAACTCACCCACCACCACCATAACAACAAGACCCACCCACCCAACGGCTATTTCTTTTGATTTGTGTGCCAACCCCCGCGTTTTGTATACAACGCAGCCAAAAATCAATTTCATATAACGCGGGGGGGGGGGGGGGGTGTACCCCCCCGCGTTTTCGTCCTCAACGTTGGTGGCAACGTTGCCACTACGGGTGGTCTAAAGTTGATTCAAGATTTAGTTGATCTAGTGAGTCAACGCAATATACACAATAACATGTGCTTGTTTAGTGGAAGATTGTTGGGTTAGGATTTGGTGGAAGCCTTTTGGGCCGGGTTCACTGTGTTTGACAATTGACATATAGGCGCCTGGCTGGCCTGTTTAAAATATTTAAAAGCTCAAGTTCCATCAAATTTTTTAGACAAAATACATTTTTAACATAAAGCCTCGTTTTTCTTCTTTGTTTTATGTATCGGCTACACTTGAACAAAATCTTTTACCCCATGCTACCATTCAACTTTTCTTATGGATCCGTTAGTGATTTTATAATGTATAAATCCATGCATATGCATTGTTGTTGTGGTTGTGCACATATAAAATGTCAAATATCATGTCATTTATATATCAAATAAAAGGATCTAATTAAAATAGAGAGGTGGATAAACGAGCAACAAACTACGCCGCCACCTGTTTTGAATGGCAAACCCGTTCCTATTGAAAACAAAGTTACAGTTTTTTAACGCCACCACTGTAGAAGCCGACACATATGTAGAAAATAATATATATTGATCATATCATTGATGGGACACGTGTTAAGTAAAACTCAAACATGCTATTAGATAGTATACTTACATGTGTGCGTGAAAACTCAAAATAACTATTTTATTGTATTCTTAGACATGTGCATGTAGCAAAAAAAAGTAATAATAAACATGTGTATGCTGGAAAATGCACATGTTCATGTTACCGGAAAATATTTTCTCAAAATCATATAAGACATGATAGAAGAACATTTTAACATATATATAATCTTTGGCTTTTCATTTATAGCTTTTACGCTATATTCCCGAGTTAATTTATTGATGGAAAAGAAATGAAATGAGGGGAAAGAAAAAAATTATCGTGTTCCAGAGGTTTTTTTAAAAGAAGGAAAAGAAAGGAGACGAGAGAAAATTGTGTTCCTGAGTTTCATAAATGAAAGAAAAGAAAACAGATGGAAGGAAAATAAGGAGAAATAAGACGTAAATTGGAATGAATTGTTTTCTTTCTAATTTGGAAAAAAATGGAAAGAAAGAAAGGAAAGATAAAAGGGAAAAGAAAATAAAAGAATTTTTTTTCTTTCTTTTCTTTTCTCTTATAAAAGAAAATAAGTATTCTGGATTGAATATTTAATTTATAAGGGTGGGAACCGGGAAGTACACAACACAAAGAACCCGAAAACAATCAGTCACAATGTGCTACCCAAACCACTTGCAGCGGTGTTCCAGTGATAAAACTCAAGCCGGTTGTCCATATTTAATGCTTTTCATCGGGTTCACAATCCCAAATGCTAACTTGATTGGCGAACTCAAACAGCTTGCTACGGTTTTCTTGAATGTACTCAAATGTACCCAAGCAATACCCGAGAGTGCCCACTTTAAGTTCTCATTTTAACCCTCTACTTTATATAGCTATATTACTTTGTAAATGTATGTAAATATATATAGTTATCAAAAGATACAAAGATGATTAACTATATTCCTATAGCATCTACACAGACTTTTATTAACGTTGATTACAAAAAATATTTAAGAGATAATAATGGTAGTACGTAATGAAATAACTAGCCACTAAAAGAATTCGTTTGTTCTTTTTTGTTAGTGGCTATCCAATTACACAAAATTTTACAACCTTTTCTTCACAAAGTAGACCGAGACAAAGAGATCAACACTGTCATCCTTAAGACGCACATACACTTATCCACAACCTTTGACTTCTTAAGATGAATCCCAAGATTCTTGTTTCGATTTAGATCATGTCTTCCCAGCACTATAAATTAGCTCAAAAGCATTGAAGAGGTAGGTCCTAGCAGAGTCCAGTTGGACCCGCAAGACTCACCTTGAACAGGGACGTCTGCGCAATAACCAACTGCTCCAGCAGGACACCATGCTCAAAGAACCTTACGCGCAGTACGCCAGCTGTACCCGCAGGGAAAGCCTCCCAATGGTGAAGTACCCCGCCTGTTCCCGCAGCTGCGGATACAAGCCATCAGGGAAGGCTACCCGCACTAACAGCAAAGCTACACGCACAAGGCATTCGTTCAGTAGTCACATGAAGGAATGAGCAAGGCGGGAACACTCCCGCCTAAATGAGCAAGTCCGTATGCTTCTGGAAGGTCTTCCGTACTATACCTACTAAGGTATGGGCGGAACAAACAGTTTGACCAGAGCAGCCCATAAATCAAAAAATTTATTTGGGAATTTATTATTTGTCGTTTTGGACTTCCACAGAATTTGGTGAGCGATAACGGCACCAACTTTGCTGACAAGAAGCTACAACAGTGGCTAAAAGAACTTCAAATCACCCACACCTTTACCTCAGTGGCACACCCGCAAGGTAATGGTGAGGTGGAAAGAGCAAATAAGAGCATCGTCGAAGGCATCAAGAAGAGACTATTGGAACACAGATCCGGCTGGGTGGACGAGCTTCCGCACGTCCTTTGGGCAAACAGAACGCTGAAGAAGGCCAGTACGGGAGAAACCCCGTTCAGCCTCACTTATGGCACTGAAGCCATGGTCCCGGTCGAAATTGGTCTACCCTCACCAAGGGTCTTGATTCAGCCAGAAGACAATGATGCGGAAAGACGGTTGGATCTTATGCTAACCGAGGAACGCAGAGACTTAGCCGCAGTGCGTGAAGAGAACTACAAACGACAAATGCAAAAATACTACAACAAGCGGGTAAAACTCTGCAACTTCAATATAGGAGACTACATACTGCGTAACAACGAGGCTTCAAACCAAGAGCGCCCGGGAAAGCTGGCCCCGGTCTGGGAAAGGCCATACATTATCAAAGAAGTCCTGGGAAAGGGCGCATACCGGCTCGAAAGGCTCGATGGCACTCCCATCCCAAGAACATGGAATGGAGCTCAATTACGCAAATGTTATATGTAGATCAATTCCAAAACTTGTAAAGAAAAGGCCTAGAGCCACTTCTAATGGAAATGATTCTCCTAACGTGTTTACCTTTATACTTATGAACTTCCCACTGGTGCCGGTATTCACCGCATAAATGGGGGAAGAAGTAAGTCGTTACGTGTGGAAGGCGGCAAAACCCGCATAAACACAACGTTAAAAATAAGGGAAACCTACACGCAGGTCAGATGTAAGTAAAGTTTAGCCATCCTTATAAGTGCAAGTGACGGTCTTACCCGCACAATCACGAACAAGGAAGCAAAACTTCAACCTATCATCTACCACGTTCAAAGGTTACCCTAAAAAAAAAAAAAAAAAGGATAAGGAAAACCTACACGCAGGTCAGATATGGGTAAAGTTTAGCCATCCTACTACGTGCAAGTGACGGTCATACCCGCACAATCACGAAAGAGGAAGCAAAACTTCACACCTATTATCTACCACGTTCAAAGGTTAACTTATCCTCAAAGATGAGGAAAACCTACACGCAGGTCAGATGGTAAAGTTTAGCCATCCTACTACGTGCAAGTGACGGTCCTACCCGCACAATCACGGAAGAGGAAGCAAAACTTCACACCTATCTACCACGTTCAAAGGTTAACTTATTCTAAACACTTGGAAAATTGCTAATTTAAACTAAAGTATGTGTCATACAACGTTTAAAAAGCAAGGAATCCAATGAATCAAGCAGTCTTAGCCGCACAAAGATTTACATTTTATAAATATTCGTTACAAGAATGGCCGGGTAACTACCCGCCTATAAGAAAGTAAATCTATACAAACTAAATCTATCCTAGCAGCGGGAAGGGATCTTCAGGATCAGACTTCAGGGCCACTTCCACTTGGACCAGCGCCGTCAGTAGAGCGTGGCTGTTCAAGGAAAGCCTTAAGGATAGGTAGCCCATCATCAGCAGCAGCAATTTCATTCACCTTCTCCACCACCGGATGCGGGAAGGCGGCGTATTGATTTACTGCTTGGTCATATATGGCTTCAGTATCTACATTGTACAAAGGGAAGTTGGATGGCGGGGCGCCTTTCTCAACAAACCCTAGACCAAGCAGGAAGCCGACTCGTTCCCCATCCTCGTGAGAAGCGTTGAGGGCTGCGCTCATAGCATCGTCGTAAGATGTCTCTGAGAAGACCCGATGCACAACCTACATAAGAAAATATACAAGTGTCAACACCCTATTTACAAAGAAAAGCGTGAAGACATGAAGATAGACTTACCTGAGACAACGCTTCTCGAAGAAGCCATTCCTTGGCAACCAGAGCTTCTTGAAGGGCGGCTTGAGCTTGGGTGCAGGCGCGTTCGGCTTCGCTTTTGTTAAGGTTGGCAAGTAGCACTTCCTTTGCGGCAGCCTCTTCGACGCCCTTAAGCTTCCGCTCGGTATGGTCAAGCACGCCCCTCTGGTCCAAGATCTCCTGGAGCTTCTTGGCATCTTCCATCGCCAAGGCATCATGAGCACGTTGGAGAGCCTCTAATTTGGCCTTGAGCTCCTCATTCTCCACGCGTAAAGGCTCAGCAACGGCTTCAGCCTTGGTGGCCCTCTCGGTTGCGTTCCTCGCAGTCTCCTTAGCCAGCCGAAGCTGTTCGTTAACAGCTTGGGCAGCCTTGGAGCGGGCCTCGAGTCGCGCTTGAACCTCAACCTCGAGGGCCTTGAAGGCCTTCTCCTTCTCCGCAGCAGCTGCGGACAGCTTTTGGTTCTCCTCCCGAAGAGCCCGCGCTTGAGATACTTCCTTGGCGCGAGCTGCTTTCAACTTGTCGTTTTCACGACAAAGCAGCTCGACGCGCGGCTGCATCCGGGCCTGGAGAACCCGAAGCTCGTTGGTTAGCCTACCCTCCTGGTAGCTAGCCATGGCTTCCCCCAACGCACCATGGGAAGCAGCGTGGCGAGCCCATTCCACGCACTCCACAGGGGTACGAAGGGTTGTTCCTCGGCGGATGTTCCATCGTGGAACATACACTTCATTGGAATCCGACACTGCAAGAAACACAAAGCAGTTAGGAAAAGATGATAAAATATATATGTATAAAATGGGCCAGAAAAACCCTACGCACCTGTAGGGTCAATTACAGGCCGATAGCCGCCGAACCCATCACCTGAACCCAATGGAAATCCATCCAAGAGGTCAGGCAGATGGGAAGGTGGCGGAGAGATGCGAGAAGCCCCACGCGTACCTGATGGACCGGCCGTCGTTGCCGATGGTGGGGGCATGCTTGCAGCCGCCGTGGTCGCTGCCGCAGAATCCGCAGCAATCGTAACCGCCGGCTCTGTGAAGGATGCTGTAAAAATCGCACTCACAGCCGGCGGTGACGTCATCTCGGCTGGAACAGTCGGCTCAAAGGAGTGAGCAACTGATCCAGCGGAAGCAGGCGCAGGCGCCTGGGTCGACGCCTCAGGTAGGCTGACCAAGCCTACCGTCATTGGCGGAGAGGTAATACTCGGCCCTTCACCCTGGAATGCGCCAACATCCACGCCTGCGTAAAAGAAGAAAAGTGTTAAAAGACTAAGGATTAAGCTATGAAGATAAAAGCTAAAGGAAAGTTGTACTTACGGGTTTTCTTGAGCCTAAAGGTACGGAGAGGCGGGGACGGACCCGATGGAGCCGGCCTCTTTGCGCCGGTAACCGTCGTCTTCTTTGGCTCTCCGGAAATGACAGTTGCAACCTCCGGAGCAGTGGTCTTATCACCACCGGGATTCCTCGCCACCTCTTCGCTCTCGGTCTCCGAATCAGACCGAGGCGCTGGATCGGCAGTGGAGGCCTTCTCTTTCCCCTTCCCGCCGGCAGCCTTCTTCTTCCGCACCAACGGAGGACCATCTGCGGATTCCTCATCAGAACATACGATTAGAGGAATTCCAGCAGAGGTTTCAACATTGAGGGGTCGAGGGTCGAAGAGCGCCTTACCTGGCCGACGGGCGCTGAGGATCTCATGGCCTAGCGGATAGACCTCCAGGAACCGATCCGCGGTTTGTTCGAGGATGGGCAACTCGTTCTCATCTAGAGCGCGAGTACCCATCCGTGCGGGACCGTCAGCCTCCCGCGGGTTCAGGAGCGACTGCAGGTCGTTCCCCTCTGTAATAAAACAGGAAAAAAGTTAGAAGAAATTCAAAATCAACAAAAGGGAGAAAGGCATACCGTAAGGAACAGAGTTCGAACCGTATTCGAGGACGATCGGAATCTTGCGCGCATCAGCCTCCTTCCACACCCGGCTCATCCCCAGCATCACCATCCCGGACTCCGCAAACCGGTAAACAGGAGATTGGACCCGAGATATCTTGGCAAACCATTCCGCCTCCTGGTAGCTGGAGGCGTGAAGGCTGGGAAGTGCCTGCCCATTCTTGAATTTCATAGCAATGGGGATGGCGCGGGCGGATATGAAGAAAAACTCCCTCTTCCATGCGCGAAGACTGCGCTCGGTCGCACAGATCTTTAAACCCTTAATCCGGGTCGTCAACGTGTACCACCCCTGGATGCACCTCCAAGTGTAGAAGGTCATCAGGCGGTCAACATAGGGCTCAACGCCCAGTATCTGGCACACCCACTCAAAATGACGAATCTTGGCGATCGCCATGGGGTGCAACTCGGTCAAATGAACACCATGCCTCTCGAGGACACGGTAAACAAACTTTGTCAATGGGAACCTAAGATTCCCATAGACAAAGAATGCTGCATAAACCCCGATCTTGCCTCGGGGGGCATCGTACACGGTCTGATGGGGTTCAGGAAACTCAGGCTCGAGAGACTCGAGCATGAACTTCCTGACAACATACCGGTACAGATCGCCAGGAAGAGCACACTGGCACTCACCAGCAGTACTCCTGTCGTCAGCTGTAGAATCGATATCACGAGACATCTTGTAAAGGAAGAAAAACGATTTCGGGAGAATGCTTGCCTGAAAAGGATAAGTATTCGCCGGAAATCGCAAAGAAGATGAAGAAGAGTGAAAGTGTGAATTACAAATAACCCTCTCCCCCTTTATATACTAATCGCAATTAATGCGATGAAATTAATGCGGAAGAGAGAGAAAACAAAGGTGCAATGAAACCATGACACGTGGCAAAAAGCAAGCTGGCAACAGCTGTTGACAGGACGCATACCATTAATTTCGAGGCCACGCGCCCGAAAAAACGCGACCACGCGCCTGAAAAAGCGACTGGAATGACCATGTACTGTCACGTCACCATAACTTCCTGCACGTCCTGACAAAGTCAGAAGAAACCGTCGCACGACGTTTGAGGTTTGGACTGTTCTTATCCTTTCACCAACTCTTCGAATTTCAAAATTCAAAAAGATTCAAGTGAGCGGGAAAATACCCCTTACCTTGGCAACCAAGTAACCGTAAGACGGACGCGGGTACAGTGTTAAGGCAAAACCCTTCACATACCTAGCACCCGCAGGGAATTGAAGCCAGGAATAACTTGGCAACCAAGTAACCGTCAGACGGATGCGGGTACAGTGTCAAGGCAAAACCCTTCACATACCTAGCACCCGCAGGGAATTGAAGCCAAGAATACCTTGGAAGTAAAGTAACCGTAAGACGAGTGCGGGTACAGTGTCAAGGCAAAACCCTTCACGTACTTAGCACTCTGCAGGGAATTCAAACCAAGAAGGATTTTCTGGGCCATGCTTGCGGAAACGTGAATAACATTCCCGCACGATTGGAACGTCGAGAGCTATATTGTTTGAAACTCCAAGATGGAATTGGTGGTTTCAGCATAAATGATCACTATGTCGAAAACCACCAAAACCCCATGGAGAATCCACACAATTGGGACTCAACGCTCCTAACGCGCGAGGAGGTTACAAACCTACCCGCTTCACACCCAAAGATCAAGCAGAAAAGTCGGGAATTTCTGCGTGACATCAGGAAAACCGCGGGATGAATCACCACGGAAAACCGAAAAACTATACCCTTTTCAAAACCCCTTGCTAAGTCCAAAAGTTTTCAAAACCCCTTGCTAAGTCCAAAAGTTCACCTCACTTCATTAAACATTCATGAGAAGAACATTGGACTGGGGGGACTTGAAGAGGTAGGTCCTAGCAGAGTCCAGTTGGACCCGCAAGACTCACCTTGAACAGGGACGTCTGCGCAATAACCAACTGCTCCAGCAGGACACCATGCTCAAAGAACCTTACGCGCAGTACGCCAGCTGTACCCGCAGGGAAAGCCTCCCAATGGTGAAGTACCCCGCCTGTTCCCGCAGCTGCGGATACAAGCCATCAGGGAAGGCTACCCGCACTAACAGCAAAGCTACACGCACAAGGCATTCTTTCAGTAGTCACATGAAGGAATGAGCAAGGCGGGAACACTCCCGCCTAAATGAGCAAGTCCGTATGCTTCTGGAAGGTCTTCCGTACTATACCTACTAAGGTATGGGCGGAACAGACAGTTTGGCCAGAGCAGCCCATGAACTAATCACAGGGTGACAGCTCACCGACAACAATACGAGGAGGAGCACCCTCTAGTACTGTTCGTCACTATTAGCCGCTGCCTACTCACCAACCCTTACGATGGGACGTGCGCAGCCTACAGTTGGTGGAACAGTGCGCAGCCGGCAGTAAAAGGAACAGTATACAGCCGACCTTATTACTGTTGGCCGTAACTTATCCACCAACCAGTATGGCTTGTGCGTGATCCACTGTTGGTAGAACAGGAATACTATTCAGCCGGCTGTACCTGCTTGGAAACCTACCTTCGGCTATAAATACTCCAACACCTTGGAATGGTAAGGATCATCATCTGATATCTCAATCTTATCTAGCAATCTCTTAATATACTCTTATATTCAGAGCAATCTAGTCTGATTCTCACGCCGGAGGGTGGTCACAAGGAGGAACCCCCCTTCTCAGTGACGAGCTTACGGTGTCTGTTTTGCAGGTCTCCTGAAGAACCTTCTCAGCTAGATCTCATCCGTGGGAAACATTACTTAACCCCCAGATTATCTATAATCTGTCCAGGGTTCACTTAGTGTGTCTTCAAGCATGAATCCGAAAACATAACTTACAAGGATAATCTATATATATGGATGATAGTGACAAGCATATAACTATACATGATTTTATATTACTATAATTTTTTGAAAGTTACGTGTCCATTACAAGCTAGGATTTATCTGGTTTTATTGGTTTGCACCTGATTGTCTCAACCCTATATACGGACCTAAAGCACATAGAAAAATTAGGGTAATTTTTATTAAAAAAATGTTTTCGATTCTATGACTCCCATATTATCTATACGTATGCATATTGTAGACCACAAACACTATCGTTAAAAAATCCCAAAACCAAACATAAGTTACATACTATTATTTTTTAGAATTTGAAAGTCCTAGAGTCTCGTAACCTTTGGGTTTGCATGATATTGGGGGAATCCCTTTATTAATTAGCACGGTAATAGCAGGGTCTCGTAAGTTTTCGGATAATTGATTATCATAATTTCAAAAAATAATCCAAAATACTATGATATTGACTAAAGATTACAAAATAAAATACACCCTTTAACATGTTCTAAATGCTTTAAATACTCTCCAACCCCCAAAAAAACAAAAGAACAAGCGGTTGCTCTCTTCTTTCTTTCACCAACATACCCACATGACCATATCTCTCTCTATCTCTCTCATATATCTATATCTATGTACGTATATGTGTCTCTCTTTGTGTGTATAAATAGACCCTAAAAGCACATAAAGCCTCAACAAAAACAAATTGCACCAAGTGTGACCTAGCTCTTAAAATGGCTTTCAAGAAAACCTCAACAAAACTCTCACAAACCACAGTTTTAAAGCACATAGTTAAGAGGTGTTCAAGCTTGGCTAGGAAGCAACACCAGCACTACGAAGACGTCCCGAAAGGCCACTTTGTCGTCTACGTTGGCATGAACCGCAGTCGATACATCGTCCCAATATCGTTCTTGTCACATCCTGAGTTCCAGATGCTCCTTCATCAAGCCGAGGAAGAGTTCGGGTTTGATCATGACATGATCACCATTCCCTGTGAAGAAAAGGTGTTTTTGTCACTTATTTCCGTGCTTAGGTAGAAATACATCACATGAATGACGAATCTTACTCGTTGATATGGCGAAAACAAGTAGCTAGATCGAGGAATCAAGTGAAGATGATGTATAATCTAGAAAGATTGAATTGCACATAAAGGTTTCTCTAGATAATTTAGAAGTTTTGAGTTTAAACTTTATATTGTTCAATATTGTGTTGATGGATGAGTTTATTGGCAAGTCTGTAAATCTAGTGAATTTATTTTGAAGAGTAGATGATTAATATATAGTAGATAACTAAATTACAGATATGCTAGGCAGATATTGTTTTGTCATTATGTTTTGAATAAAAAAATATTTGTTGTTTCAGAAAGAAGGAATATTACATTTGAATATTTATAACCATTAAAACTATTATATTGAGGTTGAAGCACTGGTGATATATATATATATTTGTGCTATATGAACCCATAAAAAGAAAATACTGACAGTTGGCCATATAATTCCAGATGATGAGATAGTAAGAGTACCACTTAACTCTCCTTTCAAACATTTTTATACAAACATAAGATTTCCACTTATTCATTATATAGAAACTCTCATTTTTTTCAACGGTATTACATTACATTCTCTTTTAAAAGTGCCTTTATTTACACATTATCAATTACATATTTTTAATTTCTTGTTACTCATAACAATGAGCTGCTTTTTTAACAAACTACATTTTTTAGCTTGTTATTATCTATAACCAATATCAAAACTGAACATTACACTTACTACACATTATATTAACAAAAGAGTATATATACATAAAGTAAATTAAAATAAAACAAAAATGACATGTTATGCTTAGCTCTAATTGCGTGGTATAATTCCTCATGATGTGCTAAATGCTTGAGGATTATGTCCTAGTTAAAGGGGGATTGCTCTATTTACTCCTTGAAATCACCCATGACATTTGCCCCCTTTTTTGAACAACATACTAACTTTTTTTTATTGAACAAGTATATCCTTACTTTCGCTTTTGCTTTAGTCTTTTTTTCTCCATTGGACGAGAAATTTCTCCAACCTTACTACAAGTGCCTATGTAATCACCATTCGATATACGATCATTATCGTAGAGGGCACACATGTTTTGCCCTTTTTACTTGTGGTGATGAGTGGGCATATAATGAGATTGCGTAATAGGGCTTCGGAAATTAGAATGCAAAACACACACTAACTGTTGATAGCTGATAATTTGAAACAGATTTAAACCAATGTATATGAGTGGAACAAACATTAAATTATGTTGTTTGATAGACACACAAAAAAAGGAAATGAAATACAAGTGACAAAATTAGGCCTACCTTAAAATTAAAAAAAAAAATCCAAAAAATGGCGATGGTGGCGGAAGAGGTGGTGGTGTCGGTGCGATGGTGCTGCTGCAAGGGGGTGTTGGTGGTGACTGTGGTGATGGTAGCGAGGGTGGTGCTGGTGGGGGTGATGGTCAGGTGGTGGTGACGGTGGCGACAGTGGCGACGGCTATGGTGGTGAGTGGTGACGGTGATGGTCTGGTGCCAGTAATGGCGGTAGTGGTGGTGTCAAGAAAATAAGGTGAAATAAAAAGGTGAGAATGAATGATTTTGATGAAATAAGATTCATTGTATAATCGTTGATTTCATTCAGTTGACACCCGTTTTTTCATTTCCTCGTGTTGATCCATTTCATTCCACTTGAATTTCGGAGTTTGAAATGCTACTTACGAATTTATAATTATTTGTAATACATGTAACATGTGTTGATTTTTCTATTTGAATATTTCATGTCAGTTAACAATATGCTAGTCTATATAGTGTAATATATTTAGCCTTAAAAGTGGGTTAACCTATCAAATTTCTTATGTAAAGTTTTTCTTTTAACACACGAGTCTTTATTAGTTTGCTTTTTGAATATTTTTCAAGTTCGGTTAAGGTACCTATTTTAGGATTTTTAGTATATCTTTGTAGTGTTTGATGTAGTTTCCTTATTTAATGATATTTATTATTTGTGGCATGGAGTTGTGGAGAATGAACAACACAAAATGAACAATACACGTGAGACAAATGAATTAAGATAGTAATGAGCTCGAAACCGAATACTCTCGAGTTAAAACTTGAAGCTAGGATAGAATGCTTTACCTATTATAATGAGCTTGAAGCCGAGTTGATACTGACTTAACTCATCTCATTCATTGAACACCCAAACTTATTGTACTTATAGTACTGATCAACTTGACTTTTGACAACGTTAAAGCATACAATGTGAACATTTAAAGTCCGTAAAAGAACGTTGGCCTCGTTAATGAGATATCTATTATTGCACCCAAGGTTTTTGTTGTACGTACACTACTTTTCAGTGTTATTTGAATACTAGGTGGGCCTATGGTCAGCTTGCGTTCACATTTAAGATTACTATATATCATGAGGCGTGCCCATCAATAGTCATACGCATCTATTGGTAGAGTTATGTTGCATCCGTTTTATTGTTAATTTGTATCTTAAATAGTTTTATTATTGATTCTTAAAATAGTATGAAAGACATAAAATTCATATGCTAGTTAGATGTTGTCGGTAAGTAAAGGATTTCGCTACAATAAAATCATGGATATGCTTGATTTTGTGTGTGTGAATTCCTTATATGACTTGAACTTAAAACGAAATATATGGTTTAGGATTTAGTCTATAATAAATATTCTCTTGTCAACATTGTGGTTGAACGGTTTTAAGTCAAAAGTGAGATCAGTTGTAACATTTGATATTTAATATGCAAATATAAAATAAAATCTTTAGTTTTAAGTAGGTTGCGTTCATACCTCATGAAAACTTGTATAAAGATAAATTGGTTGTGGCTTAATGGTGGAGCACTCACTTTATTAGTGAGAGGTTAGGGGTTCAAACCTCACTACCACCAATTTATATGGGAGATATGAGGAATGACACTGGCTTGCCAGGGTTCAAGTCCTGATCTCACCCGGTTTTACCGGCTCCTCGCTGTCGTGCCGTTTGGCGGGAGTGAGGGTCGGGTTTTATCCGGTGAATCCCACAATAGGTGGACCGCTAGGGGCTCCGTCCGTCCAGACTAGTGGCCGGCTCGGGCTACTTTTTGCCAATGAGGGCCACGTACGGAGTACCCGGCGTTACTTAGTTGTCCGTTAAAAAAAAAAGAAAACTTCTATAAAGTTATTATTCAAATGCATGTCTTACGATATTTAATTTGGCGCGTGAACATGAGTCATTTAACTCTTCAACTCTATTCATAGTAGTATGAACCACTTTATATGCCCAGCAAATTGTTTAAACTCAAATTAATTTCCATTTACAATCGCATTTTCGGTTTTGATCTCTTTTAAATTGTAAATTAAGTGAGCTAGTATTTTCCTAAATCACATCATTTTTTATTAATTAATTTTAGTATTTATTGGCCCATTTTATGGGTAAAGTTAAAATACAAAGACAACAAAAATGAGAAGGATGAGAAGGAATCTAATCCATTGATATTAGATTTGGATGATGGAGATTAATTCAAGAATAAAAATTGAATAAAAATATATGAAAAGGGCATGAAGGTAATAACCCACTTATGAAGACATTCTCTCTCCACATGCAAGGCACATGTCAATTCCTCCATCATTTTAAAACGTCCATAACTTTTTCACGCGACATTTTTTTTAGAATTTTTTTTATTATAATACAAGCGTTTTTTATCTTTAATATGAATATCATATTGTTATATAAAAATAAAAAAAAAGTTGATGGGTTTTTTATTTTGTGTTATTTGGTTGTTCATTGTGTTTTTAATTGAGTTTTTCTATGCATTGTGTTATATATTACGGTCATTGTGTTTTTCAATTGATACTCGTATGAAAGATAAAAATTAACACAAAGATTACATCATTGTCTCTTTCGTGCGTCATTGTGTCTTTGTGCTCAACATTTGTCTTTATACTTATCTTTGTGTTTTAGTCATTGTGATCAATATTCACTTAATTTGAAAAAAATAGTATTATGTTGTTTGTGTATTACGTTCAAGGCATTGTGTAATATATAGATTCCATTGTGTCTTACGTTTCAGCTATTGTGTTATACGCATTTACCATTGTGTCTTACGTTTCAGGCCATTGTGTTATACGTATTTACCATTGTGTCTTACGTTTCAGGCCATTGTGTTATGCGTATTTACCATTGTGTCTTACGTTTCAGGCCATTGTGTTATGCGTATTTACCATTGTGTCTTACGTTTCAGGCCATTGTGTTATGCGTATTTACCATTGTGTCTTACGTTTCAGGCCATTGTGTCTTACGTTTCAGGCCATTGTGTTATAAGCATTTACCATTGTGTCTTACGTTTCAAGCCATTGTGTTATAAGCATTTACCATTGTGTCTTACGTTTCAGGCCATTGTGCTATACGCATTTACCATTGTGTCTTACGTTTCAGGCCATTGTGCTATACGTATTTACCATTGTGTCTTACGTTTCAGGCAATTGTGTTATATACATTTACCATTATGTCTTACGTTTCAGGCCATTGTGTTGTTATATGTATTCATTATTGTGTTTTACGTTTCAGGTTATTGTGTAATATGCATTCATCATTGTGTTTTATGTATTAGATAATTTGTTAGTATTTTTCATTATATATATATACTATTGCACAACAGTGTTATTAGTATTTAAAAAAAAACACAATGATCAGATGGAAGACACAATGGCGAAAAAACATAATAACAAACAGAAAGACACACTGGTAAGCAAAATGACACAATGACGTAAATTATTTTTTATTCTTATATAACAAAATTATACTCATATTAAAGGTAAAAAAACACTTGTTATTATGGTGAATTTTATTTTAAAAAAAAAATATCATAAGAAAAAGTTATAGACGTTTAAAAATAATGGGGGAATTAACATGTGACTTGCATGTGGAGAGAGAAAATATGTAATATTACTTTTATACCCTTTTTCCTTTGGTCCATACATGACACATGTCAACTAATTATGTCTTCTCATCATTCTCATTTTTGTTCTCCTTTATAGAATAACTTGACCCCCCCATTTTATATGTTGAGATTTAACAGGTTTATTTTTAATTTAGCCTTCATAAGTGGATGAATGTATTCAGTGCTTCACCTAGGGGATGTCTAATCTTATGACACTTTTCTTGACAAATTTGATGGGGTGGGGGGGGGGATGGGGGTGTTTATGATTGCTTATTTTATGAGAGGATAAATTAATTAAGTCATAAAATGGTGACTTGTAACTTTTGGGAAAAGTTATAAGGATGCCTACTTTCATTTTAGATGTGATTTTTAACCCGTCATTTGACTTATCCAGCACCCGGTACACGAGTCTTTTGAGACCTATACGACTTGTATGGTGAGTGTATAATAACATAAGAGTGATGACATTCTAATACACAACAAAGATTGTACGAATATAACATCCCTTCTTTCAAGTGATCATGTATAAACGAAAGAGAAACTAAATAAAAAATAAATTTAAGTCAAGAGAACACACACACACACATATATATATGTATATATATATGCATATATATATATATATATATATATATATAGGATTGAGTTCTTTTGAGAACCACTTTGAGTTTTAAGAACTCGAAAGAACTCAACGTAACAATTTTTTTTTCGAATTTTTTTTACACATGTGTAATACGTAAGTGTAAGTGATGTACACAAAATTACGGTATTTTTTTACACACCGAATCTACTTTTTACACATGTGTAACTAACGTTTAAACTTGTGTAATTATCAAAAATACTTATTCTCTCTCCTGCTTTATTTTTTAATTAAATTTAATATCAGCCACATATTTCATATCATTTAACTAAATTTGTGAATCAAAATTGAGTTCTTAAAGTTCTTAAAACTCACCATTGTTCTCAAAATAACCCTCCCATATATATATATATATGGTTTGGATAAAATCAAAACCCACTTGAGTTGAGAAAACTCTAAAAACTTTTTCTCAACCACATGTTTCTAATTAATTATGAATATTGTGTTCCACAATTAAAGTTAATAAAAAATGTAAAAGTAAATTCAATTTTCTCTCTCTCCTAAAAATAGATGTAAAAGTTAATATAAAAATGTAAAAAAAAGCAAAACAAATTTTTTAAATATTTTTTAATGTTTTGTATTAAATGTAACAACATAAAATTACATGTGTAAAAAAAACGATGTTACATAGGGTTTTCACGGGTTTTCTCAAATCAAATGGGTTTTCATTCTATACATTGCCTATATATATATATATATATATATATATATATATATATATATATTATTTGGATCAAATATAAATGAAATTAATGTGCTAATTGTGAGAAGCACGTAGTTTATAATGTAAAAATATAATTACTCTACTTGATTCTCATAATTAACGTACACGTTAATTTCATATGTATGTTAACTTTCTCCTATGTATATATACATATATATATATATATAAAGGATCCGATACATTATTTCCTTATCGTACATTACGTACGCGGGCACATAGAACTTTGATTTCAGAAACCCTAAATCACAATGATTAGAATAGGGACTGTTAATTGTTCATTTTAGATTAACTTTGATATTAAGAAATTACTGAGACTTTTTTTGATTTTTAGTAAAATCCATTCTGATTATTCCGAAATTTTAGGACTTATATTTTAGGACTTATTTGTTTGTCGTACAAAAAAACTTTTTGAATTACCGGTAGAAAGAGATTTCCCTAATGACAAAGCTTTTAACGATGCCCCTCGCATGCCCTGTCTCTCTCCCTCAAGACATCTCCAGCACCACCGATCCACCAGTCGTCGGCAACAACACACCTCATTCACCATCACCGGATCCGACAACGGGGGTTCAGCAACTCTGTAAGGCCCCGTTACCGGTGCCCTACATTTGGTGTTGGATTTACTCATAAACACAGTTCTTAATATCAGAGTTAATTAAAACATTCGCGGAACATTAAAACTTCAATCATAATATATTACATAACCTTCAAATCTTGTCTTATAAAAACATTAATATTCATTTAAAACAAAACATAGTCTTTAAAACATCACAACATTTCTTCGAGATGTAAGTCTCTTCGATTCCATGCCATGTGTCTTCAATCACGCGAGATGCCTCAACCTATTTGCCTGCGTGCATACTAAAAGTCATCTACGCTGAGTGAGTTCTAGTTAATCACATCACTTACTTCACATACACATATACGTGCCCGAAGGTACGCATTACATACTTAACCTGTCCATCATTCATCATACACAATCATCATAACCTTACGTTATAAAGAGCATTCTCCGTACATTCCTCGGATATTATTAGGGTCCGGTACCCTCCATCCTCGGATATTATTAGGGTCCGGTACCCTTCATCCTCGGATATTATTAGGGTCCGGTACCTTTCATCCTCGGATATTATTAGGGTCCGGTACTGTGACACCCGGTAATTTCCCAATCCCATAAACCAAGTAATCAACCTAATTATTAGGTAATTATGTTATATGCGCCGTGCGCGAGCGCGCCATGTTAGAATCAGCGCGTGTATGATATATGCGCCCTGCGCGAGCGCGCCATGTTAGAATCAGTGCGGGCATATGTTATATGCGCCATGCGCGAATGTTTTGGGCTTGTCTTCATATAACTTAATTTTGTCATGTCTAATGGGTGGACGCCCCGCTTGACGCTAAGGCGGGTGCATCCCAAATCATTTATGCGCGTGCGGAAAGGGGCTAACCTCCCCGCATGGCGGGAACATTGAGAGCTAGTTTGTCTGAAGCTCCAGGATGGAATTGACTTCAACATAACTGATCACTATGTTGAAATACCAAGACCTCATGGAAAATCTACAAATGAAACTCAACGTCCCTGACTGCGAGAAGATTACACACCTACCCGCAGCAAAGAAACAGCCTACACGCAGAAAGCTATACGCGCAAGGCTACACGCACAAAACACTTAAGTCTATTTCTCAAGTGTAAGGGGATTTCCCCCGCCCAGAAGGGACCAGTAGCGTGTTTCAGATATTTTACCTTTTGACTACACACTGACAACAGTACCAGGAAAAGTATACTGTAACACGAAATGTCAGCTGTCAGCCGTACCTACTCCCACCAACCACAGTCCTGCATGTCCTGTCAAAATCAATCAGAATCTTTCTAACCACTCCCTAGGACTATCACCCCCATCCCTGAATAAATAATAATAAATCCCATACTTTGTCATCATTACACCTAAATATGATAAGATTTTAATCCCCTAAATCAAGGGATTGTGTTCCCTCGAATCTGCCTATAAATATGTATCAATCCTTGAATAAAACATCACACAAACACACCCCAAACTCTCTTAAATCAGTAATTCTCTCCCAAGCATCCGTTTCCATTTCCGTTTCCATCACTAGGTAAGCCGAAACCTTAGTCTTGAGATTACTTTTCTAACCAGCCCTTATATTCTTCGATTTCTTGATCTTAATATACATATTTCTTGTTATTTAATCATATTCTAGACTCCCAATTTCAAGGCTAAACACCAAGGAACCCGAATCTCGTTTAATCTAAACCACTACTTAACAAGAATCACAGGTGAGTCTCACAGCCCCTATTTTCACTGTTTTTAAAACTGTTTTCGGGGCGAGGGACACGTGTTTAAATTATGTTTTATCATGGTATATTTACGAGCAATGCAAACGGTTATCTATGTTTATCTTGGTTTTCGATGTAAGTGCGCAAGATACGAGTAAGTGATCACTTTACCATTGGAACTCTAAGGGTAGGGACTACTGTGTTTGATCAACCCACTCGTAGGGGTCGCACCCCTTGCAAAGACGAGTGCCTAGTATGTCACGGGGTAGTACTATGGGATTGAGCCCGCTCGTAGAGGTCGCACCTCTTACAAAGACGAGCGCCTTGTTTTCCGGCACAACGTCCGCGCGTGACCCGCGGGACGGTATATCTAAATTGTTGTGGCAGCGCCACGGTTTTCAGGAATGTCTGCGCGTGACCCGCGGGACGGTTTTATCAAGCATATGTTTAAACAATGTTATCAGAAATATGTTCCAATATGGCTTTATCAAGATTATGTTGCAATACGATTTATCAAGTCACCAAAACTTGTGAACTCACTCAGTTTATACTGATTCAAATGTTTTTACGTGTCTTTCAGGTGATAGGTAAGTAGCGCAAGGAGTCACACATAGAGCACTTCACGCAGAACATCTATAAAATTAGCTTTTTGGAAGATTTTAGTTCTATCCCTTCCACACGCGCGGGTGTTCCCGCCGTGTGAGGGGATATGGCGCGGAAATCTTCAATGATTTTCATACTTGGATGTTTTTATGTAATTCTAAACAATGTAATGTATTTTGTACTAGACATTTCATGCGCAATGGAAATTTTATTTTTCTTGAATGTTTGCAATGACCCGTGCTTGACTATCAATCCCCACTCGCGCGCGCCCGGCTGTTTCCGCCGTTTAGGGCCGGGTGTGACAGATTGGTATCAGAGCTCTGGTTATAGCGAACTAGGAAAGAAGTTTTAACCTAGACTATAACCGTAGGGGAATCGCATGAAATATTTTTCAAAGAATATTTTCAAAAGAAACCACACACACACTTAGGAACACGGGCCACACAATGTCTAGTGAACATTAAGGATAAAAACACTATGTGCTCAGGGTACATGCGCTAAGTTTGATATATTTTCTTTTTTTTTAAGAAAAACGAGAATGCCTCCAACCAGAGCCAAGGGAATTACCATGACACCCGAGGAACTCGCAGAAATAATCGCGCAGGCGATCGCAACACATGAGGCCAGCAAGGCCGAATCAAGTCAGGGTCGTCAGGAGACCGAAACCCTAGAACCCGAATCAGGAGCTTTGGACAAAGGATGCTCCTATAAGACGTTCATGGCCTGTAAGCCTTGGCCATTCAAGGGCACCGAAGGGGCCATTGGGCTCTACAACTGGATCGACAAGATGGAGACAGTTCTCTCCATTAGCGGATGTAGTGAAAATCAAAAGGTCCTCTACGCGACCTGCATGTTTCAAGAAGCAGCCTCGTCTTGGTGGAAGCTTCAAACGAAAACATTGGGGCGAGAAGTTGCTCTCCACAAGACCTGGGAGGAGCTGAAGGACATGATGATGAGAAAGTTCTGCTCTCGCGCCGAAATTCAGAGTCTGCAGCAGGAGTTTTGGAACCACACCATGGTAGGAACCGATATCAACGCCTATAACAACCGGTTCAACGAACTTTGCCAGATGG
This sequence comes from Bidens hawaiensis, assembly GCF_021521415.1. Taxonomy (NCBI): domain Eukaryota; kingdom Viridiplantae; phylum Streptophyta; class Magnoliopsida; order Asterales; family Asteraceae; genus Bidens; species Bidens hawaiensis. The sequence continues at coordinate 2,629,087 of NW_027491014.1, forward strand.
TGCCGGATATGGCGAACACGGAGGAGAAGAAGATCGAGAGGTATATCTTTGGGTTACCTCATGTCATTAGAGTTCCGCTCAATGCCGCAGCGCCTCCGACCTTTGATGAGGCAGTAGCGCGGGCCATCACTCTTACAAGAGATACGGTCCGTGCGGGCACGTTAACTGCGCGCGGAAACGAGCAGCGAACCTCTGACCTCAAAAGGAAATGGAACTCTCACCACCGAGGGTCCGACTCCAAGCAGCCACCATTCAAGAAACAGGAGAGCGTAAGGGCTTACTCGATACAAGCCTTGGAGCCACCACGAAAAGTGTACAACGGGCCTCACCCATGGTGCAGCAGATGCAAGTACCACCACGAGGGTGAATGCGCAAGCCTTGCATGCGCCAAATGTAACAAGCCAGGACACAAGACGATGAATTGTCGTACCCAAGAAACTGGGGGAAGCGACAACTGCTATGCATGCGGGAAGCCAGAGCATTTCAGTCGGGATTGCCCGCAGAAGAGAAACCAAGCTCGCGGGAGAGCCTTTGTGATCGGCGCGGGCGAAGCCAAAGAAGAACCGAATGTAGTAACTGGTACGTTTCTACTTAACGACCATTTTGCATCTGTCTTATTTGATACTGGCGCTGACCTAAGTTTCATATCCACTGAGTTTAAAAGCTCCCTAGGCCTAGCAACCAGTAGGCTAGACACGCCTTATACTATAGAACTAGCCAATGGTAGACAGATACGCGCGAACGAGAGGACTGAGCAATGTGTATTGGTCATGGGAGGTCACGGATTCACTATTAACTTATTGCCAATAGACTTGGGAAGTTTTGACATTGTGGTAGGCATGGATTGGTTAGTCGAAAACCACGCGGAAGTTATTTGCCATGAGAAGCAGGTTCGGATCCCGCTGTTGAGCGGGGAAACCTTGGTAATTCAAGGGGAAAGAAGTGGAGTTGTGACAAAACTCATTTCGTGTCTAAAGGCGCGCAAGTGCCTGAGGAAAGGATGCTACGCCTTCCTGGCGCACGTAGTAGAGAAGAAAGGAGATGAGCGAAAGATTGAAAACTTACCAGTGGTGCGCGAATTTCCAGAAGTTTTTCCTGAAGATCTGCCCGGATTACCGCCGCCGCGACAAGTCGAGTTTCGAATTGACTTGGTCCCAGGAGCTTCGCCAGTAGCTCGAGCACCCTATCGACTAGCTCCATCTGAGATGCAAGAGCTATCCAATCAGTTGCAGGAACTATTGGATAAGGGTTTCATACGCCCAAGCTTTTCACCTTGGGGAGCTCCTGTGCTTTTTGTGAAGAAGAAAGATGGTTCGTTCAGAATGTGTATTGACTACAGGGAACTGAACACTAACGGTCAAGAATCGGTACCCCTTACCAAGGATTGATGACTTATTTGATCAGTTGCAGGGATCCAGTTATTATTCGAAGATAGATCTACGGTCAGGATACCACCAACTTAGGGTCCATGAGGAAGACGTGCCGAAGACAGCCTTCCGAACTAGATATGGCCATTATGAGTTCTTAGTGAGGCCCTTCGGGCTAACTAATGCGCCGGCCGTATTCATGGATCTGATGAACCGTGTGTGCAAACCATACTTGGATAAGTTTGTGATTGTGTTTATAGATGATATTCTGATTTACTCTCGAACCGGAGCTGAGCATGAACAACATCTGAGATTGATTTTGGAGTTACTGAAGAAAGAAAAGTTGTATGCCAAGTTTTCTAAATGTGAGTTTTGGCTTAGAGAAGTTCACTTTCTCGGTCACGTTGTAAACGAGAAAGGAATACACGTCGATCCTTCCAAGGTCAAAGCCATCGAGAATTGGGAGGCGCCAAAAACCCCAACTGAGGTGAGGCAATTCCTAGGACTAGCTGGCTACTATCGACGTTTCATTGAGAACTTCTCCAAGATAGCTTTACCTCTGACCGCGCTAACCCAGAAAGATAGGAAGTTTGTTTGGGGCGAAAGCCAGGAAGCAGCGTTTCAAATGTTAAAGCAGAAGCTATGTAGTGCGCCAATTTTATCTCTGCCCGAGGGGACGGATGATATCGTCGTCTACTGCGACGCTTCACATCAAGGACTCGGATGTGTCCTTATGCAGAGAAACAAAGTCATAGCGTATGCCTCGCGTCAACTCAAGGTCAATGAAAGGAACTACACAACGCATGATTTGGAACTTGGAGCAGTTGTTTTCGCGCTAAAGATTTGGCGCCATTATCTTTATGGTACAAAGTGTTTGATTTTTACGGATCACAAGAGCCTTCAACACATATTTGATCAGAAGGATTTAAATATGAGGCAACGAAGATGGGTTGAGTTATTGAATGATTATGATTGTGAAATAAAGTATCATCCTGGAAAGGCGAATGTGGTAGCGGACGCTCTAAGTAGGAAAGAGCGAGCAAGGACGCTACGAGTTAAGGCTCTAAGATTGACCATTCGCGCAGATCTCACTACCCGCATCCGAGAAGCTCAACAAGAAGCCTTGAAATCAGAGTTTGTCAAGAACGAATCCCTTGGGGGTATGGTTAAGGATTTGGAACTCAAAGAGAATGACACTCGATATTTTGCTAACCGCTTATGGGTCCCTCTCAAGGGAGGATTGCGCGAGCAAGTGTTAAACGAAGCTCACAAAACGCGGTATTCAGTACATCCTGGCGCAGACAAGATGTATCAAGATGTTAAAGCGCTGTATTGGTGGCCCAATCTGAAGGGCGACATCGCGACGTATGTCAGTAAGTGCCTGACGTGTTCAAAGGTGAAGGCTGAATATCAGAAACCGTCGGGGTTGCTTCAGCAGCCATAAATTCCCATGTGGAAGTGGGAACAAATCTCTATGGACTTCATTACCAAACTGCCAAGGACACCCGGGGGTTACAACACGATTTGGGTTATTGTAGACCGGCTAACTAAGTCAGCACACTTCCTGCCGATCAAGGAAACCGATAAGATGGAAAAGTTAGCCCGATTGTATATTCGAGAAGTAGTTTCAAAACATGGAGTCCCGGTGTCCATCATTTCTGATAGAGATAGTCGGTTCACCTCAAGATTTTGGTGATCGTTACAAGGGGCTTTAGGTACTCGTCTTGACATGAGTACGGCTTATCATCCCCAAACGGATGGACAAAGCGAGCGAACGATTCAGACATTAGAAGATATGTTGCGCGCGTGCGCAATCGATTTCGGAGGTAGTTGGGATACTCATCTCCCATTGGTTGAATTTTCGTACAATAACAGTTATCACACAAGCCTCAAGGCTGCGCCGTTTGAAGCCCTGTATGGGCGCAAGTGTAGGTCCCCGCTGTGTTGGGCTGAAGTAGGTGACAAGCAAATGACTGGTCCAGAATTGATCCAAGAAACAACGGACAAAATTTTCCAGATACGAGATCGCCTTAAGGCAGCGCGCGACAGACAGAAAAGCTATGCTGATGTGAGAAGAAAACCCTTGGAATTTCAAGTAGGGGATAAAGTGCTTTTGAAAGTCTCTCCATGGAAAGGAGTCCCCCGTTTCGGCAAGCGAGGAAAGTTGAATCCGCGATACATCGGACCATTTGAGATCCTGAAAAGGATCGGTCCAGTTGCTTATAAGCTCCAATTACCCGCCGAACTTAGTGGAGTTCATGACACGTTTCATGTATCCAACCTCAAGAAGTGCTTATCTGATGAAACGTTAATTCTACCATTGGACGAGATTCATATCGACAAGCAACTACACTTCGTAGAAGAGCCTATAGCAGTAACCGATTGGAAAGAACAAAAGTTGCGAAGAAGCCGAATCAAGTTAGTAAAGGTTCAATGGAACTCAAAGCGTGGGCCTGAATTCACTTGGGAAAGAGAAAACCAAATGCGCAAGAAATACCCACACCTCTTTCAAAGCATAGCTCCCGCCAGCGACGCCTCCTAAATTTCTGGACGAAATTCTCTTAACAGGGGGAGAATGTGACACCCGGTAATTTCCCAATCCCATAAGCCAAGTAATCAACCTAATTATTAGGTAATTATGTTATATGCGCCCTGCGCGAGCGCGCCATGTTAGAATCAGCGCTTGTATGTTATATGCGCCCTGCGCGAGCGCGCCATGTTAGAATCAGCGCGTGTATGATATATGCGCCCTGCGCGAGCGCGCCATGTTAGAATCAGTGCGGGCATATGTTATATGCGCCATGCGCGAATGTTTTGGGCTTGTCTTCATATAACTTAATTTTGTCATGTCTAATGGGTGGACGCCCCGCCTGACGCTAAGGCGGGTGCATCCCAAATCATTTATGCGCGTGCGGAAAGGGGCTAACCTCCCCGCATGGCGGGAACATTGAGAGCTAGTTTGTCTGAAGCTCCAGGATGGAATTGACTTCAACATAACTGATCACTATGTTGAAATACCAAGACCTCATGGAAAATCTACAAATGAAACTCAACGTCCCTGACTGCGAGAAGATTACACACCTACCCGCAGCAAAGAAACAGCCTACACGCAGAAAGCTATACGCGCAAGGCTACACGCACAAAACACTTAAGTCTATTTCTCAAGTGTAAGGGGATTTCCCCCGCCCAGAAGGGACCAGTAGCGTGTTTCAGATATTTTACCTTTTGACTACACACTGACAACAGTACCAGGAAAAGTATACTGTAACACGAAATGTCAGCTGTCAGCCGTACCTACTCCCACCAACCACAGTCCTGCATGTCCTGTCAAAATCAATCAGAATCTTTCTAACCACTCCCTAGGACTATCACCCCCATCCCTGAATAAATAATAATAAATCCCATACTTTGTCATCATTACACCTAGATATGATAAGATTTTAATCCCCTAAATCAAGGGATTGTGTTCCCTCGAATCTGCCTATAAATATGTATCAATCCTTGAATAAAACATCACACAAACACACCCCAAACTCTCTTAAATCTGTAATTCTCTCCCAAGCATCCGTTTCCATTTCCGTTTCCATCACTAGGTAAGCCGAAACCTTAGTCTTGAGATTACTTTTCTAACCAGCCCTTATATTCTTCGATTTCTTGATCTTAATATACATATTTCTTGTTATTTAATCATATTCTAGACTCCCAATTTCAAGGCTAAACACCAAGGAACCCGAATCTCGTTTAATCTAAACCACTACTTAACAAGAATCACAGGTGAGTCTCACAGCCCCTATTTTCACTGTTTTTAAAACTGTTTTCGGGGCGAGGGACACGTGTTTAAATTATGTTTTATCATGGTATATTTACGAGCAATGCAAACGGTTATCTATGTTTATCTTGGTTTTCGATGTAAGTGCGCAAGATACGAGTAAGTGATCACTTTACCATTGGAACTCTAAGGGTAGGGACTACTGTGTTTGATCAACCCACTCGTAGGGGTCGCACCCCTTGCAAAGACGAGTGCCTAGTATGTCACGGGGTAGTACTATGGGATTGAGCCCGCTCGTAGAGGTCGCACCTCTTACAAAGACGAGCGCCTTGTTTTCCGGCACAACGTCCGCGCGTGACCCGCGGGACCGTATATCTAAATTGTTGTGGCAGCGCCACGGTTTTCAGGAATGTCTGCGCGTGACCCGCGGGACGGTTTTATCAAGCATATGTTTAAACAATGTTATCAGAAATATGTTCCAATATGGCTTTATCAAGATTATGTTGCAATACGATTTATCAAGTCACCAAAACTTGTGAACTCACTCAGTTTATACTGATTCAAATGTTTTTACGTGTCTTTCAGGTGATAGGTAAGTAGCGCAAGGAGTCACACATAGAGCACTTCACGCAGAACATCTATAAAATTAGCTTTTTGGAAGATTTTAGTTCTATCCCTTCCACACGCGCGGGTGTTCCCGCCGTGTGAGGGGATATGGCGCGGAAATCTTCAATGATTTTCATACTTGGATGTTTTTATGTAATTCTAAACAATGTAATGTATTTTGTACTAGACATTTCATGCGCAATGGAAATTTTATTTTTCTTGAATGTTTGCAATGACCCGTGCTTGACTATCAATCCCCACTCGCGCGCGCCCGGCTGTTTCCGCCGTTTAGGGCCGGGTGTGACAGGTACCCTTCATCCTCGGATATTATTAGGGTCCGGTACCCTTCATCCTCGGATATTATTAGGGTCCGGTACCCTTTCTTCCATACCTCGTTAACATACTTTCTATGTACATAATCGTAAGTTTCGCACATACATACATCATTCATTCTTCATCTTACAACATACATATAACATCAACCATTTCCTAGCAGTACATGAAATTCCGAAGATCGTTCATGTACCGGCAAGAAACCATTCATACATTTCACATAATACATATATGGCATACACTTATCACTTAGGATAATTGTATTAACTAATCACATCGAGTATGCACACAACCCCGAAAACATAACAAGGAAATGGGGCTAGAAACTCACCTGAAGTCGGTTACGTTCACCGTTAATGGTTATTCCCTTATTGAGCTGTGCACGACTAACTGTATAATAATTACAAGTATAAATTAACTATCACTATCTATAACGTCTTTCTAGTCTACTTATAACCCACAACGAACGGGGGTCCGGGGGCAGCGCCCCTGGCAGCGGGGTCTAGGGGCGGCAGCCCTTAGCAGGGTCCAAGGGGCAGAGCCCCTGGCTGAGGTCGAGCTGCCAGGTCAGCTTGGAAAAATTTTATTTCCATTAACTGTCGTAACACATTTTCCATTAGAGTTCGTATCATTATTAAATTTGCTAACTTAAAAAGTTCAAGGGCTTCTTTGTAATTAAATCATTATTTTCTAAGTCCAGGGACTGTTCTGTCATTATGTTAAACTTCTGATTCGTTACTGGTTCATAACGAATTGGCTTATCTTAGCGAACTGGTTCTTATAACGAATTTGGACCCTTTAACGAACTGAACTCCTTAACGAATCAGTTCCATAGAGAACCAGTCCATATAACGAATTGGTCCATCTAGTTCGTTTTCTCTTTTAACGAACTGGTCATAATGAATCAAAGGTAACTCGTCACCCCTTTCCCCTAACGAATCAGAGACGAACTAGAGCTAGTTCGTCCTGCTCCCTTATGCGAATCAACTAACGAATCACCCTCCAATTCGTTAAGTTCCCATAACGAACTAGGGTTAGGTCAGAGAATTGTCATAAACATTCTCTGACATCGTATCCTCGTACCAGCCGCCTTTCCGGCGCCGCCGCCGAAAAAACGCTGTTTCACCGGAAAAACGAGATCTAGCTCGTTTTCCACCGTTTTTCACCGTTTTTCGTCTCGTTTGATCCAGATCTGAGCTAGGGTGATCCCTAAGCTCATCTTAGGTTCGGTTTATACCCGATTCCATCCGAATCTCGTGACTTAAATGGTTTAACGGTGTCGGCTCGTCGTTTTGTGACCATATCTAACGGGTTTAAGCTAAAACAACATCATACTATCATTACCTCGGGTCGGTGCTCGGTTTCCTCCTTGCATTCGGTTTAGATAGGGAGAGAACTAGAGAGAAGGCTTAAGTGTGTGTTTTGGGTGGTGTATGGGATATGTGTGAATGAGGATTAAATGGAGATTAAGGGTTTATATGTTTATGGATCATGGGCTTAAGCCCATGGTCTTTCCTTCTTTCTTTCCTAACCCAAGTCCATAACCCATATTCATTTACCCAACACTAGCCCAACTCATATTCTATTTATCCAAACCGATAACGACCCACTATAAAATAACGAAATTTATTTTATTATTATAACCGAAAGTAGGATGTTACAAACTCGCCGGAAAACCATGAACACCGTGACAATAATATGAGGTCATGAGCACCGTCCTCTTCGGTCACAACCATTGATCCTTGTTCACAGGCCTCAAATTGACCTATTGAAATTGATGAACCAAATTGATCAATTAACCTTGAAATTGATCTAGTTATTCATTAATTTGAATCTTCAATCAATCAATTATGAGTTTTGAGTGATGAGTTTAACCATGAATGTATCAAGATTTAAGCCTGGATGTTTTAGGTTCTAAGTCTGAATGTCTTAGGTTTTAAGTCTGAACATTTTAGGTTAACCTTGAATGTGTTATATCCTGAACTTCTTAGACTTTGTTATGAACTTCTTAGTTTTTTCTTTTGAACTATTTTTGTTCTAAACTTCTTAGACTTTTGTTATGAAATTCTTCGTTGTACTTCTATTTTTTTGTTCTAAACTTCTTAGATGTTTGTACTGAACTCTTCGCCTTTTTTTTTAAACGTTTTAAGTTTTGAACTGAACATTTTAAATTTGTTTAGAACATTTAAACATAATGTTTTGAACCCTAATCAGAGCTCAATTGAGTGTATTATTCTGCAGTTTCATAATTGATTGATAATTCTAAAGTCTCATACACATCAATTCGGTTGATTAAATCATCAAATTTTGATCAATCTGAAATTTATTGAAGTTCAATGACGTTCTATTTTGATTTTTTTTTTGACTTTTGAGATTTCATACTTTAGAAGTTGAATAAGATAGAGTGAGGAGTTCAGAATTTGGATAAGAATCGACGAATTTGATCACAGAGTAGTTTTTTGGTTATTCACGAAATTGCCACCGCGTGTTTTGTAATCTAACGCTTTGGAAGGTCGCGTACATAATGTACAATAAACTATTATTTTACAATAACTCACCTATATATATATATATATGCACATATACACATATACACTATTAGACTAAAACCGCAAATTTGTACAAACCACAAGGTCGCGTACATTTAATGATCTTTATTATTTTGTTTATGATACAGTTATGGGCCTAAATTGATACCATATGCTAAGAAAGAAATGGCTCTACCTGCATACCGTGATCATGGGGTCGAGGAAGAGTTGAACAACAAGATGGCTGATGCAATGGATGAATCAAAGTTGTTTTTAATACTTTTTGCAAGGTATGGATACTATACTTTTAACTTTTTCAGATATACCAAACGCTTCAGGTTGTTGTAAAATTGTAATTGTGCAATTATTATCAATTTGAAAATGGAGAGTTGGTTTTAGATTTCAGACAACTGTTCAAGTTCGTTGTGGATACAGCTGAACATGAAATAGATTCGTAGCTGCATGAGTGAGAAGGTTAGGGACTTTCTGAGGCAATTATCTACCTGGTCAAGCAACAACACTCAACTCATTTGTAAGTTTTAAATAAAGTTTTAAAAAAGCACAAGGCTTGCTTGAAATCAGATCATTTGTAAATGAGCGAGATCATTTGTAAATGATCTGAGCTGGCTTGGTTATCCGAGCTGGCTCAGTTTGTAGCGTACGTAGATGCTTTAAATGAATGTACATGAACAAACTTAAACTAATAAACATGAGCATACGCGAATATTCACGGACATAAATGAACGAACCAGACACGTGCCCAAATAATTTAAAGATTATTTTAAAAACAAGCCGAACTGGTTGGTTTGTAAACGTCAAAATCCAGTTCTGTTTGTAAACCAGCCAATGTATGCTCAGTTCATTGGCAGTTGACAAACATGACATGTAATTACAAGTGTTGTGTACTTGTGTATATTTTTGTCTCTACCTTATTTTATTTTATTTTCTAATTTAACTCCTTATACGGTTACATGAATTATAAATATTTCAATAATTATCTATTTTTTAAATGAAATGATTAGTATGTTATAATACATGGACAATAAAAACTATTTAAAATACATTAATATATAAGCTACTAATATGAGAACGCCCTGGTTATTTTCAACGTAGTCAAGTCAACAAATTGGTCTATGTTAGGGTCAGGTTTAAACTGGTTATATCTCGATTTTTCAAAGTGGGTTGGTTCTTAAACCAGATTCTATGTCCATGTTGGAAACAGTTTTGGGTCAAACCGGTTTTAGTGTGTTGTCGGGCCAAACCTTAAACTACCAATGCCTGTTTTTTTCAACCTACTGGCGAAAGCTTTTTTTACTGGCTATTTTGTTCAGGCTACTGATGCCCCTTTGAACATTTCAGAGTCAAAAGGATTGGTCAAAGATAACTTGATTGTTGCTGCTTCATTAAATAATTTCATTTTAGGACAATTTTGAAAATAAAAATAAAAATAAAAGCTGAAGTTTATAGATGTTAAAACTTTTTAGGCAACGTTGGAAATTTTTGGTGCAGGTCAAACTTTTTAGTCAACATGTTGCAATAGAAAGCGACAAATGGCAGCAAGTTCTCTCAAATGGCAAGTGGAATTTAAAGTTTAAATTATGTATCGCAAAATATGTGTTGATTAATGTATATAGACTATAGAGGATTGTGAATAGATATTATCTTATAAAGTTATATGCATGCATTTTTGGACTCTATAGTGTTTGAATCACTAATCGGTGACGTAATGAATTATATCAAAATTATCAAAACAATTAGTACCATATTTTGTATTATGGAGAGTTAACTGATGTATATTTGTAATTATAGAAACACAAACACGAATATAAACTTGTTTATATTAACAACTCATTTATGCTTATTAATATATTAGTTGTAATATCAAAATAGGTAGTAGTAACAACCAGCATAAATTTTAATATAGAAATAAGTTTTCACTTTAACAAATTTATTCCCCATTCAAAAGAATGCATAATATATCTGGATATTGAGTGGAAATATCATAATAAACATTTGTCGATACACCACGAGAATTGAAAAACTACCAGAAAATGAGTATCGCATGGTAATTATTGATGCCCGCCGTATCGTGCGGGTTTCCTACTGGTATATATATATATACTAGCAAAAGTGCCCGCGCGGTGTTGCAGGTTCGCTTAAATTATCCCCTCGTATTAGTTTATGCTGTTTTGTGTGGTGTGTAATGGGTTATCACTGTGACCGCATTGCCGCAAGTGCATATGGTTTGTTTGATTTTTTGTGTGGGGGTGCGTACTAAAATATTGACGTATATATTGGATGCATTGTGTTTTATGAAATATTTATTAATAGAGTAGGTTTATGGGTATCGTGATTTTTAATCAACATAAATGATTGAATGTGTGTTAATTGATGAGTAGTTAGAATTGAAATCTAATCAGGACATGAAAGCAATGCTCAAATTAAAGTCAGAAAGTTGTCTGTCAACGAATTATAAAAATTGTAAAGTTTTGGGCATACGTGATTTGATTGTGCACATGCATACTGTCGTATGCATATATTGGGTAGATGGTGTTATAAAGTGATTGGTACTTAACTTAGAGAAACAAAAGGTTTTCATTTATGGCATTACAAACTGACAAGTTGGAATGCGACAAGAATTAAGAAAACCATAAGACATACATACTAAAATAGCGGGAGAGACAAGGGTCTCAGTGAATACCCCTTTTTTTTGGTAAACCAATTCATGTGATAGACACGTCCCAACGGTTTGGTGAGGACACAAATCTCATATACTATAGGTGTGCCGGCCATAGCAAACAGGTTTTCGTTTGTAACGTAATGGGAAATGAGGATCCACCAGTGCAAGGATATTGGTGGGATTTCGGGGGTTGTGAACATGAGGATCCACTTATCTCGAAGCAGAGACCATAGGTTGTATGATATGTTGTGGGTTCCATGAGTTAGGAGCATTTGCAACGAGTTTTCAATGTTTCCCAAATGGGTACTATAGCAAAACGCTTCAATGCATGTGACACGCGTCATAACACAATGTTAAACGAAAAGTATGTTAGTTTCAAAATGTCAAAGGGATTACGGTCTGAATTATTAGACTGATAAAAAAGATTAAAAAGAAGATAAATATTGTTTAAAAGAAAATTAAAGAAAACTGAGGATGTGGTTTGAAATCGGTAACATAAATTATTGTTTAAAAGGAAAAATTATCTGATGTATGACAACTTTATTGAAATTAAGGGGTAGAAACGTAAGTTGGTTAAAACACGAAAATAAAAAACAAATGAAAGCCTGGTTTACATTTTACTAATATGGTATATAAATACAACTAATATGCGCAGTAGTGTATTACATGTCAACTCATTCCTGGTTCTACACATTTTATTCAGTCCATCCCAAAATAGGCGTAGTAGTGTGTATCGAGCGTATCAGTGTAAGCCTAATACGTTAATTCCATCAATTTATTGGTCCCCTATGTCAACTGTATATGATTTAACTGGTATGAGGCTAACAACTTCATTATATAAGTACACAAATTGTGTGTATGGAAAGAAATCAAAAATCTCTGAAAGACCAAATCACTCTAGTAGGAAACCCGTGAGATGTTGCAACATGGACAATTTACATCGCATTACACCTTGTTAGTGCAAGCCTTCTGGACTCGATCAACACCCAAAAACCTATCACAAATTGCCTCTCATTTTTCATCGGTTCCGATGTACTTGCGCATTCAATATGATATCCTTCACGGAGAATATAATAAATGTGTAGGGTCAAGTTATTCTACAAAGGCGGACACAAATGAGAATGAATAGAAGGATTTGTAGCAAAAAAAAAAACCTCAAACAAAATAATAATGAAAATTAATAAAAAATAAATCATAACTAAAATTTTAATAAAAAAAAAATGTAAAAACACAAAAAAGATTCCACCGTCTTCCTCGTTCTAAAAAAACTTGAAAAAGACACAATGTTGAGCGTAAAAGATTATTGTTTAATTTTATTTATCATTGTGTATTGTGTTTATTTTCGTCATTGATTGTGCCTTTTTCTTGATATTGTGTTATATTACTCAACATTGTGTTATATTTAGTCTAACGTTGTGTTATATTTTGCAATTTATTGTGTCTTTTTTTTGTTTATCATTGTGTTGCTTGTTCATTTCGGCATTGTGTATTTTTTCTCGGAATTGTGTCTTTTCGCCGTTTATTTGTGAACGAGAATTACAGGGGAAACATTTTGGTTTTTTAATTTTTTTCGTTCTATATATATATATATTGAGTTATGATTTTTTTAAGGGCTTTTTTTTGTGTGAACACAAATCCTTTTCACACTTTTCATTTTTGTATCACTTTGTATTTTAACTTACCCTAAATTTGTATACTTCTAACTCTTTAGGACATAAACTTGAGATTCATCATTCAATCAACTACAAACTCTCAATAAAATAATAAATTAAACATAGTTCGTTATGGTAATATTATTAGGGGAAATTTTTAAACCATTTTCATACAAATTGGTCGGCAAGGGTTTTACTTTTTATCTGACGAATTGATTATGTTATGGTAAAATATTTTTTCAAAAGAGAATAAGTCATTGGGGTTTATGGGTTGAAACATGAAAATGAACAAAACTATGGTTACCATGAGACAACTTGGACAACAAAGAATCTTGATCCTAAACATTGAGCTATAAAACACTAATTCAATAAAATTAAGAGTATGTGTGTTTTTATAATCCATAACGTGGGTGTGATGTACTATCTTTATAACTTATGCATCAAAACACATTGTCAATGAATAAGTAATATCATATAATTGTTCACCTCTTGAATTATAAGGTAACAAACTATAAACATCTAACTCTATAACTGCTTATAACCTATTAATCACAATGAGGTATTGCGACAATGGATTTTAATAAGTTTCTAGCTAATGTGTTGTAACATTTGATAGGTCAACCCGATTGACTTGTAATATTCTTTATCGGCATCTAATAGGTTGGTGCCACAAACGGCGCCAGGTGAGAAGTAAAAGGCGTGTTTTGCATAATCAGGATTAGTGTCAAAGGGGATGTTTCGCCAACTTCACGAGTTCCTGGCTTTAACAACACCTGGTGTTTGTCTTATATGAAGAACGTTGTAATCAATTGCGGGACCTTTGTATAACCCCACCGCACTTGTAGCGTCTGAGTAATACCCGTGGCCGACATATGTGGACAGAAGGGTGTGCGCAGTAGGCCCCGTTAGCGGTAGCCCTACTTTGGTGTTGGATTTACTCATAAACACAGTTCTACAAATTAGAGTTAATTAAAACTTTACGCGAAATATAAAACTTCAACCGTAATATCTTACATAACCTCCAAATCTTGTCTTATAAAACATTCATAGTCATTTAAAACAAAACATAGTCTTTAAAACATCACAACATTTCTTCGAGATGCCAGTATCTTCGATTCCATGCCATGTGTCTTCAATCACGCGAGCTGCCTCAACCTATTTGCCTGCGTGCATACTAAAAGTCAGCTACGCTGAGTGAGTTCTAGTTAATCACATAACTTACTTTACATACACATATACGGTCCCGAAGGTACGCATTACATACTTTACCTGCCCATTAATCTTTCATACACATACATAACTAACCTTACATTATAAAGAGCATTCGCCCTACATACCTCGGATATTATTAGGGTCCGGTACCCTCCATCCTCGGATATTATTAGGGCCCGGTCACCTTCATCCTCGGATATTATTAGGGTCCGGTCACCCTTCGTCCTCGGATATTATTAGGGTCCGATACCCTTTCTTCCATACCTCCTTAACATACTTCCTATATACATAGTCGTAAGTTTCACACATACATACATCATTCATTCGTCATCTTACAACATACATATAACATCAACTGTTACCTGGCAGTACATGCAATATCCGAAGATCGTTCATGTACTGACAAGAAAGCATTCATACATTTCACATAATTTTTTTTTTCGAATTTTTTTTACACATGTGTAATACGTAAGTGTAAGTGATGTTACAGTCCGAGTAATACCCGTGGCCGACATATGTGGACAGAATGGTGTGCGCAGTAGTCGTTGGGTTCCAGAGGACCATCTCACTAGTTTCATTGAAGCAAACACACAATATACCATCCAAGTGTGCTAGTATTTCCACACCCGTGAGGACATTTTGGAAGGGGAATTAAATTATTGTCTCTGGAGCATAAGTGTTGTGTTTTAGGTTCATCGAGTAAGTGGAGTAGTTGAAGTCACATATTAAAATAGTTCTCTACTTTGTTGCAATACACGAGCGGGAGTAGTGAGCGGCCTCAAACTCCGGTGTTGATATCATGTCACGCCATTGCCTGCACACAGACCTACATTTAACAACTTCGATTGCATCCAAGTGTGCTAGTATGTAGAACATTATGATGTCGAGTGGTAAGTAGGCCATATCCGTGGGATGTAGTGGTGCAAGAAAGGAACATAGATGTTGGAGGAAAGTAAATATAATACCTTATATAGTGTAGATTTTGTAACTCAATTGCCATGTAATTGGCAATTGTAATGTTGAAGTTAAATGCATGCATAAATAGGTGTTAATTGTTAAGTTAATGGAGTATGGTTTCATTTCATGAATATAAAATGATGAGTTATTTAGTTTAATATGACTTTAAGGCATGAACTTAAATGTATCTATCTTCACATGAAATAATTAAAAGAAAATAGGTGTTGTCATAATATGAACTTATATATTTAAATAAAACCGTAGTCAAATGCTCATGATTTGCTACAAGATTTGTATTTCAAACAAACAACGTTGTTTTGTCTAAAATTAAAATGAAATTAAATTATTTCCCTTTTAAAAGTAAAAAATGATGGAAAGTAACATATACTTTGTTAACTCCAAGGTAAACAAAATCTACTCAATAATTGAAATGAGTAATATACAAACTTTGAAAAGAAAAGGTATTCTTTTATATTTAAATCATTGTGTTTTTATTTTATTTGTTTATTACAAAGAAGATGTTTTAATATAACATTTTAACAATCTTAGAATTTTCAGTAGTACTCGTGTTTAAAATATATGATAAATAATTAACTAATTACTTTCAAATCTTAATTTAGAATTTTATATTTGTCTTACACTGATTTCGTTTATTTTCAAATATTAGTTTTTTAATAAAATTTGATAGTTTCGTATTAAAATTCATACTCTCCTATATTTTTAGAGTAAATTTAAAATTGTGTACTTATTCATTAAGCAGATTTCAGGCTCTATTCTTTAGCTAACGTATTTATATTTTAATTTTTAATCAATTTTTGTCCTTATGCCCAGTGACATATCCAGAAATTTTTTTATGAGGGTGCACTGTTTTTATATGCTCCAATTTCATGGAATCGAATATAAAAAAGTTGGGTCGGTTTGATGGTTTGTTTTTGGTAAGGTTCATCACATAATAAAACTACGAATGCATCCATTTTGATTCTGAATTTTTTTAACCGACAAATCCTTCAGAAACCTAATAAAGTTTGAATCTTTTTAAACTTGGACTAAATTAACAAATAGAACCATTATGTTAAAGAAACATCATAGTTTAAACAAAACCTAGTAACTATTAAAACCCACAACTAATTAGAATAGTGTTTCCATTAACTTTGTTACCCTATATATAGTGGCGTCTTGTGCTTGTATTAGATATACATACATACATACATATGTACGTACGTACGTACGTACATACATACATACATACCAATGAATAATAACCTCTCTTAATGTATCGTCAATTGAATTAGCTTTCGGTTATCTCTAATCCCTACCTCATACATTGGTCAACTTAGACTTCTTACACACACAAGTCTTGTTAAATATTTGATGGTATCACATATATCCACCGATGACTCGGAATGAAGTTGACTATCTGACATTGTGACCCAATAAGATGCCGATTCGTGACCCATAAACAAACCGATTACATTTAACCGAACATTATAACATTAAGAAATTTAGAAAACAAAACATGGGAGTTAAGAACGTGGATAGTCACCATAATAATAATAACATATTTAAACCATAACCTTTTGTTTTTTTTTAACTTATTTAGACTCTTTATTTATTATAGAAATATGAATTTTATATTAATAATCATAATTATTAACTCTTCAACCCTTAGGGATGCAAAAGGTTTTTAGCTACATTGAGTACATATAATAATGCATAATTAGTTACATTACATTATGTTCACGTAATAAAGCATTGTTAATTATGATAATATATAATAATTACATTGCTCTTGGTTTCCTAGACCGCTACCTTCTTTATGCATTTCATGCGGTTTCATCGTTAATCCCTATTAACTATTTATAATCTTCCTCCTCTCCACTCCTCAAACAATACTCTCAAATCCTTTGACGTGATGCACAAAGTTTGAAACTTGTGGCTTTATTGTTAATGTAACATTGTATATAGTTCATGTTTAAATTACATGATTATGGTTTATATGTTTACATTTAACCCAACATTATAACATTAAGAAATTTGGAAAACAAAACATGGGAGTTAAGAACGTGGATAATCACCATAATAATAATTACATATTTAAACCATAATCTTTTGTTTATTAACTTATATTTAGACTCTTTATTTCTTATAGAAATCTGAATTTTATATTAATAATTATAATTATAATTATTAAAACTATATAAAACTAATGATTTAAATGTGGTAAAGAAACAAAGATTTATAATGTTGAGGCTAAATAAGAAGCCTCATACAAAATTGTAATACATTGAAACTTGAACTGTTTATTATGATTAAAAATCAACAATAATACAAAGAGAGGACATATATTGTTGCCCACATTCCGTTGCCAACATCTCATCAAGCAACAATGCAACACCACAATTTTCATCGTCACACATTCCAAACAAGCCTACTCCAGCTCCGGTTACAACCCAGCAACCAAGGCGCCGCCGTCGTCACAGTAATGATCAAACGACACAAAATGTTCATGACGTCGATCTCATCGTTACGGCATCGCCACAACGCCGTCAACCAGGACGTCCACCAAGGTTCAATGACCTAAGCATACAAAATCGTACTAACCACGTAGGAATGTTAGACCCATCGTTTCAACAACATAACCAATCCACCAAACTCACCATTGGGTTAACGAAAAATCGAGGAGGTTAGCATTAAGTAAAATGCAACAAGGTATGGTAACTTCTCATTCCATATTTCATGCCTTCATAACATCTTCTTTTATAGGTTATTATGTTCAACGTGTTGTGGCTTCATCAAGTGGCGTCCCAAATGTGAGTGATAGCTATGACGAAAGTTTGCAATCATACGTTAGCTATGACGATCCGATAAGAAAGGTTGTTATTCATTGGTATGTATGTATGTATATCTAATACAAGCACAAAAATCCACTATATATAGGCTAACAAGTTAATAGAAACATAATGAAACATGAGAGTTAAGAATGTGAATAGTCACCATAATAGTAACAATTTAAACCATAAACTTTTATTTTAGTCACCATGATAATAACATATTTAAACCATAACTTTTTGTTTTCTAAAGGATTGAAGAGTAATCTCACCAAAAGTGAAGCTTTATAATGTTGTACTAAAAGCTTTAAGAATTGATGGGTACATTGACAAATTACTTTTCTTGCCCTATTATGAAATGTCGATTTTGTCCTTCGCATGTAATTATGAAAAGACGCTTGTGCCCATCACTCTTCCTTTATATAATATATATATATGTAGGTATTGGATCATTTCAGAAGTTTTTTTTACAGCGAGAAGTGCGAGAAGTGAAGATGTAACTCCACTAATTCCTAATTTCACTCCCTTTTTTATTGTGTATGTGCGTATGTACGTGTGTAGGTACGTATTTTTGTATATGTGTATGTATGTTTGTATGTGTGTAGGTAGGTTTGAATGTGGCTCGGTACGTTTGTATGTGTGTAGGTAGGTTTGAAAGTGCGTAGATACGCATGTATGTGTGTGTAGGTAGGTTTGGGAGTGAACTTAGGGATTAATGGAGTTACACCTTCACTTCTCGCACTTCTCGCTGTAATACCACTTCTCGAAAGATCCATCCCCTGTATATATATATATATATATGTGTGTGTGTGTGTGGTTTGATTTTTTGTGAGAACCAAAATGAGGTTTAAGAACTTAATAACCATTTAAACCAATTACGAAAGAGTAAATTGCCATTTTCATCTTTTTGGTTTGGCAAATAATACGAAGTTAGACCAAAAAGTTTATTTTTTACATATGGACCATCCACGTTTCCCATTTATTGCCAGTAACATCTAAATCACTAGCCCCCTTAAGTATAATCGTTAAGTCAGAGGTAGACATGTCTTTTCACTATTTATTTATTATAATACTTATTTTAGTGAACTGCGTTTTTCGTTCTTGTGGTTTGTCCAAATCTACGGTTTTAGTCTAATAGTTTCAAGTCTGTAGTTTTCGTCCTTGTAGTTTCATTTCACTTGCAATTAAATCCGAGTTTATGAACCTCTTTAAGTTTGGTCGTTAACCCATCTGCATAGCCCTTACATGACGACCAGTTTTGTCATTTTTCTCCCCATATAAATCTCAGTCCTAATTCGCAAGTTCCCTCACGTGAGCGGCTTGGGTGTATTTGGGAAAACAAGAAAATAAGAAGGAACAAAACTGCCCTCACGTGAAGGGCACACTGATGGATTTAACGACCAGACTTAACGAGATTAATGAATTCGGGTTTAATTGCAAGTGAAGATGTAGCCATCATCTTCAAACTCACATCCAAATCCAAGAAAATCTAAACCGAAAATTAAAAACCTTCTCATTTGGTTTTGTATGTCTTTGAAGATAGCGAAATGACCTATTTTCAGCCATTTGGGTTTGCATAATCCTGGGCGTTATTCATATTAATTCTTGTTTATATTTTCTTTGCTTTATAAAAAATATGATTTCTTGGTTTTACAAAACCAATATATTTTCGAAAACCAATCTTTTAAGTAAAATAAGATTTCTTGCAATTTTTTTGAAAAATAAACATGTTTAAAGGCCGATGTGTTTTTCGATTGATTTATTTCATGTAATATGCGTATTTTTGTGTAATATTTGTAATCGTTAGTTTATGTAATATGTGTATTGTATGTAACTTGTATAATATATATAATTTGTGTAATTTGTAATATATTCAATTTATGTATTTTGTGTGGTGTTTGTAACATATATAATTTATGTAATTTGGGTAATGTGAATAATTTGTGTACATTATGTAATATGTATATTTTTTGTTGTGTAATTAATAGTTTACGTAATTTTGTGTATTTTTTTATTAGGTAATTAATGTAATATGGATTATTGATGTAGATGTAATTTAGGGTATTCATGTCAATTGTGTATTGTTTAGTAATTTGAACAATTTATGTCATTTGTGTAGTTGGGCTAAGTTATGTATTTGTATATGTAATACATGTGCAAAACGAAAAAAAAAGTGAATCGTCCAAAATATTTTTGTAGCATCCTACTTTTGATTATGAAATTCCGTTTATTCAATAAAATGTCGTGTGTCGGTTAGATAAATAAACTATATGATGATGGGCTTGGACTTTAAAAGATAGAATAAGAGATGGAATGGGCCCCATGTCCATGGGCTTAAGGGAGTATAAATACCCCTTAAACCCTAAACCTTTTCATTTTTATCCATCTCTACACCAAAGCCTACACCATCAAAAACACACTAACACTATCATATATCCCGACTTAAGATCCGAAGGTGAAAGCCTGAGCTTGTTGGTGCTGTAACGTCGTGACAAGCCAAACCAGCATTAAGACTTGACCGTGTTCGTAGTTTGACTCGTTTAAGGTACGCTTATAACTAGAAATCGTTCACCTAGGTCCAGATTCATTTAATTAATCTTAGATCTTTATAAATATGGTAAAAACGAATCAAACGTGATGATTCTTGCTGAAAACCATTAACGATTGATAGGTTAATTGCTAACCTAAAGAACCTGTAATATAGATGCCAAAATCGCACCCTCTAAAACTCGATGTTTGAATGAATGGATGATTGGGGTTTGTTGGCGCTGGTATGGTGAATCCAACGATACCAGATTCGTGTGTTTTCGTTAAGTATAGAAGGTTTAATTGCAGATCTGACTTATGTTGACTGTTTATGTTCATATCAATTTTGACTTTGACCCTGGGTCAAAGTCTGGATAAGACTGATGCAATTCGTTATGGTAAGATAACGAATTAGTTCATCCGCTCGTTATGCCCAGATAACGAATTAGTTCGATCATTTGTTAAGACAAGATAACGAATTAGCTCACCCAGTTCGATACGTCAAGATAACGAATTAGGCTAACGAACTAGGATAGCGAACTAGATAACCCTCGCCAATTCGTTAGATTAAGATAACGAATTAAGTCATGTTTAGATGACGAATTGGAATGACAAATCAGATGATGATAGGGATGAATCAGGATAACAAGTTAAGGAAGATTACATAGCGAATCAGAGGCAATTCGCTATAACGAATGAGTTAATGAATTACAAAATAATTTAAAATCCTAATGAAAAATGTGTTAAGACAGCTTAACCCCAGCCAGGGGCTTTGACCCTTGGACCCCGCTAGGTGCTGCCGCCCCTAGAACCCCGCTGCCAGGGGCGCTGCCCTCGGACCCCCGTTCGTTGAGGATAATAATTAAACTAGAAATGCGATTTGGAAACTGATAGTAATTAATACGCGTAATTATTATACAGTTAGCCATGCACAACTAAAGAAAGGGATTACCATTAACGTTGAACGTAATCGCATTCAGGAGAGTTTCTAGCCTCACTTCCTTGTTATGTTTTCGGAGCTGTGTGCATACTCGATGTGATTTGTTAATACACTTACCTTAAGTGGTAGTTGTATGTCTTATATGATTTATGTATGAATGAATGCTTGATGATGCATGAACGATCTTCGGATATTGCATGTATCGTTAAGGGATAGTTTAAAGATATGATTGATATACATATATATGATATATAAATGATGTATGTACGAAGGGAAGTTATAATTATGAATGTAGAGAAATGTATGGAAGGTATGGTTAGAAAGGGAACGGGCCCTAATAATATTCGCGAATGATGGGAACGGACCCTAATAATATCCACGAATGCAGGGGACGGACCCTAATAATATCCGCGAATGTAGGGAACAAACCCTAATAATATCCGCAAATGTACGTAGCGAACATACCTTAATAATATCTGCGAATATTTTAGGACGAGGTATATGTATATGTATAAATGTAAAGAAGGAAGGTATGATAGTATGAACGTACGAAGGAAGGTAAAGAACTATGTATGTATATGTACATTCGGGTGCGTATATATGAATGTGTATGGACGTATTGTATGTTACCTGATTAACTAGAACTCACTCAGCGTAGCTGACTTTTAGTATGCACGCAGGTGAGTAGAATGAGACAGCTCGCTTGATGAAGACACATGGCATGGAATTGAAGATACTGGCATCTCAAGAAAATGTTATGATGTTTTTAAAGACTATGTTTTATTTAAATAACGATGAATGTTTTTTAAGACAAGATTTGAAGGTTGTGTAATATATGTTATGGTTGAAGTTTTATATTTCGTGAAAGTTTTAATTAACTCTGATATTCAGAACTGTGTTTATGAGTAAATCCAACGTTCAAAATAGGGCACCGGTAACGAGGCCTTACAATTTTGAAATGGTTTCAAAAAAAATGAAAAGGGTTAATGAACAATGCGTTAATTAATTTAGGTACTTATGTTTAGAAAGTAGATTGAAGATTTTATAAAAATGATAAATATAACTTATTACATATATGTTGTTATTAAACAAAAATAGGTTGATAATTTTATAAAAGTGTGTGGCTTGGATTAATTTACATAGCTCTAAAAATGAAGTTTAAAAATATCTTTTGCAAAAAAACAATGTCCTTTTTTATTGGTTTTGTTAAAAACAAATATTAAGATTTAATAAATATCTACACTTGTGTAGAAAAAATTAGAATTTAGTTTTTATAAAAATATGTTTTTAACTTAAAAATTAAATATATCTTTTTATAAAAGAAAAAGAAAAAAAACATGATTAAAAGAATAATGTGTAATGGAATTTGAAAAAGGTAATTGTTGTATTTTTAGGGAAAATTCTCAAAATGATCCAAAAAAGGAGAGGGAAAAAAACAGATCCTAAATGTGTTCAAGTTCCCAAATTAACCCATCAAATATGTACTGAGGCGACGCATTGGTAAAATAAACGACGGGATTTTTAAACCAATCAAAAGTTGACATGTGTAAAGCATCTGACACATCAGACGAGATTTTTAAAAATCTCGTGGTTTCCGACCAAATTTTATAGTTAAATCACTTTTTAGTCTATCCGGATGGTTTTTATATTTCTGTTGTCTGGTCAGTTCATATTGTATTTTTCTTGAAAGCAGAGCTTTTTGAATTTCCTCTTTCAAGACGCATTATGATTGAATTTGTTCCAAGGAGTTCATATTCTAAAGTTTTATTCTTATAAGTTTTAAAGTTTAAATATCGTCTCGACTGATAGGATTTTTAGTATTCCATCTTGACCGACAAAGTCTTTGATTATTCCGTGTACTCTGACTATATTTGTAATTAAGTTTTATGTGACCCCACTTTCCTAAATCAAAATATTAATAAAAAATAATAAGTATGTATCATTTTCCATCTTCATGTTCTTCTATTTTCATCTTCAAACTTCAACATTTGAGAACAAAAGTATGAAAATAAATTATTAACTTACAGCTTCACAAGAATTATTAACAAGTATTGTCATTTTATAAGAGAATCAAAGACCCGTTTGCTTCTGAATCCATATGTATGATAATTCTCAGAAAAAATCTAATTTATATTATAACCTTGCTATATATATATAAGGGAATGTTAATGTACAAATAAAATTAATGTGCTAAACGTGATAATCAAGTAGAGTAATTATCTATACAAGTAGAGTGATTATATAATTACATCATAGAGTAATTACATATAAGTAGAGTGATTATGTAATTACATTATAGAGTAATTACAAATTACTCTATGATGTAATTACATATTACAAATTACTCTATGATGTAATTACATAATTACTCTACTTGTATAGATAATTACTCTACTTGATTCTTACGTTTAACACGTTAATTTCATTTGTTATTGATCCTAACCCTATATATATATATATATATGATGAGTATCTTTACAGAACTGTTAAATTATTTAAGAACTTGAATGAACCCTTGAAAACTAACGTTTTTTATAAAAAAATTTGTATGTTAACGTTTTTTGAGAGTAGTTTTATCATTTTCTATATCTATATCTATGATTACAATTTTAAAAATTAGTTTTTATACATATCTATGTTTTGTTTTACACTTATGTAATTTGTTAGTACATAAATTTTACATATATTTAAACTTGTGATTAATATATGTAATCAAATTTTTTAATATAAAATATGATAAAACTACTTTTAAATAATGTTAATATATAAAAAGAATAAAAAATTGTTTAGTGTTTATGAGTTCCTAAGAGTTCTTAACTTTTTTAGAGTTCTTAGACTATCCACTATCACAACCCAAACCAACCCAACCATTTATTAAAAAATTAATTTCTCTCTCTTCCACCTATACAACCCAACCCAATCTAATATTTTACTCACTATCACAACCCAACCTAAACCAATATTTTATTAAATAAAAATGCTTCATTTTTTATAAACTTTATATCAAAATGTTTAGTATTTTTTTATAAATAAAACCATGTTGTTACATTTTTTTAAAAAGGTTAAAAGTTGTAATTTTCATGAAAAACTAAGTTAGATATATAAGTTTGGCTACAAACTTGGGTTGTTGGAACAACCAAGGTTGCAACCGGTTGTGGACAAAAAAGAATTTCCAATTTTTTAATTAAAATGTTTTTTTGTCATTTTGTGCCATCTTGCAACCGGTTGTGATAAATGGTCACCATAGTGGGTAGTCTTAAATGATACAAACCCTGTATATATATATATATATATATATATATATATATAGAGAGAGAGAGAGAGAGAGAGAGAGAGAGAAAGAGAGAGAGAGAGAGAGAGAGCAAGATTATAATAAGTAGATTTTTCTCAAGAAGTGTAGGAAGTGTGTTTTTTCAC
Source organism: Bidens hawaiensis (assembly GCF_021521415.1). Lineage (NCBI taxonomy): Eukaryota > Viridiplantae > Streptophyta > Magnoliopsida > Asterales > Asteraceae > Bidens > Bidens hawaiensis. Next base: position 2,653,902 of record NW_027491014.1, read on the forward strand.
CATTAGATCTAATAAAACACACCACACAATAAACACACTACAATTAAAATAAAACACACTACACAATAAACACATTTTCCATATCCATCGTCAGATCAACATATTTAAAACACCATATTACTTCTTATACTTCTTAGACACACTTCACTTCTTATTATAACCCCACCCTATACACACACACACACACACACACACACACACACACACACACACACACATATATATAAGATGAGTATCATTACAGAACTGTTAAATTATTTAAGAATCTGAAGAAACCCTTGAAAACTAACGTTTTTTATAAAAAAAATTGTATGTTATTGTTATGTGAGTGTAGTTTTATCATTTTTTATATCTATATTTACGATTATAATTTTAAAAATTAGTTTTTATACATTTCTATGTTTTGTTTTACACTCATGTAAATTTGTTTGTACATAAATTTTACACATATGTAAACTTGTGATTAATATATGTAATAAAAAAAATTTATATAAAATATGATAAAACTAATCCTGAATAATGTTAATATATAAAATTTTTTTTAAAATTATTTGGTTGTTTAGAGTCCAAAATGATACCAACCCTATATATATATATATATATATATATATATATATATATATATATATATATATATATATATATATATATATATATATATATATATATATATATGATTGATTTCTTTTGAGAACCACCTTGAGTTTTAAGAACTCGAAAGAACTCAATGTAACAATTTTTTTTACACATGTGTAATACGGAAGTGTAAGTAATTTACAAAAAAATACAGTATTTTTTTACACACCGAATCAACTTTTTACACATGTGTAACTAACGTTTAAACTTGTGTAATTTTCAAAAATACTTATTCTCTCTCCTGCTTGATTTTTTAATTTAATCTCAGTCACATATTTCATATCATTTAATTAAATGTATGGCTTAAAATTGAGCTCTTAAAATTCTTAAAACTCACCATGGTTATCAAAATAATCCTCCCCTATATATATATGGATCATAAAGGAAGCATGCCACATGTTATTTTAAAGTCAATATTATAAATGAAGAAAAAAGAGGGAAAATTTACAAGGAACAAGCAAGGCAATATACAAACAATCAAATAACAGCAACCATAATAAGAAACAAAGTATAAACTATAAAGGAAATTTTCAAAATTACATTTTCACCACTTCTCAATCCCATTCCAAACCCAGTTGTTTGCTCCTATACTTGAACCATAAGAAAGAGGTCGTTTGAACCATATGTTTCTTAATACATTAAATTAGTAACTTCTTTTAATAGCTTGGGAATCATGTGTATCATTCACTTAAGATAATATAAAATAATAATAACATAAATACATTTTTAGAACACCACTCTAAATGTTGCCAAATAACAATACATTTTTTAAAACTCTTTTTCATAATTGTACATTTTTTTTTGCCTAATATGAAATGCAACCTTTTTAATTATTTTAATTTTATATATTTATAGTTAATTTTTAATTAACTGTTGCAAGTGCTATTTTATCTACGTTTCGGTACAAATCTTGTTCAAATTCAAACTACTTTTCATTTTAACTTGAGGCGATGTGCGTATATTTAATTACGTTTCAGTATAAATTTTGTTTACAATTGAGTCGGTCTACTTTTTGAACGTAAATTTTGTTCAAAATCGAATGGGGCAGGTATGTTATGTTTTACTTTTTCTAAATACGCTTTCATGTCTCTTTATACTTTTTTTACAACAAAAATTTTCCTTGATTTCTAAATGTATCGTACATGCTTTATTTTTTGTTTTCTTTTATAAGTTTTGATATTCTAAATCAAGTCTAAAACCTCATACGCTTCCCTTTACTTAGACCACACTTAAACCAACACCCATATATCTAGATTTTATATCATGGGATGCGCTTATTGCCATCTATATTTGGATTTATATTTGATTCATAATCCACACGTCTCAATGAGCGGATGGTTTTGACTAGTTACAATAACAAAGAAAGTTACTATTTTTATATTTTGTTGATAATCATTAAGGATAACTCAAAAGAATTAGAAATGGATCGATAGCTCAGGGAATAAGAAAGAGAAGTGAAGTATGTGTGATTGTAAGTGACCAATGGGAAGTGGAGCACATGGAAACCATCCTTCTACTTGAGTTGAAAATGATCAAAAGATTTTCCTATTTTTCATTTTGTATTTACACGTAATGGGTGACCATAAGGCTACATACTAATGTGGCAAATAAAATAGAATGGTCCAGAATTTTTTCATCATTGTTATCGAACATACCATATTATCTATATATACCTTTAATAGTTTTAAAGTGTAACTTGAAATATACAATAACTATCTGAATCGATTTGGTTTTAACAATTATGATTAGAACTTTGAAAAGGTAAATAGATGAATATTTGGATAGATGGGTAGTTCAAGAATTTTTGGACATAAGTAGTTCTTAAATCTTTGGAACTAAAGATAAAGTCTTCATACTATTTTATAACTATACTAGTTTGAGCCCTTGTAATACGGGGTTTATTTATATTTTTATTTTAATCGTTTTTTCTTTTATATTTTGTAATGATTTGTTTTATTTTTTAACTTAGTTATGTTTTATTTTAATACGCACGAATTAGTTTGTTATGTTCATTATATTTTTTGATGTTTGGGCTCTATCAATTAAGATTGTAGGTTTTTTGGATTTTGAATAAACGAACATAAACAAACATGAACATGCTAATTTTTAAAAAATGTTGAGAAACAAGTTAGTGAATCACCACAATTTCCTTGCTTCAACGAATCCCACTAAATGAGAATTGCTATGAAAACGTCGGATCATGCTTTCCTTGTCATTAATATTTTTACAAGATTTGAAATAAACAAATCCCCACAATGTAAATCGTCATTGAAATGAACTCAATTGAGTAGTGGAAATTGTCATGGGAACTAAAAATGAACAAAATTCATATATTGAAGATTACCTTAAGGAAGAAAAACAAAATCGTTATGAGAAGTTAAAATAAAATCTCTATGAGAATCAAAATAAAATTTACTATGAGGGATCAAAATAACTATATTGTATAGTGAAATTTGTTATGAGGTATCGTGATGAATAATGAAAGTGATCATGAGAATAAAAATTGCTTTGAGCCCTTGTAATATGGGGTTTATTTATATTTTTATTATTAATTTGTATTATTTTTTAACGTAGTTAGGTTTTATTTTAATACGCACGAATTAGTTTGTTATGTTCATTATATTTTTTGATGTTTTGGGCTCTATCAATTAAGATTGTAGGTTTTTTGGATTTTTAATAAACGAACATAAACTAACATGAACATGCTAATTTTAAAAAATGTTGAGAAACAAGTTAGTGAATCACCACAATTTCCTTGCTTCAACGAATCCCACTAAATGAGAATTGCTATGAAAACGTCGGATCGTTCTTGCCTTGTCATTAACATTTTTACAAGATTTGAAATAAACAAATCCCCGCAACGTAAATCGTCATTGAAATGAACTCAATTGAGTAGTGGAAATTGTCATGGGAACTAAAAATGAACAAAATTCATATATTGAAGATTACCATAAGGAATAAAAACAAAATCGTTATGTGAAGTTAAAATAAAATCTCTATGAGAATCAAAATAAAATTTACTATGAGGGATCAAAATAACTATATTGTATAGTGAAATTTTTATGAGGTATCGTGATTAATAATGGAAGTAGTCATGAGAATAAAAATTGCGTAGTGAAAATTCTACCATGTTATATAATATCGTGTGACGATAATGGTCATGAGAAATTAAAATAAAAAATATTGTGAAACAAGGAATCAAAATAAATGAGATTGTTATCAAAATAGAATTTCTATGAAATCTTTTATGAGGAAATCAAAGGCAATTAAAAAAATTATAAAATGAGAATTACTTGAAAAATCAAAGTAAAATTATCATGAAAAAATTAAAATGATTGACATTGATGAAAATTTGTTATGGGAAGTCATCATGAACAAACATTTCATAATGAAAGTTGTCATGAGGGTTCAAAATGTACTAAATGACATGGAAGAAATTAAAATAGATGAATTATGTAATGAATTTTTATTGTGAGAAATCAAGATAAGGAAAACATGTGTAGTGAGTCATTATGAGAAATCTATATTTATATTATAATACATATAGACAACCTTTCACCTCCCACTTTCTCTCTCATGAGACGCTTGTATATTTAATGTTGGACTGAATGCTACCTTCAATTCCATTCATTACTTTGTCATTACCACATTCGTTTCTTGAATCTTTCATTTGAATGCAACAGATGAATACTTTACTCTTTCCATCTACCCGCTATTGAATCCCAGATCCGTTTCAATTGAAGCCTACTTTAAGACCTCATCTTCAATTCCCAAATCACATCTACGGATTCTAGGATTTGCCTCCATTAGTTCAGTTTCTTATATAAAATGTTTTCCTTCGATGTATAAACGCATCGACCGAATTTCTATTTTGTATTATAATACATACAGACAACCTTTCACCTCCCACTTTCTCTCTCATGAGACACTTGTATATTTAATGTTGGACTAAATGCTACCTTTAATTCCATTTATTACTTTACCACATTCGTTTCTTGAGTCTGATTTAACCATTGAATCTTTCATTTGAATGCAACAGATGAATACTTTACTCTTTCCATCTACCCGCTATTAAATCACAGATCCGTGTCAATTGAAGCCTACTTTGAGACCTGATCTCCAATTCCCAAATCACATCTACGGATTCTAGGGTTTGCCTCCATTAGTTCAGTTTCTTATATAAAATGTTTTCCTTCGATGTATAAACGCATCGACCGAATTTCTATTGTGTCCCACTGCAACGCGCGGGCACTTCCACTAGTCATAATATAAGAGTATTAATCATAACGGAAAATTATACAAATGAGAATTCATAATGAGAAATCAATATAAATAAAATGACTAAATAAAAACCTGAATAAATAAGTCATACGCAAACATTTAACATAAAAACTAATTTAAAGGTGCGAACGTGTATGAATCAATCTTGTTCCAATCAATAAATCTTCCAATGAAAACACATGAGAATATTTGAACTGTTCATGAACCACCATGAAATTCGTCCTACAAATTAACGGAAATAAATAATGTCGAGGAGGGTAGTCGAGACATAACACGAACCACCGCGTTTTACATGTCCCATCCAAAATACAATTGAGGTGTAATCTGAACGATTACTATGACGTCTTATAGCTTTTGACTCATATAACATATTGTTCGCTTTGGCCTATAGGATCAAAACACTTCAATTTAAACCTTTCTATGAGAGTAATATCCCCTTCGATTATTAGAATCTTTTTGTCAAAGGTTCAATATCGGTGTTTCCCCCTTCCAGTTACTACGAACCCGTTACATGATCATACTTTAATGATGTGAAAATTATCGAAATATCACGATTGAAAAATTACTTTTGAACCTATAAAAATAATTTATTTGGGACAAGGTAAGGATACCTTAACTTATTGTCTGTGTATTTGTGTACATGAGAATAAATAAATGAATAAATCAATTAATATGTGCATGAACAATTAAATAATAAAGTAGGGCATGCAACAAGCAAAGGCAATCATGTATTGGGACCCTAAGTCACTGTAAGATCTCTAAAATGTTGGGTTAAATATGTCAAGTTCATAAGTCAAGGGACTAAAATGAAAATTTTGGAATTTCAGTCACTTCGCGCTAAGTGAAGGAATAAAAAATAGACACTTCATGATACCCAAAAGACAAATCATGAAAACCAAGGAAAGGCTGCCTCGCGCTATGTGAAGAAATCACTCATTTCATATTCGCGCTATGCGAAGTAGTCACGAGGTAATCATGCTAGTACTGACGCGTGGCAACACGTGATATGTTACGTGTCACCACGTGGTGACACGTGGCATGTCTAGGTGTTGCCACACCAGACCTATTTTTGTCTTTCGCGCTACGCGAGCAGCTATCCAAGAAACCTTCGCGAAACCAATGAATAAAATAGTCAAAGGCTGTTAGTTTGTCCTTCGCGCTAGGCGAACGGATAGACTGAATGTAACAACCCCAAAATTTCGATCCAAATTTGACAACTTACTAAATTTGAAGGATAAAAATATTCTCAAGACAAGTAATGGAAAATTTTAAATAAGTAAATGGGAATATTTGATAAGGAAAATAAAAATATCCCATAAATTCATCCCACATGGAAATATGGAAGAAAGTGGAAGCATTCCACATGAGTATAAATAAGGAAAATAAAAATCCATCATAGAATAAACCAAAAATGCCAAATCAATAAAGTTCAAGAACTGAAAATGAAAAATCTTAGCTGAGTGATGTTAGCGCCGCGCTAAGTCTTAGCTTAGAGATGTTAGCGCTACTCTAAGATTGACAAATTGTAACCGACTTAAGGAGATATTAGAGCTACGTGAAGATCACAAACAAAATCTTAGCATCGCGCGAAGGAACCCGTTTTCTCCTATAAATAGGGGACATACGGGATTGAGCCTCCTCATCCCAAAATCACACTCATATTCACACACTTAACCTAGAAAATCGTGCCCAACTTTACCGGCCAACCGACGACTCATTTTCTCGAAGTACGTGCAATAAACGAAGTTCTAAAGCCTTGACAACGACTTGTCGCTCTTTTTTATTATTATTAGCATTCCGAGTTCTCGCGTTAAGGTAGGGATTATGTTTAAGTTATTATTTCATTATTATATCATGGCTTAGACCCTTGTCGGGGGTATAGCCTTGACCTTGATCAGATTTATAAATACAAAGGTTATAGATAAAATAATGTTTCTTTATAATTAATAAACATAAAATTTTATATACATGAGGATATAGTTAAAGTATTATTTCTTCAAGATTAAGAAACATAAGTTGTTATATACACATGGTATATTAAAAATGTTTATTCACAATTAAGAAACGTAAAAGTTTTTTATGAAAGGAGTATAGTCAAATAGCGTTTCTTCATGACTAAGAAACATAAGATTTTACATACAAGGATTATAGTCAGATTGACGTTTCTTATTGAAGAAGAAACCTATTATAGATTATTTCTTCATGAAGAATAAACCCAGTACATGATTAGCAAATAAAGAGAAAAACTTCATATCTAAATATTTTATTCAAACAAATGATCAATCAAGGTTTATATCTATCAAAACAAGACTAAAGGTCTGTAACCGGATCAAGAGACGATCGGGATATTTATAAACCTACATTTTAAGTTAATCATCATTCATTTAAAAAGGTTTTTGTAACAACTCGAATTTTCTAAATTTATATTCATTAATCATAACCTAACTCGTTTTTATATTCAGGAAATTTTATCGATAAAAATATCGCGTCTATCGATTTATTTATTTTTTATTTTTAATTTTTATTACATTTAACTATTCTATTAAATTTAACTTTGAAAAATAAGCATTTTTAACCCTAATATAAAGTTTTACCTTCTTTTGTATCCCTCTCCATAATTCAGGGACCATTTTGCAAAAATTAGTAAATATAATATATCCCTAACCCGTTAATCCATCAGGTTGACCTGTATCTACGACCCATGACCATGTAAACTTTCTTGAGCCACAATATACGTTATAGTCAAGGAAATTGTTTTGTGCATATTGATATTATTGCCATTATCGGCCTCACCGACAACTTAGTTAGGAAACAATGATAACATGTGATACGAATTAAGTAATACATAAACCGTCCTAACACGTATTTCAATATACATTGTAACAATCCTTATGTAACATCCTACTTTCGGTTATATTAACAAAATAATTTCGTTTATTTCATGGTGTGTCGTTTATTGGTTTAAATAAATAAACTAATAGAAGGTGGGCTTGGACTTTAGATGATGAAATAAGAAATGGAATGGGCCTTATGTCCATGGTCTTAAGGGAGTATAAATACCCCTTAAACCCTAAACCTTTCCATTTTTATACATCTCTATACCATAGCCTACAACATCAAAAACACACAACATCATCTTATAACCCGAACCAAGATCTTAAGGCGAAAACCGGAGCTTGTCGGTGCTGGAACGTCATGACGGACCAAAACAACATCAAAGACCAGCTCGTTTTCGTAGTTCGACTCGTTTAAGGTACGTTTATATCAAGAACTTGTTCGTTTAGGTTCAGTTTATATCTAGAAATCTTAGATCTGCGTTTAAATGGTAAAAACGAGCCCAATTCATCAAACCTTATTGAAATTCGATAACATTTGATGGTTTAATTATTGGAAAAATGAGCCGTATGTATATATGCTTAAATCGCACCCTTTAAACGCATATGTTTGGCCAATTGGACACCTAGGGTTTGTAGGCGAGATGAATACGAATCCCTTGATACCAATTTCATGTTATTTCGTTGATATTTGAGTGTTAATTGCAAATCTGAGGTCTGTTGACTATTTGCTGTTCTTGACGATTTTGAACTTGACCCTATGAGTCAAAGTTTGGATAAGATTTGTGCAATTCGTTAAGATATGGTAGCGAATTGATTATCCTAGTTCGTTATGAAAAGATAACGAATTAGTTCACCAATTTGTTATATCCAAATAACGACTCAGTTTCCCCAGTTCGTTATGATCAGATAACGAATCAAGTGATTCTTTACTTGCCCAATTCGTTAGGATAACGAAGTAGGCTAGCGAACTTGGATAACGAACTAGGTAACGAATCAGGTGATTCGTCACGCTCCAATTCGCTATGTTGAGACAACGAACCAGACTAGCGAATCAGACCATAAAAGGATAACAAATTAGTTAACAAATCAGGCTTAATTCGTTATAGTGAATGAGTTAACGAATTACAAAATAATTTAAAATCCTAATGGAAAATGTGTTAAGACAGTTAATAGAAATAAATTTTTTCCAAGCTTAACCCCGGCCAGGGGTTCTGCCCCTTAGACCCCGCTAGGGGCTGCCGCCCCTAGAACCTTGCTGCTAGGGGCGCTGCCCCCGGACCCCCGTTCGTTGTGGGTTATATAAAGATAGAAATACGATATGAGTAGTAATAGTTAATTGATACATGTAAATATTATACAGTTAGCCGTGCACAGCTCAAGAAGGGAATAACTATTAACGGTGAACGTAACCGCATTCAGGTGAGTTTCTATCCCCATTTCCTTGTTATGTTTTCGGGGTTGTGTGCATACTCGATGTGATAGTTAATACACTTACCTTAAATGATAAGTGTATGCCATGTATGATTTATATGTTAATTATGTATATCTTGAATGTGAACGAAAGCTTGTCGGTACGTGAACGATCTTCGGATATTGCACGTATGGACAAGGGAGGTATGTATATGATCTATGGATGTGTATGATAGATATATGTACAACATATGAATATGTATGAATGAGTAAAGAATGTATATGTATGTTACGGGTATGCAAAGACAAAATGAACGAAGATGAAGAAGTAAGGGATCATACCCTAATTATATCTGAGATAGAGAAGAAAGGGATCAGACCCTAATAATATCTGAGATAGAGAAGTAAAGAGGGATCAGACCCTAATAATATCTGAGATAGACAAGAAAGGGATCAGACCTTATTAATATCTAAGATAGACAAAGGAAAGAGGGATCAAACCCTAATAATATTTGAGATAGAAAAAGGAAGGGATCAGACCCTAATAATATCTGAGATAGAATAGACCGTAATTATATAGTAGGAAAGTAATAAAGTATGAACGTATGTATGAAATTATGTAATGGAAGTAAATTAGTAAGTAATTATTTTGTATCTTCGGATGCATAATTGAAGGTAAGTATATGTATTGTATGATGTATGATTACCTAGAACTCACTCAGCGTAGCTGACTTTTAGTATGCACGCAGGTGAGTAGAGTGAGACAGTTGGCTTGAGAGGGACACATGACAGGAGAAGAAAAGTCTGGCATTTGAAGATTGATGATGTTTTATGTTTATTTATGTTTAATCTGAAAGACAAGAATGTTTGTTTAGACATGTTTATGGAGTTATATGTGATGTTTAATGAAAGTTTTATATTCCGCGAAAGTTTTAATTAACTCTAATATTTAGAACTGTGTTTATGAGTAAATCCAACGCCCAAAGTAGGGCACCGGTAACGGGGCCTTACACCTTATAACCCAATTAAATCAGCTGACACGATCCTTACAAGCTCGCAATCAAAACCCCTATACCTAATTACGTTATAGAAATCTACTATCGCGTGTTCTTCTTGGTATTCTTACCGACGAGTCTCGATCAGTTGGGCGTCATTCTGGAATTAATTAAGGTAAATTGATATTACATTCTTGTTCGTTGTTCATGATGCAACATTAACCCAGACCAACATAAAAGAGATTACCCGATTAGGATTGTAAGGGTTTATAGAATAAACAGGGTTTTGACGTCTGTGGTTATATAATATTGAGTCTGGATCTTAACCATCTGGAACACCAGCCCAGTTGGCCGGTGTGTGTGGGTGTTAACTTGTTCTAGCCAATGGCGCGGGTTCGAGTTCCAGCCATGGCAAATTATTTTTTTTATTGTTGTTTTTTATGTTTTATGATCTGAAAGGTTTAATTAATTTAATATAGTTAATATTAAATATTAAATACACGTTATACTAATAAAATCGACATATATATCGATTTTGCCAAGTTTTGTTTAAATACCATATATATATGTGTGTGTGTGTGTAGTAGATTATTGAAATTGATAAAAGACTTAATATACAAAAAAGAGTTTTAATCTAAAATATTTATTTTATATGATCTTGTTAATTAATATACATTAAAAATATAGTTTAAGTTTTTATAAAAGATCATATTTTATATAAATATTACTATTATTTATTATTTACGATATATTTATTTAAAAAGAAATCTTTACTAATGATAATACATAAATATATAAAACATATTTTTAGTTTAAAATGCTCATTTAAATAAAATCTTTTTATATAATGTTTTCAAAACTTATAAATATTTATTTTAAGTATTTTACTTATAATTATAATTTTATATAAATAAAATATGCTATTTTCTATAAACCTTTGATAAATAAAGGGATAATGAAATTGATAATAAATTAATGTAATATTTAATTTTCGCAAGAACACACTCGATCATCAAATCCCGAGTCTATATCTAGTTCTAGCTTCGTTAAACGATTCATCTTTATTTCCTCAATTTTTCTTTATTAGGATTTCTCGTCGGTATTTTCCGAAGAGCGTGACTCATGTTTGCTACTGTTCTTACCGCATTCGTTTATCTCTTACTTATTTTCTATGGTGAGTATTTCACTCCCCTCTTTTTATTCATTTTATACTGTTTTTTGGGGACATATGCGTTCCTAGATATTTTACTATTATTTAATACTCAAACTTACAATTGTTAGTCTTATGTGTTTAACAATTTATGCTTAACGTGTTATATGCTTATATGCTTTACTTGAATGCATTCCGGAGATGTCCCATATATTCACAAACTAGTATGATCATTGTGTTAGCCATCATTCAGTTCATTTGACATCGAGCTTACCGACAACATTATTTACTTGCTCATTGGCTATTGCTTATCTCACTTGACACATTTTGCTCTTTTATTTATTATTATATATTCATTGAAATCCGGTATTTTACTCACTCAACCTAGTGTTGACAAAAACCTATTTGTATTTTTAACGCATATGCAGGTCATCGTTTGATGTGATTCTCAAGCTTGTTTGAAGAAACTTAGGATTGCATGCCAGAGAGAAGAAACAAGAACTTAAATTGTATTTTGTCTTTACTTATTTTTATTGATTGATTATGTATTGTGGTATTTTAAAATTGATGGATTATTTAATTTGAAATAATAGATATTATATCTTTAATTATTGCATATGAGTACCTTGAGATCTGTGAGCAATCAGCTCAAGGCCCAACATTTCCGCCGTAGGTTGGGGTGTGAAAGATTGGTATCAAAACCGAAGGTTTAAGATAGGTCGTTATTGGTGCCATAGTAACATGCTTAGGAGCCCTAAACGTGCTTATCTGTTTGTCTTTATGTGTTCAAAATTAATTGTTTACATCTTTCCTTAGTTAAATTATTTTTGCTTATTATTATATTGTCACACACACACAACTCTGAGGCTATGCCTCAACCTTCAAAAAAAACTTTTCTTAAATAATTTAAATTAGATTGCAATTTATTTTTGGTAAATTCCTTAAGAATTCCCTACTTTTGTTTTTACTCCTTTTATCTTAAGGCTAGGTAGTATGACAAGTTCCTCTAGGCCAAAGCGGAACACAATTGTCATACGACCGACACCTTAAGTTGTTTTAAACCGAATTCACGGTGGTTCGTGGCTAAATTCGGTAAATTTCAATTATTGTGTTTTTTAATTTAATTGGTTAGTTGGGTGAAAAATCCATGGTATCCATGGGCACTCCTACTATCCAATTCTCATATTGTTTTGAATGTTATTTTTGTTGTAGTTCATCATACGTGATGGTTCACGGATGCTCCAACTACTTATATTTTTCTCTCGATTATCAGTTATTTAGTGTGGAAGGTTAAAGCGCCATGTAACGCTCATGGGCCGACAAACTCTATTGTATTGATAATTCGTTAATTAGTTGGGACAATTAAAATGCCATGTAATGCTCATGGGCCGTCCAGCTCAATTACTTTTATTCACTAGTTTTGTTGGGTCATTCAAACTGCCATGGAAAGCTTATGGGAGGCTAACACACAAATTATGTTTCGTTAGTTTATTGTAAAGTTAACTTAATAAAATAAAAAATTAACTTTTAAACTGACATCATCTCCTCGTGTAGTGATCACACAATAACCATATTGACTACATTATCTAATAACTATTTACGCAATGTACCCCTTATCTTATGATATTTACTTTTAATCATCATGGTACGACGCAAATCCCCCCATTTATTAAAAGCAAAGTTATTATAAGTTATTTAAGACAATGAAACTGTTATTATTTAATTAGTTTTCTGAACTTATCATTCATCTTATAAATCTCTATTTTTGGTCCTCGTAGAATATCTCACCTAAGTAACCACCGTCGTCCTCGACATCAATCATCCGGTTTCCATGACCACCGTATGGCCGCATGTATCGCCAAGGAGATAGTTGTTGCGATCCTTGGGATAGTAACACAAATTCAAAACATCAATGCAACCAATTTAACCTTTTCCACTATTTCCCCTGCTGGTAACTATGAACCATCTACATCCACTCATCGACAAGAAACATAAGAACCTTGTTGCAACAAATCCTACCCGACCGCAGGCCTCTTCAACTTTTACAAACAAGAAACTGTAACATCCTAATTTAGATAATAATAAATAAAAGGAAATAACGTTTGCTTATTCAAATCTGTGTTAATAATTAATTAAGATTAAATATAACAAGGAGTATGGACTTGGATTAATAATGGATGGATTAAAGGGTGGTGATTGGCCATAGGTCCATGGGTTTAAGAGAGTATAAATACTCCCTTAAACCTCCCCAAAACCCTCATTTCTTACATACCAAGTTCCCTACACACTCTAAAACACACACACACACACTTCACCATATACGGCCGTGACCAAGAAGGAAGATCCAAGACCAAAACCAAGCTAGATCTTGATAGATCTTGGGTATACGAACAAGATACATGATTATTGTTGCATATCAAAGCTAACCGTAGCCTAAAAAAAAAAGGTTTGTTCTTTATACTTAAAGGTTACGTTTTTATGAACGGTTTGCCCTAAAACTTAGCCCTAGAGTAGATCGGGTATAGATGTACCATAAAAATGAAAACTTGATGATTAAAATGGATTTAGTGAACTTGTTAGGATACACGGTTCATGAAGAAACCCTATATATAACCTAAGAACGTTTAAATCATAAAGATTCAAGCTTTATGGATAAACAGGTTAGGTCTTAGCCGAAAATGGTAATGGAAACGAGTTAAGGATGACATAGGGCCATAATAGGGTGTTAATGTTGTGAGAGGTAATGATAATGATGATAAAAGGAACATATGGCAGCAGGTCGTTCGAATACAATTAAATACTCGCATACAAGGTATGCATTCGCATACAATATATATACCCGCATACAAAGTATGCATTCGCATACAATAGATAAACTCGCATACAATCCCCTTGGTCTTTTGGGATGCTATTTCGTTTCGAATACATGACCATTTGCATACATTGAGCATTCGAATACACTAAGTATTCGGAAACCTTAAGCATTCGAATACACTAAGTATTCGATTACCATGTGTATTCGAATACAACATGTATTCGAATACATATTGTATTCGCATGAATATTGTATCCGCATACGTTGCGTAATTGTATACATACATGTCCCTGAGAGCATTATGGTTCGAATACATATATAATCTAATGAGCCCAATTTGAATACAAGAAGGAAGGAAAGAAAGCCAGAAAGATTATATATATACATATATTCTAAGGAACGAGTATTCGGATATTAAGGTGTTCGAACACAATGTGTTCAATTACAATTCCTTGCGATGCCAACTCAAATACAATGCCTTATAAGGCCATTAGAATAGACCAGACTTTGCCATTTTGGCTGAAACATGAATAATGCGATTAGGACGAGTATTGATACATGTAACTAATGTACAGTTAGCCGAGCTTAGTTAAAGAAAGAGATAACAATTAAATGCGAGCATACCAGGATCCAGGTGAGTGTCTAGCCCCATTTCCTTGTTATGTTTTTCGGGGCTGTGTGCATACTCAATGTGAACGTTAATACACTTACCATAAATGGTAAGTGTATGCTTTGATGATTAATGTGATAGTAGGTATGAATGTTATAAAGAATGTTTGTCGGTGCGTGAACGATTTTCGGATATTGCACGTATCGACGGGGAAAGTAATGTGCATAGAGTAAAGTATGTATATATAAAAGTATGTAATGAAATGAGTATGTATCAAGGTATGATTATATATATAGAAAGGTATGGAATGTATAGTTAGAGAGGGAACAGACCCTAATAATATATGCGAATGTAGGGAACAGACCCAAATAATATCTGCGATTGAAGGGAACAGACCCTAATAATATATGCGAATGAAGGGAACATACCTAATAATATCTGCGAATGAAGGGAACAGACCCTAATAATATCTGCGAATGTAGGGAACAGACCGTAATAATATATGCGGAGGTTATAGGACAAGGTGTATGTATATATATATATGCATAAAAAGAAAGAATGAAAGTATGAATGTATGAACGTGCGAAGAAAGGTAAAAAGCTAAGTATGTTCTATGTACCCTCGGGTGCATATATAAGTAAGTGTATGGACGTGTTGTATGTTACTCGTATTAACTAGAACTCACTCAGCGTAGCTGACTTTTAGTATGCACGCAGGTGAGTAGAATGAGGCAGCTAGCTTGAGCGGGACACATGGCAGAAGAATAAGAGGCTGGCATATGAAGACTTATGTTGTTTTTATGTTTATTGTTATATAATTGAAAGACAAGGATGTTTGTTTAAGACAAGTATATGAAATGTTATGAATGTTTAATGCAAGTTTTAATATTTCGCGAAAGTTTAAATTAACTTTGATATTTAGACTGTGTTTTTGAGTAAATCCAACAACAAAAGTAGGGCACCGGGACCGGGCCTTACAAGTTGGTACCAGAGCAAAGTATTCGAATACACGATGTATTCGAATACCCATTGTCTTAGTATATATTGTGTATTTGTATCCCATATGGTTCGAATACAAAATTGTATTCTAAGTAAGCCCCATTCGAATACAATAGTGTTTAAGGGTAAAATTATATTCTAAGTAAATTCTATTCTAATACAAGGCCATGCTT
Organism: Bidens hawaiensis; assembly: GCF_021521415.1. Taxonomy (NCBI): domain Eukaryota; kingdom Viridiplantae; phylum Streptophyta; class Magnoliopsida; order Asterales; family Asteraceae; genus Bidens; species Bidens hawaiensis. The sequence continues at coordinate 2,669,807 of NW_027491014.1, forward strand.
ATGAATACAATACCTTAAAATCCATTAAAATCGACCAGACTTAGCCATTTCTGGTGAAACCTGAATAATGTGACTAGGACAAGTATTGATATATGTAACTAATGTACAGTTAGCCGAGCTCAGTTAAGGAAGAGAACAAAAATTAGTGGAGAACGTAACAAAATCCAGGTGAGTTTCTAGCCCCATTCCTTGTTATGGTTTCGGGGCTGTGTGCATACTCAATGTGATTAGTTAATACACTTACCTTAAGTGGTAATTGTATGCCTTATATGGTTTATGTATGAATGAATGTTTGATGGTGCGTGAACGATCTTCGGATATTGCAAGTACCGTCAGGTGATAGTTTAAAGATATGATTGCTATATATATGATGTATGTATGTATGAAAGTTATAAGTATGAATGCACAGAAAGGAATGGATGGATGGTGTGGTTAGAGAGGGAATAGACCATAATAATATCTGCGAATGAAGGGAACAGAACCTAATAATATCTGCGAATGCAGGGAACATAGCCTAAAAATATCTGCGAATGTAGGGAACAGATCCTAACAATATATGTGAAGGTTATAGGACGAGGTGTATGTAGATATGTATGTATAAAAAAATAATGAAAGAATGATTGTATGAACGTATGAAGAAAGGTAAAAAGCTAAATATGTTATATTTACCTTCGGGTGCGTATATAAGTAAGTGTATGGATGTATTGTATGTTACTTGTATTAACTAGAACTCACTCAGCGTAGCTGACTTTTAGTATGCACACAGGTGAGTAGAATGAGGCAGCTAGCTTGAGCGGGGCAAATCGCAGAAGAATAAGAGGCTGGCATCTAAAAACTCGTGATATTTTTATGTTTAATGTTTTTATAATTGAAAGACAAGAGGTTGTTTAAGACAAGTTATGAAATGTTATGAATGTTTAATGCAAGTTTTATATTCCGCAAATGTTTTAATTAACTCTGATATTTAGAACTGTGTTTATAAGTAAATCCAACGTCCAATGTGAGGCACCGGTAACGGGGCCTTACAAGTTGGTATGAGAGCAAAGTTCGAGAGAATTAAGCATCCTACATGCTTTGACTCGAACAGAGAATGGGATTTAAGTAAGAAAATAAAGAGGATGCTAGTTCAATATAGCCATTTGTGACTCCAGCAAGCTCAGTAAAGGTAAAGTGTATGGTTAGACAATGTGTAATGATGTTAGCTTAATTGCTAAAGAAAGGATATGTGTATGTTAGGGATAGGATTAATTGATGTTTGGTCGATTAACTGTTTAAAATTAGAACTTAGCACAAATGGACTCATAAAGGGAAGTGTGTTGGACACGAAAGTAACGTGATCAGCTAATCACAGCTGGCCACTATTATTACATGTTAACCTTACTATCCTTGTACTAAATAGTTCCTGGAGTGATGATGTTTGTGTTTCCTTATAGAATACGAATGGCGGGCTCTAGGAACGTTCTCGGACTAGAAGGTCGCAGTGGACGTCGTGGCAGACCACGTGTTGTACGAGAACCTTCTGTGGAATCAGCTACGAACTCAAGGGAAGAAGGAAGTGTAGCTGGACGGAATCCGAGAAAGAATGAATGATATCAACTTGACCCTGCCATTCAGGCAGCCATTGCTCAAGCTGTAGCCACTGCCGTGAAGAACTTGAATCCTGAAAAGTCTGCAGGAAGCCATGCAAGAACTGCTAGAGGTTAGGGGAAAATTGTAACACCCCGGCTAAAGCGGAAACGCCTGATTGTGACGTACAGATTGCTCAAAACACATGTGACACTATTAAGTGACAATATTATCATTAATTCATTTCAAAGCATCAAGTACACAAGTTATTTTAAATGAATAAACACAAGGGAAAAGGAATAAAACAAACATCTTCTTGTTTATTATCTAGATAACCTAACTTCTAGTATCCTCGTCATTTTCATCCTCTAATGAAAGTATCTGTAGCATATATATATAAAATAAAGTCAACTAACTGAATAGTTGGTGAGTTCACATAGTTGAAAATAATATATAAAAACCATGCAATTCCATGAAAACTTGAATATTAACTAACAACTTATAAAAGTAAATAAATCTGTTTGTCGAGAATTTGAAGTGTTTAACGTATGTTTTATTATTATATGAAGTTGATATAATATTATATTTTAACGGATTATTAACGATTTATTAATTTAATATTATTTAAATTACGATATTACCATCAAGTTTGAATATTTTAATATAGCGGGATTTTTAGCGTTAACCGCTGTACTGAGAAACAGATGTATTTAAGAGATACGTATAAACACTCATGCAGGTGCCTTAACATGCGTTTTAAGAGCCTACAGTGGTCTTAGAGTCAGTCCAGGCTTGCGTTCGTGCGCGTCATGCGCACGTGTCGCGCATGCGTTTACATACATGTGTGTGCGTGCATGCTCATACGCGCGTAAAGACTCGGCCATGGGTTGGAACACACATGGCCGAGGGCCTCTTCGCTCTAAAGCAGCTCTAGGAAGGGAGAGTTTGAGAGGGAAACAACCATATTTTATTTTAGCATAACGTTCATGTTTAGGATTTATATTGGTTTACGTCAAGAGTATATATATATATATATATATATATATATATATATATATATATATATATATATATATATATTTATATTGAAGGTTACGAGTTTTAACGAACGATGTCGGGTTTGTAAAAGTTTGGTTTTTTTTGGATGCAAATGTTAAAAACTAAGTGAAACAATGATTATTTAACTTAAAAAGATTTTTATTTAATTTTTAAAAATTTTTAATCATTATATATAATAAAGCTAAAAAATAACAATAGAACCAAAAACTGCCATGACCCGGGTTCGAACCCGGGTCCTTTGGACCACACAAGGATGGTTCAACCACTAGACCAGTTGATTAATTTGATAAGAAAATAGAAATTGATTTATATATATCAACATTCTTATTCATCTTCTTCCTCATGTAAACCCTAGATCTCATTCTTCAAATTGAATCCATGTTTGCCCGAGATGTGTTAGGGGTTTTATTAATCGGCTAAAAACTATAACATTTGATATAAAAATTACCTTCTAGAGTTACGATTTGACAGAGAACCATGGTTTGCCGGAGTCGAAATAAAGCGAACATATTACAGGTTATAGAGAGTGTTTGAGGTTAGGAAGATCATTGGAGCAAATTTAGTTAATGTCTAGTGTCCTATTTATACTAGTAATTTGAGCATTTATCGATTAATTGATCGTTAATGTGTGTTAATTATCTCCGGCGGTTTAGAGATTAATACGAGTTAATAGGTTGTTAAATGACGAATTAAATCACATTGAAATGTTTAGTATTAGTGGAGATGACGTTTGGGGTGATTAACGGATCAAAACGGATGTTAAATGGTGATTTGCTGCTTCGCCAGAAAAGGATTCCGGTCGCTGGAAAAATGAGGGTGACAAGGGGAAACGGGGCTGGTGGTTTTTTTGTTATTAATATGTTATTATAATTTAAATATATACACATTAGGCCCCTCATGTTTCAAGATACATTAAAACCAAATTTAAAGTATATTTACAAATTGAACCTTAGGCTTTGGAATGTTATATATACTTAATAAAAGCTATATACTTTTATTTATTTTCTTATTATATCCGTATAGTTCGGGACTGGTTTAAGTATGCATGTTTGAACTTGGAGTTTCGTTATTGAACAATACGAATTAGATAAACAACGAATAACGACTATAACACGTCATAGATATTAGTAAATAAACAAACAATAACTATCTATAAAATAAAAGAATTATACGAATACATCGAAACATCAAAATGGGTCGGTTGATGAACACGCATAAAACGAAACTTGAAATATACATTTATATTTATACATGTATTCATAAATAAAACTGAAAATTTTAAACGGGTCGGTTTTTCGGGTTTAAAAAGTAACGAATGTTACAAAAATGGTAAGAAAGATGATGAAAAAGAGAAGGGCGACTCGAGTGAAGTTCGATCTGTGAAAGTTAACGACTGGAAGAGAGGCCGAGGTGGGTGTAACTACAAGCCGTTCAAAGGTTGCGACCCGCCAAAGCTAACTGGTTTGGGAGACGCAATCGCTACTCTCCAATGGATAACCGCGATGGACAAGGTTATCCGAATTAGCGAGTGCCGTCCCGACCAAGCAGTGGGTTATGCCGGTCAATCATTTGGTAATGAAGCTATGTACTGGTGGGAAAGTGTGGAGTAGAGGAAGACTCGGGATGAGATTAAGGCGATGAGGTGGGATGATCTAAAGGAGTCGGTAATGAAGAGGTTCTGTGCTGATGCTGAGGTTGAAAGGGTGGAGAAGAAGTTTCTGAACTTGAAGGCGGGAAATATGACACACCGCGAGTATACTACCGAATTCAACCGAATGTCTAGGTTGGTGCCTTATATGGTTAACATTGAGGCTAAGAGGATCAAGTGCTATGTAAGAGGACCGCCGTAGAACGTCCATACGCTAGTTAGGGCAAATAAACATGCTTTGTTTGGCTCAACATGGAACTCGCTGAGATGGTTTATGATGACTTGGCTGTGGATGATGTTGTGGTGGTGGATGAGAGAAAGGACAAGAAGTGGGTCAATCATGCTAAACGACCTGGTACCTAGTTATGGAACTCTAAAGACATGAAACAGAAGGTGTGGGAGAAGAGACGTGCAAGACTTGCGGTAAGATGCACGGTGGTGGCACTGTTTCCGATGTGTGCCATAAGTGTGGAAAATCCCATGGTGGGAAATGCAGGTTAGGGTCAAATGCATGTTACAAATATGGGAAGGTGGGGCATTTTTCTTAGGATTGCCATGCAAAGCTCGCATGTTATAGGTGCGATCAGACTGGTCACCTAGTGAGGGCTTGCACGGGTGGTGAAGCGGGAAGAAGCGAGAAGAATGATGCTGATCAGGCTAGACCAAGAACTAGGGCCCACATGCTGACTCAAGAGCAGGCCAAGCAAATTCCAGATGTTGTGACATGTACGTATCTAGTAAACGGTATTTCTGCTTCAGTATTGTTTGATTGAGGTGATAATATAAGTTTCGTAGCTACACACTTTATTAAGTTAGCTAAAATGAAATGTTGCCGAGTGCCTGAAACCTTTATAGAAGAAACCGCTAGTGACACCTCGGTTAAAATAATGAGAATTGTTAAGGATTGTAAGATAGAGTTAGAGGGACGTGAGTTCCCTGTTACCTTGTATGTGATGACCTTAGGAGGGTTCGATGTAGTTTTGGGAATGGATTGGTTATCTAAGTTTGAAGCTCAGATAGTGTGTAAGAGTAGGTTAACAAGGTTAAAGTTCGTGGATGGTGGTACGGTGACGGTTTATGGTGATAAAGAAAGTTCAGGGCTTAATGTTATTTCGATAATAAAAGCCGAAGGATTGTTAAGGCGAGGGTGCGGTGCCTTCCTGGCGTATGTTGTCAAAGTTGTGGCCGAGACGAAAAAAGTAAAAGATGTTCTTATTGTGTGCGACTACCCAGAAGTGTTCCCTAAGGATCTCCCGGGTTTGCCACCGGAGCGAGAGATAGAATTTCAGATAGATTTAGTACTAGGAGCCCAACCCGTCGCGTAAGCACCTTACCGACTAGCACCGTCCGATATGAAAGAATTGATGTCCCGGCTACAAGAACTCCTCAATAAGGGTTTATAAGACCGAGTGTTTCCCCGTGGGACGCACCGGTATTATTTGTTAAGAAAAAGGATGGAAGTATGAGAATGTGTATTGACTATCGCAAGTTGAACAAGCTTACGGTGAAGACTAGATATCCATTGCCATGGATTGATGATTTGTTTGACTAACTACAAGGTTCGAATTGGTTCTCTCGAATAGATATCCGATCAGGCTATCATCAGCTAAAAGTGAAAGAGGCAGACGTCCCTAAGCCAACGTTTCGGATGCGGTATGGACACTATGAGTTCCTCGTGATGTCATTCGGACTCACAAATGCTCCCGCAACATTTATGGACATGATGAATAGGGTGTGTCGGCCGATGTTGGATAAGTCAGTTATCGTTTTTATTGATGATATATTGATTTATTCAAAGAGCGAGTCTGATCATGCTGATCATCTAAAGGAAGTTTTGGAGACTTTGAAGAAAGATGAACTATATGCTAAATTTTCGAAATGCTCATTATGGTTGCGTGAAGTGCAATTTCTAGGTCTCTTGATCAATCCTGAAGGGATTACCGTGGACCCAGCTAGGATTGAAGCGATAACAAATTGGAATACTCCGCAGAACCCGACTGATATACGAAGCTTCTTAGGGTTAGCTAGCTACTATAGGAGATTCATTGAAAGCTTCTCCAAGATAGCCGCACCGTTGACCGGTATGACCCGAAAGTCTGTAGTATTTAGTTGGGGTAAGTTTCAAGAAGAAGCTTTTGAGGAATTAATGAAAAGACTCACACAAGCTCCAATCCTTGCTTTACCCGATGGTGAAGTGGATTTGGTTGTTTGCACTGATGTGTCGCTCGTGGGTTAGGTTGCGTGTTAATCCAACGAGGGAAGGTTATAGCCTATGCGTCCAGACAGTTGAAGGTTTATGAAAGTACCTATCCAACACATGATTTAGAGCTAGCAACATTAGTTCATGCTCTCAAGATTTTGAGACACTATTTATATGGTACTAAGTGTACTATCTACATCGACCAAAAAAGTTTGAAATATTTCTTCGATCAGAAAGAACTGAATATGAGACAAAGAAGGTGGTTAGAGCTGATAAAAGACTACGACTGTGATATAAAGTACTATCCTGGTAAAGCTAATGTGGTCGTCGACGTGCTAAGTCGTAAGAATGAAGAAGTCATTGCAACTGTGACGTTATATCAATTGATCATGAACTCAAGTCTTTTTGAAGAAATCACCAAAGTGCAATTGGAAGTGCTTGCCGATGAAGGGCTAGTGAAGAAGGAAGGATTTTCAGTCAGCAAGACGAGTTGATGGAAAACACTCATGGTGTTAAGACTAGGTTTGAATGTATGTGGATTCCATGCCATGGAAATCTTAGAGGTCGAATTCTAGATGAAGCTCATAAGTCAAGATATTCAATCCATCCGGGATTCACTAAGATGTACCAAGACTTGAAGAGAGACTATTGGTGGCCGGGTATGAAGAATGATGTTTTAGATTATGTTAGTAAGTGCTTAACTTGCTAGCAAGTCAAAGCTGAACACCAAAAGCCTTATGGGAAGATGCAGCCTTTGGAGATACCTGAATGGAAGTAGGAACACATCACCATGGATTTCATAAGCTACCTCATACAGCTAAACATCATGATACCATCTAACCTAAGAACGTTTAAATCATAAAGATTCAAGCTTTATGGATAAACGGGTTAGATCTTAGCCGAAAATGGAAACGGAAACGGGTTAAGGATGATATAGTGCCATAATCGGGTGTTAATGTTGTGAGATGTACTGATAATGATGATAAAAGGAACATATGGCAGCAGGTCGTTCGAATACCATGAAATACTCGCATACAATGTATGCTTTCACATATAATATATATACCCGCATACGACGTATGCATTCGCATGAAATAGATAGACTCGCATGCAATCCCCTTGGTCTTTTGGGATGCTATTTCGTTTCGAATACATGGCCATTCGCATACATTGAGAATTTGAATACACTAAACATTCGAATACCTTAAGCATTCGAATACACTAAGTATTCGAATACATATTGTATTCTCATGTATATTGTATCCGCATACATTGCGTAATTGTATACATACATGTCCCTGAGAGCATTATGGTTCGAATACAAATGTAATCTAATGAGCCCAATTTGAATACAAGAAGGAAGGAAAGAAAGCCAGAAAGATTATATATATACATACATTCTAAGGCAAGAGTATTCGGATATCAAGGTGTTCGAACACAATGTGTTCAAATACAATGCCTTGCCATGCCAACTCAAATACAATGCCTTATAAGACCATTAGAATAGACCAGACTTTTCCATTTTGGCTGAAACATGAATAATGTGATTAGGACGAGTATTGATACAAGTAATTAATGTACAGTCAGCCGAGCTCAGCTAAAGAAAGGGATAACCATTAACGGCGAGCATAACAGGATCCAGGTGAGTTTCTAGCCCCATTTCCTTGTTATGTTTTTCGGGGCTGTGTGCATACTCAATGTGAACATTAATACACTTACCATTAATGGTAAGTGTATGCTTTGATGATTAATATGATAGTAGGTAAGAATGTTACAAATAATGTTTGTCGGTTTGTGAACGATCTTCGGATATTGCACGTATCGACGGAGCAAGTAATGTGCCTAGAGTAAAGTATGTAATGAAATGAGTATGCATCAAGGTATGATTATATATAGAAAGGTATGGAAGGTATGGTTTGAGAGGGAACAGACCCTAATAATATATGCGAATCTAGGGAACAGACCCTAATAATATCAGCGAATGAAGGGAACAGACCCTAATAATATCTGCAAATGAAGGGAACATACCCTAATAGTATCTGCGAATGTAGGGAACAAACCCTAATAGTATCTGTGAAGGTAATAGGACGAGGTGTATGTATATATATGTACGTATAAAAAGAAAGAATGTAAGTATGAATGTATGAACGTACGAAGAAAGGTAAAAATCTAAGTATGTTATATGTACCCTTGGGTGCGTATATAAGTACGTGTATGGACATATTGTATGTGTGACAATCGTCAATTTCAGGTTAACCCCGTTAACTCAACTCCGTCAATTCAAACTTTAAGATCGTTGAATCTATAACGCACACTTCATTACATTTAAACTAGGGTTTAAATGACGCTTAACACTTACTACATGTGTAGTCTTTCGGGATTTGCACCGAAACGCAAACGAGTTGACGCGAACGATTGATAAATAAACGACAAACGTCAAAACACTAATTATGTGATAATTATGTGTTAGGTATATGTGTGTTACTTGATTGTTATGTGGAATGTTAAACAAGAAACAAGAACCAACTAGTTTAGGCTAGAGATGTAACACTTGAAAGATTAGGGACTAGAGTGTAACTTGTATTATTATAAATATAACCTTAACACTAAACCCTAAATTATTTTCTAAACACAAGACCCGATCGGCCTCCCTCCTTGCTCCCTCACGGCTGCCGTCCACAACACTCTCACATATACACCTCAAATCAATTGATTAATCCAAGAACTAGGTGCTAGGAAGAACGCTAGAGAGTTTCTACGACGCGCATCACTTGGTGATCTAGATCGGGATATTCTTCGCAAACAGTGAGTTTCACTTACCCCGCTCTTTGAACTGTTTTCAAACGTTTTTCACTTGGGGGAGATAACATACTCCGATAAACGTATTTTCTGAGATAAACGCATATTTAAGATTTTGTTATAAATTATATATCACTTGTAAAGGCTAAGCGGCAAACGTAACATTTGAAGTCCCACACATCGGACCGGTTAATATTTGGAATAGCGAGTCACTGTTGAGTAGTACTACTGGGTTTGACAAACCCCACCCGACGCTAAGCTCAACTGGAGGTTGAGTGGGTGTAATTTTGGCTAACACTTACCATGGTCTGGATTGACCTGGTGACGGGCACTTGATAAACAGTCAGCTTCGGTCGCGAACCACTTAGCGATACTTGTTGTATAGATTAGCTACCTATCGATATATAATTTGACATAACACTATCTGGTAATGCAAAACACTGAAACGCCGTAACGGGGTTACGCAACACTTAAACGTCGTAACGGGGTTACGCAACACTTAAACGTCGTAACGGGGTTACGCAACACTGAAACGCCGTAACGAGGTTACGCAAAACGCTAAACGATTTATCTTATTTAACTTGTGAACTCACCAACCTTGTGTTGACACTTTTAGTATGTTATTCTCAGGTAGCCGAGGCGGGCGCGCGGTTTAGGAGCATGCATTAATTGAAAACATCTTTATTCTGCAAACTTAATTTTAACAGTTACATTTGGTTTTAAGTCGTCCTGCGTGACGCAACCTTTGAATTAAGGTTTTACGCTTCCGCACCTATTTACATTTAAACGTTTTTCTTTAGTTTGATTATAACTAATGATTCCGATCCTGCCAGTTCACACCCTCTGACGGTAAAACTCCGTTAGTGGATTTTGAGGGTGTGATAGATTGGTATCAGAGCCATTGGTTATAGCGAACTAGAAGCTGCATGCATACTAGAGTATAACCGCGACGACCCATTAGTTATAATGATACGCACTGCATAGGTTTGTGTAGTCTTGAAATCTTATTTCTTTACCTCTTTCACTCATACGCGCGCATATACACGGCTTACCTGTAGGAATGTCGACGCCACCCTCATCATCATCCGATTCGATGACGCATGCTCACGGGAAGGAACCGCAGTTACCTACTGCCTCGCCACCCCGTGTAGTCCCGGAACTCGAAGCTCCTGCACCGAAGAGGTACCGCCTATCCGGAGGCCTGTACGAAAACGACGTTAGCTGGGATTGGTACCCTAACATGATCAGACGTATGGTCTACCGTGAACAAGTTCCCCCATTGCCTCACCCGAACCACCCTGCTTACCCTAACACTCTACCACCCATAACCGAACCTGTGGAGCGAGTTCTCGCAGCTGTCGTTTCTTGTTTGGAGCGTGATGTGGGTTACATGCGCTACACGAGAGAGAACGTTTCCAGATTGTTAAAAGACGAAACCGAGAATAAGGAGGAGATTGCCCGCATGGCGGCTGCAATGAAAGATATGCAAGGGGCTAGTGATCAACAGATGAAGGTTATGATGAAGATGCAAGCCGAAATGATAGACTTGAAAGAGCAACTCCAAGAAGCAAGGACCCGAACTGAGATAGCGTTAGAACGTTGCGATATTCTACAAATGCAACTTGCTCAGAACGCAGCAGAACCTGAGGCAGAGCCTGAGGCCGAGCCCGAGGCAGAGCCTGAAGTAGAACCTGAAGAAGATCCCGAAGAGGAGCCTGAGGAGGATCCCGAGGAAGATCCCGAGGAGGAACCCGAAGAAGAACCGGAGGAAGAACCGGCTGAGGAGGAAGCACATTCAGAGGTGTCCTCAGATGACGACATCTAGTGATGATGACACTTAGATGGAGGGGTTGTCTCCATCCTAACTATTATTTTTCTATGATTTTAAGGATTGATTGGAAATACTTTGTAGCGAATACAATGGTTTTAATCATGAATTTTTATTTAGACTAATATGTGGTTGTGATGTGATGTTGTTTCTTATTTTTTCTTTCTTACCTATCTTTTATTACATGTATGGTGTGTTGTATATGAAAGAAAAATTCATGTTTAACATTTTATACTGTGATTCTAGGAAATGGCCGGAAGAAACGCTGGACGAGGACGTGGTAACATCAGCATGACTGCAGCTGAACTCCAAACTCTGCTGAATGACCATGTTGCTGCCGCTTTAGCTGCACACGTTCAGAATCAAACAGGAGGTCCGAATGGAACATGTACCTTCAAGAACTACCTAGACTGCAAGCCCAGTACGTTTAAGGGCACTGAGGGAGCTATAGGCTTCCTGCGTTGGGCTGAGAAGGCCGAGTCGGCCTTTGAGATGTGTAACTGTCCCCCTGCCAGTAGGGTCAAATTCGCTGCTGGGACACTTGAGGATTCCGCCCTCACTTGGTGGAATTCGAACGTCCAGATCCTTGGATTGGAACTGGCTAACGCGATGAACTGGGAGGAGTTCAAAAACATGATGCGAGAGGAGTACTGTCCGAGGGAGGAAATTTCGAAGTTAGAGTCGGAGTTTTGGTCGTTGAAGATGGTGGGTTCGGAGATTGAAGCCTACACTACTCGTTCGCACGAGTTGGCTGTGATGTGTCCGCGGATGGTGGATCCGCCGAGCAAGAGGATAGAGATGTACATTGATGGGTTAGCACCACAGATTCAGGGTATGGTGACGTCTTCCAGACCAGCCACGATCCAGCAAGCGATCCGTTTGGCTCACAAACTGACGGATCAGGCTGTGACCCAGGGTGCGTTACCACCGAGGGGTTCGACTGTTAAAGCTCGTGACAACCCGAGTAATGACCACGTCAGCAACAGTAACAACAACAGCAACCCGAACAGCGGGAAGAGAAAGTTTGAAAACACCAGATCTTCGTCCTCAAACCTCCCACCGCAACACCACTACCGTAAGCCCGAATTTACTCGGAGTTTCAACACTCAGAATCACAACAACAACAACAACGGTAGCGGGCAGGTTTCGAGCGGATATGCTGGGAAATATCCAAAGTGCAACAGGTGCAACTTTCATCATGTTGGTCAGTGTGACCGTGTCAAGTGTCAAAGATGCGGAAAGATAGGTCACCAGGCGAAGGAATGTAGAGTTGACCTTGCGGCGAAGGGTGCTCCTAAGCCACCGATGACGACTAAGGGATGTTTTGAATGTGGACAGGAAAGCCATTTCCGAAAGGATTGCCCCAAGCTGAAACAGAATGACAACAATGGGGGTAATGGAAGTGGCAGTAATGGTGGAGGAAATGGCAAAGGAAGAGCGTTTGTGATTGGATCGGGTCAAGCCCGCAATGATCCGCATGTGGTGTCTGGTAAGTTCCCTGTAAACGATTGTTTTGCTTCTGTTTTGTTTGACACTGGAGCTGATAGGAGTTTTGTGTCAAAAGCTTTTAGCCAACTTTTAGACCTTACTCCAACCCCGTTAGACGCTAAGTTTCCTGTTGAATTAGCTAACGGTAAAACTGTAGTAACAACTCATATACTTGCGGGATGTAAGTTGAAACTGTCAGGTCATGTCTTTGACATCGACCTTATTCCTTTTACGCTTAGTAGTTTCGATGTCGTTGTCGGCATGGACTGGTTATCCGAGAACCGAGCGGAGATTATATGCCATGATAAGATAGTCCATATTACCACCCCTTCCGGCGAGATCATTTCGGTCCGAGGCGAGAGAAGCGGCATGACCACCAGCGTCATTACCCTTTTGAAGGCACAGAAGTATCTACGAAAGGGTCATCCGGCAATTTTGGCGCAGATTGTTGAGAAACCCGCGGAGGAGAAACAAATTGAAGACATACCGGTTGTGCGAGACTTTCCGGAAGTTTTCCCAGAGGATTTGCCCGGACTCCCTCCTATTCGTCAAGTCGAATTCCAAATCGAGTTGACACCCGGTGCAGCACCCATAGCACGAGCCCCGTATCGACTCGCACCGGCGGAACTTCAGGAGTTGTCCACTCAGTTGCAAGATTTGTTGGATAAAGGTTTTATCCGACCTAGCTCATCGCCATGGGGAGCCCCTGTCTTGTTTGTCCGAAAGAAAGACGGGACTTTCCGAATGTGCATCGACTACCGGGAGTTGAACAAGGTGACGGTCAAGAACCGTTATCCTTTACCCCGAATTGATGATTTGTTTGACCAGCTTCAAGGATCGAGTTACTACTCGAAGATTGATCTACGATCCGGTTACCACCAGCTGAGAGTGCGCGAAGAAGATATTTCAAAGACGGCTTTCAGAACACGATATGGTCACTAAGAGTTTTCGGTTATGCCTTTTGGCCTAACCAACGCGCCAGCCGTATTTATGGATCTCATGAATCGAGTATGCAAGGCGTACCTCGACAAGTTCGTGATTGTTTTCATCGATGATATTCTCGTCTACTCCAAGAACGAGACTGACCACGAAGAGCACTTAAGGGTAATTCTGGAACTATTGAAGAAGGAACAACTGTATGCTAAACTCTCGAAATGTGAATTTTGGCTTCGCGAGGTTCACTTTTTAGGACATGTGATCAACGAGAATGGTATCCATGTCGATCCCGGTAAGGTAGAGGCCATCAAAAACTGGGAAGCACCTAAGACTCCGACTGAGGTGCGACAATTCCTAGGACTGGCCGGCTACTACCGGCGTTTCATCGAGGGATTTTTCAAAGATTGCTCAACCCCTCACCGCTTTGACTCACAAGGGCACTAAGTACAATTGGGGTGACGCGCAAGAATCCGCTTTTCAACTGTTGAAAACCAAGCTTTGTAGCGCCCCTATTTTAGCCCTCCCCGAGGGAACGGAAAATTTTGAGGTACACTGTGACGCATCTATACAAGGTCTCGGTTGTGTGCTGATGCATGTATTTGTAAATAAAACTGAAAATTTTAAACGGGTCGGTTTTTCGGGTTTAAAAAGTAACGAATGTTACAAAAATGGTAAGAAAGATGATGAAAAAGAGAAGGGCGACTCGAGTGAAGTTCGATCTGTGAAAGTTAACGACTGGAAGAGAGGCCGAGGTGGGTGTAACTACAAGCCGTTCAAAGGTTGCGACCCGCCAAAGCTAACTGGTTTGGGAGACGCAATCGCTACTCTCCAATGGATAACCGCGATGGACAAGGTTATCCGAATTAGCGAGTGCCGTCCCGACCAAGCAGTGGGTTATGCCGGTCAATCATTTGCTAATGAAGCTATGTACTGGTGGGAAAGTGTGGAGCAGAGGAAGACTCGGGATGAGATTAAGGCGATGAGGTGGGATGATCTAAAGGAGTTGGTAATGAAGAGGTTCTGTGCTGATGCTGAGGTTGAAAGGGTGGAGAAGAAGTTTCTGAACTTGAAGGCGGGAAATATGACACACCGCGAGTATACTACCGAATTCAACCGAATGTCTAGGTTGGTGCCTTATATGGTTAACATTGAGGCTAAGAGGATCAAGTGCTATGTATGAGGACCGCCGTAGAACGTCCATACGCTAGTTAGGGCAAATAAACATGCTTTGTTTGGCTCAACATGGAACTCGCTGAGATGGTTTATGATGACTTGGCTGTGGATGATGTTGTGGTGGTGGATGAGAGAAAGGACAAGAAGTGGGTCAATCATGCTAAACGACCTGGTACCTAGTTATGGAACTCTAAAGACATGAAACAGAAGGTGTGGGAGAAGAGACGTGCAAGACTTGCGGTAAGATGCACGGTGGTGGCACTGTTTCTGATGTGTGCCATAAGTGTGGAAAATCCCATGGTGGGAAATGCAGGTTAGGGTCAAATGCATGTTACAAATATGGGAAGGTGGGGCATTTTTCTTAGGATTGCCATGCAAAGCTCGCATGTTATAGGTGCGATCAGACTGGTCACCTAGTGAGGGCTTGCACGGGTGGTGAAGCGGGAAGAAGCAAGAAGAATGATGCTGATCAGGCTAGACCAAGAACTAGGGCCCACATGCTGACTCAAGAGCAGGCCAAGCAAATTCCAGATGTTGTGACATGTACGTATCTAGTAAACGGTATTTCTGCTTCAGTATTGTTTGATTGAGGTGATAATATAAGTTTCGTAGCTACACAATTTATTAAGTTAGCTAAAATGAAATGTTGCCGAGTGCCTGAAACCTTTATAGAAGAAACCGCTAGTGACACCTCGGTTAAAATAATGAGAATTGTTAAGGATTGTAAGATAGAGTTAGAGGGACGTGAGTTCCCTGTTACCTTGTATGTGATGACCTTAGGAGGGTTCGATGTAGTTTTGGGAATGGATTGGTTATCTAAGTTTGAAGCTCAGATAGTGTGTAAGAGTAGGTTAATAAGGTTAAAGTTCGTGGATGGTGGTACGGTGACGGTTTATGGTGATAAAGAAAGTTCAGGGCTTAATGTTATTTCGAAAATAAAAGCCGAAGGATTGTTAAGGCGAGGGTGCGGTGCCTTCCTGGCGTATGTTGTCAAAGTTGTGGCCGAGACGAAAAAAGTAAAAGATGTTCTTATTGTGTGCGACTACCCAGAAGTGTTCCCTAAGGATCTCCCGGGTTTGCCACCGGAGCGAGAGATAGAATTTCAGATAGATTTAGTACTAGGAGCCCAACCCGTCGCGTAAGCACCTTACCGACTAGCACCGTCCGATATGAAAGAATTGATGTCCCGGCTACAAGAACTCCTCAATAAGGGTTTATAAGACCGAGTGTTTCCCCGTGGGACGCACCGGTATTATTTGTTAAGAAAAAGGATGGAAGTATGAGAATGTGTATTGACTATCGCAAGTTGAACAAGCTTACGGTGAAGACTAGATATCCATTGCCATGGATTGATGATTTGTTTGACTAACTACAAGGTTCGAATTGGTTCTCTCGAATAGATATCCGATCAGGCTATCATCAGCTAAAAGTGAAAGAGGCAGACGTCCCTAAGCCAACGTTTCGGATGCGGTATGGACACTATGAGTTCCTCGTGATGTCATTCGGACTCACAAATGCTCCCGCAACATTTATGGACATGATGAATAGGGTGTGTCGGCCGATGTTGGATAAGTCAGTTATCGTTTTTATTGATGATATATTGATTTATTCAAAGAGCGAGTCTGATCATGCTGATCATCTAAAGGAAGTTTTGGAGACTTTGAAGAAAGATGAACTATATGCTAAATTTTCGAAATGCTCATTATGGTTGCGTGAAGTGCAATTTCTAGGTCTCTTGATCAATCCTGAAGGGATTACCGTGGACCCAGCTAGGATTGAAGCGATAACAAATTGGAATACTCCGCAGAACCCGGCTGATATACGAAGCTTCTTAGGGTTAGCTAGCTACTATAGGAGATTCATTGAAAGCTTCTCCAAGATAGCCGCACCGTTGACCGGTATGACCCGAAAGTCTGTAGTATTTAGTTGGGGTAAGTTTCAAGAAGAAGCTTTTGAGGAATTAATGAAAAGACTCACACAAGCTCCAATCCTTGCTTTACCCGATGGTGAAGTGGATTTGGTTGTTTGCACTGATGTGTCGCTCGTGGGTTAGGTTGCGTGTTAATCCAACGAGGGAAGGTTATAGCCTATGCGTCCAGACAGTTGAAGGTTTATGAAAGTACCTATCCAACACATGATTTAGAGCTAGCAACATTAGTTCATGCTCTCAAGATTTTGAGACACTATTTATATGGTACTAAGTGTACTATCTACATCGACCAAAAAAGTTTGAAATATTTCTTCGATCAGAAAGAACTGAATATGAGACAAAGAAGGTGGTTAGAGCTGATAAAAGACTACGACTGTGATATAAAGTACTATCCTGGTAAAGCTAATGTGGTCGTCGACGTGCTAAGTCGTAAGAATGAAGAAGTCATTGCAACTGTGACGTTATATCAATTGATCATGAACTCAAGTCTTTTTGAAGAAATCACCAAAGTGCAATTGGAAGTGCTTGCCGATGAAGGGCTAGTGAAGAAGGAAGGATTTTCAGTCAGCAAGACGAGTTGATGGAAAACACTCATGGTGTTAAGACTAGGTTTGAATGTATGTGGATTCCATGCCATGGAAATCTTAGAGGTCGAATTCTAGATGAAGCTCATAAGTCAAGATATTCAATCCATCCGGGATTCACTAAGATGTACCAAGACTTGAAGAGAGACTATTGGTGGCCGGGTATGAAGAATGATGTTTTAGATTATGTTAGTAAGTGCTTAACTTGCTAGCAAGTCAAAGCTGAACACCAAAAGCCTTATGGGAAGATGCAGCCTTTGGAGATACCTGAATGGAAGTAGGAACACATCACCATGGATTTCATAAGCTACCTCATACAGCTAAACATCATGATACCATCTAACCTAAGAACGTTTAAATCATAAAGATTCAAGCTTTATGGATAAACGGGTTAGATCTTAGCCGAAAATGGAAACGGAAACGGGTTAAGGATGATATAGTGCCATAATCGGGTGTTAATGTTGTGAGATGTACTGATAATGATGATAAAAGGAACATATGGCAGCAGGTCGTTCGAATACCATGAAATACTCGCATACAATGTATGCTTTCACATATAATATATATACCCGCATACGACGTATGCATTCGCATGAAATAGATAGACTCGCATGCAATCCCCTTGGTCTTTTGGGATGCTATTTCGTTTCGAATACATGGCCATTCGCATACATTGAGAATTTGAATACACTAAACATTCGAATACCTTAAGCATTCGAATACACTAAGTATTCGAATACATATTGTATTCTCATGTATATTGTATCCGCATACATTGCGTAATTGTATACATACATGTCCCTGAGAGCATTATGGTTCGAATACAAATGTAATCTAATGAGCCCAATTCGAATACAAGAAGGAAGGAAAGAAAGCCAGAAAGATTATATATATACATACATTCTAAGGTAAGAGTATTCGGATATCAAGGTCTTCGAACACAATGTGTTCAAATACAATGCCTTGCCATGCCAACTCAAATACAATGCCTTATAAGACCATTAGAATAGACCAGACTTTTCCATTTTGGCTGAAACATGAATAATGTGATTAGGACGAGTATTGATACAAGTAATTAATGTACAGTCAGCCGAGCTCAGCTAAAGAAAGGGATAACCATTAACGGCGAGCATAACAGGATCCAGGTGAGTTTCTAGCCCCATTTCCTTGTTATGTTTTTCGGGGCTGTGTGCATACTCAATGTGAACATTAATACACTTACCATTAATGGTAAGTGTATGCTTTGATGATTAATATGATAGTAGGTAAGAATGTTACAAATAATGTTTGTCGGTTTGTGAACGATCTTCGGATATTGCACGTATCGACGGAGCAAGTAATGTGCCTAGAGTAAAGTAAGTATGTATAAAAGTATGTAATGAAATGAGTATGCATCAAGGTATGATTATATATAGAAAGGTATGGAAGGTATGGTTAGAGAGGGAACAGACCCTAATAATATATGCGAATCTAGGGAACAGACCCTAATAATATCAGCAAATGAAGGGAACAGACCCTAATAATATCTGCAAATGAAGGGAACATACCCTAATAGTATCTGCGAATGTAGGGAACAAACCCTAATAGTATCTATGAAGGTAGTAGGACGAGGTGTATGTATATATATGTACGTATAAAAAGAAAGAATGTAAGTATGAATGTATGAACGTACGAAGAAAGGTAAAAATCTAAGTATGTTATATGTACCCCCGGGTGCGTATATAAGTACGTGTATGGACATATTGTATGTTACTCGTATTAACTAGAACTCACTCAGCGTAGCTGACTTTTAGTATGCACGCAGGTGAGTAGAATGAGGCAACTAGCTTGAGCGGGACACATGACAGAAGAATAAGAGGCTGGCAACTGAAGACTCATGATGTTTTTATGTTTAATGTTTTATAATTGAAAGACCATGATGTTTGTTTAAGAAAAGTTTATGAAATGTTATGAATGTTTAATGCAAGTTTTTATATTCTGCGAAAGTTTAAATTAACTCTGATATTTAGAACTGTGTTTATATGTAAATTCAACAACAAAAGTAAGGCACCGGGATCGAGGCCTTACAGAAACCTTACCTCGGTATTTTCTCGTTATGCTCCATTTGTAACCATCATCGCCCGGTTAAATCCCTATGCCGTCGTTGCACCCGACGTAACCGTTATGGCTATTTTGCTAATATTTGTTGGGCCTCGCCTAATGCACAAGCCGTCCCGCAACAGCCTATCCCTCATGCTTAACTTGATGCCCTTACTACTCGTGCTTGCTACCATTCAGGAGACCCTAATCTTCTATAAGGCCTCGGTTCCGTTGCCATACTTTGGCATTGGATTTACTCATAAACACAGTTCTAAATATCATGGTGAATTAAAACTTTTCGCGGAATATAAAATGTCAAACATTCATTACAAAATATTAATATCATAACTTTTAGCTTTCAAATTATCTTAACCTAAAACATCATGTCTTTTCTTCGCTAGATGCTAGTCAGCTCAGTACATACCATGTGTCCCCCCTCAAGCCAGCTCCTTCATCCTATTTGTCTGCATGCATACCAAAAGTCAGGTATGCTGAGTGAGTTCTAGTTAATCAGGCAACATACATTACATTCACATACACACACACACACACACACAGAGATATATATATAGTTCTAGTTAATAAGGCAACATACATTACATTCACACACACACACACACACACACACACACACACATATATATATATATATATAGGGTGGGGTTAAAATAAGAAGTGAAGTGTGCCTAAAAAGTGTAAGAAGTAATTTGGTGCGCTAGATATGTTGATATGATGGTGGATATGGAGAGTGTGTTTATTGTGCGATGTGTTTTATTTTAGTTATGGTGTGTTTATTGTGCGGTGTGTTTTATTCGATCTAATGGTGAAAACACACTTTTTACTATTCTTAGGAAAAATCTACTTCTTATTATAATTATTTTGCTCTCTCTCTCTCTCTCTCTCTATATATATATATATATATGCGTATCCGCAGATAAATATTACATTCATACATACGTACATTCATACTTCTATATTTTCATACTTGCATTTTTTACATTCATACTTTATACTTTCATACTTACATTCTTTCATACTTTCGTTCTTTCATACTTTTTTACTTTCTTGTTTTAATGCATATTAATACATACATAATTATCTCTACGTTATAAAGAGCATTTTGCTCTACTTCCTCGAGCATTATTAGAGCTCGGTTCATTGTTTGCCTCGGATATTATTAGGGTCTGGTTCCCTTCTTCCTTGAGTATTATTAGGGCCCAGTTCCCTTCTTCCTCGGATATTATTATGGTCTGGTTACCTTCTTCCTCGAGTATTATTAGGGACCGGTTCCCTTTTGCCTCAGATACTATTAGGGTCCGGTTCCCTTCTTACTCGAGTATTATTAGGGCTCGGTCCCTTTCTTCCGTACTTAACATTATTTTATATTTATTTATAACTTTCATACGTAACATACATATATCATCCATACCTCATATATAAACAATCACATCATCAAACTATCACCTGACAGTACATCCAATATCTTAAGATCGTTCACGTACCGTCAAGCATTCATTCATAACTTTCGCATAAATCATATAGCATACACTTACCACTTATGGTAAGTGTATTAACCAATCACATCGAGTATGCACACAACCCCGAAAATATAACAAGGAAATGGGTTAGAAACTCACCTGTAAAAGATTCCTCCCTGAATTTATTGTAATGCCCTTCATGAGCTGTGCACGGCTAAATGTGTATCAATTAACAAGCATCACTTAACTATTCCTAATCATATCGTATTTCTAAGTAATTACCCGTTTTAAACGTTACCCTTCATTATTAATTAGTTACTTATCTTTAGCTCATATATCATCCATGTCTATCATTTACGTACGTATACGTTGTTTATCCTTCGTTTATTTTATAAAATTATTTTAACGTATAAGTCTAACTGGCGTGTAAGTCATCCAACGTATAAGTCTAACGTGTAAGTTGCCTTGGCGCATAAGTCATACATATACGTTTATATACATACACGGTACATGCATACATATACGTTTATATACATACACGCCACATATATACACATACGTTTATATACACACACGGTGCATGCGTACATATACGCTACATATACACATATACGTTTATATACTTATGCGTTTATATACATACTTACACGGCCTCATCTACTTATGCTCTGCGTGGACTTATACGGTACATACATACACGCTGAAACTTATACATATATGCCATACTTAGGCGTTGTTATACTTATACACCGCTTAAACTTATAAGGTGTATAAGTTCAGTTCAACTCTTTATTACGTGTTTTTAAGGTTTTTCTTCGATTCCGGCGCCGTCAGCCACCGTTAACCACCATGGTTGGTCAGGGTTTGATCGTTTATGACTTAGGTAGCTTCGGGGTGTCCAGATCTGAGCTAAGGTGGTCCTTAAGCTCGTTTTTGGTTGATTAAACACCCCAAATAAAGTTAGATCTAGATCCAAACGACTCATACATCATCACGGGGCTGCGGTGTCAGGTTTTAATATGTTGGGTCAGCTGAGATAAATGACTTTTTACCAAGTTTCATGCAAAACCTACTTCATTTACCCGTCATTTTCATGAACCGAACACTACTCGTTTTTCTCAGAACGAACCAACTAACCTGTTTACTATAAAGTTCGTTACTCTATCAATAATCATGGTTCGTTCTATCATCCTACCAATTTTCATGTAAATCCGTACAAGAAAAGTAAACCTTTTTAACATAAACGCACCTTTGAGGTTTATGATCGAAATCACTCGAATAGACCAAAACAATATCAAACGAACTCTGAATTGAGTGATTCAAGAGGCCACGGAACCGTCTCTTTGTTTTAAGTCGTTTTTCATTAAAGAGGTGCTTTAACGTACCGAAAATGATGTTTTCTTGACCCGAAATTTGTGAAACATAAACGAACAAAAAATCCAACATTTTATTAATAACGACGAATCCGAAAGATCAAAGTGGGTCGGGTTTTTGATATAAATACAAATGCAAGTTAAACCAAAAAATGACAAATGTTACAGAGTAGCTCCTCATTTCTAAGTGAACATATTATATGACATAAAATAAAGTAGCATGCATATTTTCAAGTCCACCCTTGCTTAATTTCATGTCTACCACGAGAATGTCAATTTAAGTAGGCAAGTAGTTTAGTAAAGTGGAGAGATTAGGAATGACTTCGATTTCTCAAATACCAATTCTAACAACTTCGGGTGGTTATAGTTTAGTCACACAACCTCCTCTTGGTTGATTTAAGTAGGTTATAATTACACATTCTTTTAACATATGATTTCGGTAACTAGCATGATAACCTAAGCAATCATGTTAACAATGTTATTTCAGAATTATCAAATCTAGAGAAATAGATCATAGCTTATATCTCATCATTTCTAAGTACAATATAAGGATCCATTTTTATCTTAGATAAGTTACTAAGATATTCTTTTTACCATTTCTAGTTTCTAAGAACATGATTGAATCATGAATGATTGTTAATCATCAACCTTGATTTATTATGATTAAGTGATAGAACATTTTTCATCAAAGGATAATTGCAAGATAACCATGTACTTTACTAAACTAAATCACTTATTTAACATAATTATCAAGTAAAACAAAGCTTCTTCATAGAAATTAGATGGTAAATGGAGTTTTAGCTCATAATGAGCATGGTTATTAACATCAAAAGAGATGAAGATAACAAACACATGATCAAACTAGAACAATCTAACCAAATATGGATGAATTTTCCTTCTTCAATGGTTATGGATGATGATGATGATAGACTCCAACCTTTCAAACTCTCCACAAGATCTTCAATATGAGTGTATTGTGGGTGTTTTTATAAGTGAAACCAGTATAGAATTCTTCTTCAAGCACACGAAATGAATGCAACTTACTCTACTATTTATAGGCTGTCTGGGCACTCGGACACCACCCCGTGTCAGGTGAGGCACACCCCTGTGTCCAGCTGTCCACTCACATTTAATGCTCTCTCAAATCGTACATGCTGACCACCACGGGGGGTGCTTCATGAGGCACAGCCCCATGTTTTTGGGTGTCTATTATATTCTCTTTTGTCTTTTCTGAAAGGTGACAACGGACCCATGTTCTCTGAAGCACGGCCTCGTGTCCAGCTGTTCAGTATTTTGTCATTTTTTGCAGATTTTTGTCCTTTCTTCCACAGGAAAGCATGATGGCGTGTTCCATGAAGCATGAGGCATGTTTTGCTGTTTACTTGGGGTTTCTTTGATTTTTCTTTGATTTTTCTTTAGCTTTTCATACGTTTCTTCTTTTGAGGCTTGGATTCACTTGAAAACACATTTAACATGATAAGTAGTTATTTGAACTATGTTATTTGATAGAATTTGCAGTTTTTTAGAGATTATTTGATTCTAAAAAGATGTATATTTTGTATATACATCAAACATCCCCACACTTGAACCTTGCTTGTGCTCAAGCAAGCTACTTATAAATATTCACTAAAAATAGCAAGTCAGGACCATAGCTTAAACATCCCCAAAAGTGTTTTAAGAAAATGGGAACAAAATAACCAACCTTGAATCGTAGGAATATATGTAGTGATATATAAAAAAGGCGATTTGTTTTTATGAGCTTCTGTTTATGCAAAACGTGACGTTCTCACAATGTTCACTCACACTAGGTTTTATATTTGATCATAGATAAATAAGCTTGTAACATGTTCAAATCTCCACTTTTTTGAAGGGATGCATAGATCAGAATGTAATATGAGTTGGTTTTGTGTGAGTAGGGATTTGGTATTTTGTGGTGGTTCAAGGTTAATGATGGTTAGGATGGCAAATACAACTTCTGTTGATTGTCGGGAGTCTTAAGATGTCTTCAATGGTTAGCTCTTTTCTCCCGATTGCTGATAAATTTTTTTTACAAACCTAGTGACTCTTTTAAGGTCAGATCGTCAAGACCATTTTTGTCGAGGATGTGAATCATCGCTTCCTCAATCCTGTTCTTAACATAACTCCCAACTCTAATGGATCGTTCTGCTCTGAGCCTAGTAGCCCCCACCCTCATTAGTTCGGTATATTTATATTGAGACAGAGTTTGACTTTTTCTACATCTTCATTCGTGGGACCAGTTTCTACATCGTTTGTATATTTTTGCTCTTCTTTTCATTAAACTTTTTGAAACTCCACAAAAAGTTGGCCTTTGTTCATCATGACACCACTTTTTCCTCACCTTATTGCTAAAGAGAAAAATTCTCTCCCTAAGTTCTGGAGACAACCTAGGTTTTACGAAATGTATGCAACAAAGAAGATTGAAATCGAAAGAATGCATTTCCGGTTGTTTAGGGTCTGCCGTTAAAAGACCAGTGTTGTATTTTAACAGTGAGAGGGATAAGTGGTAAGGTTTTTGGGTTTTGTAATTTGGAGAATGGTTTGAGGGAATAAAGTTATCTTCCTTATACAACGCTTCGTGCGGTCTTGAAATGAACTATGACACTCGTCAATTTCAGGTTAACTTCGTTAATCCAAACTCCGTCAATTCAAACTTAAGATCACTAGAACTATAACGCACATCTCATTTCATTTAAACTAGGGTTTTAAATGACGCTTGACAATCACTACACATGTAGTCTTTCGGGATTGCACCGAAACGCAAACGAGTTGACTCAAACCATTGGTGAACAAACGACAAACATCAAAACAATAAGTAATTGAAAATTATATGTTAGGCTTATGTGTTATTGGATAATATTGAGTAGAACATTAACTCAAGATGCAAAAAGCTATTTTATGCTAGAAAAGTAATAACTAAAAGTTGAGGGGCCATTGTGTAATATAATTATTATTAATTAATAACAAAAACCCTAACCTCCTCTCTCCCTCCCAAACCCGATCACCCCCCCTCCCTCTCTTCTTGGCTGCCGTCACACTACATACACATACACACAAGGATTTTCAAGCTTTTGGTTGAAGAATTAAGGTGCTAGGAAGGTATTAACAACTACTCTAAGCATTCCATATGTTTAATTTTGATATTTAATGGGTTAATCAAAACCCTAATTCACGAAATTGATGATTTAGATGAGTTAGGATTTGATTATATGCTTGATGATGATTTGCTAATGAAATTGATAACTTGTTGTGTTATTGTTGTTTGTTAATCATTGTTCTTTGATTTTAAACTTTCAAGAAAAACCCTACTATGTGTGTAATGTGAGATTTATATGCATGGTTGGTAAATATTGTGTCTAGAGTGTTATATGCATGGATTATGGTTCTTAGATTGTTGTTATGTTGAGTTTTGATGTAAACTGGTACTGGACAGATTGTTAAGTTTATGTTTAGATGACTGTAATTGAATGTTAATTTGGTAATTGGTCGAAATTATTAATATTACAGTGTACTAGGTTGAGTCTAGTTTCTATAAAGTCCATGTTTGTAATTTTTGGACGTGTAAAAGTTAACTTTTATTATTTTACAAAACTGAAGTGCAAGTCTGAATTGTGAGGTCTGCTGTTAGACTGTTTTGAAATTATCATATCTCATAAACTACAAGACCAAAGGGGTTGGTTCTACTTCTGGAAGTTAACATGTTGATTTAAGAACCTAACCCAATTGGTCTTGCATTAATTGAAATTACCATTTAACGGGAATAACAAATATCATTCTGTTGCGCATGATTTTGACTGCTGTGAGTTTACTGTAATGTTTTGGTCTTTGTGAGAAAACAATGTGGAATAAAAATATAATGAAAATAGTTCTGGAAACCTAACTCATGTGTGCTTTTGTGACGATTTTCGGTGAATTAGTTGATTTGTTGTGATCTGTTGAATAGAGTAATCTTTCAAGTAGAAATCTGTCTTGATAAAACTAGCTGCTGAACTATACGAAATTACATGAAACGTACTTGTTGTTAGATAATTGCCATGATTTTGACTAAATTGCCCTTGTGGGGAATAATTGCTAGTAATGTACAATATTAATACTTGACACGTAAGTAGTTGTTCACACATGTAACGTATCACCAATGTGTTTGTTGAGTCACACACAATTCACAAACGAAACACGAAACGTATCTCATGCATAGGTATTATGTGCCGAGTCTAGAGACTCAATAATAGTTCCAACACTTAGAAAATCTCATTCTTGTTTTAGAACGCAGTGAGGATTTTCTGTGACGTGCATCTCTTGGTTGACTTGTTTTTGAATTCTTCGCAAACAGTGAGTTTCACGTTCCCCTTTTACTCTTTTAAACGCTTTTTACTTGGGGGAGATAACATACTCCAAAACGCTTTAGATTTTGTTATTAGTTATATATCACTTGTAAAGGCTAAGTGGCAAACGAACCAACTAAAGTCCTTCATAACATCGAACCGTTTAGTATTTGTATAATAGAGAGTCATTGTTGAGTAGTACCACTGGGTTTGACAAACCCCACCCAACTCTAAATTCGACTGGAGGTCGAGTGGGTGTGATCTTGGCTAACACATTTTCCATGGTCGTGGTAGACATGGTGGCAAGGCAATTGATAAACAGTCAGCTTCGGTGTCGAACACTTAGTAATACTTGTTTTATAGGTTAGCTACCTATGGATATATAATTGATTTAACATTATCTGGTAACGCAAACGCAAAACGTAAACGCAAACGCAAACGCTTTATTTATATACACTTGTGAACTCACCAACCCCGTGTTGACACTTTTAGTATGTTATTCTCAGGTAGCCGAGGCGGGCGCGCGGTATAGGAACATGAATTACATTGAACTCTATCGTTTTTGTAAACTTGTTTCTAAACTGTTATTAATTGGGTTTTAAGTCGTCCTGCGTGACGCAACACTTGGTTTATGAATTTACGCTTCCGCACTTATTTACACTTAAATGTTTCGTGGTTTGCAAACTTTACTTATGGTGTTTGATTATAACTAATGATTCCGATCCTGTTAATTCACACCCTCTGACGGTAAAACTCCGTTAGTGGATTTTGAGGGTGTGACATGAACACTTGCAACAAGTTTTAAATCACACGAAACATATTACTCACTCAAAGCTTCTGAAAAAATATTTATATGGCATGAGGTTTTATTTCACTGTAACGAAGGGATTGAGTATACACGCCATATTTTGCATAAATTTATTCTCAGTATTACAAAACTTCTTTTTTACCTTTTCACTTTTTTAGTTATAGTAGATTTTTAGTTGGTTATTTGCAAAAGATTTTCTTGAATTTTCTTTTGGTTTTGTCACAAAAATCGTCTTCGTTTGCTACAAAAAATTTGTGATTAGAGAATTATATAATTGATTGAGCAAGCAATTGGTCAAGAATTCCTCTCCCCACACTTGAATCTCACATTGCCCTTAATGTGAAAAGATTCATTAATAAGATTCATATGAAGTATGGTGGGTGAAATGGAAAGGAACTTCCCTACGGGCTAACGAAATTTCAACAAAGCGTCCCTTGTTTTTCGTCCGTTTCTTGTAGGTTACCTAAATAATAAAAACTGCACACAACCAACAAATATACAAAACATAATAGTACTGAAAATTCGGTGTGGAATCATCCATACTCCGCCCACACGGGCTATATAAGTCTACCGTCAAATGTCTCGGCACACCCGGCCATAACAAAGATCAAACAAACAACCAAATAAAATTGTCTCAAACAAACATAATAATGTCATCAAGTACTACCACCCAAACCCATGCCCATACACACACCTACCATCGCTCGTCAGTTACCCTGATGTTCCGGGTCAAAGGGTCCGCAATCCCGATCCATGCGCTCACCTAGCTGCTAAATGTCCCACCTCATTTCCGTGTATTATGCGGCACCCTATGTGTTAGATGCAACAATCTACTCTGATAACCTGTCAAATGAAGCGGTGGTGTGAGTCTGAAACGGTCAATGAGCCCATATAGCCCCTCAAAAGAGTACTCGCTATGATAAGACGAGCTGGGGCCGACGCCTAATGATGATGGGCCGCCCTACTGAGAGTAAGTGCGGCGGCGGGTCTGTCGTGGTGGTGATCTGGTCCTTCTCACAAGTATGTCTTGAATGGTCATGTTGGCGGGGTCCCAAGATCCCAGATCGTTGTAGGCATCCTGAAACCTCTACTTCGGTGGGTTTTGTTCAATTTGTTGGACCATTTGCACACTGATACAGAAGTTGAGATCGAGTGGTATTGGGTTCGACCTTTGTGTTTCTTTGCAATCTGCACCGTAGGCTTTGTAGAGATTATAGTTCCGTGCACCACCAAAGATCGGGGTATTGGGGATTTTTGCAATCGCGTTTATTTTTAATAGATGACAGAACAGGTAAGTGACGTTATAGGTACCTATTTCTTGATGAAATATAGGGCCCATAAATCTCTCAACCCCACGACCCCTCGCTTTGGCCACGTTGTGTCACTTTGTGGCTCAACAAGCGGTGAATGTAACGCATCAACGGGTCACGCAGTTTAGTGCTTTTGGTGCTGATTGGAGAATACTATTAATCCCCATAGCTCAATTGTTCCTATGCATCTAATCTGATGTTTCCTGGTTTACAAGTTTCCTGATCATCCTCGTCCGAGAAAGTCGTCCCTGCTTCATACCATAAAGCAGAGTCGGTTTTGTCGGATGTGTAGATACCCATGTCAATTCCCAATTGTGTCACTGAGGTTGTATACCATGCTCACCGATTTGAAACCGGATAGCCGTGTCGTCCCACATATACAAATATTTCATCTTTATTGAGAACGAAGCCAGGAATTCCTTAATTAGTTCGATTACCGATATACCCCTTTGTCTAAGAACACGTGCCCAAGGCCCTTTTACAAGCCTGTTGTACCGTCCCGGTTGATTTACTTCTTGCAACGTTTCGGTGCACGCATAGAAATTTGGTTCGGGCTCTCGGTTGTTTAAGTATCCCATCCTTTTTCGGGCGACCTCATCCTGCATTGTTGCCTCGGGAAAGATCAAGAAAGCATGCTCATCATCCCCATACTCATCCATCTAAAATTTAGCGCATGATTAGGCGGATAATCTCTAAATTTAACTGAAAATATGGAACAGAAGCTGAAGCACGCCCCCGTGCTTCGAAAAGCACGGCCCCATGTTTTTAGATTTTGGGAAATTTGACTATTTTGACCAATTTTGACCTAGGCTGACCTGTAGTTGACCACGGGGCGTGTTTTGAAGAAACATTGCCCGTGCTTTTAATCTGATTTTGAAAGTGTTATAATTCAAAATTGCTTTCAACCTGGTTCTTTAGAAATATCATCCGGGTTTAATTATATGATATGGATTGTTCAAAACCAGAACCCAAATAATTATTCTTCACAAACTATTTCAATCCTATGTTCTAATCAGTTAAAATCTCTTTTGACAAATCAAAACCCTAGATTATAACAATCAAGTATCCTATTATTCGGGTTTTGACTCGATTCAACAACAAATGGTTATGTATTCAGATTTAGGGCTTTCTCACAACCCGATTTTGACCAAGAAAGGTAGATTATAACCCTAGAATCATTGAATTGACATACCTTCGTCTTGATATTGGAGGATTGAAGTAAAGATTGGAAGAAAGCTCGGTTGGTCGATGTTTTTCGAAGGGATACGGCTGGAGTTTTTAGGGTTAAATTATGAAAAAAAATTTGTTTTATATAATTCCCGTAACTGCATTGTAAGCTTGGGCACGGCACTGTGTTTCTTGAAGCATGACTCGTGCTGCAGGCTGTAGTCAGCTCAGTTTTTTTGTTTATTTTAATGAGCTGGGTCATTTTTAACTAATTTTTATGAAGATTAAGGTTAAAAACATAATATCCTACGAAATTCATCAACTTCTCCAACATTACAACGAAATTAAAATAAAACAAACCGAGAAACATAAGAACTAGCTTAATAGATAACAAATTCTAGGGAAAAAAATACAAGGCTTCTCCTAATCGAAACTACTGATGACCACCATTCCCGAACTGGTCTTAAATGTGTTGTGGGTCTCTCTTGGCTTCCAAGAGTTCTAAAAGCTTTTTTTCGAGCTTTCTGATTTCTCAGTTAAGGAGGTTGAGCTTGAAATCCACATCTTTGTTATGACTTTCAACAATGTGGAAGTTTTCGAACCTCAACAGTTCGTTCTTGTTTGTCAGTTCGATCAAGCGAGCCTCCGCTTGAATGTTGCTCTCGACTTGGTCCCTCACCGCACATTGAAACCTCATGATTTCTTGTTCAAGATATGATGAATTTTCACCATTCTTGAACGTTCTAACTGGTTTCCATTCCATTCTCTATTATCAATTAAGGATATTTTTGTTTTGGTTTGAATGGAATAATGAAGTGTGTTTGCATTATATAGAAGGACTGGACGTCGAGCACGGCCCTGTGTTTTTGAGGGAATAAATGTTTATGATTCACATAGATGTATGGCGTAAGCGTGCATCATGCTGAAGATTCTAAGGTGACCACAGCCCCGTGTAACAGGATACACGGCACCGTTTATCTTTGATTTTCAGCAAAACGCGAGAGAAGGAACTTTCGGAACGAAGTTTAAGTTGTTAATTGAACACATTTCATGAACTAAAATACTTTTATTAATAAAAGGTCCTAAACATAGAATCGGGGTAAGCCCGAATATCCTAAAACATGAAATCTGTTGAGTCAAAAAATTTGACCTAAGGGGGAGATTGTTGAGTCAAAGATCTGACCAAAATGAAGTACATGGAAGATTGGAATCTTCTCAACCACCTCTAAATTTGCTAAGTATGGATCTGGGCACACCTTAGATCTTCGAGCAAGCTTTTACTTAGTCGGGTGCGATATTTTGTCTATCGGGCAAGGTTATCTTCAAGAAGTCTTCTTTAGTGAATATCCGAGCAGGGTTTGCAAATTAGTGTATTACCGGGTAAGGTTCACTAGTTTATGTAAAATCGGGCAAGGTTTACTTTATCAAGCAAGTCTATTCTTCAGAGCCAAGTAAAGTTCACTCCCGAGTAAGCTTTTGGCTAACCAAGTCCAAGAATCCAAGTGATTGGACGACCAGGCAAGGTATTCATCAATAATAGTGGTCCGAACCAGCTTGATGATTGAAATGAATATCTTTAAGTAATATCGGGCATGGTTCAACTCAAGCAAGGAACAGTACTCCCGAGTACAATTTGCTAATAAGTTATTTTATAGCAATGAGTTGAATGGACCATTGAAGAACAAGGTTGCTTGTAAGGATTTGTCGGGCAAAGTCTGGCAAAGCCAAGAAGGTTGAAGTCTACCCGGTGAGTATTTTACTTGGTAAAATACTCTTCAAGTAAAGTCTACCAGGAAATTGATCCCGGGCACACTTCCATGTTTACCAAGTCCTGAAGGATGGCAGAGTACACAGCGTACTCGGAAAATGAAGATTGATGCAAAGCCTACCCAGAAGACTTGTGTTACACTTAGAATATTTTTTGATTATGTAATTTCAATATGTATGTACGTTTGGGGTTTCTAGAAGGAATGACATCTGTCCTAGGGTGACAGGCCTATAAATAGAATGTTTTAGGGCACGCCGCCGAAGACGAAAAAGGCAGACAGACACATTTATTGACAATAGAATATTGTGTGTGTGACGGCTGTTTTTGTACGTATAAACCCTCCTTCAAGAAACCCTAAATCGATTATCCAATTTGTATGATGAATGTTATATGAATGGAAATCTTTTGAGTGAATCTTGTTTGTGTTGGTTACCTTTGAATACTGATTTAGCAACCGTATGTTTGTTATTGATTCCGCCTTTAACAAACGGTCATCTTTCTAAATATAACAACCCGTCATTAACTCCCTTGTCGACACGTCTATTTGTGTGAGTTATGACATGATTAAGTAAGATCCAACTGAAATCAAAGGACCAGACAAGTGGTATCAGAGCTTGTTTATGCTATTTTGGAAAGACTGTTGCTGATTGAAGATTTGAAGAAGAATGACGTAAGCAGACCACTGTTACATTGAAAAGTGACGTCACCAGCTCTATTCTTCATTTTTCTTCCAGATCTACAATCTTTTGATCTGAACAATCGGCTTTCAGATCTAATTATTTTGAACTATGTTTTTACAAAGAAACTACTTTTGATTTCTCAAAATGTTTGGTTACGAGGAACAAGAAGTCTCTACTAACAAGATTCCTAGACTGTCTGGACAGGAAAATTTCACTAAATGGAAGGTCTTGTTTGAAGCAGCCGTTTGCTATAATGATGTTGATATGTGGAATTCCATCAAGAATGGTCCACAAGGGGAAGTTGCAGAAGGGGCAAATGCAGCTGCAACTGCTGCTGTAAGAGAAGGAATGAGAAAGGTGGATGACAAGGCTTTAGCTATGTTGAAGCTAGGTCTGTCTTGGGAAATACTCACCAAGGTTGCACATCATCCCAATGCCAAGGCAATGTATGATGCAATACTTGAAATGTTTGAAGGAAATGTTGAACTCAAAAATATCAAGAAGCAAAGATTGAAGCAGCAACTAGAAAGATTTAAGTATAAAGATGGAGAAAGGTTGAAGTCCATTCTTGAAAGGTTTCTGGGAATTGTGAATGATCTCAGAACCACAGACTATGTCATGAATGACTTTGACCTCAATACCAAGCTGCTCAACTCAATGCCAAAGGAATGGTATACTACCTGCAAGTTCATTCTTACAAAGCACAACTTCAATGAGCTAAAAGTAGATGATGTAGTGTGCTTTCTTCAAGCTGCTGAGATAGAAATGATAGAAAATGAGATGATAAAGGAGGAAAGACCCTGCTTCAATGTTTCAAATGCATTGATTGCACCTATGGCTAATTTGACCACTAAGAATCAACAGCAGATTCCTATCATTGAAGAACCAGTTGAGCATAGCACTGAGACTCCAAAATCTTTTGTTGGTGGTAGCACAAGTAGTCATGGAAACCAGCAAAGATTCAATGTGCAGTTGATTGATGACACTGATTCTGCCTCTATGGCAAATGGGAATGTTCCTCACACTAGTGGTGGAAGCGGTCAAAACAGTGATACACAGGCATTGCTATCAATGTTCACAGAGTCATATAATGCTTTTGTTGCAAAGAATTTAATCCACACAAGTGTAGTACAAGATGATCTTGAGCAGATAGATGCTGATGATTTGGAGGACATGAATTTGAAGTGGCAAGCAGCCATGTTGGCTCTTAGAAGCAAAAGGCTTTACAACAGGACTGGTAGGTCACTCCTATCAGGGCCAAATGAAAGAATTGGTTTTGACAAGTCAAAACCAATTTGTTATAATTGCCAAAAACCTGGTTATTTTGCAAGAGAATGTAACATGCCAAGAAATTTTCAAGTGAACCAATTTCAGAACCAACCAAGAAATCAGCAGCCTCAGTATCAACAGCAGCCTCAGTATCAACAGCAGCCTCAATATCAACAGAGAACCAACACCAACAACTTCAACAACAACTTTAACAACAATCCCAACAACAACTATAATCCCAACTTCAACAACTTCCAACCTCAAATGAACAATCATGATCAAGGAGTGCCTCAGAATCAAGGTTTTCAGAGAAACAACAACCAAAACCTTCAAAATGTTCCAAACAACACTGTTCCAGCTAACCAGAACCAGATCAGAAATCAAGGAAATGTTGCTGTAACAACAAAACATGAAGGTAACTTTGATTGGAGTAATCATGAAGATGACATTGCAGATGATATCAAGAGAGCAAATGTGGCATTCATGGCCATAATTGAGAAAGAAGCTGGATCAACCTCTCAGGAACAGTCACTCCTCTGAATGACATATGGTACATGGATAGTGGTTGTTCTAGGCACATGACTTGTGACAAGAGATCTCTTGTCAATTATGAAGAAAAGTTTGAAGGTCCTGTAGCTTTTGGGAGTGATGAAAATGGTGGAAAGATTGTTGGAAAAGGAATCTTAACAAATGGGAAAGTCTCATTTGATAATGTATTTCATGTTGAAGGTCTTCAGTACAATCTGCTGAGTATATCACAAATGTGTGATAAGGGATACAAAGTCAGTTTTGATGATTCACACTTTTCATTCTAAAACCTGAGTTTGTGATTTCACCTGAAATGATTATGATGATGGCACCAAGAAATGGCAACTTATATGAATTGAATATGAAAGAAGCTATCTCGAGAGGAGGTGCATGTTTTGTTTCCAAAGCCACTGAAAATGAGTCAAAATTGTGGCATAGGAAACTGTGTCATGTGAACTTGAAGAACATGAATAGACTTGTCAAAGGTGAGCATGTCATAGGCTTACCTACAAGAGAGTTCAAATTGGAAGATCATTGTAGTTCATGCCAAAAGGTAAAACAACACAAATCTTCTCATAAGCCAAAACTCATCAACTCAATTGATCAAGTACTTGAATTACTTCACATGGATCTCTTTGGTCCTGTGAGTGTGCCAAGTATGGGGAAGAAAAGATATTGTCTTGTGATCATTGATGACTATTCAAGATATACTTGGGTTTATTTTCTAAGTACCAAGGATGAGACTGCTGAGTTGATTAAGGGTTGTTTAACAATGATTGAGAACAAATTGAATAATAAAGTAAAGATGATGAGAAGTGACAATGGCACTGAGTTCAAGAATGGAGTAATGCAAGAATTTTGTGCAGAAAAGGGAAAACTACAGCAGTTCTCAGCTCCTAGAACTCCTGAACAAAATGGTGTTGCAGAAAGAAGAAATAGAACTTTGATTGAAGCTGCAAGAACCATGTTAGCAGATGCTCATTTACCTGTCACTTTTTGGGCTGAAGCCATAAATACAGCCTGCTATGTTCAGAACAGGGTGCTTGTCAACAAAAGGCATAACAAAACTCCATATGAAATATTCAATAACAGAAAGCCTTATATCAAGTTTTTCAAGCCCTTTGGATGAAAATGTTTTCTTCTGAACACAAGGGACTATTTGAACAAGTTTGAAACAATCCCTGGATTGTTTCTTTGTTGGATATTCTACACACTCTAAAGATTACAGGGTATATGTGAAAGACCATTTGAGTGTTATAGAATCATCTGATATCATTTTTAATGAGAACCAATTCAATATAGTTGATGGTGCAGCATGGCTGTTTGATGACTCATTCTACAAGACCAGTGAAATTGAAGAGAAAAAGAAGAAAACATTGGACTTAGAAGAATTATGGAAGAAGGTTGCTAGAAAAGAAAAGGAGTATACTTTTGTGAAGAATTCTTCATATGACATTGGTGAATATGATCATACTGAGAACAATTAAGACAATCAAGATGTGCAGAATGATCAAGTTAAGAATGAGGATGACTCAAGCAACCATGCAAGTGGAGAAGAAGCTGCCTGTACAGCAAGATTTCAAGATCTATTTCAAAGATTAAATTTAGAAAACAATGGTGCATCTACTTCAGGACAACATAATGATGAAGCACCAGAATTTCATGATGCAGAAACTGATTTGATCATTGAAGAACCAGAGCTCAATGAAACAAATCTTGACAAAAATTTGTCCACAAATATGATTATACAAACTCCTTATGTGGAAAAGAATCATCCTTCTAAAATCATCATTGGAGATTTGCATGAAAGAGTTACTAGAAGTCATTCTGAAATTGCAAACATCTGTCTCTACTCCTGCTTTCTATCCCAAATAGAGCCAAAGAACATTGCTCAAGCACTGAAAGACAATAGTTGGGTAGAAGCAATGCAAGAGGAACTGGCACAGTTCAGAGACCTACATGTGTGGGATCTTGTTGATAGGCCAAGAGACAGATATGCAATAGGTACCAAATGGGTTTTTAGAAACAAAAGGGATGAAAGGGGTTTGGTGATTAAGAATAAAGCTAGACTTGTAGCACTGGGATGTCTTCAAGAAGAAGGAATAGATTTTGAGGAAGTCTTTGCTCCTGTTGCAAGACTTGAAGCTATCAGGATTTTTCTTGCATATGCTGCCTCAAAGAACATTAAAGTGTTCCAGCTTGATGTTAAGTCTACATTTCTAAATGGAAAGATTGATGAAGAGGTGTATGTAGCTCAACCTCCAGGTTTTGAGGATCCAATGTATCCAAACAGGGTGTATAAGTTAAACAAAGCCCTTTATGGATTGCATCAGACTCCTAGAGCATGGTATGATGAGCTGTCAAATCATCTTCTTGAAAATGATTTTAAAAGAGGAGCCATTGACAAGACACTCTTCTACAAAAGAAAGGGATCAGACTTACTTCTGTTACAAGTGTATGTGGATGACATCATCTTTGGATTTACAAATGTACAAATGTGCATGGAGTTTGAAGGGATAATGAAGTCCAAGTACAACATGAGCTCTATGGGAAAAATGAACTTTTTTCTTAGATTACAAGTTCAACAGAAGGCTGAAGGGATCTTCATTCACTAAAACAAATATGTGCAGGACATCCTGAACAAGTTCAACTGTCAGGAATACAAGACTGCTTCAACTCCAATGGACACCAAAGAAAAGATGATCGCTGATGAAAAGGGGGAGCCAGTAGATGAACATGAATATAGAGCCAAAATTGGATCTCTGATGTATCTGACTGCAACAAGACCAGATGTCATGTTTGCTGTATGTGTTTGTGCAAGATTTCAATCAATTCCAAAAGTCTCCCACATAAATGCTGTTAAAAGAATATTCAGATATTTAAAGGGAAGACCAGACTTAGGAATTTGGTACCCAAATAACCAATCTTTTGATCTGATTGCATATACAGACAGTGATTATGATGGCTGTAACATGAGTAGAAAGTCAACCTCAGGAGAATGTAAATTTTTGGGTGAAAGGCTAGTGTCATGGCAATGCAAAAAGCATACTACAGTCTCAATCTCTACTGTAGAAGCTGAATATGTTGCTGCATCTGCCTGTTGTGCACAAGTTCTATGGATTCAAAATTAGATGCTGGACTATGGTTTGAATTTTCTGAACACCCCTATTTTTATTGACAATACTGCTACATATTTTACTGTTAAGAATCCAGTTCAACATTCTAAAACTAAGCACAATGAAATCAGATATCACTTCATCAGAGATTGCAGTGAAAAAGGTTTGATTGAGATGCAAAGAGTTGATACAAGTGACAATTTGGCTGACCTATTCACCAAACCAGTTGATAGAACCAGGTTCAACTTTCTTTTGAAAGCCCTGGGAATGATCAACTCAGATGAAATCTGATTAAGGATGTGTGCTTGGTTGTGTACCTCTATGTGCTAACTGATTACTTTATTTAGAGGTTTCACAAATTGAATGTTATGTGAATATGTTTGAGTATGCTATTGATTATGCTAAACTGAATATGTGAATTGATATGTGCTTTAACTGATGATGATTGCATAGTTTTGACATGAATGATCTAATTGATATGCTTTTTTTGATTATCAGTTGATGTGCATTTGTGATGTTAGGTTAAGTGTTCTTGATATGATCTACTTGTTAGAACAAGCTTACCTGATATCATTGCTTAATTTCTTGAATATGTGTTTTATCTGATCTTCTGATACTATTAAGATAGGTTAGACTTTGAATGTTAGTACTGTCTACTTGTCTTGATGATATCATGTGTGATTAAGATTTGATTATGTTACAACTGTTTATGTCAAAATGAGTCTTATGTCAAAATTAAGTGATGAAATGAAGTTTTCCAATGAATTTTGCATAAATACTTTGTTTTGATCAAAACATGAGCATGTTGTTAATGGTGTAGAGATATGATAAGATTATTCAGTTCAAGCTTTAAAGAAGCTTAAAAGAAGGATTTTTAATGAAAAGTCTCAAGTAGTTATTCTTGCTTAAAAATATGTCATTTGCCCAGTTGGAAGGACATGCACTTGTGTATGTTTGGTCCTTAAATCTCTACAGATTCAAAGGATAGCCGTTGACATGAAAAACTGAATGCATTTGGGGCAATTATGACTTGTTTCTTATTCCCTCACTTAAAACTATGTCAATAACTCTGACTTTGAAAGGACATATATTCACATGTATGTTTGGTCCTGTTGACCACTTCTGGTCCTACAGGATAGCCATTTACCTGCCAATTAAGAGAAATTGGGGTGATTGAATATTAAACTGTGTCTAAATGGGAAATGATAGTGCATTGACTGCTTAGCCAATCATATGGATTTAATAGGCTAAAAAGACCTTAGTATAGTCATTAAAATGTATGGTTGCTTTCCCATGATGATGTAAAATCTTAGGTGATATAAACATAATGAATATTCTAATCTTTATGTGGAGATACATAGTTGTCTTTGCATGTCTCAAGATAAATCTCTCCAAATGATAGGCAGAAAAGTGACTACCAAGTCATACACAAGCCTATTGTTATTTGGTCAACCAAAATGAAACATCTTTAAATATGACAAAGAACATATGTTAGAAAAATTGAGAAAAAATCAAAAACAAGGGGAAGAATGAATAAATCAACCAAAAGTTGATAAATGTTTTAAATATTTTATCAAACAAGAGGGTTACAACAAGAACTACAAAGATGTTGACAAAATCTGTCTCATCTTGAATGAAAGGCCTGTTATTTAACTGTAATTCCAACGTTCAACCTCTATATATGTTTGAATATTAAAAATGCAAAAAGATCCAATAAGTTTTGTCATACAAAAATAATTTTTGACCAAATACAGGAGGTTGGAGTCAAATTGGGGTGATTTGGGGAAAGCCAAATAAGCTTTGAGAAAAGATATGAGGCATCATAGCATAGTGTTGACCATTAATGCATTATGCTACTAAATGAACCTAAATCATATCACCAAATAGATGAAATTCATGCTAAGTTTATACTTGCTGTTAACCTATCTATGTTGTCATAATAATG
This sequence comes from Bidens hawaiensis, assembly GCF_021521415.1. Classification (NCBI taxonomy): domain Eukaryota; kingdom Viridiplantae; phylum Streptophyta; class Magnoliopsida; order Asterales; family Asteraceae; genus Bidens; species Bidens hawaiensis. The sequence goes on from NW_027491014.1 coordinate 2,708,879, forward strand.
CTGAGAATGAAGTATTGAGAAAGCTACTTAGTCAATATGATCTCATTCTTGAGATCTTTTCAGAAAATAGAAGAAACTGTTTTGAAGAGAAATACAACTGAAATTTGATCTCTAAATGCACCATTTGCTCTTAAACAATGATCTGTAATGAAAAATATATTTTGATAAAGTGGTTTAAGTCAAAAAGTGTTGCATTTTGCCTTTAACATGTTGAATATGTAAGTTCGGGTAAGGTTTGATGTTTTATAACCTTTCCGGGCACAAAACAGTTGAATAGGTTTGAATAGGTATTTTCGGGTAAGGTTTGGTGCTTTATGACCTTTCCGGGCAAGCTTAGTCATTTTTGACCATGTTTATGATTTTCGGGCATGCTTTGAAGTGTTTACACTTTTCAGGTAGAGTACACTGATGTACTAATTTTCCGAGCAAGCTTGAAGTCTTGAGATGATTATGTGTTGTAGCTAGCTTTTAACAAGAATTTCTTGTTTCGGGCAAGCTTTGCATTTTATATGCCGATTGATAGTTCAAGCAAGCTTTGTGAACTTAGTTAAGTACACCAAGTAAGCTTTGTGATTTGTGTGAATATGTTGTAAGGAAAGGTGTGTTAACCTTTCCGGGCACACTTAGATATTATTTAAGTTTGTCATTTTCGGGTATGGTTTGATATGTTGAAGTCTCTCGGGTAGACTAAACTGTTTAGTCTAGTTATCAAGCATACCTGATGATTGAATATGTGTATCCTAGTAAGCTTATTGCTAACATAGGTGTTTCGGGCAAGCTATTTGAAATTCAAACTGTAGCACAGTTAACTGTTTATGTGTTTAATTTCATTCATAGCATGCTTTGTAATATTTGTGTTTATGAATTTCTTTGAAATTACAAGTGTTTTCGGGCGAACTTTGTTTTCCGGGCATACTTTATATTTCGGGTACGCTTGTGTTTCCTTAATATACTTGGTAATTTCAAAGCTTGACTTTCCGAGTACACTGTCTGCTAGAAGTTCTCTTCCGGGCACACTTTGTATTCAAGGAAGGTTTTTCGGGTATACTTTGCATAAGAATGTTGTTCGGGCACACTATACATCAGAAAGGTTACTCGGGCACACTATGCTTCCAAGCATACTTGATTGAATATGTCTATTAGTATGACTGTTTGAATATAATTCTTATTTTGATAGGGTTTATGCAAGATTAAGTCATTTAATTTGAAGTTTAAGAAATTTATATGGGTGTCTTTATTGATTCCTAGCAAGGATGTTTATTTGATGTTGTATAGTTGATTATTTTCCTTGTGATTAATTTCTCAAGAAATCTAGTATTTCGGGTAAGCTTTCTTCAACAGTGTCTTGACTTTAAAATTATTTGGTTTGACTAAGCAAGGTTTGATGTTTTTTATTACTATTCGGGTAAGCTTTGTGTAAGTGGAAGTATACCAAGTAGACTTTGGATATATTAAAATTTCTGAGTAAGGTTTTTATTAAAAGAAAAATATTGTTTTTAATATATCAAGTCGATAATGTTACTGTTCGACAAAAAGCATTTAAAACCCACTTTCAAAAGGTATATAAGAGGGAGTTAGGCAAATATTTCAACATTATTTTTCCCTCTTAGCCAACCTGAAAATGACTCTGAAGAATTGCCTCAAAAGGAACCTGAAAGGGAACCTGAAAGGCCAACTAGTGAATCTGTTGAAGAAATGATGGTTAATATCACCAGAATCAGGATGGAAAGAGCCAAAAGATTTGAACAAGTGTATACAAAAAAAAGGAAGTTTGATGAACATATAAGGAATGATGAGAGAAAAACAAAGAGTGGGAGATGGGATGAAAAGAACAAATGTTATGTTGAGACTCCTGATGATGAAGGTGATAATGATGCTAGCCAATCAGGGCAATTCCATTGCAGACACTACAACCAGGACAACAAATTCCAGGTGTTCCTGATGTGCCTGCTAGGTCTGAACAGAATCCAGATCATCCACCCTCAGATGAGCCAAAGATAGATGCAGTTAATGTATCAACTAAAGAGGATGATGAAACTGATGATTCTGATGAGAATAATGATGATCAAGGGAAAGGAAGTGAAGCTGTTAATGTTAAGTCCCCACAAGTTGACATGACTGATGAACAAAGGGACAGCATTGAGCAGAGTTTATTGAATGCCAGATTGAACAATCCAGTGATTATGAAGTTGAAAGCACTGGGTGTAAAGTTTGAGGATGTGGCTCATATGAATGATGATGAACTGAATAAGAAATTAGATGAAGAAAATAACAAAATCAAGAAAGCCATGCAACAAAAGAACAGAGATGATCAGAAGTACAGAAAGTATCTTAGAGAACATGGTTATTCAGAAAAAGATCTAACACATTACAAGTTTGACCAACTTCAAGATCTTTACAACAGTGAAAGAGCCAAAGTGATAGAAAAATTTATCAAGGAAAATGAAGAGGCTGAGAAAATTGAAACACTGAAGAAAAGGTTTGGAGGTATGTGTGGATACCTGTTAGAGAAGGGGGTGAAGCCTACAATAGTTGAAAACTTATCAAGAGAATTAGTGGTAGACCAGTACAATAAATTGAAAAGAAAAGAAAAGCTGAAAAGAGCACAAGCTGAGAAGTCTACCAAACAAGCTGAACCAACTGATGAACTGCAAGAAAAGAAAAGAAAAATTCAGACCATAAGGGAGAAGTTAAAAGAACAGGTCAGATCAGTTGAAACCCCTACCCCACAAGAAGAGAAACCAGAACCTGAAGAAGAGCCCATTGTTCCTTGGGAGAATGAAGAAATGATAAATATTCTGAGGAACATAATGATCAATCAAAGGGGTATGAGTGAAGTTGACTTTAATGTCTTGGAAAATGAGGATTTAAAGAACCTTTTCTATATTCAAAAGGAAAAGTGGGAGAAAGCTCTAAGGGAAGGAGAAAACCCTAGAAGCTTTGTAGATGGAAAGTTTGTACCTGCTGGTCTGTCTGATAGACCTGGTATGGTAAAGATGTTACTTGATCTTAAGGAACTAGCAGGATTGGACATTGTTAATCTTTCCAACCTTCCACCAGAAATGGTTGAGGCCATCTACATTAAAGTTTTCAACTTGGGGCCTGGAAAACCAAAGAAGTCTATCCCCTTTAAGCCTCCAATTTCAAGAAGACAACCACAAGGAGGAAGAGGTGAATCAAGTAGATTTGCACAACAAAGAACAACAAGACCACAATCTGATGTGGATCTTCCAAGAGAAATCTATTTTGATTCTGTTATTGAGTCCTTGAAGGTGATTATGGAAAGTAGGCAATTGAGAGAGATTGTTGTTAGGAGTGACTTCCGTGAATATACTGTAGAACGACTGGAAAGGATGGTTACTCTTAGATTGTATGATTATCGAAATAATAACAGAATGGCAAGAAGACAGATGAATGATCTGTCAAAATTCTTGTATGAAGAAGCTGACAAAGGGTTCAAGTTATTAAAAGAAAAGAGAAGCTGGAGATTGATTCAGCTTCACAAGTCAAAGAGGACAGAAAAATTGAAAAGAATGGACGTTGCTGAAAGAGATTGTATGATGAATGTCAGAGATAGGAATCCACTGTCAAATATGAACACATGCATAAGTCTTAAAAGAAGAATGATAAGCCCCAATTACACAGTACAAAGAATGACATCATTGCTGAAATTGAGTATAAAGAAAAGGATGACCATTACTTGCTGAGAAACTCAGATGGAAAAATATTGGGGATCATTAAGAAAGATGAAGACTTAATGGATATAAGGGATTTGGTTGTACCAGAAAGTCATATTCATTACCGAATCCTTAATATCTTCAAAATGAAAGCTGCATCTGAGATAATCAATAGAAGACAAGTCACTCATAATGCAAGAAAGAGACAAGATTAATAGAGTAGGCTTTGTGATGTAATGTCTTCGGACAGCTTTTGAATATGTAATTTGTTTATGTTATTTAAATATGTAAATTTGAATTTAAATTTGATCTGTATTTTTGACTAAGTGTAAGTAACCTAAGAAATGTTTTGGGTCAACTGAGGTGTTCCAATCTAGGGGGAGATTGTTGAGTCAAAAAATTTGACCTAAGGGGGAGATTTTTGAGTCAAAGATCTAACCAAAATGAAGTACATGGAAGATTGGAATCTTCTCAACCTCCTCTGAATTTGCTAAGTATGGATCCGGACACACCTTAGATCTCCGAGCAAGCTTTTACTTAGCCGGGTAAGATATTTTGTCTATCGGGCAAGGTTATCTTCAAGAAGTCTTCTTTAGTGAATATCCGAGCAGGGTTTGCAAATTAGTGTATTACCGGGAAAGGTTCACTAGTTTATGTAAAACCGGGCAAGGTTCACTTTATCAAGGAAGTCTATTCTTCAGAGTCAAGTAAAGTTCACTCCCGAGTAAGCTTTTGGCTAACCAAGTACAAGAAGCCAAGTGATTGGAAGACCAGGCAAGGTATTCATCAATAATAGTGGTCCGAACTAGCTTGATGATTGAAATTAATATCTTTGAGTAATATCTGGCATGGTTCAACTCAAGCAAGGAACAGTACTCCCGAGTACACTTTGCTAATAAGTTATTTTATAGCAATGAGTTGAATGGACCATTGAAGAACAAGGTTACTCGTAAGGATTTGTCGCGCAAAGTCTGGCAAAGCCAAGAAGATTGAAGTCTACCCGGTGAGTATTTTACTTGGTAAAATACTCTTCAAGTAAAGTCTACCCGGAAACTGATCCCGGGCACACTTCTATGTTTACCAAGTCCTGAAGGATGGCAGAGTACACAGCGTACTCGAAAAATGAAGATTGATGCAAAGCCTACCCGGAAGACTTGTGTTACACTTAGAATATTTTCTGATTATGTAATTTGAATATGTATGTACGTTTGGGGTTTCTAGAAGGAATGACATCTGTCCTAGGGTGACAGGCCTATAAATAGAATGTTTTAGGGCACGCCGCCGAAGACGAAAAAGGCAGACAGACACATTTATTGACAATAGAATATTGTGTGTGTGACGGCTGTTTTTGTACGTATAAACCCTCCTTCAAGAAACCCTAAATCGATTATCCAATTTGTATGATGAATGTTATATGAATGGAAATCTTTTGAGTGAATCTTGTTTGTGTTGGTTACCTTTGAATACTGATTTAGCAACCGTATGTTTGTTATTGATTCCGCCTTTAACAAACGGTCGTCTTTCTAAATATAGCAACCCGTCAATTAACTCCCTTGTCGACACGTCTATTTGTGTGAGTTATGATATGATTAAGTAAGATCTAGCTGAAATCGAGGGGCCAGACAAAATCAAGTCGGGTTAATCCTGAATGTCCTAAACGTGTGCCTAATGCACTTGATTACACATGCAAAGATATAAAACAAAATGACTCTAGATTCCACTGAATGGGTCTCCCCCATTGAACGGCCCGGGTGGAGGAAAGTAGGTGAAACGGAGGACTTGAAACTGCAACTGTTCGTTGATGTCTCGTAATTCCATCTTCATACTTTCCACCGACTCGGTGATTATAATGAAATGCATCTCTGCGAGGAGATTCATTTCGATGAGTTCCTTAACGAGCTCTTGAAACTTTAGTAGAAGCTCGGTTTTTAAAGGGTGCCGAGTTTCGTTTCTCGGTCGGCGAGAAACGGGAATTTCATTTCTCATCTTAGTTAACATTTTGGTTTCTTAGAGATAAGAGTTGGTGTTTTGGTTTGGTTCAAGAAATGCATTGGAAAGAGATGCAATTTATAGCCAAATAGTTGCCAGACACGGCCCCATGTTTCTAGGAACATGGCCCTGTGCTTCAGTTTGACAATTATGTTACGAGTCATTCTGACTAAGATTTTTGCACCGAAGATTCCGGCCCGCACTTTATGGCTCGGGACCGTGCTAATCTGAAGCACGCCCCCGTGTTTGGATCATATTATTATTATTTTTTATAAACAAAGGAACATATATACAAGGTTTGGTTAATGAAGGTCTTGGACAGACCCTACTTCCAGTATGTTCATCGGTTTTGGTGGAGGACTACTACCTCTGAGACTGCCTCAAATGCTCTATCGATGTATGGTTTTAATTGATGTCCATTGATTTTGAACTTAAGGCCATCAGAATTTGAGATCTCGACTGTCCCATAGTAAAAAAAACTTATTTAACTACATATGGACAAGTCCAGCAAGATTTCAGCTTTCCTGGAAAAAGATGTAAACGTGTGTTATATAACAGTACATTATCGCCAACTTGAAATTTATTGTTTCCTTTTAAATGGGCGTCGTGCAAACGTTTAGTCTTTTCTTTGTAAGACCAGGAATTTTCATAGGCAAGTGCTCTTAGTTCTTCGAGCTCATGAATTTGATCTTCCCGGTTTTTACCGGTGGACATTAGATCGAAGTTCACTGCTCTAAGAGCCCAACAATCTTTGTGTTTTAGTTCTAAGGGTAGATGACATCCTTTCCCATAAAAAAGTTTAAAATGTGTTGTTCCTATGGAGGTTTTGTAGGCTGTCCTAAGGGCTCACAAAGCATCATCTAACTTTTGTGTCCAATTTTTGCGATTCATCCTTATAGTCTTTTGAGGTTCCTCTTTGTCCCTCGATTCGAGACTTCTACTTGTCCACTAGTCAGAGGGTAATATTGTGTTGCCAAACGGTGGTGAACTCCATATCGTGCTAAGACTTTGTCCGTTAGAGTATTGTAGAAGTGAGTGCCTCTATCGCTAAATAAGGCTTTTGGAGTACCGAATCGTGAAAATAACTTTTTCAGAAATCGTACAATCACCCGAGCATCGTTAGTGAGAAGAGTTTGTGCTTCTGCCCTTTTAGACACGTAGTCGACTGCTACTATGATGTATTTATTTCTGAATGAGTTAGGAAATCGGCCAATGAAATCTATGCCCCATACATCAAAGACCTCACAAATTTGAATGCCTTTTGGGGCCTTCTCATTCTTGGCTGAGATGTTCCCGGCTCTTTGACAAGCATCACATGCTTGGATCAAGACATGTGTGCTTTATATAAGGTGCGCCAGAAGAATCCTGCATCAAACACTTTTCTAACCATGGTGGCGGTACTGTGGTGTCCACCAGTTGGTCCTTCATGGCAGTGTTTGAGAATATCTAAGATTTCCTTACCTGATACACACCTACGAACAACCTGACTGGCTCCTATTCTAAACAAGTAAGGGCCTTCCTAGAAGTAGAACTTAAGGTCAGAGAAGAATTTCTTCCATTGTTGATGAGTTAGCCTTTTTTCTTAGGATTCCACAAGCTAGATAGTTCGCGAAGTCGGCAAACCAAGGACTTTCATCCTCCTCTTTCATGAACGCTTGGATATGCATAAGAACTTCGTGTGGAAAAATATCATTTTTAATTTCCTTGTGTTGTTTCTCTGAAGCTGGGCATTCTAAGCACGAAAGATGGTCTGCGACTACAATCACTGCTCCCTTTTTGTATTTAACTTCTATGTCGAATTCTTGGAGTAGTAGAATCCTTCGGATTTGTCTGGGTTTGAATCTTGCTTGTTGAAGAGGTATCGTATGGCGGCATTGTCACACCCCCATCTTAGGCCTAGGAGTGCGACCAACAGTTGGTACCACATTTGTAAATATATCAGAGTTACGAGTTAATAGCGGAAGTCTTATAAAAACATGTGGATTTTAAGTTTTAAATGTTTACATTACAAAAGTCGAGAAAAAAAGTCTCGTTTAAGATTCTTGAGCCCTTCGTTCTTCAAGCCCTATTCTTGGTTACATGCAAAATGTTAGAAAATACGTCAGCAACGAATGCTGGTGAATATGCTAACGCTAAAAATATTTTCTTTTACTTAATCACCCCTCGAGACCACGTAAGTCTCGGTGCATCTTGGCTTAGGAATAATTAAGTTAAAACAATATCATTATAAACTCGAGTCTCTACACTAGGTCACCTCATCAAAACACCGCAACGTTTCGACATACTTAGGTACCATAAATATACACATGGTCAGTCTCACTTGAATGTACTTAGGTCCGGCCCATCGTGGCTGGAGGTCGTGACCAAGAGTGGTGCGATGTGCCCACCGCATTTACCACATATGTATGGATCCAGACAAACGTATACTACAGCCTGAGGGCTAGGCTTTTACTCTTATTCATAATGTTTTTAGAGACACTTAGTCTCATATAATGTTTTTCATATAACAAGTAGACTCGTTTGAAAAAAAGTTTGTAAAAGTTGGGCGTATTCACCTTTTCAATTGGGATCGGCTTCAAACACCGTCTATGGTTCTTTCCCTTGCTATCTCGCACCTATAGTACGAGTATAATTTTTTATTAGTCGGATATACAATTCGGTTTAAGACCTTTAGTCTTATTTTATAATCTTTACCTCGATAAACCTTTAGTTCAAAATCTCTTTTACTTTAAAACCTTTAGTTAAAAAGTAATATTATAAACCTGTAGTTTATTTGTAAAACCCTAAGTTTCTTCTTCTTTAAGAAACGTATTCTTTTCTTTATTATTTAAGAATACTCATTATTACTTAAATAATATCTATAACAAAGAATTATATATTCACACATATATATCTTATACATTTATTTTTCTTTCTTTTCTTTTTCTTTGTTACGTATATTTCTTTTATTTCATCGAGGTATCGAGTATAACCTCGACTTAAGTTTTAAGCCTTTATAATATTTTATTATTATTTTATTCGGGTATTATGCCTACCTTTGTCGATTTATAAATACCCTAGATAGTTGGGCAACACTTCGACGCCTTTCACTCTTTTTCAACTCCCATGCCTTTTCTTCACTCGCAACTCGAGACACCAACACTTCTTTTACACCTTGGCACGCTTTACGAGGCACCAACACTTCTCGAAAGGAAACGTCGGAACGTTAAGCTACTATCATATTCTTGAAATGAACGTCGTCGGGTGGTGGCACGAATATCGAGGTATGGCACGGGATTCAAGGAATCGGGGCACGGATTTCGAGGTGGAACGAGGGTATGTTTTATATAACTTAGACAGAGGTTTTAGTGAGAGAGAGAGATCAAGTTTGGTGTGGTTTGTGAAATACCCGGATGTTGCTATTTATAGGCAAAATTTTAGAGCCTGTCGCGGTACGCAACGACCTCTCTGGCTAGCCCGTCGTGTATCGCAAAGTAGGCTCAGCTAGTCACCACGTAGACTTACCACGTGGTGACACGTGGCAGGCGCTGTGCCACGTGTTGACACGTGGCGACACACTGTGCCACCGTCTGCCACGTGGCACACGTGTCACATTGTTTCAGGAAGGTCATCGTGATACGCGATGACCTTGATCCTAAGGCCGTCGCGTATCGCGATGGGCCAAAGAATTAGAATTTCCTTTTTAGTCCTTGGAGTTTGGAAATTGGCAGAAATGGTCCTTAAACTTTGGAATTTTGACATTTTTGGCTCGAAATTTCTGTGATGTTACAGGCATGCTCGGTGTAAACTATGGTTCTTGAGAGAACTAGGTAGGATCTAAATTTTTCAAAGGCAAAAACTACTGTAATAACTCCTTTTCTGTTGTGGTGTAATTTTCTTGTACATCATCAAGAGTTTTACTAGGATAGTGAACTGGGTGAATAGTTTTTTCTTTGCATTGTCCGAATACTGCTCCAACTGCAAAGTCACTTGCATCGCACATGATTTCAAATGTAAGGGTCGAATTAGGTGTAGTCATGATTGGTGCGTTAACAAGTTTTTGTTTTAATATGTTGAATGATTTAACACATTCTTCAGAGAAGACGAATGGTGTGTCTTTCTCCAGAAGTTTGGTCATATGTCTAGCAATTTTGAAAAGTCTTTTCTGATGCGGTGATTGAATCTTGCGTGACCTAGAAAACGTCTAATGGGTTTGACTGAAGTTGGAGGTGGAAGTTTGGATATGGTTACGATTTTTTCTCTATCAACTTCTAGTCATGTTTGGGATACCTTATGACCGAGAACAATGTCTTCTTTGACCATAAAGTGGCATTTTCCCAGCTGAGTACTAAATTTACTTCTTCACAACTAGTTAACATTCTGTCTAGGTTTTTCAGACAATGATCGAAGAAGTGTTCAAAGACTGAGAAGTCATCCATAAACAATTCATAGAGTGTTCAATCATTCCATGAAAGATGGCCACCATGCAACGTTGGAAGGTGGCTAGAGAATTACATAGGCCAAATGGCATTCTTCGGTAGGAAAAGGTGCCATACAGACATGTAGAACATTAAGAAACAGTATAACATTTTTCCATATAATCGTTCAAGCATTTGATCGATAAAAGGAAGTGGAAAATGATCTTTTCTTGTGGCGTCATTAGGCTTCCGGTAGTCAATGCAAAATTACCAGCCTGTGATGGTCCTCGTTTGTATTAACTCGTACTTCTCGTTCATTACTACTGTCATTCCTCCCTTCTTGGGCATTACTTGAACTGGACTAACCCAAGGTGAATATGAGATTGGGTAGATTAATCTGGCATCAAGGAGTTTTTGATTACTTCTTTCTTCACCGCATCTTGTCCGTTGGGATTAAGATGTCTTTCATGGTGGACCACGGGTTTTTACTCTTCCTTCATGAGGATTTTGTGAGTACAAAAGGAAGGACCGATTCCCTTGAAATCAATGATCTTCCATGCGATAACCGTCTTACGGTTTTTATGAACCTTAAGAAGTTCGTCGTTCTCTTCTTTAAAAAGGTGAGTTGAAATAAATACTGGAAGTTGAGAGTATTTTTCTAGAAAGGCATATTCGAGATAGCTCGGGAGTTCTTTTAACTCTAAGGTTGGTGGTTCTTTGATTGATGGTTTTGATTTTTCATTACATTTGGTGATCTCGCATACTACTTCTGTAGCTTCTTGGTTGTTGTTATTAGCGAGATTTTCGTTTTCTAAAATGGGTTTAGTGATAGTTTTTATTAAGACTTGTGTTTCTAGTGTGTTATTGATGGAGGAATCTCGCACATAGAAACTCACGATAGAATCGATGATGTCGACACAGTATAACGTGCCATCGTGATGTTGCAGTTGTTGCATAGACTTTTCTATATCAAATGTGATTGCCTCGTCATTGACCCTGAGAGTGAGTAGTCTGGTGAAAAAATCAATAATAGCCTTTGTAGTGGCTAAAAAGGGGTCTTCCTAAAATCAGAGGTACAACTTTGTCTTACCCCATGTCTAGAATTACAAAATCTACTGGGAAAACAAATTTGTTAATTTTTTGACAAGCATGTTTTCAACAATGCCCCGCAGATATTTAACGGATCGGTCAGCTAACTGAATGCTCATACGGGTGGGCTTTGGTTCTCCTATCCCTAGTTTTGCAAAAACCGAATAAGGCATTAAATTAATACTAGCTCCTAAGTCAGCCAGGGCATTGCTAACAAAAAAAATTCCTATGGCACAAGAGATAGTAAATTTCCCTGGATCGGTCATTTTTTTGCGGCAGCTTGTTTTGGAGGACAGCTGAGCATTCTTAACTCAATGTGACATGCGAGAGCTCTAGCTTCCTTTTGATGGTCAGCGCTTCTTTAAGAAACTTTGAATATTTGGGAATCTGAGCAATGGCTTCGACGATGGGGATGTTGATGTGGATTTATTTGAAGAGTTTTAAAAACTTCTTGTACCGAGCTTCCAATCTCTCATATTTCAGCTGTCCAGGGTATGGAATAGGTGTAACATAATTTCAGACTGGTTCCTTAGGTTGTACGGTGCCTGCTGGGATCAGTCTCTCCTCCGTTTTATCAGGAACTCCCTTCTCCATAACTAATTCTGAAGTTGGTGAGGCAACAGTGGTTGTGCCACTTCTTAATGTAACAGCGTTGACTATTGCATTTGGGTTTGTTATTGTGTTGCTTGGAAGAGTGCCAGGAGGTCTTTCAGACAATTGTCAGGCAATCTGTCCGATCTGAGTTTCTAAATTCTGCAATGATGCTTTTTGCCTTTTAGGTCGGCTTCATGTTTTAACAATACTCCGCTGATGTCAACGGCTCTTAAGTCGGCCTTCTTTTCTGCTTCATTTGTTTTGGTCATGATTTGGATCAACATGTCTTCAATTCTTGAGTAGCTTAGATTTTGATTGCTACTGGAACTTTATTCTTGAAATTGAGGTTTAGGCTGGAAAGATTGATTCATCGGACTCTTTTCAAATTCGGGTAGGGTTTAAGTGTTACCTTCGTCATTCCAACTGAAATTTGGGTGGTTTCTCCATCCTGGATTGTAGTTGTTACTAAAAGCGTTGTTTTGACGAGCGATGAAGTTAGCTTCTTCCATGTCCATAAGGGCTTGTTTGTAGTCACTTGTCTTATGTGTTCCTCCACAGGTGTCACATGTGATCATAGTATTTGATAGTTTGGCTTGAAGTTGCTCGAATGTTTTTGAGAGTGCTTGAAGCTATGCGGTGACAAGGGTGATGTGCTAAAAGTAGTCAAATAAAAATACGCTAAACTAGACAATAAGTAATACTCTAGACTCTTATTCTTAACTTAAACTACTAACCGACAAGTGTACTGGTCGACTCTAGTACAACTAAGTAAGTTCGGATATCGAACCCACGAGACTCTATAAATTACGAAACTAGCAAATTAGACTCGACTAAAGACACGACTATTTAATAATATTGTTTAAGGGGGGTTTTTAAACTAAATAGTAATAAACTAACAACTAAACCCTAATTTAATTAAATAATATTAAAACTATAATGATTACTTTAACCTAATTAATTAATATATTATTAAACTTAACCCTAATTAATTAAAATATGATAAACTATTAAAATACTTAGATTAATTTAGATGATGAAAGTAACTACCTAGGTTATAATCCCCTAAGTTATGGTTAACAATTAACTGGGAAACTTAAGTTATGGAACTGGGATCGTAAAATAAACCCTTGACAGAAAACCCGAACAGGACCCTTGACCTTCAAGAAGACATCTATGGATTTCTAACAAGTTTTAAGACTAACCAGTTTTAAATATTAAACTATTGCTTATGTTTATGTATATTTATAACGAAATACTACCTTACAGCGCGGAAATCAAAGATAGCTAAGTAGACTCAATTGACTTAATAGACTAAGCTGACAATCAAATCTAGACGGACTCCTTACGAAGAACTAAATCACCTTACAGCGAGGAAATCAAAGATAGCTAAGTAGACTCAATTGACTTAATAGACTAAGGCCATGTTTGTTTTTGCCTCTTTTCTCTGAATAGAGGAAAATGTCTGATTCGGTCAGACGTAATCAGACGTGGGGCTGTTTGTTATTTTTCTGGCATTAAGAGGTTCAGCGTCTTAATAGAATCTGAACCAGTAAGAGCTTTTAGTGGGTCTGAAAACCTCTTAACCCACAAAAAACAGTTTGTCTCTGGCCTCCATTAACTTCTAACCCGGAGACTAGGCTCCATCTCCGACGACTAGAGGTTCGTCTCTAGCCTCCAACTCTTAATGATTCAGATTTCAGACATTTGAACCACCTCTTAACATTCAGATGTGGTATTCAGATTCAGAATTAAATCTCTAAAAAAACAAACGGGGCCTAAGCTGACAATCAAATCTAGACGGACTCCTTAAGAAGAACTAAATCTAGCAATCCTGACCAACGAAGATTTATCAATAACCGATCACCTTACAGCTTTCTAGGCTAGCAGCTCATTTTTTTATTTATTTAATTAGTTTTATTGTTTCTATGATCTTATTCGAATTCAATAACAAACTAGTCAAGAACACATAGTAAATGACCTAATAAAACCCTATCTTATGAAACAATTAACAAGGGCAATGTGAAACAATAAATCCAAGTAAATAAAACCAAGCAATCATGCGCATCAATTAACTCGAACTCAACACTTTACTTAGAGCATAAAATCCATAACGAAAAGAAATCCCAATCAAAATTACCCCAAAAAAAGGTTCATCACGAACTAGGTAGTTTATGAAGTTAAGCCTAGCAACGTGTAATCTTAATCAAATAAAATAAATTAAATCGAAAACATGGTGAAAATATGAGAAACGAAAGATTAAAGGCGATAAAACCCGTAGTATTCGATCTTCAACGCAAAGCTCTTCAACGGATGTTCTTTTGCCTTCAAAACCGCCAAGAATCTCGAATAACTGCTCAAGTAAACTCTAAATTCGTCTGGTGGCAGCAGGCTATTGTTCAGGTTGAGGTTAAGGGTGTATTTATACTGAAACATGGCCCAAAACTGACAAAATTCGGAAACTTTCTGGAAATAAGGGGTCTAGGCGTCGCGCAAACATGAAAAGCCCCCATTGCCGCGTGGCGCGATGTGTACTAAAAGTGGGCCGGTCCGACTGGTCTGGTCAGACTAGTTCTCCTTCCGGTTCCTTCCTGACGCGTTCCTGTTTCTCGTTTAGGCTCTTTTTAACTCGTTTTTCACTTTTTTCGATCACGATCAACTCCCGGAACCTACAAAACATAATACTTTTAGTAGTATACAAATCTTGACTAAAAATGAACTAAAAATATTTAAATATTATATAAAATATACAAGGGAAACATTAGCATCATATCAAAGGGTTTTGGAATCGACGTGATGCATTCTTTTATGTGTTGGTGTAGATCTTGTTGGGTTATAAGCGAAACTCTTCTTTGCTGCCTTCTCCATGATTTCAAATGCTTCGTTAGGTGATTTGGATTCCAGGTCTCCACCGACAACTTGGTCGATGACCTGTATGTTTTGACTGAATTGTGAATCAAAGAAAGTTTGTACATGTAACCATACGCTCAGTCCATGATGTGGCCATATTCACAGAAGACTTTTGTATCTCTCCCATGCTACGTGTAATGAGTCATCATCATCGGTCTGGGATCCGGTAATGCTGCCTCGATATTTGGCAGTTTTATCAAGCAGAAAGTATTTGAGGAGAAACTGTTCAACCATCTGGTCCCACTTATGGAACCAGAAGGAATAGATTCTATCCATTCTAAGGCTTGTCCTATTAGAGAGAAATGAAAGAGTTTGAGTTGGATCTGATCTTCTGAACAGTTGTTCTGCATATTCGTAAGAATCGTGATATATGAGAAAGAGGGTCTACGTCGAGGAGATCAGGAAATTAAACTGAATTTTCCATCATATGAATGGTGCTTGATTTGATTTCGAAATTTATGGTGATTTCGGGTGGGGCCACTCCATTTCCGTAGTCTTCGGCTTGATTTCCTTCCGATGTCGTGGCGTCTGCTGATTCGTCTTTGATTGTTTCCGTGGTTTATGTTGCAAATTTGCGTATTATTCAGTGAAAAAGTCGTTCGAGTTCAGAAATTGGGGAAACAAGATCAGGTCCGAATGTAGAGTACATACATGGGATTAAATCAAATTTAAACTATTTAAATTAAAACTAAAGGAAAAGTTAGTTAAATTTAAGCTAAAGTAAAGGTTAGTGAAACTAAAACTAAAGTAAAGGCTAGGCTAGCTTTAAAAAAATCTAATAGTTATCAAAAAAAATAAAATAAAATTTAGAAATTTATAAAATTTATAAACAATGATTGAATTAAAACTTGGATTGTTCTTAGAAATGTATCGTGTCCCCGACAACACCGCCAAAAACTTTGATGAGCGTGTGTGTGCGGTTATAAAGTTGGATGATTTGGAATTTAGCTTTCGCACAAGATCATGTTTTAAATTTATAAAACTGATTTCTACTAAGACTAAACACACACAAAGTAGGCAAGTGTACATATCGTATATGTAGAATAGTATTAGTAAGAACCAAATATCGATAGGTGGACACAAATGGTTCTAATAATAAATATTTGTTTGATTTCAATAGGAGAGTTTAATCATTTTGAGGTGATTTTTAAATTTATTAAAACTATATATATATATATATATATATATATATATATATATATATATATATATATATATATATATATAGGGTGGGGTTAGAATAAGAAGTGAGTTATTTGTAAGAAGTGTGAGAAGTAATATCGGACATTGGATGTGATCATCTGATGGTGGATATTGTTAGTGTGTTTTTTGTTCGGTGTGTTTTATTTTGTTAGTTCGGTGTGCTTTTTGTTTGGTGTGTTTGTAAAAAACACTTCTTACACTTCTTAGGATAGTTTTACTTCTTATTTTAACCTTGCTCTCTCTCTCTCTCTCTCTCTATATATATATATATATATATATATATATAGGTGAACAAGAAGAGAAATTCTAAATGAGTAAATCAATTATATGAAGGTTACCATCTAAGATCAAAAATACACTCCATTCTTCCTTGATGATAATAATGTAAATATGTGATATACTTTCCTTAATAATATATGACAGAAAATGTCACACCCCGACCAAAGGCGGCGGAACATGTCGGGGTGCAACGGATTGCCCATGAACGCAAGACACTATTAAAGTGACAATATTTAAACAACTCATTAATTTCATTTAATCACAAAATTAGTACATCTTGTTCATACATAATAACACCAAATATAATAATTTAATTGTTCATTCTTCTAATAACTTAAACGTTCTCAAAATAAAATAGCATATTTGAACTCAATCAACATATAATCAAAGATGTAACAATGCATAAAATAATATTTGTCAACACGTATGTTGGTGAGCAATTTCATAGTTTTTGAGTATATATATATAATATGAAGCGAAATCCACAAACGTATATGAGACCATAAATAAAAGCAACAATTGTGGCATATAAATCATAGGTAAATGAGGATCCTTTCTAATCGGTAACAATCGATATACTCGGATCATGACTCCCTATTCTACTAGCACAAGTTTAAAGTAGTTAGGGGTGAGTATGATCATACTTATTGAGCTTAAAAACAACATAAATATAAACACTCGTGCACGTAAAGCATATGAAGTATATAACACACAATAGAGCAAGTATTCTAGTATCATACACCCTAACGTTTGTGGTTTGAGAATCGATTATTATAAATCATTATTGTTTTGAATAAGTATGCATGTTACCCCCAAAGTATAAAAGTGAAAACAGGGGATGAAATTTGAAGGATAGTGTGACATTTGTCAAATTTGAGTCTCGAGTTATATTCGTTTTGTAAAATTTTAATTTGTAGAGCCGACTCAACATCCTTAGAACCTTATTTAATTATTATGTAATACTATTATAGACCTCAATCTTAAATAAATCGTTGTTTGTCAAAATATAGTGTTGTTAAGAAAAACATAAGGCGTTCAAACTAATTTTCATAAAGTTGTTATAAGTTTTAAGAACCTTTAAACTCATTTTAAACTTTGTTTAAAACTTGAGGGGTTGTTTTTGAAAATATGCAATACATATATATACAAACATAAACCCTAACCCTATCATAAACTCTCCACACACCCCATCTTCTTCCTCCCTTTTTCCGGCCACCGCCGCCGCCCCTGCCGGCGACCTCTGACGGCTACTCCGGCCACTCCGCCCCTCTCTCTCTCCCCGTCGCACACCCTCTCTCACTCTCTCTCGATCGCGCGCCTCTCTTCTCTCTCCCCGTCTCACTCTCTCTCTCTCTCTCTCTCTCTCTCTCTCTCTCTCGCTCTCGCTCTGTCTCTCTTCTCTCTCCCCGTCTCCCTCTCTATCTCTTCTCTCTCTCTGTTACGTTTTTCCGCGCGCCTCCGGCGGCCGGAATCAACTCTGGCGATCCCTTGTTTTTCCTCCTCTCCGGCTTCGAGTTCAGGTATCGAATTTGTTTATGACTTTCAGTTTAACTGGTAATTTATCGAGCTAATCGGATTTGGGTTTTAATTTATTTTGGGGATGATTATGTTTAAGTGTAAGGTTTAAAAACTAACCTTTCCTAAATCCTAACAATATGATCGTCTAGAGCAGTTAGTTGGTGCGTGTGTGTTTAAGCTTGAGGTCACGGGTTCGATTCTCTCCGTGACCAACTTTGGTTTGTTTTGTTAACAAATTACTCAAGTTAATATTACTATTTCTATTGACATTATATTTATTATCTAGATTTTATTATTATTATTATTATTAAGATAGTTTTTATTATTATTATTATTATTATTGTTAGTATTATCATTAACAAAACAATTATTATTATCATTATTTTCATAATTTTAATAGATTATTATTATGATTATTAAGTAATATTACCAAATTCTAATATTGTTGATGTTATCCACTTGTTTATTGAACCAAAACCCATGTCGGGCCTAGTTGCCATTTAACGTCGTCACTCGAGTTATATTTTTATCACTAATACTACTATTATTAAAATGTAATAAGTATTAGTTATTATTAATATGACACATATAATTATAATAATAATAAATATTATTATTAAAATTTATAAATCTATTAATAATATATTAAACAACAAAAGTAATAATTATTATATTTATTATTACTACTACTATTATTAGTTTTGAAAACAATTCTCAAGTGGTAGTTTATTTATATATGTTATTATCATCATTATCTTATATATATATTTATATATATAACATATTTTAAAATTATTATTATCATTACTATCTTAATCATTAATAACATCATTATAAGCTTCATTATCTATTCATTTTTATAAAAACCGAACTTTTGAATTAAACCCGTCTTGTTTCTATTAA
Source organism: Bidens hawaiensis (assembly GCF_021521415.1). NCBI lineage: Eukaryota > Viridiplantae > Streptophyta > Magnoliopsida > Asterales > Asteraceae > Bidens > Bidens hawaiensis. Next base: position 2,727,435 of record NW_027491014.1, read on the forward strand.
ATATTGGTGTAGTTATTTAAAAGCTCAATAAAATAATATTATTTTATTTTAAATTATTAATTAAGTACGAGTCCCTAATCGTTAACCAATTAACCGGTAGCCCGATTAAAAACTGAACCCCTCGTTAAGGATTTCATTTACGATTTCAACTATAGTTTCATTATGGTTTCAAGTTCATTAATATATATTATATTATTTGTTTTAGCTAAAGTGTTTATCGATTCAAGTCGGATCTGTTCGTTTACCGTTCGAGCTTCATTTATTTATCGGTTCATCAATCGAGGTGAGTACTTTCATACCCCTTTTTTCCATCTTTCGTTTTAGGGTGACATTTCATACTTATCAAACTAAATGCTTTATTTACTTGAATCTTAAACCCACAAATGTGATTGTATACTTTACTTAAATAATTGCTCGATTTGTTGTTCTATGCTTACATGCTTATATGCTTATGTGTTTACCGCTTTTGGAAGGTTGATTCATAAATCCGTGAACTATCTGGTATTCTCTTATAGCACGGTGTCGTTAATGTATTCTTATTAATGACCTCATGAAATCCGAATCTATTTATAGACGGTGCCGTTAATGTATTCTTATTTACGACCTCATATAAAAATCCTGAACCATCTGGTATTCTCTTATGGCAGGTGTCGCTAATGTGTTAGCGATCTCATATTATCCATATTGTTTCTTTTATTTATTGTTTTGTATACAATTTTTGTGGTTTTTATTACTATATACTTATATGCTCAAACTTATGAACTGCTCACCAACCTTTGTGTTGACAAACTTTATTTTATGAAATGTTATAGGTTTGACTTTTGTTAACTCGAGGACTTGATGAAAAACGTTACCAAGACTATTAGTATATTAGTAAAATGAACAATATAATTGTTACTTGTATTCAAATTTGTTTGTGTGAACGAGATGTGTTGATTATTGCTTTATGAAATAAAATGAGTTAAATAAATATTGTCACTTTAAATAGTGTCTTGTGTATTTATCCAATCACGTTGCACCCCGGCATGTTCTGCCGCCTTGGGTCGGGGTGTTACAGATAGTTTGCGATAAAACGGGGAAGGGTAAGTTCAACGGGCAAGACCTACATTAAAAAGGGTATTGAGTTAGTAGACGGTTTTAAAAGCTTTAAAGTAAAATAACTTGACAAGTAAAATAAATAATTAAAGTTTGAGAGTTAAAGTGTTGATAAATAAGAATTAAAGTAATGGATTTAGAAAGTAAGTTTACTCAAAATTGGGTCTCGGTATTCTATTCATTAGTTTTTACTTAACATTTGTTAAGTAAATAATTGGGTATAATTGCAATATTGCAAAGTTAAATAGATACCTTAACGAGATTTTACGAGTGTTCGGATTTGTTGGTTCAAGTCTTGATAATTGGTCAAGCTCGAAGCCGATATTCCAATGTATTAAATGTTATGATATAACTCAATGAAATCAAAGAAGCTTAACCAAGTGTGTAGTTCTATTAAGAAGAACGTCGACGTCCGTCAAGCGAGTGTTTGGTTTTGTCGGTTCAACCTTGTTATAAGATCATGTTGGATCCGACATACCAAGTATTTTGAGAAAACTGGTTAAAATTTGTTTATAATATAGTTTTTGAAGAAAATGAGATTCAGAGGCCCAAAACACACTTGTGTGTCTTAAGCGAGAGAACTCGGTTTAGTTCAGTTTTGGTTCGGTCCTTGACTTGGAATAAAACCGAGGATGGTTTCCACATATCCAATACCATAGAACTTTAGTAAAATAATTTAGAAATGATGATACTCGAGTTTAAACAAGAGTTTGGTTTCGGTTCGGTCCTTGACTCGAAATAGAACCGAGGATGGTTGCCACATATCCAATACCATAAAACTCATTAAAATAAACTTAAAAATAATAATACCAAAATCTTTCATATAATATGTTAACAATAAAGTATTAAACAAAAGTTCGGTTTTGGTTCGGCTCTTGACTCGGGATGAAATCGAAAATGGTGGCCACATACCCAATACCATGGAACTATTAAAAAAATGATTTGGAAACTAAAAGTAAGTAAGCACTAAACAATATTAATAAGCATAAAAAAATTAAAGCATAACTTAAAGTATTTTTCAAGAACTATAATAGTCCTCCATGTAGCCTTGCCTTGTAGCACGGCACTTCAACCGACCGTGACCGGAGAAGTGAAAGGCGAAAGAAACAAAGGGTGTATATTATATATATGTTGCAACATCAAGCTTTAAGTAACAAGAATTATTTAGAAAACAAGAATTAGTATTAGTTTGACCTTGAAGAGTCAAATTATAAGGGCTTGAATAATGGATACTTGGATCTTAAATTGAGTGAGAATTTGGAAAAGAAAGAGCAACCAAAATGGTGCATGGGACATTACTTTTATAGTTGTAGAAAAATGGTTTATTCATATGTGGTAAAATTACATGTGATTTGTTAAAATGATCAAACATGCTTTTGATAATTGACAATAATAGTCCCTAAAGTTTGTTTTAAGTCGTTTTTCATCATAAAGAGGTGTTTTAACGTACCGAAAAAGGATGTTTTCTTGACCAGACATTTGTGAAACATAAGAGAACATAAAATCCAACAATTTATTATTAACGACGAATCCGAAAGATCAAAACGGGTCGGGTTTTTTATACAAATACAAATGCAAGTTAAACTGAAAAATGACAAATGTTACTGTCTTCCCTACTTTAGGAAATTTCATCCTGAAATTAAGATGAATCCGTAATAAAAAATTGCGGGTACTTTTCCTTCATATCGTCTTCTCGTTCCCAAGTAAATTCATCGTCACGCCGTGATTCCCGTCGGACTCTAACTAAACGGATGCGGCTACGTTTGGTTCCTTTCTCATTGTGGTCCATGATTTCAACGGGTTTTTCGATCATTTGCAAGGTTTCATTGATACGTACTTCGTCTAGAGGTATATGGAGATTACCTTCAGCTAAGCACTTTTTGAGGTTTGAGACATGAAAGGTTGGATGAACACCGGTAAGTTCTTGCGGTAACTCGAGCCTATAAGCCACTTTTCCAATCCGTTCGAGGATTTTGAATGGGCCTACGAAACGGGGTGCTAGTTTTCCTTTCTTTCCAAGGGGATACTTTGAGAAGGACATAGTCGCCAACATTGAACTCGAGGGGTTTTCTCCGTTTGTTAGCATAGCTCTTTTGGCGACTTCTAGAAACGAGAAGATTTTTGCGGATTTGATCGATGCGATAGGTAGTGTCCTGGACCATATCGAGACCGGTGATTTGGGCTTCACCTTTCTCATTCCAACAAATCGGGGAACGACACTTACGACCATAAAGGGCTTGAAAGGAGCCATATCAATGCTAGAATGATAATTATTGTTGTACGAGAATTAGATGTGTGAGAGATGAGAATCCCAATTTCCACCAAAATCAAGAACAGAAGATCGAAGCATATCCTCAAGGGTTTGGATTGTACGCTCAGATTTACCATCGGTTTGAGGATGATAAGCGGTTCTAAAATCAAGGAGAGTGCCCAAAGCTTCTTGAAGCGATTTTCAAAAATGGGAGGTGAAACGAGCATCACGATCGAAAATAATGGTTAACGAAATACCATGGCGGCATAAAATTTCACGAACATAGATTTGAGCGAGTTGTTCGACATAGTACTTCTCTCGAATCGAGATGAAGTGAGCCGATTGGGTTAATCGATCAACGACTACCTATATTTTGCTTTTGAGTGGGGGGTAATTTGGTGATATAGTCCATAGCAATGTCTTCCCATTTTCAAACGGGGATAGGAGGTTGCTCAAGTAAACCAAAAGGTTTTTCATGTTCGGCTTTAACCTTTGAGCAAGTAAGACATTTTGAGACATAAAGTGCTACGTCCTTTTTCATTCCCGGCCACCAATAAATAGACTGAAGATCGAAGTACATCTTATCTGCACCCGGATGCACGGAATATCGCAACATATGAGCTTCATCGAGAATGATAATACGAAGTTCATCGCAATCGGGAACCCACAAACGATTGAGAAAATAGAGCAAGCCATCGGGTTTGGTTTCAAGTTGAAGTTCGGCTCCACATGACATTTATTCGTACATAATGCCTTCATAAATGGAGGTGCATTGGGCTCGATAGATGCAGTCTTGGAGATCGGTTTGGATGATGATGCTATGAAGCAAAACGGATTTGACATTAACTTTACGACCAAAGGCATCGGCCACGACATTCTCTTTACTGGGATGGTAGCGAATTTCGCAATCCTAATCACTAAGTAATTCGGCCCATCGACGTTGTCTCATGTTGAGATATTTTTGGTCAAAGATGTGTTGAAGACTTTTATGATCGGTGAATACAACACATTTTGTGTCATAAAGATAATGTCTCCAGATTTTGAGATCGAAAATGACGACACCAAGTATGAGATCATGGGTCGTGTAATTCTTTTCGTGAATCTTAAGTTACCTTGAGGCATATGCGATCGAGACCTTGGTTGGATGCATCGCAAAATACCACAAAGTCGTCGTTCCATCGGGAAGGGTTAAAATGGGAGCATTGCAAAGCATATTCTTTAGAGTTTGGAAAGCTTCTTCTTGTTTCAGTCCCCATTCATAAGGTTTTCCTTTATGAGTTAATGCTATGAGAGGTAACGCGATTTTGGAGAAATTTAGAATGAATCGCCGATAATACTCGGCCAAACCAAGGAAAGATTGGATTTCCGTGGGTGTGGATGGAGTTTTCCAATATTTTACGGCCTCGATTTTGGCGGGATCAACATGAATACATTTATCATTGACGAAATGACCCAAAAATTGAACCTCTTTTAACCAAAATTCACATTATGAGAACTTGGCATAAAGTTTTTCTTTTCTTAAGAGGCCGAGAATGGAACGTAAATGATGCTCATGTTAGGCTTTGTTCTTGGAGAATATGAGAATGTCATAGATAAAGACAATTACGAATTTGTCCAAGAATGATTTGCAAACGCGGTTCATGAATACCGCGGGTGCATTGGTAAATCCGAATGGCATAACCATGAACTCGTAATGTCCATACCGAGTACGAAAAGCGGTTTTAGGAATGTCGTCTTCATGAACACGCAACTGATGATAACCCGATCGAAGATCAATTTTGGAAAAACAAGTTGCGCCTTGGAGTTGATCAAAGAGATCGTTGATTCGAGGCAAAGGGTAATTCCGAATGAGTTAAACAGTAAGGAGCCTTGGCTACGGGAGTCGCGCCGAGCACAAGGTAGATTCGAAATTCAAAAAGGCGAATGGGCGGGAGACCAGAGACATCTTCGGGAAAAACGCCGGGAAATTCACAAACAACGGGAATGTCTTGAATTTTCTTTCTTTGGGATCTTTCACCACCGCTTGGGCTAGTAATGGAACATACTTTTGGCGCAAATATTTACAAGATCGAGAGCAAGACATGAGATTGAGTTTCTTGGGAATCGTTTTGCCAAAGACTGAGAGAATTTTGTCATTGACGAGTGGGATTCGAATGAATTTGTCATAACAAATGACTTCGGCACGGTGCAAAGCTAACCAATCCATACCTACTATGATGTCGAAGCTTCCCATTAGCATCAGGATGAGGTCGATCGATAATTCATGCTTGCAAAGAGTGAGGATACAATCGCGAATGACCGAATTGATGGGGATGGAACTACCATTGGCGACTTCGACGGAAAAAGGGCGAGAAAGTTTAGTGCGGGGTATGGCAAGAATAGATTCAAATTTAAAAAGAAATAAAACTCCTATCAGCTCCAGTATCAAATAAAATTGATGCTAAATGCTCATTTACTAAAAACGTACCGTTGACCACATAGTTGGCAACTTAAGCTTGGTTTACTTCATCATAAAGGCACACCCTTGGTTGCCGTGGTTGACTTGTTGAGCTAGAGGAGGAGGGAGAGCTTGCATTGCTTGCGGGTGTGGCGAAGGAAGAAGGGCTTGAATGGCTTGGAGCACTTAAGCCAGAAGAGCCAAGAGTTGCGGGATTTGAGGTGGATAGGTTTGAACTTGGTAGGCTTGGGTTTGGTAGTAGGGTGTGGGCATGATTCAGGCATGGTTAACAAACGCAAGTCGAGGACAATCATTGCGAAAAGGGTTCGGATGTCCACAATTGAAACAAGCTCTAGGTTGGGGAGGAGGGCTTTGAGCAAACGGTGTGGGTCGGTTTGGGTTAGATGGAGCGAATCTTGGTGGAGCGGGTTGCCCACGAGAGGCTTCCCGACACACGTTGCTAAGGTGACCATAGTGGTTTCACTTAGTGCATTGGTGGCAAGCGGAGTAAGTGGGTTGATGGCGTTGGCAAGTGTTACACAAGGGATAAGAACCGGAATATGGTTTTCGGTTTTGGAGTGCTTGGGATTGAGATTGAGGTTGTGATGGGTCGGTGACGGCATAGTTTTGGTAGTTGGGTTTGCTTTTCTTCTTGGACTGGTGGGATGAGTTGGAGTAGTTTATGTATTGAGGTTGCTGTCAACTTTGGTGAGGGTTGATGGTTCGGGTGTACTTTTCTCATTGGGTTTCTTGGAGCTTTTGATGGTGAGGGTACCGGCTTTGACATGGTTTTTGGAAAGAGCACCGGCTAGGGTAATTGCATCATGAAGGGTTTGCGGTTTACTACTCATCACTGAGTTGCAGATTTGCATAGGCAAACACCGACATACTTGTCAATGGCCCGTTTGAGGGGAGTGACCAAGTGAGGAACCAAGAGACTAAGCTCATGAAAGTGGTCGGAGTAGGCGAAGTTGTTACCACTCTCTTGCTTAAGTTCTCAAAATTCGGATTCGAGTTTTTGGAGTTCATGTTTTGGGCAAAATTTCTTCATCATGACTTCCTTGAGCTTGGTCCATGAGTAGGCCATAGCTACTTCCGCCCCATTGGCGAACATTTCGCCATTCCACCAAGTGCGGGTGGTTACCTCGAACATGCTTAAGGCATACGTGGTTTTCTTGGGTTCGGGACATTCACAAAGGTTGAACACACTTTCCATCTTTTCGAACCATTGCAACAAGGAGGTGGCACAATTCTTGCCATCAAACTGAGATGAGTTGGCACCGGTGAAATATTTCAAGGCGAAAGGTGCGGGGTTAGGACTGGTTTGAGTAACGGTCGGTTGGGTGGCTTGAATTTCAGTTATAAGTCTAGGAATCACAGCGGAGATTTCTTTAGCAACCATAGCGGCCATTCGACGATCGGAGCTCGGTTTGCGAGTTTGGCGACGAAGTGGAGGCATTCTAAAATAATAAAAGAAAAATGATATAAGTTTGGGGTAATTGATATAAGTATGAGGGAAATGAGTAAATATAGGGTTTTAATGATTGTGAGTCCTAGATTATGAGGATGAGGATGTTAAACAAAATTTTCTTTTGTTAGTAAATCAATTAAATAAATAAAATGCTAAACAGTTGAAATTTTTAAGTTTGAAATAATGTGTTAGGATTTAAAAGAAGGAAAACGTGCATGAACCACCATGACTAGTTGTCCCAACACTAAATCTTAAAAATCGTGGTAAAGTGGGGAATTGAAAATGTGCACGAAATCACTGTGTTTTACACGCTTTGTCCCAAATATCGTAGTAATAATAATAAAAGTAAGAGATGAGGTAATCAAGTTGTTGAAAACATTAGTCCACGTATCACCGTGGCTCTTATGCTTCCAACAAAAATATAAGGAGGCTACCGGAACGCTTGCATTCGACAACTTAAAGTATTGACATGTATAATACAGTTCGTTGGCCTAGAAGACGAACACTACAATTCAACCATCCCAGGTAAGTAAATCACCTTCGATTCTTGGAATCTATTTGTCAAATGATCGTTTCATAGTGTTTCGCCATCTATGATGGCTGCAAATTTGATATAAATTTAACCTTTAAGGGATCTTAAATAACGGGATCCAAATTGAGTTTGTGATCCATAAAACAACATAAAAATCTACTTTTTGCGGTAAGGTAAGGATACATTGGAATACTATGAGAGTGTGTGCATGTGTAAATTTTGGAGATTAAATGAAATAAATAAGCAAATAAATATATAAGTGTAATGAACAATCAAGTAGGGTAATATGTATAAGAATCACCTACAAGGACCCTAAAGCTAAACCATACTAGGTCGTTACGTCTAACCTCTTATCCTAGTCTTGGATCTGATACCAATCTGTCATACCCCGACCAAAGGCGGCGGAACATGTCGGGGTGCAACGGATTGCCCATGAACACAAGACACTATTAAAGTGACAATATTTAAACAACTCATTAATTTCATTCAATCACAAAAGTAATGCATCTTGTTAATACATAGCAACACCAAATATAAGAATTTAATTGTTCATTCTTCTAATAACTTAAACGGTCTCAAAATAAATAGCATCTTCGAACTCCAATCAACCAATAATCAAACCTATAACAATGCATAAAAAAATATTTGTCAACACGTATGTTGGAGAGCAATTTCATAGTTTTTTAGTATATATAATATGAGGCGAAATCCACAAACGTATATGAGACTATAAATAAAAGCAACAATTGCAGTATATAAATCATAAGTAAATGAGGATCCTTTCTAATTAGTAACAACCGACATAATCGGATAATGAGACCCTATTCTACTAGCACAAGGCTAAAGTAGTTAGGGGTGCGTATGATCATACTTATTGAGGCTCAACAAGAACATAAAAACAAACACTCGTGCACGTAAAGCATATTAAACATATAATACACAATAGAGCAAGTATTCAAGTATCATACACCCTAACGTTTGTGTTAGTGCACGGTTTTGCGTCTAGAGTCTTTGTATTTATCGTTAACGTTTGTTTATTAATTAATGTAATAATTAGTTTATTTAATAGCTAGTTCGTTAAGTTATAGTCTAGTTCGCTAGGGGATGTTAGCGAACTAGACATTAAATGTATTCCCTCCTGATTCGTTAGGGGATGTTAACGAATCAGGGGGTGTTTCACTATGTTAATGTATGTAAGGAAGGAAAGGCTGGTTCGCTAGGGGATGTTAGCGAACCAGATCACCTTCTATATATAGTGAACTCCTGTTCACAATTTAATAAGAGGTTGAGAGAGTTAATTAACGAGTTGTTGTCCAAACTCTCTCTCAAGCTCACCTAATATTATACAGATAATAGATGTTTGATCCCGTTTATAATCGTTCTAATCAATATATATAATAACTTAGATCTAATCCAGATCTATATGTTAATATTAATTATCCGGATCTAACTCTCTAATACGTTAGTTTGATTGCTATTAGTATGTAGTATATATTATCAGTATGTTTATTGTGAAGCTTGAGAGAGAGAGAGAGAGAATACTTTAAATTTTTCTCAATAATATTAATTCTCTCAAAACTTCTCTATTTACAAGTGAACAGTGGTTCACTATTTATAGGAGACGATCTGGTTCGCTAACATCCCCTAGCGAACCAGTATCCCATTCGTTAAATAAATTAACTTAACGAACCACCCCCTGATTCGTTAACATCCCCTAACGAATCAGGAGGAAATACAATATAAAGTCCTAGTTCGCTAACATTCCTAGCGAACTAGACTTAACCTTAACGAACTAGTCTTAGTTCGCTAACATTCCTAGCTAACTAGAGTCAAACATAACAAATTAGTCTAAATAAACATTAAATATTACATTTAAATATTAAATAAACATTAATGATAATTACAAAGACTCTAGACGCAAAACCGTGCACTAACAGACACCCCCTCGTCTTGAGCTCTTTGTCTTTAACTTATTTGAAATGCTTTGTCTGCCAATCTCTGCAACTATGAATCCCATGTTCATGGCATACACGAACAACACGTTGGAATTGCATAGCCAGGTCATAATCTTCTTGGCGTTCAAACAAAATCTGCTTCCTGTGTAGCACGTCATTGTCTGTCTCTGATAAATTAACCAACCACATCGGATCGATTATCTTGATGAGCTCAGTCTGTAGTCCTCGACCACGAACAATAACGGCCTCGCCAGTACGATTTTCATAGTACCAACGGTTGAAAGACAGATGAATATCTTGAGGCATTGTCTTCACAGGAACCCTTCTCATTGTCTTTGGTGGCTTTACTTTCAAGACAAGTTTCTTCCAGCCGGTCCTTGGATCAATCTCATCAGAACGTTTACGTCTTGGGACCTGGGGCTTGAAGAACTTGAAGCCATGATTGACCTCGAACAGTAAGTGTTGATGGAACCACTCAGCCATTCGGTTACCCCCACGATTGATAAATGGACGTCTCGCGAGGGTGCGTACATCCCAACGCGGTAATGTTAAACCATCCATTATCCTCTCGTAATATTGGACACCCTTTTCCCATTTCACAATACATACCTTAAGGTCTGAATCATAGAGCCAGGAGACAATATCACCATGTACCTTAGAAACAGTCTTGAAGGTAGTCATCTGATTTGCCTCAATCCAAGCAGCAGCGGTATCCTTTCTTTCTTTATCTACATACCGAAAAGCACTGATGATCTTACCCACTTTCTGGCGTTTGAACCATCTTTCAATGTCATCATCAGTCACTTCTTTGAGTGAAGGAACCGTTCGCTGCACATTCTTCTCCAAATCATCCTCAGTCTCTTTAATTACGTCTTCATGAAATACCGGAGCACCTTGATCAACATTTTCGTGTTGATACAAGTCCGGGTACTCTTCAGCTGTAATATCCTCCATCTCAATCTCCTCGTTCTCATAAATAAAATCCGTATCCATAAATATCGGATCAACTTCCATTTCATCCTCATTGATCACTTCGACATCGGGCTCAGTCTCTAATACAGTCAGCTGATCGTCATTTAGCCCAAGTAGAATCGAGATCTACTCCCTTGTCAAAGATCTAACCACAAACTCACCAATCTGTATCTCATCTTTGTTCACCGTACTTCTAACTATCCCCAATTCGTCAATAAATATCACCGTGTTAGCCTCAATCATTTCTATTGGCTTGGCAGCTGTTGGATCTTGAAATGAAATTATCTGTTTGTTTGAATCATCAGCGCCACTAACACCAGCACCAGAGGATGAACCGTGCGATTGTTTAGGCTCACCTCCTGCATCAGACTCGTCAGGATCATTATCATCATTTTTGAGTTTCTTGAGGGCATCGTCTTTACAAGTTAATTGTAAAATTAACTCATCTTGTTCTTTTAATTTCACCCCCTGAGACTCAACAATCGTACGTAACGCCTTGGTCTCCTTTTGACAGAAAGAAATATAACTCATCATCTTTCGTTGATTCTCAATGAGTCGTTCTTGAGTTTGTCTGTCAGCTGCCATTTGATTTTCATATAAATGTAGCAGATTAAGCAGCATTTCCGTTTGTCGACCTGGTGGTAAGTTGTATACAGATGGATGAACAGGTTGAACAGGTCCTTGAGGCCGAGTGATTCTCATGAATGAGACATCACTAGGCGGAGGTGGAGGAAGAGTAGTTGTAGGCAGAGGAGGAGGTCTCATTGAAGTTGTTGAAGAGACAGTAGACAGCACAGCAGGAGGCCTCGGTATCTCGGTCAACGCCATTTGAGGAATTAAAACGAGCCTCTCATGTGACACCATCGTCGTGGTCAAAGTAAGCATCGGAGTGCTAGTAGTTAGCGGCACCGCCGAGCTTTGAGTAGTTGATTGACGAGGTGGTGGTGTTCCAATAATTACACCAGCCCCAGAAGACACACGGAGCTTCTTCGATGGTTCATCAGTAGCTACAGCTTTACCCTTTCGTTTTCGTTCTAGCTGAGCTTTCATGGTGGCAGCTAGGGCAGCATCAACTGTATCTTGTTGTTCTTTCAGAGCTCGCTCACCAGCTCTATCATCACCATCACCATTGTTACCATCATCATCCCCACCATCATTGTTCCCACCTTCTCCCCCTTCACACTCAGAATCCGAATCATCATGGATCCAACGTTCATTAGGAGGACATACATAATCTGGATTGATTATATGACCAATCATCCTTTTGTCCTGTGGCTTATCCTTTCGATAAATCAACATCTGATGCACCGTTTCAGCTTTCATATGTTCCATATCAAGAACATCGTTCACCAACGATCGATCAATCACCAAATCCGGTATCAGATCTTGAATAATTAATTGTAGAAAGCGTGGATACATCAAGAACTTCTTTGACGGTAGAGTTTGCTGAACTTGCTCTTTCAAAAGATCAAAGATGAGTTCTGAATAGTTGAATGGCTTGTTCAGGTTTAAAGCAACAAATGCCGATTGTAAGCTCAGTCTACATTCATCGAAACCACCGCGACGTCCACTCAAGCAATGAAGCAAGACATGCAGCAAATACTTGTAAGGTGGACACAACCCATTCTTGTTCAACATTGATCGACGAATATCACCCCCATAATTTAATCTTGTGAATAGCCCCCTAACCAGCGTTCTGTCAAATTCACTCGGGTAATCATCACTATCGTCAAATTGAAGTACCCGACGAATGACCTAAAACATCAATCGTGATAGGAAGCTGATTAATTGTAGCTTGAACCCAATTACTTTCCTCAACATATACTGCCGTGTTCCAGAACTGCCTGATTATACTAAGATACACCTTAGGTTTAGCAGTGATTGCATAATGTATCTTCGAACGGCGTAAGAAATTCAACATAGCTCCGAACGTCCTTAAATCAGCCACATCGTGATCGACATAAGCACAGATGTTGTGCTTCTTATCGAACGGTAATAGAATCATTTCGACTTGTTGAGCTTGTTGTGGTGGTTGTCCTTGTGGTTGTTCTTGACGAGGTTGTTCTTGGAACTGTTTCGTGTCCAATTCGTTAAGATTTTACACAATATATATATATTTTTTTAATTTTTTTTAAATGTCATTCGTTAACAATCACACTGATTCGTTATACAAAGATAACGAATCAGGCAATTCGCTATCAAGTAAATACCTTAACGAACTGGACTTAGCGAATCACTAATTAATTTTAACGAACTAAACTCTAGTTCGTTATATTTTAAACGAATCAAACTCTGATTCGTGTGACGTCTTATACGCTAAGCTAGTTCGTGTAAAATCTTAACGAATTGGACACGAAACAGTTCCAATTCGCTAAGACTAACGAATGGTCAAAATTAAGACTTATTCTTTGACTTTACAAAGTCAAGGTCAAAATTATCAAGAACAATAATAGTCAACATCTTAACCCAGATTCAATTCGGCCATAATCATCGTTGAACTATCACGATAATCAGCTTGTTAAGCTCAGAAACACATTCGTTAATGTAGGTGAATGAGATTGAGACTCATTACCCACATGTGTTAATCATCAAACGAACCAACAGTGAATATCAAGAACACATAACAATAATTAACCCAGCAAACAATAATCAAATATTGATTAGAGTCCACCAAGGGTATCGGAAAGTGATTCCGATCATAATTATATCAAAATCAGACAATTTAAGAACATAAATTATACACAAACGAGTTTCAAAGGTTCAAAACCCTTAAACCCCTAAAATCACATAATTCAACAGTTAATTCATTGTCATTTTTGACGAAAATGATATCGCCAAAAACATTTATACCTTAGACACTCAAATTGATCTTTGAAATGTTCAAACTTAAAGATCGAAAATATCAGAGAGAATTTGAATAGTTTCTGAAAGATTAAGAAAGAAGACGAACAGTGGAATACTATTCGTTTTTCTTGTCTTATATAGCGATACACGAAACCCTAGGCACAACTTGCACGAATCAGACGATTCGTTTAACTTAAATTTAGCGAATTAGCCCATTCGCTAACTCAATTCGTTACCTTATGTTAGCGAATCACAATGTGATTCGTTAAATATGTATAACGAAGGGATGATTCGTTACAGAGTGCGGAAGCGAATTAGGTTAGCGAACCAGATGCTAGTTCGCTAAGGAATCACCTAGTTCTTTATCCATAAATAACGAATGGGAGTTTAGCAAATTAAACCCTTTAATTTAATATTAAACCCTTTTATTTAATTTTAAATGAAATTAATTAAATGAAATTAATTAAATGAATAAATTAAAGAATTAAATAAAATCAATAAGTTAAATTATCAAGAAACCCTTATATCCCGACAACCTAATACGTTAAAATTGTTTCAGATTACCGAAACTTAACTTAAAAATTTTATTTAAGTATATAGTATAAAGAAGACGAAAATATTTTTGGAATTTTGTAAAAATTTTAAAAAATTAAAGAATGTATTTACAGAAGAATATCCAATCCTTTAAAATAGACCATCTTTTTGTATTTTTCAATGATTTTATCAAAAGCAGTATATATTTTTGTAATTTTGTCGAGTTTGAACAGAGAATCATATTGACCAAATTGCCCTTCCATCACAGTTTTATATTTCAGCGATATTATGACTGGCGATAAGTCGGTCATTGGTATTGTTGTCCACATAAATCTAATAACACACATTCAAGTATTTTTGTGATATGATTAAATAGTTCAATTAGAGCACAGAATATCAGAAATTATCAGCCTCTAATCTCAGTTCAAGCTTAATTTGATTTTTGCCAAATCACCCCAACTTGACTTAAACCATTATATTGTTGATCAAAATTTTGATACCAATTGTAGAAATTTTGTGCCATGCATCAAGTTTCCTTTACTGTGAATGAGTATGCACGAGTCCATCTGTCGGCTTACATACATTGTATCCCCTGGGGTCCGTTTCTTAATGGTATTAAGACGCACGCAAGGGAGGAACAATTGTATGACTAACAGCGGATTTTGATCAAGTCAGTAATTTAAATTGTACGAGGTACAGTGGTGATCAAGTTTAATGACTTTGGGTTTGCTCTAGAAAGCGAGTGAAATATTCATGCATATGAATACCCAGATGGTTAAGCCGCATAAAGACTCACAGTGTCCAGAATCTTAACGCTTGTTATTTGCTTTATTTGATTTTTGGGTGATCAACAAATATAAGGCTTGAGTATGACTGGTTATTACATTTCTGCCATCCTCACCAAGACTTTTCTAGAGACTAACACCCCTTTCAATTTGGCGTTTCTTTATGTTTATATCACATACTTTACTCTACTGGGTTGTTTTAAGACCTACCAATGCACCAATGCAATTAAGCACGCAGTCTTTTAAGCTTACTTTTTGCTGAACTTGGGGTCAAAATAATCAATGTACTATCATTTTCTCTTTTTGCTTCAAAACCTCAAAATTTGAGGAGCATAAAAACAAAATAAAAATAAATTTAATCGCCCCAGTTAACTTAAGTTAATAAATAAATGGCTAACCTCAATTCACAAGTGAGTCATAGGACCAAGACATGCAAGCATGCTTCACAAACTTAAATAACCGACGTAATTTTCAGCGAGAAAATAATCTAAAACATCAAAAATCTTTTTGGTTTTTCTCTTTACAAACTTTAACACACAATATTTTTGTCTTTTACAATTTTCTTATAAACAAAATAAACTTCACAATCTTTTTGGATTTTCGGATTTTTCTGTACAAAAACATAAATCACATTCTTTTTGGTTTTTCAAATGTTTTTAAAATGTTTTTGATTTTTCTAAATTTTAAAGGAAAAGACAATTAAAGAACAGAAATTACAATTTTTTTTGAATTTTTCCTTAATTTTTAATGTTTTTGGATTTTATCTATACAAACGAAAACACATTCTTTTTGTATTTTCTAGATTTCTCCCCCTAAAACCTAAAACATAAAATAAGACTAAATCTATAAAGCAATTAAAAGATAATTATCCTAATTTTAAGATCTCAGCAAGGGTCTTCAATCCATTTAAACCAAGCAAAAAAGTAAAACGTGTTTTATCGAACGCTTTGGTAAATAGATCGGCTTTTTGAAAATCTGTGTGTACTTTCTCAAGATCAATTAATTTCTTTTCATAACAATCCC
The DNA here is from genome assembly GCF_021521415.1 of Bidens hawaiensis. Taxonomy (NCBI): domain Eukaryota; kingdom Viridiplantae; phylum Streptophyta; class Magnoliopsida; order Asterales; family Asteraceae; genus Bidens; species Bidens hawaiensis. The sequence continues at coordinate 2,743,334 of NW_027491014.1, forward strand.
GTATAAAATGATATCGAATCTCGATATGTTTCGTTTTAGAATGTTGTACGGGATTTTTGGTGATACTTATAGCAGCAGAATTATCAATCAAGATGGGAGTAGTAAGAAACTTCAAACCGTAGTCGCGAAGATGTTGTTGTATCCACAGAACCTGGGAACAGCAACTCGAGGCTGCAACATATTCAGCTTCGGCGGTTGAAGTAGAGACCGTTGTCTGCTTCTTACACTGCAAGGAAACAAGCCTGTTTCCTAAGAATTGACATCCTGCAGTCGTTGATTTGAAGTTGATCTTGCATCCTCCATAATCTGAGTCTGAATAGGCGGTAAAATCGAAAGTATTATCTTTGGGGTACCATAACCCGATGTCAGGATTTCCCCGTAGATATTGCAAAATACGCTTGACCGCTACCAGGTGAGTCACTCGGGGACTAGCTTGATACCTAGCACACACACAAATAGCAAACATTATGTCGGGTCGAGAAGCAGTTAAATACATTAGAGAACCAATCATAGCACGATAAAGGGTCGGATCAACGGTATCCTCCAATTCATCCGGTGATAAATTGTGACCCACTGGAAGAGGAGTTGAATGGATTTTTCCGGCAGTTATCTTGAATCGGCTCAAAACGTCGTTCACATATTTAGTCTAATGAATGAAGATTCCCTTATCAGACTGATGAACCTGCAGCCCTAAAATGAAATTCATCTCTCCCATCGAGCTCATTTCGAACTTTGTTTGCATGGACTTCTCGAACTCCTTATATAAAGTGTCATTTGTAGATCCAAAAATAATATCATCAACATAAATCTGGACTAGAAGAAGATCATCACCAACAGTTTTATGAAATAAAGTGCAGTCAACAGTTCCTCGTTTGAATCCATTATCCGTCAGATGGTCGGCGAGTGTGCCATACCAAGCTCTCGGGGCTTGATGTAAACTATACAGGGCCTTGTTTAAACGGTAAACACGGTCTGGATAATCAGGATCTTCAAAACCAGGTGGTTGTTGAACAAATACTTCCTCATGTAGTTCACCATTGAGAAAAGAACTTTTAACATCCATTTGATAAACCTTGATACTCTTGTAAGCAGCATAAGCCAGGAAGATTCGAATCGACTCTAATCTAGCAACTGGAGCATATACCTCAGTATAATCAATACCCTCTTGCTTATGAAAACCTTGCACCACTAAACGTGCTTTGTTTCTGACAATCACCCCTCGATCGTCCTTTTTACATTTAAATACCCACTTAGTCGGAATAGCTTTCTTGACTCTAGCAGGCTTGTCTATTAAATCCCAAACACCCAATCGTGCAAACTGCTGTAATTCCTCTTGCATAGCTTCTACCCAAGAAGGATCTTCAAGTTCCTTACGAGCTGTCGTTGGCTCAACTTGAGATAGAAAGCAATTAAATTTAGCAATATTCACAATTCCCGAAGATTGTAAATTAGTGTAAGCACACAATACGTTATTGTCACTTGACGAAGCAACTTGATTACGTGTACGAACACCCACATCAAGTTCTCCAGTGATATTGTCCTGTGGATGATATCCATGAATCCGAAGAGTAGGATTTTCAGGAACAACAACATTATCAAATAAATTAGTGTAATGTTCACCCAATTCGGGAGATGAAGCATTATCACAATCAAGATCAATAACTTGAATCTCAGCTTGATCATCATCGGAAGAAGTAGAAGCACTGTCAAGAACAATTGGAGGAACAACTTGAGATTCTTCAGTTGTAGCATCTGGTTGAACTTCAATTGCATTAAAACTTGAAGAGCTTTGAATGTTCAAATGTTCTTCAAAGTATGCTCTAACCAGATCTTCATCGATGTGATCAGTCGAAGGAGTAAAAGAGTTAAATAAACTATCATAGTCAAACATCCAGTCTGGACCTTTCCCTTGAGGTGGAGTTGTGTACTTTTGACAGTCCACATGGTACCATTCTTCAACACAGCCAGATGTAAAATTAAATACTCTTTTCTTTGGAGACGCATACCCCAAAAAATATCCTTCGATAGCCTTTTCATCAAATTTACCTGATTCCTTCTTCAACATTGTACACGGACACCCAAATGGTTCCAGGTACTTTAAATTAGGTTTTCTGTTATTTAAGATTTCATAGCTTGTCTTCTTGAGTCGTTTTACTGTTAGAACCCGATTAAGTGTATAACAAGCTGTGTTCACTGCTTCATTCCAAAATTGAATAGAAAGCTTTGACTCAGCAAGCATTGTACGTGCAGCTTCAATCAGAGTTCTATTTTTCCTTTCAGCAACACCGTTTTGTTGTGGTACATAAGGTGCACTATATTCTCGGTGAATTCCCTTTTGAATACAAAAGAAATCCAAAATAGTGTTTTTGAATTCAGTACCATTATCACTTCGGATTCTCCTCACCTTTTGTTTGTACAGTGATTCGATCTTAGTAATAAGGTTTTGTACCAAAACAGGTGTTTGATCTTTTGAACTCATAAATAACACCCATGAATATCTTGAATAATCATCTGTCACTACAAGACAATACCAGTCTCCAGAAATACTCGCACGATTCACTGGACCAAACAAATCCATATGAAGTCGTTCAAGAGGAGTATTAATGGAATTCAATAATTTAGAAGGATGTGTCTTCTTCTTCTGTTTGCCCTTCTTGCATGCAACACAGTGATCAGATAACTTAAAGTTCTTTAACGAGACACCCTCAACTAAATTATTTGCCATTAAATAATTCATCTTTCTAACATGAATGTGACCCATTCTTCGATGCCATAGAATCGAGTCTTTCTCGGTTGCTTTCGAGACAAAACATGTTTCGATCGATGTTGATATCTTAGAACTCATGTTTAAGACATAAATATCATTTGATCGTGGTGATCGCATGACAACCATGTCCTCGGGAATAATAAAACCCGGTTTCAAGATAAGACACTCTTTGTCAGTAAAAATTGTAGTGTACTTTTTATCATATATCTGCGATACACTCAATAAGTTATGATCAACCTTGTCACAATAATTTACTTTTTCAAATGTAATATGACCATTTGAAACATCACCCTCTTGTTTGATCATGCCCCCAGAATTCCCAGCAAACGCTACATAACCCTCTTGAATATTTCTTACGTTGGTTAATAGGTTGAGATTTCCAGTGATATGACGAGAACATCCGCTATCCATGATCCAGTTTTCACCAGAAATGGTCTTGGATGAACCCTACACATAAACAAAAGTGATTAGTTCAAAAAGGCAGCCCAGGCCTCAGTCTTGGGCACCTTTTGGTTTTCTCTTTGATCATTAACTTTAACAGTTTTCAATTGTTGTTCAGCCACTTGTGAATAAGTTACCGGCTTCTTGGACTTTCGTCTTAAATAAGCTGCCTGAACAATGTTTGAATTCCTGTTTTGACATATAGGTTCAGTTGGAATGAATTTTGGTTTCACTTGACCATGTGTCTCATTGATATGAAATACCTTCCGAGGATTCACATCAGAGAACAGAATATAAGTATCATCAGCATATGACACAGATCTTTTTAGAATCTCCTTAACCACTGGAATTGGTTTAGATTTGTCCTTGATAAAAGGATTAAGATTTTGAAAGTTCTGTTGATTACAATTTTTCACAACATGACCTTGTTGACCGCATAAAAAACACGTTCGCATGTCCACATGGTGATGTTTAGAAGAAATTGGAATAGATGGTTGATGATGACTCACATTTTTAGTCATGCTCTTAGCAAACTCATCAGATAATTCAGATTTCTTCTTTAAATAAAAATCTAAATTAGAACTGTTCGAAAAGCTTTTTAGTGTATCTGTTCCAGTTGACTTAACAAAGTTAATCTTCTGAGCTTGTTTTAAAAATTGTTTTGCCTTAGTCAATGGATCAGATTGAACTGATGTTTTTGTTTGAGCATACACACGTTCAAGTTCTTGAATTTTTGAAGTTTCATTGACAAAAACACTCTCAATTAGCTCAGGCTTAATGATACTAATTGGAATATCTTTTTCAGTGAATATTGTGTCCATTCCCTTTAACTTAAAAACTCTAGCATCAGATGGCTTAGAACTAGAAGGATTAATGAAACACATTAAATCCTCATCAGAAATTTTCGGTTTAACTGACTTCTTTGCCTTCAGAGAGTTCATTTTCTTTGAATTATCTTTTTTCTCTTGAGATTTGTGTGAACCATACACTGCTTCCTCAAATTCGCGAGGTTCGCACAGAATATGATTAGAACTGAAATGTTCTTATTCTTGTGTATAATCTCTGGTTCAAACACATCCTCGATAATGACCTCGTCATTGTGTTCAACAAACACCTTTTTGCTTTGGACATGAGATTTTTGAGGAGCAACTTGGGGTTAGACAATTTCAGGTTTAACCATTTTAGGTTTTTCAGAAATCACAGATTCCTTTTGAATCAAATCCTCTTCTTTTCTTGCAAAAGGATTAATTTTATAATCATTATGAAAAGGTGGTGTAATTTCAACAAAACCAATACATTTCTTAGAATCTTTTTATTTTCCAGAAACTTCAATAATTTCATTCAATAAAAATGAAGAATTTCGAAATTTACCCAATTTGTTCTTCAACTCAAGAACCTCATTCTCAAGCTCAGTTATCTTAGAACGATGTTTTAAGATTTCCTAAAACTTTTGGTCATTAATGGTCATTTTCACAGATAACTCGGCTTTGAGATCATGATTACTTATTGACAATGCTTCAATCTTTTCTCGAGATTTCATTTGAGACTCAAGAGATTGTCGATAAGTGTCCTTAAGAGAAGCAATTTCTCTTATAAGATTATCATTTTGATTTTTCAAAGCTTCTAACTTAGAGTTGTTAGATTCACAGTCAACACATGATGCTTTAACAAATGAAGTAGAAGAAATAGAATTACTAACCTCATTGATCTTAGCCATGCAAGCAAACATTGATTCAGAAGACTTGTAGCAAGAATCGTCAGAATCAGATCCAGAATCATTATCTGAAGACATCACACTAGCAGTAGCATCTTGACAATCTTCATGTAACCCAAACATAGCTAAATTTGCTTGAACATCATTGCATAGTAGCCGTTGTGACCAATCAGTCCTGTCTGCTAACATTGCTTGTGGTATTGAAGAAGATGGTTTCTTTTCAGCATCACTTCCCCGTGGTGAAGAAACATTTTGACTTTGACCACGAGTTCCAGTGTATTCTTTTCTTGGTTTGTCACATTCCTTCGCAAAATGTCCGAATTCTTGACAATTATAACACTTCACCTTTAATTTGTTAAAACCCAACTTCTTGTTTAATGCTGGAAGATCTTTTCCAGTTCTTTGCATGAATCTTTTAACTTTACGAACGATCATGGCCATATTCCATTTCAAATCCATGATCTCTAGATCATTCGGATCTATCTAATCATAATCCTCATCAGTTAACTCACTTGTGGCAATTTTACTACTCACCAAGTTTTCATATGAGGACATAAATGCCGTCAGAAAAGCAAAGTTTTGCTCAGCTTCCTTCATATTCACACTAGGTGGTGCAGCAAATGGAATGGTACTAGTAGAACTTCCAGAACCACCTGAATTACCAGCAGAGTAGAAACAAACTTTTGGATCATTAAATATAGCAGATTCTTTTTCACTTGCAGCATGAGTAAGAAAAGCAGTGATAGGTGAGATTGTTGAACTCAGAGGCATACTTCCACCATAGAAAGCTGGATCTTGATTTTCTATGGAAGATTTTTGACACTTAAGATCATATTCTCTAGCTTCGATCTTTTGTAGAAATTCAAGTGCTGTCAAATCTTCATTCAGAAAATAATCATTCTCTTTCAAAACCATGAGAAATGTTGAATAGGAACTAGGAAGCACACTCTTGATAATGTCAATTTTATCTCTTTCAGAAATTTCCATTTTCATTTTATCCATTTCAGCAATTAAGTGACTAAATCTTGTAGTCATCTCTTCAACTGTTTCTCCTTTCAATAAATTAAAGTTTCGAAATTGAAACTTGAGCATCACTTTCTTATTCTCAGCTGTGTTTCCCATGCTTCTCATCCGCAGATTTTGAAACAAAGATGCACATCTCTTGATACTTCCAACTTGATGAAAAATATTCTCTGGTAAAGCCATAGTCAAAGTAGAATATGCTTTTATCTCGATTTCTAAAGCTTTCTTCTCTTCTTGTGAGTATTGAGAGACAACTTTAGGAGTATACCCAATAGTATCATCACCAATCATTGGTGCGACATAAACCTCATCAAGACAATATGAGCAATCAGGATGAACAGATCCCAAATGTGCACGAAACCGAGGTTCCCATTTGGCAAAGTCACTGAACTTCATCAATCTTGGACATTTAGAATGTGAACCTATCTCGGTATCGAGTTGTAACAATTGTTGCATCAACATGTTCTGAGACGCCAATGCATACATACCAGCCATAATTGAAAATAAACAAGTGTACAGTTATAGCGAACTACACTCTGTGTTTAACGAATCAATGAACAATGTTTAGCGAACTGTGAACAGTTGTAGCGAATCAATCCTTAATGAATCAAAACTTAACGAATAAGGTGAGTGTGTTAGCAAATCAAAAGTCAACCTAGCGAGTCAACTTAACGAATCACAAATAAAGTTAACGAATCACCCAAATGGCGAAACAGATAACGAATGTGATGAAGGTTTAACGAATCACAAGTCAACTTAACGAATTGACCACACGAATTGACCAAGTCAACTTACCGAATTGATCACACGAATTGACCAAGTCAACTTAGCGAATTACTAAGTGTAGGTTCCTGGACGGATCATACACGGGATGTCGCTAACAACGCAGGTGCGGAATCCCTGCGTAGGTAGATACGAGTGTAGAGTATGTAGAGATCGAACACACAAGCAATAAACCAAACACGTTATATTGATAACGAACACGTGACCCGAGGTCACTATTACAGACAATGACACGTAACACACGAAGTGAACAACTGAAACAAAACCCTAAACGACCAACCCAAACTGTTTCGGCTGAAACAGTATATAAACACGACAACTTCGCCACAGGCGAAGTTGTCAATAACTTCGCTGATTCAACAAGTTCGCCAGAGCGAACTTGTTGACAACTTCGCGTGTTACAAATATAAACATAATCAAAACATAATTGCATTACAGACTCGATTACAAATGCTAGACTATGAACTACTGACACACATGTACCAACAGACTCCCCCTTGGCAGTAGCTTCATATCTTGATCTTCAAATCTTGAGTCTTGTAATCTTGCATCTCTACGCGTGCGCCCCTTCTCTAACACATACCGACACCACCCGTTGATATTTCCTAGCTTGATCCTTCCAAGCAGGAATGTAGAAGATCTTCTTTTCGTTGAGCACTTTCAGATCAGCCTGCGATAGATTAACAAGATGCATCGGGTCGTAAACCCGAAGTACTTCTTGTTCATCCTCATCTTCCATTACCGCCTTAGCTGTTTCACAATCCACGTACCACCATTTTAGATCTTTGAGCATGTCCTTGGGCATGAACTTCATCGGTACTTCTTTAAGGCACCGGATCGGTTTGTATTTCATGACCATCCAAGGTTTTCCATCAACTCTCAGACCTCTATCCTTGTCTTCGACAAGTTTCCCTTTTGTGGTTTCAGTAGCTCAAACTTTTTCTCTTTAACGCACTCTTTCCACACGATCTTCGCAATGATTCTAGCCATGTTGTCTTCACTTCTGTTTATCAATCCCAATCTGGCTAAATCTTTTACTTCACATTCTGGCAGTGTGTTTAGAGATCTCAACTTTCTCTGGAAGTACTGAATGCCGTCGTATCTCTTGATCACGAAGAGCCGCAGCAGCTCGTCGTATAACCAGCAGATAATACCTTTCTTGGCTTCCGCGTATCCCTTAATATTGTAACTTTTTCTGAACATCTTAGGGACCGCCGGCTTCTTCGTCTTTACGAACCAGTGGGCACAACCCTCCTTCCATTTCGGTTGTTCCTCCCACTCAGCATCTTCCTCCGCGTTCTCATCACCAATCTCTGGTCTCTCAACCTCCGGAATCTCGTGTTTCACGGAGTCATCTATAATCTCACCCTCCTCTATCACGTTTTCAACCGTAATCTGCTCTCCAATCCTCTCGATCTCATCAACAGGCAGCACATCATCTTCAATCATAAACTCATCATCCTCCTCATCCAACTCTTTCAATGCGTCGATAACATCTTCAACATCAGCATCATCATCACCATCTACAACGTCGTCACCAGCTGCATTTGTAGACTCCCCCTCAGCTGTGGAAGCCCCAAGAGCCTGAGAGGTTCTTGGCAGCTCACCACCTGCACCTTCCGGTGCATTGGGATCATCGTCATGATCTTCTCTCCGTTTCGTCCTCAACTCATCTCCCCTACAAGTCTTCTCCCCCTGAGATGCCAAGAATGCCTTGAAGGCATCTATAACTTTACCGTGTTCAACCAGGAGGGCTGCTTGTAGTCGATTGGATTCCACTAGGCTTTGAATGGTCTTTGTCTGTTCAGCAACAATCCGCTCTAGTGATGTAATCCTCTCGGAATCTGAAGTAGGCGTTGGAGTTGGCGGGACATCAGCAGCAGAAGTGACCGCAGGTGGTACACTTGGTAACCCTGCAGTAGTAGTGATGGTCGACTCAACAAAGCGTGCAACTACCACCGGTGGATTAAGCGGTTGGGGTGGTAGAGACACAATTGCTGGGGCCGACGTCTCGACAGCAGTAACCTGTGCTGTGAAAGGAATAAGAGACATACCAGACAAGGCAGGTGGAGCAAAACGTACCAGCCTCGAAGATTCTCCAGCTCCGGAACCCATACCTGTCCGTTCTCTTCGTGAACGTCTGAGCACAATCTGCACTGCCTCCTCTTCATCAACTTCGTCCTCATCCTCGTCTACAGTTCTCGGCCTCTTTCCGTAGTTCTCTCCCGAGACACCATAAGTCGTCTCGCTTCAGCAAACGTTTCGTCTAGATCGGAGTCAGCTACCGAAGTAACTGCTCTAGTAACATCCATAAACTGAGGACCCGAGACATCCATATCAAACAAACCATGTCCGCCAAAGGAAGCATCAAGATCAACTTCTTCAGCAGTAGACACAGCAGGAGATACCGCAGCTGGCACAGCAGTAGAGGCAACAGTAGATACAACAGGCGCAGCTGATACAGCATGTGGTGCTGCCGCCTGATGTGGTTGCGGGTCTCTGAACTCGTCCCCTCCTGCAGGAACATACTCCGGATTGATGAGATACCCGAATAATGGAGTATGCCTGGGACGCAGCTCAGGCTTGCTACGAGTGCTCGAAGTGCGGCACTGAGCAAAGATACGTTTCGTCACGCATTCGACGTATCTAATCGGGCGTCTCTGCGGTAGCGACGGAGCGACATGATTCAAAATCATCTGTAAGAAACGAGGATACATAGTGAATCGCTCGCGCGCCACAGCCCTTCTCTGACGATCGATCTCGTAGAATATCAGCTGACTAAAAGAATATCGGCGGTTGTAAGTCAGCGCTATCATGGCTGACTGCATCGTCGCGCCCATCCCATCTGTTCCTGCCTTCCTGCCGGACATGCATACAATCAATACATGCATCAGGAAGCGCCATTGATCCAGCAAAAACCCTTTCCTCCTCTGCGAGTCCCCCAGCGGACCCGAATAACCCATCCTCAAATAAGCTCCATCACGGAAAGGAGCTACGAATTCCGTTGGGTCATCTCTTGTTTCTTCACCGAACTGCAGAGCCAACCGTATATCTTCCGAGGAAAACTGTATGTTATGACCATTTACGGTTGCTCGCATCACCGGAGGCTCAGGCCTGCAATCATAGTACACTGTCTGCCAAAAGTCTTCAATGTTAGGCAGAGAAATGGGCAGTGTATTTGTGATCGCATGAAAGACTCTTGATCGCTGGAGAAATGTGATTACTCCCTGTAGTCTTCTACGCCTCTTACGTCTGGATCTAAAATGATGTACTAGTTATGGGCTGGAAAGAATTGTCGTTGATCATCACCGTCATCACCACCAGCACCTCCAACAGCGGCCATATCTGCACAAAACAAAACAAGTTAGAGGACAGTTAAGCAACTCATAAGTTCGCTTTGTACCACGTGCGAAGTTGTGATTAAACCTGTACAGGCAAACTTAAAGGTGAGGCGAAGTTGGGAACAACTTCGCTTCAACTGTAATTTCGTCTAAAAACTGTTAAATAAATTGGTATAGGCGAAGTTGATCTTAACTTCGCCTTATCACAACATCGCCTCAGGCGAAATTGAGTTCAAGGCGAAGTTACGGATAACTTCGCCACAGGCGAAATTAATCTCCTGGCGAAGTTGTGGATAACTTCGCCTAAACCTTAACTTCGCCAGAATCTGAAACGGCGACTGTTCAGATTCAAAGGTTTAGATCCGATGTTTTCGTAACGATTTGACGATTTAGGAGTGGAGAACAGCATATATTAATGATTTTGAGACGTAAAGGTCGTCCATGAACACGTAATACACGGTTGAAAAACTAGGTTTTGAAGGTTCGACGACCCGAGGTCTCGAACCGGGTAAAACTATAACGAACGAGTAAGTTTGGGAATGATATTGACAACACATACCGTCAATGAACACTAGAAACTGAAATCAAAGATCGAAAACGGAAGGTAAACAAGATCGCCGGATAATTCGGTTTTTGATTTTTATGTTCGCCGGAATTTAGAATATATGGTACTGTTCAGATTTAAAAGTCCTTATATAGGGCTTTGTTTGTTCAGGCGAAGTTACGCTTAACTTCGCCTAGGCGAAGTTAATAACAACTTCGCCGAATTCAACAACTTCGCCCGTAATTTCAAAATCAACCCTTTAAGTTTGAAGAATCCTGCACTTAACATTAGAAGTTTCCAAAAAGAGTTAAACCAATATGATCAAGACCCAGTAACCAACGATAAATTTATATAACTACAAAAATAGAAAAACTTATAAAAATCTTAACGAAATAAGGGATCAAATTTCAGTCTAGTCAGGGACCACTACGTTTTTAGAAAAGATCCTAACAGGAATCATACTAACTACGTGACTGTCACTTGGATCCGTGTTTAGCTGTATTATGACATAAAGAAACAGGTTGTAGGCATGTAAATAACTTAAATGGTTTTCATCGTTTCTGTGATACGGATTAAGGTTCAGTTGAGCTCAAAATTTTAAGTAGCAACAACTCAAAGATAATGAAGCCTTCTATCTATTCTCAAAGCGTATTTGGCTATACCCAAGTCACCCCGACTTGACTTCGACCCATAGTGTCTGATTAACTTGTAGATACTCGTTGTCTGCTTCCCGTTCTTTTTCTTACTCCAGAATTGAGAAGTCTTGATTGTGACTAGACTCATAAGTACTGAAAATATACACATTTTTTTTTTTTTTTTTTTTTTTTTAAACCATACATACTTATAGACTTCGGAGTACTAAACCACTGCAAGTCCCGAATCTGGATCACTGCAGTGTCTTGAAATGCTTTCTTTACGGGAATCAGAACACTCACGGGCTCGTGTATGACTGGGTAGTCGCTTTTCTGCCTATCATTCGGAAAGATATGTATGAAGACATACAAAACTCTTAAGGAGTTTCCACGTAAATTCGAGTAGTTTAAGTTAGTATCACATACACTTTTACGCACCATAAAAATTACCATGACATACAATGACTGTTCTAAAGCCTTTTAAGCCTAATAACTTCACTAGTTAAGCACACACAATCAGTATATATATCATTTTCCAAGGTTGGATCAATTTTCTGTTAAACACAGCAAAGAACTTCTTACGAAGTAATAGACTTGAAAAGTAATTTCATTTCCCATTTAAAATTTTGATTTCAATCGCCCCGATCACATAAAAGTCGTCAGGTAAACGGCAATCCTGAAGATCCAATGGATCAACTGGACCGACCACATACAAGTATGTGTCCTTCTTACTAAGAATGACCGACTAATTTTCAGCAACTGAAAGAACACACGTCATAACTGCCCCGGTCACTTTCAGTCTTCCGGTTAATGGCTATCCTCATTCTCTAAGTCGAAACGAGGACCAAAACATATCCGAGGATATGTCCATCAAACTGAGGTAACCGACTAATTTTAAGCAATAATGACACAGATTTTTTTTTTTAAATAAACACAAAGACATGGTTACTCGGGATTGATCATCCCGTTCAGCTCAATTAGGTTTTGAAATCTGGATTTATCAAACGCTTTCGTAAACAAGTCAGCAAAATTTTAAAGTGTATCAACTTTTTCGATCTTGATCAGTTTCTTCTCAGCACAATCCCGTATGAAGTGATGACGAATGTCAATATGCTTAGTTTTACTGTGCTTCACGGGATTGTTAATTACTGAGATGGCGGCAGTGTTATCAATTAAAATAGGAGTGAGTAAGAAATTCAGACCATAGTCGCGTAATTGTTGCTGAATCCACAAAACCTGAGAGCAGCAGTTGGATGCTGCCATGTATTCAGCTTCGCATGTTGAAATTGCAACTGATGTCTGTTTCTTGCACTGCCAGGAAACTAATCTTCCTCCAAGAAACTGACAGCCTCCTGTTGTTGACTTCCGACTCTGATTGCATCCCCCATAATCAGAATCTGTATATGCCACCAGTTCAACGTCTCCTCCCTTTGGGTACCACAACCCTAGTTTCGGCTTGCCTCTGAGATACCGCAAAATCCTCTTCATACCTTTCATGTGAGATTCCTTTGGGTTTGCCTGAAAACGAGCACAAAGACAAACAGCAAACATTATATCAGGCCTAGAAGCAGTTAAATACATTAAAGAACCTATTATCGCCCGATACAGAGTTGGGTCCACATCTGCGTCACCATCTGATTCAGCACCCAATTTGTGATTGACGCAGATTGGAGTATCATATGGAGAACTGTCCTCCATCTTGAATCTTTTCAGCACATCATGAACGTACTTCGTTTGATGAATGAACATCCCGTCCTTCTTCTGATCAACCTGCAATCCTAGAAAGAAAGTTAGTTCACCCATAGCACTCATCTCGAATCGTTTCTTCATGACAGCCTCAAAATCCTGACACATGGATACTCTTGATGCAGCAAAAATGATATCATCCACGTAGACTTGAACCAGTAGGAAGTCACATCCTTCTCTCTTCACAAACAACGTACTGTCAATCAATCCCCTTTCAAAACCATTTTCCAGCAAGTAGTCTGATAACGTTGAATACCAGGCACGAGGTGCCTGATGTAACCCATATAACGCCTTGCTCAACCTGTATACGTGATCAGGAAAGTCTGGGTCAGGAAAACCCGGAGGTTGCTCAACATACACCACCTCATCAACTTTCCCGTTTAGAAACGCGCTCTTCACATCCAACTGAAATACCTTCATCTTTTTAAATGCAGCAAACGCCAAAAACAATCGAATCGCTTCTAACCGGGCGACAGGGGCGAACACCTCATTGTAATCAATACCCTCTTGCTGATTAAAACCTTTAACAACCAGCATCGCCTTATTTCTTACGATAATCCCCTTATCATCTCTCTTACACTTGAACACCCATTTTGTGCCTATAGCATGCATATTCTTTGGTTTTTCAACCAAAGTCCAAACTTCCATTTTCTTGAACTGAGCCAACTCTTCTTGCATGGCTTCGACCCACGAGCTGTCCTTTAAAGCCATTTGATAGTTCTTTGGTTCAATTTGGCTTATAAAACAGGAGTACAAACATTCGTTCATTATACCCGTTTCTTTAATGCTTGTATAAACACATGTGTGCTCATTCAAGCTACTTCTGGTTTGAACACTGGAGGACACATCACCTATAATATTCTCCAATGGGTGATCTTTGTGAATTCTCGTGGTCGGAACAGCACCGACATGCAAATTATCTTCCAAATTTGAAGAGATCTCATCTATGGTTGTTTCTGGTTGAGAGTGAAAAGGATTAATAAACTCTTCTTCAGTTGAGGCCGCAGGGGTATCGATAGGTTTTGATGTGGAAGGTTGAGATTTCTCAAACATCTGATGTTGCAATAGATTCTCTACCTCATCAAGTATCATCTTCGTCACAGCTCTTTCGTCTTCTTCAGAAATTTCCAAATCAGGTACGTTAAACGACTTAAAAAGTTTGACATAGTCGAAAAGCTCAGCAGGTCCATTGCTTGGTTTTGGCGGTTGGTAACTAGTAATGTCGGTGTTACAAACCACCTCCACCTTGCAAGTCGACGTATTGAAGACCCGTCTGTTGGGTGTCCCAACAACATAACCGACTAGGATTCCCTCATCGGCTACTTCTCCAAATTTCGAATTAGTCTTCAAAATCGAACAAGGAGACCCAAATGGTTCAAGACCGCACAAGTTGGGCTTCCTTCCGTGCATAAGCTCGTAACAAGTTTTTCCAAGTCTCTTAACGGTTAACACCCTATTCAGAACATAGCAGGCTGTAGCAACTGCTTCAGCCCAGAACATCACAGGAAGCTTCGAGTCTGCCAGCATAGTTCTGGCTCCTTCAATTAACGTTCGGTTCTTCCTTTCAGCCACTCCATTCTGTTGTGGAGTATACGGAGCGCTGTACTGATGTTCAATTCCCTTCTGAAGACAGAAGATTTCGATTTCAAAGTTCTTGAACTCTGTCCCATTGTCGCTTCTGATGTATTTAACTGATTTACTCATGACGTTCTCAACTTTTGTAATTAGATTCTTCACCATCTGAGTTGTCTCGTCTTTTTTTTTCAGAAAATATACCCACGAGTATCGCGAGTAGTCATCAGTTATCACCAAGCAGTAAGAAGTACCACCTAGACTTTTTACATTCACTGGACCGAAGAGATCCATATGAAGTAGTTCTAGAGTACCGGCAATAGAATTAATCTTCTTGGTGAGATGGGATTTCTTGTGTTGCTTTCCCTTCTTGCATGCTATACATTTGTCTTCAAAGTTAAAACTTTTTAAGGGAACGCCCATCACAAGCCCATTCTTGACAATGAAGTTCATCTTCCGAAGATGAATATGTCCCATTCTCCTGTGCCATAATTCTGATTCTGATTCGCTTGCTTTTGTCATTAAACAGGATTCTCCAGTGGCCATTTCAGTAGACCTCATATCCATCACATATGTATTCGTTTCACGTGGAGCTTTCATTACTATCCATTCGTCTGGTATTTGAAAACCAGGCTTCAATACGATCGCTTCATTCTTCGTGAAATGGACAGTGTAATCTTTATCACAAATCTGCGACACACTCAGCAGATTGTGCTTTAATTCCTCCACAAAGTTTACATTCTCAAGTGTCATTCTCCCATTCGACACAGTTCCTCTACCGGTAATCCTTCCTCCGCTCTCACCAGCAAAACTAACTCTTGCTCCCTGAACAGGTTTTAAATCTTGCAACAAGTGTTTGTTGCCCGTCATGTGCCGGGAACAGCCGCTATCTACAATCCAAAGATTGTTGGCAGCCCTGTTCAACTGTTCCTGCACAATAAAACAATGAGTTAGAATCTTGGGACCCAAGACCAATTGGTCTTGGATCGATACGTCCCGTACCCTGGCTTTCTCACGTTAGCATCAGGATAATTTCTGTAAGTCCTGTTAGGGAATCTCCTTGCAGATTGAGTGTAATGCCTTCCAAACCTTTGTGAATTGTAAGTGTTATATCTTCTGGTTTGGTTGTAAAACTGAGGTTTGTTTTTATGAAAACTTGAATTCTTTACATTTTGGCAGTTTGTAAAGTTTTCATTTTTAGCAGTAACAAAATGACGCTTATGCTCAGTTTTATTTGGATTCACACCTCTGAATCTCGGCTTCAAAGGGCAATCTGCAACTAGATGTCCTAACTTGTTACATCTAAAGCAACATCGACTCTCCATTTTCTTGTCAAATGTTGGTTTGGATGTAGAGGCAGTGTTACCAGCCGTTCGTCTCACATAAGGTGGGACGTACGGATTGAGTGGAGAACTCTTTTTAGAAATTTTACTTTTATCTCCACCGGTAGGTAACCCTACCTTCTCTTTTGTCTGACCAGATTCGGACAACTTATCCGAATCCGATGAGACTGGACTCGAAACAGAAATATTCACACTAGAAACAGGCGAACTCGTTTCGCCACAGCTAACACTTGGTTCTATATTTGTAACCTTGATGGGAGTTGTCTGAGTAACCTCGAAATCAACAGATTTCTGAACACTCGGATTATAGGTATAGTTGTGGTTAAAGGGTGGTGGAACTTCGTGATATCCGATTCCTCCCCTCTTTGCAGAAGTACCTTGATCACTCACGAGGTGATCAAGGATGGCCGAGGAATTCCTGAACTGCTCAAGTTTGTGGTTCAGTTCCACCACCTTCACCTGGTGGTCAGCAATCTGTTTATCCCGATCTGCAATCACTTTAGTTTTTTCTTCTAAAACTTCATAACTAAGATCAATTATTTCAATTTTCTCAGCAAGTTTAGTTTTTAGGCTTTGAATGTCTTTTTCACATGCTTTTATTTTAATTTTATAACTTGTTTCTCTTGCTTTCGTAAAATGGTGATCTTCTTTAACAGTTTTAAAATCAGCATCTAAACGGACGTACTGATCAGTTATCGTAGTGAGTTGCTCAGACAAATTCTCACAACTAGTACAAATATTCTTAGTACTTACCTCGGAGCGATTATCCTTGTCATCTGCCATGAAAGCGGTTTCTTCTTCATTAGCTTTCTCATTTCCATCAACCTTCTCACATTCTTCAACTTCAGACTCAGCCATGTTCGCTTGCTCACCAGAACCACTTGAATGCAGGTTCCAGTTGTACTCACCTGCTTCTCTGGTCAACATGGCGTTAATCTCTCTGTTAACTCCAGAGTGTTGTGTAGGCCGACCTTGTCCTCGTTCAACCCTCTCATTTCTGCATTCCTTGGCAAAGTGCCCGTACTGTTGACAATTATAGCACCTTACCTTGGATTTGTCGAACCCGGGCCTACCACCAACAAACTTTCTCCCAGTTTTGTTCATAAACCGTTTTACACACCTCACAATCATTGCCATTTGCCATTGCAAATCCATCTCCTCCAGATCATCAGCATCGATCTGGTCGTAGTCCTCATCCAGTACAGCAGGGTCCACAATCTTCCCCTGGATGTAGTTTTCGTAGGAAGCAATAAATGATGCATATACTGCAAACTGCTCTTCAGCAGATTTTACACTCATAGGCATCTTGGAATAATTATTGCTTGAGGCATTTGCAGAAAAACCACTTGAGGATGCTTGAGGCTTTGAAGTACTTGATCCTCCAGCAACGAAACAGACATCACCGTTCATGTTCACAGAAACGTTTCCTTCATGAGAAGAGTCAGGACCTGACTCCCCTTTCGAGTAAAAAGCAGCAGATTCAGGCCTCGAACTTGAGCCTGAGTTAATCTTTGCACCATACATACCAGGGTCTTGTATCTGATCTGTTGGTGTTTCTTTTCGAACCATATTAAGCTCATAAGTTCTGAGCTTGTTTACTGCTGTTTCCAGATCATAATTTGGAAAGTCTCTGTCTTCCCTCATAAGAACGGTGTACATTTCCCACTTCGATGGGAGAGCATCGAGAAGCTTTTCAACAATCTCTTCTTCTCGATAGGCAATCGAATAATTGCTAAGCTCTGTCATTAGATGATAGTATCTGGTGATAATATCATCCAGTGATTCGTTCTTCAAAAATTTGAAGACGGAGAACTGGGTCTTTAAGAGTTTGATCTTTGATGCACGGATACCCACATTCCCCTCGAATCTATTTTCAAGAGCATCCCAAAGCTCTCTCGCAGAAGTGTACTTTCTGAAAGTGTGGAGAACCTCTTGAGGAAGTGCCATTGTTATAGCTGCATGGGCCTTGCTCTCAGCCTCATACATTTTCTTTTCTTCGTCCTCCATTTTGCTGTACTTCTTAACCACGTCACGGCCTTCGTATTGCATAGTTGGAGGGATATATCCATCCTGGATGCACACCCACATTTTGGCATCCTGGTATTTAATGTATTGGATGAATCTGTCCTTCCATGCCACGAAGTCAGTTCCTTTCATCAACCTCGGGGCCTTAGTGGCTGACCCCGCTTCTACTTCCATCTTGACCAAATCGGAGATGTTAATTGACGACATCCTTGCGAAAACCTGAAAAACCTGAAAATAAAAAAATATTAAAACAGCTCAGTAGGCGAAGTTAAGAGTAACTTCGCTTGAAAGTTAACTTCGCTGAAAAGAGAACTTCGCTGGGTCTTAAATTCGCTTGACTTGGCGAAGTTAAAAATAACTTCGCTTAGAATGAGCGAACTTAGGAGGTAAGCGAACTTGGGTGAAAAGCGAAGTTGCGGATAACTTCGCTAAGGCGAACTTATGAGGTAAGCGAAGTTGTGGTTAACTTCGCTAATCCTTATATCTTCGCCGAAACCCTAATTCCAGTGACGGCAACTTCGCCTGAAGAATGGTAACTTCGCCCGAAGAACGGTAACTTCGCCCGATGAACAAGGAAACTGTTCAGATCTGATTTCGTCAATCCAGCAGTTTCCGATCAATGCAATGGCTTGAAAATGACTGTCAAGCACGAGCAAAACACAATCCCAACAAAAACACGTCCCGCGAATAGGTCAAACGAGACGTTTTCTACACCCGCGTGAAATCCCGAACCTCACAATCGAGCCGATGGCTCTGATACCAATTGTAGGTTCCTGGACGGATCGTACACGGGATGTCGCTAACAACGCAGGTGCGGAATCCCTGCGTAGGTAGATACGAGTGTAGAGTATGTAGAGATCGAACACACAAGCAATAAACCAAACACGTTATATTGATAACGAACACGTGACCCGAGGTTACTATTACAGACAATGACACGTAACACACGAAGTGAACAACTGAAACAAAACCCTAAACGACCAACCCAAACTGTTTCGGCTGAAACAGTATATAAACACGACAACTTCGCCACAAGCGAAGTTGTCAATAACTTCGCTGATTCAACAAGTTCGCCAGAGCGAACTTGTTGACAACTTCGCGTGTTACAAATATAAACATAATCAAAACATAATTGCATTACAGACTCGATTACAAATGCTAGACTATGAACTACTGACACACATGTACCAACACTAAGGAGTTCTTAGCGAATTAAGATAACGAATCAGCTACAGTTGATAGCGAATCAACACTATAGCGAATTATACTATAACGAATCAGGTTGTTACAACCGTTTGTAACAAACTTGATTCCTTTCTGCCACATGGCAAAAAGTTGTTATGGCACAAATTCCAAGACAAACACGTGTCAAACGAATCAGTTATCTAGTTAACGAACTAGATAACACGAATTGATTAACTCACATGAATCAGTTAGCGAACTAATTAGCGAATGGCAAGAACTGATAGCGAATCAAATTAAAGACATAGCGAATCGCTTGAAACTTTATAACAAATCACATTCATCTTCAAATCTTCAAACATTCAAGAACAATTTTCCAAAAATATGAAGATCAAACCCAGAAACTTATCAATTTCAGATTCGTAATACTCACTCAATTCTTAACCAAACTTAACAAATAATATACCAAAATCTTCGTAATCACAATGCGAATTCAACTCAACACATCTCGTAACTGATTATCACAATACATGAACCAATTTCAATCAAAACTAATCCCCTGTTTACGGACTCAAACCGAAAACACAATAAACATCACAAATCCAATCCACAATCCAATTCCACTCAATTGAACATCAATAATACCTTAATTAAACCAGATTCACTCTAATCCATCCAGATTCAATCCAAATCAACTCAAATTGATTCAAACTCAATCCAAACAGAAAATAAACACAAAAACTATAACAATAACAATCAAACCAAGCTAATTGAGCCTCGAAAGCTCTGATACCACTTGTTTGATACCGTTTATAATCGTTCTAATCAATATATATAATAACTTAGATCTAATCCAGATCTATATGTTAATATTAATTATCCGGATCTAACTCTCTAATACGTTAGTTTGATTGCTATTAGTATGTAGTATATATTATCAGTATGTTTATTGTGAAGCTTGAGAGAAAGAGAGAGAGAATACTTTAAATTTTTCTCAATAATATTAATTCTCTCAAAACTTCTCTATTATAAGTGAACAGTGGTTCACTATTTATAGAAGACGATCTGGTTCGCTAACATCCCCTAGCGAACCAGCATCTCCTTCGTTAAATAAATTAACTTAACGAACCACCCCCTGATTCGTTAACATCCCCTAACGAATCAGGAGGAAATACAATATAAAGTCGTAGTTCGCTAACATTCCTAGCGAACTAGACTTAACCTTAACGAACTAGTCTTAGTTCGCTAACATTCCTAGCAAACTAGACTCAAACATAACGAATTAGTCTAAATAAACATTAAATATTACATTTAAATATTAAATAAACATTAATGATAATTACAAAGACTCTAGACGCAAAACCGTGCACTAACAATAGATATACATATATAACACTAAATCAATGTTAATTATGAGCTAGATCCTTAATCGTATTAATAGTATAAACACAGATCTGAGATCTGTTAGTGGTTATTGTTATTGATACGAGTCATCGGGTTCAAACAGTTTGTGGTTTGAAAATCGAGTATTATAAATCATTCTTGTTTTGAATAAGTATGTATGTTACCCCTAAAGTATAAAAGTGAAAACGGGGGATGAAATACACTCACGTGAAATAAGTAACCTGAAGGATAGTTTGCGATAAAACGGGGAAGGGTAAGTTCAACGGGCAAGACATAGATTAAAAAGGGTCTTGAGTTAGTAGATGGTTTTAAAAGATTTAAAGTAAAATAATTTGACAAGTAAAATAAATAATTAAAGTTTGAGAGTTAAAGTGTTAATACATAAGAATTAAAGTAATGGTTTTAGAAAGTAAGTTTACTCGAAATTAGGTCTCGGTATTCTATTCATTAGTTTTTACTTAACCTTTGTTAAGTAAATATTTGGATATAATTGCAATATTGCAAAGTTAAATAGATACCGTAACGAGATTTTACGAGTGTTCGGATTTGTCGGTACAAGCCTTGATAATTGGTCAAGCTTGAAGCAGATATTCCAAAGTATTAAATGTTATGAGATAACTCAATGAAATCAAAGAAGCTTAACTGAGTGTATAGTTCTATTAAGAAGAACCTCAACGTCCGTCAAGCGAGTGTTTGGTTTTGTCGGTCCAACCTTGTTATAAGATCATGTTGGATCCGACATACCAAGTATTTTAAGAAAACAAGTTAAAATTTGTTTATAATATGATTTTGAAGAAAATGAGATTCGGTGGCCCAAAACACAATTGTGTGTCTTAAGCGAGTGAACTCGGTTTAGTTCGGTCTTGGTTTGGTCCTTGACTCGGAATAAAACCGAGGATGGTTTCCACATATCCAATACCATAGAACTTTATTAAAATAATTTAGAAATGATGATACTCGAGTTTACATACAACATGTTACATAAAGTATTTAAACAAGAGTTCGTTTTTGGTTCGGTCCTTGACTCGGAATAGAACCGAGGATGGTTGCCACATATCCAATACCATAGAACTCATTAAAATAAATTTAAAAATATTAATACTCAAATCTTTCATACAATAAGTTAACAACAAAGTATTAAACAAAAGTTCAATTTTGGTTCGACTCTTGACTCGGGTTGAAACCGAAAATGGTGACCACATACCCAATACCATGCAACTATTAGAAAATGATTTGGAAACTAAAAGTAAGTAAGAACTAAACAATATTAATAAGCATAAATAAAATTAAAGCATAACTTAAAGTATTTATCAAGGACTATAATAGTCCTCCATGTAGCCTTGCCTAGTAGCACGACACTTCAACCGACCGTGACCGGAGAAGTGAAAGCCGAAGGGAAACAAGGGGTTTATATTATATATATGTCGCAACATTAAGCTTTAAGTATCAAGAATTATTTAGAAAACAAGGATTAGTATTATTTTGACCTTGAAGAGTCAAACTATAAGAATTTCAATAATTGATACTTGGATCTTAGATTGAGAGAGAATTTTGGAGAAGAAAGAACAACCAAAATGGTGCATGGGACATTGTTTTATAGTGGTAGAAATATGGTTTATTCATATGGGGTAAAATTACATGTGATTAATTAAAATAGTCAAACAAGCTTTTGATAATTGACAACAGTAGTCCCTAAAGTTTGTTTTAAGTCGTTTTTCATTAAAGAGGTGCTTTAACGTACCGAAAATGATGTTTTCTTGACCCGAAATTTGTGAAACATAAACGAACAAAAAATCCAACATTTTATTAATAACGAAGAATCCGAAAGATCAAAGTGGGTCGGGTTTTTGATATAAATACAAATGCAAGTTAAACCAAAAAATGACAAATGTTACAGAGTAGCTCCTCATTTCTAAGTGAACATATTATATGACATAAAATAAAGTAGCATGCATATTTTCAAGTCCACCCTTGCTTAATTTCATGTCTACCACGAGAATGTCAATTTAAGTAGACAAGTAGTTTAGTAAAGTGGAGAGATTAGGAATGACTTCGATTTCTCAAATACCAATTCTAACAACTTCGGGTGGTTATAGTTTAGTCACACAACCTCCTCTTGGTTGATTTAAGTAGGTTATAATTACACATTCTTTTAACATATGATTTCGGTAACTAGCATGATAACCTAAGCAATCGTGTTAACAATGTTATTTCAGAATTATCAAATCTAGAGAAATAGATCATAGCTTATATCTCATCATTTCTAAGTACAATATAAGGATCCATTTTTATCTTAGATAAGTTACTAAGATATTCTTTTTACCATTTCTAGTTTCCAAGAACATGAATGAATCATGAATGATTGTTAATCATCAACCTTGATTTATTGAGATAAAGTGATAAAACATTTTTCATCAAAGGATAATGGTAAGATAACCATGTACTTTACTAAACTAAATCACATATTTAATATAATCATCAAGTAAGACAAAACTTCTTCATATAATTTAGATGGTAAATGGAGTTTTAGCACATAACGAGCATGGTTATTAACATCAAAAGTGATGAAGATAAAACACACATGATTAAACTAGAACAATCTAACCAAATGTGGATGAATTTTCCTTCTTCAATGGTGATGGATGATGATGATGATAGCCTCCATGCCTCCAAACTCTCCACAAGATCTTCAATATGATGTAATGTGGGTGTTTTTATAAGTTAAACCCGTATAGAATTCATCTTCAAGCACACCAAATGAATGCAACATGCTCCACTATTTATAGGTTGTCTGGGCACTCAAGCACGGCCCCGTGTCAGGTAAGGCGCACCCCCGTGTCTAGCTGTCTACTCACATTAAATGCTCTGTCAGATCGTACATGCTGACTCACGACGGGGGCGTGCTTCCTTAGGCACGGCCCAGTGTTTTTGGGTGTCTGTTATATTCTCTTTTATTTTTTTGAAAAGTGACCTCGGCCCCATGTTCTCTGAAGCACGGCCCCATCTCCTGCTGTCTTGTATTTTGTCTTTTCTTGCAGATTTTGTCTTTTCTTACACAGGAAAGTATGGGGGCGTGTTCCATGAAGCATGGGGGCGTGTTTTGTTGTTTTCTTGGGTTTTTTTTATTTTTCTTTAGTTTTTAATTCGTTTCTTCGTTTGAGGCTTGGATTCACCTAAAAATACATTTTAACATTTTTCTGAAAAGTGACCTCGGCCCCATGTTCTCTGAAGCACGGCCCCGTCTCCTGCTGTCTTGTATTTTGTCTTTTCTTGCAGATTTTTGTCTTTTCTTGCACAGGAAAGTATGGGGGCGTGTTCCATGAAGCATGGGGGCGTGTTTTGCTGTTTTCTTGGGTTTTTTTATTTTTCTTTAGTTTTTAATTCGTTTCTTCATTTGAGGCTTTGATCACCTAAAAATACATTTTAACATGATAAGTAGTTAATTGAACTATATTATGTGATAGAAGTTGCAGTTTTTTTAGAGATTATTTGATGCTAAAAAGATGTATATTTTTATATACATCGGAAATCAATATATTGTTCTTACAGATCTCCAACGTAAAGTCGAAAACATTGTTAGGAGACTGGATGATGATGATGATGATGATGATGATGATGATGATGATGATGATGATGATGATGATGATGATGATGATGATGATGATGATGATGATGATGATGATGAAGAAGAGAGGCTAAAATTTTTGGGATTTGTTGACGAGTCAGAAGAGGAGATCACTCAAGTAACGAAGACGAAAATGGACGTTAAATTCCCACCTCCGATTTCATAGGTTGCGTTTACTGGTTATTGGAGTGACTTTGATGATGAGATAAATGAATAAGAGTGGGCTGCTTATCAAAGGTTGTCAGTGAAGAAATAAGAGATAGAGGATGAGGTGGATTTGAGGGATTAACTTGAGTTGATGTTTGGAGTTGAGGAGAAGGTTGAGAACTTGTTGTGCGAGGACGATGAGATTCTGGATTTGGAGTTAAAAGATTTGCCAGAGTACGATGAAATAGTTGATTTCGATTCGAAGGTTAACATAGCATTTTTTGAAGCCCTACTAGAAGATATGGAAGTGGTGGTAGATGAAGAATACCACAGTTGGCCCGTGATACTTATAATAAATGTCGCTCATAAATCAAAACCATGGGAGAGGGCGAAGAAAAGAGCACTTGCAAACCGGATTTATTTGCAAATCAGAAGATGGCCTACAGAAAAGAAGAAGTCATTGAAATTCAAGCACGACTAGTCTTCTCGATACATGTCATGCATTCGGTTCATGCAAGGTAAGTTTAAATTTTGGTGGTCTGACCCGTTAGGGATTTTTATAATATTTTTCATTTCCACTAATAAAATTTTAATGTCTAAGAAGTACCGGGTGGAACTGAACGAGTTAGATAGGGTCCAGGTCAAAAAGAGACCTCCTAATTAAGTTCAAGTGTGGGGAGGTTTCACATGAGTTTGTATTATTAATTGAGTCACTAACGTACGTTTTTCTAGTTCTTTGTTTTTGTGTTTTTAAGTTTGTAGGGTTCGATGGTTTGCAAGGTTCGAAGAAAAATGGAGTGAGCTAGAGAGACGATCCCCAAGGAAGAGTTTAATGAAAAAAGACAAGTGTGGGGATGGAACAATTGAGTCGTATACTTTATGTTTATTTATTTGTGCTAATGATTTGATATATTGATGTGAAATACTTTCAATGCATTATCTATCAATTTGATAAGATATATTTTTAGATATTGTTGATTTTTTGCCGCTTATGTTCGTGTGTGAGAGAAGGAGGTACCGTTTGTTGAAACATGTTCGTAGTTGGAGGACATTCATGGAAGAAGACTTTGACATCATGTTTCATGCGCATATTACCAACTAAGTATTTTCCATTATCTAGCTTATTAATTTTTTATTTTATTTTTGTTCTTACTTTTAGGTTTTTAGTTTTTCATAGTCTGACTTTATTTTATTTTTGTTTTTATTTTTAAGTCATCCTTATCCTTGCGTTGAGGACAATGCAAAATTTAAGTGTGGGGATAGGATATTTGAGTCGAAGTATAAATTTAACTTATAATAAAAAATTTTGAAAAAGTGTCCATTGAAAATAATCGTTTTAAAATGAAAGATAATGATAATCATTAGAAATTGGTTTTTCAAACTACTAAGTAATGAATTGTCGGGCCACGCTAAAGCCTCAATTTTAGGTTTGAAATGCGAAAATATTATAGATTATCAAAAATTTGAATACGTTAACATATGATGCTTGGGTAGGTTTAACGTTAGAGTATGCCAAGCAACCGTTGATATAAATCTTAAATCATTTAGTTTTAGTGTTTTACATTTCATTGGTGTATGGTTTTATAACCTTAAATCTTGTATTGATGGGATGCATCGGGTCCGGAGAATATGGGTCTGTATGCGGTTTATCATCTGGGTATTCACAATTCCTAAGTGGATTTGTGAATATTAAAAAGCTAAAAAAGAGCAAACCCGTAGTTATCTGCCACATAAGTCATTAAACTTGATCAATACGTACTTAAAGTACAAATACACTACTAACTTGATCACCCACGCTGTTAGCCATGTAGGGTCCCCTTTTGCGCGTCTCATTACCAATAAGAAACGGACCACAATGGACACTCCACATGTAACCCTACAGATGAATTCATGCATACTCACCTATGGTGATGGGTTCGGGGTATTGCTTGATAACAGGGGTATGTCATGTTGTGGGGAACACTAGCTAATTAATTAATTATACCTTAACCATATTTAATGGCTACTTTGGTAGACTTTGATGCTTAAACTTAGGTGGATTAACAATACCCTTGATCGTTTTAACTATTCATGAAAATAAATAGAGCAACAGAAATTTTAAATCTGTTATAATATTAGCCTTAATTACAACGATATTATTGAAGAAATATTTGAACAAAGAAACAAGAGGATAAAAGGAAAAGATGAGAATGTGTACTGGGATAATATTTCATTTACATTGTAGTATTATTTATACTACGTAAAAGTGAAATTGCCGACAAACTCAAATTATTAGATTTTTACTTGGAGTGTTCATGTGACCATAATTTTGACAATTGTGAAAAAGGTGTCATACAACTTTCACAATTCGTCAGTGGATTCATAACACTCCCCCTTGGATGACACCTTTTCAAAACTTCTGGGTCTTGAAGTACTGCCTCATTAAAAACCTTGCTAAAGAAAAACCTAATGGGAAAAAACTTTAGCTAAGGGAAAAAGAGTGTAGTATATAGCTCCCCCTCATATTGCAGGTCGTTACATTGTCCGTACATGGCGCATGCTAATATCATGAACATGTTTCCTGAATGTTGCTGTGGGAAGTGCTTTTGTGAAAAGATCAGCTGAGTTGTTGCTGGACTGGACATATCTCATCTCAACCTGATTGTCTTTAATAAGGTCTCGAGTATACTCAAAGTATCTTGGTGGTGTATGCTTTGTTCTGTCACTTTTGATATACCCTTCCTTCATTTGCGAGACACAAGCTGCATTATATTCATAGATATGAGTTGGAATTCGATCTTTCTCTAGTCCACAATAAATCAATATGTGTCGTGACATAGATCTTAACCATACACATTCTCTTGAAGCTTCATGCAATGCAATGACTTCAACATGATTTGAAGATGTTGCAATGAGTGTTTGTTTCTGAGAACGCCATGAAATCACAGTTCCTCCATTCTTAAATACGTATCCAGTTTGAGATTTTGCTTTATGGGGATCAGATAAATAACCTACATCTGCATAACGAACTAACCCTTCTTTTGAATCGTTATGATAAAATAAACCTAAATCAGCAGTTCCTTTTAGATATCGAAAAATATGTTTAATGCCATTCCAATGTCTTTTAGTATGGGATGAACTAAATCTTGCCAATAAGTTAACTGCAAAAGAAATGTCAGGTCTTGTACAGTTAGTAAGATACATAAGTTCTCCAATTGCAGTGAGGTATGGTACTTCGGGACCAAGAATCTCTTCATTATCTTTGCAAGGACGAAATGGATCATTGTCAACATTAAGGATTTGCTTTGTCCATATTGAAACGCTTTAAGAGTTTCTCAGTATAAGTTGACTGATGCACAAGTATCCCATTATGCATATGCTCAATTTTTAAACCAAGACAATATTTGGTTTTTCCAAGGTCTTTCATTTCAAATTCTTTCTTTAAAAGAGCAATTGCTTCATTAATTTCTTTTTGCGTCCCAATTAAATTTAGATCATCAACATATACAGCTATGATCACATATCCTGATGTTGACTTCTTAATGAAGACACATGGACAAATAAGATTATTTGTGTATCCTTTGCTTATCAAATAATCACTCAAACGATTGTACCACATCCTTCCAGATTGTTTCAAATCCACACAAGGATCTTTGTAACTTGATGGAATACATTCCCTTAGGATTTGAGCTTATTGCTTCGGGGATTTTAAGTCCTTCGGGAATTTTCATATAGATGTCACTGTCTAGTGATCCATACAAGTAAGCTGTGACAACATCCATAAGACACATCTCTAAATTTTTAGAGACTGCTAAGCTGATTAAATATCTAAACGTAATAGCATCCATAACAGGAGAATACGTTTCTTCATAATCAATTCCTGGCCTCTGAGAAAAACCTTGAGCTACAAGTCTTGCTTTATATCTTGTAACTTCATTTTTCTCATTTCGTTTTCCCACAAAAGCCCATTTATATCCTATAGGTTTCATTGACTTTGGTGTAATGACAATAGGTCCAAAAACTTTTCAATTGTTTTGCGAGTTTAATTCAGCTTACATAGCATCTTTCCATTTGTTCCAATCTTGTCGATTTTTACAATCATCTACAGATTTTGGTTCAGGATCATCATTTTCTTCCATGATATCACTTGCCACAGAATAAGAAAATATATCATCAATATTTTCCATTTCATCTTTATCCCACATTATATGTGATTGACCATAGTTGATTGACAGTTCCTTATTGGAATCATTTATTTCTTCCTGAGGGAATGTTATATTATTTATTCTTTCCTGATGGAAGGTTCTGTCAATCATTCCATCCTTAGGGTCCGTATCCTTTTCACAGCCCTCTCTTTTTCGAGGATTTTTATCCTTTGAACCGATTGGCCTTCCACGTTTTAAACATACTTGGGATTCATGAGGTGCATTATTATTATTTTGCTTGCTTGGAATCTCAACTCGAGCTGGAGCATTATCAGCTGGTATATGAGATTTAGTGACCCTGTTTATATCAGTAAATGCATCAGGTAACTGATTTGCAATTTCTTGTAGATGTATTATTTTTTGAACCTCTGTCTCACTTTGTTTTGATCTTGGGTCTAGGTGTAACAATGATGGCACACACCATGATATATCTCTTTCTTGCTTTTTCATTTCCCCCTAATGCCGGGAACATTGTCTCGTTAAAATGGCAATCAACAAAACGTGCTGTAAATATATCACCTGTTAAAGGTTCAAGGTATCTTATGATGGAAGAGTGTAGGTTCCCAGCCGGATCTACACAGGAGTATCTCGTAACATGAGGGTGCGGAATCCCCACGTAATACGATACGAGCGTAAGATATATAATACGTTGAACCGATACACAAACACACGTCACAATACTAATAAACACGATTGTATTGCAACACTTCAACACGTTATCTCGATAATCACCAACACGTTCGTAAAACACTACTTTAAGATAAGCCGAAGTGAGGTTTATATAACCTCGACAACTTCGCCTAACATACTAGGCGAAGTTGTCATAACTTCGCTTATCTCCAAGTTCGCCTACATTCCAGGCGAACTTGTGTAAAACAATATTCAAACCAAAACAAACAATCTAACACGATTACAGACACATACAAAACACGAGATACTGAACTACTAACATTATGCACCAACAGACTCCCCCTTGGCAGTAGCTTCATATCTCTATCTTCATTCTCGTGTCTAGCAATCCCAAAAATCTCGTGTCACCCGTCTTCAAGCATGCACGCCCTGTCTTACACAGACAGATACCACCCTCTGGTACTTCTTGGCTTCATCTTTCCACGCAGGAATGTAGAATATTTTCTTATCGTTTAGTACCTGCAAATCAGCTTGAGACAAATTTACCAAGTGCATGGGATCATACACTCTCAGAATTTCCTGTTCGTCTTCATCTTCCATAACAGCTTCAGTTGTTTGACTATCAACGTACCACCACTTGAGACTCTTTAAAACATCCTTGGGCTTTATATTCATCGGTACTTCTTTCAAACACCAAATCGGCTTATATTTCATCACCATCCATGGTTTGCCATCTGCTCGCATTCCCCTTTCCTTATCTTCAACTAACTTCCCTTTCTGGGGCTTTAACAACTCAAACTTCTTTTCTTTCACACTTTCTTTCCACACGATCTTCCCAATTATTCTAGCCATATTGTCATCACTCCTATTGATCAATCTCAATCTAGCCAAATCCTTCATCTCACACTCAGGCAAGGTATTGAGAGATCTCAACGTCCTCTTAAAATATTGAATCCCATCAAAGTGTTTAATCACAAATAACTTTAACTGCTTGTCATACAGCCAGCAAATAATACCTTTATTCGACTCAGCATACCCTTTGATATTGTAACTTTTTTGAACATTGTTGGAACCGTTGGCTTCTTTGTCTTAACAAACCACTCAGCGTAGCCTTCTTTCTATCTCGGTTGTTCTTCCCACTCAGACTCATCTGACACATCCATATCTTGACTCACATTCACCTTGTCAACGTCTGGAATATCATGTTCTACACTATCATCCACAATCTCACCTTCTTCTATCTCACTATCAATCACAATTTGTTCTCCTATCTTTTCAATCTCCTCAATAGTTAGCACATCATCATCACCCACATCATCAACACCCAACACTTCCTCATCATCAACAACCACGACATTTTCACCACCTGATCCACCTGCCGTTCCAGTTGACTCCCCTAAGATGTGGAAGTCCCAAGAGTTTGTTCAGTTCTTGGCAACTCACCACCTGCACCTTCCGATGCATTGGGATCATCGTCTCTATCCTGTCTCTTCTTGGTTCTCAACTCGTCGCCCTTGCAGCTCGTCTCCCCCTGAGATGCTAAGAACTGTTTTAGAGCATCAAATAGTTTACCGTGTTCAACAAGGAGGGACGATTGTATCTGATTTTCTGCTACAAGTCGTTGGATAGCTTGAGTCTGAATTAGATTGATTCTTGACTGTTCAGCAACTACCCGTTCAAGAGCAGCTATCCTTTAAAAATCAGACAAGGTAGCATCAAAATCAAAACGCATGTGAGAAACGTCTTGAGCATAAGGTGGAGGTATTCCCAAACTAGCTGGAATATCAGAAGTAGTCTTGTAGGTTCCCTGGACGGATCACACGAGATATCTCGGTCTACTCAGGTGCGGAATCCCTGCGTAGATCGTTACGAGCGTAGAAAGCAAATCAAACAAACACACACGAATAAACCGAAATACGTTATATATTAATAACTGAACTCACGTGATATGAATCACTGATACAGACTCTCGTCCTCACGTTACAATGAACTCAAACCAGCTTAGATCAACTCGATGAACTTCCTCAACACTAAGCCGTAACCTAGTATAAATACACGACAACTTCGCCTGATATGTTCAGGCGAAGTTGTCCATAACTTCGCTTGTTCAACAAGTTCGCCTAGGCGAACTTGTTAACAACTTCGCTTAAACAAAAACATAAATAACATTACAGACACTAGACTATGAACTACTGACATTTATGCACCAACAGACTCCCCCTTGGCAGTAGCTTCATATCTTGATCTTTAAGCACTTGTCTCGTAATCTTCAATCTTGTCTCTTCACGCATGCACTCCTTCTCTAACACAAACTGACACAACTCTTTGATACTTCCTCGCTTCGTCCTTCCAAGCAGGAATATAAAAGATTTTCTTCTTATTAAGCACCTTCAGATCAGCTTGCGATAAGTTTACCAAATGCATCAGATTGTAAACTCTTAGGAGCTCTTGTTCATCCTCGTCTTCGATCACCGCCTCTGCTGTCTCACAATCCACATACCACCACTTTAGGTCTTTAAGCACATCCTTGGGCATTGTCTTCATCGGTACTTCTTTCAGGCACCGGATCGGTTTATACTTCATGACCATCCAAGGTTTTCCATCAGCTCTCATACCTCTATCCTTGTCTTCAACAAGTTTTCCCTTCTGTGGTTTCAACAGCTCAAACTTCTTTTCTTTTATACTCTCTCTCCACACAATTTTCTCAATGACTCTAGCCATATTATCGTCATTTCGATTGATTAACCCTAATCTGGCTAAGTCTTTCACTTCACATTCCGGCAGTGTATTCAACGACCTTAACATTCTTTTAAAATACTGAACGCCGTCATACCGTTTAATCACAAAGAGCTTCAACTGCTCATCATAGATCCAGCAAATAATCCCTTTCTTCGCTTCGGCATAGCCTTTAATATTGTAACTCTTCTTAAACATTGTAGGGACCGCTGGTTTCTTCGTTTTGACGAACCACTGAGCATAGCCTTCCTTCCACCTAGGCTGCTCTTCCCATTCAGTATCATCTATTACTGTCTCATTACCCATATCAGCTTTCTCCACACCTGGAATGTCATGCTCCACATTCTCTTCTACTATTTCACCTTCCTCAACATCTTCTTCAATCACAATCTGAGCTCCAATCTTCTCAATCTTCTCAATAGGCAGCACATCATCATCAAACATCACATCATCATCTAGCATATCATCATCTAGTTCTTTCAAAGCATCAATCACATCATCTTCATCATCAACCATCACCACCTCATCACCACCAACTGCACCTGCAGACTCCCCCTGAGCTGTGGAAGTCCCAAGAGCTTGAGTAGTTCTTGGCAACTCACCACCTGCATCTTTCGATGCATTGGGATCATCGTCTCTATCATTTCTCTTCTTTGTCCTTAACTCGTCGCCTCTACAGCCTGTCTCCCCCTGAGATGCCAAGAACTCCTTCATAGCATCTATAATTCGCCCATATTCAACCAGGAGGGACGACTGTAGTTGATTCTCTGCTACAAGGCGCTGAATAGCCTGTGTCAGGATAAAGTTTATCCTCGATTGCTCTGCCACGACCCGTTCAAGTGCAGCTATTCTCTCCGAGTCTGAGAGGGTTGCATCGAAATCAAACCTCATGTTAGATGTGTCTTGAGTATACTCAGCAGGGATCTCGAATGTAACCGGGACATCAGAAGCAGTTGTGGACGTAACCGCAGGTGGTATCGCGACCGACAACCCTGCAGTTGCAACGACTGTCGACTCTACAAATTGTGCCACCACCTCTGAAGGAGTAAGCGTTGGAGGTGATAAAGACACAATCTCCGGAGTCGTCAGCTGGATAGTAGTGATTGATGGGATGCCGACAGCTGATGTAGCCACCACGGGAACTTCCGCAGCGCTTAAACCTGTGACCTGGACAGATGTAGGAACAATCGACATACCTGACAGTGCTGGCGGAGCAAAACGTACAACTCTTGAAGTCTCTCCAGCTCCCATACCTGCACCTGTCCTTTCACGTCTTGATCGTCTAATCAACTTGTGAATATCCTCTTCTTCTTCTTCTGACTCAGTATCATCAACTGTCCTCTTTCTCTTCCCAATCGTCCTTTCTCGTCTCACCAACATCCTTCTCGCCTCATCCATAACATCATCAAGATCTGAGTCAGCCACCGTCGTAGCTGCTCTAGTAACATTCACTTCCCGAACCTGTGCAGCAGAGACCTGCACCTCTTCTTGCGGATCAAACCAGTCCATGTCGAAGAATCCTTGGCCGCCAAATGCAGCATCAAGGTCTACATCCTCCTCAGCCGACACAACAGGCACAGCAGGTACATCTCGAGGTGCTCCTACCTGTCGTGGTTGAGGGTCTCTGAACTCATCCCCACGAGCTGGCACATACCCCGGGTTTATTAAGTACCCAAAGAGTGGAGGATGCCTTGGACGCAGTTCAGGCTTGCTCCTCGCACTGGATGTGCGGCATTGAGCGAAGATACGTTTGCTCACATTCTCCACGTATCGTATTGGACGTCGTTGAGGCAAATTTGGAGCCACATGGTTCAAGATCATCTGGATGAATCTTGGATACATTATGAACCGCTCACGAGCCATCGCCCTCCTCTGTCTGTCGATCTCATAAAAGACCATCTGACTAAAGCTATAACGTTTTTTATAAGTCAGAGCAGTCATTGCTGGCTGCATGGTCGCACCCATTCCGTCAGTACCCGCCTTCCTCCCAGACATACACACAATCATGACGTGCATGAGGAAGCGCCACTGATCTAGCAGGAACCCCTTCCGTCTCTGGGTATCGCCCAAGGGACCAGAATATCCCATTCGTAGGAATGCTCCATCACGAAACGGAGCCACAAAGTCAGTTGGGTCGTCCCGAGTCTCCTCTCCAAGACGTAACGCCACCCGTATTTGTTCAGACGAGAACTGAACTTCTTGGTTGTTGACGGTTGCTCGCATAACCGGGGGCTCAACACGGCAATCGTATTCCACCGTCTGCCAGAAATCCTCGATATTGGGTAAGGATATCGGCAGAGTCGTCGTGATTGCGTGGAATATCCTCGAGCGAATGAGGAATGTGATGATCTCACGGTAGTCTTCAACTCCGCTCGCTTCCGGGTCTAAGGTAATGTACATATTGTGACCCGGAAAAAATTGCCTCTGGTTATCTCCGTCATCGCCTCCAGCACCTCCAGCACCTGCTACTGCAGCCATATCTGCAACAAACGAACCAAGTTAGATACACGTTAAGGTTTAACACAAGTTCGCTTATTACCATGAGCGAAGTTGTGATAACTTCTGTATAGGCGAAGTTAACGTTGGGGCGAAGTTGGGCACAACTTCGCTTCAACGTTAAGTTCGTCTAATGACTAATCAGAAAAAGGTCCAGGCGAAGTTGATGTTGGGGCGAACTTGGGCACAACTTCGCTTCAACGTTAAGTTCGCCTTACCACAACATCGCCTCAGGTGAAGTTAATGACAACATCGCCTCGGGCGAAGATAAGCATCAGGCGAAGTTACGGATAACTTCGCTGAAACCCTAAGTTCGCCTGAATATGAATCGGCGACAGATAGATTGATTCAAACTCGAAAATCTGAGGTTTTCTGGGTATTTTGACGATTTAGGACTCTTAAACTCAAGCTTTTAAGGATATGTTGACGATCAGTTTGGTTATTAACACGTAACAACAAGATTTGAAAGTCCGATTTGAAGGTCCGACGGTTCGAGGTTCATAATCGGGTCGAAACGACCACTGATTATCATTGAAGAACAATGATTATACAATGTAATGGCATCACGAACCTTGAAACGTAACGGAAACTGGGAAAAATAACAAGTAATCGGAATAACGACAAGTTCGCCGGATAACCAAACGATAAGTTCGCCGAGAAATATTCAATAAGTTCGCTGAGATTAGAAATTATGAACACTGTTGACCTTTAGAATTCTTTATATAGGGGCGGAGTTAAACAGGCGAAGTTACGGTTAACTTCGCCTAGGCGAAGTTATTCACAAGTTCGCCTGTTTAACAACATCGCCTATATTTACAATATCAACCCTTATAATTCGAAAATTTTGCAATTAAGTTCTAAAACTTCCCTTTAAGAATTTAAATGACACGATCAAGTCCAAGTAACCAGATACAAAATTATAAAACTACCTAAGTACAAGAAACTTTTTTTAAAAAATAAAGTATAAGGGATCAAATTTCAGTCTCGATAGGGACTACTACGTTTTAGAAAAGATCCGAACAGGAATCATACTAATTACGTGATTGTCACATAGATCCGTGTTTAGCTGTATTATGACATAAAGAAACAGGTTGTAAGCAGGTAAATAACTTAAGATGGTTTTCATCGTTTCTGTGATACGAGTTAAGTTCAATTAAGCTTAAAAATTAAGTGGGCAACAACTCAGAGATTATGATGCCTCCTATCTATTCTCAAAGCGTATTTGGCTTTCCCCAAGTCACCCCGAATTGACTTCGACCCATAGTGTCTGATTAAGTTTGTAAGTACTCTTCATCTGCTTCCCGTTCTCTTTCTTACTCCATGATTGAGAAGTATTGACATTGTCAGCTCTAGAATGTTTCAATAACTCATAAGAATTTTTTTTTTTTTTTATGATAAACATTTACATAGACTTCAGAGTAGTAACCAACTGCAAGTCCCGAATCTGGATCATTGCAGTTTCTTGAAACGCTATCTTCACGGGAATCAGAACACTTACGGGCTCGTGTATGACTGGGTAATCGCTTTTCTGCCTATCATTCGGAAATATATATATGAAGACATGCAAAACTCGTAAGGAGTTTCCACGTAAAATCAAGTAGTTTTAGTTTGTATCACATCTACTTTTACGCACCATAAAAAGTTACCATGACATACAATGACTGTCCTAAAGCCTTTTAAGCCTAATAACTTCACTAGTTAAGCACACAGAATCAGTATATCTATCATTTTCCAAGGTTGGATCAATTTTCTGTTAAACATAGCTAACGAACTTCTTACGAAGTAGTAGACTTGAAAAATAATTTCATTTCCCTTAAAAAAAAATTTTAACATTAATCGCCCCGACCAAAACAAAGTCTTCAGGTAAACGGCTATCCCGAAGATCCAATGGATCAGCTGGACCGACCACATACTAGTATGTGTCCTTCTAACTAATTAATATGATCGACTAATTTTAAGCGAAAGAATGAAAACTCATCATAAACCGCCCCGGTCACTTTCAGTCATCTGGTTAATGGCTATCCTCAAAATCTACAAGTAGAAAATGAGGACCAAAACATATCCGAAGACAAGTCCTTCAAACTGAGGTAACCGACATATTTTAAGCGATAGTGACGTTTTTTTTTTTTTTTTTTTTTTAAATATAACATGAAAAGCATGTTTACTCGGGATTGATCATCCCATTCAGCTCGATAAGGTTTTGAAATCTTGTTTTGTCAAACGCTTTAGTATAAAGATCAGCGAAATTATCAAGCGTATCCACCTTTTCAAGCACAATCAGTTTCTTCTCAGCACAATCCCGTATAAAATGATGACGTATGTCAATATGTTTAGTTTTACTGTGCTTCACGGGATTGTTAGTTACTGAGATAGCAGCTGTGTTATCAATGCAAATAGGAGTAAGTAAGAAATTCAGACCATAGTCGCGCAACTGTTGTTGAATCCAAAGAACCTGGGAGCAGCAGTTGGATCCTGCCATGTATTCTGCTTCACAGGTTGAAATTGCGACTGAAGTCTGCTTCTTGCATTGCCACGACACCAATCTGCCACCAAGAAACTGACATCCTCCAGTTGTTGACTTCCGACTCTGATTGCACCCTCCATAATCATAATCTGTGTAAGCGACTAGCTCCAAGTCTCCTCCTCTCGGGTACCACAACCCCAGCTTCGGTTTGCCCTTGAGATACCGCATGATCCTCTTCACACCCTTCATGTGAGATTCCTTTGGGTTTGCCTGAAAACGAGCACAAAGACAAACAGCAAACATTATATCAGGCCTAGAAGCAGTTAAGTACATTAAAGAACCTATAATAGCCCGATACTGAGTTGGGTCCACATCTGCATCACCGTCTGACTCAGCACCCAATTTGTGATTGACGCAGATTGGAGTGTCGAATGGAGTGCTGTCCTCCATCTTGAAGCGTTTGAGCACATCATGGACATACTTGGTCTGATGAATGAACATCCCATCCTTCTTCTGATCAACCTGCAATCCTAAAAAGAAAGTTAGTTCACCCATAGCACTCATTTCAAACCTTTTCTTCATGACGGCCTCAAACTCCTGACACATGGAGACTTTAGATGCAGCAAAGATAATGTCATCCACGTAGACTTGCACCAGCAGGAAGTCGCTTCCTTCTCTCTTAACGAACAACGTGTTATCAATCTTCCCTCTTTCAAACCCATTTTCAAGCAAGTAATCTGATAAAGTTGAATACCAGGCACGAGGTGCCTGATGTAGTCCATACAATGCCTTGCTTAACTTGTACACGTGATCAGGAAAGTCTGGGTCAGGAAAACCTGGAGGTTGCTCAACATACACTACCTCATCAACTTTCCCATTCAGAAACGCACTCTTCACATCCAACTGAAATACCTTCATCTTCTTATAAGCAGCGAACGCCAAAAACAATCTAATGGCTTCCAACCTTGCGACAGGAGCGAACACTTCATTATAATCAATCCCCTCTTGTTGATTAAAACCTTTAACGACTAGCCTCACCTTGTTTCTTATGATAATCCCTTTCTCATCTCTCTTGCACTTAAACACCCATTTTGTGCCTATCGCATGCACATGCTTCGGTTTTTCAACCAAAGTCCAAACTTCCCTTTTCTTGAATTGAGCCAACTCTTCTTGCATAGCTTCGACCCACGAGCTGTCCTTGAGAGCCATTTGATAATTCTTCGGTTCAATCTGGCTGATAAAGCAGGTGTACAAGCATTCGTTGATTATCCCTGTCTCCTTGATGCTTGTGTAAACACAGGTGTGCTCATTCAAGCTACGTCTTGTTTGTACACCGGAGGACACATCACCAATCACATTCTCCAAAGGGTGATCTTTATGAATTCTCGTGGTCGGAACAGAACCGACATGCAAATTGTCTTCCAAGTTAGAAGAGAGCTCGTCAATGGTTGTTTCATGCGGAGAGTGAAATGGATTGAAAAATTCTTCTTCAGTCGAGGTAGCAGGGGTATCGACAGCATTTGATGCGGAAGGTTGACATTTATCGATCAGCTGTCTTTGAAATAGGTTTTCTTCCTCATCAAGGATCATCTTCGTAGCAACTCTCTCTTCTTCTTCAGCAATATCCAAATACGGTATGTTAAAAGACTTAAAAAGTTTAACATAGTCGAAAAACTCAGCAGGTCCGTTGCTTGGTTTTGGCGGTTGGTAACTTGTGATATCGGTGTTACATACCACCTCAACCTTGCTGGTCGATGTATTGAAGACACGTCTGTTGGGAGTCCCAACAACATAACCGACTAAGATTCCTTCATCGGCTACTTCACCAAATTTAGAATTTGTCTTCAAAATTGAACAAGGGGACCCGAATGGTTCAAGACCACTCAAGTTGGGCTTTCTCCCATGCATAAGCTCATAACACGTTTTACCAAGTCTTTTAACAGTTAAGACTCTATTCAGAACATAACAGGCTGTAGCAACAGCTTCAGCCCAAAACACCACAGGAAGCTTTGAATCAGCCAGCATTGTTCTGGCTCCTTCAATTAATGTTCTGTTCTTCCTTTCAGCCACTCCATTCTGTTGCGGTGTATACGGAGTGCTGTATTGGTGTTCAATCCCTCTCTGAAGGCAGAAGATCTCCATCTCAAAATTCTTGAACTCCGTTCCATTGTCACTCCTGATGAACTTAACCCTTTTATCCATAATGTTCTCAACTTTGGTAATAAAATTCTTCACCATCTGAGCCGTTTCGTCTTTTGATTTCAGGAAATACACCCACGAATATCGTGAGTAGTCATCAGTGATCACCAAGCAATAAGAAGTACCTCCTAGACTTTTTGCATTCACGGGACCGAAGAGATCCATGTGAAGCAATTCTAGAGTACTGGCAATTGAATTGACTTTCTTGGTGAGATGGGATTTCTTGTGCTGCTTTCCCTTCTTGCACGCTATACATTTATCTTCAAAATTGAAATTCTTCAAGGGAACGCCCAGCACAAGTCCATTCCTGACAATGTGGTTCATCTTCCGAAGATGAATGTGCCCCATTCTCCTATGCCACAATTCGGATTCTGATTCACTCGCTTTTGTCATAAGGCATGATTCTGCCGTGGCCATTTCAGTTGATCTCATATCCATAATATATGTATTTCTTTCACGTGGAGCCTTCATCACAATCCACTCCTCTGGTATCTGAAAACCAGGTTTCAATACAATTACCTCATTCTTTGTAAAATGAACGGTGTACTCCTTATCACAGATCTGCGACACACTCAGCAGATTGTGCTTCAATTCTTCTACAAAGTTAACCTTCTCCAAAGTCATCTTTCCGTTTGACACCGTTCCAATTCCAGTAATCTTGCCACCACTTTCACCGGCAAAGCTCACTCTCCCTCCTTGAACAGGTTTCAAATCGTGTAACAAGTATTTATTACCCGTCATGTGCCGGGAACAGCCGCTATCTACAACCCAAAGATTGTTGGCAGCCCTGTTCAACTGTTCCTGCACAATAAAGCAAAAGATTAGAATTTAGGGACCCAAGACCAATTGGTCTTGGATCTATACATCCCAAACTTTGGCTTTCCAAAGTTAGTATCTCGAAAATTCCTGTAAGTCCTATTAGGAAACCTCCTTGAAGATTGATTGTGAGGCCTACCAACCCTTTGTGAATTGAAAGAACTATAACTTGTGGTTTGGTTATTAGCAGTGTAAAACTGAGATTTGTTTCTATGAAAACCTGAATTAGTCACATTTTTGAATTTTGAATGGTTTTCATTTTTAGCAGTATGATAATTACTATTAGGCTTATTCTCAGTTTTAGTAGGCCTTACACCTCTGAATCGCTGCTTCAGAGGGCAATCTGCAACTAGGTGCCCTAATTGATTACATCTAAAACAACACCTATGCTCAACTTTTTTATCAACCGGTGTTTTAGATGTCGAGGCTTTATTACCGCCCGTTCGTCTCACATATGGTGGGACGTACGGGTTTAGTGGAGTACTCTTTTTATTCGTCTTATCTTTTTCTCCACCATTGGGTAATACCACCTCCTCTTTTGCCTTACCAGACTCGGATGACTTATCCGAATCCGATGAGACTGGACTTGGATCAGAAATTTTAACACTTGAAATAGGCGAACTTGTTTCGCCTCCACTAACATTTGGTTCTTTACAAGTTATTTTAACTGGTATTGTCTGAGCAACCTCAAAATCAACAGATTTCTGAACACTAGGGTTAAAAGTGTAATTGTGATTATAAGGTGGTGGAACCTCATGATAACCGATTCCTCCTCTCTTAGCAGAGGAACCTTGATCACTAACAAGGTGATCAAGAATAGCAGAAGAATTTCTAAACTGCTCTAGTTTTCTATTCAGTTCCACCACTTTTACCTGGTGATCAGCAATCTGTTTTTCTCTATCAGCAATTAGTTTGGTTTTTTCTTCCAAAACTTCATAACTTAAATCAATCACTTCAATTTTTTCAGCAAGTTTTGTTTTTAAACTTTTAACATCTTTTTCGCAAGCTTTTATTTTGACTTTATAGCTATTTTCTCTTGCTTTTGTAAAATGATGATCTTCTTTTAAGGTTTTAAATTCAGCATCCAACCTAACATACTGATCGGTTATAGTTGCTAATTGCTCAGACAAGTTTTCACATTTAGAGCATTTAAGTTTAGAACATACCTCGGAGAGCTGGTCATTAACGTCTGCCATAAGAGCTTTTTCCTCTCCGGTAACCTTCTCACTTTCTTCAGTTTCTACCTTTGCCAAATTTTCCTGCTCAAAAGTTTCTTTAGAAAGCAGGTTCCAGTTGTATTCGCCATCTTCTCTGGACATCATGGCACTATAATCTTTTCTACCCTCACTTTGCTGTGGAGACCTACCCTGACTTCGTTCCACACGCTCATTCCTGCATTCTTTTGCAAAGTGACCGTTTTGCTGACAATTGTAGCATCTCACCTTCGTCTTGTCAAACCCTGGCTTTCCACTGACAAACTTTCTTCCGGACTTCCTCATAAACCGCTTCACTCTTCTTACGATCATGGCCATCTGCCATTGCAGATCCATTTCCTCCAGATCATCAGCATCAATCTGGTCATAATCTTCATCCAACATAGCTGGATCAACAACCTTCCCTTGAATGTAGTTCTCATAGGAAGCAATAAAAGAAGCATAGAGACCAAACTGCTCTTCAGCAGACTTGACACTCATAGGCATCTTGGAGTAGTTGTTGCTGGGAATACTTGGAGAACAACTACTCTTGCTTACCTGGGGTTGAGAACCACTCGATCCAGCTGCTACATAGCAAACATCCCCATTTGTGTTAACTGACACATGCCCCTCATGTGATGAGTTGGGGCCCGACTCTCCCTTTGTGTAGTAGGCAGCAGATTCAGTCTTCGATCCTGAGCTAGTGTTGACTTTAGCTCCATACATAACTGGATCTTGAACCTGATCCATAGGTGTCTCTTTTCTGACCATGTTAAGCTCAAAGGTTCTGAGCTTGTTGACTGCCGTTTCAAGATCATATGTGGGAAAGTCCATGTCTTCCCTCATCAGCACAGTGTACATCTCCCATTTTGGTGGGAGAGCATCTAGAAGCTTCTCAACTATTTCTTCTTCTCGGTAGGAAATTGAATAGTTGCT
This sequence comes from Bidens hawaiensis, assembly GCF_021521415.1. Classification (NCBI taxonomy): domain Eukaryota; kingdom Viridiplantae; phylum Streptophyta; class Magnoliopsida; order Asterales; family Asteraceae; genus Bidens; species Bidens hawaiensis. The sequence continues at coordinate 2,785,277 of NW_027491014.1, forward strand.
CAATTCAGTCATCAGATGGTAATATCGAGTGATAATATCATCTAAGGATTCATTCTTCAAATACTTGAAGACTGAGAACTGGGTTTTAAGCAATTTTATCTTCGAAGCACGGATTCCTACATTCCCTTCAAATCTGTTCTCAAGAGCTTCCCAAAGCTCTCTTGCTGACGTATACTTTCTGAACGTATGAAGGATCTCTTGAGGAAGAGCCATAGTAATAGCAGCATGAGCCTTGCTCTCGGCCTCATACATCTTTTTCTCTTCTTCTTCCATTTTACTATACTTTTTAATTTGATCACGACCTTCATACTCCATAACTGGTGGAATATAACCATCCTGGATGCATACCCACATTTCGCATCCTGGTATTTGACGTATTGTATGAACCGATCCTTCCATGCAACGAAATCGGTTCCCTTCAGCAATCTTGGGGCCTTGGTAGCTGACCCTGCTTCAACTTCCATCTTCACTAACTCAGAGATGTTGATCGACGACATCTTTCCCGAAAAGTAAGAAACCTGAAAAATTAAAATTTTTTTTTTTTTTATGATAAAGTACTGTAGGCGAAGCTACGGATAACTTCGCTTGAAGTAGGCGAAGTTGTAGAGAACTTCGCTGAAGAACTTCGCTGATAACACTACTGATTAACTTCGCTGATTCTTAACTTCGCTTGAGGTAAGCGAACTTAAGAGGTAGGCGAAGTTGTAGAGAACTTCGCTTGAGTTAGGCGAACTTGAGAAGGTAGGCGAAGTTGTGGATAACTTCGCTTAACCTTATATCTTCGCTGAAACCCTACGCACAGTGACGGCAACTTCGCCTGATGAACACGGAAGATTTGCAGATGTGTAAGTCGGATTTTAACGAGGTTTTTGACGGTGTAAAGGCTTGAACAAGATGGTAGGAGGTAAGAATGATCAAAAACACAGAAAACACGTCCCGCGAATAGTCGAAACGGGACGATTTCTACACCCGCGTGAATATCCCGAACCACACAATCGAGCAAATGATCTGATACCAATTGTAGGTTCCCTGGACGGATCACACGAGATATCTCGGTCTACTCAGGTGCAGAATCCCTGCGTAGATCGTTACGAGCGTAGAAAGCAAATCAAACAAACACACACGAATAAACCGAAACATGTTATATATTAATAACTGAACTCATGTGATATGAATCACTGATACAGACTCTCGTCCTCACGTTACAATGAACTCAAACCAGCTTAGATCAACTCGATGAACTTCCTCAACACTAAGCCGTAACCTAGTATAAATACACGACAACTTCGCCTGATATGTTCAGACGAAGTTGTCCATAACTTCGCTTGTTCAACAAGTTCGCCTAAGCGAACTTGTTAACAACTTCGCTTAAACAAAAACATAAATAACATTACAGACTCGATTACAGACACTAGACTATGAACTACTGACATTTATGCACCAACAAGTCTGAAAAGTAACTGCGGGTGGCATTGAAACAGGCAACCCCACAGTAGCAACCAACGTTGACTCAACAAATCTTGCAACAACCTCCGATAGAGTGACAGTAGGAGGTGGCAGGCAGACTATCTCCGGAGCAGTAAACTGAAACGTGGTAGGAGGAATACCAAATGATGATGATGTTGGCACCACGGGAACACTTGAGGTGATCGGTACTGTCACAGTCATCGAAACAGGAACCATAGTCATACCAGATAACGAGGGTAGAGAGAAACTAACCACCCTTGAGCTTTCACCCACTCCTGAACTTTCACCAGCTCTGACCTTTTTCGATCTTCGTATCAACTTGTCTGACTCCTCCTCTTAATCAGATTCACTGTCATCCGAGTCTTTCTTTCTCTTGCCATGTATTCTTTCTTGTCTAACCAGAATCTGTTGTGCTTCAGCGATATCATCAGCGGAGGAGTCAGAGTCGGTTCTCTCAGAATCTGCTACAGACGTAGCTACCATCGATACATTCACACCAGATGCCTCAGCTACTGAGGCTCGAACCTCAGCAGCTGGATCAATTTGTTCCATGTCAAAGAACCCTTGGCCACCAAAGGCTGCTTCAAGATCGACCTGTTCTTCCGGAGCTGCAACAGGATCAGCAGGCAGTGCTTGCTATACAGCAGGTGGTGGTTGAACCACAGGAGGTGGTTGAGGAACATTAGCCTGTTGCGGTTCCGGGTCACGAAATTCATCTCCTTAAGGAGCAATATAAGCAGGGTTCACCAAATAACCGAACAATGCAGTGTGCCGCGGACGAAGCTCTGGTTTGCTACGAGCACTTGACGACCTATATTGCGCAAAGATTCTCTTACTTACACTCTCAACATAAAGAATAGGGCGTCGTTGAGGCAGCGTAGGGGCTACATGATTCAAAATCATCTGTAAAAATCTCGGGTACATTAAAAATCTTTCCCTGGCAACCGCGCGTCTCTGACGATCAATTTCATAAAACACCATCTGACTAAAGCTGTAGGGCTTGTTGTAAGTCAGGGCTGTCATTGCAGATTGCATCGTTGCCCCCATACCGTCAGTACCAACTTTACGACCAGGCATGCACACTATCATAACGTGCCTCAGAAAACGCCACTGATCTAATAGAAATCCCTTTCTCCTCTGAGTATCACCCAACGGACCCGAATAGCCCATACGTAGAAATGCACCATCTCTGAACGGAGCCGGAAAATCTGTTGGATCATCTGTAGTTTCAGCCCCGAGCTGCAAGGCGACTCTGATTTGATCTACCGAGAACTGCACCACCTGATTGTTCACTGTAGCGCGCATAACCGGAGGATCAACTCTACAGTCATATTCTACCGTTCGCCAAAAGTCTTCAATATTTGGTAGAGAAATGGGGAGAGTAATAGTGATGGCGTGAAAAATACGTGAGCGAACGAGGAAGGAGATGATCTCGCGATAGTCGTCGATACCACTAGCATCCGGATCCAAAGTAATATACATGTTGTGACCCGGAAAGAACTGTCGGTTGTTGTCACCACCTTCGTCACCACCAGCACCACCAGCCCCTGCCATAGCAGCCATATCTGCACAACAAACGGTCTAAGTTAGAACATTGTCGTAGCAGATCATAACTTCGCCTGTTACCATGAGCGAAGTTATGATAACATCTAATGAACTTTTAAATAATAAAAGCTTGAGCAGGCGAAGTTAAACCTAAGGCGAAGTTGAAGATAACTTCGCCTAATCCTTACTTCGCCTGAGAACAAACCAGGCTAATTGAATTAAAACAAACTTGAGCAGGCGAAGGTATACCTAGGGCGAAGTTGAGAACAACTTCGCCTCAACCCTAACTTCGCCTGTTACTGAAACGGCGCAAACAGATGATTATTTCAAGGTTTGATTAAAACCATTAATATGAATTATAGGATAAACCGATCCTACACACCTTTATCACGGACAAGAAATAGATAAAAATGAGGTTCGATTCAAGGATCAAGTTCGCCGAGGTTCGGAGTGTTGGTATAAGTTCGCCGAGTGTTTGTAGATAGGAAAGTATTTGACCAAGTTGACCCATGTTACACCTTTTATACTTTTGAAAATACAAGGGCGAAGTTATTGTTAACTTCGCTTACTGTTAACTTCGCCCCTGAACAACTTCGCTGTAAAACAGCTTATCATTAACTTCGCTTATGGTCAACCAGGTGATCAACTTCGCCTCTTTACCTTATCAGTAAGTTCGCCTATTTTAATTTACAAACAAACCTTATAAATTTGATCAAAATGCAACTGGCTTTTAAGAACCAAGTAACCAAGTTTTAAACCAGAAAACAAAATATGCAATGAAAATATTAGTAATTAAATAAACGGGATCAAATTTCAGTCTTGACGAGAACCTGCATGTTTTAGAAAAGATCCGAACAGGAATCATACTAATTAAGTGGCTGTCACATAGATGCATGTTCAGCGATATTGTGTCATAAAGAAACAGGTTGTAAGCAGGTATAAAACTTAGTATGGTTTTCATCGCTTCTGTGATACGGATTAGGTTCAATTAAGCTCAAACTTTAGATGGACATCACATGAGAGATTGTGATGCCTCCTATCTATTCTCAAAGCGTATTTGGCTTTCCCCAAGTCACCCCGAGTTGACCTCGACCCGTAGTGTCTGATTAAACAGTAAGTACATATCGATCTTTAGAGTCTTCTTCCCGTTCTCTTTCTTACCTCTTGATTGATATTTGAAACAACATAAGCTTCAGAAGGCTCAACAACATATTTTTTTTTTAAAGATATTAATACAGCTTCAAATAATAGACAACTGCAAGTCCCGAATCTGAATCACTGCAGGTACTTGACACACCATCTTCTCGGGAATCAGAACACTCACGGGCTCGTGTATGACTGGGTAATCACTTTTCTGCCTATCATTCGGAAAGATGTATATGGAGACATGCACAACTCAGAATGATTCTCCACATTAAATTGAGGAGATTTAGTTTGTATCACTTCTACTTTTACGCACCATAGTAAGCTACCATAACATACAATGGCTGTTCTAGAGTCTTTTAGGCCTAATAACTTCACCAGTTAAGCACACAGAATTAGTTTTCTATCACTTTCCAAGGTTGGATCAATTTTCTTTTAAACATTGTATTGAAACTTCTATCACCCCGATCAAGTCAAAGTCTTCAAGTAAACGGCTATCCTGAAGATCCAATGGATCAACTGGACCAATCACATACGAGTATGTGTCCTTCTAACTAAGTATGAACGACTATTTTTCAGCGAAAGAATAAAAACCCATTATAAACCGCCCCGGTCACTTTCAGTCATCTGGTTAATGGCTATCATCATAATCTACTAGTAGAAGTAAGGACCAAACATATCCGAAGATGTGTCCTTCAAACTGAAGCAACCGACATAATTCTAAGCGATAGTGATGTTTTTTTTTATATATATAAAAACAAAAAAAACAAGGTTACTCAGGATTGATCATCCCATTAAGCTCAACAAGATTTTGAAAACGGGATCGGTCAAACGCTTTTGTAAAAAAGATCGGCGAAATTATCCAAAGAATCAACCTTTTCAAGCACAATTAATTTCTTCTCAGCACAATCCCGTATAAAATGATGACGAATGTCAATATGTTTAGTTTTGCTGTGTTTGACGGGATTGTTAGTTACTGAGATTGCAGCAGTGTTATCAATGCAAATAGGAGTTTCAGTGAAATTCAGACCGTAATCGCGCAATTGTTGTTGTATCCATAGAACCTGAGAGCAGCAGTTTGATGCTGCCATGTACTCTGCTTCGTAGGTGGAAATGGCTACTGAGGTCTGCTTTTTGCACTACCACGACACCAATCTTCCTCCCAGAAACTGACATCCACCGGTTGTTGACTTCCTGTTTTGATTGCAACCTCCATAGTCAGAATCTGTATAAGCTACCAAGTCCAGTTCTCCCCCTTTCGTGTACCACAAACCCAACTTAGGCTTGCCTTTGAGATACCGCAATATCCTCTTCACTCCCTTCATGTGAGATTCCTTCGGGCTTGCCTGAAAACGACCACAAAGACAAACTGCAAACATAATGTCAGGTCTAGATGCAGTTTGATACATTAAAGAACCTATGATTGCTCGATATTGGGTGGGATCAACGTCTTCATCACTGTCAGAATCAGCACCCAGTTTGTGGTTGACGCAAACTGGAGTATCAAATGGGGTGCTATCGTCCATCTTGAAGCGTTTGAGCACATCATGGACATATTTTGTTTGATGAATAAACATCCCATCTTTCTTCTGATCTACCTGCATTCCCAAAAAGAAAGTTAATTCGCCCATGGCGCTCATTTCACACCTCTTTTTCATGACTGCTTCAAATTCCTGACACATGGCGACTTTTGATGCAGCAAAAATGATGTCGTCCACATAGACTTGAACTAGTAGAAAATCTCCCCCTTTTCTCTTGACAAACAGCGTGCTATCGATCTTTCCTCTTTCGAACCCATTCTCAAGCAAGTAATCGGACAAGGTTGCGTACCAGGCACGAGGTGCCTGATGTAGCCCGTATAAAGCTTTACTCAGTTTGTACACATGATCAGGAAAATCAGGGTCAGGGAATCCCGGAGGTTGTTCAACATACACCACCTCATCGACTTTACCATTAAGAAAGACACTTTTCACATCTAACTGGAACACTTTCATCTCTTTGTGTGCAGCAAATGCCAGAAATAGTCGAATTGCCTCCAATCTTGCCACAGGAGCAAACACTTCGTTGTAGTCGATTCCTTCTTGCTGATTAAACCCTTTTACTACCAGTCTTGCCTTGTTCCGTATGATTATCCCTTTCTCATCTCTCTTACATTTAAAAACCCACTTTGTACCGATAGAAATTACATTCTGTGGTTTTTAAACTAATTTCCATACTTCCATCTTCTCAAACTATGCTAATTCTTCTTGCATGGCTTCGACCCACGAGCTATCCTTTAGAGCCATTTGATAATTCTTCGGTTCAATCTGGCTGATGAAGCAGGTGTACAAGCATTCGTTTATGATACCCGTGTCTTTAATGCTTGCATAAACACATGTGTGTTCATCCAAACTTCTTCTAGTTTGAACACGGTCAGACAGATTACCTATCACGTTCTCCGAATGGTGATTTTTGTGAATTCCAGTAGTCTGAACCGGACCGACTTCCAGATTGTTTTCTAAATTCGAAGAGAGTTCATCAGTGTGTGATTGATGTTGAGAGTGAAACGGATTGTAGAATTCTTCTTCAGTAGAGGCAGTAGGAGTATCAATGGCACTTGACGAGGAAGGTTGACTTTCGTCGTATCGCGGACGCTGCACAATATTCTCCTCCTCGTCATACAGAATCTGTGAAGCAATTTTCTCATCAACTTCTGCAAAATCCGAGTAAGGCATATTAAAAGATTTGAATAGTTTATCATAGTCGAAAGCTTCAGCGGGTCCCATGCTAGGCCTTGGTGATTTGTAACTCGTAATGTCAGTGTTACATACCACCTCAACCTTGCTGTTCGATAAATTAAAGACTCTTCTGTTGGGAGTCCCAACAACATATCCGACTAAAATACCTTCCTCGGCTTTTGTCACCAAATTTTGAGTTTGTCTTTAATATCGAACATGGGGACCCGAAAGGTTCGAGACCATTCAAGTTTGGCTTTCTACCATGCATGAGTTCATAACAAGTTTTATTTAATCTTTTAACAGTTAAAACACGATTAAGGATATAACAGGCTGTGGTAAAAGCTTCAGCCCAGAACACCACAGGAAGTTTAGCATCTGCCAGCATGGTTCTGGCTCCTTCGATTAGTGTTCTATTCTTCCTCTCAGCTACCCCATTTTGCTGCGGAGTATACGGGGCGCTGTACTGATGTTCTATCCCTTTTTGTAAGCAGAACATCTCCATCTGGTAGTTCTTGAATTCTGTACCATTATCACTCCTGATATACTTAACCTTTCTCCCAACAATATTTTCAACCTTGGTAATCAAGTTAATTACCAACTGAATTGTCTCATCTTTTGCCTTCAGAAAGTATACCCAAGAGTATCGAGAGTAATCATCGGTTACAACCAAGCAGTATGACGTTCCACCTAGACTCTTTACATTCATGGGACCAAAGAGGTCCATGTGAAGTAGGTCTAGGGTACTGACAAATGAGTTAACCTTCTTGGAGTGATGAGGTTTTTTGTGTTGCTTTCCCTTCTTGCACGACAAGCATTAATCTTCAAAGTTAAAATTCTTCAAGGGAACTCCAAGCACCAGCCCATTCTTGACAATGTAATTCATTTTGCGAAGATGTATATGTCCCATTCTTCGATGCCATAACTCTGACTCAGACTCAGTTGCCTTTGACAGAAGACATGACTCTTCTGTTGTCATCTCAGTTGACCTCATATCCATTACATACGTGTTCTTTTCTCTTGGAGCTCTCATCACCACCCAGGCCTCTGGTATCTTGAAACCAGGAAAAAGAACTATTGCCTCATTTTTAGTAAAATGCACCGTGTATTCTTTGTCACAAATTTGAGACGCACTTAACAAGTTATGCTTCAACTCTTTAACAAAATTCACCTTCTCTAACTTCATTCTTCCATTAGTCACAGTTCCAATACCACTAATTCTACCTCCACTCTCTCCAGCGAAACTAACCCTTCCTCCTTGAACAGATTTTCAGTCACGTAACAATTTCTTGTTACCAGTCATGTGCCGGGAACAGCCACTGTCAACAACCCACGTATTTTTTACAGCCCTGTTTGACTGTTCCTGCACAATTAAAGAAATATATTAAAATCTGGGGACCCAAGACCTACTGGTCTTGGGTCGATTAAATCTGCTGATCGGCATCCAGTATTTTGGTTGCCCAAAGTCAGTTTGAGGATGATTTCTGTAAGTTCTGAAAGGAAACCTTCTAGAGGATTGGCTATGAGGCCATCCAAACCTTAGTGAATTAACTGAATTATAATTGTTGGTTTGGTAGTTAACTGGGAAAAAATGAGACCGATTTCTTTGAAATCTTGGATTAGTCCAATGTCTGAAATTTGGTGTGTTCGCATTCTTACCAGTATCATAATTAATATTCGTTGTATTCTCAGTTTTTGGAGGCCTCATACCTCTAAATTTTCTCTGGTTTAGAGGAAAATCAGCAATAAGGTGTCCTACTTGATTGCATCTGAAAAAACTTCTGTATTCAACTTTCGTCTCAACAGTTGTTGCAGATGTCGAGGTTGCATTACTACCCGTTTGTCTAACATATGGTGGGACAGAAAGATTTAGGGAAGAATTCTTTTTATCGGGCTTATATTCCTCCCCACGTTTTAGTAACACTACCTCTTTTTTATCTCACCCAATTCGGATGACTTTTCCGAATTTGATGAGGCAGAGCTAGGGACAGAGATCGCAACGTTAGAACTTGGCTTGCTCGTCTCGCTCTTATTAACTTCAGGTTCTTTAGTAGAAATTTTGATTGGAACTGTCTGACTAATCTCAACATTCGCAGATTGCTGATTACTAGGATTATAAGTATAGTTATTGTTATACGGTGGAGAAACTTCAGAATATCCAATTCCCCCTTTGTTAACCGGGGAACGTTGAACACTTATGATGTGATCTAGCATTGCTGATAAATTTCTAAATTGTTCAATTTTTCTGTTTAGTTCCACCACTTTTACCTGGTAATCAGCTATCTGTTTATCTTTTTCAGCAATTAGTTTAGTTTTTTCTTCTAACACTTCTTAACTAAGATCAATTACTTGTATTTTTTTAGCTAGACTGGCTTTAAGACTTCTGATATCCTTTTCACTAGCTTTTATTTTTACCGAGTAATTGTTTTCTCTAGTTTTAGTATAGTGATGATCTTCTTTTAAGGTTTTAAATTGTGTGTCCAAACTAACAAACTAATCAGTTATTGTTTTCAATTGTTCAGACAGATTTTCACATTTTATACAATGAAGTTCAGAACTTATCTCAGAGAGCTGATCGTTCAGTTCTGCCATATATGCTTGATTTTCTCCCGTCTCCTTCTCACTTCCTCCAGTTTCGATGTTTACCAAATTAGCCTGTTCGAACACTTCCTCAAATTGTATATTCCAGTTGTATCCACCATTCTGTCTAGATACCATAGCCCTATTCTCACTACCTCCCCCATTCTGTTGTACAGGCCTGTTCTGACTTCGTTCGACTCTCTCATTTGTACATTCCTTAGCAAAGTGACCATTTTGTTGACAGTTGTAACATCGAACCTTTGATTTATCAAACCCTGGTCTTTCTCCAATGAAATTTCTACCCGTTTTCTTCATGAATCTCTTTACCCTTCTTACTATCATAGCCATCTGCCACTGCAGGTCCATCTCTTCCAAATCATCAGCATCGATCTGATCATAATCTTCATCCAAAGTTGCAGGGTCGACTATTTTACCTTTGATGTAGTTCTCATAAGATGCAATGAAGGTTGCATAGAGAGCAAACTGCTGTTCAGCTGATTTAACACTCATGGGCATCTGTGAGTAGTTATAGCTTGGAACATTTGACGAGAAATTTCCAGTTGTGGCTTGAGGTTTTGAAGGATTACTACCTCCAGCTACGAAACATACGTCGCCATCCATATTGAGAATCACATGACCATCGCGAGTTGATTCTCCCTTTGAGTAGTAGGCAGATGATTCTGATTTTGAACTTGAGCTTGGAGTTACTTTCGCACCATACATTCCACGATCCTGAACCTGATCAGTTGGTGTCTTCTTCCGAACCATGTTAAGTTCAAAATTTCGTAACTTATTGACCATTGTCTCCAAATCAATCTTGGTAAAGTCTTTATCTTCTCTCATCAGAATAGTGTACATTTCCCATTTCGGTGGAAGAGCATCAAGGAGTTTCTCTACTATCTCTTCTTCCTTGTATTCAATGGAGTAATTACTAAGTTCGGTCATCAAATGATAATATCTTGTGATGATATCGTCAAGTGATTCATTTTTCAAATACTTGAATACAGAAAATTGGGTTTTTAGCAGCTTTGTCTTGGAAGCACGTATCCCTACATTACCTTCATATCAATTTTCTAGTGCTTCCCACAGCTCTCTAGCAGTTTTGTACTTCTTGAAGGTAAGAAGAATCTCTTGTGGAAGAGCCATTGTTATTGCTGCTTGAGCTTTACTCTCTGCCTCATACATTTTCTTTTCCTCCTCTTTCATCTTACTGTACTTCTTAATTTGTTCACGACCTTCAAACAAGGATGTTGGTGGAATGTATCCGTCTTGAATGCAAACCCACATCTTAGCATCTTGATACTTCACATACTGTTCAAACCGATCTTTCCATGCAACGAAATCGGTACCCTTAAGCATTTTTAGAGCTTTAGTTGATGAACCGGCTTCAACCTCCATTTTTACCAGCTCTGTAAAGTTTATTGAAGTCATAGTTGAAAGAAACACAACTCGAGATACAAAGAAAGTATTTTTTTTTATTTTAATCAGTGATCAGATAGCGAAGTTATTATAACTTCGCCTGTGACAAATTCTCTTGTGCTTATCTTCGCTTGGACTTAACTTCACTTGGAATTAACTACGCTTGAAACTTAACTTCGCTGCTTCCTAACTTCGCTTGTACTCAACTTCGCTTGTTCTTAACTTCGCTTGTTCTTAACTTCGCCTTCACTATAACTTCGCTTAAACCTTATAAGTTTGCTTAAACCCTACGTAAGATGACGGCAACTTCGCTTGATGAACACGAGTTTTTGCAGGTTTTAATTGGATGTATTGCGAGGTATGCGAAGGTGTATTGGGTTATATTTGATGGTGGGAGATGGGCAAGACACAAAAACTAGGTATTTCAACGTAAACTCGTTCCGCGAATAGTCGAACGGAACGATCTTAGCACCCGTGTGATAATCCCGAACCACACAATCACGAGCAAAAGCTTTGATACCAATTGTAGGTTCCCAGCCGGATCTACACAGGAGTATCTCGTAACACGAGGGTGCGGAATCCCCACGTAATACGATACGGGCGTAAAATATATAATACGTTGAACCGATACACAAACACACGTCACAATACTAATAAACACGATTGTATTGCAACACTTCAACACGTGATCTCGATAATCACCAACACGTTCGTAAAACACTACTTTAAGATAAGCCGAAGTGAGGTTTATATGACCTCGACAACTTCGCCTAACATACTAGGCGAAGTTGTCATAACTTCGCTTATCTCCAAGTTGCCTACATTCCAGGCGAACTTGTGTAAAACAATATTCAAACCAAAACAAACAATCTAACACGATTACAGACACATACAAAACACGAGATACTGAACTACTGAAATTATGCACCAACAAAGAGGTTTCATATCCAACATATATTCCCAACCTTCTTTGGGGACCCATTTTTGTGCGTTGTGGCGGTGCAATAGGAACATACACAGCACACCCAAAAATTTTAAGATGAGAGATATTTGGCTCATTTCCAGTAACAAGTTGTGTGGGAGAGTATTTATGATATGCACTTGGTCTCACACGGATAAATGATGCAGCATGCATAATTGCATGACCCCAAATAGAAACAGGGAGTTTTGTCCTCATTATTAATGGTCTAGCTATTAGCTGTAGGCGTTTGATCAACGACTCGGCTAAGCCATTTTGTGTGTGTACATAAGCAACAGGGTGTTCTACAACAATCCCCACAGACATGCAATAGTCATCAAAAGCATGTGATGTAAATTCTCCTGCATTATCAAGCCTTACTCTCTTAATAGTATAATCGGGAAAATGTGCACGTAATTTGATAATTTGAGCAAGAAATTTTGCAAAAGCAACATTACGAGTCGATAATAAAGAGATATTAGACCATCTGCTGGATGCGTCTATTGAGACCATGAAGTATCTAAATGGTCTGCATGGTGGATGAATTGGTCCACATATGTCACTTTGAATTATTTCAAGAAACATTGGAGTTTCTTTATCAACTTTTAATGGCGAAGGCCTTGTAATTAATTTTCCAAGAGAACAAGATGTACATTGAGACATTTTATCTATTTTGTGGATCTTTTGACCTTTCAGTGGATGCCCATGTGTATTTTCAATGACCCTTTTCATCATTGTGGATCCTGGATGGCCTAATTAGGGCTGGCATATCGTGTATAACCATACACGATAAGACACAAACACGATAAGACACGAACACGAAATGTGTATACCTGTACACGACACGAAAACTTATCGTGTACCTGTAACCCAAACACGAAAACGACACAAAAACTTATCGTGTATACACGATAGTACACGATAATATGGTCGGCGACAGGAGGAAATCCGGCGACACGATAATAGTACACAATATTTATGGCCAGCTGAAGATCGAAAGATGGACGGAACTAGCAGCGAAGAGAGCACTGACCCATAACGGGTAATGGCAGGAGAGAGATATGGCCGAGGACAAGAGGAAGGCCGGAGACGAGAGGATGGCCGACGAAGGTGGGATGGATGATGAAAGGCGAGTAGGCGACGACTGTGGTTTGGTTTGTAAGAATGATTTGGATGAATTTAGGGTTATGGATGATATAATATAACTATATATATATATAATTTTAAAAATAACCAGATATTAACAGGTACCTAACAGGTTATCAGGTATTATACCTGTTTAGACACGAAAATTAACAGGTAATTTCGTGTCTACCTGTTTAGTACACGAAACCTGTTAAGGGCTTACCTGTTACTTGTTAAAGTCGTGTAGGTACGTGTCGTGTATTCGTGTCTCGTGTATAAATTGCCAGCCCTAGGCCTAATCTGTCATGCCATAAGTTTATGATACCAGAGTCGTGACAATTTTCTTTGACTGCCATATGTGCTTGAAGCACATTTATATATGTATAATGCAAACCAGAATGGAGCATTGGCAATTTTTCCAAATTTGATCTTTGCTTATGATATGCAAATATTTTTCATTACTAACAGTCCTTGACTGAGTATCATATCCATTATGATATATGTTTTTGAAACTCAACAAATTTCTTGTTGATTTTGGGGAAAATAAAGCATTTTCTGTTTTGAGTTTGTACCATTTGGTAATACTAAATTAGTTTTTCCCACCCCTTCTATCAAGTTTGTAGGACCTGATATTGTATTGTTGATCCCTTTTGTTGGTTTCAGTTTATAAAAATATTTTTTAGATCTAAGTATAGTATACGTGGCTCCACTATCTGCTATACATATATCTTCTTCATTTGTTTGATCTTGTGCTCCAGTGATTTTCATTTTAAATCTTGAAATTATTAAGAAAAATAATAAGTGTATAACAAAGACATTATGATATTTTAATAATAACTTTATTTAATTGAAAAACAAACAGTACATGAAAGGGGAACTACATAATTAAAGATAATGAGAACACACTTAATAATTGCATCTAATTATAGTCGTCAGGCAACTTTGTTTCAAAGTTCCATCTCAAAGTCTTCAATGCTCAACTCAGCATTGATATTATTAAAGTTATCAACATGGTTGACTTCTTTCTCTTTTCCTTTTAGGGAGGCTTGGTACAGTTCACACAGATGTGGAGCTGTGCGACAAGCCTTTGCCCAGTGGTTTGTACTTTCACATCTAAAACATGAAGTGCCATTGTTTTCGGACCTACCAGCTTCATTCCATTTATTTTGGTGGTTGGAATTGGTATTGTGTGGGACATGATAATTATTGGCTTTCTGGTTACGACAATGGCCACGGCCACGACCACGACCGTAAGAGTTAGTGTTCCATTTGAATGAATGCTTACGATCATTAAAATGCCTTTTGTCAAAATGACCACGTCCACGGCCTCGTCCCCGACTTTGTTCCCATTTATGACCAGAATTTTTATGAGAACTTTTGTGAGCAACATGTGCTTCTGGTATTGCTAATGAACCCGTTGGACGAGATTGATGATTTTTCATCAATAATTCATTATTTTTCTCTGCTACAAGGAGTAATGCATTTAGATCAGAGTATCTCCTAAAATTCTGCAAACGATAATGTGTTTGCAAATTTATATTTGATGCATGAAACGTAGAGAAAGTTTTCTCTAACTTTTCTTCCTCTGTTATGGGATACCCACAAAATTCTAGCTTTAAGCAAATTCGATATAAAGCATAGGTGTAATCATTTACCCTCTTAAAATCTTGGAACCTAAGAATGTTCCATTCATCTCTAGAAGTAGGAAGTAAAACTTCCCTTAGATGACCAAATCTGCTTTTCAAATCTTCCCATATCATACATGGGTTAACACAATTAAAATACTCATGCTGTAGTAATTCATCAATATGTTTATGGATGAAAACATCAGCTCTTGCTTTATCCTGGTCAGAGCAATCATTGTCTTCTTGGATTGTATCTAACACATCCATTTATTTCAAATGTCTTTTGACATTTGCTGTCCAATACATATAGTTTTCTCCAGAAATGTTGTGTGCAGGGAATTCGAGTTTTGAGATATTTGACATTTTGTTACTAAACACAAATAAGATAAATATTAGGATTACATACTTATTAAAATTGAAAGAAAATACAAAGGTAGAGCTATAAATAGATAAAGGAAAAAGAAAAGATTAAACTCTCTAGATGGGAGATTACAAATTAAGAACAATAAGATTATCAGCATTATGGTAGTTAACATTAAAGCTGGATGAATCATCTTGAAAGCTTTACTTGGATAATCTTAAGAAGAAGAATGTTTGTTGTAAATGAAATGGAGTTGATAATTGGTTATTTATAGTGAAAATTTATAACTGTTTTACAACGGTTATATTACCGTTTTATAAAGGTAACATTACCGTTTGTATGTGTGTGTGTATATATATAATATTAATTATTTTAAGTAAGATAATAAATAAGATATTAAATAAAGTTTATTTTATAAAATATATAATTAGTATGCATAATAATAAGAATATAATTTTTAGTGTAAATAAATCTAACTTCTAAATGAGATATTAGTGTGCATATATAAATAAAAATTAGAATGGTTATCAAATTTTAATAACAATGTTTATACACATTATTGCTATTACTTAGTATATGTATATACATAGATATATTTCCAATGTACATAATTAAAGAAGTGTTTATGATGCTTATATAGATACCTTTGTGTCTATTACCTTTCTTGATTAGGATATAAGCGGCTCGTGTTGATAACGTGTTATAATATTAGCCTTAATTACAACGATATTATTGAAGTAATATTTGAACAAAGAAACAAGAGGATAAAAGGAAAAGATGAGAATGTGTACTGAGATAATATTTCATTTACATTGTAGTATTATTTATACTACGTAAAAGTGAAATTGCCAACAAACTCAAATTATTAGATTTTTACTTGGAGTGTTCATGTGACCATAATTTTGACAATTGTGAAAACGATGTCATACAACTTGCAAAATTCGTCGGTGGATTCATAACAAAATCTGCTAATTTTGAGGTTTAAGTCAAGTTGGGATGGTCTGGTCCGGTAAAAGCTGAAAATAAGCGGGTCTTAATTATGTAAACCATTAAGTAATATAATTGTTGGATATTATTAGGATTACATACTTATTAAAATTGAAAGAAAATACAAAGGTAGTGCTATAAATAGATAAAGGAAATAGAAAAGATTAAACTCTGTAGGTGGGAGATTACAAATTTAGAACAATAAGATTATTAGCATTATGGTAGTTAACATTAAAGCTGGATGAATCATCTTGAAAGCTTTATCTTGGATAATCTTAAGAAGAAGAATGTTTGTTGTAAATGAAATGGAGTTGATAATTGGTTATTTATAGTGAAAATTTATAACCGTTTTACAACGGTTATATTACCGTTTTATAACGGTAACATTACCGTTTGTATGTGTGTGTGTGTATATATAATATTAATTATTTTAAGTAAGATAATAAATAAGATATTAAATAAAGTTTATTTTATAAAATATATAATTAGTATGCATAATAATAAGAATATAATTGTTAGTGTAAATAAATCTAACTTCTAAATGAGATATTAGTGTGCATATATAAATAAAAATTAGAATGGTTATCAAATTTTAATAACAATGTTTATACACATTATTGCTATTACTTAGTATATGTATATACATAGATATATTTCCAATGTACATAATTAAAGAAGTGTTTATGATGCTTATATAGATATCTTTGTGTCTATTACCTTTCTTGATTAGGATATAAGCGGCTCGTGTTGATAACGTGTTATAATATTAGCCTTAATTACAATGATATTATTGAAGTAATATTTGAACAAAGAAACAAGAGGATAAAAGGAAAAGATGAGAATGTGTACTGGGATAGTATTTCATTTACATTGTAGTATTATTTATACTATGTAAAAGTGAAATTGCCGACAAACTCAAATTATTAGATTTTTACTTGGAGTGTTCATGTGACCATAATTTTGACAATTGTGAAAACGATGTCATACAACTTGCAAAATTCGTCGGCGGATTCATAACAAAATCTGCTAATTTTGAGGTTTAAGTCAAGTTGGGATGGTCTGGTCCTGTAAAATCTGAAAATAAGCGGGTCTTAATTGTGTAAACCACTGAGTAATATAATTGTTGGATATTATTTGAATAGGTAAAGATTAAGACATGTGTTTAAGTGGACAACAATATCGGTGATCACGGTTTTTGCGTTTTTCTAAATTTTTAAATTAATCTATTTGTTTTTAAGACTATATTTTCCGATTCTGATTCCATTGCATTAGACTTTTTCAGGGACGAAAAAAGAATAAGTGTGGGGATATTTGGTATAATGATAAATAAATATATATATATATATATATATATATATATATATATATATATATATATTCCTTGTATATTTTATATAATATTTAATTAGTTTTTTGTTCGTTTTTAGTTAAGATTTATATACTACAAACATTATTGTGTTTTGTAGGTTCCAAAGTTGATCGTGGTCGAAAAGGGTGATCGGTTCACTTGCCGATCAGTAGTTTAGTTGAGTTTTAAAGTTTCTAAAGTATTACTTAGTGTCTAGTTTAGCGTAATTACAGTTAATAATTATTTAACTACTTTTAGAACATGAGTCCCCACACCTCTCAACAAAACGGAAAATCCGAACGAAGTATTCAGAGCTTAAATGAACTAATGCTTTCTCTTTTAACTCGCACCTCATTACCCTCCAATTTTTGGGTTGAGGCTTTACACACAGCAAGCTATCTCCATAACATCTTGCCAACCACAACACTTAAACAATACACACCCGCTGCAGCTCTATACCGTCGCCAACCTTCCTATGACCATCTTTGGGTCTTTGGTTGTGCTTGTTTTCCAAACATCTTCGCTACTCGTCTCCACAAGTTAGACATTCGCTCCGTGTTACGTGTCTTTCTCGGTTACCCAACCGATCACCGTGGCTATCATTGTCTTAATCTCTCTACGGGGAAAATCATTGTCTTTAGACATGTAACGTTCGACGAGTCCATCTTCCCCTTTAACTCCTTTACCAATCGGCCCAAGCCAGACTACACTTTTCTCAACACCGACCCATCACCCATTTTTACCATGCCTACATTCTCGGCCCAATCAAACCCCCACAATAACCCGACCCAACAACCGAACCCAACTACCTCCTCTAATATGTCTACTCCACCTCAGTTTGCACCCCCCCCCCATGCCACATAATTCCTCAACTCTCATGCATCATACGTCTACTTCCCAAATTCTAATGCAAACATTTAGTCCCACCCACATTTCCATTTACACACCACTCACTGAACATCCACCTTCACACAATAACCAACCTCACCCAGCATCCACCCCGTCACCCCCACCCCCAACCCCACCATCCAAACATCCCATGGTCACTCGCTCACAAGCAAGAGTCCTCAAACCTAAACTACCTCTAAACCATAACACAACAAACACCCACCAATCTATCTCACCCCTTCCTAAATCCAATCTCACAGCCTTAAAAGATCCAAATTGGCACACAGCTATGAATGATGAATATAGAGCCTTGATGAACAACAAAACTTGGGATTTGGTACCTCGACCACCAGGTATGAACATCATCCGTTGCATGCGGCTACACAGTCACAAGTTTAATTCTAATAGATCTCTTCTACGGTACACATGTAACATTCGTTACTTTTCAAATCCGAAACCCGACCCGTCTATTTTTTCTTGTGCCTCTTTTATAATTCGAATGGTCGTCACTAAATAAATTCCCGCCTTCGTTTAAGTTTATATATATTTTGTTTATTTATTTGTTTATTGATAACAACTATGAGATACATACAAAATCCACCCCTTAGCTAAGTTTTACCCACTTTTACACCCACCGCTTAAGTCTAAGGACTATTTTGCAAAACCATCAAACAAACTATCTTCTTCTTATTACTTCCTATCACCACCGACGCCTCCATCTTTCTTGGCCCTCAATTCTCGGCCTAAATCACGAAATTGATTTCACCAAATCATTCTTTGATCCTTAGCGTGTTCCACCGACACTCTAATTGTGGAAAATGTGAACTAATTGACAGCCAATGACAGCTATGACTCGTTAATAATGAACCGCGGCTTAGCCATCCTTAAAACACTATATAAACTCGATCATTTTACAATTAAACTTACCCACACATCCCTCATTACCTTGCAACCATAAACCCTAAGTCAATTCCATCAGTTGAAGCCGTCCCGACCCTCATCAACCTCAAACTTGAGCCGCAAACCCTAGTTCATCGATCTCCCTTAATCCATCATCATTTACATTAATTAATTTATGAAGTTAGGTCGTTTTTAGTCAACAACTGATAACCCTAACTCAATTTGAATCAACGATAATCAATTATACGGATTTAAATTCTAGGGCTTTGAATTTGGGGAGAAACATAAATTGCGCTTAATGCATTTATATTTAAAGTTTCCTTGATATATCAAACTAACGCGCTGGCCTGATGGTCAGCGTGTGTTTTCTCAAAGTATTAAACCGGCCTGGGGCGCGGGTTCAAATCCCCTAGGCCCGGTTTTGATGTTTTTACTTATTACTATTATTTTTATTTACTTTTAATCAAAAATTTTGATATTAATACATGTATATATACTTAAATATGCATTTTCTTTAAGAAACGAACTCCAGGTTTAATGTTTTCGTGCCATTGGACTTTTTCTAACCATGCAATATACATATATATAGATATATGTTGTACATATAATAAATAAAATAACAATAAATTCTTTTTATCGATCTCTTAAACAAGACGTGTTGTTATCTTACCAACGCTCAAACTATTTTATCTCGTATCTTTCCGTCAATATATTACTGTATAATATTTATTTTATTTATTAAAATCAATAATAATACTAATACTAATAATAATAATAATAATAATAGCATGGTCAACAACAAATATAAATATAATAACAACCCTTATGATTAACGAAAGTGTATCTATTAATGTTTTAATGTTTCACAAAACCATATCGAATCCCAAAACCGTCATAAGTCGTTTTTTATAATTATTTATTATTATTTTTTTTATTAATTAGTATTATCGTTAACAACTAGCAACCTTCGTTCACTTTCCCGAGGAGCTTGGCGGTTTTATCTTATTTTTTAGCGTCATCCCATCTTCTTTAATCCACTCGTCAAGGTGAGTTTACATACCCCTTTTTTTCCATCTTTTATATTTTGGGGGAAGTATGTATACTTTATTTTACTCATTTTTATTTCACATCTATTTAAAACACAATTCAATATATGTTTATGTGTGATCATTGCATGCTCTATGATAATGCTCTATGTGCTTAATTGTTTATGTTGGAACCTGGATTACCAATCAATAACAATAACAGATCTCAGATCTGTGAATATCCGATTAGTACTATTAAGGATCTAGCTCATAATTAACCGATTCAGTGTTATAAATATGTGTATATATTATCAATATATTAGATGAATAATGTTAAGGTGAAGCTTGAGAGAGAGCAATTGGTTAATTAACACTCAAAAACTCTTTTCAAAAACTTACATTAAAAGTGAACAGTAGTTCACTATATATAGAAGGTGATCTGGTTCGCTAACATCCCTTAGCGAACCAGCTTCCCCTTCGTTACATAAATAATCATAGCGAAGCACCCCCTGATTCGTTAACTTCCCCTAACGAATCAGGAGGGAATACATTGATTGGCTAGTTTGCTAACATCCCCTAGCGAACTAGCCTTTAACTTAGCGAACTAATTAATAAATAAACTATTTATTACATTAAACATAAATAAATCATTAACGATAAGTACAAAGACTCTAGACGCAAAACCATGCACTAACAGACACCCCCTCGTCTTGAGCTCTTTGTCTTTAACTTATTTGAAGCGCTTGGACTGCCAGTCTCTGCAACTATGAATTCCATGTTCATGACACACACTAACGACTCGTTGGAATTGCATAGCCAGGTCGTAATCTTCTTGGTGCTCGATCAAAATCTGCTTCCTGTGTAGCACATCATTGTCTGTCTCTGATAAATTAACCAACCACATCGGGTCGATTATCTTGATGAGCTCAGTCTGCAGTCCTCGACCACGAACAATAACGGCATCACCAGTACGATTGTCATAGTACCAACGGTTGAAAGACAAATAAATATCTTGAGGCATTGTCTTCACAGGAACCTTTTTCATCGTCTTTGGCGGCTTCACTTTCAAGACAAGTTTCTTCCAGTCGGTCCTTGGATCAATTTCGTCAATGCGATTACGTCTTAGGACCTGGGGCTTGAAGAATTTGAAGCCATGATTAACCTCGAACAGTAAGTGTTGGTGAAACCACTCAGCTGTTCGGTAACCCCCACGATTGATAAATGGACGTCTTGCGAGGATACGAATATCCCACCGCGGTAATGTCAGAACATCCATTATCTTCTCGTAATACTGGACACCATTTTTCCACTTGACTATACATACTTTAAGGTCAGAATCATAGAGCCAGGAGACAATATCACCATGTACTTTAGAAACGGTCTTGAAGGTAGTCACATGATTAGCCTTAACCCAAACAGCAGCAGTATCTTTTCTTTCTTGATCTACATAACGATAAGCATTGATAACTTTACCCACTTTATGACGTTTGAACCATCTTTCTACGTCCTCATCAGTCACTTCTTTGAGTGAGGGTACTGTTCGCTGCACAACCTTTTCCAATTCATCCTCAGTCTCTTTAATCACCTCTTCTTGAAATACCGGAGCACCTTGATCAACGTTCGTGTGTTGATACAAGTCCGGGTACTCATCAGCAGTCACATCCTCCATCTCAATCTCTTCATCCTCATACACAAAATCCGTATTCATAAACAACGGATCAACTTCCAAATCCTCCTCAGTTATTACTTCGACATCGGGCTCAATCTCTAAACCAGTCAACTGATCGTCATTCAGCCCAAGCAGAATCGAAATCTGCTCCCGTGTCAAGGATCTAACCACAAACTCACCAACCTCTATCTCATCTCTGTTTACCACACTACGAACCACCACTGATCCATCAACAAATATCACTGTGTTCGCTGCAATCATTTCAATTGGCTTAGCAGCTGTTGGATCTTGATAAATAATTATCTGCTTGTTCGAATCATCACCGCCACTAACACCAGCACCAGAGGATGAACCATGCGATTGTTTAGGCACACCTCCTGCATCATACTCGTCAGGATCATCATCGTCATTCTTGAGTTTCTTGAGGGCATCTTCTTTACAAGTTAATTGTAAAATCAACTCTTCTTGTTCCTTTAATTTCACCCCCTGAGACTCAACAATCGTACGCAATGACTTAGTCTCCTTTTGACATAAAGAAATATAACTCATCATTCGTCGTTGATTCTCCATGAGTCGTTCTTGAGTTTGATGGTCAGCTGCCATTTGATTTTCATATATATGTAGCAGATTTAGCAGCATTTCAGTTTGACGACCTGGTGGCAAGTTGTATACGGATGGGTGAACAGGTTGAAAAGGTCCTTGAGGCCGAGTGATTCTCATGAATGAGACATCACTAGGCGGAAGTGGAGGAGGAGGAAAAGTAGTTGTTGGCGGAGGAGGAGGTCTCATTGATGTAGTAGGAGATAATGTAGACAATGCAGCAAGAGGACTCGGTATCTCAGTTAACGCCATTTGAGGAATAAGACCGAGCCTCTCATGTGACACCAACGTCGTCGTCAAAGTAAGCATCGGAGTGCTAGTAGTTAGCGGCACCGCCGAGCTTTGAGGAGTTGATTGACGTGGTGGTGGGGTTCCAATGATTACCCCAGCCCCAGCAGACACACGGGGCTTCTTTGATGGTTCACCAGTAGCTACAGCTTTACCCTTTCTTTTTCTTTCCAGCTGAGCTTTCATGGTGGCAGCTAGAGCAGCATCGACTACATCTTGTTGTTCTTTAAGAGCTCGTTCACCAGCTCCATCAACACCATCATTCCCATCATTATCACCATCGTCATCTCTACCATCATTGTTCCCACCTTCCCCCCCTTCACGCTCGGAATCCGAATCATCGTGGTTCCAGCGTTCATTAGGAGGACATACATAATTTGGATTGATTATATGACCAATCATCCGTTTATCCTGTGGTTTCTCCTTTCTATAAATTAACATACGATGAACGGTATCAGCAGTCATGTGTTCTTGATGAAGTACATCATTCACTCTTGTATGATCGATATCCAAATTCGGGATCAATTCTTGAATAATAAGCTGTAGGAAACGAGGGTACATCAAGAATTTCTTCGACTGAAGGGTTTGCTGAACCTGTTCCTTCAAATGATCAAAGACGAGTTCTGAGTAGTTTAAGGGCTTATTCAGGATTATGGCAACAAACGCTGACTGCAAACTTAGGCGACACTCATCAAACCCACCACAACGTCCACTCATACATTGAAGTAGAACATGCAACAGATACTTGTATGGTGGACACAACCCGTTCTTGTTCAGCATATATTTACGAATATCACCACCATAGTTCAAGCGTGTGAATAAACCTCTAACCAATGTCCTGTCAAATTCACTCGGGTTATCATCATTATCGTCCAATTGAAGTACCCGACGAATGACCTCAACATCAATCGTAATTGGAATCTGATTGATTGTAGCTCGAACCAATTTATCTGCCTCAACATATTTCGCCGTGTTCCAAAATTGCCTGATTATACTAAGATACACCTTTGGTCTAGCAGTTATAGCATAGTGTATCTTTGATCGTCGTAAGAAAGTCAACAAATCTCCAAATGTTTCCAAATCAGATATATCTTGATTAGCATAAGCACAAATGTTGTGCTTTTTATCAAACGGCAATAAAATCACTTCAGCTTGTTGATCTTGTTGTGGTGGTTGTCCTTGTGGAGGTTGTTCTGGTGGTGGTTGATTTTGTTGTTCTTGATCAGTCATGTTTTACTGTATAAATAAAAACGAATATGAGAAGAGATATCAAAATATATAATTAAAAGATATGTGTAATTAATCTATTTACGCGTATTAGACAATTTAAATCCTTTAATTAAATTAAATGAATATTGAAATTAAATTATTTAAAAAATGTCATTCGTTGGGAATCACACTGATTCGTTACACTAAGATAACGAATCAGGCGATTCGCTATCAAGTAAATACCTTAACGAACTGAACATAGCGAATTACTATTTAATTTTGACGAACTAAACTCTAGTTCGTTATATTTTAAGAGAATCCATATCTGATTCGTGTAATATCTTATTCGCTAATCAAGTTCGTGTAAAATCTTAACGAATTGGACACGAAATAGTCCCAATTCGCTAAGACTAACGAATGGTCATAATTAGGACTTGTTCTTTGATTCATATGGTCAAAGTCAAAATTACGATGAACACAAATAGTCAACAATATGAGTCCGGGGATGATTAGACCATAACTATCGTCGAATCATCGCAATAATGAGCTCGTTGTACTCGGAATTACGTTCGTAATCGAAGATGAATGAGATTAAGACTCAAAATCGCTAAGTACATAGGTTAGACGAACCCACTATAAACACCGATAACATGAAACTATAATTAACCCGGCAAACAACAATCAAATCATGATTGAAGCCCACCAAGGGTATCGGAATATGATTCCGATCACAATGACATCAAAATTATATAGTTCTTCAACATAACTTATACTGAAATGGATTTCAAAACTTCGGAAACCCTTAAACCCCTAAACAGTTCATAATTTAACTATCAAATCTTAGCCATTTTTGACGAAAATTAGATCGCCATGATCGGCTATACCTTATAAATTCAAAGATATCTTAGAAATATCAAAACGAGAAGGTCGAGATTTTAGAGAAAATTTGAATAAGATTACTTAAAGATGAAGAAAAAAGGCGAACAGTGGAGGACTGTTCGTTATTCTTGTCTTATATAGACCTTGCACGCAACTCGAGGTACAACTTGTACGAATCAGACGATTCGTTTAAATTAAAGTTAACGAATTAGCCCATTCGCTAACTCAATTCGTTACCTTATGTTGGCGAATCGCTACTTGATTCATTAAGTTAAGGGTAGCGAACAAGACATGATTCGTGTCATGATTCGTTAAATATGCATAACGAAGGGATGATTCGTTACAGAGTGCGGAAGCGAATTAGGTTAGCGAATAAGAAGCTAGTTCGCTAAAGAATCACCTAGTTCGTTATCCATAAATCTTTTATTTAATTTTAAATTAAATAATTAAATGAATTAAATAATTAAATAAAATAAATAAATAAATTAGGTTATCGCGAATCTTTTTATCCCGGCAACCAAATACCTTAAAAACGTTTCAGTTTTCCGAAACATAACTTAAAATAATATGTACAAAGAAGAACGAAAATATTTTTGGTATTTTAGAAAAAATAAAAAATGTATTTACAACAGAATGTCCGAACAATTAAAAAAATAGACAATCTTTTTGTGTTTTTCAGTGATTTATCAAAAACAACACATATTTTTTTTGTATTTTTGTCGAGTTTGAGCAGAGAATCATATTCACCAAATTGCCCTTCCATCACAGTTTTATATTTCAGCGATATTATGACTGGCGATAAGTCGGTCATTGGTATTGTTATCCACATAAATCTAATAACACACATTCAAGTATTTTTGTGATATGATTAATTTGTTCAATTAAAGCACAAAATATCAGAAACTATCAGCCCCTAATCTCGATTCAAGCTTAATTTGATTTTTGCCAAATCACCCCAAATTGACTTAAACCATTATATTGTTGATCAAAATTTTTTATACCAATTTTGAAATTTTGAGCAATGCATCAAGTTTCCTTTACTATGAGTGAGTATGCACGAGTCCATCTGTCGGCTTACATATACTGTATCCCCCGGGGTCCGTTTCTTAATGGTATTAAGACGCGTGCAAGGGAGGAACAATTGTATGACTAACAGCGGATTTTGATCAAGTCGGTAATTTAAATTGTACGAAGTACAGCGGTGATAAAGTTTAATGACTTTAAGGTTTGCTTCTTGAAAGCGAGTGAAATATTCATGCTTATGAATACCCAGATGATTAAGCCGCATAAAGACTCACAGTGTACAGAATCCTAAAGCGTGTTATTTGCTTTATTTTATTTTTGGGTGATCAACAAATATAAGGCTTGAGTATGACTGGTTATTACATTTCTGTCATCCTCACCGAGACTTTTGCTAGAGACTTACACCTCTTTCAATTTGGCGTTTCTTTATGTTTATATCACATACTTTACTCTACTGGGTTGTTTTAAGACCTACCAATGCACCAATGCAATTAAGCACACAGTCTTTTAAGCTTACTTTTTGCTGGATTTGGGGTCAAAATAATCAATGTACTATCATGTTCTCTTTTTGCTTCAAAAACTCAAAATTTTGAGGAGCATAAAATAAATAAAAGATAAATTTAATCGCCTCAGTTAACTTAAGTTTATAAATAAATGTCTAACCATCAATTCAAAAGTGAATAATAGGACCAAGACATGCAAGCATGCTTCACAAACTTAAATAACTGACATAATTTTCAGCGAGAAAATAATCTAAAAACGCCTGCAAAAATCTTTTTGGTTTTTCTCTATACAAACTTTAAAAACACAATATTTTTGTCTTTTTCAATTTTTCTTATAAACAAAATAAACTTCAAAATCTTTTTGAATTTTCGGATTTTTCTGTACAAAACATAAATCACATTCTTTTTGGTTTTTCAAACTTTTAAAATGTTTTTGGTTTTTCTAAATATTTAAAAGAAAAACAATAAAGAACAGAAATCATAATATTTTTGAATTTTGAAAATTTTTAATATTTTTGGATTTTATCTATACAAACGAAAAACAAACACACTCTTTTTGTATTTTCTAGATTTTCACCCCCTTGAATTTTCTTACGTTGGTTAATAGATCGAGATTCTCAGTGATATGACGAGAACATCCGCTATCCATGATCCTGTTTTCACCAGAAATGGTCTTGGATGAACCCTACACACAAACAAAAGTGATTAGTTCAAAAAGGCAGCCCAGGCCTCAGTCTTGGGCACCTCTTGGTTTTCTTTTTGATCATTAACTTGAACAGATTTCAACTGTTGTTCAGCCACTTGTGAATAAGTTACCAGCTTCCTAGACTTTCGTCTTAAGTAAGCTGCCTGAACAATGTTTGAATTCTTGTTCTGACATATGGGTTCAGTTGGAACGAATTTCGGTTTCACTTGACCATGTGTCTCATTGACATGAAGAACCTTCCTAGGATTCACATTAGAGAACAAAATATGAGTATCATCAGCATACGACACAGGTCGTTTCAGGATCTCCTTGACCAATGGAATTGGCTTAGATTTGTCCTTGATAAAAGGATGAAGATTCTGATAGTTCTGCTGACTACAATTCCTCACAACATGACCCTGTTGACCGCACAAGAAACAAGTTCGCATGTCTACACGATGATGTTGTGAAGTATTTGGAATGAATGATGCAGACGGTTGATGATGACTCACATTTTTAGTCATGCACTTAGCAAACTCATCAGATAATTCAGATTTCTTCTTTAAATAAAAATCTAAATTAGAACAGTTCAAAAAACTTTTTAGTGTATCTATCCCATTTGACTTCACAAAGTTAATTTTCTTAGCTTGTTTTAAAATTTGTTTTGCCTTAGTCAATGGGTCAGATTGAACTGATGTTTTTGTTTGAGCATATACACGTTCAAGTTCTTGAATTTTTGAAGTTTCATTGACAAAAACACTCTCAATAAGTTCAGGTTTGATAATACTTATTGGAATATCTTTTTCAGTGAACATCGTATCCATTCCCTTTAACTTAAAAACTCTAGCCGATGAAGACTTAGAACTTGAAGGATTAATGAAACGCATTAAGTCCTTGTCAGAAATCTTTGGTTTAACTGACTTCTTTGCCCTCACTGGTTTGGTTTTCACAGTTTCTTCCTTGTTCACTTGAGATTTGAATGAACCATACACAGCTTTCTTAAACTCTTGAGGTTCGCAAAGAATATGATTAGAACAAGGAATGTTCTTATTCTTGTGTATAATCTCAGGTTCAAACACATCTTCAATAATCACTTTGTCAACATTTTCAACAAAGACCTTTTTACTTTCCACATGAAGTTTTTGAGGAAACTTGGGGTTTGACAATTTCAGGTTTAAGCAATTTAGGTTTTTCAGAAATCACAGATTCTTTTTGAATCAAATCCTCTTCTTTTCTTGCAAAAGGGTTAATTTTATAATCATTATGAAAAGGTGGTGGAATTTCAACAAAACCAATACCTTTCTTGGAATCCTTTTGTTTTCCAGATACCTCAATGATTTCATTCAACAGAAAAGATGAATTTCTAAATTTCCCCAATTTGT
Organism: Bidens hawaiensis; assembly: GCF_021521415.1. Lineage (NCBI taxonomy): Eukaryota > Viridiplantae > Streptophyta > Magnoliopsida > Asterales > Asteraceae > Bidens > Bidens hawaiensis. The sequence continues at coordinate 2,813,600 of NW_027491014.1, forward strand.
TCTTCAACTCAAGAACCTCATTCTCAAGCTTAGTTATCTTTGAACTATGTTTCAAAATCTCTTGAAATTTTTGGTCATTAATGGTCATTTTCACAGATAACTCGGCTTTGAGATCATGGTTACTTGTCGACAATGCTTCAGTCTTTTCTCGAGATCTCCTTTGAGATTCAAGAGATTGTCGATAAGTATTCTTAAGAGAAGCAATTTCTCTTATTAGACTATCATTTTGATTTTTCAATGCTTCTAACATAGATTTGTTAGATTCACAGTCAACACATGATGCTTTAACAAATGAAGTCGCAAAAATAGAGTTACTAACCTCATTGATCTTGGCCATGCAAGCAAACATTGATTCAGAAGGCTTGTCGCAAGAGTCGTCAGAATCAGATCCAGAATCATTATCGGAAGACATCTCACTACCAGTTGTATCTTGACAATCTTTATGTAACCCAAACATAGCCAAATTTGCTTGAACATCATTGCATAATAACCGTTGTGACCAATCAGTTCCATCTGCTAACATTGCTTGTGTTGTAGAAGAAGATGGTTTCTCTTTAGCATCACTTCCTCGTGGTGTAGAAGCATTTTGACTTTGACCACGAGGTCCAGTGTATTCTTTCCTTGGTTTGTTACATTCCTTTGTGAAATGCCCAAATTCTTGACAATTATAACACTTTACTTTTAATTTGTCAAAACCCAACTTCTTGTTTAAGGATGGAAGATCTTTTCCAGTTCTTTGCATGAATCTTTTAAATTTACGAACGATCATAGCCATGTTTCATTTTAAATCCATGATTTCTAGATCATCTGGATCTATCTGATCATAGTCCTCATCTGTTAAATCACTTGTGGCAATCTTACTACTCACTAAGTTTTCATATGAAGACATAAAAGCCATCAGAAAAGCAAAGTTTTGCTCAGCTTCCTTCATATTAACACTAGGTGGTGTAGCAAATGGATTGGTATTAGTTGAACTTCCAGAACCACCCGAATTACCAGCAGAGTAAAAACAAACTTTTGGATCATTAAACATAGTTGATTCTTGTTCACTTGCAGCATGAGTAAGAAAAGCAGTGATTGGAGATATCGTTGAACTAAGAGGCATACTTCCACCAAAGAAAGCAGGATCTTGATTTTCTTTAGAGGATTTTTGACACTTAATATCGTATTCTCTAGCTTCGATCTTTTGTAGAAATTCAAGTGCCGTCAAGTCTTCATTCACAAAATAGTCATTCTCTTTCAAAACCATTAAAAATGTTGAGTAAGAACTTGGAAGCACACTTTTAATAGTGTCAATTTTTTCCCTTTCAGAAATTTCCATTTTCATCTTGTCCATTTCAGCAATTAAATGACTAAATCTTGTAGTCATCTCTTCAACTGTTTCTCCCTTCAATAGATTAAAGTTTCGAAACTGAAACTTGAGCATCACTTTCTTTCTCTCAGTTGTGTTTCCCATGCTTCTCATACGCAAATGTTGAAATAAAGACGCACATCTCTTGATACTACCAACTTGATGAAATATATTCTCCGGTAAAGCCATAGTAAGAGTAGAATAGGCTTTTATCTCGATTTCTAAAGCTTTCTTTTCTTTATGTGAGTATTGAGAAACAGCTTTAGGAGTATACCCAATAGTATCATCACCAATCATTGGTGCCACATAAACTTCATCAAGACAGTAAGAGCAATCAGGATGAACAGATCCCAAATGTGCACGAAACCGAGGTTCCCACTTGGCAAAGTCACTGAACTTCATCAATCTTGGACATTTAGAATGCGAACCTATCTCGGTATCAAGTTGCAACATCTGTTGCATCAACATGTTTTGAGAAGCTAATGCATACATGCCGGCCATCTTTGAAAAGTTTCAAAAATTTAAAGGGTGTAAATAAAAATTTAACAATCTGTGAACAGTTATAGCGAACTGTGAACAGTTATAGCGAACTGTGAACAGTGTTTAACGAATCAACCCTTAACGAAGTTAAGATTGATCAGTGGCGAAGTAACTTAACGAATGAGAAACTTGTTTAGCGAATCACAAGTCAAGTTAACGAATCAGTGAACAGTTATAACGAACTGTGAATAGTGTAGCGAATCAAGTCTTAACAAAGTTAAGATTGAAAGTTAACAAATCACAAATAAGATTAATCAATCAAATGACGAAACAGATAACGAATGACAAGTCAACTTAACAAATTGACCAAACGAATCACAAAGGATTAGTTTAGCGAATCAGATGATAATCAGTAACGAATCACTAAGGAATGCTCAGTGAATTAAGATAACGAATCAGCTTCAGTTGTTTAGCGAATCACTCTATAACGAATCAGGTTGTTACAACCGTTTGTAACAAACTCTGACACCTTATGCCACGTGGAAAAGGTTGTTATGACACAAATCCCAACGTGGACGCGTGTCACACGAATCAGTTAATCTAGTTAACGAACTAGATAACACGAACCAATAACTCACACGAATTGATTAACGAACTAGGTAGCGAAGTAGCAAAATTGATAACGAATCACAGATAAACATATAGCGAATCACCATATAGATGATAGTGAATTACGTTCATCTTCAAATCTTCAAAGTAATTTTTCCAGAATTATGAACATCAAACTTCGAAACCCAGAAACTCAGAAATATACAAATTCGTAATACTTTCTCATTACTCAACCAAAACACACAATCAACCTATCAAAATCCTCGTAATCACCTCGCGATTTCAACACCACAATCCTCGTAATTGATTATTCCCGATAACCAATTCAATTTGACCAAAAACACACCCCTGTTTCGAACTTAAACCGAATCCAAATCCAAAACACACAAATCCAATCCAAACCTCAATTCCACTTAACAATACCTTACCAATACTTAAATCAACTCAAATCCAATTCAAATTATCCATAATTCAACCAATTCAAATCAAAATGATTCAAAACCAAACAAAAACAGAAAACTAACAAAAACGAAATAATTAAAACACCAAATCAAGTGTAATGAGCACCACCAGCTCTGATACCACTTGTTGGAACCCGGATTACCAATCAATAACAATAACAGATCTCAGATCTGTGAATATCCGGTTAGTACTATTAAGGATCTAGCTCATAATTAACCGATTCAGTGTTATAAATATGTGTATATATTATCAATATATTAGACGAATAATGTTAAGGTGAAGCTTGAGAGAGAGCAATTGGTTAATTAACACTCAAAAACTCTTTTCAAAAACTTACATTAAAAGTGAACAGTAGTTCACTATATATAGAAGGTTATCTGGTTCGCTAACATCCCCTAGCGAACCAGCTTCCCCTTCATTACATAAATAATCATAGCGAAGCACCCCCTGATTCGTTAACATCCCCTAACGAATCAGGAGGGAATACATTGATTGGCTAGTTCGCTAACATCCCCTAGCGAACTAGCCTTTAACTTAGCGAACTGATTAATAAATAAACTATTTATTACATTAAACATAAATAAATCATTAACGATAAATACAAAGACTCTAGACGCAAAACCGTGCACTAACAGTTTATTTTATGTTTGGTGGTTGGTATCTCATCCTCATCTATCCTCATCTAGTATGATCATACATTTACCCAAGTACGTTGATTTCGTATCAATAAGAACGGGTCCACATCTATTTAGTTGTTTACATTTTCATAAGAATTGCAATACTCATCATTTACATACGAATTGTGGTTTATATATATATATATCATTCAACTAAAACTTATGTATTCTCACCAACATTCGTGTTGACAAACTCTATTTTCATACATGTTACAGGTACAAGTAGTTGATACTATTCAAGATTGAAGACAATAGTTTGACCTTAGGATATTATACAAAACTATGATGTAATTGTTATAATTATTGAATTTGTGTATGTGTTTAATGTTAATGAAATTAAATTGTTTATTGTCGCTTTAATTAGTGTCTTTTGAGCTACTGTCCAATCAATACGTTACACCCGGCATGTTCCGCCTTTGGTCGGGGTGTGACAGATTGGTATCAGAGCCGAAATCTATAAGATAGGTGGTTAGATATAAAGGCCTAGTAGCATGCTTAGGGTCCCTATACGTGATATGCCTTTACGTGTTTGCACCCTGATTATATTATTGATTGTAGTAGCTTAAATACTATTTAATGATTTAATATTATTCTTGTACACAAAATCAAACACTTAATCCGAGGCTATGCCTCACTCTCAAAATTGTTTTCAAAACTTTAGGACGATTTTAAATGGGAAATTCCTTAAGAAATCCCGCCTTTTTACTCCCCTCTCCTTGAGGATGATTCGTGGGACGGATATGTAGTAACTGTAAGAGGGACGCACTTGTTTACCGAACTCTTGACACCAAGGCTTGCGAGCCTAAGGAAGTGCAATGCGCATAATTCTCAATCAACCGCGAGACCTGGTTGCCTTCCTGGAGTGTTCGGTAAGGGTGTGGAACTTATTATGCCAAAGCATATTACACCAAACGTACCCGAATCCGCTGCCCTCATTGTATCAAACGTGGTCATGTGACGATCACTCTTAAATCAATGATGAGATTTTTTCTTCCCTAATTTTTTTAATTAAGAATGAATATTTTCTCATATTATTAATTTCATCAATACCCTAAGTTAAGGTTATTAAAATTTTATTTTGTATTCTCATGAATTTTCACAAAACTCGAAATTTCACATAGTTATACATACAATTTTTTTCAAAACATAATAAATTTTTCACGTGTCGTCATTGTAGCATGTCTTCTTCCCGCCTTATCAACCGTAACCATCGCACCGGAAACTCAGGCCGTAGCATGTCATCCCGCATCGCTAAGGGAATCGTGGAAGCCCTCCCAACAATCATCTCTCAACTCCAAAATGTGAATGCCCCTACATCATCCACAACATCGAACCCAATTACTTACCCCCTCAAACAATTCAAGAGTGCCAACCCGCCCGAATACCACGGTATCGACGGTGCTACCGTTCTCCTCCAATGGTTCGAAGAAATGGAGAGCATATTCCTCCAATGTGAATGCCCCGAGGACAAGAAAACCAATTACGCCTCGAGCAAGCTTAAGAAGAATGCCCTCAATTGGTGGAATGGTGAGAAGCGCACGCTTGGCTCTGAGGTTTCCATGGCTTTGCCATGAGATGACCTCAAGAAACTTATGCTCAAGAAGTTCTGCCCGAAACATGAGATTCGAAGTTGGAAGAGGAATTTTGGAATTTGAAACAAGAAAGTGGTAATGACATCGCCTACAACGATCGTTTCCATGAACTGAGCCTTCTCATTCCCCACATGGTCACTCCACTTGAGCGTGCAATCGACAAGTACATCTCGGGTTTGCCTATGGAAATCCAAGACTCCGTTCTAAGTCGTGACTCTCAAACGCTCCATGATGCCATCACCTTAGCCGGTACCCTCACCGAAAACCACGTCAAGCCCGGGACCTTGACGCGGAAAAATTCTAATAAGCCCAATGATAAGCCTGCATCCGAGCCCACTAAAGAACCTAAGCCCGAATCTCCCAAACCCGAGCCTTCTAAGCCCGAATCCTTCAAGCACAACAACTATCCTCATTACCGCAACAATAAAAGAAGGTCCAATTCCCAAAACTACGTATTGGCCCAATCACAAGCCCAACCTACCAAGAAACCCTACACAGGACCCCACCCATTGTGTGATACGTGTAACTTTCACCATTCGCCTAACCTCAAGTGTCGACAATGCACCTATTGCAATCGATTTGATCACCTCTTTACTACATGTCGCGAACGCAACCAACTCATGATGCAACCATTTACCTCACCTCTTACCCAACCCCAAACTTTATCTTATACTCAACCGTTTACTCAAGAACCCTCAACTACTAGAGCTTGTTACAATTGTGGAGACCCTATCCATTTTCGCAATGCATGCCCAAGACTAGCACACATGAACCAAATTCAATCCTACCCAACTCAAACCACTCAATATCAAGCTTACCAAGCCCAAGTAAATAAACTTCCACCAATCCAAGCTCAACCCATCCAAGCGATTCAAGCCCAACCCATTCAACCAATTAAAGTCAATCAAATCCCAATCAACCAACCTCAAGTTAACCAAGCCACTCAAGGTGCTCAAGGACAAGTATGTTACATCAACGGTTCCCAAGTTTAAGCCTAATCCTTTATGAAGACATGCTACGCAAAAGACATTTCTTTTATTTAGTTACTTTCATTTAAATATAATGTATTAACTTCATTAAATCTCCAATTTTGTTATGAATAAGAATTTTTGTTATTTATAATGGTGTTCAATCTCTCAATGATTCCTATTATGTCGTTTAGTGCACTATTTAATGTTACACAATTTATTATCTTGATTTATGTGGTCTATGACCGGTTATTTACCGGGACTATGTGCATGGTGATGTGCATAGTTATCTAATAGTACCATATTTGTATCATGAACTACCTATGACCGATTTCCTACAAACGAATTTTTTTGGAAATTGGGACTATGAACATGTGTTATACATAGTTATCTAATATGAGTCACATGTACAAATTTTATTTCGATATTTTAATGCATGACTACCCAAACCCTCCAAACTCACCTCCTTCGCACATAACTCTTTTTCCCATTCGATTTTATAATATTGATTTCGAGCCTCAAATGTTATTATATTTTTCTAATCATGTGATTCGTTTGTTATGTGAACCTGTCTATGTGAATACTTATTCGTGAATTTTGTTTCTATCCTAAGTATTTCTATTCAATATTCCCTCTATCTATTTATGTAATTTAGTTAATATTACTTCTGACGATTCACTTAGTAATTTCGCTTTATTTTGCATAGTTGTTACTAGTTATTTATGCTAATCAAATTTCACTCATTTATGTATTTATTTTTATTTTTGTTTTATTGCTCTTGCTCAGATAGTTCCATTTATTTATCGACTTAAAAAGTTTTTCTTTTACCTTTGTTTTCGAACCAAACAACGAGATAAACCATGTGCATCATGCGACGACCTAAATAATTATGAGTGCACGCATAATTATCGAAATCCTCGCATGGAACTCATGGTGAATACGGTTGTGTGTCATAACTCAGAACCTAGGGTGATTTTGGGTAACGGTACAAATATCGATGTGATAAGGGCATGGTGGATACGCCGCTAGTACATCCTATATATAAGTGTCCATATCATGCCTTCCGTTTGTAGCGTTATTTGGGTCACCTGAAGATCTGTGTTATTTTTCTTTTTATATAAAAAAATTCATTTCTTTCTTAGACTCTTACTTTCTTTATGTTATGTTTTCTTTAATCTCGGGACGAAATTTCCAAAAGTTGTGAATTCTGTAACATTCGTTACTTTTCAAATCCGAAACCCGACCCGTCTATTTTTTCTTGTGCCTCTTTTATTATTCGAATGGTCGTCAGTAAATAAATTCCCGCCTTCGTTTAAGTTTATATATATTTTGTTTATTTATTTGTTTATTGGTAACAACTATGAGATACATACAAAATCCATCCCTTAGCTAAGTTTTACCCACTTTTACACCCACCGCCAAAGTCTAAGGACTATTTTGCAAAACCATCAAACAAACTATCTTCTTCTTATTACTTCCTATCACCACCGACGCCTCCATCCTTCTTGGCCCTCAATTCTCGGCCTAAATCACGAAATTGATTTCACCAAATCATTCTTTGATCCTTAGCGCGTTCCACCGACACTCTAATTGTGGAAAATGTGAACTAATTGACAGCCAATGACAGCTATGACTCGTTAATAACGAACCGCGGCTTAGCCATCCTTAAAACACTATACAAACTCGATCATTTTACAATTAAACTTGCCCACACATCCCTCATTACCTCGCAACCATAAACCCTAAGTCAATTCCATCAGTTGAAGCCGTCCCGACCCTCATCAACCTCAAACTTGAGCCGCAAACCCTAGTTCATCGATCTCCCTTAATCCATCATCATTTACGGTAATTAATTTATGTAGTTAGGTCGTTTTTAGTCAACAATTGATAACCCTAACTCAATTTGAATCAACGACAATCAATTATACGGATTTAAATTCTAGGGCTTTGAATTTGGGGAGGAACATAAACTGCGCTTAATGCATTTATATTTAAAGTTTCCTTGATATATCAAACTAACGCGCTGGCCTGATGGTCAGCGTGTGTTTTCTCAAAGTATTAAACCGGCCTGGGGCGCGGGTTCGAATCCCCCAGACCCGGTTTTGATGTTTTTACTTATTACTATTATTTTTATTTACTTTTAATCAAAAATTTTGATATTAATACATGTATATATACTTAAATATGCATTTTCTTCAAGAAACGAACTCCGGGTTTAATGTTTTCGTGCCATTGGACTTTTTCTAACCATGCAATATACATATATATAGATATATGTTGTACATATAATAAATAAAATAACAATAAATTCTTTTTATCGATCTCTTAAATGAGACGTGTTGTTATCTTACCAACGCTCAAACTATTTTATCTCGTATCTTTCCATCAATATATTATTGTATATAATATTTATTTTATTTATTAAAATCAATAATAATACTAATACTAATAATAATAAAAATAATAATAGCATGGTCAACAACAAATATAAATATAATAATAACCCTTATAATTTACGAAAGTGTATCTATTAATGTTTTAATGTTTCACACAACCATATCGAATCCCAAAACCGTCATAAGTCGTGTTTTATAATTATTTATTATTATTTTTTTTATTAATTAGTATTATCGTTAACAACTAGGAACCTCCGTTCACGTTTCCCGAGGAGCTTGGCGATTTTATCTTATTTTTTAGCGTCATCCCATCTTCTTTAATCCACTCGTCAAGGTGAGTTTACATACCCCTTTTTTTCCATCTTTTATATTTTGGGGGTAGTGTGTATACTTTATTTTACTCATTTTTATTTCACATCTATTTAAAACACAATTCAATATATGTTTATGTGTGATCATTGCATGCTCTATGATAATGCTCTATGTACTTAATTGTTTATTTTATGTTTGGTGGTTGGTATCTCATCCTCATCTATCCTCATCTAGTATGATCATACATTTACCCAAGTACGTTGATTTCGTATCAATAAGAACGGGTCCACATCTATTTAGTTGTTTACATTTTCATAAGAATTGCAATACTCATCATTTACATACGAATTGTGGTTTTTATCTATTTATATCATTCAACTTAAACTTATGTATTCTCACCAGCATTCGTGTTGACAAACTCTATTTTCATACATGTTACAGGTACAAGTAGTTGATACTATTCAAGATTGAAGACAATAGTTTGACCTTAGGATATTATACAAAACTATGATGTAATTGTTATAATTATTGAATTTGTGTATGTGTTAAATGTTAATGAAGTTAAATTGTTTATTGTCGCTCTAATTAGTGTCTTTTGAGCTACTGTCCAATCAATACGTTACACCCTGGCATGTTCCGCCTTTGGTTGGGGTGTGACAACAAAGCCCGCCTTGTTGTCAACGGTAAAAGTCAGCAAGTGGGGATCGATTGTGACGAAACGTTCAGTCCCCTCGTTAAACCGACTACGATCAGAACGGCCCTCTCTTTATCATTGTCCCATGGTTGGCCAATACACCAATTGGATGTTAAAAACGTGTTTCTTCACGAGACTTAAATGAAACAGTATTTATGTTCCAACCACCCGGCTTTACGGATAAAAATTATCCTAACCATACTTGCAGGTTACGCAAATCTCTATACAGACTCAAACAAGCTCCGCGAGCTTGGTTTCAACGGTTTGTAACGTACATCAAACAATGTGGGTTCAGAAGTGCAACAAGTGACCACATATTTATTTATTTATAAACATGGCTCGCAAATGGCTTACCTTCTACTCTATGTAGATGACATAATACTAACTGCCACAAGTGATCACCTTCTACGACAAATCATTGCATCTCTTTCACGGGAATTCGCCATGAGTGACCTTGGTGAACTTCATCACTTCTTGGGTATCACTGTTACTAAGCATAAAAATGGTCTTTTTTTGTCACATGAAGGTTATGCCAATGACATTCTCACCCGAGCAAACACGCAAAACCACAAACCTGCCGCAGCCCCTATGGATACATCGTCCAAATTAAGTGCTAGTACATTTTCACTTATTATGGATAGCACAACTTATCGTAGTTTGGTTGGGCCTTACAATACTTAACTATTACTCGCCCGGATCTTACTTATGTTGTCCAACAAATTTGCCTCTTCATGCATGCTCCACGTGAACCACACTTCCAATTCATGAAGCGGGTACTTCGATATTTGAAAGGTACAACACATCATGATTTACATCTCACGGCTTCTAAAAGCTACAATCTCACAGCATACTCTGATGCCGATTGGGGTGGTTGTCCGGACTCCCGACGCTCAACATCCAGATATTGTGTATGTATGGGAGACAACTTGTTGTCTTGGTCTTCAAAGTGCTAACCGAAAATCTCCCGATCTAGTGCCGAAGCTAAGTAGCGGGGTATCGCTAATGCAGTAGCCGAAACTAGTTGGATTCGAAATTTATTGTTGGAACTACATGTGCCAACTCGCAAAGCTACAATTGTGTATTGGACAACATTTATGTGGTTTACTTATCATTAAAATCCAGTCCAACATCAATGAACTAACACGTGGAACTCTGACATTTATTTTGTAAGGAAAAAAGTTCAAGTTGGGGACATCCGAGTTCTACACATCCCTACTGATTTTCCAGTATTCGGATATATTTACCAAAGGTCTCCCGCGTCAACTATTATCAAGCTTCAAGGACAGTTTATGCATCCGTGCTCCTCCAGCTTAAACTAAGGGGGTGTATTATATAGTATATATTTATTATTTGATTTAGTCTTAGTTTTATTTTAGATCCTATATTCTAGTATAGAATAGTCAAATCTGTTGTAACTATTCTGTTGTAACTATTTCCTAGTGTCTCTATATCCTCTTGTGTATATTAGCCCACAATGAAAGTGAGAATACTCATTCCAGATTCAATCACTTTCACTAATATCTTAATAGTTGATACAATCATTCTTCGGCTACCAACAAACTTCGAAATTTGCCGTTTAAATAAAAAAATACATCATCAGCATCCTACTGACTATAAGAGAAAATAAAAGAAAGGTGATAAATAAAAAAAATATATCAAATAACATCATCTTATACTATATTTTCTTTTTCAGTATAGACAATATCATGTTTATCTTTTAAATATAGAACAGCACGTGGTGTTATGGAGATGTGACTGAACCCATTTATGGCAAACTAAAATCACGTTCGCATGGCAGACTTGACACATTCTTTCAGCCTCAAACGTGTCTTCGTCTTAACCGCTTTTTTTTCCTATACAAAATAATTTTATTAACTAGTTTATGGCTTAGAATCCTCTCACACTATTAGAGATAGTCTCACACCATTTATTTTCCTAGAATGTTCGTATAGGACTATATGGTTGTATAGTACCTGAATTGTATCAATTTGTGTCGTATGTTTGTCGGTCATTGTTTTTAGTGCCTCGTATCGGCCTATACGGGTCGTATAGACAATTTTTTAGACATAAATTTTTTATAACCATATATTTATGTGATTTATGACTTTAACATTTTATGTAGCCATCATCCACATCTTATGTAGACAATTTTTTTTTTATCAATTTAGCTGTTCTTCTTTTCGACCCTTTAATGTTTTGTTTTACTTGTATATAATTATGTTTTATATTGAAAAGTTGAATGATATGATTTTTTAGAATAAAATAAATTTTCTATTAAAATTTACATAACATATTTGGCTAAGTAATTTGTAGCACTATACGACTCATATAGGCTCGTATAGTCGTCTTCCGGCAGCGATTAACATTGTTCAAAGACAGGCTAACTTCTATTGCAAAAGTTTTCTGTACGGTCATATAGCCTTATACGACCATATATGTTTTATGGTGTTCAGGGAGCAATACGAGCTAGTAAACACCTATACGACTTGGACCGTATAGGCTGCAAAAAACTATTTTTTTCATGTTAATCATGCGTAGCCTATATGCAAGGGCGGATTTACGTAATAGATTACGGGTTCACGGGAAGCCACTGAGTTTCAGATTTTTAGTGGAATGCCTATATAAAAATCATGAGTAAACCCATAAGTAAATTAAAGAGTGAACCCATACAAAGAAAGAATAGGAGCCGAATGGTTAAGAACCTGCTTTGTATACTAGATACCCCAAGTTCAAATCTCTTTTCCAACATGATTATTTTGACTTTTTTATGATTTCATTTTTTCATAATTAACAGCAGCTTTGAGCCTCATCGACTAGCCCTTCTTTGTGAGTGGATGCAGCCTCAAGAGGTTGGAATTCATTTAATTTGTATACCCTCAACCCTTAAGAAAGAATGTTTTGGTATATGTATTTTTTAGGTGGAACATGTTCTATCCATAAGATGTGATATAAATCATATAATTCACTTGTTAGTTTGGTGCGTGTATAGTTTGTTTTAGCACCTTGCTGAGTTTATCAAAGTTCCTTTAAACATACTTGTATAGTTGTATATTTCATTCATTGAGTATGATACAAAATTTGGCTTCTTATACTAAGGACATAGCTGATTAAACCAAGTTAACTTCACCGTAATCCTAGTTTTTGGAACGAATTATTGTTTCTATTTTCAAAAAAAAAGGCCCTGGTTCTAGAACATGTTTTAGGGTTTCCGAAAGGTTTGAGTTGGCCCTGCCCGACCCGACCCGAAATTTTTTATGTCCAGTCTTATAAATTAAAGTATTTAAAAATAGTGAACCCATTGAAAATAATTTCATCATAGAAGTGGTGTATGAAAGTGGTGTATGAGAATCACATCTCTTAGTTTATATATTATAAAAGTTACTGTTTTATGTCAGAGATGATTCAATATAGCGTTATACACTTTTCACAAACAAAAATGTTATATATGCACAGAACATAAATCATAAATACTACCCCACCCAGTTCCAGATCAACATCTATTTTCTTGTGTTTCTATTTTTTTATATTTATTTAAAGTTTCAATTTCATTTCTTATATTATTAATAGTATAAATATTTAACCTATTTATTGTTTAATAATATATTTTTCAATAATATACTTGTATTTATTAAGTATAAAAATAAAACTAAATATGTAGTCGTGTAATTTCTTTCTAAACATTCACGTATAAATTTTATTAGAAATAAAGTTCTACTTCACAACCATGAGATGAGAAACTATAATCCTTAAAAAATATATTTATAGTCAATGCAATAAATCAATAATCATCATTGATAGCATCTTCATTTATAGTAGATGGTAGAGATTTATGACTAAAGTGGTAATCAATAATCGGCATTATTTATTTATTTATTTTGATAAAAGGGTTAAACAGGTTGACCTGAATTTGTGTGTGTGCTTGTTAAAGTTAAAAATTCTTAGACGAATAATAATATGAGTCAAGCTCGGGTTGTACATTTCAAGTTGTCAACGAACACGATTAACACCCCAATTTCAGTCTAGTTTCCACTTACGAAAAAAGAAACACAAACACAAAAGTAAAACCAACATAAACCTATCCATTGTAAGTGCTAACCCGTTCATTTTTATTTTTTTTTAAATTATTTTTCTTTCCGTAGATGATTGTGGTACGACTAGAATAAATGTCTATGAGCCTAAGTATCAAGTCGGTCACACCTACATGCATTAAAAAATAGCAGGAACTAAAATGGACGGTCACAATACCACAACAATAATAGATAGTACGAACAATTACCTTCATATTCTCACATGGAGAAGACTGAATTTAATGTAATAAAAGTACTTGGTTTACTTTTCAACCCAACCAAGTCCCATTTTGTTTTGTTAGAATTGGACAAAATAGTTTCTTGTCAATGGGCAATGGTTGTTTATTTGTTTAAGCTTTTACATAAGACGTATGCACATGACGGCCCAGAAGTATGTCAGGCCTCAGCCGCTGTTGAGGGCTCGTTATTAAGACATGTTTCTAAGTTAGGGCCTGAAACTGAAAAAATTACCCAGTTAGTTAAGCCCATAGCCTATTACTTACTTTTTACTCTTTAAGCCCACAACCCAGTTAATTGATTAATATTTAGCCCAATAGGCTAGAATAAGCCCACCCAAAAAACTTTGTTTTGGATTGGTTTTGTTGCAACAATAATTTTGTTTTTGTTTATTGTTAACATAGTTTCTATGTAATCTTTTAGAAAAATATTATATATAAGATTGTTCTGACTTTTTAGTACTTGCTTCGGGCATCGAGATCTCAAACGCGAAGAATATGAATTTAATGTAATATAAGTATTTTGTTTACTTTTATCCCTAAGGCTTAGTGTAGTGGGGTGACGTTTTTGGGCGACAGAGGAGGAACACCCCCCCCCCCCTTCGGCGATATTGGGGCGAAAGGGGGGGGGCGGTGGAAGTTGTCGCCGTGGAAGAAGAAAAAAATAGTATTATTATATTAATATGTGTTATATATATATATATATTACTATTGTGGCCCCTACATCATTACACCCAAAAACAAATTTTCACCCATTGCTAACTGGACGCCACACGGCGCAAAACGCCCTAATTTGTAGCCCCTCCACTACGCATAGCCTAAGTCCCATTTATTTTGATATAATTGGTCGAAATTTCTTAGACAACAAGCAATGGTTATTTATTTGTTTATGCTTTTACTTAAGATGTACGCACATGGACGCCTCGAAGGTATGTCAGGACTTAGCTGTTGCAGGAGGGCCCATACCAAAACAAGCCTGAAAGTTTAAAAAAGTTTTATATAAATAGGGATGATTAGTTTAAGGCATGTTTTTAAGTTAGGTTTAGAGATGGTAATTGATCGAGTTAAGAAATTCTCAAACTCATACACGATTACTAAAGCCCGTCGGGTATTTATCTGGTAATTACCTTCGGGTTTCAAGTATCCCGTTAATTTATTAACATACCCGCCCATTTAAGTCATTGATTTTAGTGGTATTTATATTGAAATTAATTAGACATATAAGCATTGTGAGATTTATATAAGCATTTTGTTAGTGCTTTGAAAGAATATAACTCTTTGTTTTCTTTCAAGAGGTAGAGAGGTCCTCGTGTCTTCTGCTTTCTACTTTTCTATTGTTTTAAAGTACATTAGGTTATTGATATGTGCACGACACATGTGGAGATAAAGAAATTGTCAAGTAAACACATATATAGGTTTAAACGACAAGTTATTTTTTAATATATTTTTGATAAAACAACATGATTTTTAATTGCAATTCTGTAACATCCTAAATATTCTAATAATAAATAAAGAAAGTTGAGTTAGATTGTCGTATGTTAAATAATATTAACTAGCATCTAATAAGAAAAGATCATGAACTTGGACTAATTAAGATGGATTAAAGGGTAATGGGCCTTAGGTCCATGGGCTTTAAGGGATATAAATACCCCCTTAAACCATCCTAAAACCCTAATCCTCATTCCATCTTTTCATATTTGCCTACACACTCAAACACACACACATACAACCTTATATGTATACGGCCGAGAGAGGAAAGGGAAGAGCGAGATCGAGCGTACGTTATTCTTGATAGATTCTTCAATACACGAGATAAACACAAGATCTAAAGCTCATAGCTAAGCCAACAAACCCGAAAAAGGTATGTTTTGATCCTAAAGTTTACGTTTTTATAAACGTTTAGCCTTGAAACTTAGAACTAGAATAGATCGGGTATAAACGAAACGTGAAGTTGTAAACTTGATGCTAAAACGAAACTAATGAACCCATAAACCTGTGCGGCTCGATTAAAAGAAAACCCTAAGATCTAGTTTGGAACGTTTTAGCTTTAAAGGTCCAACCTTTATGCGTTTTCGGGCCGAATCTTATTCAAAAATGACCATGGGAATGTTCACGGGATTGGTTAATACCACATCGAGGGGTTACACGTTAAAACGGAGAATATTATAGGAGTTTTGGATGAGCCGTAGTTGCTGCTGGGCAACTTCGCCTGCAGCTAACTCCGCTGGACACAAGTTCGCCTATGGTTAACTTCGTTGGACACAAGTTCGCCTATGGTTAACTTCGGTGGACACAAGTTCGCCTATGGTTAACTTCGCTGGACACAAGTTCGCTTATGGTTAACTTCGATGCTATAAGTTCGCTGGTGATAAGTTCGCCACTGATAAGTTCACTTAAGTTAAGTTCGCTTAAGTTAAGTTCGCTTATGTTAAGTTCGCTTAAAATGCTAAGTAATCCAGTACTAGACCACGAATCGGGCTAATGAATGAGTAGGTGAATAAAATAATAACTTAAAATCCTAATGGAAAATGCGTTAAGACAGTTAATGAAAATAAAATTTTTCCAAGCTGACCTGGCAGCTTAACCCCAGCCAGGGGCTCTGCCCCTTGGACCCTGCTAGGCGCTCCCCTCGGACCCCCGTTCGTTGTGGGTTATATAAAGATAGAAATACGATATGAGTAGCAATATTTAATTGATACATGTACATATTATACAGTTAGCCGTGCACAGCTCAAGAAAGGGATTACCATAAACGGTGAACGTAACCGCATTCAGGTGAGTTTCTAGCCCCATTTCCTTGTTATGTTTTCAGGGCTGTTTGCATACTCGATGTGATAGTTAATACACTTACCTTAACTGGTAAGGGTATGCCTTATATGGTTTATATGTTATGTATGTATATCTTAAATGTGAATGAAAGCTTGTCGGTACGTGAACGATCTTCGGATATTGCACGTGCCAACAAGGGAGGTATGTTTATGATAGATGAATGTGTATGATAGATATACGTGCAATATATGAATATGTATGAATGATTAAAAAAGTATGTATGTAATGGGTATGTAAAGGCAGTATGTACGAAGATGAAGAAAGAAGGATCATGCCCTAATAATATCTGAGATAGGGAAGACGGGACCAGACCCTAATAATATCTGAGATAGAGAAGTAAAAAGGGACCAGACCCTAATAATATCTGAGATCGACAAGAAAGGGATCAGACCCTCATAATATCTGAGATAGACAAAGGAAAGAGGGACCAGACCCTAATAATATCTGAGATAGAAAAGGAAGGGATTAGACCCTAATAATATCCGAGATAGAAAAGGAAGGGATCGGACCCTAATAATATCCGAGATAGAAAATGACAGTAATTCATATAGTATGAAAGTAATAAAGTATGAACGTATGTATGACTTATGTAATAAAATTAGATTAGTAAAGCAATTATTATGTATCTTCAGATGCATAATCGAAGGTAGTGTATGTATTGTATAATGTGTGATTAACTAGAACTCGCTCAGCGTAACTGACTTTTAGTATGCACACAGGTGAGTAGATTGAGGCAGTTCTTTTGACGAGGACACATGGCATCGAATTGAAGACACTGGCGTCTCAAGAAAATGTTATGATGTTTTAAAAGGCTATGTTTTGTTTTTAAATGACTATGAATGTTTCATAAGACAAGATTTGAAAGTTATGTAATGTTTTACGGTTGAAGTTTATATTCCGCGTGAAGTTTTAATTAACTCTGATATTTAGAACTGCGTTTATGAGCAAATCCAACACCAAAGTAGGGCTACCGGTAACGGGGCCTTTCAAGTTGGTATCAGAGCAAAGTTCGAGAGATTTAAGCATCCTACATGCTTAGACTCGAACAGAGAATGGGATTTAAGTAAGAAAAGAAAGAAGATGCCAGTTCAAGATAACCATGTGTCACTCAAGCAAGCTCAGTAAAGGTAAAGCGTATGGTAAAATATGTATGTTAATGTTAGCTTAATTGCTAAATAAAGGATACGTGAACGTTAGGGATAGGATTAATTGATTGTTTGATTGATTAATTGTTTAGAGTAGAACCAGCACAAATAGACTCATAAGAGGAAGTGTATAGGACACGGAAAGTAACGTGATCAGCTAATCACAGCTGGCCACTATTATTACCTGCTAGCCTTACTATCCTTGTACTAAATAGTTCCTTGGGTGATGACGTTTGTGTTTTCCTTTCCAGAATACGATGGCTGTATCTAGAGCAGTTGTTGGAGCAGGAGGCCGCACCGGACGTCGTGGCAGGCCTCATCGTGCCCAACGACCTTCGATAGAAACAGCTTCCAACACCGGATCTGAAGGAAGCGCAGCTGGAAGAAACCCTGAAAACAATGAAGGGGTTCAACTCGATCCCTTAATCCAAGCAGCTATTGTACAAGCTGTAGCCACTGTAGTGAAGAACTTGAACCCAGAGGAGTCTGCTGGAGGCCGTGAAAGAACTACTGAAGGAGCAGGAGGAGGCGGTAGGAAAGATGATGAAGGAGAGAGGGAGGCTTCGAGTGAGGTAAGGTCCGTGAAAGTTGATGATAGGAAGAGGGGCCGAGGTGGTTGCAACTATAAGTCCTTCAAGGGATGTGACCCGCCGAAGCTAACTGATTTGGGAGACGCAATCGCTACCCTTCAATGGATAACCGCAATGGATAAAATTATCCGCATTAGCGAGTGTCATTCCGATCAAGCTGTCGGTTATGCCACTCAATCGTTTGAAGAGGAGGCGATGTATTGGTGGGAAAGTGTGGAGCAGAGGAAGACGCGGGATGAGATTAAGGCCATGAAGTGGGAGGATCTGAAGGAGTTAGTGATGAAGAGGTTCTGTGCTGACGCCAAGGTTGAGAAGGAGGATATGAAGTTTCCGAACCTGAAAGTTGGGACGCTGACACATCATGAGTATACCACCGAGTTCAACCGAATGTCTAGGTTGGTACCCGATATGGTTAACACTGAGGCTAAGAGGATCAAGTGTTATGTGAGGGGACTGCAAAAGAAAGTCTGCACTCTAGTCAGGACAAGTAAACCTGCTACCTTTGACTCTGCTGTCGAGCTCGCAGAGATGGTGTATGTAGACCTGGCTGCGGATGATATTGTGGTGGAAGAAGAGAAGAAAGATAAGAAGTGGGTCAATGTCAAACGACCCGGTACTCAATTGTGGAACTCCAAGGAAAAGAAGCAGAAAGTGTGGGAGAAGAGGCCATGCAAGACGTGTGGTAAAATGCACGGTGGTGAGTGCAAGTGGGCTAAAGGATCTGATGTGTGTCATAAGTGTGGTAAGACTCATAAGTGGGCTAAATGCCTGTTATAAGTTTGGAAAAGTGAGACATTTTGCCCCAGATTGTACCGCCAAGTCCGCATGTTATAAGTGCGGTAAGACGGGCCACTTTACTAGAGAATGCACCAAGAGTGAAGCTGGAGGTAGTGGGAAGAAAGATGCCGATCAAGCTAGGCCAAGAACAAGAGCATACATGCTGACCCAAGAACAAGCCAAGCAGATTCCGGATGTCGTCACTGTTACATTTTTAGGATGACTAAGATGTTGATTCTCTCAACCGACCCTAAATATTTTGATCAATAATAAAACCTTCGCGGTTACCAAAGTTTCCACTTTATTTGATATAATGTGTATAAGAACCCATTATTTTGAAAAAAAAATAAGAAATAGATATAGATTTTTTGGATTTTCTTTTGATATAGGGACTAGTAGGGGCTCATGGGATGATTAAGATGGTGAGTCTCTCATTTTATTTTTCTTCGACACGTAGGCTTCTCATTTCTTCATTTTGGGCTTCCATTTCTTCATTTGAAGAGTGTTGATTTTGTTTTCCCTATGCGCCTCTAGCACCCACCGGTAGGCCTATGTTTACAATTGACGGGGCTATCAGCGACTCATGGGACGACTAAGAATCTTATTCTCTCAACCGACCCTCAATATTTTGATCAATAGTAAGACCTTCACAGTTACTAAAATTTCCACTTTATTTGATACTATGTGTATAAGAACCCATGATTTTGAGAAAAAAAAATAAGAAATAGATATAGATTTTTTGGATCTTCTTTTGATATAGGTACTAGCAGGGACTTGCGGGATGATTAAGATGTTGAGTCTCTCATTTTATTTTTATTCGACACGTAGGGTTCTCATTTCTTCATTTTGTGCTTCCAGTTCTTCATTTGAAGGGTGTCGATTTGTTTTTCCTATGCGGCTCTAGCACCCACCGGTAGTCCTTTGTTTTCACTTAACGGGACTATCAACAACTCCTGGGATGACTAAGGTGCTGATTCTCTTAACCGACCCTCAATATTTTGATCAATAGTAAAACCTTCGCAGTTACAAAAATTTCCACTTTATTTGATACAATGTGTATAAGAATCCATGATTTTGAGAAAAAAATAAGAAATAGATATAGATTTTTGTAAGGCCCCGTTCCCGGTAACCCTACTTTGGTGTTGGATTTATTCATAAACACAGTTCTAAAATCAATGTAAATTAAAAACTTCGTGGAATAATTAAAAACTTCAAACATCACATTACAAAACATTCATTCTTGTCTTAACATACAAATTGTCTTTTCATAATAATTAATTAAAACAGTCATAACACTTCATCATGGATGTCAGTCTCTTCAGTCCATGCCTTGTGTCCCTCCTTAAGCCAACAGCCTCAACCTATTTGTCTGCATGCATACTAAAAGTCAGCTATGCTGAGTGAGTTCTAGTTAATCAATTAACATACAATACATTCATACCCTTACTCGTACGCGTCCGAAGATACGTATTCATACCTTAGTTTTCTATTACTCCTTTCATATATACCTTATATACATGCATACGTACTTACATACTTTCTTTCATAAAACCCTATGGTATACCATAAGCTATTCTACATTAAACATCACATATATTGTAAGGGCCTGGTCCCTATCATCACAGATATTATAAGGGTCTAGTCCCTAACATCACAGATATTATAAGGGTCTGGTCCCTACTGCCTCGAATAACCATACATTTATCATATGTGCATATTTTACCTGTCTCATATATATAATAATATTTATATATACATGCTCATTCATACTATCATTATATAGTAATAACATCCAATACATAGTCATACATGTATCATACACTTATCAATTTAGTAAATGTATTAACTATCACATAGGAGTATGCACACAGCCCCGAAAACATTTCAAAGAGAAATGGGGCTAGAACTCACCTGGAGTCGATTTCTCTCGCCGTTAATGGTAATTCCCTTCTTTAGTTGTGCACGGCTAACTGTACAATACATTACGCATGTCAATTATCTATTACCACAACTTCCTACATCTAAATTTATGAAACCCTCAACTAACGGGGGTCCGAAGGCAGCGCCCGTGGTAGCGGGGTCTAGGGGTGGCAGCCCCTAGCAAGGTCCAAGGGTCAACGCCCCTGGCTGGGGTTGAGCTGAATTCATGAAATTTCGCATGGGAATTTCTCTTCGCATGCTTTTTCGCTTCGCATGGAACTTTTTCGCTCCGCATGGTCATGCGATGCGAAATAACCTTTTTCGCTTCGCATGGCTGTGAGATGCGAAACAAACTTTTTCGCTTCGCATGGCTGTGCGATGCGAAATTACCTTTTTCGCTTCGCATGGCTGTGCGATGCGAAATTACCTTTTTCCCTTCGCATGGCTGTGCGAAATTTTTTTCCTTTTCTTCGTTTTTACCATTTTAAAGCCATCTCCCGACACATTCTGACCCCATGCACCTGATCCTGAACCCATATCTCTCATAGTCCGACGCCACCTTTTCACTTTAAAGTGCACCCAAGAGGTTATAACTTACCAAGTTTATATTTTTCTTAGATTTTACAACCCGATCTATCATTATATCTATTTGCATGACGATTCTAACCATAAAACTTAACCATTTAAACCGAAAACCACCTTTTGCTTCAAGTTCGAGTTCAGATCTGGACAATACGTAGATCTGGACGTGATTCTTGTTGCTTGACGATGTTAAACACGAGATTCCACCCTTCTTTGGCTTGTGTTTTAAATCAGAGTGCTAGAGAGAGAGTATGTGTGTGTTTCTTGAGTGTGTGTGTGTTTGGATGAGAAAAGAAAAGAAAGGAAGAAGTGGTTGGGTTTATATAGAGGGGGGTTTCATGGGAACCACCACACATTCCCAATTCCTACACCAAATATTATCCAAATACTTAACACACGACTAACTTAACGACACACAGTTAATAACAAACTTTCTATTGTGTATTACTTTACAAAAGTTGGATGTTACAATTTTTTAGATTTTCTTTTGATATAGGGACTAGCAAGGACTCGTGGGATGATTAAGATGGTGAGTCTCTCATTTTATTTTTCTTCGACACGTAGGCTTCCCATTTCTTCATTTTGGGCTTCCATTTCTTCATTTGAAGAGTGTTGATTTTGTTTTCCCTATGCGTCTCTAGCACCCACCGGTAGGCCTATGTTTACAATTGACGGGGCTATCAGCGACTCATGTGACGACTAAGAATCTTATTCTCTCAACCGACCCTCAATATTTTGATCAATAGTAAGACCTTCACAGTTACTAAAATTTCCACTTTATTTGATACTATGTGTATAAGAACCCATGATTTTGAGGAAAAAAAAATAAGAAATAAATATAGATTTTTGGATCTTCTTTTGATATAGGTACTAGCAGGGACTTGTGGGATGATTAAGATGGTGAGTCTCTCATTTTATTTTTATTTGACACGTAGGGTTCTCATTTGTTCATTTGTGCTTCCAGTTCTTCATTTGAAGGGTGTCGATTTGTTTTTCCTATGCGGCTCTAGCACCCACCGGTAGTCCTTTGTTTTCACTTAACGGGACTATCAACGACTCCTGGGATGACTAAGATGCTGATTTTCTCAAGCGACCCTCAATATTTTGATCAATAGTAAAACCTTCGTAGTTACCAAAATTTCAACTTTATTTGATACAATGTGTATAATAACCCATGATTTTGAGAAAAAAAAATAAGAAATAGATATAGCTTTTTTAGATTTTCTTTTCATATAGGGACTAGCAGGGACCCGTGGGATGATTAAGATGGTGAGTCACTCATTTTATTTTTCTTCAACACGTATTCTTCTCATTTCTTCATTTTGGGCTTCCATTTCTTCATTTGAAGAGTGTTAATTTTTATTTCCTTATGCGGCTCTAGCACCCACCGATAGGCCTATTTTACAATTGACGAAGCTATCAGCGACTCATGGGACGACTAAGAATCTTATTCTCTAAACCGACCCTCAATATTTTGATCAATAGTAAAAACTTCACAGTTACTAAAATTTCGACTTTATTTGATACTATGAGTATAAGAACCCATGATTTTGAGAAAAAAAAATAAGAAATAGATATAGATTTTTTGGATCTTCTTTTGATATGGCTACTAGCAGGGGCTCGTGGGATGATTAAGATGGTGAGTCTCTCATTTTATTTTTCTTCGACACGTAGGGTTCTCATTTCTTCATTTTGGGCTTCTAGTTCTTCATTTGAAGGGTGTCGATTTGTTTTTCCAACGCGGGTCTAGTACCCACCGTTAGGCTTTTGTTTTCCCTAAACGGGGATATCAGCGACGTGACTCCTCGGACGACTAAGAAGCTGATTTTCTCAAGCGACCCTCAATATTTTGATCAATAGTAAAACCTTCGTAGTTACCAAAATTTCCACTTTATTTGATACAATGCGTATAAAAACCCATGATTTTGAGAAAAAAAAATAAGAAATACATATAGATTTTTTGTATTTTCTTTTGATATAGGGACTAGCATGTACTCGTGGGATGATTAAGATGGTGTGTATCTCATTTATTTTCCTTTTACACGTAGGGTTCTTATTTCTTCATTTTGGGCTTACATTTCTTCATTTGAAGGGTGTCGATTTCCTTTTACACGTAGTGACTCACCATTTGTTTTTCCTACGTGTCGATTTGTTTTTCTTACATTTCTTCATTTTTTGGATCTTCTGTTGACATAGGTACTAGCAGGGACTCGTGGGATGATTAAGATGGTGAGTCTCTCATTTTATTTTTCTTCGACACGTAGGTTTCTTATTTCTTCATTTTGGGCTTCCAGTTCTTCATTTGAAGGGTGTTGATTTGTTTTTCCTATGCGGCTCTAGCACCCACCGGTAGGTCCTTGTTTTCAGTTAACGGGGCTATCAGCGACTCGTGGGACGACTAAGAAGCTGATTCTCTCAACCGCACCTCAATATTTTGATCAATATTAAAACCTTCATAGTTACCAAAATTTCCAATTTATTTGATACAATCTGTATAAGAACCCATGATTTTGAGAAAAAAAAAATAAGAAATAGATATAGATTTTTTGGATCTTCTTTTAATATCGGTACTAGCAGGGACCCGTGGGATGATAAAATGGTAAGTCTCTCATTTTATTTTTCTTCGACGCGTAGGGTTCTCATTTCTTCATTTTGGGCTTCCATTTCTTCATTTGAAGTGTGTCGATTTGTTTTTCCTATGCGGCTCTAGCACCCACCGGTAGGCCTTTGTTTTCAGTTAATGGAGCTATCAGCGACTCTTGGGACGACTAAGAAGCTGATTCTCTCAACTGCACCTCAATATTTTGATCAATAGTAAAACCTTCACAGTTACCAAAATTTCCAATTTATTTGATACAATATGTATAAGAACCCATGATTTTGAGAAAAAAAAATAAGAGACAGATATAGTTTTTTGGATCTTCTTTTGTTATTGGGACTAGCAGTGACTCGTGGGATGATTAAGATGGTGAGTCGCTCATTTTTATTTTTCTTCGACACGTAGGGTTCTCATTTCTTCATTTTGGGCTTCCATTTCTTCATTTGAAGAGTGTCGATTTTGTTTTCCATATGCCACTCTAGCTCCCACCGGTAGTCATTCGTTTTCACTTAATGGGGCTATCATCGACTCGTGGGATGACTAAGAAGCTGATTCTCTCAACCGACCCTCAATATTTTTATCAATAGTAAAACCTCCGCAGTTACCAAAATTTCCACTTTATTCGATACTACTGGTATAAGAACCATTTTGAGGAAAACAAATAAGAAATAGATATAGATTTTTTGAATTTTCTTTTGATATAGGGACTATTAGGGACTCGTGTGATAATTAAGACGGTGTGTCTCTCATTTTATTTTGCTTCGACACGTAGGGTTCTCATTTCTTAATTTTGGGCTTCCATTTCTTCATTTAAAGAGTGTCGATTTTGTTTTCCCAATGCGGCTCTAGCACCCACCGATAGGCCTTTTGATGTGTTGTAAAACACTCATTTTTTTCGAACGTTTTATCTACGTATTATATTATATTTTATATGTTTTAACTCGTTTTGGATAGGTTTTACATACATTTATTAATCTTGTAGGTTTTGAGTAAAAGAAAGGAAGAAACCGGGACTTTTCGAGCATTCTACGATCCTTTTACGCATACAAGTTCAAGACAAAGCTCAAAGCCCGACCTATATGCATCATGGAGGCCCAAGACCATATTATATTATATTATATTATATTATATTATATTATATTATATTATATTATATTATATTATATTATATTATATTATATTATATTATATTATATTATATTATATTATAAAACCCTAGAGGCCAGCAGAAGCTGCGATCGCAGCTGTAGCAGGAAGAAAGAAAAGAAAAAAAGTTTTTGTGTGCTAGGGTTTGGACTTGTGGTGGCTAGGGAAGGAAGAAGACACAATAACCAAGCCTCGGGATCATTCACCATTGATTTTTACAGCAATGAGCAGCCCGGAAACACCCAATATCCTTACATCTTTTTCATTGTTCATACACTTTTAGTTTCTTGCTTAATTGTTGAATTGTTTTGTAATTACTTGAGAGATTGAATTGTTTATGATTAGGATTGATTATTGGACAATTTTTAAGATGATTGGTATGAGTTTTATGGTGTTTTTATTGAGTGTTTGCTGCTGTCCAAAAATTTTGCTTGGCTAATCTTGTTAGTTCTACCTAGGGATGATGATTCTTGTTAGATTTTGATAGGTTTTATGGATTGTTTGATTAATAGACTTGAATTGGTGTAAAGTTTGATTTAGACATGAAGTAGGTTGTGTTTAGTGGCTGGAAATTTTAGTGATTCATTGCATAAACCCCGTGTGTTAATAGATTTGTTTTGTATTGATTGATCGGTGCATTGTTTGATTCTAGACTTTGTGTTTAGGGTTTGTTTGCAGTAGGAACAACCGTAGGTTTTGTTGCATGATTAATTGATTAAAGTTCAGCGGTTAAACACCTTCCTTGAGACCGAGAGGTGATAGGAAGTTAGGGTTGTCTCATTGCCTTTGCATGCTAGAATAAGGATTGCGCGAGAGCGAGTTCGTTTCTTGTCGGGTTTAGGTGTTTGAGCGACTAGTTGATCTATTTTGGTTTAAGTTGAATTGTTCCTCTATCCTTGGTTGTGTAGTATTCATTGCCATTAGGGTCGAGTGTTGGTGAGACCGAGAGGTGATCCTTCAATAGAACACGTTAGCAATTGTTTCCCGGTTTGGTCGTTTTAGCCGATTTTGAGTAGTTAGGGTTTATTGAGTGAGACCGAGAGGTAATCCAGTGAGCCCGAGCGATCCTTAGTCATGTCATCTTTAGAGACCGGGGTCTATATATCATTCAATCCATTAGCTTGTTAGGCCTACAATTTGATTCAGGCCTAGGTAGACGTTTTTCTCCATCCTAAGTTAACACAGTTAGTTTGTCGTTAAGGTTTCTATTTTTGGTAAGTTTTGTTAGTTAGTCCACTTAGTTCAGTTAAGTTTACGTTTCCACGTGTTCGATACTCGGACTTCCAAGGTCTATACTACTTGCGATCGGTACACTTGTCGGTTGAGTGTGGTTTTAGGATTTTCGTTTTAATATTAAAGCTTATTTGTGAGGGTCATTATTATAGAGTTATTAGAAACATATCACCTTTGGTTACACTTAACGGGGCTATCAGCGACTCGTGGGATGACTAAGAAGATAATACTCTCAAACGATCCTCAATATTTTGATCAATTGTAAAATCTTCGCAGTTACCAAAATTTCCACTTTATTTGATACAATGTGTATAAGAACACATAATTTTGAGAAAAAAAATAAGAAATTTCCACTCATTTTATTTTTCTTCGACACGTATGCTTCTCATTTCTTCATTTTGGGCTTCCATTTCTTCATTTGAAAAGTGTTGATTTTGTTTCCCCTATGCGGCTCTAGCACACACCCGTAGGCCTATGTTTACAATTGACGAGGCTATCAGCGACTCATGAGACGACTAAGAAGCTGATTCTCTCAACCGAACCTCAATATTTTGATCAATAGTAAAACCTTCACATTTACTAAAATTTCCACTTTATTTGATACTATGTGTATAAGAACCCATGATTTTGAGAAAAAAAATAAGAAATAGATAAAGATTCTTAGGATCTTCTTTTGATATAGGTACTAGCAGAGACTCGTGGGATGATTAAGATGGTAAGTCTCTCATTTTATTTTTCTTCGACAAGTAGGGTTCTCATTTCTTCATTTTGGGATTCCATTTCTTCATTTGAAGAGTGTCGATTTGTTTTCCCTATGCCACTCTAGCACCCACCGGTAGTCATTCGTTTTCACTTAATGGGGCTATCAGCGACTCGTGGGATGACTAAGAAGCTGATTCTCTCAACCGACCCTCAATATTTTTATCAATAGTAAAACCTAACCAGTTACCAAAATTTCCACTTTATTTGGTACTACGTTTATAAGAACCATTTTAAGGAATAAAAAAAATAGATATAGATTTTTTGGAATTTCTTTTGATAAAGGGACTAGCAGGGACTCATGTGATAATTAAGACAGTGAGTCTCTCATTTTATTTTACTTCGACACGTTGGGTTCTCATTCCTTAATTTTGGGCTTCCAGTTCTTCATTTAAAGTGTGTCGATTTTGTTTTCCCTATGCGGCTCTAACACCCACCCATAGGAATTTCTTTTCACTTAACGGGGCATTCAACGACTCGTGGGATGACTAAGAAGCTAATACTCTCAAATGATCCACAATATTTTGATCAACTGTAAAATCTTCGCAGTTACCAAAATTTCCACTTTATTTGATACAATGTGTATAATAACCCATGATTTTGAGAAAAAAAATAAGAAATAGATATAGATTTTGTAGATTTTCATTTGATATAGGGACTAGCAGGGACTCGTGGGATGATTAAGAAGGTGAGTCTCTCATTTTATTTTTCTTCGACACGTATGCTTCTCATTTCTTAATTTTGGGCTTCCATTTCTTCATTTGAAGAGTGTTAATTTTGTTTTCCTTATGCGGTTCTAGCACCCACCGATAGGCCTATGTTTACATTTGACGAGGCTATCAGCGACTCAAGGGACAACTAAGAATCTTATTCTCTCAACTGACCCTCAATATTTTGATCAATAGTAAAACCTTCACAGTTACTAAAATTTCCACTTTATTTGATACTATGTGTATAAGAACCCATGATTTTGAGAAAAAAAATAAGAAATAAATATAGATTTTTTGGATCTTCTTTTGATATAGGTACTAGCAGGGACTCGTGGGATGATTAAGATGGTGAGTCTCTCATTTTATTTTTCTTCGACACGTAGGGTTCTTATTTCTTCATTTTGGGCTACCAGTTCTTTATTTGAAGAGTGTCAATTTGTTTTTCCTATGCGGCTCTAGAACCCACCTGTAGGTCTTTGTTTTCAGTTAACGGGGCTATCAGCGACCCATGGGACAACTAAGAAACTGATTCTCTCAACCGACCCTCAATATTTTGATCAATATTAAAACCTTCATAGTAACCCAAATTTCCAATTTATTTGATAAAATATGTATAAGAACCCATGATTTTGAGAAAAAAAAATAAGAAACAGATATAGTTTTTTGGATCTTCTTTTAATATAGGGACTAGCAGCGACTCGTGGGATGATTAAGATGGTTAGTCGTTCATTTTTATTTTTCTTCGACACGTAGGGTTCTCATTTCTTCATTTTGGGCTTCCATTTCTTAATTTGAAGAGTGTCGATTTTGTTTTCCCTATGCCACTCTAGCACCCACAGGTAGTCATTCGTTCTCACTTAATGGGGCTATCAGCGACTCGTGGTATGACTAAGAAGCTGATTCTCTCAACCGACCCTCAATATTTTTATCAATAGTAAAACCTCCGCAGTTACCAAAATTTCCACTTTATTTGATACTACGTATATAAGAACCATTTTGAGGAAAAAAAAATAAGAAATAGATATAGATTTTTTGAATTTTCTTTTGATATAGGGACTAGCAGGGACTCGTGTGATAATTAAGACGGTGAGTCTCTTCTTTTATTTTGCTTCGACACGTAGGGTTCTCATTTCTTAATTTTGGACTTCCATTTCTTCATTTAAAGAGTGTCGATTTTGTATTCCCAATGCGGCTCTAGCATCCACCGATAGGCCTTTGGTTTCACTTAAGGGGGCTATCAGTGACTCGTGGGATGACTAAGAAGCTAATACTCTCAAACGATCCTCAATATTTTAACCAATTGTAAAATCTTCGCAGTTACCAAAATTTCCACTTTATTTGATACAATGTGTATAATAACCCGTGATTTGAGAAAAAAAAAATAAGAAATAGACACAGATTTTTTAGATTTTCTTTTGATATAGGGACTAGCAGGGACTCGTGGGATGATTAAGATGGTGAGTCTCTCATTTTTATTTTTCTTCGACACGTATGCTTCTCATTTCTTCATTTTAGGCTTCCATTTCTTCATTTGAAGAGTGTTGATTTTGTATCCCCTATACTGCCCTAGCACACACCCGTAGGCCTATGTTTACAATTGACGGGGCTATCAGCGACTCATGGGACTACTAAGAAGCTGATTCTCTCAACCGACCCTTAATATTTTGATCAATAGTAAAACCTTCACAGTTACTAAAATTTCCACTTTATTTGATACTATGTGTATAAGAACCCATAATTTTGAGAAAAAAAATAAGAAATACATATAGATTTTTTGGATCTTTTTTTGATATAGGTACTAGCAGGGACTCGTGGGATGATAAGATGGTGAGTCTCTCATTTTTTTTTTCTTCGACACGTAGGGTTCTCATTTCTTCATTTTGGGCTTCCATTTCTTCATTTGAAGAGTGTCGATTTGTTTTTCCTATGCGGCTCTAGCACCCACCGGTAGGCCTTTGTTTTCAGTTAATGGAGCTATCAGTGACTCGTGGGACGACTAAGAAACTGATTCTCTCAACCGACCCTCATTATTTTGATCAATATTAAAACCTTCACAGTTACCAAAATTTCCAATTTATTTTATTCTCTCAACCGACCCTCATTTTTATTTTTCTTTGACACGTAGGGTTCTCATTTCTTCATTTTGGGCTTCCATTTCTTCATTTGAAGAGTGTCGATTTTGTTTTCCCTATGCGGCTCTAGCACCCACCGATAGGCCTTTGTTTTCACTTAACGGTGCTATCAGCGACTCGTGGGACGACTAAGAAGCTATTTCTCTCAAACGATCCTCAATATTTTGATCAATAGTAAAACCTTCGCAGTTACCGAAATTTCCACTTTATTTGATACAATGTGTATAAGAACCCATGATTTTGACAAAAAAAAATAAAAAATTGATATAGATTTTTTGGATGTTCTTTTGATATAGGGACTAGCAGGGACTCGTGGGATGATTAAGATGGTGACTCTCTCATTTTATTTTTCTTCGACACATAGGGTTCTCATATCTTCATTTTGGGCTTCCTGTTCTTCATTTGAAGGATGTCGATTTGTTTTTCCTATGCGGCTCTAGTACCCACTGGTAGGCCTTTGTTTTCAGTTAACAGGTCTAGCACCGACTCGTGGGATGACTAAGAAGCTGATTCTCTCAACCGACCCTCAATATTTTGATCAATATTAAATCCTTCACAGTTACCAAAATTTCCATTTTATTTAATACAATATGTAAAGAGCCCATGATTTTGAGCAAAAAAAAAATAAGAAACAGATATAGTTTTTAGGATCTTCTTTTGATAGAGGGACTAGCAGGGACTCGTGGGATGATTAAGATGGTGAGTCACTCATTTTTATTTTTCTTCGACATGTAGGGTTCTCATTTCTTCATTTTGGGCTTCCATTTCTTCATTTGAAGAGTGTCGATTTTGTTTTCCCTATGCGACTCTAGCACCCACCAGTAGTCATTTGTTTTCACTTAATGGGGCTACCAGCGACTCGTGGGATGACTAAGAAGCTGATTCTCTCAACCGACCTTCAATATTTTTATCAATAGTAAAACCATCGCAATTACCAAAATTTCCACTTTATTTTATACTATGTGTATAAGAACCATTTTGAGGAAAAAAATGTAACACCCCGTAACCGCAGCGGAAACGTAAACGGGATGCAACAGACACGTCTGATATCAACAGCATTGCTTATAAAGAAAACACCACTACATTAATTCACATCATATTACATTGTTCCGAGTTTAGTTACCGTCTAGGCGTTACACATAGGTTTTACCAACAGTACATTAACATATTTAATACAAAATGATCACTAAGCTTCCACAAAAAGCACGCATCATCAAGCATGTAGCACTTATTCCAGTTTGGGAGTACCTAGAAAGCATGTAAAGAAAACGGGTCAACTACGAATAGTTGGTGAGTTTCACTAATTTAAATAACTGTGGCAAATCATTATAATAATCATATATTAGCGATGTAATTATGCTGAGCCCACCAGCGAAACCTCTGTCTGGGGACACCGTTAACCCAGTACAGTACCCATTCCGGGGACAACGTTAACCCAGAAACACTTCTAGGGACATCTGGGGACACTGTTAACCCAGTACAATACTCATTCCGGGGGCAATGTTAACCCAGAAACACATCTAGGGACATCTGGGGACACTGTTAACCCAGTACTGTACTCATTCCGTACGATTCCCGTACAATCAAATATTTATAAATACACGCAAATCCATGCGTTCAGTATGTGCTTAAACATTTCAATAGTAACATGCTTTCCGCACCGGGAAAATATTTAAAAACAATTCAGAAAAAGGGGCTCGTGAAACTCACCTTAACGTAAGCAAGCAGTAACACAATACACAGCTACTAATCCGGATCTGTAATACGATCCCTAAATTCGTTACTATTCAATCATTATTAATATAACTTTAACCGTGTTAACCGGTACATCTGGGGACACTGTTAACCCAGTACTGTAACCGTTCCGGGGGCAATGTTAACCCAGAAACACTTCTCAGGACTCAGATTGTGATATCGTTTAGAGTTCACTAGTCAAAATTACTATTAGTCGTTTTTCCCGTTTTGCGTGCCTAGCACGATTATCCATTTTTACGTTTCAAAAATGAGTTTGGTCACACACGACCCAAAAATTGTTGTTGACTGATAATTTAATTGTAGTTGTGAAATTAGAGCTTGGTTTAGACGCCCCGATTGGTCGCGGGACCCGTTTCCGTCTTTAATGCACCGGAAACTGTTAAATCGGGTAAAAATTACTCAAATCATCCGAGTTATTTTCGGATGATTCATTTTTACTTATTTAACTCAATTATATAAAAATAGTTCATTTTTTGGGTTTTTATACACCAGTCAACTCGCTTATGTGAACTTTACCGGTTTACGCGTTTTAAGCTTTAAAAGTTTGTTTTTATTTTCTTTTTAGCACAAATAATTATCCGTTTAACCTCGGATCTTGAAATTTTATACAAATCGCTTTTTGACAGTGGGGAATTTAATAAAAATATTTCCAGAATTAATTTTTATATTTAAAATTTATTTATCTATTTTTAAACACCATTTAACCCTAAATATGCCGTAAATACCAAACGAACTAAGAAAACTCCCAAATTTCTCCTGGATGACCCCTGCCATCCACATAGTCCCCTGTAATTTTTTCAGAACCAAAATCTCATTTTACATGCCATTTTCACTAAAACCGAGCTAGAAAACCCTAGAACTTGTTTAACCGAAAAGCCTACTTAGACTTCTTCAACTGACCTCAAATTTTGTGTGTGACTTATAAATGTTATAAAAAGCTTATCTGGAATTTTTCAGAATTTTTCATGATATTTAGATATTTTTCACCATTTTTGGCCAAAACCGAGCATTAAATTCACCAAATATTCATCCTTTGTCCAAAAATTACCAAAATTTCACAGAACTCATATTTTCATATATCTAACACCTCTGTAAAATTTCATGACCTAACTCTACACGTATCACAATCTGTCCCAAAACACAACAACATACGAAAACCGAACTACCTTGAGTTTCTAGCTTCAAATCGCAAGGATCTCGCTTTCTAGCCTTTGCTAACAACTAGATACAACACCTACAAGCACAATAACACCACACCAAGCAAGTTACACCCACAATCAAGCCATTTCTTTCATGGTTTCGGTTATTATCTAAAAACAAAGATTTAACCGTAAAAATTCGTTTTTGGTTCGTTTAACTCCTTTCTTGGACCAAGATCCCTTGTATAACCCGTATACATAACTTGATCATGCAAGAATCGGTTTTCATCTTTGAAACCTCATTTTCTTGCAAACAAACTCAAGAAACGAAGATGAACACGTAAATAACACGATTTTTACCTCGGTTTTCTTGTTAAAATTCCGGATTTTGGGATCTTAAAGTGGAGAGGAGATGAGGATCTTGATGTGTTTGTGTGAAAAATAACAAGGATAAAGGGGTGTTACCCCCCTTAGACAGATCGGACATCAAGGGAAGGTGGGGTGGGACCCACCTTTCCATTCTAAGCCACACATTTGGATTTCCGAGATCCAGATAATGTTTTGGATAATCTGGTTCAGTTCGTTTTTCGGTTAAACGTTTAATTCGGCTTAAAACGAGGTTAAAATGGTCGTTTTCGGCTTAAAAAAAAATTATTTAAAACCGATTTAAAAACTTTAAAAACTTAAACCATGACATTCACTAACTTAAAACATCATATTATTAATATTTGCGTATCTTTTTCGGCTTGATCGATTGTCTCTTGCTCGGTTTGGTATTAAAGGTTTCGTTTAACGTACCGACGTACCGTTAAATTGAAAATTCTTTTATGTGCTTTAATTCACTTATCCCGAAGCTTTAATACTTCGTAAACATCACTAAATATCATATATCTCGTCTATAATGTAATCCTCGATTCATTCGGGCTTCAATAACCGTTAATCGGTTAATCGTATTTCCAATACGATTAACTGTATAATCGAGTATAATTCGTACTGTGAATCATACATACTCATATAAACACATTATAATTCATATATTCAGTATTAAATAACACATAAATAGTATACACCGGTTAGGGTATACCTGATTCTGCCGGAATCGTTACATTCTCCCCCCGTAAAAGAAATTTCGTCCTCGAAATTTTTACGCGTCGAATACTTCCTTTTGAGGAAATAGATGGGGGTATTTCTTCCGGAATTCGTCCTTTCGTTCCCATGTATATTCTGGGCCTCGTTGCGAATTCCATCTAACTTTGACCAACGAGATCTTATTGTGTCTAAGTTGCTTGATTTTCCCGTCTACTATTTCTATGGGTTCCTCTATGAAATTGAGTTTATCATTTATTTGGACACCCTCTAAAGGTAACACCGATGTCTCATCCGCCAGACATCTTTTCAAGTTCGATACGTGAAACACGTTGTGAACTGCACTCAGCTCATCGGGTAGTTCTAATCGGTATGCTACTGGACCGATTTTTGCAGTAATATTGAATGGTCCAATATATCTCGGGGCTAACTTCCCCGCCTTTCCAAATCTGACTACACCCTTCCAAGGTGATACCTTCAAATACACTTTATCACCTTTCTCAAACGACAACGGTTTTCTACGGTATCGGCATAACTCTTCTGCCGATCCCGCGCGACCTTCAGATTGTTCCTAATTTCAAGGATTTTGCTGGTCGTTTCCCGGACCAGGTCTGATCTAATAACCTGAGCGTCGCCCACTTCGGTCCAGCAGAGTGGTGATCGGCACATCCGACCATACAATGCTTCGTAAGGCGCTGCCTTTATACTGCTATAGTAGCTGTTATTATAGGAAAATTCAACGAGTGGGAGATGTTGATCCCAATTTCCCTTAAAATCCAGTACGCATGCACGAAGCAAATCCTCCAGGGTTTGGATGGTCCTCTCAGACTGACCATCGGTCTGAGGGTGGTAAGCTGTGCTTAGATCAATACGCGTTCCCAGTGCTTCTTGCACAGCTTGCCAAAGATTGGAGGTGAAATGGCTATCCCGATCGGAGATGATTGAGGTGGGTATCCCATGACGAGACACAATTTTATTTATATAAATCTGCGCAAGTCTCACAGTGTTATAATTATTCCTAATCGGGATAAAATGTGCCGATTTGGTTAATCGATCCACGATTACCCAAATTGCATCAGGTCCTCGGGACGTCTTAGGGAGATGTGTCAAAAAATCCATCGTGATTTGCTCCCACTTCCACTCGGGAATTTCCGGTTGTTGTAACATCCCCGAGGGTTTCTGGTGCTCCGCCTTAACTCTCGCACAAGTCGCACACTTACCGACATACGTTGCTATATCCTTTTACATACCCGGCCACCAGTAGAACTCCTTCACATCCTTGTACATCTTATCCGATCCCGGATGTATGGAATATTTCGATCTATGCGCTTCGTCCATGATTAATTCACGAAGGTCATGGAGGGTCGGGATCCAAACCCGATTTTTGAAATAGAGAATTTCGTCCTCGCGCTGTTCGAAATTCTTCTCATCGCCGTAAAGTCCCTCCTTTTCCAATTGTTCCTCTTTCAACGCCTCACGTTGAGCGACTCGAATCAGGTCCGAAAGATTCGACTGGACTATCATCCCCAGCGCTCGCACTCGCAATGGCTTAACCCGATCTTTCCTACTCAAGGCATCGGCTACGACGTTAGCCTTGCCGGGGTGATAACGGATGTCACAGTCATAATCGCTTAACAACTCGACCCATCTTCGTTGCCTCATATTCAGTTCTTTTTGATCGAATATGTGTTGCAAACTTTTATGATCGGTGAAGATGGTGCACTTCGTACCGTAGAGATAATGTCTCCAGATTTTAAGTGCGAAGATAACCGCTCCCAGTTCTAAGTCATGAGTAGTGTAATTTTTCTCGTGTACTTTTAACTGTCGGGAAGCATAGGCTATAACCTTATTATTCTGCATCAACACGCATCCTAACCCTCTACGCGATGCGTCACAATACGCGACAAAACCATCGTCTCCATCGGGGAGACTTAAAATCGGCGCTTGGCACAATTTTTGCTTTAACGTTTGAAACGCCGTTTCCTGCTCTTCTCCCCATTTATACTTTCGATCCTTTTGAGTCAGGAGGGTTAAAGGTTGGCGATGCTGGAAAAGTTCTCTATAAATCGACGATAATATCCAGCTAAGCCTAAGAATTGGCGGATTTCCTTTGGCGATTTAGGCGCTTGCCAATTCTTAACTGCTTCAACCTTACTCGGATCAACGTGTATTCCTTGATGGTTTACAACGTGACCGAGGAATTGCACTTCTTGTAACCAAAAGTTACACTTGGAGAATTTTGCATACAACTTCTCCTGATTCAGAAGCTCTAAAATTATTCTTAAGTGTTGCTCGTGCTCTTCTTTACTTTTCGAGTAAATCAAAATATCGTCAATAAACACGATGACGAATTTGTCGAGGTAGGGTTTACAGACTCGATTCATGAGGTCCATGAACACTGCCGGCGCATTTGTTAGCCCGAAAGGCATAACTAAGAACTCGTAATGGCCGTAGCGAGTCCGGAATGCGGTTTTTGGGATATCTTCTTCCTGAATTCTAACCTGATGGTATCCCGATCTAAGATCGATTTTCGAGAAATAGCTCGCACCTTGCAGCTGGTCAAACAGATCATCAATTCGGGGAAGAGGGTACCTATTTTTGATTGTTAACTTGTTCAACTCCCTGTAATCAATGCACATTCTAAGGCTCCCGTCCTTCTTTTTCACGAATAATACAGGAGCACCCCACGGGGAATGACTAGGACGTATGAATCCTTTATCCATCAATTCTTGCAACTGATTAGATAATTCTTGCATCTCGGACGGTGCAAGTCGGTAGGGTGCCTTAGCAACAGGGCCAGCTTGAGGTATTAAATCGATTCTGAATTCGACCTGTCGGGTTGGCGGTAATCCAGGAAGTTCTTCTGGGAAAACTTGTGGAAATTCGCGTACCACCGGGATATCCACCCGTTTCTCCTCAGAATCTGTGGCCATCAAGTTCGCTAGATACGCCACGCATCCCTGGCGTATGTATTTTAACACCTTGAGGTGGGATATAAATGGTATCATTGTGCCCGACTTCTCTCCTTGCACTAACACCTCTTCGTCATCTGACACCCGGATCTTGACGATTTTCCTTTCACAGTTTATTTCTACTTTGTTACGTGCTAACCAATCCATTCCCACTATCACGTCAAAACTACCTAATTCTACCGGTAATAAGTCAATCAGGAAGGATTGATCGTTCAGAATAAAAGGGCAACTCCGAACTATCTGATTAACTATCATGGTTTTACCGTTAGCGACCTCTACGGTATAAGGTTCTATGGTTTCACTAATCGGAAGGTTTGCTATCGATAGGAACTTAACGGAGACAAAACTTCTATCGGCACCCGTATCAAATAATACAGAAGCGTAATGATCAGAGACGAGGAATGTACCTGTCACTACGCTGGGGTCCTGGCGTGCCTCGTTCGCCCCCATCACAAATGCTCGGCCTCTCGCTGGATTGGACGACGATGCCTGACCCACGGTTTGCCTCCCATTTCCTCCCTGGTTCAGTTTCGAACAGTTTCTCTTGAAGTGATCTATGCTGCCGCATTCAAAGCAAGCACGGCTGGTGGTCATCATTTGGTTTCCTTGTGGTTTTGTTGTCGGGCTGGTTGGGTCCTAAATGGCTGCGCACGGATAGGTTACAGTTGTCGGTTCAGATTGTTCAGGTTTGTCCTACATCTCGGTGCGTAGTGCCCATCCCTGCCACACCGGTGGCACACTACCTCCTTGCACACGCCACCATGCTGGTAACCGCATTTCCCACACTTAGGGAACGTCCCTTTCTGCGATTCCTGCCTTCCGCCTGAACTAGTCATGGCGTAGTTCTGGGCAGCGGGCCTAGCACGTTTATTTTGCTGCTTCTCCTGGATCCTATGGTCATACGTACCTCGCTTTCCCCCAGCAGACTCTCCTGCCACCTTCAGTGACCCACTCCTCACGAAATCGTATGTGACGACACCAGCTTGCGTCACCGCACCCTCAAACGTCTTGTGTCCCCCAGCGTTGACTATACTCCTTACTACTGGAGTTAGTCCCCATATATAACGCTCAACCCTCTTTGACTCTGGGGTGACCAACCATGGCACCAATCGCGACAACTCATTAAATCGGTTTGTATAACCCAGGTGGTCTGCCCCCTGCATCTCCAGGTTCCACAATTCGTTTTCTAACTTCTGCAGTTCGTTTTTCGGGCAGAAGTGTTCCAGTACAAGGGCCTTGAGTTCTGCCCAGGTCATGCGGTTTGTCACTGCCTGACCGCGAGTTTGCACTATTGTGTTCCACCATGTCAAGGCATGGTCCGTGAACGTGCAGGTAGAATACTTAACAACGTAATCCTCCGGGCAGTTGCTGATGTTCACAACAGACTCTATTTTCTCAATCCACTTAACCAACCCATTTGGTCCCTCAGACCCGCTAAATTCTAGGGGTTTGCACAACATAAAATCTTTAATTGAACATCCCCTTGTTGCAGGAGTCGGTTCTGTGCGGTTCGTTTCTACATTAGGTATAGGACCATTACTGTCTGTAACAACCACCCTAGGCGATGCGTCATTACTCGGAATCGGGTTACCGTTCGGTGGAGGATTAACATTTTGTTCCCCATCATTATTGGTGGTCGTTTGATTGCTCGCAGGGGCTGGATTGGTTGTATTATTAATACTGGCGGCGATGCGCGATACTATATCCGGTATCGCCGCCTCTAACTGACGAGCAATCAGACTGTCCACATCCACTTCTGACATTCGAGCTGACCGTTTTGGTGCCATTCTACACAACATTAAGAAAAATACATATAATTAATACAAATTCCAATCTCGATACACAACACACATTCCATTCATTAATAAACATTAGTACATTTTACATAAACATCAGTACACATTACATTCCTACCATCATCACATAGATTAAGTTTTCATACATCAGTCCTATATCGGCATCATTTCGACATAACCCGCTATGGGTCAGTGCTTGAATGATACACCAAAAGTATCTACAATGATATCCCCAAAAAAGGCCCCCTATGGGCTAGTGGTTGTACTAAAACTACCCAAGATTCACTCTATGTTAGCATCACCACTAACTGCTTACACAGAGTATCAAGAAGCGGACCCTGACTACTACCACCCTAACATAACTAAACATGGTGGTATACCAACCACACCAACACTGCCACCATCACCACTAACACCGCCATCAAACCCCGGATCCGTGTCTCCATCCGGTCAATCATCCACTGGGAGTATGCGTCCTCCCTCTTCAGCTGAGCGATCGCATGCTGGCTGTCCAGTATGCAGTCCGCCAAGTGATTCCTCCTCTGGATACCCACCGTCAAGGAGACGGTGTGCTCAACCATCTGCTCGGTGAGCACTCGGAGCCATGCAGCCTCGGAGGAGGGACGCTCATCCCTCTCCGGCCTAGGGGTACCCCACACGGGTGGAGGCACAGGCTCGGGCTGGGGGCGGGAGGACTCGCCCCTGTGGAAGGTAGGTCTGGGTGGGGTAAAGGTAGGTGGGACATAGGGGACACTGAACCGCGCCGTGAGGCGGGGTCCAGGTCTGGGAGGGTTGGGGTGACCTGTGGTGCGGGTGGGGTGGGGGATCTGGCAACCCTAGTGGGGGAGGACATGCTAGCACTCCTACGGCTAGTCTCACTAGGCTCAGTGCTGGGTGCTAAGCGTAAGCTCCTAGAGTCCCCGGAACTGGTCTCCTCCGGGTCCTCCTCCACTGATAAACTTCGTGATCTTGACATCCTTACCTGTACACAAGTTAGCAAACATATAGTTCCTTCCATAATGTAAATCATAATTAAATTAATATACACACATTTATACAACCTTGTCACATAAAAATATTATCATATACTTACACATATGTTGCCGATTTTACCTATTAATGTTCCCCGTGACTTCCCCTGAATTCCCTCGTGCGGACAAGTCTGTTATTATGTTCCGGACCATAATAACTCACTTGTCCATCCAAGTTCATCCAGATCTCGTCACTATAAATTATTAGTTGATATTCAGATCCTATAATACTTGAGCTAATGGTTATATTTTAGGTATCTTTTAAAGACATCCTAATTCTTTTATAACCAATGGTTCTGATACCAAGTTCTGTAACACCCCGTAACCGCAGCGGAAACGTAAACGGGATGCAACAGATACGTCTGATATCAACAGCATTGCTTATAAAGAAAACACCACTACATTAATTCACATCATATTACATTGTTCCGAGTTTAGTTACCGTCTAGGCGTTACACATAGGTTTTACCAACAGTACATTAACATATTTAATACAAAATGATCACTTAGCTTCCACAAAAAGCACGCATCATCAAGCATGTAGCACTTATTCCAGTTTGGGAGTACCTAGAAAGCATGTAAAGAAAACGGGTCAACTACGAATAGTTGGTGAGTTTCACTAATTTAAATAACTGTGGCAAATCATTATAATAATCATATATTAGCGATGTAATTATGCTGAGCACACCAGCGAAACCTCTGTCTGGGGACACCGTTAACCCAGTACAGTACCCATTCCGGGGACAATGTTAACCCAGAAACACTTCTAGGGACATCTGGGGACACTGTTAACCCAGTACAATACTCATTCCGGGGGCAATGTTAACCCAGAAACACTTCTAGGGACATCTGGGGACACTGTTAACCCAGTACTGTACTCATTCCATACGATTCCCGTACAATCAAATATTTATAAATACACGCAAATCCATGCGTTCAGTATGTGCTTAAACATTTCAATAGTAACATGCTTTTCGACCCGGGAAAATATTTAAAAACAATTCAGAAAAAGGGGCTCGTGAAACTCACCTTAACGTAAGCAAGCAGTAACACAATACACAGCTACTAATCCGGATCTGTAATACGATCCCTAAATTCGTTACTATTCAATCATTATTAATATAACTTTAACCGTGTTAACCGGTACATCTGGGGACACTGTTAACCCAGTACTGTAACCGTTCTGGGGGCAATGTTAACCCAAAAACACTTCTCAGGACTCAGATTGTGATATCGTTTAGAGTTCACTAGTCAACATTACTATTAGTCGTTTTTCACGTTTTGCATGCCTAACACGATTATCCATTTTTACGTTTCAAAAATGAGTTTGGTCACACACGACCCAAAAATTGTTGTTGACTGATAATTTAATTGTAGTTGTGAAATTAGAGCTCGGTTTAGACGCCCCGATTGGTCGCGGGACCCGTTTCCGTCTTTAATGCATCGGAAACTGTTAAATCGGGTAAAAATTACTCAAATCATCCGAGTTATTTTCGGATGATTCATTTTTACTTATTTAACTCAATTATATGAAAATAGTTCGTTTTTGGGGTTTTTATACACCAGTCAGCTCGCTTAGGCGAACTTTACCGGTTTACGCGTTTTAAGCTTTAAAAGTTTGTTTTTATTTTCTTTTTAGCACAAATAATTATCCGTTTAACCTCGGATCTTGAAATTTTATACAAATTGCTTTTTGACAGTGGGGAATTTTATAAAAATATTTCCAGAATTAATTTTTATATTTAAAATTTATTTATCTATTTTTAAACACCATTTAACCCTAAATATGCCGTAAATACCAAACGAACTTAGAAAAATCCCAAATTTTTCCTGGATGACCCCTGCTATCCACATAGTCCCCTGTAATTTTTCCAGAACCAAAATCTCATTTTACATGCTATTTTCACTAAAACCGAGCTAGAAAACCCTAGAACTTGTTTAACCGAAAAGCCTACTTAGACTTCTCCAACTGACCTCAAATTTTGTGTGTGACTTATACATGTTATAAAAAGATTATCTGAATTTTCCAGAATTTTTCATGATATTTAGCTATTTTTCACCATTTTTGGCCAAAACCGAGCATTAAATTCACCAAATATTCATCCTTTGTCCAAAAATTACCAAAAATTCACAGAACTCATATTTTCATATATCTAACACCTCTGTAAAATTTCATGACCTAACTCTACACGTATCACAATCTGTCCCAAAACACAACAACATACGAAAACCGAACTACCTTGAGTTTCTAGCTTCAAATCGCAAGGATCTCGCTTTCTAGCCTTTGCTAACAACTAGATACAACACCTACAAGCAGAATAACACCACACCAAGCAAGTTACACCCACAATCAAACCATTTCTTTCATGGTTTCGGTTATGATCTAAAAACAAAGATTTAACCGTAAAAATTCGTTTTTGGTTCGTTTAACTCCTTTCTTGGACCAAGATCCCTTGTATAACCCGTATACATCACTTGATCATGCAAGAATCGGTTTTCATCTTTGAAACCTCATTTTCTTGCAAACAAACTCAAGAAACGAAGATGGACACGTAAATAACACGATTTTTACCTCGGTTTTCTTGTTAAAATTCCGGATTTTGGGATCTTAAAGTGGAGAGGAGATGAGGATCTTGATGTGTTTGTGTGAAAAATAACAAGGATAAAGGGGTGTTACCCCCCTTAGACAGATCGGACATCAAGGGAAGGTGGGGTGGGACCCACCTTTCCATTCTAAGCCACACATTTGGATTTCCGAGATCCAGATAATGTTTTGGATAATCTGGTTCAGTTCGTTTTTCGGTTAAACGTTTAATTCGGCTTAAAACGAGGTTAAAATGGTCGTTTTCGGCTTAAAAAAAATTATTTAAAACCGATTTAAAAACTTTAAAAACTTGAACCATGATATTCACTAACTTAAAACATCATATTATTAATAT
The DNA here is from genome assembly GCF_021521415.1 of Bidens hawaiensis. Lineage (NCBI taxonomy): Eukaryota > Viridiplantae > Streptophyta > Magnoliopsida > Asterales > Asteraceae > Bidens > Bidens hawaiensis. The sequence continues at coordinate 2,856,584 of NW_027491014.1, forward strand.
TTGCGTATCTTTTTCGGCTTGATCGATTGTCTCTTGCTCGGTTTGGTATTAAAGGTTTCGTTTAACGTACCGACGTACCGTTAAATCGAAAATTCTTTTCTGTGCTTTAATTCACTTATCCCGAAGCTTTAATACTTCGTAAACATCACTAAATATCATATATCTCGTCTATAATGTAATCCTCGATTCATTCGGGCTTCAATAACCGTTAATCGGTTAATCGTATTTCCAATACGATTAACTGTATAATCGAGTATAATTCGTACTGTGAATCATACATACTCATATAAACACATTATAATTCATATATTCAGTATTAAATAACACATAAATAGTATACACCGGTTAGGGTATACCTGATTCTGCCGGAATCGTTACATTCTCCCCCCGTAAAAGAAATTTCGTCCTCGAAATTTTTACGCGTCGAATACTTCCTTTTGAGGAAATAGATGGGGGTATTTCTTCCGGAATTCGTCCTTTCGTTCCCATGTATATTCTGGGCCTCGTTGCGAATTCCATCTAACTTTGACCAACGAGATCTTATTGTGTCTAAGTTGCTTGATTTTCCCGTCTACTATTTCTATGGGTTCCTCTATGAAATTGAGTTTATCATTTATTTGGACACCCTCTAAAGGTAACACCGATGTCTCATCCGCCAGACATCTTTTCAAGTTCGATACGTGAAACACGTTGTGAACTGCACTCAGCTCATCGGGTAGTTCTAATCGGTATGCTACTGGACCGATTTTTGCAGTAATATTGAATGGTCCAATATATCTCGGGGCTAACTTCCCCGCCTTTCCAAATCTGACTACACCCTTCCAAGGTGATACCTTCAAATACACTTTATCACCTTTCTCAAACGACAACGGTTTTCTACGGTATCGGCATAACTCTTCTGCCGATCCCGCGCGACCTTCAGATTGTTCCTAATTTCAAGGATTTTGCTGGTCGTTTCCCGGACCAGGTCTGATCTAATAACCTGAGCGTCGCCCACTTCGGTCCAGCAGAGTGGTGATCGGCACATCCGACCATACAATGCTTCGTAAGGCGCTGCCTTTATACTGCTATAGTAGCTGTTATTATAGGAAAATTCAACGAGTGGGAGATGTTGATCCCAATTTCCCTTAAAATCCAGTACGCATGCACGAAGCAAATCCTCCAGGGTTTGGATGGTCCTCTCAGACTGACCATCGGTCTGAGGGTGGTAAGCTGTGCTTAGATCAATACGCGTTCCCAGCGCTTCTTGCACAGCTTGCCAAAGATTGGAGGTGAAATGGCTATCCCGATCGGAGATGATTGAGGTGGGTATCCCATGACGAGACACAATTTTATTTATATAAATCTGCGCAAGTCTCACAGTGTTATAATTATTCCTAATCGGGATAAAATGTGCCGATTTGGTTAATCGATCCACGATTACCCAAATTGCATCAGGTCCTCGGGACGTCTTAGGGAGATGTGTCAAAAAATCCATCGTGATTTGCTCCCACTTCCACTCGGGAATTTCCGGTTGTTGTAACATCCCCGAGGGTTTCTGGTGCTCCGCCTTAACTCTCGCACAAGTCGCACACTTACCGACATACGTTGCTATATCCTTTTACATACCCGGCCACCAGTAGAACTCCTTCACATCCTTGTACATCTTATCCGATCCCGGATGTATGGAATATTTCGATCTATGTGCTTCGTCCATGATTAATTCACGAAGGTCATGGAGGGTCGGGATCCAAACCCGATTTTTGAAATAGAGAATTTCGTCCTCGCGCTGTTCGAAATTCTTCTCATCGCCGTAAAGTCCCTCCTTTTCCAATTGTTCCTCTTTCAACGCCTCACGTTGAGCGACTCGAATCAGGTCCGAAAGATTCGACTGGACTATCATCCCCAGCGCTCGCACTCGCAATGGCTTAACCCGATCTTTCCTACTCAAGGCATCGGCTACGACGTTAGCCTTGCCGGGGTGATAACGGATGTCACAGTCATAATCGCTTAACAACTCGACCCATCTTCGTTGCCTCATATTCAGTTCTTTTTGATCGAATATGTGTTGCAAACTTTTATGATCGGTGAAGATGGTGCACTTCGTACCGTAGAGATAATGTCTCCAGATTTTAAGTGCGAAGATAACCGCTCCCAGTTCTAAGTCATGAGTAGTGTAATTTTTCTCGTGTACTTTTAACTGTCGGGAAGCATAGGCTATAACCTTATTATTCTGCATCAACACGCATCCTAACCCTCTACGCGATGCGTCACAATACGCGACAAAACCATCGTCTCCATCGGGGAGACTTAAAATCGGCGCTTGGCACAATTTTTGCTTTAACGTTTGAAACGCCGTTTCCTGCTCTTCTCCCCATTTATACTTTCGATCCTTTTGAGTCAGGAGGGTTAAAGGTTGGGCGATGCTGGAAAAGTTCTCTATAAATCGACGATAATATCCAGCTAAGCCTAAGAATTGGCGGATTTCCTTTGGCGATTTAGGCGCTTGCCAATTCTTAACTGCTTCAACCTTACTCGGATCAACGTGTATTCCTTGATGGTTTACAACGTGACCGAGGAATTGCACTTCTTGTAACCAGAAGTTACACTTGGAGAATTTTGCATACAACTTCTCCTGATTCAGAAGCTCTAAAATTATTCTTAAGTGTTGCTCGTGCTCTTCTTTACTTTTCGAGTAAATCAAAATATCGTCAATAAACACGATGACGAATTTGTCGAGGTAGGGTTTACAGACTCGATTCATGAGGTCCATGAACACTGCCGGCGCATTTGTTAGCCCGAAAGGCATAACTAAGAACTCGTAATGGCCGTAGCGAGTCCGGAATGCGGTTTTTGGGATATCTTCTTCCTGAATTCTAACCTGATGGTATCCCGATCTAAGATCGATTTTCGAGAAATAGCTCGCACCTTGCAGCTGGTCAAACAGATCATCAATTCGGGGAAGAGGGTACCTATTTTTGATTGTTAACTTGTTCAACTCCCTGTAATCAATGCACATTCTAAGGCTCCCATCCTTCTTTTTCACGAATAATACAGGTGCACCCCACGGGGAATGACTAGGACGTATGAATCCTTTATCCATCAATTCTTGCAACTGATTAGATAATTCTTGCATCTCGGACGGTGCAAGTCGGTAGGGTGCCTTAGCAACAGGGCCAGCTTGAGGTATTAAATCGATTCTGAATTCGACCTGTCGGGTTGGCGGTAATCCAGGAAGTTCTTCTGGGAAAACTTGTGGAAATTCGCGTACCACCGGGATATCCACCCGTTTCTCCTCAGAATCTGTGGCCATCAAGTTCGCTAGATACGCCACGCATCCCTGGCGTATGTATTTTAACACCTTGAGGTGGGATATAAATGGTATCATTGTGCCCGACTTCTCTCCTTGCACTAACACCTCTTCGTCATCTGACACCCGGATCATGACGATTTTCCTTTCACAGTTTATTTCTACTTTGTTACGTGCTAACCAATCCATTCCCACTATCACGTCAAAACTACCTAATTCTACCGGTAATAAGTCAATCAGGAAGGATTGATCGTTCAGAATAAAAGGGCAATTCCGAACTATCTGATTAACTATCATGGTTTTACCGTTAGCGACCTCTACGGTATAAGGTTCTATGGTTTCACTAATCGGAAGGTTTGCTATCGATAGGAACTTAACGGAGACAAAACTTCTATCGGCGCCCGTATCAAATAATACAGAAGCGTAATGATCAGAGACGAGGAATGTACCTGTCACTACGCTGGGGTCCTGGCGTGCCTCGTTCGCCCCCATCACAAATGCTCGGCCTCTCGCCGGATTGGACGACGATGCCTGACCCACGGTTTGCCTCCCATTTCCTCCCTGGTTCAGTTTCGAACAGTTTCTCTTGAAGTGATCTATGCTGCCGCATTCAAAGCAAGCACGGCTGGTGGTCATCATTTGGTTTCCTTGTGGGTTTTGTTGTCGGGCTGGTTGGGTCCTAAATGGCCGCCACGGATAGGTTGCGGTTGTCGGTTCAGATTGTTCAGGTTTGTCCTACATCTCGGTGCGTAGTGCCCATCCCTACCACACCGGTGGCACACTACCTCCTTGCACACGCCACCATGCTGGTAACCGCATTTCCCACACTTAGGGAACGTCCCTTTCTGCGATTCCTGCCTTCCGCCTGAACTAGTCATGGCGTAGTTCTGGGCAGCGGGCCTAGCACGTTTATTTTGCTGCTTCTCCTGGATCCTATGGTCATACGTACCTCGCTTTCCCCCAGCAGACTCTCCTGCCACCTTCAGTGACCCACTCCTCACGAAATCGTATGTGACGACACCAGCTTGCGTCACCGCACCCTCAAACGTCTTGTGTCCCCCAGCGTTGACTATACTCCTTACTACTGGAGTTAGTCCCCATATATAACGCTCAACCCTCTTTGACTCTGGGGTGACCAACCATGGCACCAATCGCGACAACTCATTAAATCGGTTTGTATAACCCAGGTGGTCTGCCCCCTGCATCTCCAGGTTCCACAATTCGTTTTCTAACTTCTGCAGTTCGTTTTTCGGGCAGAAGTGTTCCTGTACAAGGGCCTTGAGTTCTGCCCAGGTCATGCGGTTTGTCACTGCCTGATCGCGAGTTTGCACTATTGTGTTCCACCATGTCAAGGCATGGTCCGTGAACGTGCAGGTAGAATACTTAACAACGTAATCCTCCGGGCAGTTGCTGATGTTCACAACAGACTCTATTTTCTCAATCCACTTAACCAACCCATTTGGTCCCTCAGACCCGCTAAATTCTAGGGGTTTGCACAACATAAAATCTTTAATTGAACATCCCCTTGTTGCAGGAGTCGGTTCTGTGCGGTTCGTTTCTACACTAGGTATAGGGCCATTACTGTCTGTAACAACCACCCTAGGCGGTGCGTCATTACTCGGAATCGGGTTACCGTTCGGTGGAGGATTAACATTTTGTTCCCCATCATTATTGGTGGTCGTTTGATTGCTCGCAGGGGCTGGATTGGTTGTATTATTAATACTGGCGGCGATGCGCGATACTATATCCGGTATCGCCGCCTCTAACCGACGAGCAATCAGACTGTCCACATCCACTTCTGACATTCGAGCTAACCGTTTTGGTGCCATTCTACACAACATTAAGAAAAATACATATAATTAATACAAATTCCAATCTCGATACACAACACATATTCCATTCATTAATAAACATTAGTACATTTTACATAAACATCAGTACACATTACATTCCTACCATCATCACATAGATTAAGTTTTCATACATCAGTCCTATATCGGCATCATTTCGACATAACCCGCTATGGGTCAGTGCTTGAATGATACACCAAAAGTATCTACAATGATATCCCCAAAAAAGGCCCCCTATGGGCTAGTGGTTGTACTAAAACTACCCAAGATTCACTCTATGTTAGCATCACCACTAACTGCTTACACAGAGTATCAAAAAGCGGACCCTGACTACTACCACCCTAACATAACTAAACATGGTGGTATACCAACCACACCAACACTGCCACCATCACCACTAACACCGCCATCAAACCCCGGATCCGTGTCTCCATCCGGTCAATCATCCACTGGGAGTATGCGTCCTCCCTCTTCAGCTGAGCGATCGCATGCTGGCTGTCCAGTATGCAGTCCGCCAAGTGATTCCTCCTCTGGATACCCACCGTCAAGGAGACGGTGTGCTCAACCATCTGCTCGGTGAGCACTCGGAGCCATGCAGCCTCGGAGGAGGGACGCTCATCCCTCTCCGGCCTAGGGGTACCCCACACGGGTGGAGGCACAGGCTCGGGCTGGGGGCGGGAGGACTCGCCCCTGTGGAAGGTAGGTCTGGGTGGGGTAAAGGTACGTGGGACATAGGGGACACTGAACCGCGCCGTGAGGCGGGGTCCAGGTCTGGGAGGGGTTGGGGTGACCTGTGGTGCGGGTGGGGTGGGGGATCTGGCAACCCTAGTGGGGGAGGACATGCTAGCACTCCTACGGCTAGTCTCACTAGGCTCAGTGCTGGGTGCTAAGCGTAAGCTCCTAGAGTCCCCGGAACTGGTCTCCTCCGGGTCCTCCTCCACTGATAAACTTCGTGATCTTGACATCCTTACCTGTACACAAGTTAGCAAACATTTAGTTCCTTCCATAATGTAAATCATAATTAAATTAATATACACACATTTATACAACCTTGTCACATAAAAATATTATCATATACTTACACATATGTTGCCGATTTTACCTATTAATGTTCCCCGTGACTTCCCCTGAATTCCCTCGTGCGGACAAGTCTGTTATTATGTTCCGGACCATAATAACTCACTTGTCCATCCAAGTTCATCCAGATCTCGTCACTATAAATTATTAGTTGATATTCAGATCCTATAATACTTGAGCTAATGGTTATATTTTAAGTATCTTTTAAAGACATCCTAATTCTTTTATAACCAATGGTTCTAATACCAAGTTCTGTAACACCCCGTAACTGCAGCGGAAACGTAAACGGGATGCAACAGATACGTCTGATATCAACAGCATTGCTTATAAAGAAAACACCACTACATTAATTCACATCATATTACATTGTTCCGAGTTTAGTTACCGTCTAGGCGTTACACATAGGTTTTACCAACAGTACATTAACATATTTAATACAAAATGATCACTAAGCTTCCACAAAAAGCACGCATCATCAAGCATGTAGCACTTATTCCAGTTTGGGAGTACCTAGAAAGCATGTAAAGAAAACGGGTCAACTACGAATAGTTGGTGAGTTTCACTAATTTAAATAACTGTGGCAAATCATTATAATAATCATATATTAGCGATGTAATTATGTTGAGCCCACCAGCGAAACCTCTGTCTGGGGACACCGTTAACCCAGTACAGTACCCATTCCGGGGACAACGTTAACCCAGAAACACTTCTAGGGACATCTGGGGACACTGTTAACCCAGTACAATACTCATTCCGGGGGCAATGTTAACCCAGAAACACTTCTAGGGACATCTGGGGACACTGTTAACCCAGTACTGTACTCATTCCGTACGATTCCCGTACAATCAAATATTTATAAATACACGCAAATCCATGCGTTCAGTATGTGCTTAAACATTTCAATAGTAACATGCTTTCCGCCCCGGGAAAATATTTAAAAACAATTCAGAAAAAGGGGCTCGTGAAACTCACCTTAACGTAAGCAAGCAGTAACACAATACACAGCTACTAATCCGGATCTGTAATACGATCCCTAAATTCGTTACTATTCAATCATTATTAATATAACTTTAACCGTGTTAACCGGTACATCTGGGGACACTGTTAACCCAGTACTGTAACCGTTCTGGGGGCAATGTTAACCCAAAAACACTTCTCAGGACTCAGATTGTGATATCGTTTAGAGTTCACTAGTCAACATTACTATTAGTCGTTTTTCACGTTTTGCATGCCTAACACGATTATCCATTTTTACGTTTCAAAAATGAGTTTGGTCACACACGACCCAAAAATTGTTGTTGACTGATAATTTAATTGTAGTTGTGAAATTAGAGCTCGGTTTAGACGCCCCGATTGGTCGCGGGACCCGTTTCCGTCTTTAATGCATCGGAAACTGTTAAATCGGGTAAAAATTACTCAAATCATCCGAGTTATTTTCGGATGATTCATTTTTACTTATTTAACTCAATTATATGAAAATAGTTCGTTTTTGGGGTTTTTATACACCAGTCAGCTCGCTTAGGCGAACTTTACCGGTTTACGCGTTTTAAGCTTTAAAAGTTTGTTTTTATTTTCTTTTTAGCACAAATAATTATCCGTTTAACCTCGGATCTTGAAATTTTATACAAATTGCTTTTTGACAGTGGGGAATTTTATAAAAATATTTCCAGAATTAATTTTTATATTTAAAATTTATTTATCTATTTTTAAACACCATTTAACCCTAAATATGCCGTAAATACCAAACGAACTTAGAAAAATCCCAAATTTTTCCTGGATGACCCCTGCTATCCACATAGTCCCCTGTAATTTTTCCAGAACCAAAATCTCATTTTACATGCCATTTTCACTAAAACCGAGCTAGAAAACCCTAGAACTTGTTTAACCGAAAAGCCTACTTAGACTTCTCCAACTGACCTCAAATTTTGTGTGTGACTTATACATGTTATAAAAAGATTATCTGAATTTTCCAGAATTTTTCATGATATTTAGCTATTTTTCACCATTTTTGGCCAAAACCGAGCATTAAATTCACCAAATATTCATCCTTTGTCCAAAAATTACCAAAAATTCACAGAACTCATATTTTCATATATCTAACACCTCTGTAAAATTTCATGACCTAACTCTACACGTATCACAATCTGTCCCAAAACACAACAACATACGAAAACCGAACTACCTTGAGTTTCTAGCTTCAAATCGCAAGGATCTAGCTTTCTAGCCTTTGCTAACAACTAGATACAACACCTACAAGCACAATAACACCACACCAAGCAAGTTACACCCACAATCAAGCCATTTCTTTCATGGTTTCGGTTATGATCTAAAAACAAAGATTTAACCGTAAAAATTCGTTTTTGGTTCGTTTAACTCCTTTCTTGGACCAAGATCCCTTGTATAACCCGTATACATCACTTGATCATGCAAGAATCGGTTTTCATCTATGAAACCTCATTTTCTTGCAAACAAACTCAAGAAACGAAGATGGACACGTAAATAACACGATTTTTACCTCGGTTTTCTTGTTAAAATTCCGGATTTTGGGATCTTAAAGTGGAGAGGAGATGAGGATCTTGATGTGTTTGTGTGAAAAATAACAAGGATAAAGGGGTGTTACCCCCCTTAGACAGATCGGACATCAAGGGAAGGTGGGGTGGGACCCACCTTTCCATTCTAAGCCACACATTTGGATTTCCGAGATCCAGATAATGTTTTGGATAATCTGGTTCAGTTCGTTTTTCGGTTAAACGTTTAATTCGGCTTAAAACGAGGTTAAAATGGTCGTTTTCGGCTTAAAAAAAATTATTTAAAACCGATTTAAAAACTTTAAAAACTTGAACCATGATATTCACTAACTTAAAACATCATATTATTAATATTTGCGTATCTTTTTCGGCTTGATCGATTGTCTCTTGCTCGGTTTGGTATTAAAGGTTTCGTTTAACGTACCGACGTACCGTTAAATCGAAAATTCTTTTCTGTGCTTTAATTCACTTATCCCGAAGCTTTAATACTTCGTAAACATCACTAAATATCATATATCTCGTCTATAATATAATCCTCGATTCATTCGGGCTTCAATAACCGTTAATCGGTTAATCGTATTTCCAACACGATTAACTGTATAATCGAGTATAATTCGTACTGTGAATCATACATACTCATATAAACACATTATAATTCATATATTCAGTATTAAATAACACATAAATAGTATACACCGGTTAGGGTATACCTGATTCTGCCGGAATCGTTACAAAAAATAAGAAATATATATAATTTTTTGGATTTTCTTTTGATATAGGGACTAGAAGGGACTCGTGTGATGATTAAGACAGTGAGTCTCTCATTATATTTTTCTTCGACACGTAGGGTTCTCATTTCTTAATTTTGGGCTTCCATTTCTTCATTTGAAGAGTGTCGATTTTGTTTTACCTATGCGGCTCTAGCACCCACCGATAGGCCTTTGTTTTCTCTTAACGGGGCTATTAGCGACTCGTGGGACGACTAAGAAGCAAATTCTCTCAAACGATCCTTAATATTTTGATCAATGGTAAAACCTTCGCAGTTACCAAAATTTCCACTATATTTGATACAATGTGTATAAGAACCCATTATTTTGACAAAAATAAAAAATAAAAAATTGATACCGATTTTTTTGTTGTTCTTTTGATATAGGGACTAGCATGGACTCGTGGGATGATTAAGATGGTGACTCTCTCATTTTATTTTTCTTCGACACATAGGGTTCTCATATCTTCATTTTGGGCTTCTAGTTCTTCATTTGAATGGTGTCAATTTGTTTTTCCTATGCGGCTCCAGCACCCACCGGTAGGCCTTTGTTTTCAGTTAACAGGGCTATTAGTGACTCAAGAGACGATTAAGAAGCTGATTCTCTCAACCGACCCGAAATATTTTGATCAATATTGAAACCTTCACAGTTACCAAAATTTCCAATTTATTTGATACAATATGTATAAGAACCCGTGATTTTGAGAAAAAAATAATAAGAAACAGATATAGTTTTTTGGATCTTCTTTTGATATAGGGACTAGCAGGGACTTGTGGGATGATTAAGATGGTGAGCCACTCATTTTTATTTTTATTCGACACGTAGAGTTGTCATTTCTTTATTTTGGGCCTCCATTTCTTCATTTGAAGAGTGTCGATTTTGTTTTCCCTATGCGACTCTAGCACCCACCGGTAGTCATTTGTTTTCACTTAATGGGGCTATCAAGGACTCGTGGGATGACTAAAAAGCTGATTCTCTCAACCGACCCTCAATATTTTATCAATAGTAAAACCTTCGCAATTACCAAAATTTCCACTATAGTTGATACTATGTTTATAAGAACCATTTTGAGGAAAAAATAACAAAATATATATAGATTATTTGGATTTCCTATTGATATAAGGACTAGCAAGGACTCGTGTAATGATTAAGATGGTGAGTCTCTCATTATATTTTTCTTCAACACGTAGGATTCTCATTTCTTAATTTTGGGCTTCCATTTCTTCATTTGAAGAGTGTCGATTTTGTTTTCCCTATGCTGCTCTAGCACCCACCGATAGGCCTTTGTTTTCACTTAACGGGGCTATCAGCGACTCGTGGGACGACTAAGAAGCTAATTCTCTCAAACGATCCTCAATATTTTGATCGATAGTAAAACCTTCGCAGTTACCAAAATTTCCACTTTATTTGATACAATGTGTATAATAACCCATGATTTTGAGAAAAAAAAAATAAGAATTAGATATAGATTTTTTGGATTTTCTTTTGATATAGGGACTAGCTAAGACTTGTTGGATGATTAAGATGGTGATTCTTTCATTTTATTTTTCTTCGACACGTAGGGTTCACGTTTCTTCATTTTAGGCTTCAAGTTCTTCATTTGAAGGGTGTCGATTTGTTTTCCTATTCGGTTCTAGCACCCAACGGTAGGCCTCTGTTTTCACTGAACGGGGCTATCAGTGACTCCTGGGAAGCTAATAAGTTGATTCTCTCAACCGACCCTCAATATTTTGATCAATAGTAAAATCTTCGCAGTTACCAAAATTTCAACTTTATTTGATGCTATGTTTATAAGAACCCATGATTTTAAGAAAAAAATAAGAAGTAGATATAGATTTTTCTGGATTTTCTTTTGATATAAGGACTAGCACGGACACGTGGAATGATTAAGATGGTGAGTCTGTCATTTTATTTTACTTTGACACTTTGGGTTCTCATTTCTTCATTTCGGACTTCCATTTCTTCATTTGAAGAGTGTCGACTTTGTTTTCCCAATGCGTCTCCAGCACCCATCCCCACTGGTAGACCTTTGTTTTCACTTAAAAGGGCTATCACCGACTCATGCGACGACTAAGAATCTTATTCTCTCAACCGACCCTCAAAATTTTGATCAATAGTAAAATCATCGCAGTTACTAAAATTTCAACTTTATATGATACTATGTGTATAAGAACCCATGATTTTGAGAAAAAAAATAACAAATAGATATTAATTTTTGGATTTTCTTTTAATATAGGGACTAGTAGTGATTCGTGGGATGATTAATATTGTGAGTCTCTCATTTTATTTTTCTTCGACACGTAGGGTTCTCATTTCTTCATTTTGGGCTTCCATTTCTTCATTTGAAGAGTGTCGATTTTGTTTTCCATATTCGGCTCTAGCACCCACCGGTAGGCCTTTGTATTCACTTGACGCGGCTATCAGCGACTCGTGGGATGACTAAGAAGCTAATTCTCTCAACCGATCCCCATTATTTTGATCAATAGTAAAACCTTCGCATTTACCAAAATTTCCACTTTATTTGATATAATATGTAAAAGAAGACATGATTTTGAGAAAAAAAATAAGAAATAGATATAGATTTTTTGGATTTTCTGTTGATATATTGACTAGCAGGGACTCGTGGAATGATTAAGATGGTGAGTCTCTCATTTTATTTTACTTTGACACTTTGGGTTCTCATTTCTTCATTACGGACTTCCATTTCTTCATTTGAAGAGTGTCGACTTTGTTTTCCTTATGCGTCTCCAGCACCCACCGGTAGACCTTTGTTTTCACTTAACAGGGCTATCATCGAATCATGGGAAGACTAAAAATCTTATTCTCTCAACCGACCCTCAATATTTTGATCAATAGTAAAACCTTCGTAGTTACTAAAATTTCAACTTTATTGTTACTATGTGTATAAGAACCCATGATTTTGAGAAAAAAAAATAACAAATAGATATAGATTTTTTGGATTTCTTTTGATATAGGGACTAGCAGTGATTCGTGGGATGATTAGGATTGTGAGTCTCTCATTTTATTTTTCGTCGACACGTAGGATTCTCATTTCTTCATTTTGAGCTTCCATTTCTTCATTTGAAGAGTGTCGATTTTGTTTTCCTTATGCAGCTCTAGCACCCACCGGTAGGCCTTTTTTTTCACTTGGCGCGGCTATCAACGACTCGTGGGATAACTAAGAAGCTGATTCTCTCAACCGACCCCGATTATTTTGATCAATAGTAAATCCTTCGCATTTACCAAAATTTCCACTTTATTTGATACAATATGTATAAGAAGACATGATTTTGAGAAAAAAAATAAGAAATAGAATTAGATTTTTTGGATTTTCTTTTAATATAGGGACTAGCAGGGACTCGTGGAATGATTAAGATGGTGAGTCTTTCAATTTATTTTACTTTGACACTTTGGGTTCGCATTTCTTCATTTCGGACTTCCATTTCTTCATTTGAAAAGTGTCGACTTTGTTTTCCCTATGTGTCTCCAGCACCCACTAGTAGACCTTTGTTTTCACTTAACAGGACTATCACCGACTCATGGGACGACTAAGTTTCTTGATCTCTCAATTGACCCTCATTATTTTGATCAATAGTAAAACCTTCGCAGTTACTAAAATTTCAACTTTATTCGATACTATGTGTATAAGAACCATTTTGTGGAAAAAATAAAAAATAGATATAAAGTTTTTGGATTTTCTTTTGATATAGGGACTAGTATGTACTCGTGTGATGATTAAGACGGTGAGTCTCTCATTTTATTTTTCTTCGACATGTAGGGTTCTCATTTCTTAATTTTGGGCATCCATTTCTTCATTTGAAGAGTGTCGATTTTGTTTTCCCTATGCGGCTCTAGCACCCACCGATAGGCCTTTGTTTTCACTTAACGGGGCTATCAGCGACTTGTGGGACGACTATGAAGCTAATTCTCTCAAACGATCCTCAATATTTTGATAAATAGTAAAAGTTTCGCAGTTTCCAAAATTTCCACTTTATTTGATACAATGTGTATAATAACCCATGATTTTGAGAAATAAAAATAAGAAATAGATATAAATTTTTTGGATTTTCTTTTGATATGGGGACTAGCTGAGAGACTTGTTGGATGATTAAGATGGTGGGTCTCTCATTTTATATTTCTTCAACACGTAGGATTCACATTTCTTCATTTGGGCTTCCAGTTCTTCATTTGAAGGGTGTCGATTTGTTTTCTTATGAGGTTCTAGCACCCACCGGTAGGCCTTTGTTTTCAGTTAACAGGGCTATCAGCCTCTCGTGGGACGACTAAGAAGCTGATTCCCTCAACCGACCCTCAATATTTTGATCAATATTAAAACCTTGGCAGTTACCAAAATTTCCACTTTATTTGATGCAATATGTATAAGAACCCATGAATTTGGGAAAAAAAATAAGAAATAGTTATTGATTATTTGGATTTTCTTTTCATATATGGACTAGCATGTACTCGTGGGACAATTAAGATGATGAGTCTCTCATTTTATTTTTCTTTTACACGTAGGGTTCTCATCTCTTCATTTTGGGCTTCCATTTATTCATTTGAAGAGTGTAGATTTCTTTTCCCTATGCGACTCTAGCACCCACCGGTAGGCCTTTGTTTTCAATTGACGGGGCTCTCAGCAACTCATGGAACGACTAACAATCTTATTCTCTCAACCAACCCACAATATTTTGATCAAAAGTAAAACCTCCGCAGTTACTAAAATTTTCACTTTATTTGATACTATTTGTATAAGAACCCATGATTTTGAGAAAAAAATAACAAATAGATATAGATTTTTTGAATTTTCTTTTGATATAGGGATTAGCATGTACTCGTGGGATGATTAAGATAGTGAGTCTCTCATTTTATTTTTCTTCGACACCTAGGGTTCTCACCTCTTTATTTTGGGCTTCAATTTCTTCATTTGAAGAGTGTCGATTTTGTTTTCCATATGCGGTTCTAGCACCCACCGGTAGGCCTTTGTATTCACTTGACGCGGCTATCAGCGACTCGTGGGATGACTAAGAAGCTAATTCTCTCAACCGATCCCCATTATTTTGATCAATAGTAAAACCTTCGCATTTACCAAAATTTCCACTTTATTTGATATAATATGTAAAAGAAGACATGATTTTGAGAAAAAAAATAAGAAATAGATATAGATTTTTTGGATTTTCTGTTGATATATTGACTAGCAGGGACTCGTGGAATGATTAAGATGGTGAGTCTCTCATTTTATTTTACTTTGACACTTTGGGTTCTCATTTCTTCATTTCGGACTTCCATTTCTTCATTTGAAGAGTGTCGACTTTGTTTTCCCTATGTGTCTCCAGCACCCTCTGGGAGACCTTTGTTTTCACTTAAAAGGGCTATCACCAACTCATGGGACGACTAAGAATCTTATTCTCTCAACCGACCCCCAATATTTTGATCAATAGTAAAACCTTCGTAGTTACTAAAATTTCAACTTTATTTGATACTATGTGTATAAGAACCCATGATTTTGAGGAAAAAAATAACAAATAGATATTGATTTTTGTATTTTCTTTTGATATAGGGACTAGCTGTGATTCGTGGGATGATTAAGATTGTGAGTCTCTCATTTTATTTTTCTTCGACACGTAAGGTTCACATTTCTTGATTTTGGGCTTCTAGTTCTTCATTTGAAGGGTGTCGATTTGGTTTCCTATGCGGTTCTAGCACCCACCGGTTGGCCTTTGTTTTCACTTGACGCGGCTATCAGCAACTCGTGGGATGACTAAGAAGTTGATTCTTTCAACCGACCCCGATTATTTTGATCAATAGTAAAACCTTCGCATTTACCAAAATTTCCACTTTATTTAATACAATATGTATAAGAAGATAAGATTTCAGAAAAAAAAAATAAGAAATAGATATAGGTTTTTTGGATTTTCTTTTGATATATGGACTAGAAGGGACTCGTGGAATAATTAAGATGGTGAGTCTCTCATTTTATTTTACTTTGACACTTTGGGTTCTCATTTCTTCATTTCGGACTTCCATTTCTTCATTTGAAGAGTGTCGATTTTGTTTTCCCTATGCGGCTCTAGCAACCAGCGGTAGGCCTTTGTTTTCAATTGACGGGGCTATCAGCGATTCATTGGACGACTAAGAATCTTATTCTCTCAACCGACCCTCAATATTTTGATCAATAGTAAAACCTTCGAAGTTACTAAAATTTCCACTTTATTTGATACTTTGTGTATAAGAACCCTTGATTTTGAGAAAAAAAAAATAAGAAATAGATCTAGATTTTTTGGATTTTCTTTTGATATAGGTACTAGCAGGGACTCATGGGATGATTAATATAGTGAGTCTCTCATTTTATTTTTCTTCGACACGTAGGGTTCACATTTCTTCATTTTGGGCTTCCATTTCTTTATAGGAAGAGTGTCGATTTTGTTTTCCATATGCGAATCTAGCACCCACCTGTAATCCATTGTTTTCACTTAATGGGGCTATCATCGTCTCGTGGGATGACTAAGAAGCTGATTCTCTCTACCGACCCTCAAAATTTTTATCAATATTAAAACCTTCGCAGTTACCCAAATTTCCACTTTATTTGATACTATGTGTATAAGAACCATTTTGAGGAAAAAAAATAAGAAATAGATATAGATTTTTTGCATTTTCATTTGATATAGGTACTAGCTGGGACTCGTGAGATGATTAAGATGGTGAGTCACTCATTTTATATTCCTTCGACACGTAGGGTTCACATTTCTTTATTTTGGGCTTCCATTTCTTCATTTGAAGAGTGTCGATTTTGTTTTCCCTATGCGGCTCTAGCACCCACCGATAGGCCTTTGTTTTCACTTAAGGGGCCTATCAGCGACTCGCGGGACGAGTATAAAGCTAATTCTCTCAAACGATCTTCAATATTTTGATCAATAGTAAAACCTTCGCAGTTACCAAAATTTCCACTTTATTTGATACAATGTGTATAATAACCCACGATTTTGAGAAAAAAAAATAAGAAATAGATATAAATTTTTTGGATTTTCTTTTGATATAGGGACTAGCTGAGACTTGTTGGATGATTAAGATGGTGAGTCTCTCATTTTATTTTTCTTCGACACGTAGGGTTCACATTTCTTCATTTTGGACTTCTAGTACTTCATTTGAAGGGTGTCAATTTTTTTTCCTATGCGATTCTAGCACCCACCGGTAGGCCTTTGTTTTCAGTTAATGGGGCTATCAGCGACTCGTGGGACGACTAAGAAGCTGATTCCCTCAACCGACCCTCAATATTTTGATCAACATTAAAACCTTGGCAGTTACCAAAATTTCCACTTTATTTGATGCAATATGTATAAGAACCCTTGAATTTGAGAAAAAAAAATGAGAAATAGTTATTGATTTTTTGGATTTTCTTTTCATATAGGGACAAGAATGTACTCGTGGGATGATTAAGATGATGAGTCTCTCATTTTATTTTTCTTTCACGCGTTGGGTTCTCATCTCTTCATTTTGGGCTTCCATTTATTCATTTAAAGAGCATAGATTTTTTTTCCCTATGCGGCTCTAAGACCCACCGGTAGGCCTTTGTTTTCAATTGAAGGGGCTCTCAGCGACTCATGGAACGACTAACAATCTTATTCTCTCAACCGACCCTCAATATTTTAATCAATTGTAAAACCTTCGCAGTTACCAAAATTTCCACTTTATTTGATACTATGTGTATAACAACCCATGATTTTGAGAAACAAAATAACAAATAGATATAGATTTTTTGGATTTTCTTTTGATATATGAACTAGCATGTACTCATGGGATGATTAAGATAGTGAGTCTCTCATTTTATTTTTCTTCGACACGTAGGGTTCTCATCTCTTCATTTCGGGCTTCCATTTCTTCATTTGAAGAGTGTCGATTTTGTTTTCCATATGCGGTTCTAGCACCCACCGGTAGGCCTTTATTTTCACTTGACGAGGCTATCAGCGACTCGTGGGACGACTAAGAAGCTGATTCTCTCAACCGACCCCCATTATTTTGATCAATAGTAAAACCTTCGCATTACCAAAATTTCCACTTTATTTGATACAATATGTATAAGAAGACATGATTTTGAGAAAAAAAAATAGATATAGATTTTTGGATTTATAGGGACTAGAGGGACTCGTGGAATGATTAAGATGGTGAGTCTCTCATTTTATTTTACTTTGACACTTTGGGTTCTCATTTCTTCATTTCGGACTTCCACTTCTTCATTTGAATAGTGTCGACTTTGTTTTCCCTATGCGTCTCCAGCACCCTGCGGTAGACCTTTGTTTTCACTTAACAGGGCTATCACCAACTCATGGGACGACTAAGAATCTTATTCTCTCAACCGACCCTCAACATTTTGATTAATGGTAAAACCTTCGCAGTTCTTCAAATGAAGGGTGTCGATTTGTTTTCCTATGCGGTTCTAGCACCCACATGTAGGCCTTCGTTTTCACTAAACGAGGCTATGAGTGACTCGTGGGACAACTAAGAAGCTGATTCTCTCAACCGACCCTAAATATTTTGATCAATAGTAAAACCTCGCAGTTACCAAAATTTCCACTTTATTTGATAGAATGCATATAAGAACCCATGATTTTGAGAAAAAAAATAAGAAATAGATATAGATTTTTTGGATTTTGTTTTGATATAGGGACTAGCATGTACTCGTGGGATAATTAAGATGGTGAGTCTTTCATTTTATTTTTCTTTTACACGTGGGGTTCTCATCTCTTCATTTTGGGCTTCCATTTCTTCATTTGAAGGGTGTCGATTTTTTTTCCCTTTGCGTCACTAGCACCCACCGGTAGGCTTTTGTTTTCACTTAACGGGACTATCAGCGACTCCTGGGATAACTAAGAAGCTGATTCTCTCAACCGACCCTCAATATTTTGATCAATAGTAAAACCTTCGCAGTTACCATAATTTCCACTTTATTTGATACAATGTGTATAAGAACCCATGATATTGAGAGAAAAATAAGAAATAGAGATAGATTTTTTGTATTTTCTTTTAATATAGGGACTAGCAGGGACTCGTGGCATGATTTCGGTTAGTCTCCCATTTTATTTTTCTTCGACACGTAGACTTCTCATTTCTTCATTTTGGGCTTTCATTCCTTCATTTGAAGAGTGTCGATTTTGTTTTCCCTATGTGGCTCTAGCAACCATCGGTAGGCCTTTGTTTTCAATTGACGGGGCTATCAGCGACTCATTGGACGACTAAGAATCTTATTCTCTCAACCGACCCTCAATATTTTGATTAATAGTAAAACCTTCGAAGTTACTAAAATTTCCACTTTATTTGATACTTTGTGTATAAGAACCCATGATTTTGAGAAAAAATAAATAAGAAATAGATATAGATTTTTTGGATTTTCTTTTGATATAGGTACTAGCAGGGACTCGTGGGATGATTAAGATAGTGAGTCTCTCATTTTATTTTTCTTCAATACGTAGGATTTTCATTTCTTCATTTTGGGCTTCAAGTTCTTCATTTGCTGGTGACGATTTGTTTTTCCTATGCAGCTCTAGCACCCACCGGTAGGCCTTTGTTTTCAGTTAACGGGGCTATCAGCAACTCGTGGGACGATTAAGAAGCTGATTCTCTCAACCGACCCTCTTTTGATTAATATTAAAACATTCGCATTTACCAAAATTTCCACTTTATTTGATATAATATGTAAAAGAAGACATGAATTTGAGAAAAAAAAAATAAGAAATAGATATAGATTTTTTGGATTTTCTGTTGATATATTGACTAGCAGGGACTCGTGGAATGACTAAGATGGTGAGTCTCTCATTTTATTTTACTTTGACACTTTGGGTTCTCATTTCTTCATTTCGGACTTCCATTTCTTCATTTGAAGAGTGTCGACTTTGTTTTCCCTATGCGACTCCAGTACCCTCTTGTAGACCTTTGTTTTCACTTAACAGGGCTATCACCGACTCATGGGACGACTAAGAATCTTATTCTCTCAACCGACCCTCAACATTTTGATCAATAGTAAAACCTTCGGAGTTACCAAAATTTCCACTTTATTTGATACTATGTGTTTAAGAACCATTTTGAGGAAAAAAATAAGAAATAGATACTGATTTTTTTGATTTTCTTTTGATATAGGGACTAGTCGGGACTCGTGTGATGATTAAGACGGTGAGTCTCTTATTTTTTTTCTTCGACGTGTAGGGTTCTCATTTCATAATTTTGGGCTTCCATTTCTTCATTTGAATAGTGTAGATTTTGTTTTCCCTATGCGGCTCTAGCACCCACCGATTGGCCTTTGTTTTTCAGTTAACGTGGCTATCAGCGACTCGTGGGACGACTAAGAAGCTGATTCTATCAAACGATCCTCAATATTTTGATCAATAGTAAAACCTTCGCAGTTACCAAAATTTCCACTTTATCTGATACAATGTATATAGTAACCCGTGTTTATGAGAAAAAAAATAAGAAATAGATATAGATTTTTTGGATTTTATTTTGATATGGGGACTAGCTGAGACTTGTTGGATGATTAAGATGGTGAGTTTCTCATTTTATTTTTTTCGACACGTAGGGTTCACATTTCTTTATTTTGGGCTTCAAGTTCTTCATTTGAAAGGTGTCGATTTGTTTTCCTATGCGGTTCTAGCACCCACCGGTACGCATTTGTTTTCACTAAACGGGGCTATCAGTGACTCGTGGGACGACTAAGAAGCTGATTCTCTCAACCGACCCTCAATATTTTGATCAATAGTAAAACCTTCGCAGTTACCAAAATTTCTACTTTATTTGATACAATGTGTATAAGAACCCATGACTTTGAGAAAAAAAAATAAGAAACAGATATAGATTTTTTGGATTTTCTTTTGATATAGGGACTAGCATGTACTTGTAGGATGATTAAGATGGTGAGTCTCTCATTTTTTTTTCTTTTACACGTAGGGTTCTAGCACCCACCGGTAGGCCTTTGTTTTAACTTAACAGGACTATCAGCGACTCATGGAACGACTAAGAAGCTGATTCTCTCAAACGACCCTCAATAATTTGATCAATAGTAAAACCTTCGCAGTTACTAAAATTTCCACTTTATTTGATACTATGTGTATAAGAACCCATGATTTTGAGTAAAAAAATAAGAAATAGATATAGATTTTTTGCATTTTTATTTGATATAGGTACTAACTGGGACTCGTGGGATGATTAAGATGGTGAGTCACTCATTTTATATTCCTTCGACACGTAGGGTTCTCATTTCTTTATTTTGGGCTTCCATTTCTTCATTTGAAAAGTGTCGATTTTGTTTTCCCTATGCGGCTCTAGCACCCACCAATTGCCATTTATTTTCAGTTAACGGGGCTATCAGCGACTCGTGGGATGACTAAGAAGCTAATTCTATCAATCGATCCTCAATATTTTGATCAATAGTAAAACCTTCGCAGTTACCAAAATTTTCACTTTATCTGATACAATGTGTATAGTAACCCATGATTATGAGGGAAAAAAATAAGAAATAGATAAAGATTTTTTGGATTTTCTTTTGATATAGGGACTTGCTGAGACTTGTTGTATGATTAAGATGGTGAGTCTCTCATTTTATTTTTCTTCGACACGTAGGGTTCTCATTTCTTTATTTTGGGCTTCTAGTTATTCATTTGAACGGTGTCGATTTATATTCCTATGCGGTTCTAGCACCCACTGTTAGGCCTTTGTTTTTACTAAACGGGGGTACAAGTGACTCGTGGGACGACTAAGAAACTGATTCCCTCAACCGACCCTCAATATTTTGATCATTAGTAAAACATTCGCACTTACCAAAATTTCCACTTTATTTGATACAATCCGTATAAAAACCCATGATTTTGAGGAAAAAAAATAAGAAATAGATATAGATTTTTTGGATTTTCTTTTGATATAGGGACTATCATATACTCGTGGGATGATTAAGATGGTGAGTCTCTCATTTTTTTTTCTTTTACACATAGGGTTCTCATCTTTTCATTTTGGGCTTCCATTACTTCATTTGAAGAGTGTCAATTTTTTTCCCTGTGCGGCTCTAGCACCCACCGGTAGGCCTTTGTTTAAACTTAATGGGACTATCGGCGACTCATGGGACGACTAAGAAGCTGATTCTCTGAACCGACCCTCAATATTTTGACCAATAGTAAAACCTTCACAGTTACTAAAATTTCTACTTTATTTGATACTATGTGTATAAGAACCCATGATTTTGAGTAAAAAAAATAAGATTTAGGTATAGATTTTTTGCATTTACATTTGATATAGGTACTAGCTGGGACTCGTGGGTGATTAAGAAGGCGAGTCACTCATTTTATTTTCCTTCGACACGTTGGGTTCTCATTTCTTTATTTTGGGCTTCCATTTCTTCATTTGAAGAGTGTCGATTTTGTTTTCCCTATGCGACTCTAGCACCCACCGGTACTCCTTTGATTTCACTTAAAGGGGCTATCAGCGACTCGTGGGATGACTAAGAAGCTGATTCACTCAATCGACCATCAATATTTTTATCAATAATAAAACCTTCGCAGTTACCAAAATTACCACTTTATTTGATACTATGTGCATAAGAACCATTTTGGGGAAACAAATAAGAAATAGATATTGATTTTTTGGATTTTCTTTTGATATAGGGACTAGCAGGGACTCGTGTGATGATTAATACGGTGAGTCTCTCATTTTATTTTTCTTCGACACGAAGGGTTCTCATCTCTTGATTTTGGGCTTCCATTTCTTCCTTTGAAGAGTGTCGTTTTTGTTTTCCTTATGCGGCTCTAGCACCCACCTATAGGCCTTTGTTTTCAGTTAACGTGGCTATCAGCGACTCGTGGGACGACTAAGAAGCTAATTCTATCAATCGATCCTCAAAATTTTGATCAATAGTAAAACCTTCGCAGTTACCAAAATTTCCACTTTATCTGATACAATGTGTATAATAACCCATGATTATGAGAATAAAAATAAGAAATAGATATAGATTTTTTGGATTTTCTTTTGATATAAGGACTTGCTGAGACTTGTTTTATGATTAAGATGATGAGTCTCTCATTTTATTTTTCTTCAACACGTAGGGTTCTCATTTCTTTATTTTGGGCTTCTAGTTCTTCATTTGAAAGGTGTCGATTTGTTTTCCTATGCGGTTCTAGCACCCACCGGTAGGCCCTTGTTTTTACTAAACGGGGCTATAAGTGACTCGTGGAACGACTAAGAAACCGATTCCCTCAACAGACCCTTAATATTTTGATCA
Source organism: Bidens hawaiensis (assembly GCF_021521415.1). Taxonomy (NCBI): domain Eukaryota; kingdom Viridiplantae; phylum Streptophyta; class Magnoliopsida; order Asterales; family Asteraceae; genus Bidens; species Bidens hawaiensis. The sequence goes on from NW_027491014.1 coordinate 2,879,347, forward strand.
TTAGTAAAACCTTCGCACTTGCGAAAATTTCCATTTTATTTGATACAATCCGTATAAAAACCCATGATTTTGAGAAAAAAAATAAAAAATGGATATAGAATTTTTGGAATTTCTTTTGATATAGGGACTAGCATGTACTCGTGGGATGATTAAGATGGTGAGTCTCTCATTTTTTTTCTTTTACACGTAGGGTTCTCATCTCTTCATTTTGGGCTTCCATCTCTTCATTTGAAGAGTATCGATTTTGTTTTCCCTATTCGGCTCTAGCACCCATAGGTAGGCCTTTGTTTTCACTTAACAGGACTATGAACGACTCCTGGGACGACTAAGAATCTAATTCTCTCAACCAACCCTCAATATTTTGATCAATAGTAAAACTTTCCCAGTTACCAAAATTTCCACTTTATTTGATACAATGGGTATAAGAACCCATGATTTTTGAAAAAAATAAGAAATAGATATAGATTTTTTGGAATTTCTTTTGATATAGGGACTATCAGGGACAAGTGGGATGATTAAGATGGTGATTCTCTCATTTTATTTTTCTTCGACACGTAGGCTTCTCATTTCTTCATTTTGGGCTTCCATTTCTTCATTTAAAGAGTGTTGATTTTGCTTTCACTATGCGGCTCAAGTACCCACCGGTAGGCCTTTTTTTCAATTGACGGGGCTATCAGCGACTCATGGAACGACTAACAATATTATTCTCTCAATCGACCCTCAATATTTTGATCAATAGTAAAACCTTCGCAGTTACTAAAATTTCCACTTTATTTGTTACTATGTGTATAAGAACCCATGATTTTGAGAAAAAAAAAATAACAAATAGATATAGATTTTTGGATTTTCTTTTGATATAGGGACTAGCAGTGATTCGTGGGATGATTAAGATTGTGAGTCTCTCTGTAAGGCCCCGAACCCCAGGAACCCCACAGTTGGTAATCATTGAAAACACTCGTAAAATTAAATAAATTAAAAACCGTTTCTTCCATTAAAACAAACGTATCAGAGTATCAATTTTGCGGAAAACATGAAAAATTAAATAAGTTCCTGAAACCCGGGAATTTTGCCCAAAAACCAAAATAAGTATAACGTTTATAAGTTTCCTTGAAATAAAGTATTCATAAACAATTCTTCCTTCCGGTATGCCCTTCACCGTCCGAGTAGCTCCGTGCACGTCCAAGCAATAAGGCATCATCTTTCAAATCCTGAAACTTACACTAACATGCACACAAAGTCAGCTTGAGCTGAGTGAGTTCAAGTTTTAAGTAGAAGATATCAGTAGTAAAAATCATGATAGTCATACCAAAGGTTTTTAAAGGTAAAAGGGTACATCCGTCTAATCATCATTACCGAACTTAAACATTCTCATACATACATATTCAAGTGTATATGTAAACATTCGTATATAACATCCACGTATAACTGAACGATCGAGCATCGGTCTACACACCCGGTTCATGAGATCCATGAACGCAGCCGGTGCGTTGGTCAAACCAAAGGACATCACCATAAATTCGTAATGTCCATAACGAGTACGGAAGGCAGTCTTAAGAATATCTTCCTCCCGAATATTCAACTGATGATACCCGGACCTAAGGTCGATCATCGAGAACCAACTAGCTCTTTGGAGCTGATCAAATAAGTCGTCGATCCTCGGGAGCGGGTACCGATTTTTAACGGTGAGCTTATTCAACTCACGGTAGTCAATGCACTTCCGCATGCTACCGTCCTTCTTCTTAACGAACAAGACCGGGGCACCCCAAGGAGAGATTCTTGGTTGAATGAAGCCCTTGTCGAGCAAGTCTTCCAACTGGGCCATCAGTTCTTTCATCTCATTCGGCGCTAGGCGGTAGGGAGCTCGGGCAATGGGTTTGGCGCCCGGTACAAGGTCTATCTGGAACTCGACCTCGCGATCCGGCGGCACATCTGACAAATCATCTGGAAATACATCCGGGATATCCCGAACAATAGGAACATCACCGACGGTAGCCACCTCGGTATTTACATTCATAGCATACGCTAGATACGCCCCGCACCCCCGCTGCATCAACTTCCCCGCCTTAAGCATGGATATAATATGTGGCGTCGCAACATTCCGATCACCGAAGACCGTAATCCGAGTCCCATTTGGGCCCTTAGACGAACGAGTTTCTAACCACAAATGATCTGAGCATCAACATTCCCGAGCCAATCCATCCCGAGCACCACATCGAAACAACCAAGCGGCGTCAAATACAATCGCACCGAAAATCTATAACCAGACAGCTCTATGGAACAACCCTTAATAGCCCTAGACACGGACACGGATTTTCCTACAGCGAACTCAACCTCAAACCCATCGACTACGCGCTCGGGTGATTTATTCAAAAAGGAAAGAAAGCGGTAGATACAAAACTCCTACTGGCGCCCGAATCAAATAAAACTGACGCCTGTAACTCATCCAGTAAGAAAGTACCAAGGACGATATTATACTACTGCTTAGCTACACGGTCAACACATACGATTTCAAAGGAACAAGAAATTATAACAGTGGAATGAAAGCTAAATAAGGAAAAAGTACCTGAAACGACATCCGCATCGAAAGCTAAATAAGGAAAAAGTACCTGAAACGACATCCGCATCCTCTTTTGCTTCCTTCTTGGAGATGTTGAAGGCCCTCTCCCTGGCCTTCGGCTTCTCATCTATTTTCCCCCTCGAGGAAGTCCCCTTCCCGGACCCCCCCCCCCCCCCCCCGCCTTAATGGAATGACAGTTTGATACCAAGTGACCCGAACCCTTACAGCAGAAACAGGTCAATGTCGGGCACTCGAAATGGGGATGTCCCACCTTATCACAACGAAAAAAAGTGCCAGACCCCATCCTACATTCCCCCTTGTGCGGCTTCCCGCACTTCTTGCAATTTCCAGACGCTGCATCCCTTTTAAACTCAGAAGTCTCAGTCTTTACCCTTTTCCCGGACGAGTTAAAATTGTTCCCCCTGGCCGCTTACCGTACGAATTTGAGTTCCATGCCCTCCTATTCTCGGTAGGCGGTAATTTCTCCCTCTGATCATAAAGCGTACCTGCTAAAGTGACCACCGAGTGAAAAGAGTTCATGTCGGTAGTCAACACACCCCTACGAATATCCACGGGAAGTCCCTTCACGTACTTCTTAATCCTCTTGGCTTCGGGAGTAACCAAGTCGGGACATAAGCGAGCCATCTTGTTAAACTTGGTGGTATACTCCCGATACTACATAGAACCAGCCTCCAAGGTAAAGAATTCCTGTTCTATTTTATCTAATTCATGCGGAGGACAAAACTGATCAAGAACCGATTTCTTCAACTCATCCCACGGCATCCTCCTAACCGCACGATCCCCCATAGCTTACGCCAAGTTATCCCACCAACATAGTGCCTCGGAACGGAACGAGGCAGTAGCATAAGTCACCATGTCATCCCCCTTGCACTTACTGACCCTCAGTACAGCCTCCATCTCTCTTACCAACTGATGTGTAGCCAAGGCATCTTTAGTACCATCGAAAGAAGAGGGGTCGCACTTTTTAAAGTCACCATACGAGCAACCCCGGGTCGATACACTAACGGTCGATACACCCCGGGTCGCACTTTTTAAAGTCACCATACGAGCAACCCCACTCGGCACATACACTTCCTCTTCCTCTTTGACATGTACCTCCTTACTCTTCCTTCCCTTATCCGAACCCTTACCAGCTAGTGATTCTTCCATGACCCTGACGGACTCAGCAACGATCTCTGGAATGGCGCTATGGAGCACCTGGTAGACCTCATCCGCGGTAGCCACAAGTAACGCATGATCTAAGGCGGGGTTACCCCCTCCTCATGAATTGGAGTTTCCTGCTGGGGAGTAGGAATCTCATTCTCGACTTCGGCACGTGGCCTACGACCACGACCACTAGAACCACCTCTCCTGGTTGTTCGAGTATTAACCATGTTTTATCCCTACAAAGACAGAATTTTAATATGATTAAGTACAAGTGGCATTTAGAACATGTAAGGTAAGGGTAAACTGCTAATGATGTTGATCAAGTGTGATTAGTCGTTTACTTTACCCACCCGTCCTAATCACCCCCGGCCCCGAACCTTATTAGCACTCTATCTAACACTTAGCAGTTAATCACATACGGGACATCTTAAATGTAAAGGAATGACTAAGTAATTTAAAGTTACCTCTTGGAGTGCAGCTACTCACGGTGGGCATACTGGTATCTTTTTTTTTTTACAGTTCGAGTCCAAGCATTTGGGGATGCTCGGATCCCTCGAACCAAGGCTCTGACCAACTTGTAATGCCCCGAACCCCGGGAACCCCACAGTTGGTAATCATTCAAAACACTCGTAAAATTAAATAAACTTTAAAACCTTTTCTTCCATTAAAACAAACGTATCAGAGTATCAATTTTGCGGAAAACATGAAAAATAAAATAAGTTCCCTAAACCAGGAATTTTGCCCAAAAACCAAAATAAGTATAACGTTTATAAGTTTCCTTGAAATAAAGTATTCATAAACAATTCTTCCTTCCAGTATGCCCTTCACTGTCTGAGTAGCTCCGTGCACGTCCAAGCAATAAGGCATACTCTTTCAAATCCTGAAACTTACACTAACAGGCACACAAAGTCAGCTTGAGCTGAGTGAGTTCAAGTTTTAAGTAGAAGATATCAGTAGTAAAAATCATGATAGTCATACCAAAGGTTTTTAAACGTAAAAGGGTACATCCGTCTAATCATCATTACTGAACTTAAACATCCTCATACATACATATACAAGTGTATATGTAAACATCCATTCAATAACATCCCTATATACATAACAGTATATATATATATAACATCCACGTATAACATCAGGGTCGAGCAAACGTACAACCCAAACACGTAACATCAGTGCATGCAAACACGAAGTATGCATACACAACATCAGTAGTCGAAATGACTACAACATCGCCAAATAAAGGCCAAGAAATAATGTATATATATATATATATATATATATTTAACATCCCAAGGCTTACCATATACTAGCAAGCCTATATAAGATCATTTTATAACATTTCATCAAGTAAGAAAACATTTAGGTTCGCATGCTAGCCCAAAAGTAAAATGAGTAAAAAAAAGGGCATCATGAACTCACCTGAAATCGATCGAATACTTGCAACGATCTAGGAAGTTCCTAAGGGCACAATCACAAGCAAGGGCCTGTAAATTATACATAACGCGTTACTAAACTAGACTGAAGGAACACTCTAGCCTAATAGGCCGCACAAGCCCAACACTTTGGCCCAAAGCCCAACAACTTGGCCCAAGGCCCAACAACTTGGACCAAGGCCCAACGATTGGCCCAAGGCCCAACAACTTGGCCAAAGGCCCAACACTTGGCCAAAGGCCCAACAACTTGGCCTAAGGCCCAATACCTGGCCCAAGGCCCAACAACTTGGCCCAATGTCCCATACCTGGCCCAAGGCCCAACAACTTGGCCCAAGCCCCAAAAACTTGGCCCAAGGCCCAACAACTTGGCTCAAGGCCCAATACCTAGCCCAAGGCCCAAGGATAGTCAAATCGGGTCGAATGCGCGTGTAATAAACCTTAAAACCATTTGTTAAACGAATCAGCCCCGAATGGACCAAATTCCAACTTAAATCTTTTAATTTATCATAATTATGTCACGCGAGTTGATAGGGTTGACGGTTTCTTTTTACAACTCCCAATTTAACATTTAAACGAAAATTCGCGCACCTTCGACTCGATTGACGAGGCACTAACCTAAACAGCCCCGAGCATCGAAAAATTAATTTTTCCACAGCCCTTAAACCCCCCTAGGGCTGCACAAACTGAATCGGTCGGTCCCCCGATCAACTAACGCATCAAACTCAACAATTTGCAATTTTACACCCGATAAACACTAGTTTTCGAACTAAAATCAATTGACCGACCTAAACACCTCCAATGACCACGAAATTTTAATATGATGTAAATGCCATATCTGGGGATCTTTCTACACCGGAAACTCTAATTTTTATCCACGGGAAGTGGGTCAATTGCACTCTAACCGAAATCTGTCCAACGAAAAGTTTCGGCAAAATTGAGCATCAAAACGATTAGGGGTGAGCAAAAAGAGTGTAGGGGATTGTAGTACATACCTTGAACTACCTCTAGGATCTTGGAATCGATCAAAAGGTCGAAGAACGAAAGGGAGGGGTGGCTGGAAGTGCCGATCGCAGCTGCTGTTAGGTTTAGGGTTTTATTATTTTTTTTTTGTTATAACATAAGATGTTACACTCTAGTCCTTCTAGATTCAAGTGTAAGGCAAAATGGAAGGAATAGTTAGGTTCTTTAACATACCGGGGTGACATTAAGGCTTTCGAGAAACGTCGGATAATTCCCGAGAATTATACATACTCTACACTCTTAACCCTTGAATTCGGAATTAACGGGTGTTACACTCTCATTTTATTTTTCTTCGACACATAGGGTTCTTATTTCTTCATTTTGGGCTTCCATTTCTTCTTTTGAAGAATGTCGATTTTATTTTCCATATGCGGCTCTAGCACCCAACGGTAGGTCTTTGTTTTCACTTGACGCGGCTATCAGCGACTCGTGGGATGAATAAGAAGCTGATTCTCTCAACCGACCCCCAATATTTTGATCAATAGTAACACCTTCGCAATTACCAAAATTTCCATTTTATTTGATACAATATGTATAAGAAGACATGATTTGGAGAAAAAAAATAAGAAATAGATATAGATCTTTTAGATTTTCTTTTGATATAGGGACTAGCTGAGATTTGTTGGATGATTAAGATGGTGAGTCTCTCATTTTATTTTTCCTCGACACGTAGGGTTTGCATTTCTTCATTTTGGGCTTCCAGTTCTTTATTTAAAGGGTGTCGATTTGTTTTCCTATGCGGTTCTAGGACCCACTGGTAGGACTTTTTTTCACTAAACGGGGCTATCAGTGACTCGTGGGATGACTAAGAAGCTGATTCTCTCAACCGACCCTCAATATTTTGATCAATAGTAAACCCTTCGCAGTTACCAAAATTTCCACTTTATTTGATACAATGCGTATAAGAACCCATGATTTTGAGAAAAAAAAATAAGAAATAGATTCAGATTTTTTGGATTTTCTTTTGATATAGGGACTAGCATGTACTTGTGGGATGATTAAGATGGTGAGCCTCTCATTTTATTTTTCTTTGACACGTAGGGTTCTCATCTCTTCATTTTGGGCTTCCATTTCTTGATTTGAAGAGTGTCGATTTTGTTTTCCCTATGCAGCTCTAGCACCCACCTGTAGGCCTTTATTTTCACTTAACTGACTATCAACGACTCCTGGGATGACTAAGAAGCTGATTCTCTGAACCGACCCTCAATATTTTGATCAATAGTAAAACCTTTGCAATTACCAAAATTTCCACTTTATTTGATACAATGTGTATAAGAACCCATGATTTTTAGAAAAAAAATAAGAAATAGATATAGATTTTTTGGATTTTCTTTTGATATAGGGACTAGTAGGGACTCGTGGGATGATTATGATGGTGATTCTCTTATTTTATTTTTCTTCGACACGTAGGCTTCTCATTTCTTCATTTTGGGCTTCCATTTCTTTATTTGAAGAGTGTTGATTTTGTTTTCCCTATGCGGCTCTAGCACCCACCGGTAGGTCTTTGTTTTCACTTAACGGGACTATCAACGACTCCTAGGATGACTAAGAAACTGATTCTCTCAACCGACCCTCAATATTTTGATCAATAGTAAAAACCTTCACAGTTACTAAAATTTCCACTTTATTTGATACTATGTGTATAAAAACCCATGATTTTGAGAAAAAAAAAACAAATAAATATAGATTTTTTGGATTTTCTTTTGATATGGGGACTACCAGTGATTCGTGGGATGATTAAGTTGTGAGTCTCTCATTTTATTTTTCTTCGACACGCAGGGTTCTCATTTCTTCATTTTGGGCTTCCATTTCTTCATTTGAAGAGTGTCGATTTTGTTTTCCATCTGTGGCTCTAGCACCCACCGGTAGGCCTTTGTTTTCACTTTACGCGGCTATCAGCGACTCGTGGGATGACTAAGAAGCAGATTCTCTCAACCGACCCCCAATATTTTGATCAATAGTAAAACCTTCGCATTTACCAAAATTTCCACTTTAATTGATACAATATGTATAAGAAGACATGATTTGAGAAAAAAAAAAATAAGAAATAGATATAGATTTTTTGGATTTTCTTTTGATATAGGGACTAGCAGGGACTCGTGGAATGATTAAGATGGTGAGTCTCTCATTTTATTTTACTTTGACACTTTGGGTTCTCATTTCTTCATTTCGGACTTCCATTTCTTCATTTGAAGAGTGTCGACTTTTTTTTCCCTATGCGTCTCCAGCACCCACTTGTAGATCTTTGTTTTCACTTAACATGGCTATCAGCGACTCGTTGGATGACTAAGAAACTGATTCTCTCAACCGACCGTCAATATTTTGATCAATAGTAAAGCCTTCGTCGTTAGCAAAATTTGCGCTTTATTTAATACAACGTGTTTAAGAACCCATGATTTTGATAAAAAAAAAAAATAAGAAATTGATATAATTTTTTTGGATTTTCTTTTGATATAGGTACTAGCAGGGACTCGTGGGATGATTAAGATTGTGAGTCTCTCTTTTTATTTTTCTTCGACACGTAAGGTTCTAATTTCTTCATTTTGGGCTTCCATTTCTTCATTTGAAGAGTGTCGATTTTGTTTTCCCTATGCAGCTCTAGCACCCACCAGTAGGCCTTTGTTTTTGAGTTAACGGGGCTATTAGCGACTCGTGGGACGACTAAGAAGCTGATTCTCTCAACCGACCCTCAATATTTTGATCAATAGTAAAACCTTCGCAATTACCAAAATTTCCACATTATTTGATACAATGTGTATAAGAACCCATGATTTTGAGGAAAAAAAACAAGAAATAGATTTTCTAGATTTTCTTTTAAATATAGGGACTAGCAGGGACTCGTGGGATGATTAAGATTGTGAGTCTCTCATTTTATTTTTCTTCGACATGTATTCGTGTAATCATTAAAGGGGTTATTAAACCTAGGAGACGAATGAACTCCTTATTTGTCTTCACTATTTCATCCATTTTCCAAAAGAAACTCTGTCCAAATTTTCCAAAATCTTCAAACATCCACATTCCGATTTCTAACAGATTGAGTGTGAATATACAGGTACAGGCGACCACATTCATATGAATTGGATGAGTTCTCAATGGTTAATTGGTAAACCAAACAAACTTAACCGACATACTAACTAATAAATCCATAAAACCGATTAAAAAGCTTAATTAGGGGTGATTTTTAGTGTTAAACGACTATCGATGCTTATATAATTTCTAATTAGTAGTTGTGGGTTCGGTTGGATGATGTTCAGATGTTAATTAAGATCGTCTTTGACGTTCTTAATTGCATGTTTAATTTTGACTTTGACGGTGATAGTCAAACATATATACAATGTATCATTCGTTAAGAGTTAACGAATGAGATGCCATTCGTTTAAGGATTTTTAACGAATGTCGGAATCCCATAATAAATAAGCCTTTTCGTTATTTTATAACGACTAATAGTTAAATTATAACGAATGTTTCTCTATTCGTTAAAGTAACGAATGAATTTCCTATTCGTTAAAGTATATTAACGAATGAATGTAGCTATTCGTTAATATAAGGGTAATTTTGTAATTTTGAGATAGCTTATTTGTTTTAAACAAGATGGCAGAAAACGTTGAAAATATTCCAGAGCCTGTGCCCGAAGAACAACCCAAGAAAGTTGTTCAAGGTGTTGAATCCGTTGTTGAACCCGAACCTGAAGTTGCTTTATTAGACTGGGATAGCAAGCATAACATTTGTTCTTTCCTTGATGATGATTTCTTCGGCAAAGCAATGTTTAAGGGGGTTATTAGCTTTCTCAAGAGATCGAGGATCTATGTTTCTATATCTACCGATAAGTACGTACATCAGAGTGTCATTCTAGCTTTTTGGAACACAACTAGATATGTTGACGGGGAGAACCAGATCGAGGCTGTTGTTCAGGGTAAACCGGTTGTTATTGATGTGTCGATGATACGAGATGTATTGGGATTGAGAGATATGGATGACGATAGATGTGAGTTTGATAGATCTTTGATACGGGTTTGTTCGGTCGTGAAAGGTATAAGGGGGATTTGGATAAGTCCATGTATAACAAGGCCTCTGTGAAGCACGTACTGCTTCATTGCCTTGGTGGGCGTAAAGGAGGGTATGACGAGTGTAGGGTGATGCTGCAGTCTGTGTTCGTTGCGTTAGTTATGAACAAGTCGTTTAAATTTTCTGAGATGGTCTTCTATCATCTCAAGGAGAACTGCATGACCAAACGTCACAAGTTTCCGCTGTATCCATATTTCTTGCAGCTTATCATTAATCGCCACAGCTCGATTTATTTAAAGATCCGGAGAGCAGAGCTGATCTTATACTCCTTAAGCATATGAATGAAGATACCATGAGGAGGATCAGGATGTACAGAGGCCATACTTTACAGAATTGACTGCCTTACAAACGGTTGATAGGTCACCTGATCAACATCGATTGCGTGGCTCCACCTGATGATCGATGGATTCACGATGATTCAGATTCTGAGCGTGAAGGTGCGGATGGTGGTGAGGGTGGTAATGATGGTGGTGATGATGGTGATGGTGGTTCTGGTGGGTCTAATGCACGTAAACGTAAAGGGAAAGGTCCTATGGTTAAGAAGCCTGAGAAATCGAAGAAACAAAGGGTGAGACGTGGAGCTGGTATTGAAATGCCGAGTCGACATTCGATTCCTACTATTGTATCGTCTCCTCCTGCTCCAGTATCTATTGCTTCTACCTCTCCAATTTCAGTTATGACTACTCCACCGGTGTCACCTACCGTTACTTTGGTGACTACCGTGTCGATGGATCCGAGGTTTGGTTCAATACCTCAGACTGTTTTATCTACTATGCCGAGCCCGAAGACTCAGATGATGGATCCAGTTAGTCCTACAGTTGTGTTGCAGAGGTGATCCCTCAAGGACAGATGTTCCAGCTTTTACCAGATGACCGCAGACTCAGACTGTTTTATGACTTTCAAACATCCTTAGGGCCTATTGCAACCTGTCCCTCCCAACTTTTACCAGATTACCCCTCAAGGACAGTTGTTCCAGCTTTTAAATTCGATTCATCTTCAACAGAATCAAATGGCTGCGGACCGTGCATTTCAAGAACAGATGAGGGTCGAGCAACGAAATACGTTTGACATATTCAGTACGTTCAACGAGAAAACAGCGAATTAAAGGCCCTAGTTGCTGCTCAAGGGGAGAGGATAGATAAACAAGATGAGATCATTCTCCAGTTAACTTGCAAAGAAAATGAGCTGAGGAAGCTAAAAGGAGATGATCAGGATAAAGATCCAGATGCAACTAATTTTGGAGGTGATCAGCAATCGGGCGGCGGTGCGTCGTCATTAGGTAAATCTGCTAAAGCTGCTGGTGGTGGTGGTGGTAACTTGTAGATCATCCCGTATAAATATTATACGAATGTTAAGCCTATGAACATGATAGAGGCTAACATGATTTTATTTATTGACGTGGACGGGGTGGTTAATAGTATGGTTAACACGGACGAGATCATAGAAGGCGAGTTTGCTTTTAACTAAAGAACATATCGCCTTGCTTATAGAGATAAACGAGGAAGAGGTGGAGGAGTTGGGTAAGAAAGTGGATGTGGAAATTTAGTTTGAGGCTAATGTAAATACAGGTATTCCAAATGGGAATAAGCCGTTTAATTATGAAGAGGTTAAAGTAGAGGATGTGACAGCAAAGGAAATCCAGATAAGTATACGAGTAACAATTATGATGATGGAATTCCGTTTTTCACGAATGAACATTTTGAAGCTCCTGAAGAACGTATGAAACAAGGCCGAGGTAAAGGTAAAGAGAAGGAAGTCAAGAAGAAGAAATCACGTACTTCGAATGGTATGTTTGGGCACAACGTTCAGAAAATGAATAAGATGATCAAGGCTTTGCGCTACAACGAGCGTGAAGAATAAACAAGCAAAATTCGAGTATCTCCATACCATATGAAGAAGTATGTGAGTCCAAGATCTGTGAAAGGTAACATTATCTCTTAGTTATACGATTCAGAGCTTAATGTATGTGTGGTCAAATGGGAACATAGGATTCAATACTTTCGACGTATAATTGACATGTTATCCCTGCCGCGCTAGGATGTGAGAACGCTGGGTAATCGACCATTAATTAATCGTGGTAACAATCAATGGGCGAATTGGTTCTATCAACATTTGTTACACGAGGCGCGTTGCGGATTCAAGTTTTTTAAGCCTCAGGTGCCGACTCACAATATATCGATGAGATCGATCCACACACCTGATGGAGGAAAATGTTTTACAAGTCAAGCCACCAAAAACGATGAAGAAAGTGCCAGCGAAGATCTTTCCTCAAAGCTTGTCACGACTTTCAACAGGTGGTACTATGATAATCGAACTGGAGAGGCGGTTATTGTGTTAGGATCGGGGCTAAAGACAGCGTTCATACATGTGATTGATCCAATGTGGCTTGTTAACTTAGTTGAGTCTGACAACGACGCGCTTTATCATAATCAGATCAGATGGGCTGATGTTAAAGATTATGATCTAGCGATGTAGTTCTAGCGTCTGGCTCGTATGTGTTATGCTTTCAAGATCCATAGCCGCAACGATTGGAAGACTCGCCGATTTATCAGATAAAGTATTTTTGAAGACACAAAGAGCACGAGACAAGGGAAGTTTGTTAGTGCACGGTTTTCCGTCTCAGTCTTTGTTAAAGTATTATTATATTAGATTAAATGTATAGGGGTTATTTTGGTAATTGTATAAGTCATGGAATGACTCATTCGTTATCTATGTAAGGTGCATTCGTTAAGTCTTAACGAATGTGGCTATTCGCTAAATGTATCCTCATTTGTTATGAGATATAGCGAATGAGAAGAACGAATGAGTGCATTCGTTATCATTAATGTATTGTAACGAATGAGAATTCATTCGTGAAGCCTGTTTAACGAATGAACCTCATCTCTATATATATACCCCTGTAATAGTAGTGTAAATTAGCGAAGTGTTATTGTTTTGAGATCTGAGCCTTGTTACTCTACCGAATTCTCTCCTCACACTTCCATAACTGTATTAGATCCGTAAACGTATTCGAATAAAGCTAGCATATCACTGAACTAGATCCGTAATGATAATCATGAACACAGCGGTTCCTCAATACGCCATGGAGCCAATGCTTTAGTATGGCCCGATCAACGCACCGAAAGCTGACACTAGAGGTTTACTCCACGCTACGCGTTAGGTATTTTTATTTTTATACTATACTATACTATACTATACTATACTATACTATACTATACTATACTATACTATACTATACTATACTATACTATACTATACTATACTATACTATAACGGGTCATAGTCAGGGTTCGGAGCACTGCAGCCTACGCGACCTATTTTTTTAGTTGTCTGCTGACCGGCACGGCCTGAAACCTCGCTAGGGGGTTTGCAAACTATTTTGTCGGGTATTTCCACAGGCAGGTATACTATACTATACTATACTATACTATACTATACTATACTATACTATACTATACTATACTATACTATACTATACTATACTATACTATACTATACTATACTATACTATACTATACTATAACGGGTCATAGTCAGGGCTCGAAGCACTGCAGCCTACGCGACCTATTTTTTTAGTTGTCTGCTGACCGGCACGGCCTGAAACCTCGCTAGGGGGTTTGCAAACTATTTTGTCGAGTATTTCCACAGGCAGGTACGAGGGTCTTTGATGGGTGGCCCGTACGTCACCCACTTGCGATCTCATTAGGCCATGAAGACCTGGTGGACGGCTTGCCTATCGCATCGACCCCTCTGTGCCCGCTAGACCGTAGCCGTTGCACCAGCATGCACATTGTGCATTCGTTCAACGGGCCCAATGGCCCGTACGACCAACTGGCGGCCGGGGTTGGGCACCTCGGTGCCTTTAGTCCAGCATCCTCCTCTCGCGGAAGTTGAGGTGCAGATTGTCGATCAGCCGGTCGACGAGGGGGCTGGAGAGAGGGGCGGCGGGGATGATCCGGTCGCACCTGAGGTAGTTTTATTATATTATCGTTTTACGGTTGTTTTAATTCGTCTATTTATTAATCGTTTTTGTTTGTTGTTATTAGCCGCCGGCGCAGCACGTTTCACGTACATATCACACGGTGCGTTTGGATCTCGCCATCGACACCCGATTACAGGCCGTTGAGGGTCGCTCGCTACGCATGGAGCATTGGATGATGAAGATGTCGTGCCAGATAAGCTGGATTATCAGCTATCTGGGAGCGCATCAGGCTGGAAAGAGATACGGTGTCCCCCCGCCCTGGCCCAGTTTTGACCACGAGGCGAGCACGTCGGGCGTCAGATACGGACAGGGCGATGACGTTGATGCCGCCGGTGAGAGATCGGGTGTCGGGCGTAGGGCAGAGAACAATGTCGACATCGATGACGCGACTTTAGGGCACCAGGCGACATGGACTTGGGGGGATTTATGTGGATTTTTATAGTTTGGTTTATTTGTTGTATTTAGTTTTATTTGTACGAACTCGTGGTTTTGTATATAAAACCTGTTTTGGTGTATCTGTGTTTATTGTTTTGACCGAACTTTTACAAAACGAGCAGACTGTTAATAGCAACTATTTATTAATATTAAATAGAAAAAAACTTATTTATTTTATACATTTATTATAAAAAAATAAAAAGAAAAAAAATATAGTAAGACAAAAGTTGATGGGTTTTTCTAGAAAGCTCACCAATACGTGCGTGCAGTACATACGTCGCGTGTAGAAGGGTTTTCTAGAAGTGTCAATATAATTTCCGTTTTACATATCTTTCTTCTTTCTATCATTCGTCAAATATAATATTTAATATAAATAAGTAATTGAAAAAGCAAGCCCCATTTGTTTATGTGATAAATAAAATAAAGAAATAAATAGGCTGTTTGTTTATGTGATGGCCGCAAAGAAAGAGTATTTGGTGATGGGAGAGATTGAGAAAGTGAAGAATGAGGCGATGGAGATTATGGGGTTATTCCAAGCCTTGCCTCGTCTAGTCGTCTTCGACCTCGATTACACTCTCTGGCCCTTCTACTGGTCCCTAATTTTCTTAATTATTATTATTACTTCTTCGAATCTAGCTTTAGCTTTAGCTTTAGCTTTGGGGGTTTCATTACTATTACTCTTTGCTTAGACTTAACCTTACCTGCTGTAGATCTCCCGACTCACATATTGGAATTCATGTTATTTACACCCATGCTTATTTATTTATTCATAGGGCATTTCAATGGCTTGTACCAACCAACAATAATGAAAGTAATTTGTTTGTTTTCGCAGTGAATGCAGATCGAAGCGCGAGATGCCGTCGATGTATCCTCACGCTAAAGGCATCTTGTATGTACTCAAGGACAAGGGAGTTGCCATCCCTTGATTGATTGATTGATTGATTGATATATTCATCCAAATCGCTACAAACTGGCATCCCTGTTGACTCACCAGATTCCTAAGCAGCAAATTCAGATCCAAGTAATAATTTGTTGAAAAAAGCAGCAGAAATGAGTGAATACTTACTTTGTAAGAGCCATCATCTTGCTTGGTGCCAAGTCGTTACCTTGAGTTTCTCAACCTCTTCTTCTTCACTTGTGGTAGGTAGGATATGATGGATGATACATTGCTCTATGCCCATGCTTCTAATCAAGGTGATTCTTGCCATAAAACCCTAACTGCACGACTTCTGCCTGACCCACTTCAACAACCACGCCATCTGCACCGACATCTCTTAAACCCTCAATGTGTGGATTTTTTTCTTTTTTTTCTGCAAGGGTTTTGTTAATGAATTTATTATTTTGTTTAGTTTCGGTAGTGCAATAGCCCTAGACCGATTGAATATTGTCGGTTCGCAAACGCAACGCGTGATTTTTGCTTTTTTAATATGTTAATTTGTTGTATTTGAGCATTGACGAATTTGTCTTTTTTACAGATTACATCATCGGTATCACCTAGTATAGATAAAGATCAAATGGTGATGTCACAAACTCCTTTTTAAAAACCCAATGTTTTATATTTATGGATTTAGTTTCATCATATAAACGAGTTTGGTAGTGTTGGTGTGTTGGCTAAATTGTTATTTGCTAACTTCTTTTTGGTTAAATTGCCAAGGTTCGAATCCCCTTGGCTGTTCACATACATCATTTTTTTTATTTGTTTGTTCTTTTAATTATGGTGTGCTTTGACATTACGTTTTTAAAAAGCTTTCCAATCTAGATTTTTTTAAAGTTTTTTTTCTTAAGTATAATAATTTGAGAAAATTGAGTTTTAGATTTAGTTTCGGTATCGTAACGAATTTAAGCAACACCAACTAAAAACGCAATGCCTCGTCGCCACAACACTCATGTTATTGTTTATTTAGTTTCAGTACCGTAACAAACCTAGCCAATAACGAAATTATTTTTTATGTTTACTTCTCGTACGATAACGAGCCTAATCATTACCGACCGAATGTATGTCGACTCGCCGCTGCAATGCCAGTGTTTATTTTGTTTTTTGTTTTTTTTTTGTTTTAAATATGTAATATTTTCGAAATTACATTTTGAGTTTAGTTCCAGTGTTGTGGCGAACCTATAGATACCGACCGGATTTTTGTCACAACATCTGTAATTTGCCAACGGAATAAACGTCGTTTTACTTATATTATTTTTTGTATCATAAGCTATACGTTTACTAATTTGTTTTTCTATCAGATACCGACCGTATATGTGCCGCTTTCATCATAAGTTGTACGTGTGCTGACACTATTTTGAGCGTTCACATATAATTTTTTGATTTAGTGCAGGTGTCGTGACGAACTTAACCGATACCAACCGAATTTGCGTGAAGCCACCGCCGCAACATGAAGTATAAATAAAATGCAAAGCTTGGTGCCGTAATAGCTTTTTAAGGCTATTAGTTTGACCTTTTATAAAGTTACTTTCATAGTTTAAACAATCTGCTTACTTGGTTTAGTGGTTGTGACTACCCTTCCAAACTACTTTTGCTTTGCCTTCTTCCCGAGTTCGACCCTCCAAAGCAGAAGTTTCATTTTTTTTTTATTCTTTTCTTTTTCTTTGTTATTTACGATATATTTATTGTGTGTCAATGTGTTGTATTAGGTTCTTTTATTAGTTTTTTTTATAATATGTTTTATTTGTTTATTGTTTTTAACTATGATAATATGATGAATTTAATTTTTAGGTTTGGTTTTTGTACCTGTAATGAAATTAACTGATACCGAACGAATTGGCGTCAACTCACCATCGTAACACTCATATTTTTATTTTAAATATGTTAATTTGACGGAATTACTATTCGGGTTTAGTTCTGAACCGTAACAAACATAGCCGATACTAACAAAATTCGTGTTGACTCGCCGCTACAATAACCGTGTTTTACTGACCGAATAAACGTTGTTTTAAATATGTTATTTTTTTCGTATCATATGGTATATGAGTGTTCTGGTTGTTTTACTAATTTGTGTTTTGGGTTTAATGTTTGTAACAGTACGAACCCAACCGATACTAACCGAATTTGTACCCATCGCCGTGATCTGCTAAAAGTAGTTATATAAAAACACGCTAATTTAAACACTAAGTAATAAATTCTAGACTCTTAAACTTAACTAAACTACTAACCGGCAAGTGAACCAGTCGATTCTAGTACAGCTAAGTAAGTCTGGATATCGAACCCACAAGACTCTTTAAATTACGTTAACGAGCTAAATTTAGACTTAACTACAAACACGACTATTTATTATTGGGGGGGTTACTTAAAACTAATATTAACTTAATCACTAAGACTTAAAAACGACTTAACCCTGGACTTAATTCAAATGATGACAAGATAACTACCTAGGCTAGAATCCCCTAAATTTTAGTTATCAATTAACCTGGAATAATACTTAGTTATGGAACTAGGATCGTAAAATAGACACTTAAAAGAAAACCCAAACAGGACCCCTGACCCTTCTCAAGAGAAAACCTATAGATTTCTAACAAGTTTTAACGCACACCAGTATTAAAATCAAGTTCGCTTACGGTCACCTAATTAATTACAAACTAGTTCCTTTATACGAAATCCTACCTTACAACGCGGAAATCAAAGGCAGTCTAATATATTCAATTGACTCAATAGAAAAGGTTAACCGATCAAACCTAGACGGACTCCTTACGAAGAACTAAATCTAGCAATCCTGATCAACAAAGACCTACCAATAACCTAGCACTTTACAGCTATATAGGTTAGCAGCACACTTAGGTTTATTTGATTAAATAATATTATTCCTATGATCTTATCGTGAAATCAGTCATAAAATAGTCAAAAACACAAGGTAGATGACCTAATAGAAACCTGTCATAATGACAAACAATAATCAAGGCAACTATGGAATAATAAAACTTAATTAAACAACCCTAAACACACATATGCATCAATTTAATATTGTTAGTGCACGAAATGGTTGTCCGTAGCATTCGAATAAGTTATACATAGTCTAGATTGTTTATTTATTGTAAATGGAGCATGTGGCCTATAAATATGTGGTTCCATGCTCATAATTAGAATGTACATATTTAGAGGGAGATCTAGATCTAAATTATGTTCTCCATAAGTTATTTCCATCCACCATAATGTATTCATCCATATTTATCAATAAAGTAATAATTTAACGTTTAGATCTTGTATATAATCGATGTATCGTATTAGCGGCTTGATCCGTAACGGGTTCTCACAATTGGTATCAGAGCATGAGCTACTCTCGATGCTTCGATTAAGGTATGAATCTGAATTTTTCGTGTTCTTCGTGTTCTTCGGGTTTTGGTCAGATCTGGAGTAAATTAGTGTGTTATTGGTGGATTTGTTTGTGAATTCGTGTTTATTGATGGAAGATGAAGCTCCCTGTGTAATTTGGTCTTAAGTTATGGTGTATTGAAGGATATTCCATGGAAGAGCATGGTTATGGTTTGATTCGGTTTATGATGATTTAGTGAGTGTTAAGTTATTTGGATGATGGATTTGTGTTTAGAATTGAAATCCTCATGTTTCTGTGGATTTTGGTGGTTAATTATGGTGAATTGAAGGTTTCACCATGGAAGAGCATGATATGGGTTAAGTTAATTGATGTTGAATTAATGGTTGTTAAGTTTAATGGTTGATATATTCGGAATCGTGGTGAAAATCCGAGTGTTCGGGTAGATTTTCATGGCTATTTATGGTGTTTTGATGATTTCATCATGGATGAAGTTTAAAAAATCCAGATTCCGGCCAGATCTGAGTTTTCCGGCGAGATAACAGTTTTTTTCGGCGAAATTCGTTTTTCCGGTGAGCTGTTCAGATCCAACCAACTGATTCGTTAGTTACTGTAGCTAATTCGTTAAGAAAGCTTAACGAATCTACTGTAGCAATTCGTTATGGAAATGGTAACGAATTAAGTTAGTTCGTTAAGGAGATTAGCTAAGGTAAACATAACGAATTAAGGCAATTCGTTAAGTTAATTTGTTAAGGCATATTTAACGAATTAAGAGTTAATTCGTTAAGGTTATTATAACGAATTAGAGTGATTCGTTAAGCTAATTTGTTAAGGTATATGTAACGAATTAAGGCAATTCGTGAAGCTGATTCGTTAAGTTAAAGATAATGAATTAAGGCAATTCGTTAAGTTATTTCGTGAAGGTGATTCGTTAAGGTATTGATAACGAATTAAGGTGATTCGTTAACTGTTATAACGAAGTGAAATCTTAACGAATGGGAGGCCATTCGTGTAACTGTTATAACGAATTGGAGTTGGTAAGTTATAACGAATTGAGTTGATTCGTTAAGTGTATAACGAATGAGTGACTGGTTGACGAATGGTGATTAAGTTAACGAATTGAAGAGCACGAACTAAGTTAACGAATGGGAGAATTATTTATAACGAATTAGAGAGGCAATTCGTTAAAAAAAAAAAAGTAAAATGGCGGGAAAAATTTTCTTGCGTGAATTTTTTCCAGAATATTCCTCGTGAGTGAGTTTTCATTCTTGAAAATTTTGGCGTTAAAATTTATTTTTCGAAAATTTTCGGTGAATTTTTGGCGGGAAAATCGAGAAAAATTTTCTTTATCGAAATTTTTCTGGGATGCTCTAATGTATTGGAGACACTTCGTGCAAATTTTGGTAATATATTTTCCGGCTGACTGTTTATGCGTTTCGACTGGCCGAGGGGGAGATCTCGTTTAATTTAAGGAGTGTGTTTGTTTGTGAACATTGAAGATTATTTAAGACCTTGCCGAATTTGTCAAGAAAAGGGGGAGATAAAATTTCCATTTGAGATTATTTGGCTTGTATCTTCCTACATTTGCAAGGTTTCTTGAAAAATTACTGCAATTCGGGTGGTAATTCATGCTTACAAAGCTACGTTTGACTGAGTTCAAGACTGCAAGTGTTCTTCGATTTGTGATTGATTTGTTCAAAGATTGAAACCTGACTATGTGGGATACGAGTGTCTGTTCGTTTACTTCTTTCTGAGGGACTTGATCCTGACTATGTTGGCTACGAGTAAATGACGGATTACTTCTGTTGAGGGGGACGATTCTCGAACGGGTTGATCTTATTGAAGAATATACGAGTCTTGTCATTGGAGTGAAGAATTTGATCATTTGAGGTTTATTAATGGAGGTTGGAACTCTGAATCTTATGATGCCCAAACATTAGTGCATCTTTGCGAACGAGATGTGGAAGAGCTTCAAAGAGTATATTTGGATACACGTTATCAAGAGAGGGAAAATCGAAGTGAAAGATGTTGAATGATCGAGTTGTTCATGAAGATGTGTGACGAGGTTAAACGTAAAGATATGTTTTTTTCTTTTACCGGTGTTGACGGATAGCTGATGACTTGCTGCTGATTGTTGAAAGATTGAACCATATCATACGCCAATGGATGATCGGGATGATCTCCAAGAGTTGCTCACAATGAGGGGGTGATATGATATGAGAAGCTACAGGTTGTTGGTTTGCTGAAAAGATTTAAAGATTGTCCGTTTGCACAAGCCCGAAAATCATCAGTCAAGGGGGTGTCTGTTAGTGCACGGTTTGTGACTGGTGATTTGCAGTTAAAGTATTCAAGATTAAAGTATTCAATAGCTACGGAAAAGGGGGTGTCTGTTAGTGCACGAAATGGTTGTCTGTAGCATTCGAATAAGTTATACATAGTCTAGATTGTTTATTTATTGTAAATGGAGCATGTGTCATATAAATAGGTGGTTCCATGCTCATAATTAGAATGTACATATTTAGAGAGAGATCTAGATCTAAATTATGCCCTCCATAAGTTATTTCCATCCATCATAATGTATTCATCCATATTTATCAATAAAGTAATAATTTAACGTTTAGATCTTGTATATAATCGATATATTGTATTAGCGGCTAGATCCGTAACGGGTTCTCACAAATATAATTAAAACTTTTAACTAGTTCATAAAACCATAACGATAAATAAATCCCAAGTCAATATCAAACGTCAACAAAGGTTAATCATAAGCCTAGACAGTCTATAAAGTTTAGCCTAACATCATAAAAGCAAACAAAACGATAATAAAGGAAATCATGGCGAAAATAAATAAGAACGGAAGATTAAAGGCGATAAAACACGTGATCTTCGTTCTTGGAAATGGTTGTGATGGTTAAACATTGGGTGGAAACCTACTTTTTGTAATTTAATATAATAGATATATATTAGGAATAATAAAAGAAAAGGATGGCAATATGAATGTAGAATTTTAGAAAGAGGGGTGCTTTGAATTCTAAATGTAATTAGAGATAAAATGGTTAAAGAAAAAGGAAAAAACATGTCCAAAATACCACATCAATTATAAATATATGAGAGAATTTTTGGGGGGGAAAGTTGGAAATGGTTGTGACGGTTAAACATCGGGTGGAAACCTACTTTTTGTAATTTAATATAATAGATATAATATCAGGAATAATAAAAGAAAAGAGTGGCAATATGAATGTAAAATTTAGAAAGAGGGATGCTTTGAATTCTAAATGTAGTAGAGTAATATGTTGGGTCTAAAAAATTAAATGATAGAACATATATGAACGAACACAAGCGAACGTTAACGAAAATGACTAAAAGAACAAGACGTGCTCATGCTCATTCATTTTATTACATAAACAAACTTTTTTTTGTTCATATTTGTTTGTTTAATAATCAATGTAAACAAATATTGTGACTTGTATCATCTTACCTGTAGTAAACATAACTGTCATATTATTAAAACCTGTCGTACAACAAATTAAAATTAAAATTCTGCAATTGAACTAAAGTACATTATTTTTTTGTCAATGTTTGAACCAGTCGAATAATATTCATGAATAACTGTTTGTGTTTTCATATGAAAATGTTTAATGATGTTGCCAAAATATATTTAAAATAAATAAAATAAGATTGTTTATGAATAAACATCAACTCTTGAGATTGAGATTGCCTACTGAGTTTTATATGATAGGCCATATGCGGTTATAAAATGAAGAAATACAATTAATAATTGTTTTTTTAATGGGAAGTCCTCACAGAAGAAATGACATGTCTTTGCTCCTGTACAGGTACTGTTTTAGCTATAATCGAAGACAAAACTTGAAAAGCCACCACTTTTTTCGCTGGCACACTGGCATCATTAATGAAATATTACCTTTACAACGTTGCATACAGACAAGACATTGAGTATATGATTAGTTTGCTTGACTAGATAGCTAAATAATAATAAAAAATCATATTATTTGTAACTTTTAGACTAACACGCAAAGTAAAATACAAATTCTTATAATTGTTTTGATACTTACAATTAACTTTAAATATAATGTTACGATGTACTTATTTTTACTTTTTTTTATATATGGTTAGGTGTTATTTAACACTCATTTTTACATCCAAATGTATCGCCGACATGTGACATTTGTTGTAGCAGACTAACAAATCAAATCATGTTGGATGAATATATATATATATATATATATATAAAACTGAAAGGTTATACATACGGTTATATTAAACACAGGGAGGGTTTGGCTGCCATAAAACCCTAATTGCTGCCATGGACGATACACTCCTGACCCACTTCAACAACCACCACGCCATCTGCACCATCATCGGCTCAGACCCTCAAAGACCTCCACCACCCTCTCACCCCACTCGCCGCCACCTCTTCATCTCTCGACAGATTATTATTATTATCCCCTAACCACGTCGTCGACGCTCTCCTCAAGGAGTTTGACACCCTCTCGGCTTTGCTTTCCCGGGTGCTTGTTGTTACTCGCTCGGATATGTGATTAAAGTTTACATCTTTTTCGATTCTGTTTGCTAATTAGTATAATTTCCATCACAAAGTTTGTTGGGAGGAATTTGTTTGGTACTTGACTAAGTTTAGATCTAAACAACATGATTATTTTCACTTTAGGAGTGTAAACCATTCGGCTCGTTTTGACTTACAAGAGCTCAGCTCGGGTTTCGAAGGGTTCGGATAGGGTTTATTGCGAACTAGATTTTCATCCTGGCGCATTGCGCCGGGGTAGCTGGCAAAACCCAAAAGTTGAAACCCGGGCGTTGGTAAAACCCGAATGTTACGACGATGCGTCGACACGAATTTGGTCAGTATCGGCTGCGCTCATAACAATATAGACACCATTGGTAAAATTTGAGGGTTAAAACCCAAAATATTAATTCGTCAAATTAACACATAAAAAAACAAATATTGAAGACGATGCTTAGTTGGTAGGCAAACCCAGACGGTGGTAAAAACCAAAGCATTGTTGGTCCCGAGCATTGAGGCGGTAACTTGACACGAATTTGGTCGGTTTTGATTACGTACCTTACGGTACCGGAATTAAAAAACTAAAAAAATAAAAAACTTGAGGTGGACCAACGGCCAATTTGGGGTGGGGGGGTAGCGTTGTCGGCAATGGGCTTTAAATAAAGCCGCGAGTTTGCGTGAACTCGGCCGATTTCTTTCAGATTTGTTATGGTACCATAACTAAAAAAATTGACGTTTGATCAGTATCCATTACGTTTATTGTGGTAACTAAACTAAAAAAATACAAAAGTCGCCGACCAATACGGTGCCGCCAAGTGGCCAATAAGCCACTTGCGGCACCAAACTTTTAAATTATATATAGTTATAATTCACTTGGTGCTTTATTAATTAACAATGATAGGATAGGAGGTCTATGCGATTAAAGTTTAGATTCTTGTCGATTGTGTTTCGTAATTTGACTGCTTATTATCATTGTTGTATAAATCGCTAGTAGTCACCGAATCGATTTTTGTCAAAAATGTTATTTGGCCTAGTAAATTAGTCAGAATATTTAAAGTATTATTTGAAAAATTGTACTTATTAATCCAATCTAGCTTATGCTTGGTTATGTGTGGTAATTTGATTGCTAGGAGGCATATGCGATTAAAGTTTAACTCTTTTTCAATTATATGTGTTCATTGTTGTATAAATCGTGATTAGTCAACGATTCAAAGCTAATCAGTATGCTACTGAGCTGATTTTATTAATTAACTAGTGGTTGGACCCCCCGCGTTGCGGGGCGCGAGGGTGGGGGAGGGGTTGCATGACAAAAAACACCACGTGTGAAAGGTGTTGGGGTCTGCGTTGCGCGCTATTTAGATTAGCATTAACGAAAGCTATTACACGTGTGTGGCTTGCAGTAACCTTATAGGCCTTCTTTACATCATATTTGAATGTCTTTTGAGTTTTGTCTTCAAGACATGATAGCAGCCCAATCAGAACTTCAAGGGATGAGCCTTCAAAAGTTTGGGCTGCAATGACTATGGTAAGAAGTATAGGGAATTCCCCGCAGGTTTAACGTATTTGATTGCACAAACAGGAAAGGTAATTCAAAATAACTCGAGTACGATGATCAGGCTTTTTTAAACCCATATGCTAACATTGACAAATCTGATTTCTGGATTACATAAGTTTGACTAAAAAGTCAACTGAACTAAAGTCATTACCAGGTTTAATTCCATTAGAGTTTGGAGGCCTAACTGGAGGAAGTATAGTAATCTGCTGAATAATTATATTTTTGAATGCCTGCATCAACCAACTATATAAATAAACAATCATCAATAAAATAAAACCACAAAGTACACTCGATTAAAACATATCATTCACACCTGCTACATATTGAATGCACATTCCATGAAGGCAAGTCAATCAAAGAATTTGAGTATCTAAATTCAATTAAATATGGAAGTCTATACTTCAACTTGCCTCCATGAAATTTGTCCCACCACATGCCTCGCTAACCATTTTGTTGTTACCTTTAAAAGATCAAACATAACCATTGTATACTATTCTCACAAAAGTGTTCAACGATTGAGCAAGTTGATTTATACAATGTTTTCCATGTCACATCGAAGTTTTTCTGTGCAGAGCTCTTCCAACAAATTCCAAGTCAATGCAAAGTCACAATAGAGGGCTTAGGCAAGTATCATCGCATCAACAACCTAAATCCCTAATCTGATTGATCGTTAGTTAGCGAGTTCTGTGTAAATGAACTAACAGCGGTGCGATTTGACTCTACATTTTCAGGTGAGTTCAGCTCTTGCTTCGTAAAGATCCGTCTGATGTCAATGTATGGATACTCCCTATCTTGAAGCAGAAAATGAATATTTATTGGAAAATATTCGAGTCTTGAAGCTGAAATCTGCAAAGGTACAGATGCTTCTGTACTCTCCTATATCACGGTTTAGCTTCATCCAGTGTTTTTGACTTTTGACATGTTAGCTTGTACTAGCATGAGCAAGAAGGACGTATTCATTCTGCCAGGAGTCTTGACGGGCTCATATATTCTCTATGGTCTTTGCTGCCTTCATTTTGCAACTATCCTGTGGAAGAGTTTTAAGGATTTAGAAGACGAATTATGCCGTTCTCTTCGCGAAGAGCCTGGTTTTTCGTGGAGTAATATGCTCCAGTCTGCAGATTCTCGTTCAACAGAATAAAAGAGTAACGGAAGGGGAAAGTGAACCCTCTGGTAAAGTCAGCGTTAGTCAACAGCGAGCAGTTTCCCTCTACACTTCAGAATTTGTAGCTCGTAATTTGGAGGTGTTAAGATCCTCTGCACGTGAGATTTTGTCTACACTATCAGGAGTTTTTGTTAAATCTTCCAAAAATGACGGTGGATCTTTGCAGGTAGCAAGTTTGACTTTGATGGTCTTGTATATTTAAAAGTTTGTCTCGTAATCGTCTCAAGAGTTTGTTAAATTTCCATTTTGTAGAGAACAATTGGTGAGTTTGCATCTATTGCTGACAAAAATGTCGTCTCGAGGGTGTTTAAGAGCACGATGCAAAAATTACTAAAGGTGACAAAGGAAGCTGGCAAAACACAAGATACCAAAGGTTCCAGCTCTATGGAAATTGATAACTCGTCAAATGAAACTTCACTGGCACAAACTCGGTAAGCATCTTTATATAAATCCTAGTATTAATAATCAACTAGTTAACAGTAAACCCTAAAAATAATTCGTGGACCAACGAGCAGTCTGCGATGGCACCGACAAGTATAATTTGATTAGAAGGCTTATTTTTTATTTCAGGGCAAAGCTATATGACTTGGCCGTTGCACTTTTACCAGGCTTAGGTACACAGGAGGTTGATCTTTTATTTCTTGCAGTAGAACCTGCACTGAAGGACACTGAAAGTTCGATTCAAAAGAAGGCATACAAAGTTCTCTCAGTAATCCTCGAGGTATTCTATTTATGTGATTTTATTTTTCTGTAAGTTTTGTTTTTATCCAACTTAAACACTGGAATTCATTTTGATTTAAAACCTTGTTGGACTTGGACAGCATGATGACAGTTTCATAGCAAGAAAGCTTGAAGAGTTGCTCAAGCTGATGTTTGAAGTGATGCATTCATGTCATTTTTCAGCCAAGCGGCACAGGCTCGACTGTTTATATTTTTTGATTGCACACGTCTCAAAGGTAACAGGCAACACTCGCTAGATGCATAAACGTGAGACTTGATGCAATAAAAGTATTGTTTTGCAGGATAATTCGGAACAGATGAAACGTGAAATTGTTGCTTCTTTCTTGACTGAAATTGTACTTGGACTTAAAGAGGTACTTACTGCTTGAGTCATGCTGTTAAATTAACAAAGCTTCATTTTACTTATTGACTGAAAACGACACGAGAACACAACACAACTCGAACCTAACATGAAATTTGCAGGTTTGGGTTGACCTGTTTAACCCATTTACATTTTTTTAAATGTGTTTTATGTAATAAATTTAATTGGTATGGGTATCTTATGCTAAAATTTAAAACAAAAAGGGGAAGTTCGACATAAGATTTAAAATGAAAATATAATTATTTTATATTAGTTTGTATTGTTTTTGCTGTAAAGTTATAAAATTAAAGTATTAGTATGTTAACACAAAAAAGAGGGGTTAAACGGGTCATGTTCAGGTCAACCCATGATTATGCGGTTCGTATTTGGGTTTGTGTCAAATTTTCAGGTTCGTTTTTGGCTGGATCCGTCAACTCACGAACATGACTCGTTTTAACATCCCCACTTGTTCATATATCTGAATCTATGATTTGCATGCAGTCCAACAAGAAAACAAGAAACAGAGCATATGAGATTATTGTTCAAATTGGGCGTGCCTGCGTGGATGAAGACAAGGGTGGAAACAAGGAGAACTTCTTTAATTATCATCGATAAGACGATAAGTAATATTCATTTCGGATGGTGTAGGTGGCTGGTGGTCTTGCTGGGGAGACACCTCACATGATCAGCGCAGCGGTTAAGGGCATTGCTCGTTTGACATACGAGTTCAATGATCTTCTATCGAATGCACATTTCTCCTCCTTCAACGAAAGAGCAGAGAAATAAATAAAGTATATTTTTCAATGTTTGTGTACCATTTGCCATTTTATAGTGTCTAATTTTTTATTGCTGCAGGCCAGTTTAGGTTTTCTAAAGGTATTAGTTGCCAAGTCTCAAGCTGAAGGATTGCAAACTCATATGGGGAGCATGGTGGACGCGTTGCTGAGATGGCAAAGTAGCAGCAAGAATCATTTCAAAGCAAAGGTGAAGCAGCTCCTAGAAATGCTTGTGAAAAAGTGCGGTCTTGATGCTGTTAAGGAAGTGATGCCCGAAGAACATATGAAGCTGCTCACAAATATAAGAAAGGTTTGTTGCGTTGTGGACCGATCAATCTATCCATCTATCAAATTAGGTTTAACTAAATAATATCGTTACTGCAGATAAACGAACGAAAAGAGCGAAAACATTCTGCTAACACCGAGGAAACCAAATCTCGTCTAACAAAAGCAACCACATCAAGGTTCCGTCACACATTATTGTTAGTTATAATCTCTGATAATTTAAGCATGAATTAAGTTAAATTTTTTTTCCCACAGGTTGAGCAGATGGAACCATACAAAAATATTCTCTGATTTTGGTGATGACGAAACCAAAGATATGGGCCCACATAGCTCCAAAAAGTTATCAATCAAGTTTGTTCTTTTGTCTCAATTATTTATACTACAGTAGGAAATATACATAAATAATAGATTAAAGTATTTTATTTTAATAATTTTAATGCAGGTCCAAAAGAGCAAGGAAGAGGTTGGCAGAAGACGGGTATGAAGAGTTGGGAGACGAGCCACTCGACTTGCTTGACCGTGAAAGGACAAGATCATCCCTAAGATCCGGTGACAGTCTGAAAAGGAAGCTGCAGTCTGATGATGAGCCGGTGATAGATGCTGATGAAAGGCTAATAATATCCGCAGAAGACGATGCAACCTTCAAGAAAGAGATCACCGAGTCTGAACCTGATGTGAGGAGTGTGGCGTCTCGAAAAACAGAAAAACGAAGGAAAACGGGCCCGTCTGGTTGGGCTTACACGGGTTCAGAATACTCGAGCAAGAAGGCAGGTGGAGATTTGAAGAGGAAAGGGAAGTTTGAGCCGTATGCTTATTGGCCACTGGACCGTAAGTTGGTTAGCCGTAGACCAGAGCATCGGGCGGCTGCAAGGAAGGGTATGTCCAGTGTGGTTAAGAAGCTTCAAGGACAAAGCGTCTCGAATGCTTTAGCGATTAATGGATTGAAAAGCAAAAAGAAACGCGGTTAGAAGATGTGTGTATACTAGAAGATATTGAATCCTTTGCAATGCTTTATTTATGATTGGGATGTGATATTGGTGAAATTCAATTACATTTTTTACAAAGCATGTTACTAGAAAAGCTTTTAGCTTTGTTTACTATTATTTAAACTTACACTTTTCAGATTTTTACAAAGTTTGTTTACTATTATTTAAAATTACACTAAATATTCAGTTTGATTGTTCTGTATTCGGTTCACATTCCAAGCTAACCTCTTTGAAATTAAAAAGTAAACCATAAAACTGTTTGTTGCACAACAATTGTTCGACAACAGTCGATTCGAAAAACATAATACGATTTCATTCCACACATGATTCTACAACAATAGTTTATTATTATAATATAGTAAAACACAAATACATATTTCTCTGTTACATCTGGCCAAAACAATGAAGAAGAGGTTGGTATTCCTTGACGGGTGTTGATGTAGCATGCGCATTTATGTAATTCACATCCTCCCTACTCACCCCAGCCTGCGACAATGCTTTCTCTATGCATAAAATCACACTGGTACCTAATGATAAACATCAATGACTTGTTCATCTCATTTATAAACCAAGCAAGCAACAAAAGAATATACCTACCTTGAGGATGAGGCTCGGTCATCACAAGTGAAGCTTCCACCCAAAAACTCAGCATAGATTGTAGTACCTGTTCAAATAAACAAATAATTCATTAGCATCCAGCGGGAACGAACGAAAGAAAGAAAGAAAGAAACACAAACAAACTATTAATTAATATCCACCACCTTAGCATGCTCAAGTTCTTCCAGCAAAGCAATAGAACATGCACCAGCTGCTTCTCCCATAACACGGCCCTGTTTGAACCACCAATTTTCATCAAATAATAATTTCATTTAAATGATATACTGCTACAACAAGTAAATTGAATCCCATGGACGGGACAGGGTCATTGTTTCTCTGTGCATGCCACAAATCCTCCCACAGTATCGATTATGTTAACAAACAAACAAACAAACAACTTGCACAAAAATAATAATAATAATAATCAAATTACCTACACTGTCAGAGAAGTAAACATAAATAAAGATGTTCAGTTGACCGATAAAAGCAGCTTCACCTCTGATGATGTGATTGGCTGCATTCAGTATACAAAAGTTGCACGCTGTAGAGATGGAATAGTACGTTCGGACCCATCCACCCCTGAAGCACACACAATATTATGAAAATGATAAGTTAAAACACTTGCAAGATTTAAAAAAGAAATCCATTCAACTAAAGGTCACCAGATCCCATATTAGTAGTGGCAAAGGGTACACAGAAAGGAAAGGATTCATCTTCCTATACGAGACCCTCTATGGCGTCATTGAAAACCTAATAGAATATGAATTAACCCAAGGTTGAATGATTACAAGTCAATCCAATAACATACATGTAATCAGTAAAATGGAAGTGTAATTGAATACCTGAACTTGCCTTCCAAAATGAACTGTTAAATAATTTTTGGTAAAATTGATGTGCTTAAACGTTAGTTATTTTTATCATTGGCATGGTGCAATTACTGTATGTGAAATTTTATTGGGTACGATGTCTAACGAGTTTAGCTCTTGATAACTCAGCTCAAACACCAGACTAGTCAATGCATACTGTGTAGAGTATCATACGACGATTTGCATTTGGAAATCATGTGCTGGGAGATCATTAAGCTATAGAAAGAGAAGACGAAGACAAAAAATAGAATGAAAGACAAGGCAAAACGTGACAAAGACAAGAGAACAACGCCTGTGCAAGAAACAAGCGAAAAAAAAGAGATGGAAAAACGAAGAAACAAGCGCAACGAAAAGAAACACAGCCCAGATTATACCAAAAACAAAATCAATTGTTTCAGAACCTAGATGCATGTGTATATATCATGAACATCAAAGTTAGTAAGTTACCATAGGTCTAATTCAAGTTTATTCATGTGAGAAAAGATGGTTGAT
This sequence comes from Bidens hawaiensis, assembly GCF_021521415.1. Lineage (NCBI taxonomy): Eukaryota > Viridiplantae > Streptophyta > Magnoliopsida > Asterales > Asteraceae > Bidens > Bidens hawaiensis. Next base: position 2,910,626 of record NW_027491014.1, read on the forward strand.
TTTTTTTTATTTTTTTGATATGCAATGAATCATTTGTATTGAATTTTGTTAATATATATGATCCATCCAAAGTATCAAAAGCTTTTAATAAACTAGTTTAAGAGTTCTTTATATAGTCTAACTCGAATCAGACCATTGAAATATGATAGTTTTTACAGATTATTATGACAATAAATACTTGAATCTCACTTCCTCTTCTTCTTCATCGCCTACACTCAATTCGGCCCGATCACCCTCCCCTCGGAGTTGTTCAATCAACTTACTTTTGGTCACCGGATCCACCTGCAACAAAACCAAACATTAAAACATTCTCGTTTTTATGTTCACAAATGCTAAAATCAATTACCTCTTTCAAAAGTGCAGCCAGGCCCTGCGGTAAAGCATCCCCGATCTTTAACAACTGATTCTAAACCTTCTTTGCAAGCAACTCGGTTAACTTGTCGGTGTAATTCTTGGGGTCATCTTTCCATGTGAAAAACGCATCGTCATCGACCCATAAGTCTTCAGTACTTTTCGTTTCCAGGAACCATTTCTTAATCATATCATAAGCCGACTTGTAGGAAAGTGTGTCACCCGCAGCCTCACAGATGCTACTGATTAAAGAAGCCTTGGCCAGCCTACGACTGAGCCTTTCGTAGAAGAAAAACCGAGAAACTTTCCAGTCAACCACCTTTTTGACCACTCCCTTCTCAGCCATTTGGAACGATGTATCATGAAGCTCAGCAAACTTTGTAGCGATCTGAGTGTAAATCGGCAACAGCTGTTTCTCACGGGCTTTTATCTGGTCAAACACAGTTTGATCATATTTCGATGATGTCACACCCCGACCAAAGGCGGCGGAACATGCCGGGGTGCAACGAATGCTCATAAGCGCATGACACTATTTAAAGCGACAATATTTAACAAACTCATTTCATTTCACAACATCGAAAATGTCACATAACCAAATATTCATAACTCAAATACAACAAAATATAACAAAATATAGCAAATCAAATATTGTTCATTTTTGCTAATATCCTAACGGTATTTGTGACGTTTTCTTCACCGAACTCCATAATCAACCTAGATGCAAACCTGTAACATTTCATAAAATAAAGTTTATCAACACAAAGGTTGGTGAGCAATTCATAAGTTTGAACAATAGATATATAGTATGAAAAGCCACAAAACTAGTATACAAAACCATAAATAATAGCTATAAACTTGGATAAATAGTTATCGCTAACAAGTTAGCGACACCCAACTATAAGGGGTTGCCAAATAGTTTAGGATTTTATAGTTATCGTTAATTGCATTACGTTAACGACACCTTGCCATGAGGGGTTGCCAAATGGTCTAGGATTTATAGTTCCACCATCCAAAAGCGATAAACACATAGTCAAATAAGCATAGAACACCAAATCGAACAATTATTCAAGTAAGGTATACAACAATGTTTGTGGTTTAAGACCCAACTATAAAACATTTAGTTTAGATAAGTTGAAATGTCACCCCAAAAATGAAAGATAGAAAACGGGGTATGAAGTTACTCACGTTCAAGTAATAAACTTGAAAGATTGATTATTTGGAGATTTGCCGGAACGACGAGTTTGACGTATGAAGCCTAAATAAAAGAAAGTCTTGGATTTAGAAAGGTTGTCTTGAAGATCTTTAAATAAAATAATTGTTGCAAAAACTAATCAATTAAAGTTCAAGGTTTAAAATGTAACTATTTAAGAATTTATAATAATAACCCTTTTAAAAAATGTAAGTTTGCTCAAAACCGGGTTAAAGTATCTAACCTTAATATTTACTTAACCAATGTTAAGTAATAAGGTGGGGAAAATGCTAAAATGCAAGTTCCATTAGGCTAAAGATACTAAAACGGGTTTTTAACGAGTGTTCGGGTTGTCGGTTCGGGTCTTGACAAATGGTCAAACCTAAAGTTAACTTTCCAAAATATTAATTGTTATGAGATAACTCATTAAAACATACTAACACTTAACCAAGTACGTAGATATATTGTTTAGAACTAACAACGCACGTTAAGCGAGTGTTCGGTTTTGTCGGTCCAAACTATGTTATGAGATCAAGTTGGATCCAACTATTTCAAGTACTTAAGAAAATAATTAAAATCAGTTTGTAAACTATTTTTTTAAAGAAATATACAAGTCTTGATAGCTAAAAACACACTTGTGTGTCTTAAGCGAGTAAAAGTCGGTATAGTTCGGTTTGGTTCGGTCTCCATCTCAAAAATAGTTCATAGATGGTTTCTACATGCCCAAATATCATAGAACTTGTATATTGGTTTATAAATGAAGAAAACTTAAATTTTACAACAAAAAAAGTTAACTACAAGTCTTTTAAGCAAAAGTTTCGGTTTAGTTCGGTTTCCATCTCCCAACGAGTTCATAGATGGATTCCATATGCTTAATATCAAAGAACTTGTAAAAATGATTTTTGAAACTCAAATCTAGCAATAAACATGTTTAAACAACTATTTTAACAAAACTAGTAAACAAAAGTTCGGTTTCCGGTTTGGACTAGTTTCGGTTAAACCGAGGTTAGTCTTATACAAACCCACACCATGGAACTTGTAAATAAGATGAACAAACTAAAGGGTTAGAAGTTAGTCATAAGTGATATGTATAATAAGTTATGTGTGTGTAAATATATATCAAGAACACGAAGTCCTCCATGAAGCCTTGCCTTATGACATTCGAAACTTAACCAACCAAAGTCGGTGAAGTAACAAATAAAGGAAACAAGGGGTGTGTATTATATATATGTTGTACCACCATATTCAAGAGTTAGTAATGTTAGATGAACAAGTTAGAATGAAAGACTATATTTAGTTTGACTTGAGAAGTCAAAACTTCAAGAATACATAAGAAATAACAACCTTGAATCTATGGAGTTTTGAGAGAGTTTTTGGAGATGTAGCAAGAGTAAAATGAAGAAGATGGGTGTGTATATATAGGGAAGGAGTGAAAGGTTGGGTATAAAGATTCTTTTATGGTTTGCATAAAAATGGGTATGTTTAAATGGTCAAACAATGCATAATATAAAAAAACAATATTTTATATATTTTATATATTTTAAATGACAAGATCCAATATTTTATATATTTGAAATGTTCAGGTTACAAATGGGTCGGGTTTACATAACAAAAGTGACCCGAAATTGACGAATGTCTCAGTATTCCCTACTTTAGGAAATTTCGTCCCGGAATTAAGATGAAGACGACGATGCAAACAAATGTGGATACTTCTCTTTCATTGCGTCTTCTCGCTCCCAAGTAAACTCCGCACCACGCCGTGATTCCCAACGAACTTTTACTTACCGAATACGACTACGCTTGGTTTTCTTCTCTTTGCGATCCATAATCTCAACGGGTGGTTCAACCATAATCATAGACTCATCAACATGAACTTCATCGAAGGGTGTATGAAGATTACCCTCGGCTAGGCACTTTTTGAGATTCGAAACATGAAATGTCGGATGAACACCGGCAAGTTCTTGCGGTAGTTCAAGTCGATACGCTACTTTCCCAACACGCTCAAGAATTTTAAAAGGACCAACGAAACGAGGAGCTAGTTTACCCTTCTTTCCAAAACGGACTACCCCCTTCCAAGGAGATACTTTTAGAAGGACAAGATCGTCAACATTAAATTCGATCGGTTTTCGCCGTTTGTCGGCGTAACTCTTTTGACGATTTCTAGCGGTTAGGAGATTTTTACGGATTTGATTAATGACGTCGGTGGCTTCTTGGACCATTTCGGGTCCCGTGATTTGAGCTTCACCGATTTCGTTCCAACAAATCAGGGAACGACATTTACGACCGTAAAGAGCTTGAAAAGGAGCCACATCAATGCTAGAGTGGTAGCTATTGTTGTAGGAGAACTCGATGAACGGAAGATGAGAATCCCAATTCCCACCGAAATCAAGAACACATGCTCGTAGCATATCCTCAAGTGTTTGGATTGTACGTTCGGATTGACCGTCCGTTTGAGGATGATAAGCGGTGCTAAGATCGAGACGTGTTCACAAAGCTTCTTGAAGTGAACGCCAAAAATGAGAGGTAAAACGGGCATCGCGGTCGGAGATGATAGACAATGGCAAACCGTGTCGGCACACGATTTCCCGAACATAGATTTGAGCAAGCTGCTCGACAGAATACTTCTCGCGGATCGGAATGAAATGAGCAGATTTGGTTAATCGATCGATGATCACCCAAATGCTATCGTTGCCTTTTTGGGTTTTGGGTAATTTGGTGATAAAGTCCATAGCAATGTCTTCACATTTCCAAACGGGAATCGGTGGTTGCTCGAGTAGACCAAAAGGTCTTTGATGTTCGGCTTTGACTTTCGAGCAAGTAAGACATTTAGATACAAACAACGCTACGTCCTTTTTCATACCCGGCCACCAAAAGGTAGCACGAAGATCGAAGTACATCTTATCCGTATCGGGATGAACTGAATAGTGCGAATTATGAGCTTCGTCGAGAATACAAGTACGAAGGTCATCGCGATCGGGAACCCACAAACGATTGAGAAAATACAAAAGACCACCGGGTTTGGTTTCGAGTTGAAGTTCGGCTCCACATGACATTTCGTCATACATGTTACCTTCTTCAACGGAGGTGCGTTGAGCTTGAAAGATACGAATTTGAAGATCGGTTTGAACAATGACACTTAGAAGCAGAACGGATTTAACAATAACCTTTCGGCTTAGGGCGTCGGCGACAACATTCGCTTTACCGGGGTGGTAGCGAATCTCGCAGTCGTAATCACTAAGTAATTCGGCCCATCGTCATTGTCTCATGTTGAGATATTTTTGGTCAAAAATGTGTTGAAGGCTTTTATGATCGGTAAAAACCACACATTTTGTTCCATAAAGGTAATGTCTCCACATTTTGAGAGCGAAAACGACGACACCAAGTTTGAGATCGTGAGTCGTATAGTTCTTCTCGTTGACCTTAAGTTGCCTTAATGCGTATGCGATGACTTGACCTCGTTGCATGAGAACACAACCAAGTCCTTGATGGGATGCATCACAAAATACAACAAAATCATCGTTTCCATCGGGAAGAGTTAGAATAGGAGCATTGCAAAGCATGTCCTTGAGAGTACAAAAGGCTTCCTCTTGCTTCGAACCCCAATCGAAGGGTTGTCCCTTATGGGTGAGAGAGGTAAGAGGCAAAGAGATCTTGGAAAAATTCCGAATGAAACGCCGATAATATCCGGCCAAACCGAGGAAGGATCGAATTTCCGTGGGAGTCGTTGGAGTTTTCCAATCCTTAACAGCCTCAATTTTAGCGGGATCAACATGAATACCTTTGTCGTTTACGATATGTCCCAAAAATTGAACTTCCTCGAGCCAAAATTTACATTTGGAGAATTTGACATAGAGTTGTTCGTTTCTAAGGAGCTCGAGAATGGAACGCAAATGATGTTCATGTTCGGCTTTGGATTTAGAGAAGATAAGGATGTCATCAATAAAGACAATAACGAATTTATCAATGAATGGTTTACAAACGCGGTTCATGAGGTCCATAAACACCGCGGGTGCATTTGTTAACCCGAAGGGCATAACCAAAAATTCGAAATGTCCATATCGAGTACGGAAAGCGGTTTTTGGAATGTCTTCTTCGCGAACACGCAATTGATGATAACCCGATCGAAGATCAATTTTGGATAAACAAGTTGCGCCTTGAAGTTGGTCGAATAAGTCGTCGATACGTGGCAATGGTTAACGATTTTTAATAGTAAGTTTGTTGAGTTCTCGATAATCGATGCACATACGAACGAGCCATCCTTCTTTTTCACGAAGAGAACAGGAGCGCCCCAAGGAGAAGAGCTTGGACGAATGAAGCCTTTATCGGAAAGTTCTTCGAGTTGGTTTGATAGTTCTTGCATTTCCGATGGGGCTAGACGATAAGGAGCCTTGGCCACGGGCATCGCGCCGGGCACAAGATCGATTTGGAATTCAATCGGACGAACGGGAGGAAGACCGGTAACATCATAGGGAAAGACATCAAGGAAATCACGCACAATAGGAATATCTTGGATTTTCCTTTCCTTTTTGTCTTTTGTCACCGAGAGAGCTAAAAACGGAACGTACTTTTGGCGTAAGTACTTTTGCGATTGAGCACACGACATGAGATTTAGCCTTCGAGACGTTGTGTTTCCAAAGACCTTAAGAACCTTGCCGTTGACAAGCGGAATGCGAATGAATTTATCAAAACAAACGACTTCGGCACGGTGCAAAGACAACCAATCCATGCCTACTATGACATCGAAGCTACCCATTTGCATCGGGATGAGATCGATGGAGAATTTATGCTTAGAAAGAATAAGAGAGCAATCATGGACGACGGAATTGATGGTAATAGAATTGCCATTGGCGACTTCAACAGAGAACGGTCGGGAAAGCTTAGTTCGAGGCATCGCAAGTTTCGACTCAAATTTCAAAGAAATAAAACTTCTATCGGCACCGGTATCAAATAAAATAGAAGCCAAATGATAGTTCACCAAAAACATACCGTTCACAACATCGTTTGCCACTTGAGCTTGATTTGCATTCATCATAAACGCCCGCCCTTGATTACCATGGTTGACTTGATGTGCTTGTTGTGGAGGTGGAGGTGGTGCTTGGATTGTTTGGATGGGTTGGATGAGTGGTGCATTGAGTTGGGGAATTTGGGGTTGGTAAGTTTGAACTTGGTAAGCTTGTGTTTGATAGTATGGTATGGTTACGGTTTGAGCTTGGTTGGCAAAAACTAAACATGGGCAATTTTGGCGGAAATGGTTGGGATCACCACAATTAAAGCAAGCTCGGGGTTGTTGGGGTTGGTTTGATGGGTATGGTGCATAGCGGCATTGGGCATTTTGGGGAAAGTTTCTCGGTTGGGTTGGTGGGTTAGGTTGGTTGGGTTGGTTTCGTTGGGTGGATCGGCATGTGTTGGGGAAGTGACCAAATCGGTTACAAATTGTACAATGGCGACACGGCGAGTTCGTTGGGTGGTGAAGTTGGCAAGTGTTACATAGTGGGGAGTTACCAATATAAGGTTTTCGGTTTTGGGGAAGAGTTTGGGCTTGTTGTGGTGGTTGAGGTTGGGTGACGGAAAAGTTTTGGTAATTAGTCTTGGGTTTCTACTTCTTGTTGTTGTTGTTGTGTCGGGAGGAGTTGGAGTAGTTTATAGCTTGTGGTGCGGGTTCAATCTTGGCTTGGGGAGCGGGCTCGGTTTTGGCTTTCTTGATTGTTTTCTTGAGGGTTAGGGTACCCTCCTTCACGTGATTTTCCGATAGCCAACCGGCTAACGTGATGGCTTCCTCAAGGTTCGCGGGTTTGCTACTCATGACTGAGTCCCGGATTTTCATCGGTAAACCCCCAATATATTTGTCAATTTCACGTTCGGTTGGGGTGACCAAGTGAGGTACAAGAACGCTTAGCTCGTGGAAACGGAGCGAGTAAGCGGCGTTATCACCACCTTCTTGTTTTAGGTCCCAAAATTCTACCTCAAGCTTTTGGAGCTCGTGTTTAGGACAGAATTTCTTCTTCATCAGCGCCTTGAGCTCGGCCCATGGAAGCGCCATGGCCACATCCGTAACTTGGAGGTTCATGACACTACCCCACCAAGTTAGGGCGGTTCCCCTAAACATGCTTGAAGCGAAGTTTGTCTTTTTCGCTTCGGGGCATTCGCTATGTAAAAACACATTCTCCACAGATTCGAACCACTGCAACAACGTAGTCGCACAGTTGGTTCCATAGAATTCGGACGGGTTGGCACTAGTAAATTGTTTAAGCAGGTAGGATGCGGGTTTGGGCTCAATAGGTGCAACAACGGGTGCGGGTTGGTTTGCTTGTATTTGGGTTATTAGTTCGGGAATCACAGCGGCCATTTGCTTGGCGATGATGGCGGCCATACGTCGAGTGGAGTTCTTGCGCGGTTGGCGTCTTAGCGGAAGCATGCTAAAAAATTATAAAGAAAATGGGATAAGTTTTTGGGTAAAAAGGAAATGAATATAAAGGTGTATAAAATAAAATAGGATTTCGATTTTTGAATTGTGAATCCTAGAGTTAGTATGGAGAAGATGTTAGTGTTAGATAAAATATAAAACTTTGTTTATAAATAACAAAACCGAAAACAATAGTAAATGGTTTTTTTTTTTGAGAATTTAAAGCTTAAAAATTTGAGATTTTGAGATTCATAGAGTAGGAAAAATCGTGCATGAACCACCATGACTTGATATTTCAACACTAAAAAGTTTTATAAAACAACATATTGGAGTCTAAACATGTGTACGAACCACCGAAACTTTTTCATGTTTTCGACTCAAATAACGATAATAACACAATAAATCGAGATACAACGTCATGTCAAAACACTAGTCCATGAAATCACCGTAGTTCTATTGTTTTAACACCGAAAATTAGGATGGCGACCGGAATGCTCGCATTCGACTACTTAAAGTATTGACATTTATAACACGATTTATGGTATAGAAAACGAGCATTATAACTCAACCATCCCAGGTAAGTAAATCACCTTCGATTCTTGGAATCTTTTTGTCAAATGGTCATTTTATAATTTCTCGTTTCCCATGATGGCTACAAACCCGAAATAAACGCAACCTTTAAGGGATTTGAAACAACGGGATCCAAGTTAATCTTGTAATCCATAAAACACAATGAAAATCTACTTTTTGCGTTTTAAGGTAAGGATACCTTGGAAATACTATAAAAGTGTGTGTATGTGATCATTTAGGATATTGGTGAATTTTAAACAAGTTAATAAATAAACATGCGATATGAACAATTAGATAGAGTAAACACGTATGAACACACGTATAGGATCCTAAGCATAACAATTCTAGGTCGTTACGTCTAACCACCTATCTTAATTGTCATGGCTCTGATACCAATCTGTCAAACCCCGACCAAAGGCGGCGGAACATGCCGGGGTGCAACGAATGCTCATAAGCGCATGACACTATTTAAAGCGACAATATTTAACAAACTCATTTCATTTCACAACATCGAAAATATCACATAACCAAATATTCATAACTCAAATACAACAAAATATAACAAAATATAGCAAATCAAATATTGTTCATTTTTGCTAATATCCTAACGGTATTTGTGACGTTTCTTCACCGAACTCCATAATCAACCTAGATGCAAACCTGTAACATTTCATAAAATAAAGTTTATCAACACAAAGGTTGGTGAGCAATTCATAAGTTTGAACAATAGATATATAGTATGAAAAGCCACAAAACTAGTATACAAAACCATAAATAATAGCTATAAACTTGGATAAATAGTTATCACTAACAAGTTAGCGACACCCAACTATAAGGGGTTGCCAAATAGTTTAGGATTTTATAGTTATCGTTAATTGCATTACGTTAATGACACCTTGCCATGAGGGGTTGCCAAATGGTCTAGGATTTATAGTTCCACCATCCAAAAGCGATAAACACATAGTCAAATAAGCATAGAACACCAAATCGAACAATTATTCAAGTAAGGTATACAACAATGTTTGTGGTTTAAGACCCAACTATAAAACATTTAGTTTAGATAAATTGAAATGTCACCCCCAAAATGAAAGATAGAAAACGGGGTATGAAGTTACTCACGTTCAAGTAATAAACTTGAAAGATTGATTATTTGGAGATTTGCCGGAACGACGAGTTTGACGTATGAAGCCTAAATAAAAGAAAGTCTTGGATTTAGAAAGGTTGTCTTGAAGATCTTTAAATAAAATAATTGTTGCAAAAACTAATCAATTAAAGTTCAAGGTTTAAAATGTAACTATTTAAGAATTTATAATAATAACCCTTTTAAAAAATGTAAGTTTGCTCAAAACCGGGTTAAAGTATCTAACCTTAATATTTACTTAACCAATGTTAAGTAATAAGGTGGGGAAAATGCTAAAATGCAAGTTCCATTAGGCTAAAGATACTAAAACGGGTTTTTAACGAGTGTTCGGGTTGTCGGTTCGGGTCTTGACACATGGTCAAACCTAAAGTTAACTTTCCAAAATATTAATTGTTTTGAGATAACTCATTAAAACATACTAACACTTAACCAAGTACGTAGATATATTGTTTAGAACTAACAACGCACGTTAAGCGAGTGTTCGGTTTTGTCGGTCCAAACTATGTTATGAGATCAAGTTGGATCCAACTATTTCAAGTACTTAAGAAAATAATTAAAATCAGTTTGTAAACTATTTTTTTAAAGAAATATACAAGTCTTGATAGCTAAAAACACACTTGTGTGTCTTAAGCGAGTAAAAGTCGGTATAGTTCGGTTTGGTTCGGTCTCCATCTCAAAAATAGTTCATAGATGGTTTCTACATGCCCAAATATCATAGAACTTGTATATTGGTTTATAAATGAAGAAAACTTAAATTTTACAACAAAAAAAGTTAACTACAAGTCTTTTAAGCAAAAGTTTCGTTTTAGTTCGGTTTCCATCTCCCAACGAGTTCATAGATGGATTCCATATGCTTAATATCAAAGAACTTGTAAAAATGATTTTTGAAACTCAAATCTAGCAATAAACATGTTTAAACAACTATTTTAACAAAACTAGTAAACAAAAGTTCGGTTTCCGGTTTGGACTAGTTTCGGTTAAACCGAGGTTAGTCTTATACAAACCCACACCATGGAACTTGTAAATAAGATGAACAAACTAAAGGGTTAGAAGTTAGTCATAAGTGATATGTATAATAAGTTATGTGTGTGTAAATATATATCAAGAACACGAAGTCCTCCATGAAGCCATGCCCTATGACATTCGAAAATTAACCAACCAAAGTCGGTGAAGTAACAAATAAAGGAAACAAGGGGTGTGTATTATATATATGTTGTACCACCAAATTCAAGAGTTAGTAATGTTAGATGAACAAGTTAGAATGAAAAACTATAGTTAGTTTGACTTGAGAAGTCAAAACTTCAAGAATACATAAGAAATAACAACCTTGAATCTATGGAGTTTTGAGAGAGTTTTTGGAGATGTAGCAAGAGTAAAATGAAGAAGATGGGTGTGTATATATAGGGAAGGAGTGAAGGGTTGGGTATAAAGATTCTTTTATGGTTTGCATAAAAATGGGTATGTTTAAATGGTCAAACACTGCATAATATAAAAAAAAAACAATATTTTTTATATTTTATATATTTTAAATGACAAGATCCAATATTTTATATATTTGAAATGTTCGGGTTACAAACGGGTCGGGTTTACATAACAAAAGTGACCCGAAATTGACGAATGTCAAAGATGATGCTTGTAGGTTTTGAATTTGTGGGTCGAGTCGAGACATACAATCCAACAACTCTTTGTTACGGAATTTGATTTCAATCATTCCTTCGGGTTCAAGAACGTTTCCTTTTGCGGTTGTCTCTGCATACATTTCAATATGGTCTGAGTTAATCCAACTATCGACAACCACCCATGCTCCTCCACGTAGCTTACTAGTTTTCGGGATGTAAACGAAAACCGGCTGTTTATAAGTTCTAAGATTCTCAACGATTGTCGAGCCCGCTTGCAAAATTCCTTCAAAAAGGTCTCGCTGGCCCGCTGAAAATCCCCGCCAGTTAGCCATGATGAAAAGCGGGAGCTCTTCTCGGTTGAAGTCCATTATAGCTTGAGCCGGTTTACTAGCAGAGTATGGGAACCACACCTGCCCGGCTTGCGGGACCACCCGTTCATGTGAATCAAGCTGCCCGGGATCCGCGGGTATAGTCTGCATCACCGTTTGTGTCTCGACAGCAATGAATCCAACTGGTATCCCACCAAGTTTGGCCCGGCCCGTAACCACTGTCCTGGCCCAACCCTCCAACGTCTCCACAAAACTGTCGCGGTCAAAAATCCCACCAACCCATTTGCCATCCACCATCCCGCCGCAAACAGCAGCCCGAGGGTCACATGAGTTCTCAGGTAGGTACTCCACGGGCCGGTCCACAGGATCCACAGGCGCCAAAACAGGAAGCGGGCCACCTACAAAAGGTGGAACAAAACTCAACCAATTCAAGATTGCTGAAACACCTTCAAGATCATCGGAAACGTTAAATGTACAACACCGTTTGTCCCCATAATTTTGGGGCCACCGAGTTGCATTTGCGAGCTGTAAACCTCTCGGCCCAAAAGCTTGTTGAGCGCCGAAAAGCCAGTTAAAATAATGGGCTGGTCAAGGCGTTGTATGCAGCGCATACCCAAACGGGCTAAATAAGCACCAATCCCTACGGTTCTTCCAGTCACGTATGTTAATGTAAACGTTTCTTTATACGCTTTGGAATACGCAGCCGCAATTGCCTCGCTACCGCTTAAATTCTCAACCCCTAATCCATCTTCTTTCCCTACGATTGTATCAATAACCCATCTCGTTTCGCCACTTTCAAGAATGATTTCATGTGAAATGACTGATGACGTAGGTTGTCACGGTCTACTCAAAAATAATTATTTAAAGACTTAAATACCTATAACTAGTACGGGTAAGTAATGTCGTCTCCTTAGGGACTCAAGGAAAGTGCTAATTTTAATACTACTAATTTAATTAATTAACTAAGGCGGACAAACGATGTCAAGCAGGTTTAGAAAAAAGAATTAATTTAAAAACTAACAATTACTTAAAAACGATTTGTGAATAATATTAATGAAAACATTCATTCTAGGTTCAGGTAATGTGTTAATCAACTTAATCCCAGATTCACTTATCTTGATTGCGCAGTAATTACTACACCTAGTAGTTTGATTGTGATGACAAACGATACCCTAACCGAATTGTTGACACAATTGAACTCGATCTACACAATTAACAATTTATATTTTATGACAACTAATTAAGTAACATGAACCGATGATTATAAGTTCAATGACACAAGAGCCTAACCCTAAGTGTTGATGAACAAAACCAAACAAGTGATGCACTAATCAATACTCGCAAATATAAATTGTTTAAACAATCAAGCAATTAATTAAACAAGATAAAAGCAACAACTCAAATCAAGTTCATAACTTTAAGCTTAGCAAATCTGGTCTTATGAAAAATTACACAAAACCCTAGCCTAGAATGAACAAAGAACTTAGCCGAACATAATCATAACTTCAGTACACTTATCTTGGATGAACATGCAAACCCGACACGAACCGGAAGCCTTGGAATGATGGAAGATCGTCCTAAGCAGCCTCTTTTGCCTCTGGAAGTCGATGATAACCGAATGGGGAAGTTAAGGGGTTTATACAAGGAAAAACTAAATTTTTGGCCGACATTGAGCATCTTTGCGTATTGCGAAGGTGCCAAGTTATACTTCTTCGCGTATCGCGAAGGACAAAATAGTCGCAGCCGCCATTATGCAACTTCGCGTATCGCGAAGTTGCCCTTCATTGCATCTTCGCGTATCGCGAAGATGTAAATTTTCAGATTTTTTAATTTTCTTTTCTTAAATGCCTCGTGATGCGTGCACTTCCAATCTTTCACTTCTTGATCTCCGTTCCAAGCCCGTAACTATCCTTGTTAAGCACCATAGCCTCCAAAGTCCTGAAACACGTAAACAACGCTTGAAGTACCAATGTTCATTCGTTTATTATCCTAAATATAACTAATTAATATATAAAACTACCTTTTACCCAACCATCAACTGACGATTTAATACGACTGTAATCTCCGGAGTCAGATACAGATACTAGGTACAGATACTGGGGGTTCGATTCATTAGACCACCCAATTCTAAAGCAGAAGCGGACCTCCTCAGCAGCCCCGATACGGGCTCCCGAGTTTGCCGCCAGGTAGATTAGGGGCAGTTTCTTGGCACACGCCAGATCGGTGACGGCCTCAAAAAACGCGTCCTCAACTGGGCCGAATGACCCGTTTCTGAAGGTAACATCATTTGCAACCACCCAAATTGTCCTTCCGTTAGGAAACTCGGGTGCAGAGGTTCATGGTCCAAGCCACCATGCCCACATTGTTTAGGCCCGGCTCACGGTTTACCGGCACAAGTGGTGTACCCCATGAGCCGGAAAACATGAGTTCAGTCGCACTTACAAGTTTACCCTCGGGCTTAGGGAGTTTCGATGACCATATATTCTCAAGGGCTGCTTCAAATGCCTGCAGCAAAGCAATCAATAAGAATATTAAAGCATGCAAGTGCACATAAAGGTAACAACTATCTATACCAGTGCAAAGTCATAGCAGTATGTAGTATTGCTTTTCCTAGCCAGTGATCAAGTAGATTCAAAGGCTGAGAAGGTGCGTTTATAGGTACACCATGTAATGGGCCTCCTGTCGAGGTAGCATGATAAACAACCACCTTTTGTTTAACATTGTCTTCGACTTCCCTATACACCTAAACACGGCAAAACAAAAATCAGTTAGTTAAAGCTTACGTAACAGTGCTGTGAAATGACTAAAATACCCCCCTTCTTAGCAGCAACTTACATGTACAATGCAGGTATGACCGGTCACATTGGTGACCACAACCCTCCACGCACCAGGAGAAGAAGACGAGGAGGAGGACATGATGCAAAGCTTAACCTCCCACTCAAAAACGCCTAACCGATGCATCTTTACACCAACCATAGAGTGAATTTCACGAGCCAACTTCACCAGAAGTACCTCAACTGCACCTTCTTCCATATCCACCCTCCTGCACACAAATTATAAGTGTAAACAAGCTGACAGGCATATGTTGTAAGGTGAAAAAATGGCGGTGGCACTTACTGTGAGAACAGAACGAGATCGTTGATATGTTGTTCCTTCAAAACATAGAGGTACATATGAGCATGATCAGACTTAACAGTAGCATTATGAACATGAAGTTCCAACTCTTCCATAGCCGTCACTAAAGATCTCAAAATACTCCTTGATGTATAAGACAGATTCAATTCCTGGTATCCCCAGGGGGGTGAAAACCATTCTTTTGTCGGTTGTCTTACGAGTGTTCTAAGAAACGTTCTTTGAAAAGGAAGCGGTTTTGCAGCATCAATTGTATACATGTGCCATTGACTGTCACGTGACGGAGTGTATTTTCTGTTCTTGTACCCCTTAAGTTTATCCTGAAATGAGAAGAAGCTATTTATAATTCACCTAATATTATTATTTAAGTAAATATAACAAATACAAACCAGTTCAAGATAAATCGATAATGGAGGTTCCAGGTGGCGCATTAACGGCTCTTCTACATAATAATGATTCTTTTCTGACCAATGAAATGAGTGTCTCATTGGGCCCCTACCTTCATCTCTTTGTATTATACAGCTTATAACATCATATCCTGCATTTTTCAGCCTCCAACTTACTTCTTTATCTTTAAGTATTTTTGCCAATCGGTTGACTCTCTCTTGAGCCTGATCCTCATCCCCACTGCAAATGGTTGATCAGATGACAAGTCAACGTACCATCAACCATATATACCTTTTTAAAAATAAATAATAACATACCTGTCTTGAAGCAAACTCATTTGGTTGTTGATACCAGCCAACGCGATGTGCATCATATTACCATGGTTAGTCTGCCCGCTAACCCATTTTGACTTTGACCTTGGGTCAGTGCTGCACTTATCACATCGGGCAAAAACTGAAGAGATTTAATGATAACCATAGTTCCCAATTTCTTATCAACAAATGGTGTTTCATCATCAAAAGCATTTGATTCCATGAATCGCCACGAAGCAATAAGTCCAGCTCTGTGCCATTGCATTCTAACACTCCCCTTCACAAGATATGGCTGGCTAACAATAGACAGACATGAGGTAAAATGACTATATGCTGCCTCTTGTTTGTTTATCAATTTACGAGCAGTAATATACCTGATATAACCTTCTAACATAGGTCTCAATGACGCACCTTTGAAGGGTGTGATCACTATGGTCAAAGAGACCAACAAGAGCATCTTCAACTGCCAATGGAGCACTCACAATATCCTCCATTCTTTCATTAATTGCACTTTTTCTTTTAATGTTTTCCCCTTCTTCGGTAAACATTTCTAGTTCGGAAAGGCTTCTAGCAATACTTGAGCGAAGTTCACTTAGTTTAGTTTGTTCCAACAATTGACTTGTCTTCAATGCTAACTGTCAACAATAATAATCAAGAAGCAAAAGATCGATCAGTTTAAACCAAACCAAAAGATACTAATTTAAACAGACGATATTAACCTCAGAATAACTACTGGTGTGGTTGAGTGTAGAAAACCATATGAGTTTCTCTCTATAAGGAGCCGGATTAGGGTAAACCAAATGCTCCATCAGTCTTAGTATCAGCTTGTTTTTACTCTTAACACCCACCCTGTATGAAGATTATTATTAATAGTTTAAACAAAAAAAAAAAAAACACAGAGGTCAGGATTCAACCTATTCATACAAGTAAACATGTGAAACACATAGATAAATTGCCAATTTGTAAATTTTAAAAATTAATACCTTCTAAATAATTTTGTTCAAAAGAATAAAATTAGTACTTAAATAATAATAACTTGGTTGTCATATTTGACATGCTATATACCTGATGAGAAAGCACAATGTCCACAATTCTTAAGAGATCTTTCTTGTATTGCAGTCGAAGACGTTCAATAACATCAGCCTGCAAAGAAAAGTATTCCGTTCTGATAACTGAATTTATTGGAATAGACAAATATAACATTCAAAAATATATAAATATATATTTAAGAAAATGAAAGAATAATATGAAATTAGTAGGTTAAGAAAGCACCTGAATATTGTCACTAAACAATTCTTCAATGAACAAATAGTCTTGAAAAAGTGCATGACTCTCTCTACCACCTTCATATGACTTAACAAGACTCATTAACGGTTCGATGAGTCTTTCTTGGGCAACTCTCTCTTTTTCTGAGTAAGATCCAAGGTGGGTCTATACAAAAGTGCAGTATTATTAAGTAAATTATTATATATTTGAACATAAAAAGGTCAGAAAAGAAGTATTTGATTTAAAAAACTAACTTCCAGAACGCCCCTTAACACTTTGGCAGGAAATTCGAAAACTTGTTGAATGGAAATTCCTTCATACTCCTTATACTTGGATTCCAACTGTTATACAACAGAAATTAAAAAAATAAATTTTAAATAAAAATGAATATATATAATTCCAAGAAGTTAAGTTAATTTGCCTTGGCTTTTAGATCTTTAGGAAGTCGATTTGCAAAGCATTCTTGCCATTAAAGGAAAGGAAGCTCAGGACTATCCAGACAAAGAAGCAGGTTTTGTACAACCTAAAATCAAAATGTTATATAAGAAAAAAAAGATTCATATAAACGAAAAAGAAAACGATTTTTACTTGATCAATATTGTGATCATAGCCTGCAAGTATCATTTAGAGTTGCAGCACATTTCTGATGAACTTTGTCTGACATGGCAGTTGGCTGGCCTAGAGCAGGAAAGCTTCCATGAAAAGGTTCTGCTTTTCTTACAGCTGAAGGGTCATCAAGATCAAGCCTTGCTATAAGCTCACCAGCCTACAGTAGTTTGTATTTTGCAAAAAATAAATATGTAAAAGTTTCTATGACGAGGAGGATATCTTAAATAAATCTAACCTGCATGGCTTGGCCTTCAGACATTTTAATTAAATTGTATAACTCCGGAAGCGGGTGACAGAAGTGGCATACACATCTTCATAACTTCCACCTCGGCATAAGGTAAGTCAGCATCAACATGGCTACCATCTGGGACTAAATACCTTAGAAGCTTGCATGGTGGATCCGCCACCAATTTGGAAGGATCATGATCATTCTACAAACAATTTATCGCATCAGTATTGGCAAGTAGATGTGGAAAAATGGATGGGTCTGACTGGTTGACTAGACCTAACTGACCAGTTTCTTAACCTGATTTTATTTTATTTTACCATTTAGCTACAAAAATAACTTAAATCCACTCATCCATAAGAAAACTTCATAATAAACAAATGTAAAAGTAAAGTAATTGTCGGCACCTGAAGCAAGCAAGTTCTCCCATCGATTAAGAGACGAGTACCGGCTGCTTCTTCCTCTGCGTATATAATATTAATAGGCGTTTCTTATTTGTTTAATAAACTTGTACTAGTGGGCTAAAACCATCATCTAGATCCTCACTTGTTACACGAACAGCAATACAATGACCCTTTGGTCTGACTGACTCTGCTTGGTCAAAGCTTCCTTATTGTGTCAGGTGTTATTGGCCCTTCCTCGATAATCTTTAAAACGCATATATATATATATATATCAAGAACAAGGTAAAAATAAATAATAAACATGTATGTATGTATGTATGGTTCTCAAGCTACGTACCTTTGAAGACTGCAATCGCTACTGAACACACAACAGCTGAACTTGTAGATGTTTTTTAAAATATTAGTAAGTAATGTTTCCTCACCTGGGAAGCAACTTTCATTATCAACCTTTGCCACCTCCTCCCCATGATGCCTTAATCATAGCTGGATAACCAATTACTTGACACCTGCCAATTGCTTCTTCAATTGTGTACGTGATAATTATATATGTATATTTAAGTTACTCAACTTTTTTAATGACCACGATACAAAGATTTTTTTTAGATATTTTAGTATGTTATTACGACAGTTTATTCCATTGTTAAAACGATTGTGAATTCACCATAAAGAATGTAAGTTTCATTTTCTTTATATTTTTTAGTACGCCATTACGACATGTTTATTTCATTTATGTCGCGCCGTTAAAACGAAGGTGTATTCACAATAGTATATAAGTTTCGTTTTTTTTTTAGATTTTTTAGTATATGTTACGACATGTTTATTTTATCTATGTTGCGCCGTTAAAATGAAGGTGTATTCACAATAAAGTATAAGTTTAGTTGAAAACAAAATTGCATTCGCAATAAATACATTTTTTGTATTGTAAGCTATATAGTGAACACACTACCACCTTGACACTGTAGTGAGTCGAACCAATACCAACCAAGTTTTTTTTATATTTAGATAACATATTTTTGTATCGAAGTAATAGTCGTTAGGATATGTTTGTATATCTGCATTTAAAAACTCGAGGTCGTTACCGAGTTCTTGTGCAACGTACAAAGAGAACACACTAATTCTTATAAATACAAAGCTAATTCAAATGTTGCTCTTTTCATGTTTTAAAACTTATAGCTTTGGTAATAAGACCCGTCGTTGTGGACGTTAATGGAGCCCATCAAAATGAGGTGGTCGGGTTTTAAAGCCCTGAAGAGGTATGTACCCGCCTCAACATCGAGCGAGGCGGGTCAACCCACAAGATATAGACAAGACGCTTGAAATCAAGATATTATGAAGGCACAAAGCCAAAACCTATGCGCACAGCGCATACCACATATGCTCAAGCATCACATATGCTCACGCATCACATATGCTCACGCATCACATATGCTCACGCGTATCACATGCCCACGCACCATATATGCTCACGCATATCACATCGCGCGTGGCGCATCCGCGCGTGGCGCATATCACATGCTCACGCATCATACATGCCCACGCATATCACAGTTGCGCATGGCGCATCTGCGCGTGGCGCATCCGCGCGTGACGCGTATTACATGCTTGTGCATATCACATCTGCGCATGAAACATCTGCGCGTGAGAATAAAGAGAAGACTTCGCGCATCCTCAGGATAGGCGCGTATCACACGTGTACATAATCAACCTCGTCCTTATCCAAATCAGGATAAGGACAACCTTGATTGTACTCGTCAGACAACCTTCCAGAAGATATCCCCTAACGGATAAGAATATGCTGATATTGACAGCTACCAATGAAAGGTGGACAACTCAGCAAAACCCATGTGCCACCACGTGACTGCACATTACCTGAGTCAGAGGATAATCATTGAAAAAGTACCAGGTGTCCTAAGGACACGTGGCGCAAAGCAATAGGAGGAGGCCAAAAAGGCCCTAACGGATTCGGAGCCCAATCATTGGGAAACCCTAGCACTATAAATACCACACCACTTCCACAATGAGAGGTACACAACATATTACGCAATTACACACATATTATTACAGCAACAGTACACAGTATTACACATATTATTACACATATCAAGTACTATCAAGTAATACTAAGCTGTACTAAGCTATTATATACTCAGATTATCATATATTCTCCTACAAATTCTTATTCTCACACCGGAGGGTTACCCCAAAGAGGACCCCTCTGTCCCTTTCTGAGGGGTAAGTTCACGGTGTTTGCTCATTTTGTAGGTGAAAGATCTCGTGTTCCGGAAGACTATCGGTGAAATCGCATAATCACACCCGAGGAAAGTAGATCTGCTACCAGTGAGTAGATCCACGTTTCTTCATTGGCGCCATCACCTGTTACAACGGCAAGAAAATCTCATCAGTTCTCTGAAAATTTCACCATGACTTCTGGTATTCGCAACGATCAAGTTCTGGAGGATATTGAACATGAGGAAGTTAATGAGGGACAACAGTTTCTGAGGGTGCCACGCGATTCTGCGCGCACCACCAGTAACTATCCCTTCATCACAACTCCTCATAGCCAGACTGAAACTCCTCTAGACGATCTCACGTTCCAACATCTTACCGGCGCGAAACAAAAGGGACCAATGGGTCCAGAGGATGAAACAAATGATCCTAAAGACTGGCTCATAAACGAGCAAAGACGTCTTATGGACAAATACAATGAGATGATCAAAAATAAAAAGTTGGCCGATCTAACACAAAGGCTTGCGTTTGACAAGCAGACCAATCAAGGCACAACAAAAAGGGCCCGCGCGCCGGAAGATGGTCACTCCGTTCACACTGAACACGCTGAGTTCAGTGATGACGAAGTGCACAGCATGAGGAAAACACGAGATACTCATGCAGGAGGCTCACAGCTCCGCGCGCACGTGAACACGGCGCCTGGAGCCAAAGCCGATCTGGACCTGTACACACCATACAGCCCGCCAGTGAGGGGGCAAGTGGACGTAACCACGCCGTATAGGCCAGCCATCTTGGTGAAGCACTCAAAATTCACTGAGCGCATCGCGAAGGCCCCCATCCAGCACAAGACTAAGATGCCGAGTGGTCTGGGCAAATATGATGGCACAACAGATCCAGACAATTTCTTGCAAGGTTTCTATAACACTGGAAACCTAGAGAGCTGGACGATGCCAACATGGTGTCATATGTTTGCCCGCTGCCTCACAGGCGCGGCGCGTGTCTGGTTTGAAAGCTTGCCCACCGGGCAAATCGATGGGTTCGAAGAGCTGTTGGAAAAATTCCAAGCTCACTTCGTACAACAGCGCAGACACACGCGCGACCCTGATGACATCATGCACTGCGTGCGCAGGAATGATGAAACGATTGAAGATTACATCACTCGTTTCAATCAGGAGTCTCTGGCAATCGGAGGGATCACTGAGCAACTCTTGCGCGTGGCCTTCATACAAGGCGCGCGCAGTGATGAACTCCGCCGAGCTCTTGTAAGCAGAGATGGCATGCCGACCACCTGGGCCAAGCTGATGGAAGCTTCGCGAGTCTTTGCGCGAAACGAAAAACAGATTGCTCAAGATAGAGCACGAGAAAGAGGGCACCAGGCAGAGGCACCGCGCAACAACGACAGAAGGGGCAAGCAGACCTCTGTATGGTCCAGGTTGCAACAAACCAGCTTTTCTCCCACAGAAAAGCAGGCGCAACCAAGCTTACCCCAGCCCCCAAAGGACAGCCGTGGTCGCGGAGAGGGTGACAAGAGAGAGGGCGGCAGAGATCCTAGCAGACCTCTGCCAAGAATATGGACTCCCCTCACTAAAACGCCTTCACAGGTGTTAAGTACTGAGAATGTCCAGTTCAAAAGCCCCAAGCCACTACACTACAAGGGACCACCGAACAGTCGCAAGTATTGTGAATTCCACAGGTCCACGGGCCACAACACCGACGCATGCCATCATTTAAAGGATGCGATCAAAAAGGATGTGAAATCCGGCAAGCTGGCTCACCTGGTGAAACACCCAAGACTAGAAGATGAGCAACCAGAAGGAGCCTCTGCCAACAAAAAATTCAAAAGAATCTGTGTGGCTGAGGGAGGACGGCAAGGGCAGAAATCAAAAAAGAGAAGCGCGCAAATCCACGGAGATTGGCGCGAGCAACAAGTTATCTTCCCAAGAATTAGGGGAGGCCCTTCAATCAGCAGTCCTCTTGTCATCACCACACGCATTGCTCATTATGAAGTGTCAAAAGTCCTGGTGGACACTGGCAGCGAGTCAGACATCATGTATGAGCAATGTTTCCGAAAGTTGGACCCGGCGGACCAAGCAAGGCTTGAAATTGTGAATGCACCAATCTGTGGTGTTTCAAATGAAATCATTCATCCCCTAGGTCAAATACAATTTGAACTAACTATGGGGGATGATGAACACAAGCGAGCCGAAGTTGTCAACTTCTTGGTCTTGCCCACCACGTCATGCCACAATATGATCCTGGGTAGAGGAACGATTGCCCAATTTAATGCTATACCGTCGCCAGCGCACGGCGCATTGGGGTTCCCTACACCAACAGGTGTAACATTTGTTTACCGCGATCATTTGTGCGCAGTGAGAAGTACGCCGCGGGAAGGGAGAATGAAACTTCCAATGGCAGACAACGCGCCAGAGAAGTGGATTTTAAACCCAAAATTCCCAGAGCAAACAATCACAATTGGCGCTACCATATCAGACGAAACGAGGTTGAGAATGAAAAGGTTACTCACAAAATACATGTCGGTCTTCGCGTGGCAACACTCTGATATGACTGGGGTCCCGCGAGACTTGGTGCAACATTCTCTCAACACGTTCAAGTCGGTAGAGCCAATTGCTCAGAAAAAGAGAATCATGGGGGATGAGAAGGCGAAGGCCATGAATGAGCAAGTTGAGGACCTACTGCGCGCAAACATCATTCGCCCGATCCGATACCAGACATGGGTAGCCAATCCTGTGATGGTAAAGAAAAGCAACGGGTCATGGAGGATGTGTATCGACTTCAAGGACCTCAACAAAGCATGTCCGAAAGATTGTTACCCCCTCCCAAACATCGACGCAAAGGTGGACTCCGTGGCGCCATTCAAGCTCAAATGCTTCCTGGATGCCTACAAAGGCTATCACCAGATTCAAATGGCACCACAAGATGAGGACAAGACTGCCTTCAGAACCGACAAGGGTGTTTTTTGTTACACAAAAATGCCCTTTGGTTTAAAGAATGCGGGCGCCACCTACCAGAGACTTATGGATTCGGTTTTCAACGAGCAAATCGGAAGAAACCTTGAAGTCTACGTAGATGATTTGGTGATCAAGAGTAGGGAGGAAAAACAAATGCTCAAAGACATCGAGGAAACTCTTCAGCGCCTAAAGGAAGTAAACATGAAGCTCAACCCGAGCAAATGCACTTTCGGCGCAGAAGAGGGGAAATTTCTCGGTGTAATGGTCACCAAGGATGGTTTCAAGGTGAACCCAGAAAAGGTGGAAGCCATCCTTGACATGCCTTCGCCATCCACCATGAAAGAAGTTCAGAAGCTGAATGGTAGATTGGTGTCAATCAACAGGTTCCTAGCGAACCATGCCAGCAAATCTACTCCATTCGTTAACACTTTGAGGAATTGCTTGAAGAAGAGCCAATTCAAGTGGACGCCTGAGGCCGAGCAAGCTTTCAATGAGATAAAAGAATGTCTGATAAAGCTGCCCGCGCTCACAGCTCCACTTCCTGGCGAAACCCTTACGTTGTACTTGTCAGCTGGAGAGCGCGCCATCGGCGCAGTATTGTTGGTGGATCGCGAGGGGATCCAAACGCCAATATACTACGTGAGTCGAGTGCTGACAGATCCTGAGACGCGCTACTCCATCATGGAGAAGCTAGTTTTGTCATTGACACACGCGTCGCGCAAGCTTCACAGATATTTCAATGGTCATCCTATTGAAGTTCTGACTGGTTATTACATCCAGCAAGTCTTGCGGCGCCCCGCGCTCTCAGGAAGGCTGACAAAGTGGGCGCTGGAATTAGGTGAACACACGATCACCTATAAGCCCCGTCCAGCAATAAAGGGACAAGTCTTAGCGGATTTCATCGCGGAAATCCCTGAGGGAAAGATTGAAGAGGCTCAGCGCGAGGTAGACCCTCTGCGAGCCAATGATGAAGAAAATGTTTGGAGGTTATTCACTGATGGAGCCTCAAACAATGAAGGGTCCGGCGCAGGCCTCAAACTGGTGGACCCTGAAAATCATGAGTATACTTATGCTATCAGGTTGGACTTCAAGAGTACCAACAATGAAGCTGAGTATGAAGCCCTGCTAGCTGGTCTGCGCATTGCGCGCAAGTTTGGAGTTAAAAGGCTAGAGGCCCATGTTGATTCATACTTGGTAGCAGCACAGGTCAATGGCCTTTATGATGCCAAGGAGAACACCATGCCTCTATATCTATAGCAGGCAAAAAAGCTCATTGAGCAGTTTGACTTCTTCAGAATCATACACATCCCGCGCAGTGAAAACAAGTCCGCTGACGCGCTGAGTAAGATGGCATCAACTAACTTCGATCACTTTGGCAAAGATGTCAGGGTGGAAGTGATGAGCAACCCGTCGGTGCAAACGCAGTCTGTCCTTGTAATTCATACAACCCCTTCATCATGGATAACTCCAATAATGGAATTCCTGAAGGAGGGAAAGATACCGGACGATCGCGCACAGGCGAGGAAGATAAGACACAAGTCGTAGAACTATGAACTACTTGATGGTACATTATATCGACGCTCTTATCTTGGACCGCTCATGAAATGCCTAGATGCTGAAGAAGCAAGCTATGTGATCAGAGAGATACATGAAGGAATCTGCGGAATACACGCTGGCCCGCGCATGGTGGTTGCCAAGGCAATGAGCGCAGGCTACTATTGGCCAGGCATGTACTTGGACGCGCTAAAAGAGATCCAAAAATGCAAAGCGTGTCAGAGCTATGCGCCAAACACCATGCGGCCAAAGAACAACTTGATTCCAGTGACCTCCGCATGGCCTTTCCACAAATGGGCAATTGATATTGTGGGGCCCCTACCGCAAGCGCAAGGGCGAGTGAAATTTTTGGTAGTGGCAGTAGACTATTTCACAAAATGGGTTGAAGCCAAGCCACTAGCAAAAATCACAGCCGAGTCGATGAAGCAATTTATCTGGAGCTACATCATATGCCGTTTTGGCCTTCCTATGGAAATTGTGAGCGACAATGGCAAACAATTCACCGACAGGAAGATATCTAGTTGGCTCAAGGAATTGCACATCAACCAAATCTTCACTTCGGTATACCACCCTCAGGGGAATGGCCAAGTGGAGCGCGCAAATCAAAGTTTGCTAAATGGGCTAAAGAAAAGGTTGGAGGGAGAATCCCATTATTGGGTCGAAGAGCTACCTAATGTCCTGTGGGCGCACAGGACATTAAGCAAAACTAGCAATGGCGAATCCCCGTTCAGCCTAACCTATGGGACGGAGGCTATGATCCCAGCAGAAATTGGATGCCCATCCCATAGGGTGCTCATGATGAACAAGATTGATAACGAGCGCGAAAGAAGGTTGGATCTCAACTTACTTGAAGGGCGCAGAGAAGCGACTATCATCAGTGAAGCCAAATACAAGAAAAAGCTGGAAAAATATTATAATCAGCGCGTTAAAGAATGCCACTTCAAGAAGAATGATTTTGTCCTTCGATACAATGAAGCTAGCCGCGCGATACCCCCGGGAAAAATGTCTCCCAATTGGGAGGGACCTTATCAAGTCTCAGAAGAATTGGAGAAAGGCGCGTATGCTTTAAAAGATTTGAATGGAAAGAAGATCCCGCGCGCATGGAACGCAGCACAACTTAGAAAATGTTTCACGTAAAAAATCAAGTTTGTAATCAAGGCCTTTAAGCCATTATGAATGATGATACGCGCTATCTTCCAATATGTGTTCTATTACCTTTTGCATACATGTTTCACACTTCCCTTTATTAATTTTGAGCAATATGACAATACTATATTGACATCAAAACAAAAAATAAAACGAAGTAAAACATACATGCGCGAGCTTTAAGCTCAAACGCGTTAACGAGTCTTAACTCTAAAACGCTAGGGCCTTAGCCCAAAAATACGAGCCTTAGCTCAGGGCCTTAGCCCAAAAATACGAGCCTTAGCTCAGGGCCTTAGCCCAAAAATACGAGCCTTAGCTCAAAACACTCACAAACATCCATCCTACATCCTGCGCAGCCTGATCATAAAAATCCCTAAACACAACTAAGGCAAAGCACATGCCAAAACATAGTTGTTAAGGTCTCAGGTCAAGGTCGCGCATGGAATTGTGATGGATATCTGAGTAACACATGCTGACATGTAATGGCTAAAAACTCATAATTCCCCATAAAAAATGCGCGATAACGTCGCGCAAAAAAGGAATAATGAAACGCCAATGCACGTGTCAACATAAACAAGATATTGCAAAACCACTTACAAAATATGACAATGGTTAGGTAAATAATGTCCTTACAACCTTGTTCTTATTTTAACGTGCAAGCATATCTTATATCTAAACAAGCAAACATGCAAAATATAAAGAGATGAATGGAAATGCGCGAGATGCAAATAAGGGAAAAACAAATTTCATTCCAAAGCATTGAAATTTACAAGTATGATGAGTTACAAATTACAATTATAAAAAAAAAAAAACATGAAGGGCTTCTCAGGTCTCCACGTCGACGTCAGCCTCTTCATCGCCCTCATCATCACCCTCAGCATCTGGCGCAGCCCGCTCCTCATCTCCAAGTTGACCATAGTCAAGTTCTTCATCTTGATTGGAGTCTTCTATCACAATAGTGTCCGGAGCGGATCCTTTGGCCGCGCCAGAGCCGCTAGCAGGGGCAGCATCCCCCGCGCCATCATCATCGCCACCAGCCCCCTCGCACTCATCAAGCAGCTTCTTTAGCGCGCCGAGATCGGGCTGGTCAGCAAGCGCAGCTATCTGCAAATCATAAGAAAAAGTATGAGAAAAACACTTGGAAAATAAATCAAGAAAAACTCATTAAGGTTAAAGTACCTGCTCAAGAATGGGGATGAGAGTATTCAAATACTTCTCCCCCACCTCGGCCATGTCCGCGCAGACAAGGTCGAGCTGATAAGGGTAGTCGGATGGGTTCTTCTTCATCATGCTGTATTCACAGCCATCCTTAAACCCCTCAGCTCGACCCACCAAGCGCGAGGCAGCGTTGCAATCCATCACCAGGTTCTGAAACTCGTCTGAATATTTCATCGCGTATGCGCAACGAGTCATACCCTGTGAGACTAGCCATTGGCGATCTTGCGCAAGGGAAGAAATAGTCGTCTCGAGGGCAGGAACCTGAGAGTTTAACAACTCAACAGTTTCCTTGGTCTTTTTCAGCTCCTCTTTGTCGGACGCTGCTGCCGCCAAGGCTTCTTCCTTTTCTGATCGCGCAAGATCAAGTGCTTCCTGGCTAGACGTTGCCGTCGCCAAGGCTTCATCTTTCTCGGCCCTCGC
Organism: Bidens hawaiensis; assembly: GCF_021521415.1. NCBI lineage: Eukaryota > Viridiplantae > Streptophyta > Magnoliopsida > Asterales > Asteraceae > Bidens > Bidens hawaiensis. The sequence continues at coordinate 2,938,096 of NW_027491014.1, forward strand.
GGCCTCCAGCTCCTTCTTCAGGCGCGCAACCTCGCTCTCCAAAGAAGATTTGTCTGTAATAGATTGCACGAGAGCTTGGTCACGCGCCTCCGCGTCCAATTCCAAGTCGCGCACCCTCCGTGCGTACTTGGCCGCGTCCGCCTCCGCCGCCTGAAGCTTCTCCCGCGCAGCCTGGAGCTCATGCCCGCGCTTTACAAAGGCAGCGTTGGCACTTGCTCTGTTCTCACTAAGCTCTGCCTGGAGTTTCTCAGCTCTCTCTCGAGCATCAGAAAGATTCCAAGCAGACACTTTGGCTTCTTGCTTGGCTACCGCGAGAGCATCACGTACTTTTATGTAATCATAGTGAAGCTCTCGGGAGGCAGCAAAGAAAGCAGAACCAGCAAACAGATGATCGTTGAGCAAGTCCACGCGAGCGCGTTCTTCTTGAAACCTCCTTTCATTTGGAGGCACGGCATGAGCCCAGAAGTCCTCACATACACCCATGGATTGAAAGGAACTATCCTCATTAATGTTCCATCTCGGGTGGTAGACGTGATCGGCTTCCTGCAAAAACAAAGCAATGATCTAAGTCATCAAAACACTCATATGGAAGTCCGCGCAGCGGAGCAAAACAAACCTATACCTGCGGGGATGAAGCAGAAAAGTCAGCGCCAGCCCCACGAGATGACTGCGCCGCGAAATCTCGTGGCGCTGCAGGGCTGGCGCGGCCGCCATCAGAGTCCTCAGCTTGAACCTCCTCATCCTCCTCCGAAACAGGCCTTTTCTCCTGCGACCTGGAAGAACCAAAATTGGTCTCGCGAGGAGGGCTGCGCGCAGGAGGTGAGGAAGGTCTTGACGCCGCCAGGTCGGCGCGTAACACGGCTTCCTGCTCTTTAGTAATCTCGATAAGGGGAGATTCAGTGCTTGCGGGAGCAGGGGCAGCACCAACAGCGCTGGCGCCGGCGCCAGCAGCGCCGCCAGTAGCTTGTGCGCCAGCTATGACTCCTATGAAAAAATCAACAAAGAGAAATGGTTCATGACTTAGTCTAAAAAGAGAAGTCAGAAAATAAAAGTGCAATACATATCTTGGCGCACCGCCGTTTGGGAATTTAGCATCGCCATGAAGTCCATCTTCCCCCTCTTGGAGGGCAAAATGGGAGACTTCGAAGCAGCCTTCGGCGCAGCCTCGGTACCTCGCTGCGCTTGAGGTTGATCCACCAAGGTCGCCGGCTCTACAAACATTTGAGTGAGCAAAGATTCATTAGTAATTCTATCAGAATCGCGCTCATAAACCATGAAGTATAAGCAAAGTATACCTGTCGAAGGGGAAACAGCAGGCGCAGCGCCGCTTCCCTTTTCCGCCGCGCGAAGGGAGGAAGTGGCGGCGCCATACCTCGTGTGGACAGGAGGTCTGCCCACATTTTGAGGCAAGGAAGACAAGGAAAACTTAGAGGTAAACCCCTGGGTTTTCCCAAGTCCCTTCGCCTGAGGAGGATCCTGAACAGCAGGGGCATCGTCCTTCTTCTGCTTCTTACTGGCCCCTGCGCCAGTTTGCCCTTTAGCTTTACGCTTTAGTTGGGGCTCCTCCTCCTCCACCTCCTCTTCCGCGAGCTCCAGCTCGTAATTTTCGAGCGCATCTACAATACGTGCAACAGAAACGTTAATCAAATTTGGTATTCTAAGGGTATAACCATAACTACAAAGGCTTACCAGGCGCATCGCTGTCAAAGACAAATCCCAGATCAACAGGGATGAACATGTCATCGAAGCTATCGGGGAAGCCAACCTCCCCAGCGCCCAGCGCGACAGAGCCACCCTCCACTTGATCGTCATAGGCGGCGTGGACAAACTCCTTGCTTACTGCACAAAACAAGACAAATGATATCAGCAAAGGCGAATTCTATTCGCGCAGAAATAATGCAATGAGTTAACTTATGCAAGCCGTCCACTTGGATAACAGGCTCCGCCGCGCTGTCGGCCCACAGCCTGCTCATGCCGACCCCCACCAGCGCCTCCTCGCGAATTTTCTTGGCGGGGGATGGTTCGGCAGTCAATTTTTTAACCCAGGCGCCAATTGGGTTCTTAATGACATCCACATCCGCGGGCGCAGAATTGATCGCGCGCATTGTCATGCGGATGGGAATCACGCCAGCCTTGATACCGCACCAGACTTTAGTACGATAGGTAAGGAAGGGGGCTTCAAGACGTTAATGCCTAACAAAATTATTCATATAATACATTATGAATAAATAATATTTTATATAGTTATACACTTCACATAATAATTTCTATTAATGGAGAGTTTAAATAACAAAATTATTCATACAATGCATTATAAATAAATAATATTTTATACAGTTACATACTTCACATAATAATTTTTATTTGAGTTTAAATAAAAAAATTATTCATACAATATATCATAAATAGTATTTTATATAGTTATATACTTCACATAATAATTTTTTATTCGGTAATATTTAATATGTTCGAAAGTGGATAATAATTAACATGTTGTGAAGTAGCTAAAATTTGTTATTTATCTGATTACCGTATTATATTATGATAGTTCAAGTAACAATAATCACTTTCAAATAATGGATTTTAACTCTTATCTCCGATATAAACTTTATTATAATAAAAAAATTTATGTACTTTGCCTTTACTTTAACAAAATGTACGATTATTGATTACTGTTCTAGAACTACCGCAGTTGGTGGTTTGTTCGTATTAGTCCTTATTATCGCTGGACTATCACAGGAATATCATCAAAATACAGGCCGGCCAACGATTTGACAACGATAGTGCTATTATTATGTATGATATTGATGCTTCAATAAAGTTGCAGATTGTAGAGTATTCCAATAAGATTTTTAAAAGTTGCAGCTTGTTGAGTATTCCAATAAGATTTTTAAGTTTGTGTTATTTCTATGTATGATGTTGACGCTTCAAATAAAGTTGCAGGTTGTTAAGTGTTCCAGTAAGATTTTTAAGTTGCAACTTCAAATAAAGCTGCAAGTTGGTGAGTGTTTCAGTAAAGTTTTTAAGTTTGTATTATTCTTATGTATGATGATGACGTTTCAAATAAAGTTGTAGGTTGTTAAGTGTTCCAATAAGATTTTTAAGTTGCGTCTTCAAATAAAGCTACAGGTTGGTGAGTGTTCCAGTAAAGTTTTTAAGTTTGTATTGTTCTTATTTATGATGATGACGTTTCAAATTAAGTTGTAGGTTGTTAAGTGTTCCAATAAGATTTTTAAGTTGCAGCTTCAAATAAAGCTACAGGTTGGTGAGTGTTCCAGTAAAGTTTTTAAGTTTGTATTGTTCTTATTTATGATGATGACGTTTCAAATAAAGTTATAGGTTGTTAAGTGTTCCAATAAGATTTTTAAGTTGCAGCTTCAAATAAAGCTATAGGTTGGTGAGTGTTCCAGTAAAGTTTTTAAGTTTGTATTGTTCTTATTTATGATGTTGACACTTCAAATAAAACTGCAGAGTAATGGTTTGAAGATTCAAACATAAGCAACAAATAAGTTTATCCATTGAAGTGATGTTGTTTGAACGGTTCAGAAATATGCCTCCCCTTTAATGGTGGCTTTCTTTTTTAATAAAAATAGTTATCAAATTATTATTTTTTCTTTAACTTAATCCACTAATTATCACTTGTGTGTGTTTTTTTTCTTTTTTAAGTTTTTTTAATGTATGTGTGTTTATTAGAAATGTTTTATTGTGTTAAATTTAATTTTAAAGTGTGTTTTTATCTAGTAATTGTTTTTTTTTCTTTTTGTAATTAATTTTATGTGTTTTTTATTATTTAATTTATTTGTATATACGTAGTATAAAATAATTCATTATAAAATATATAAATTGTTATAAATTAAATAAGGGGAAAAGTACGTAATGAGATACAAACTGTTAAAATCACACCATTTTGATCTACCCACCCAACCCAGTCACGCCATGTTAATCTATCCACCCAACCAATTTGGTTTGTTGCTCTTCAAAACTACATCTGATAAATAATTTTCATAAAAACCAGTCAAACCTAATAGCAAAACCAAAAATAAACCAACCAAATCTCTTCATTATTTTACAATAATCAAGTCAACAAAACACCAATGAGACAGAGGGTCAACTTTAAATAACATATCATGATATCCACTACTCAATTATATTTTCTTCACCAATCTAGCAAACTCACAACTCGGGTTTATTTTTCGTCGTTATTTAAGTTTTTCTTTACATAGAATTCGTGCAAGTCTTTTCTAATTTTCATTTTACGATCCGTTTGCAGTGATCAAACGGACTCACAAAATGACATTAGAAAAAGACAGACAACGATTAAAAGATACAAAAGAATCTCACCTAAATCCAACAACCACACAAGATATGTCATCTTTACTGTCTCGTTTCAAAGCTTAGGCTACTAACCGCTTAGCAGCCTTTTGAGGGTCTTGCAATGAGCGATTGCTTCTTGATTGTCCATAACCTCGATTATAATCAATAAAACAATAGTTAATAACCATACAAATGCTATAAAAGAATGTTGACATGATGTGTTAAATATCATTGAACATTTTGCATTAATAATCAAATTGTTACCTTCCAAAGACCGTCACTTGCCAACACAAGAAGATCGGTGTTGGTATCTACAAACGTATCTTGAATTGAAGGGTCGGATCTCAAATGGGATTTTAGGCTTTTGTCTCCAAATGCACGCGATACCGCCAGCTGTCCGTTCACTTGAGGGATGTCACCTAAAAAAACCGGAAAAAAAAAAACAAAACAAAAAATATATATGCAAATAAAGAATACTAAAAATAAAGAATTAAGGCTAATACATAAACATTAAAACGAAAATAAAGAATTAAGGCTAATACAGAAACACTAAAACGACTTTCTTTTTTTGTGTTTAGACCATCGCGCTACTCTGGCCTGACTATGTTGTCTTAACGGGCCCACGCTGGCTTCAAAGTACAGTTACACATGTTGTTTAATATATTACTAATATAATTATTGTTATTACATTATTCTTATTTAATAACTATTTTACATCATAAGTTCTTAAAATCAAAATTTTGAAAGTTGTGACATCTTATGTGGCAGCTGACATGTCATCAAAGACAAACAAGAAAAAGCAACAAAGTCAAACCTGGTATATTCGAGATAAACCCGCCTTTATGCTCAATACTGACTCTTTCTGTACTTGGTTCATGATCTGTACTCAATTGTATAGATTTGCCGCCTTTTGAAATAACAACTCTAGAATCACCTAGATTTGCAACCAGTAACCGTTGACCGTTTATAATACAACTTGTTGGAACCCGGTATCAATAACAATTACCACTAACAGATCTCAGATCTGCGTCTATACTATTATCAATACGTTTACGGATCTAACTCTTAATTAACATCAATTCAGTGTTCATTAGTATGTATATATTCGTATAATATTAGGTGAAGCTTTGAGAGAGATCTGGAATACACATTAATTAGCTCCAAAACTTACATTAAAAGTGAACAGGGTTCACTATATATGGGTAATCTGGTTCGCTAACACCCCCTAGCGAACCAGCTTCCCCTTCGTTACATAAATAATCATAGCGAAGCACCCCCTGATTCGTTAACATTTCTAACGAACCAGGAGGGTATACATTACTTGGCTAGTTCGCTAACATCCCATAGCGAACTAGCCTTTAACTTAGCGAACTGGTTAATAAATAAACTATTTATTACAATAAACATAAACAAAACGTTAACGTTAAATACAAAGACTCTAGACGCAAAACCGTGCACTAACACAACTGTCACTGAGGTTGACTCGCCTCGTCCCAAGTCCAAATCGTGTGAAAGAATTGGCGCATCTGTTTTCTCATACGCTTTACATATCGCTCTCTTTGTGTCAACCCAAAACTCGCTCTGTAACATTAGGTCAAAGTCAAACATATGAATCATTTCCAAAATTGCTCGGTTTTGCACAATGTATCTATTTTCAAAAGCACAAGAATAATAATTTGCTTGCCACTATAAGCAAAATATGTTAGCTTGAAATTTTATTACTCATACGATATTAGAGCTTTTAAAAGCTCGAATCGAGCCAAGCTAAAAATAAGCTTGTTGTATACAAAGCAAAAGAAGAACGAGGTTGTCCTTTTTTGGATTTTTCACGTGTTAAGGTGGTTTTAAATTTATTTTTGTCCGTATAAATAAAATAAATATTTTTCATCTTGTAACTTATGCATGCTTTATAAAAAATAAGTAAAGTGAATATTGTTGTGATTCTATTTCATATAACCGGAGACGATAAGATATTTTAATGGGAAAATTCTTAAAATAGCCTTATTTTAAAAATAGATTCTAATTTTGTCCTTCAAACTTAATAATTTCAAAAATGGCCCTCTCTAACTCATATTTGATCATGTGTTAGGAAATTTAACACGTTTTTGACGACATGTTAGCATAACACGTCGTCAAAGACGCGTTAGATTTCCTAACACATGGTTAAAGACACTAACATGTCGTCAAAGACTCGTTAGATTTCCTAACACATGGTTAGAGATGAGTTAGGCCTCCAAACACGTAGTCAAAGATATATTAGCACCAAACGTATAGTCAAAGATATGTTGGCTTTTTGTTTTTTTTTTAATATTATATTTTTTAACTAGTTTTACTTATATTTGTTTTTCTTTTATAACTTTTAATATATAAAAGAGCCAGGAGACAATATCACCGTGTACCTTGGACACCGTCTTGAAGGTAGTCACTTGATTTGCTTAAACCAGGCTTCAGCTGTTTCTTTTCGTTCTTGATCAACAATACAATGAGCTTGAATAATCTTACCAGCAGCTTTAAACCTGAACCAGCTCATAATCTCATAAACAGTCGGATCATAAGGCTCAGCAGTATAAAAACTTGTGACTTTGGACTTCTCTCCAAGACAGTTCTCAGTTTCTTTCATCACCTCTTCCTGAAATACTGGAGCACCTTGATCAACGTTTGTGTGTTGATATAAGTCTGGGTACTCATCGGCAGTCACATCCTCCATTTCTATAACCTCGTCCTCATAAATAAAATCTGTATTCATCTGAATCGACGGATCAACTTCCAAACCTTCCTCATTCTCTACCTCAACATCGGGCTCAGCTTCTAAAGCATTTAGCTGATCATCATTCAGTCCAAGTAGTATAGAAATCTGCGTCCGTGTCAATGATCTTTCCACAAATTCCCCAACTTCTAACTCATCTCTATTCACCATACTCTTAACCACCCCTGATCCATCAACAAATATCATCGTGTTAGCCGCAATCGTTTCAATTGGCTTGGCAGCTGTTGGATCTTGATAAATAATAATCTGTTTGCTCGAATCATCACCGCCACTAACACCAGTACCAGAGGATGAACCATGCGATTGTTTAGGCTCACCTCCTGCACCAGATTCGTCAGGATCGTCATCGTCATTCTTGAGTTTCTTGAGGGCATCTTCTTTACAAGTTAATTGTAAAATCAACTCTTTTTGTTCCTTTAATTTCACCCCCCTGAGACTCAACAATCGTACGCAACGACTTAGTCTCCTTTTTACAGAAAGAAATATAACTCATCATTCGTCGTTGATTCTCCATGAGTCGTTCTTGAGTTTGACGGTCAGCTGCCATTTGATTTTCATAAAGATGTAGCAGATTTAGCAGCATTTCAGTTTGACAACCTGTTGGCAAGTTGTATAACGATGGATGAACAGGTTGAACTGGTCCTTGAGGCCGAGTAATTCTCATAAATGAGACATCACTAGGCGGAGGTAGAGGAGGAGTTGTAGTTGTAGGAGGAGGTCTTATTGATGGGGTTGGGGGGACTGTAGACAGTACAGTAGGAGGCCTTGGTATCTCGGTTAACACCATTTGAGGAATAAGACCGAGCCTCTCATGTGACACCAACGTCTTCGTCAAAGTAATCATCGGAGTGCTAGTAGTCAGCGGCACCGCCGAGCTTTGAGGCGTTGTATGACGTTGTGGTAGGGTTCCAATGATTACTCCAGCCCCAGCAGACACACGAGGCTTCTTTGATGGTTTGCCAGTTGCCACAGCTTTACCTTTTCTCTTTCTTTCTTGCTGAGCTTTCATGGTGGCAGCGAGAGCATCATCGACTGCATCTTGTTGTTCTTTAAGAGCTCTTTCACCAGCTCCACCATCACCATCATTCCCATCATCATCTCCACCATCACTGTTCCCACCGTCTCCCCCTTCACGCTCGGAATCTGAATCATCGTGGATCCATCGTTCATTAGGAGGACATACATAGTCTGGATTGATTATATGACCAATCATCCGTTTGTCCTGTGGTTTTTCCTTTCTATAAGTTAACATACGATGAACCGTCTCAGCTGTCACATATTCCATATCAAGAACATCGTTTACCAACGTCCGATCAATCACCAAATTCGGAATCAAATCTTGAATAATTAGCTGTAGAAAGCGAGGGTACATCAAGAACTTCTTTGACTGTAGAGTTTACTGAACCTGTTCCTTCAAATGATTGAATACCAACTCTGAATAATTATACGGCTTGTTCAAAATCAAGGAAACAAAGGCCGTGTAACATCCGGAAATTTCAAAGGTAATATTAATTATATTACTTATTAATAGATGGGAAGTTTACTCGGGTTATCAGGAAATAAATAAAAGAAAGTTATGTTTAGTTATTTAATGTCGAGTAAGGAACGGGTCTTGGGCTTAGTTATTTTATGAACTCGGCCTGTCTCGACCCGTAGGAAGCCAACCCGAGCCTAACCAAACCCGTAGTATATAAACGAAAGTTCTTGACACTTCCACCATTTTCACCATCTTCCTTCACTTACACCCACCCAAACACTCTCATTTCTAGAGAGAGAAGCTAGAGAGAGAAAGTTCTCAAATCACAAATCCGAGTCCACAATCTTGTTCCTAATCGTTTTTGGTAAGTCCCTCTCGAGAATCATCCGTTTTCATAACCATTTTCGACCTCAAATCGAGCAAAAACTCCCATTTTCGTAACTTGAGTTTTCGGGTCAAAAACCGCCTTGTTTTGGTGTCAAAATGCAAGCTTTTGTGTTTAAAAGTACTAGGAATCGATAGCCCTTTCAATCCCGAGCATTTCCATGTCAAAAACTTCGATTTTGGGTCGAAATCTGGAAAATCCGGAAAAACCCGTAGGTTTCTCCGTCGCCCAGCTTGAAGGAGTCGAATCAGTCCATTCGATCGAATGAGTCAATCGAACCAGTCCATTCGATCGAATGAGTCAATCGAACCAGTCCATTCGATCGAATAAGAAAGCAACCGAATGGTCTCCGCCTCATTCGACCGAATGAGATCCGTATTCGATCGAACGAGTATCTATCCGATCGAACGAGTGCCATGTTCGATCGAACGAGTTTTCCCAGCTGGTTCGATCGAGTGTGTGTCTAGTTCGATCGAGTGTGCCTCAGATTCGATCGAATATGTCCCTATTCGATCGAATCAAGCCAGAACCAAGTTGTTTCCAAGTTCGCCTAAGGTTTAACTTCGCCTGAAGTGAAGTTCGTTTATAAAATGAATTAAAAACCTAATGGAAAATGTGTTAAGGCAGTTATCGAAAACGAGTAGTAGTAGTTAATTGATATGTGTAAATATTATACAGTTAGCCGAGCCCAGTTAAAGAAAGGAATTACAATCAACGGAGAACGTAACCGTGTTCAGGTGAGTTTCTAGCCCCATTTATGTGTCATGTTTTCGGGGCTGTGTGCATACTCAATATGTTTGTTAATACGCTTATCCTAAGAGATAAGTGTATGCCTTATGTGAATGATGTGATATGTGTGAATGATTGCTTGATGGTACGTGAACGATCTTCGGATATTGCACGTACTGTCAGGTTGTAATGCTAAGTTAAGGTAAGTATGATATGTATGCTTATGTGTATGAATGTGATAAGGATAATAAAAGAAAGAAATGATAATGTATGGTTGTATGGTTATGAAAAGGGTACCGAGCCCTAATAATACTCGAGGAAGGAGGGTACCGAGCCCTAATAATACTCGAGGAAGGAGGGTACCGAGCCCTAATAATACTCGAGGAAGGAGGGTACCGAGCCCTAATAATACTCGAGGAAGGAGGGTACCGAGCCCTAACAATACTCGAGGAATGTAGGGCGTAGTGCTCTTTATAACGTAAGATATGAAAGTAAGAAAGTAAGAAAGTATGAAAGTATGAATGAAAGTAAGAAAGTAAGGAAGTATGAAAATATGAAAGTATGAATATAACGTTATGTAAATGGTATGATTACGTGATTATCTAGAACTCACTCAGCGTAGCTGACTTTTAGTATGCACGCAGGTGAGTAGGATGAGGCAGCTCGCTTGAGGAGACACATGGCACTGAACAAGAATCTGGCATCTGAAGATTGTGATGTGTTAACTTTAATGCTTTAATGTGAAAGACAATGAATGTTTTGAGACAAGTTATGAATTATGTAATGTTTAATGAAAGTTTTATATTCCGCATAAATGTTTTAATTAACTCTGATATTTAGAACTGTGTTTATGAGTAAATCCAACACGAAAGTAGGGTTACCGGTATCGGGGCCTTACAAGTTGGTATCAGAGCATAAGTTCGAGAGATTTAAGCATCCTACATGCTTAGACTCGAACAGAAAATGGGATTTAAGTAAGAAAGGAAAGAAGATGCCAGTTCAAGAATGCCATGTGTCGCTCAAGCAAGATCAGTAAAGGTAAGGTGTATGATTAAATGATATATGTTAATGAGAAAGGAAAGATATGAGAACGTCAGGGATAGGAATAATTGATTGTTTGATTTGACAAACTGCTTAAGTAGAACCAGCACAAATAGACTCATAAAGGGAAGTGTATAGGACACGGAAAGTAACGTGATCAGCTAATCACAACTGGCCACTGTTATTACCTGTTAGCCTTACTATCCTTGTACTAGATAGTTCCTTGAGTGATGATGTTTGTGTTTTCCCTTTTAGATTACGATGGCTGGAGCAAAAAGGTTTGTTGGTAAGGGAGGTCACACTGGACGTCCTCTTGGAATACGCGTTGTCCGAGAACCTTCTGAAGAACTAGTTACTACCACGAAAAAGGATAAAAGTGAAACTTTGCAAGGACCAAGCAGCAATGAAGGGTATCAGCTGGATCCTGTTACTCAATTTGCCATTTCTTACGCTGTAGCTGCTGCAGAGAAGAAATTTCGTACTGACAAGTCTGCCGAAAACCATGCAAGGGCCACTGAGAAGGCAGGAGGAGACGGAAAGAAGGGTGATGATTATAAGGGAGGAGCGAAAGGAACCAAAGGATCTGTAGATGTCGTGGAGTATGCGGGGAAGAAGATACTAAAGGTCGCGGGAAGGGAAACATGCAAAGTGTGCGGGAAGATGCACCTAGGAGAATGCAAGGCTGGTCCAAATCAGTGCTACCGATGTGGGAAGAAGGGACACATAACTCGTGATTGCACCGAGAACCAGAAATGTTATAAGTGTGGTAAGTCGGGTCACTTAGCTAGGGATTGTGGGGGAGCAAGAACGGTGGGGGAAAAGAAGAAAAAGAACCCAACTCCAGAACCAGAGGAAGCCGATGAGGTGGATCCACGCAAAAAGAAGGCAAGGCAAGAGGGGTTCACTGCTTGTGAAAAATGTGGGAAGAGACACCCCGGAGAGTGCAGAAAGGGATTAGGTGTTTGCTACAGGTGTGGAAGAGCAGGACATTCCTCTGGGGAATGTAATGATTACCATAGGTGTCACAACTGTGGAGGACGTGGGCACCTAGCAAGGGATTGCAAGAAGCCAAAGGAAGGACATGAAGGAGAAAAGAAGGAGAAGAAATGGGCTACCTCTGCTAAGCGGTCTGGCGAGATGGTGACAACAACTGATGAGAGGAAGGCCAAAGTTGGGAACAAGGATGCATGTAAGACGTGTGGGCAAGTGCACCTGGGAGAATGTAAGACTGGGACAGACAGGTGCTATCGGTGTGGAAAGAGTGGGCATTATTCTCGAGAATGCCCTGATCGTCCAAAGTGCTTCAAATGCGGAAAAGCTGACCACATGGCTAGGGATTGCAAGGAATCAGGGGCGGTAGGTGCGAAAGGATGAAGACTTTGGGAAACTGCAGAGAGGAACACCTGATGAAGGAATAATTGCTCATGCAATGGTTCTATTAAATTACATTTGCTTAAGAACTTGTTTTGTGTTAAGGTTTAAAACTTATGTTTATCTGTGGTGTGTAATTATTTTGAGTTTGGTTAAGAATGATTATCATGTTATGGTGAAATGTTGATTTAGACAATAGTGTTAAAAGTACTAATCGAAACCCCTAGAAGGATGAGATGAGTCTTGGTGCATCGAGGGTCTCATGGACAAGCTACCTTAAATAGCTAAAACACATGACCACCATTCGATGGCTGTAAAGTCGGAAGTAGGAAGGGTAACTCAGAAAGCGAAGGCAATTCTATAAAACGTGTAAATGTAAGAAGTTTTTCCTTTTATAGGGAATAAGTTAGGTTTCGGGGACGAAACCTCTTTAAGGAGGGAAGACTTGTAACATCCGGAAATTTCAAAGGTAATATTAATTATATTACTTATTAATAGATGGGAAGTTTACTCGGGTTATCAGGAAATAAATAAAAGAAAGTTATGTTTAGTTATTTAATGTCGAGTAAGGAACGGGTCTTGGGCTTAGTTATTTTATGAACTCGGCCTGTCTCGACCCGTAGGAAGCCAACCCGAGCCTAACCAAACCCGTAGTATATAAACGAAAGTTCTTGACACTTCCACCATTTTCACCATCTTCTTTCACTTACACCCACCCAAACACTCTCATTTCTAGAGAGAGAAGCTAGAGAGAGAAAGTTCTCAAATCACAAATCCGAGTCCACAATCTTGTTCCTAATCGTTTTTGGTAAGTCCCTCTCGAGAATCATCCGTTTTCATAACCATTTTCGACCTCAAATCGAGCAAAAACTCCCATTTTCGTAACTTGAGTTTTCGGGTCAAAAACCGCCTTGTTTTGGTGTCAAAATGCAAGCTTTTGTGTTTAAAAGTACTAGGAATCGATAGCCCTTTCAATCCCGAGCATTTCCATGTCAAAAACTTCGATTTTGGGTCGAAATCTGGAAAATCCGGAAAAACCCGTAGGTTTCTCCGTCGCCCAGCTTGAAGGAGTCGAATCAGTCCATTCGATCGAATGAGTCAATCGAACCAGTCCATTCGATCGAATGAGTCAATCGAACCAGTCCATTCGATCGAATAAGAAAGCAACCGAATGGTCTCCGCCTCATTCGACCGAATGAGATCCGTATTCGATCGAACGAGTATCTATCCGATCGAACGAGTGCCATGTTCGATCGAACGAGTTTTCCCAGCTGGTTCGATCGAGTGTGTGTCTAGTTCGATCGAGTGTGCCTCAGATTCGATCGAATATGTCCCTATTCGATCGAATCAAGCCAGAACCAAGTTGTTTCCAAGTTCGCCTAAGGTTTAACTTCGCCTGAAGTGAAGTTCGTTTATAAAATGAATTAAAAACCTAATGGAAAATGTGTTAAGGCAGTTATCGAAAACGAGTAGTAGTAGTTAATTGATATGTGTAAATATTATACAGTTAGCCGAGCCCAGTTAAAGAAAGGAATTACAATCAACGGAGAACGTAACCGTGTTCAGGTGAGTTTCTAGCCCCATTTATGTGTCATGTTTTCGGGGCTGTGTGCATACTCAATATGTTTGTTAATACGCTTATCCTAAGAGATAAGTGTATGCCTTATGTGAATGATGTGATATGTGTGAATGATTGCTTGATGGTACGTGAACGATCTTCGGATATTGCACGTACTGTCAGGTTGTAATGCTAAGTTAAGGTAAGTATGATATGTATGCTTATGTGTATGAATGTGATAAGGATAATAAAAGAAAGAAATGATAATGTATGGTTGTATGGTTATGAAAAGGGTACCGAGCCCTAATAATACTCGAGGAAGGAGGGTACCGAGCCCTAATAATACTCGAGGAAGGAGGGTACCGAGCCCTAATAATACTCGAGGAAGGAGGGTACCGAGCCCTAATAATACTCGAGGAAGGAGGGTACCGAGCCCTAACAATACTCGAGGAATGTAGGGCGTAGTGCTCTTTATAACGTAAGATATGAAAGTAAGAAAGTAAGAAAGTATGAAAGTATGAATGAAAGTAAGAAAGTAAGGAAGTATGAAAATATGAAAGTATGAATATAACGTTATGTAAATGGTATGATTACGTGATTATCTAGAACTCACTCAGCGTAGCTGACTTTTAGTATGCACGCAGGTGAGTAGGATGAGGCAGCTCGCTTGAGGAGACACATGGCACTGAACAAGAATCTGGCATCTGAAGATTGTGATGTGTTAACTTTAATGCTTTAATGTGAAAGACAATGAATGTTTTGAGACAAGTTATGAATTATGTAATGTTTAATGAAAGTTTTATATTCCGCATAAATGTTTTAATTAACTCTGATATTTAGAACTGTGTTTATGAGTAAATCCAACACGAAAGTAGGGTTACCGGTATCGGGGCCTTACAGGCCGACTGCAAACTCAGTCTACACTCATCAAAACCACCCCGACGGCCACTCATACAATGAAGTAAAACGTGTAGCAGATACTTGTATGGTGCACACACCCCGTTCTTATTCAACATAGACTTAAGAATATCTCCATTATAGTGCAAACGGGTGAATAGTCCTCTAACTAATGATCTGTCAAATTCACTTGGGTAGTCGTCATTATCATCGAATTGAAGTACACGGCGAATTACTGCAACTTCAATCGTAATTGGAATCTGATTGATTGTAGCTCGAACCAAGTTATCTGCCTCAACATATTCCGCCGTGTTCCAAAATTGCCTGATTATACTAAGATACACTTTAGGGTTATCAGTGATTGCATAGTGTATCTTTGAACGTCTTAAGAAGGCCAACATATCTCCAAACACATCCACATCTGTAACATCTTGATTTACATAAGCACAGATATTGTGTTTCTTGTCAAATGGGAGTAGAATAACATCGTCTTGTTGTGCTTGTTGTGGTGGTTGCTCTTGTTGATCAGCCATGATTGCTGTATAAATAACAACGAATATGAGAAGACATAAAATATATATTAAATGTTAAAGTATGTCAAATATATCTTGTTTATATGTATATATTTTTTAAAAGATATGTGTGCTTAATTAATTTATACAATTATACGAGTTAAATACTTTAATTAATTTAAATGAATATTGAAATTAATTTAATTGATAAATGTCATTCGTTATGAATCACACTGATTCGTTACAATACAGTAACGAATCAGGCAATTCGCTATCAAGTAATTACCTAACGAACTGAGTATAGCGAACTATTATTTAATTATGACGAACTAAGATCTAGTTCGTTAAACTTTAAATGAATCCACAACTGATTCGTGTAAAGCCGTATTCGCTTAGCTAATTCGTGTAGGATCTTAACGAATTTGACACGAAACAGTCCCAATTCGCTAAGATTAACGAATGGTCCAATAATTCAGACTTTTTCTTTGACTCGCATAGTCAAGGTCAAAATCAGGATGAACATAGATTGTCAACAATATGAACCCAGGGACGATTAGGCCGTAACTATCGTCGAATCATCATAAAAATGTGCTCATTGTACTCGGAATCACTCTAATGCACTAAGATTGATGAGATTGAGACTCAACATCTTGAAATATCAAGGTTAGACGAACCCACTGTAACCACCGATAACATGAAACAATAATTAACTCAGGAAACAACAATCAGATCATGATTGAAGTCCACCAAGGGTATCGAAATCACATTCCGATCATAAAGACAGTTAAATCATCAAGTTATTAACATAAATTATACTGAAATGAGTTTCAAAACCTCTAAAACCCTTAAACCCTTAAAAATCAATAATTAGGCTGTCAAATCACAACCATTTTTGACGAAAATGATATCGCCATGAACGTCTATACCTTATAAACTCGAATATATCTTTGAAATATCAAAATAAAAAGATCGAGATTCAAAGAAAATTTTGGCAGAGTAACTTTAAGGTTAAGGAAGATGAAGAACAGTGTAGAAACTGTTGGGTTTCTTGTCCTTTTATATAATTGCACGCCTCCCGAGGTGCAACTTGCACGAAGTAATCGGTTCGTTTAAATTAAAGTTAGCGAATTAGCTAATTCGTCTGAATTAAATTAACGAATCGCTATGTGATTCGTTACCTTAGGATAGCGAATCAAGACTTGATTCGTTAAGTATGCATAATGAATGGGATGATTCGTTACAGAGAGCGGAAGCGAATTAGTTTAGCGAACTAGAATCCAGTTCGCTAGTGAATCACCTAGTTCGTTATCCATAATTAACGAATTAGATTCTAATTAAAAAATCTTTTTTTAATTTTAAATTAAATAATTAAATGAATTAAATAATTAAATAAAATAAATAAATTAGGTTATCTAGAATCTTTTTATCATGACAACCAAATACCTTAAAAAGCGTTTCATTTTTCCGAAACATAACTTAAAATTAATATATACAATGAAAAACGAAAATATTTTATTTTATTTTTTATTTTTTTATTTTGAAAAAAATAAAGAATGTATTTACAAAAGAATACCCGAATCGTAAAAATAGACAATCTTTTTGTGTTTTTCAATGATTTATCAAAACCAGAACATATTTTTGTATTTTTGTTGAGTTTGAGCAGAGAATCATATTGACCAAATTGCCCTTCCATCACAGTTTTACATTTCAGCGATATTATGACTGGTGTTAAGTCGGTCATTGATATTGTTGTCCACTTAAATCTTATAACAAACCTTCGAGCATTTTTGTGATATGATTTATGGTTCAATTAGCGCACAGAATATCAGAAACTATCAGCCCCTAATCTCGGTTCAAGCTTAATTTGATTTTTACCAAATCATCCCAACTTGACTTAAACCATTATAATGTTGATCAAAATTTTTTATACCAATTGAGAACTTTTTGAGCAATGCATCAAGTTTCCTTTACTGTGAGTGAGTATGCACGAGTCCATCTGTCGGCTTACATACATTGTATCCCCTGGGGTCCGTTTCTTATTGGTATTAAGACGCACGCAAGGGAGGAACAATTGTATGACTAACATCGGATTTTGATCAAGTCAGTAATTTAGATTGTACAAAGTACAGCAGTGATCAAGTTTAATGACTTTGGGTTTGCTTCTTGAAAGCGAGTGAAATATCCATGCTTATGAATACCCAGATGATTAAGCCGCATAAAGACTCACAGTGTCCAGAATCCTAATGCTTGTTATTTGCTTTATTTTATTTTTGGGTGATCAACAAATATAAGGCTTGAGTATGACTGGTTATTACATTTCTGTCATCCTCACCGAGACTTTTTCTAGTGACTAACACCTCTTTCAATTTGGCTTTTCTTTAAGTTTATATCACTTACTTTACTCTAACAGCTTGTTTAAGACCTACCAATGCACCAATGATTAAGCAGACAGTCTTTTAAGCTTATTTCTTTCTGGATTTGGGGTCAAATAATCAATGTACTATCATTTTCTCTTTTTTCTTCAAAAACTCAATAATATTGAGGAGCATAAAATGATATAAATATTGCCCCAGTTAACTTAAGTTCACAAATTAATGGCTATCCTATTCATCTACAAGTAGAGAACAGAACCAAGACATGCAAGCATGCTTTACAATCTTAAATAACTGACTAAATTCTCAGCAAAATATAAAATAGAATACTTAATGAACGCCCCAAATACTTTCCATTTGTCAGATAAATGGCTAACCCGAAGATTTCAAGAAATTATCAGGACCAAACATATACAAGTATATGTCCTTAGAAATAGAAGTAAATGACATAATTTTCAACGATTATAAGCAAAAATCTTTCTGGTTTTCTCTTTACAAACAAGAACCATAATCTTTTTGTCTTTTTCGGGTTTTTCTTTGCAAAAACGAGAAAAATTACATTCTTTTTGGCTTTTTCAGAAATTTTCCTGTACAAACTGAAAAGTACATTCTTTTTGAATTTTCAAATTTTAAAATATTTTTTGTTTTACAGAAATTTTTGAAAATATAAAAGCATAAAGCATAAAAACACACTATATATATATATATATTAATCTTTTTCAATGTTTTTGGGTTTTATCTGTACAAACGAAAAACACAATCTTTTTGTATTTTCTAGATTTTCTCCCCCTAAAATTAACATAAAATAAAGATAGTCATCATTGTTTAAGAATTTCAGCGAGGGTCTTCAATCCGTTTAAACCAAGAAAAAAATTAAAACGTGTTTTGTCAAAAGCTTTGGTAAACAGATCGGCTTTCTGAAAGTCAGTATGTACTTTCTCAAGGTCAATCAACTTCTTCTCAAAGCAATCCCGTATAAAGTAATATCGAATTTCGATATATTTTGTTTTCGATTGTTGTACGGGGTTCTTTGTGATAGAAATTGCAGCAGAATTATCAATCAGGATAGGAGTAGTAAGAAACTTCAAACCGTAGTCACGAAGATGTTGTTGTATCCACAAAACCTGGGAACAACAACTCGAGGCTGCAACATACTCAGCTTCGGCGGTTGAAGTGGAGACCGTTGTCTGCTTCTTACACTGCCAGGAAACAAGCCGGTTTCCTAAAAATTGACATCCTGCAGTCGTTGATTTAAAGTTGATCTTGCAACCTCCATAGTCCGAGTCTGAATAAGCAGTAAAGTCGAAAGTATCATCCTTGGGGTACCACAACCCGATGTCTGGATTTCCCCTCAAATACTGTAGAATTCTCTTGACTGCAGCTAGGTGAGTGACTCGTGGACTTGCTTGATACCTAGCACAAAGACAAACAGCAAACATAATATCAGGGCGAGAAGCCGTTAGATACATCAAAGAACCGATCATGGCACGATAAAGGGTCGGATCAACGGTATCCTCCAATTCATCCGGTGATAAATTGTGACCCACGGGGAGAGGAGTAGAAGGGATTTTTCTGGCAGAAATCTTGAATCGGCTCAAGACGTCGTTCACATACTTAGTCCGATGAATGAAGATTCCGTTAGCAGACTGATGAACCTGCAGCCCTAAAAAGAAATTCATCTCTCCCATTGAACTCATCTCGAACTTTGTTTGCATGGACTTCTCGAACTCCTTACACAATGTGTCGTTTGTAGACCCAAAAATAATATCATCAACATAAATCTGGGCTAGGAGAAGATCATCACCAATATTCTTGTAAAATAAAGTGCAGTCAACAGTTCCACGTTTGAAGCCGTTATCCGTCAAATGGTCGGCGAGCGTGCCATACCAAGCTCTCGGGGCTTGATGAAGACCATATAATGCCTTATTTAAACGGTAAACACGGTCAGGATAATCAGGATCCTCAAAACCTGGTGGTTGTTGGACAAACACTTCTTCGTGTAGTTCACCATTGAGAAAAGCACTCTTAACATCCATTTGGTAGACCTTTATATTCTTGTAAGCTGCATATGCCCTCAAGATTCGAATCGACTCTAATCTTGCAACTGGAGCATACACCTATGTATAATCAATACCCTCTTGCTGATGAAAACCTTGCACCACTAGCCGTGCCTTGTTTCTCACAATTACCCCACGATCATCCTTCTTACACTTATATACCCACTTAGTCGGAATTGCCTTCTTGAATCTAGCAGGTTTGTCAATAAGATCCCAAACACCTAAACGAGCAAATTGTTGTAATTCTTCTTGCATAGCTTCTACCCAAGAGGAATCTTGCAGAGCCACACAAGAAGTTGTCGGATCAACTTGAGATAGAAAACAAGTAAACTTAGCAACATTAGCAATTTCAGATGCGAGTAAGTCAGCATGAACACATAGAGCATTATTGTCACTTAAAGAGGCAATTTGATGTCGTGTCTGAACTCCTACATCAAGGTCTCCAATAATGTTTTCTTGTGGATGATAATTATGAATCCTGAGAGTCGGATTTTCAGACACAGTAACATTTTCAAATAAGTTAGTATAATGTTCTCCTAACTCAGGAGATGAAACATTATTCTCAACTACTGAAGAATTATCATCAGAAGAAGTAGAAGCAGTATCAAGATGAACAGGAGCTTTGTTTTCAGGTTCTTTAGTTGGAGCAGCAATTGGAGCTTCAACATCATTTGAACTTGCAAATCGTGGAATTTCCAAATGTTCTTCAAAATACGCGCAAACTAAATCTTCATCTGGATGATCAATTGATGGAGTAAATGAATTGAACAGACCATCGTAGTCAAATATCCAGTGGGGACCTTTCCCTTGTGGAGGAGTAGTGTACTTCTGACAATCAACATGGTACCACTCTTCGACACAACCAGACATAAAATTGAAAACTCGTTTCTTAGGTGACGCATACCCTAAGAAATAACCCTCAATGGCTTTCTCTTCAAATTTACCCGCATCCCTCTTCAGCATAGTACAAGGACACCCAAAAGGTTCCAAATACTTTAAGTTAGGCTTACGATTATTCAATAATTCATAACTGGTCTTCTTAAATCGTTTAACAGTTAGAACTCGATTGAGTGTAAAACAAGCTGAATTCACTGCCTCATTCCAAAATTGAACGGGAAGCTTAGAATCAGCAAGCATAGTTCTTGCAGCTTCAATCAGGGTTCTATTCTTTCGTTCAGCAACGCCATTTTCTTGAGGTACATAAGGTGCACTATATTCACGGTGGATTCCCTTTTGGATACAAAAGAAATCCAACATAGTGTTTTTGAATTCAGTTCCATTATCACTTCGAATCCTCCTCACCTTTTGTTTGTAAAGTGATTCGATTTTAGTAATAAGGTTTTGTACCAAAACAGGCGTTTGATCTTTCGAGCTCATAAATAATACCCACGAGTATCTCGAATAATCATCAGTCACAACAAGACAATACCAGTCTCCAGAAATACCCGCACGATTCACTGGACCGAACAAATCCGTATGAAGTCTTTCTAACGGAGTATCAATGGAATTGAATACCTTAGGTGGGTGCGATTTCTTCTTTTGTTTGCCCTTCTTACAAGCAACACAATGATCTGATAACTTAAAATTTTTCAACGACACCCCCTCAACCAAATCGTTCGCCATTAAATAATTCATCTTTCTAACGTGTATGTGACCCATTCTTCGATGCCAAAGTACTGAGTCTTTCTCTGTTGCTTTCGAGACAAAACACGTTTCGATCGATGTTGACACAATAGAGCTCATATTCAAGACATAAATATCATTTGATCGTGGTGATCTCATGACAACCATGTCCTCGGGAATCACGTATCCTGGTTTCAGAATAAGACACTCTTTATCAGTAAAAACGGTAGTGTATTTCTTATCACAAATCTGTGACACACTCAATAAGTTATTATCAACTTTATCACAATAATTTACTTTCTTAAATGTAATCTTCCCATTCGACACTTCACCTTCTTGTGTGATCATACCCCCAGAATTCCCAGCAAACGCCACATAACCCCCTTGAATATTTCTCACATTTGATAAGAGGTTGAGATTTCCAGTAATATGGCGAGAACATCCGCTGTCCATAATCCAGTTTTCACCAGAAATGGTCTTGGATGAACCCTACACACAAACAAAAGTGATCAGTTCAAAAAGGCAGCCCAGGCCTCGGTCTTGGGCACCTCTTGATTTTCTTGGGAAAAATTAACTTTACATGCATTCATTTGTTGTTCTGCAACTTGTGAATAAGTTGCAGGTTTCTTTGACTTTCGTCTTAGATACGCTGCCTGAACCACATTTAAATTTCATGCTTACACAAAGGAGCAGTTGGAATAAACTTGGATTTAACTTGACCATGAGTCTCATTAACATGAACCACCTTACGAGGATTCACATTAGAGAACATAATATGAGTATCATCAGCATACGACACAGGTCGTTTCAGAATCTCCTTTACCACAGGAATCGGATTGGAATGGTCCTTGATAAAAGGATGAAGATTCTGCTGATACTTCTGACTACAATCCCTCACAACATGACCAAGTTGACCGCATAAGAAACAACTTCGCATGTCTACACGATGTTGTTGTGAGATATTTGGAATGAATGATGCAGAAGGTTGATGACGACTCACATTCTTAGTCATGCTCTTAGCAAACTCATCAGATAATTCAGATTTCTTCTTTAGGTAAAAATCTAAATTAGAACAGTTCGAAAAACTTTTTAGTGTATCTGTCCCAGTTGACTTCACAAAGTTAATTTTCTTAGCTTGTTTTAAAAATTGTTTTGCCTTAGTCAATGGATCAGATTGAACTGATGTTTTTGCTTGAGCATACACACGTTCAAGTTCTTGAATTTTTGAAGTTTCATTGACAAAAACACTCTCAATAAGTTCAGGTTTGATAATACTTATTGGAATATCTTTTTCAGTGAACATTGTATCCATTCCTTTTTAACTTAAAAACTCTAGCAGCAGATGACTTAGATCTAGAAGGATTAATTAAACGCATTAAATCCTCATCAGAAATTTTCATTTTTTCTGACTTCTTTGCATTAAAAACTCTAGCAGCAGATGGTTACTGATCAACTCTTAACAAAGTTAAGACTGATCAGCAACGAAGTACCTTAACGAATGAGGTGAGTGTTTTAGCGAATCAAAAGTCAACTTAACAAGTCAACTTAACGAATCACAAAGGATTTGTTTAGTGAATTAGACAGTAATCAGTAATGAATCGCCAAAATAAACTTAGCGAATCACTAAGGAATGCGTAGCGAATCAGCTACAGTGGATTAGCGAATCACACTATAGCGAATCAGGTTGTTACAACCGTTTGTAACAAACTCTGACACCTTATGCCACGTGGCAAAGGTTGTTAGGACACAAATTCCAAGAACACGTGTCACACGAATCGGTTAATCTAGATAGCGAACTAGATTACGCGAATCATTAACTCACACGAATTGGTTAACGAACTGGGTAACGAAGTAACATAGTTGATAACGAATCACCGTGACACATATAGTGAATCACCAGGAAGAAGATAACGAATCAAGTTCATCTTCAAATCTTCAAACAATTTTTCCAGAAATTTTGAAGATCAAACCCAGAAATACCAAATTTGTAATACTCTTTCAAATCTTAACCAAATCGTACAAGTAACCTATCAATCTTCTCGTAATCAAATTCCGAATCCAATACACATCATCTCGTAACCGATTAACATCAATAGCCAAACCAATTTTGACCAAAACACAACCCTGTTTCGGACTTAAACCGAAATCAATACCAAACAACACAAATCCAAACCACACCTCAATTCCTCTAATCCGAACCTCTACAATACCTTAACCAACACGAATTCAATCCAATTCGTCCATAATTCAACCAATTCAAACCAAATTCGATTCAAAAACGTTGCTCATGGGTGAATGTTTTGGAACCGTGCCATTTTTTTTGCCATTCAAATTAATTGTATAAGAGCGAACTAATCGTATAAAAGCATGTGTGATATCCATAATCCAGGCGATGTGAATGTACTCACATTTTCACGTAGGTGTCACGTAGACATATGTGAACTTACTAAAATTGTGTAAGGTATTATGAACATGAGCTGGAAGGAGATGGTGGCGTGTAATATTCTGGTTGGTGAAGAATCATGCCCATTCATGGGGGCATTACACACAACCTAACACGGATAATCGGAAGGGCAAGATCAATGAAAATGGCCTGAAGATGCATATGGTGTTTCTACGGATTCATGACAAGACAAATTTTATTTAGTGTCTATGAGTCATTGGTTTTATATGTCATGTCATGGAACCAACATATTCTCATGGAAAGTTTAGACGGGCCGTCACCCAACTCTTGAGGCTCTATTTAGACTCGATATCTAGGTTGATTCAATAGTTTGTCCGTCTATATGGAAGGGGTGAGGAATCGACTTGCCATGTTTATAGCATCACGTGTTGAGGCGACCCTAGTGTGACAACACATTGTAATGTGTTGTGGTATTTCTTAAATTTTTACATTTTAAGTCCAGGAACTCTTAAGCATTTATAAAATATCAGCCATAGTTCAGCATAAGCAAAAATTATCATAGTGGAATGTTGCAGTGCACTTGGAGGGCGAAAAATGAATTACTTTTCTTTAACAAACCGATAATGGTTAACAAATTGATAAAATACGTTAAATCATTGGCTTTCCTTTATATAAAAAACGGCTCCCTATTGAAACCATTAAATTTGATTGATTTTTGTAATTTTATACAATAATCTCATTTTCGTTTTCTAGTTTCTTGCTAGTTGGCTTTATCTAGTGAAAAACGATATTAAAAAAAATCAAGTTCACACACACATCCACCGCCTCATATGTTCTTTACATGAGGTTGAGTCATCTCCTGGCTAGGTGACGTCAACATGGCACAACACATCTTACTGTTTTTTTCAATAAAAAATGAATAAATGTTTCATTTTCTCCATAACAAATATCATGTGGTTTTCAACTAAAGTTAATTTTTTTTATCATTTACACGTAAGACGATAAAATAAATATTTGTAACCTTCTAACTCAGTAACTTGTATATGTGTTATAATAAATAAATAAATGGCGTGATTCTATTTCATATGCATATATTTATTTCGGGTACACTATGAAATTCTCTTTTCATAAATCTCACCTTATAATTTTGAAATTAATAACCTAATGGTTTCTATGGTAGAGGTGGTAATTTTGACCCAAAGTCTTTAATATAGGCCATTTTGGGTTATTTTAAAATTATTATGGGTGGTTTTGGGTAAAATATTTAAGTCAAGGTGATGGTTCAAAACGGGTTATAAAATCAAAGCTTGCGGGTCATACGGGTCGGATTGGTTTAGGAACAATCAAACACCAACGATCAATTTCAAGCATACACTTGGTATTACACCATTGATCAAATTTGAGAAGAAAGAAGAAGCATCAGTTCATCTTTGTCACTGCCATTTTCCCCTTTTCTCTCGATTTCAAGCACATGCTTAGGTCATAACCCATTTTCACCCGCACATGTTTGGGCCATAACCCGTTTTGACTGGCAAATGTTTAGACAATAACCCGTTTTGACCTGCACCAAATATGACCCGTACACGTTTGATCCGCACCCATTTTAACCTGCAGCCATTTTGACCCGTGACCCGACCCAACCCACCCATTTTGCTAGGTGTAGTTTCTATGGGATGTGAATATTTCACCTTTAATCTATTATAATTTTTATTAAAAACTTTGTAAAAAAATAACACCATTAATCCGTAAGTTAAACAGTGGCTAACCTTTTCCGTCAAAAAGTAAAGCTGTAATTTTTTTTAACGATCAACAAACACTGACTTGCCTAGGTACTTTGTACGAGGTAACCCAATGGCAAAAGATCACCGCCAGCTAGCCCAGTCCCGACGTACGTAGCCTAAGCGCACTAAATTATCTCCAGTTCTGAGGAAAACTCACCCGTCCAGAGGCCACTGGTGCATGATGATAAAACCAAGCATCCTCAGGATCACACACAAAATCACAAATATCATTGTCGTTTTCATTGAGCTACCATACCCCTTTAAAATATTGTAAGTGAGAATCAAAATTGGGTCTCAAGTAAAAAACTCCACAACAATAGAAGTTGTAGTAAAGTTTTAATTAATTCATAATTATATTTCATTTGCGATTTTAAAACTTATATCTGAATATTTAATTATTTAGTTTTGTTTTCTTTTTTACAACAGTTATTTAGTTTCCGTATGGTTTGTAAACAAGTTCTAATACGAGTCCACTTTTTGATGGGGAATGGGAGTAGTAATTAATGCTGCGGACTTCCTAGCGAAAGCTAGTAGTAATGTTTAGATTTTTTTTTTAAATAAATACATCATTTGAAACATTTAAATCTACACATTTATGTTTTTTATTTAACGGTATTTAAACGGATATGATTTTTTTTCTAACGTTATTTATCTAACTCCGATTGTCTAATAGGGGTCCGTATATAAGGTGTATATTATTTCGAAGACACACACCAAGTGAGTGTCGATGCTAAATGGAAACTTACAAAACACCGATTGTCTGGACAAACAGTTTACCGTAACTGCCTAGACAAACAGTTTACCGTTTTTATATGTCCAACCCCTATAAGTTATTGAGAAGAGATTGTATGTTTTTTATTGAATGTGCTATTTTGATTTGTGGCAAGTTACCAATATTTTTTATTTGTTTACTAGTAGATCAACAAAAATAGTTATCATTGATGAATTAAGCACTTTGTGATATGTCAACGAAAAATATATTGTAGATCTATTGGTGATATTATCACCAATTAGCTTCGGATAATATCCATCTACTAAATAATAAACAATGATTGTTCTACATAGTATGATCATCAGCTTACCACCTCAAATATGTTTCATCCTCAGATGGTCGGACCTTAGTCGTGACCCGACATCAAAGGGAGACAACCCAAATTTATGATTGTCCCTATCACTCACTTCTCGCTCGACGCTCGCTTGAAAAAGTTCGGGCTTGAAAAATGCTTGATCAATTTTGTACTCGGTTGTTAACGAGCCGTTTGACTTTGTTAAGTTTGTGACTAGTCAAACATAAGCAAAAGCCCACTCAGTTTTACTCGGCTCGTGAATAACCCTAGGGTGATAATGGTTAACCTCAAATGTATTCATAATTATATCACATTTGCCACAAAATATAATTATTTGATTTTCTTTTTCTTTCTTTTTTTAAGAACAACACGATAAGGTTGAAAGTTTAATTATTCAGTTTCCGTACCTTTGTAAACAAGGTCAAATTTTAGTTCAACTAGTCTTAGAAGCCGTGTCACAAACGGGATAATTCAAATATAAAATTATAAGTAAAACAAAAAATTACATAGCATGTATGAAAAAAATGTATTACATGTATGCTTGTATCTATACAATGTGTACATAAATTGATTTTATTTATATCACAAAATGATTTTTTAAAATAAACTTAATAAAAAAAATGCCGTGCAAAATCGTACCCGATGATGCTTCTTTCCATTAAAAAATTCATTCTCGGTGTCATATATGTATAATTGAAAAAATTTTGGTTATGAACCAATTTCGAAAATAATACTTCTCATACGATTGTAGTTCTAACCATTCAGCCTAAATACAAAAGAGACGTTACATTTATTGATATATTTATCAATTTACCACCCATCAAAGGAAAGTAGGATATTAAATTGTAGCAATGGATGTTTTTCAAGAACTATGTTTTTCTGAGCTACACCATAAAAACAATTTTGATAAATTTCAGGGGCTTCTCGACTTTGTCATAATGACAACATAAAAAGTAACATGTTTACCCATTTAATTTTGTAAATATTTTGTTTCATTTGAGCATAGTTTTGCATGACATGCTTCCCATACAACGTTCTGATCACTATTGAAGGAAAAATTAATGTTGACATAAATATTTCAAATTTGATAAAAGTTAGAAGCATTGATAGGCATGGGGTGGCATGTCGAAAGTGTTCGCAATCTTTTCTTAAATTTTAATAGTTCAGGGAAAAATAGTCAATTTGCCAAATCCTGAACCTTTTGATTATTTCAAAAAATTCCCTTAAAATAAACTTGAAACCCGAATCATGTTTAAAATTATAACTTTCATACTTTTGACATTTTAAAGTTAACACTTTGAACTCATAACAAATTTGACGATAAATATATTTTGCATTCTCAAACTTTTAAAAATACTCAAAAAATTTCATTTTTGATCCTTAACAAATTTTGACCTAAATGTAGTTAACTTGTATCAAACATTTACCAACTTTTGATCAATAAAATCAAATTTAACTTTCCCAAAAACCCGAAACAATTTTTATTTGAGAAACATGATTTGTTGTTGATTTTTGGAATTCACCGAGTATTTTAAAATATATAGTAAAATAATATGTTAATATTTATATTATAAAAATATATAGATATTATATAAATATAGTGTAAAAGGAAAATGAATAATTATTAATTTATTACTTATATTAGGGTATATTAGTTTTGGAGAGAAAAAATTATAAGAATTAACTAAAACATGATAAGTGTCCTTATTTATTTTAATGATTACTTTTATGGGAAATGATGGTAGTATTAACGCTAGACTTCCTAGCGAGACGTTTCCATCTGCCGCAAATATACAGTGTATAACTTTATGTCACATCAGCCAAAAAGTTAAACTATACGATGCATATACAAGTAAACGTAACGTATACACACAGCGTTTATATGCTACATATACTTGTATACGTAGCGTATGCAAAACCCTGCCCATGCGTATAGTCAGTGATGGATCTAGTATTTTTTTTCTATGGGTTCACCTTTTTTCGATTATTGGATATTTCACAACCAAATGTTAAAATTTTTGGGTCAGGTCGGAGTGGGGGACATTTTGGCTGTGTTTATATAAAGAAGACCAAACGAAGAAAATACAAAAATTGATTTAAAGAAAACAAATGGTCAAATGAAGACCTAAATGACAACAAATTGTATGACTTGATATTTAGTGAACTTGCTAACTTGCCGATCTCACCCCATATGCCATGGGCGAGGCTCTTAAAACAAACTAAGAACACCTGAAAACTAAAAAATGCAATGCATTTACACTTCGTATTAGAACCTAGAAGGTAAAACTAGTTTTCATTAGCAACTAATTATAACCACACATACTTTTAACCTGTTAACATCATACAACTTATATAGATTTATATTACTACAAAAGTACTAAATGATGCAAAAATACAAGTAACAGACAAGTGGATCCAAATCCCTTGTGACGTTCAGTTTAGTTGCAATTGTAACATTAGAGCACTAGGTTACAAACACGTGTGATACACGGGTTAGATAAATAATATATTTATTTTGATTAATGAATATAAAGATGTATTATAAAGTAAAAAAAACTACAAATCATAGAAAATGAAAAAAAAAATACGTAATAGAGTTATCATAAATCTCTAAAGATTTTTTTATATACAAATGCTCCTTGATATGTATTGATATACACAAAAAAAATAATAGCAAATAATTATATCAAGAAATCATGTAAATACGTATTCTCTGAACATATAGAATCCTAGTTATTCTAGCACCATAAAAATGGTCATAATATATCAAAACACAAAACTTTCAAAGCTTTAGTAAATACATAAATATGCAACCTATTTTGAAATTTGTAACAATGTCGGTTACATTGTTATTAATGATGAATTTAATTTTCCAAATTAACTTATTTAATTTACTTCATTTAATTATACAAGTTGAATTTCAAAGAATGAACAAAAATAGTGCCAAATGGCACAAATATGGGCAAAAAAAGTGCCACTTGACACAATTAGATTTTTATTTATTAGTATAAAGATTCCCATCCCATTCTCTACTTTATACCAGGGATGAGCAAAAATCGGTACGGTATCGATTGGTACCGGTATCGAAATCGGTATCGATTTGGTATCGTCGGTACCAAAGTTTTGAGTTTTCGGGACCGGTACGGTACCGGTATTTCCCGAATTTTACCTTAAATACTGATACCGTCCCGGTACCAAACCGAATATTTCGGTACCGGTACCAAGATTTGGCGATTTTCGGGATCGGTATTTTCGGTACCGGTACCGAGCTTATCCCTACCCTATATTCATATATATCATATAATTACATTAAAAATCACTGTTTTTTCTCTCTCCTGTTTAATTAAATAATATTTTTTATACCTTTATCATTATCTTTTTCTTTTCTTCACTCACAACCACTTTTTGAAAATATTAAAAAATTATACGGTATGAACAGTGAAACCTCAAATTTAACTTTCCTCTGTAAATTTTCTCTCTGCTCTACTCACAACCACTCTTAACCATACCATATAATTTACAAATTCCCATCACATAATTTTAAAGAACAGACTGTGAATGCTCTTGGTGGTAAAATGAGGCAATATAAAGTTATTGCTTAGTGCTTACATGTGATATGAGCTGCAATAACTTGCACATACAAAGAAGCATACCAGAAACAAATTCCATTTAAATTAATACACCATCAAATGTGGAATCCATGACAAAACAAATAGCTAAACAAAACCAACTTAAAGTATTGAAAACAAATTGGTAGTAATGCAAACAAAGCAATATTAAGTTGTTAAAAAGAAAAAAATAAGACAATGATTCATTATTGGTTGCTGAAATATAAGCATTCATCTAGTTTAAGCATATCGAAAGTGAAATTGATCAGATTCTACGAAAAATCACCTAAAAATTAATAATTTGTGAGATATAAACTTCATGGATTGTTTTTCAAAAGGGTTCTGTGTTGGCAGCTTTGAAGCCCTAACCTGGTAGCGATGGTTTGTTTTCTAAACATAAATAAGTTTTAAAGAAAGGAAGAAAAATTATGAAGAAAATCGGGTCTATTAAGACTCGAAAGCATGACCTATTGATCTAAGACTACCCACTGTCACAACCCAACCCAACCCAACCCAACCCTTCAATTAAAAACTAATTTCTTCCTCTTTCACTTACACAACCCAACCCAATCTAAAATTTCACTCACATTCACAACCCAACCTAACATTCACAACACACCACCAGCAAACTCATATAATTTAATTAAATAACATTTTTAGGATATATAAATAATTTTTATACAACAAATACAAAAAGATAACATACAAATAAATAGTTACAAAATATATCATTAACATTTTTAATATAGTATGTATGCGGAAATAAAAAAAACCCGTATATGCGGTGGATATATATATACGCAGCGTATAAGGCAGAAGAGGGCTATACGCAGGAGGCGGACAAGGGGCTATACGCGGCGTTTAGAAAAACAACATATTCGCTGCATATGTTTATATAACTTGGTGTGCGTATATTAGATCCCTTTGATTATCCGGTTCAATTAATGTCACTGATTTGACCCGTGTCCTTTTGTTAGAAGGAATACGGAGGATGTGACCTATAGGGGGGCATGCAGATATATAACTTGGCGTGCGTATATCAGATCCCTTTGATTATCCAGTTCAATTAATTGTTTTCTTATTTTTGCAACGTTTTGATTTCCTATTTAGGATTTACCCTCTTTATTAACAAAAGAGAATCCCGGAAGTTAAACTCAAAACTTTGATGTTAGGAGACTTTGACTAGCCCAATGGGATTTACCCTCGTCTATTAAAATATTTCCTTTACATTTAACTTCACACACAAAATAAGATTACACACGTGTTAGTTAGTTTGTATCGCTGTATAATATAATATAATAGGTGTTTTGGCGCCAAAATCAGTTAGAAAAAAAGTCTTCTTCATTCTCTCGTTCGTTCGTTCGTTCGTGTAGTTTCCGTCTTCATTCTCCTTCGCTCTTAATTCTCTCCGGTACTGATTTTGAACTTTAAACCGAATTTTATCTGGTAGGTTTAATTGCAGATTCAATTAGATACGAACATCAATGAACGTTTTGTATGTAGATCGGATTAGGTTTAATTTATGTATGTTTAGGCACATTCAATTTGATATAATTAAACATGTTTAGTCTAATTCGAATATGAATATGAAGAAATATCACTAAAATGTTTTTGCATGATCGATCGTTTTGGATTTAGATCCACCGATTGATTCGTATTATGCTTCATTGAACTTTTATGTACAATATGTACCTGTTTGATTTAATTTGAATTTGAAGAAAAATATTTTCTGTTAGTACTAGATGTGATTGTATTCAATAGAATTTGTTTGATTTGATCATAGGGATGAATGAGCTCGGTACCGATGCCGAAAATCGCAAAATCTTGGTACCGCTACCGAAATATTCGGTTCGGTAACGGTACCGGTATTGAAGGTAAAAATTCGGGAAATACCAGTACCGGTACCGGTACCTATCCCAAAACTCAAAACTTTGGTACGGATTCGGTACCGACGGTAATTTCGGTATCGGTACAGTACCGGTTCCAAGTACCAAATGCTCATCCCTATTTGCTATGTTTCATTTGTTTGAATTCCTAGAAAATCGTGTAATTATCGAATTGATTATACAAAAGAATTTTGTTTTGATTTGTTCGTCTTCAGTTTAGATATACATACTAGTTAAATGCAGTTTTTGAAATTATACAAAAGAGATGTTTGATTTAATTGATTTAATAATGTTATGAATTTTTTTGTTTAGTTTGAACTTAGTAAGAAATTTGGTTAACAGTTTATATCTTAATGTTACATTTCTATTTCTCAGAGTTGATTGATTCAATAGAATTTGTTTGGTTCATGTTAGTATGAAAAAGTTTGATTAGTTTGAATACAGTAAGAATTCTTGTGCAAAGTATTTTTTAGAAGCAAGCAGTTTTATTTGTTAGGTGCAGATTCTGGTAATTAAGATTATATTTTTGTAGGCAATGGCGAATGTTGGTGATTTGAATTGGTTTAAGCACCAGCTAGGTGTAGGCGTTGGGGATGCTGTTCATGTTGTTTGTGACTCCAGTTTTATGAGGTGGTTCGATCACAACGGGGTGAACCCAATGCCTGAGTTGGAAGCTCTTTTGGATGCTAAAGTTACATTGGTAACCACTAGGTATGATCCAATGCTCAGGTTAATAATTTATTAAAGGACTGTTGTTAATGGAATGTTCTTACATTAGGTGTGCGCACGTCCGCTATGCGAATCAACGTTTAAAAAAGCATTTAGGGAAGATGTCTCAGTTCATGGCCAACTTGAATACTGTGTGTGGTCATGTAGTTCCTCGAAATCCCATTGATTGCATCCCGGAGTTGCGCAGACAGGCTGCGTTTCAGCGTTACTTCATTGGCAGTTTAAACAAGGCCTTAGCAAATCGTTATCGGCATCAGAATGTATCACCTGTCTTGAGTATTTTATGTTTAGTAGTTATGTTAGTATTCAACAAGTTATGTCTTTTGTTTTTATAGGTTATTGTGCCATTTGTTGGGACTATAAAAGGCCGTTTGGCTTTGCTTCCTCCTACTACAAGGCAACTTCAGTTGGGTGGTGTTCAAGTTGCGCAGGTAGTTCAGGAGGGTGAGTTTCCATTGGGAGAGAATGCCGGGGAGCAGGTGGCTGAGTTAGCTGTTCTGGAGGGTGATTTTGATCAGGAAGATGCTGTGGAAGAGGCTGCTGCGTTGAGGGATTCAAAACGAAAGGTTTGAACAACTGCCATTTCTTTTGGTTTCTTGCAGCTTAACAAGCTTTAACAATGCGTCTTTTTTGTTTGAATCTATAGGTCAGAGTTTTAACAAAATCAATGAAAAAGAAAATGCTGAAACGGTTCCTCTTCAAGCCCTTCAAGATGATCTGGTTTTATGGTTGAGGCGATTGCAAATCTGTAAGGTTTCGGTTGTTAATAATGAGAGTTTTTGTCTACTTTGATTGGTTTACTACTATGTTGTTTGAAAGGATTGATAACATGTTATGTTGATTCTACTGTCACACTTGTAAAAAACGGAGAAACTCAGTTTTATTGTCTATATTCTTCGTGTGGCACGAATTGGTTTTTTTCAATATGTTGAATAAACTAGTGGGAGCTAGTCTGTTTGTGCTAAGGTGTGGGTTTTCGGTTGGTATTACTATATACTACATATGCAAGTTTTGTTATTATTGATTTACAAGTTATTAAACACAAGGTACAACGATCTTTACTTTAGTTTTGACTTTTTATAACCCAAAAACGCACATGGTACAAAATTGGTTTGAATTTTTTAAACAACTATTTTTTTAACGGCCAACACTGAATTGTATAAATATTTCGTATGGCATAAGGCGGTCGCCAGCTGACTCAACTCAGCCGTATGGAGCCCTTAAGTGCACTTATCTGTAGTTCTGGAGAAAACCTACCTGCCTGAAGCAAATGTCTTGATAAATGTTAGGTTTTTCAGAAGAGAATCCATATGTTTGATTGGTTGAGGGCTGCCTAAAAAAATCTGAAAACTAGTTTTGTAGAGCTTGATCTGAATCTTTTCACAATGCTTTTTAAAAAATTCACCTCCACACCAGCAGTAAAATTTCTCATACTCAAGTTGTGCTGTCTGAAAAATGCATCATTCTGCAAAAGCATAAAGAGTATAACCGCATCAGCATAATTCTGTTAAGACAGTTAGTTGTCGTAGTTTACTTTTGTTGACTTGTATTGTACCTCTTTGTTGATCAACATAGTTATTCTATCTTACTATTACAACTATTTTTGCACTTCTGATAAACAAACTTCAGGCATCCGTTTAAATGAAAAAAAGTTGCTAAGTAGTTGATAATGTAAAAGAGTAATAATAATCACCTGGATATTCAACCACATTTATTTTCTTGGTTTCGTTCCAACTTCTTCAACAGAAAGGATATGGAGTTCGGGAGTCGATGTTCTGTTTTATTGTTCAATGTAAAAAATTATCATTAATTGCAAGACATGATACCATTCAAGAATTCAACTTTGAGAGATTTATAAGTACGAATTTGACTTACAGGGGACATTTTCTAGATCATTGAGTGAGAAGTCAACAGGAAACCATCCTTTCACGGGTACACCATTGACAGCAAAGCAAATCCCAGTTTCATCTTTAGTTAATTGCACATCACACCACAAGATCAAATCGGATACACTCATCGCCTTAAAACTGGAGTCAGGGAATAATCCTGAAAAACCACCTCGTGCTACAACTGCAAAAACAGAACAACTTGCATATCAATAATCCTGAAGTACCACTGCAGAATCATATATTATAATTCAGTGAATCAGTTTATTGCAAGGCATTGACTACTATGGGTGCAAACAAGCATCTGCACGCGCGCTAGTTGAGATCAGATCGAAACAAGCTGAGCCCGAGCCCGTGCTTTATGTATTCTTAAGTTCTAACTATTTTGTACTTGTATGCATTAACTTTACAATGAATAGCCTGGCTTAGTCTCGTTTAATGTTTTTCTCAACATATATATAAAAACAACTCAAATGCATTTAAGTTTAAAATAATTAATAAATAAAAAACAAGCCAAGCCCAAGCAAAAACTCAAGAGCCGAGTTCGAGCTCTCAGAACTGAAAACTGTCTATCGCAAAAATCAACCGTAGCCATCTAATCTCCTATTCACAAAATTAACTTAATATAACACATTTTCATAGTTAAATTCATAAGCTCCATTGTTGCTTAACAGTTTATGATCATCACATGTCCTCCTTAAACTCGAGCCCTGATTCAAAACTAAAACGCCTGATTATACATTAATAATCTCTGAAAATATTTGACAAAAAACACGTACAGTAGCAATGCGAGATGACCGAAAACAATAAGAGTAATAATAATAATAATAATAATATACCGCTTAATGTTTTCCATGCACTAGTACTGCTGTTTGTTTTGTAGATCGTCCGGCATCGCTGAAACAGACCGAGCAGAAAAGTAGTAGCCACCGGAGTATCCGCATATCGAGGCCTGAAGGAGACAGGACTTGATTTGATGACTGAATTAGTGTAGTGATGAGGAAGAAGATATAAGAAAAATGTTGCATGCTAAAAATAGACATATATTAATTTATTTTTCTATTAAATGCCACATTAATTAAATTAATTTAAAATAAAAGTGAATTTCCGCCTACACCTCAGCTTCACTGTAGGCACCAAACACGGTCGTCAACGGGGACGTTTAGACCATGCGTAGTGGAGGGAGTCGCTATTGGGGTGTTATACGTCATGTGACGTCACGCCATCGTAGGGGCTTTATGGCTAAAATGTGTGTAGTGGATGAATCCCTTCAAATCATTACATTATTATTATTATTTTATTTTATTTTATTACAAAAATAAACAAAAAACAAACCCCCAATCACCTTTCACCTCATTTCCCCTACAAACATATGAAATTTTAAACCCGAATCATGTTTAAAATTCTAACTTTCATACTTTTGACATTTCAAAGTCAACACTTTGAACTCATAACAAATTTGACGATAAATCTATTTTGAATTCTCAAACTTTTAAAAATACTCAAAATTTTCATTTTTGACCCATAACAATTTTTGATCTAAATGTTGTTAATTTGTACCAAATAATCTATTTACCAACTTTTGACCCTATTTAAGTTCCATAAAATACCCAAAACAATTTTCATTTGAGAAACATGATTTGTTATTGATTTTTGAAATTCACCAAGTATTTTGAAATATGTAGTAAAATAATATGTTAATATTTATATTTAAAAATATATAGATATTATATAAATATAGTGTAAAAGAAAAGTGAATAATTATTGATTTATCACATATTAGTTTTGGAGGGAAAAAATTTTAAGAATTAACCAAAACATGACAAGTGTCCACATTTATTTTAATTTATTAGAATATGTAGATTTTTTTTTTCTTTTCTTTCATTTCTTTCGAATCTTCCAAATTTGGAAGGATGGTGTTGCCCCTCCTTTCTTTGCTCAATTAATCCTTGAAACACAACTTCTTTTTATTGTTTTTTAATATAAAAACTCTAAAACACAATCAATTTTCGAGTCCACCAACGATATAACACATATCATAATTCAGAACCATATTTAGCACGCCCTCACCGATGGGGCAGTGGTCCGTTGACATAAACAAAACCTTTTAACACTTGAGTATGGAAAAGAGAGGACTTGAATTCAAGTCTCACGAACAATACGGTTTAAACGAAATTCGTCGTTTAAAAAGTGCAGGACATGAGCCACTTTTTATTAAAAATAAAATAAACGCTAAGGATACTCTCGTTAGTAATGGGAAATATACGAGTACAATACCGTTTGCAAAATCGAATAAAATGAATACAATATACAAGTTTTCATATTCAAAATTGATAAAATAATGTGCCTTCATCACATCAAATACTTAATGTAATAGCTTCATCTTGTGTCTTCGTCTCATTGGTCATCGACTAAGCTCCTTGAATCGAGTTTTCTTGAACGATCTTTTGTGCAGTCTTTAACGAGAGCTTGATGTGTATCTTCTTGTATGATCCTTTGCTACAAAAAACGAACAAACTAATGTTGACAGTTGAGGCTGAGGCATATGTTCAATACGCTTCCTTAAAACAGATTTCGCGTCTCTACATAAGACAACACGTTTGTCTCCCAGGGTACAGCAACTGAAGCA
Organism: Bidens hawaiensis; assembly: GCF_021521415.1. NCBI lineage: Eukaryota > Viridiplantae > Streptophyta > Magnoliopsida > Asterales > Asteraceae > Bidens > Bidens hawaiensis. The sequence goes on from NW_027491014.1 coordinate 2,975,189, forward strand.
GTTTGTATTGCCGGAGATGTTCACGAGCCTAGGTTAAATTAGGTAAATTGTAGTGTTAGAACTTGTGGAAAAAAATAAAAAAGAATGAAAGGGTAGAGGAATTCAATAGAGAAACTCATCTCCATATGTTCTCTACATATGGGTTTTCAAAGCTTTCTTTCTTCTTCACCAATAACTCTTCATGCATGCATGCATTTTTTTCCTTGAATTTTCTAGCTTCTTATTTTTCTAGTATCTTTCAAATGAGGCACATAGCCTACTATATATACAAGAGTTAAAGACTTAACTCTCTAATAAAACTCATCAAGTATTATAAAGAAAACTCTATTCAAGAGTTTCGGTGTTCGTACGTAGGGTGTGTGAATAACCAAAGGGTGTACGATCGTATAACCCCTGCCATACTGTGTTTTTGTTTAGTCGTCGTTGAAGCCTATCAACGAATTCATAGCTGCAATCCTCATCGTAACAATTTCTATATTTCTTTTGCTTATTAATCTAGATAGCGAGGCCATTATATATAATTTTATCACCATTAAGATGTAATTAATTAGTTATTTACTACATACAGGGGTGTATTGTTGGAACAATTATCTTATGCACAAGCAAGTGGAAGAGTCCTCGTCTGCTAAGATTCAATGAAGAACTCTTCTTCATATATCTACTTCCTCCCATTATTTTCAATGCTGGGTACGTAGGCGACCTTTAATTACCAGTTACCAATTAGCATGGTGGTTGTTGTAACTAATTTAAATCTTACTTTAAACAGATTTCAAGTGAAGAAGAAACAGTTTTTCCATAATATCATACTGTTTGGAGTTGCTGGGGTTCTCATTTCAACTTCTATAGTTGCAGCTCGAATTATTTATGATCTCGGCTTTGGCTTGTTTACGGTACTACGAGCTCAAGCCAAGCCGAGCTTAGGCTCATTAAAGTTTTTTCTAAACATGTATAAATATAATTAGAAACGTATATAAATAATTGTTAATTCATAATAAACGAGCCAAGCCCTAGTGCTCTAGTTAGCTTTAGAAAAAGAGCCCAAACTCTCGTAACTCAATCTGAGCTCGAGCCTAGTCGAGTTTAGGCTCATTTAAGGTTTTTCTCAAAACATATTAAAATTATTAAAAACAAGCCGAGTCCGAGCTTGAATGAGTCTAATAAGGTACTAACCCAAGCTTAGGCTCATTTAAGGTTTTTCTCAAAATATATAAAAATAATTAAAACGAATATAAATTACTTAATTAATAATAAGCGATCCGAGCTCAAGCTTGAAAAACGACTCACTGGCCGAGCTTTAGTAAAGAGGTCGAGCTCTCGTACGTCAAAACGAGCTGAGCTCGAGCATAGTCAAGCTCAGGCTTGGCTCATTTACAATGTTTAATCTTTTCTTTTATATTTGATATTTGGTGTATGGTGTGCTTGGTGTTGTGTAGGTAGATGGTGGTTGTTTCCAAAGTTAGGGTTTGATGGCTTGTCTATCAGCGAGTATCTAAGTATGATAATCTGTCAAATCATTTTTTTAGTAACCCTTCGATTGATAGCGGGTCACTCAATGCAGAACCAGTTTTAAGTAGAGAACTGCGAGAACCCCGTAACAGTTTGTACCTATTGCTTTAAATGTTATACGGTTCTCACTGTCCTTTACTTGAAATTGGTTATGCACTGAGCGCGCTTCATGGCTTGTAATTGTTGTAACTTGTAACAATTAACTGTACTTTAAGGTATTGGGACTATTTTCTCCTCGACAGATACTATGTGTACATTACAGGTTGGTCAGCTTATATTTAATAGGTGCCTTATTACAGTGGCGGAGCTAGGAACTTTTTTTCATAGGTTCGGAATTTTTTGATGCTTAATTTTTTTCCGATGTCAACATTTTCGGGCTCGAATGGTTCGAGTCAGGTTGATCATTCGGTTAGATAAATAAAATGCAATATCACTCTCATAATAAAATTATATCGTTAGCATTCAATAAAATACAAAGTCATTAAATAAAAAGATATTGCATATTATAATTATTCCTTACGTATTTTCATGTTTTGAAAAATATCTTCAATCGCGGCTTTGAAAAGAACTCATTCTCAAAATAACACATACAATACAAGCATCATTCATATAATCGTCACCAAAATGATTACACAAATCCGACTTCGCATGCTTCATTGAAGAAAAACATTTCTCAAACGATAGACCAACAGGTATTGGTTGTTGGTGATGGTTAAAACCTTGAGGCAAACGGCGAAGACGATAAAGCAATGGTCATCTAGTTGATAGAAAGAAGTTGATCGGTTGCTGAGTTGGTGGCTGATGTTTTTATTTGTTTATTTATATATTCTTTATTTAGGTATTATGTTTAGTAATGTTAATTGAGTTGGGCTTATTAATCCATTCTATGAGTATTTTGGGTTTTTATTAATCTATATATGGGGTAATAGGGTCTTATTGGCCCATATATATTGTTTGTTAATAATTTTTATAGTTTTTTAAAAGCTTTTTATATTTTATAAAAAGAATACTCGTTACTAAAAAAATATAACCAAGAGGAGACACCTTTTCTATACAGCTTAGTTTTCGGTGAAGGAGTAGTAGATGATGCAACGTCGGTTGTACTCTTCAATGCGGTTCAGAAAATTGTTGCAGATACACTTAATGTCCAGACAACTCTTCGGATCTTTCTAGATTTTTTATATCTATTCAGTACAAGCATAGTTCTTGGCATTGCAGTTAGTTCAATTTCTTGTTCTTTTAATTCAATGTTAAACTCATAAAATATCCATATGAAACATTTTGGGCTCCACTTGTTTGATTTTAAACTTCTTGAGGATCTCAAAATTTTGTTATAATCGTGTGTAACCAACAATCTATATGACTTGTTTTCTGTAGGCTGGCTTTGTGACAGCATTTATTCTTAGAGGCATGTCCTTTGGCAGGTTAACACTCATAATTGCACAGTGGTTAATTACACCTGTAAGTTTTCCATTCCATAAGGCCTTGTTCTTGAGTTTTTTTAAAGGAGGGAAAGGAAAGGAAAACTAAGGATAGTTAAAAAATGGGTGTTCTTGAGTTTTTTAAGGATGGAAAGGAAATGAGTAGGAGGAGTTAGGAGGGATTAAATTGATGTATTTTCCCAATGACTTATCCTCTCACAAATGGGCGGATAACTAAGGATAAAAAACCAAATTACAATATTACCAACTAATCTTTTCATCTTCTTCATTACTTCAACCCATTTTCTCCTTCTTTCTCTAACGCCTTTGATTCTATCAAAATCGCTGCCTTCAAAATCGCTGCTATCAAAATCAAAGGCTCCAGGTTTGTATTCATCTTATTCTTCATTATTGCTAGATTTCTATCGTAAACAAATAATTTCATATGTTTGACCCTTTGCAACATTCGGACTTTGATATTTAATAAGTGAACTGCATCAGAGGTTGTAAATATATATCTCCTTTGACTTTCTATGATCCTTTAGTTGAATAGCATCATTAGGTTATTTTTATATGTTATAAAGATAAACCAATAGAGGTGTGTGTACAGCGAAACATGTGATTGCATCTCAAATAGTCTTTGACTTTTCAACACATTATCACAAACAAACCAAACAGAGATACATGCTATCATTTTGTATGTGATGGGTTAAGCTTGTTATAAGTATTATAAGTAGTTAATAATGGTTTTTTATGTACTTGTATTATAATGGTTTACATAGAAATATGCTATACTGAAACATGTTTTGATCTTGTTTTTATAATGGACGATAACCTATTTCTTGCGGTGAGACGACACCATTTAGCTGTCGTTCATTTGGTTTGTCTAGTGGTAGCTCTTATAGCACATCATACACATCGCAGTGAAAATCATGTTAGGGGAGAAGAGATGTTACATCGACGACGAGTACGTGAAGAGATGTTGCATGAACTTGCAATAAGTGGAAAATGCTGACAAATAATTCGTATGAGTGAGAATGCATTTATGATATTATGTCAAAAGTTAGAAAGTGATGGTGGTCTCCGATCAACTCAACGTATGACTATTGAAGAACAAGTTGCAAGATTTTTGCATATAATTGGAAATGACTTTAGAAATCGTTTCGTCTCTTGGTTTTATTATCGATCTGGGTCAGCAACAAGCGTGCATTTTCATAGAGTCTTAAAAGCAATTATATCATTAGAAGACCAGTATCTTATTCAACCTATCGGTGATACTGTGCAAAAACAAATTCAAGAGAAAAGAAGATTTTATCCATTTTTTAAGGATTGTATAGGAGCAATTGATGGAACACATATTCGTGTGAAAGTACCTAGTAAAGATGCTCTGAGATATCGAGGTCGGAAAGGATATTCAAATATCAATGTATTAGCTTCTTGCACATTCGATTTGAAGTTCACATATGTTTTAAGTGGCTGGGAAGGCACAACGTCTGATTCAAGAGTCTTAAAAGATGCAATTACTAGGGAAGATAAATTAAATACTCCAGATGGTAAATTTTATTTAGTGGATGGCGGTCTACCACTCAAAAGTACACTCATAGTACCTTATGGAGGTGTTAGGTACCATTTGAAGGAATACTCAAAACGTGCACCTCAGAATCCAAGAGAATTGTTTAACCTTTGACATGCATCATTAAGAAACTCTATTGAAAGGGCGTTTGGTGTTTTAAAGAGAAGATTTCCAATAATTAGAAGTACAACCGAGCCGTTCTACTCATGTGAAACACAATCACATTTATTTTTGGCTTGTTGCATTCTTCACAATTATCTACTTGAAGTTGATCGTGATCGAGAAGTTGAAGATGAAGTTGCACAAGAGGTGTTAAATGCCACACAAGATGTAGAGGATCATGCTCCAAACGCCAGATGATAGAGGGGAAAAAATAAGAGAGTCTATAGCAAATGAAATGTGGAGTCAATATTTGTCGCATTCAAACAATGAAATTAACATGTTTAATTAATTATAAGCTATTTTGGAGTTTTTGGAACTTGAAATTTGTTAATCATAGATATTGTTGGGCCTTTGGAAACTCACTGTTATTCAGTTTCTTTATGAAAATGTTAGTGATAATTCAGTTCTTTATGAGATTTTTATATTTGGCTATTATTAGTATGGAGCAAAATTGTTGCTGGGATTACACTAATGACAGAAATGGTAATGGGTATTATTAGCATATGGATTTGCTAGTTGTATACTTTAGCATATATTTGTTTCTTATAATGAGTGTTTATGTTAGACATTTTATTAATAATACATATTTGTGAATAAAACTCTCATATGTTTATGCAGGAATTAGCCATGAGCAAAAAAGATGGAACGTCCACAAGATTTCATGGACCACTCCAATGGACACCACATTTTTGCAGAGGAAGAAGTCTGGGAATAATTGATCAAGGTAGACCTTGCATATAGTTGGACATTAATTTTTTTTAATTAACCTTTATCTGTAATTTTTATGATTTTGTAAACAGGAGAGTCCCGGAGCTGCAAAATGGAGGGATAAACCAATTCTTCATTACCACGAGATGCTAGAGTTGTTTGCCAAAGATAGAGCTGCAGGTTCTAGAGCAGAAACTGCAAAAGAGAGAAACAAGAGACTGAAAGAAAATGATCATACACCGGAAACAATTGATGAGATTGATCAAATGGTGGAAACCAACGATATTACCTTGGAGAATATCACTAGTGCAGACGATATTCATGTTGTATCAGAGACACCTAATTCGCAAGCCAAGTATCCAAGTTTTTCGAAGAGTAAGAAAAGAAAACTTGAGAAGGATGATGAATTTACAACAACACTTATGAGTTCAATTAACAATGTTGCTGATGCTATTGGTAAAAGCACAAAGGTATTCAATCAAATTTTAATATTACTTTTTTTTTCTAAAATTTATATATTTATCTTCACATGATTTCGTTGCCTAATACATGTTGTTTGTTACTATTTTATGATTTATGCAAGGTAATGGAAGGTTCTCGTGCACGTGTTTACTCAGAGGAGGAAACCTACAAAGAGTTGGAGATTATGGGCATAGTGTCAGAGGAGGAAATCTTCGATGCATATCTTTTTTTGGTTGAGCGTCCGGAAAAAGCACAGGCTCTTTTTGGTTGTCCTCTTAACAAGCGGGTGAATATATTACGTAGAATGATGGGAGCATGAGAATGAGATTTGAAACTTGTTTTGAAACTTTTGATTAAACATGTTTTTTTTTTGGAAACTGAATTGAACTTTTTTGGCATGTTGCATTTCTTGTTAAAACTAGTTGGTTATTTTTTGGAGACGTTATTGCTTATTAAAAAGTGTGTGTTTGTTTTTTTAATCCATTATGAATGAGGCTTAAAATTGTAAAAGTGTTATTTTCCTTTTCTTTCCATCCAACTTAAGAACATAGTTATCCTTTCCTTTCCTCTAATTTCCTTCCAACTCAAGAACACACCTAATTAAAAAATTTTTCCTTCCATTCCCTTCCCTTCCCTTCCCTTTCTTATCCTTCCATCTCCTTTCCTTTTCTTTCCTTGGTTAAAAAACTCAAGAACAAGGCGTAAGAGCGTTCGTAACCCTATATCCATATATATCATATAATTACACTAAAAAACACTGTATTTTCTCTCTCCCGTTTAATTAAATAATATTTTTTTTATACCTTTATCATCATATTTTCTCTCTCTTTCACTCACAACTACTTTATGAAAATATTAAAAAATTATACAGTATTTACAGTAAAACCTCAAATTTAACTTTCTCATATAAATTTTCTCTCTCCTCTACTCACAACCACACCATATAATTTGCAAATCCCTCTTACATAATTTTAGGGAACGGATTGAGAATGCTCTAACAGTACAAAAACAATTTTCAAACCAAAGTCTCAAGATATAACTAAATCATTATTACATATAACTAACATTTTAATTAATATAAGAACATCACATAAAATTCACATGAGGAAGTAATCTTATTTATTTAATCAATAAACAATCATAACCCTAGCATGACATCCAAACCTTGAAAGACGTTAAAAAACCAATCCACCTGTTCAATGTCCCTCTCAACTTGACCACTTGAATTCATCCAACTTTGATAGACATCTAATTGCTTATTATAACAAAGCGAGCTCATCTTAAAAAAAACTATACACAGATAAGAAACACTAATTCAATATTAACTGTGATGGCTTACTCGCAACCTTATACAGCACACAATGCATGCACTGTTAAACGGTAAGGCATCATCGACTTTCATGGGTGGATAGGTTTGATCTCGTGGGGAGGCTTTGGAGGAGGTCAAGATAGTTAAAAGTATTTTAAGTATGTTATGGTTTACCTGTTATCTATGTTTATCTTTCTAAGTTTGTTTCTCAAATCAGTATAAGTATTTGAATTGAGTTGGGAGTCTTGTAAGGGTCTATATAAACCCATTCAGAATCTTTATTTTTGTGTGTTATATTTCTTTTCAGTTTTAATAATAAAGAAAAGAGTCGCTCTTGAGTTTGAGCAGAGATAGGTTCTTGTGTTTGGTTTTCAGTACTTGGTTTCACTTGTCCCACGTTTAACAAGTGGTATCAGAGCCAATCACCGAAGACGTTCGTTCGTATCTGATTCTTTTGATTGAGGTCTAGCCCGTGGGATTATTTTCACGATTGATTGCTTGTTTAAGCGATTGATTTGGCTGTAGGTTAAAAGAATCATTAGGTGAAAAGGAGTTAGACCCGAGAATCATGTCGGAATTCCAAGTCGTAGGAGGTGTGAAGAAATTGAACAATTCGAACTATAACACGTGAAAGACGTGTATGAAGTCTTACCTTCAAGGGCAAGATTTATGAGATATTGTCAATGGAGAAAGCTTCGTGGAACCAAGGAATGATGTGAACGGGGCTATTGGGAAGTGGCGAGTAAAATATGGTAAAGCCTTGTTTTATCTAAAAACAACAATTGAAGAAGAACTTTTAGAACACATCCAAGATTTCGACACGCCAAAACCTTCATGGGATGCATTAGCCGCTTTGTTCTCTAAGAAAAATGACTCAAGGCTTCAACTGTTGGAGAATGAGTTGTTGTCCATCAGTCAAAAAGATCTTACGATACCCTAGTATTTTCACAAAGTAAAAACGTTGTGTCGTGAGATTGGCGAGTTGGATCAACAAGCGAGAATTGGGGATGCTAGAATGAAGCGAATTATTATTCACAGGTTGAAACCCGAGTTTAGAAGTTTTGTTGCAGCCCTGCAGGGATGGGCGAACCAGCCCTCTCTTGGTGAGTTCGAAAATTTGTTGGCAGACCAAGAAGCTTTGGCGAAGCAGATGGAAGGTGCAACGATTGGGTTGTCAAAAGATGTTGACCAAGCCCTATATGCTGAAAAGGGAAGAAACGGTTTTCGAGCAGGCAAGTTCCATAATCGAAAGTATGAAGGAAAACAGAGACCGTGGGTTAAGAAAGATAAAGAGAAAGAAGAAAGAACTGGAGATAAGAATAAAAATGTGGAAAATAAGAAATTTTTTTTCGGTGTTATAAATGTGGACGTAAAGGTCACATAGCGAAGATATGCTCGAAAAATAACCAGGAAGAAGGGAATAATACTCTTGTTGAACAAGATGATGAGTGGGATGAAGAGGCGTACTTCACTAAAATTGCCGATGCTCATGCATATTCGGCAATGGTTCAGCATAAGTCTAACAACCTTGATGATTGGATAGTTGATTTTGGGTGTTCAAATCATATGACGGGAGAGAAAGGTATGCTGTCTAATCCCATAGTATATGGTGGTAGCAAGGTTGTCGTTATTGCTGATAATTCTAGGCACTCGATCGCACATATCGGGAATGTAAAGTTTCCAGCCGAGTCAAGCAAAAATGAGCTAACCCTAAAGGATGTGTATCACGTACCCAGGATGAAGAAAAACGTGTGGTCGGTACCTCAACTCACTGATGCGGGCCATTACGTGTTGTTTGGACCCCATGATGTTAGAGTGTTTGATCACTTTGAAACATCAAGTAAACATGTTCTGCAGGAAAAGAGGAAGGAGACGATGTATGTATTGTTAGCAAAATCAGCATATGTTTAAAAGACTCCCAGCAACGAAAACGCTATTTTTGGCACCGACGCCTTGGGCACGTCGGTTTCGATAAGCTTGAAGTTATGAAAGGAGACCGTAAGAGATCTACCGGTTCGTGACGTGCACCCGGATCAAGTATGTGTTGGTTGTCAATTTGGAAAGCGAAATAGCAGCCGTTTGAATCATCAGACTTCAAGACCAGTGCTCCACTCGATATCATTCATACGGATGTCTTCGGAACAGTAAAATGTCACACCCTCAAAATCCACTAACGGAGTTTTACCGTCAGAGGGTGTGAACTAACAGGATCGGAATCATTAGTTATAATCAAACCATAAAAACGTTTAAATGAAAATAAGTGCGGAAGCGTAAAACCATAGAAACCAATGTTGCGTCACGCAGGACGACTTAAAAACCCAATGATAACAGTTTAAAATAAGTTTGCATAATTAAAAGTGTTTCAAGCAATGCATAATCCTAAACCGCGCGCCCGCCTCGGCTACCTGAGAATAACATACTAAAAGTGTCAACACAAGGTTGGTGAGTTCACAAGTTATATAAAAAATAAAGCGATTAGCGTTTGCGTCCAGCGTTTTGCGTTAAGCGTTTTGCGTTACAGCGTTTTGCGTTACTAGATAGTGTTATGTCAATTATATATCTATAGGTAGCTAGCCTATAAAACAAGTATCACTAAGTGTTCGACACCAAAGCTGACTGTTTATCAATTTGCCTTGCCACCAGGTCATCCAGACCATGGTATGTGTTTAGCCAAGATTACACCCGCTCGACATCCAGTCGAGTTTAGCGTTGGGTGGGGTTTGTCAAACCCGGTAGTACTACTCAACAGTGACTCGCTATTATCCAAATATTAACCGGTTAGATGTTATGAAGGACTTTTGTTATTGCGTTTGTGCCACTTAGTCTTTACAAGTGATATATAATCTATATTAACAAAATCTTAAATGCGTTTCGGAGTATGTTATCTCCCCCAAGTGAAAAGCGTTTAAAAAGTTTAAAAGGGGAAAGTGAAACTCACTGTTTGCGAAGAAATTCCCAAATTAAATCACCAAGATGCGCGTCACAGAAAAACTCTCTCTAGCGTTCTAAAACAACAAAGAGATTTTTCTAAGTGTCGGAATATTATCGAGTCTCTAGACCCGGCACATAATACCTATGCACATAACATGTTCCGTGTCTCGTTTGTGAATCGTGTGTGACTTTAACAAATGTATTTGTGATACATTACATGTGTAAGCATTATCTACGTGTCACGTATTCATAAAGTACATCACTAGCAATTACTCCCCGTAAGGGCATTTTGGTCAAATCATGACAATTAACTAGCCATTATTCCCCATAAGGGCAATTTGGTCAAATTATGACAATCAATTAGCAATTGTTCCCCGCAAGGGTAATTTGGTCAAAACATAACAATTATATAGCAAGTATCATGTTTCATGCATTTTCACAAAACTCAGCAGCTAGTTTCACCGAGACAGAAATTCTACTTGAAAGATTGTACTTATCACCGATCACAGCATCACAATTAATTTACCAAAAATCATCACAAAAGCATATATGTCTTAGGTTTCCAGAACATATTTTATTATATTTTTATTCCACATAGGTTTCACACAATCATCAAATCATTACAGCAAACTCATAACAGTCAAATTCATGCGCAACAGAATGTTATTTGAAATTCCCGTTAAACGAAAAATCCAATAAATGCAAGACCACTTGGGTTAGGTTCCTAACTCAATAAGTCAACTTCCAGAAGTTGAAACAACCCAATTGGTCTCGTAGTTCATGAGATATAACATTTACAACACAACCTAATAGCAGGTCTAACAGCTCAGCTTTGCACAATGTTTTTGTAAAATCATAAAAGTTAACTTCTACTTGTCCAAAAATTACAAGTTTATATTCTTTAGAAACTAGACTCAACCTAGTTTACTGTAGTACCAATAATCTCAACCAATATTCAACTTTACACCTCGTTACAGTCAATTTAACATCACTAACACATTCTGTCCAGAAACTGTTTGCATCCAAACTCAACATATTAACAATCTATGAACTATCATGCATTCATATAACACTCTAGACTCCATAAACACCATCCATGCACATCAATTACACATTACATACATGATTAGGGTTTTTGTTTGAACTCAAATCAAAGACACAACAATTTACATGTTACAAGATCCAATCTAGTTATCAAATCATCATCCAAATAACAACAATAATATTAACTATACACACACACAAAATCGGCTGCTAGGGTTTATAATTAACCCAACAAACATCAAAATCAAGTAGTAAGGATGTATAGGATAATCAATTATACCTTCCTAGCACCTAATTCTTCAATCAAGGGCTTGATTTCTTGGTGTATATGTGTGTATGGTGGACGGCAGCCGTGAGGGAGCAAGGGAGAGAGAGACCGATCGGAAGGTGTGGGGGAAAGAAAAGAATAGTTAGGGTTTAGTTAATGATATATTTATAAACATAACAAGTTACACTCAAGTCCCTCCACTTTCAATTGTTGTTTTTCTAACTTAAATAACTAGTTTACATCTTGAGTTAACGTTTATAACCATGTTATCACATAACACATAAGTCTAACACATAATTATCACATAATTATTGTTTTGACGTTTTTCGTTTATTCACCAATCGTTTGCGTTAGCTCGTTTGCGTTTCGGTGCAAATCCCGAAAGACTACACATGTAGTAAGTGTTAAGCGTCATTTAAACCCTAGTTTAAATGTAATGAAGTGTGCGTTATAGATTCAGTGATCTTAAGTTTGAATTGACGGAGTTGAGTTAACGGAGTTAACCTGAAATTGACGATTGTCACATCATTCCCATGTTAAAGAATTTTCGTCCCGAAAATTTGAGTCAAGTCGTGACGAGTGTCTGAAAAAAGTAAGAAAAATTTTCAGTGTGTCATATCATCCCCTAGTAGAAAGAAATTTCGTCCCGAAATTTAATTCATACCTCCGGTGATTTCTGACGGTTTGCCGAGTTTCGCGGTTTTCTGTGTTTGGTTAGCCCTTCAAAAAGGTGAGGATACTTTTTCATCATTTGATCCTCGCGTTCCCACGTGAACTCCGGTCCACGTCTTGAGTTCCAACGAACCTTAACGATTGGAAATTTGCTGTGCTTGAGCGTTTTGGTTTCCCAATCCAAAATCTCGACTGGTTCCTCAATGAAAAGTAACTGTTCATCAACTTGAAGTTCCTCCAAAGGGACTACTTGGGTTTCATCAGATAAGCATTTCTTCAAATTCGATACGTGGAATACATTGTGTACGCCACTGAGTTCCGTAGGTAGGTCCAGTCGGTATGCCACCGGACCAACGCGCTCAGTTATCCGGTAAGGACCAACATATCGTGGGTTGAGTTTGTTTCGCTTACCAAAGCGAACCACACCTTTCCAAGGTGAGACTTTAAGTAACACTTGGTCATTCACTTGAAATTTGAGAGGCTTTCGGCGCTTTTCGGCGTAACTCTTTTGGCGATCTCGTGCTGCTGCCATGCGATTTCGGATTTGAACAATCTTTTCCGAAGTTTCGAGTACCAGTTCTGGACCAGTGATTTGGCTGTCACCCACCTCTGCCCAGCAGAGTGGTGATCGATACTTCCGTCCGTACATCGCTTCAAACGGCGCTGCTTTAATACTTGCGTGGTAGCTGTTATTATACGAAAACTCTACCAAAGGTAAGTGAGGTTCCCAACTTTTTCCGAAATCCAACACGCATGCACGCAACATATCCTCCAGGGTCTGAATAGTTCGTTCACTTTGCCCATCCGTCTGAGGATGGTATGCTGTGCTCATATCAAGACGGGTGCCTAGTGCGCTTTGCAGCGACTTCCAAAAGTGCGAAGTGAAACGAGAATCTCGATCAGAAATGATTGAGACAGGCACTCCGTGCCTAGACACCACTTCTTTCATGTAAACACGAGTCAGTCTTTCCATTTTGTCCGATTCCTTAATCGCTAAGAAGTGTGCAGACTTAGTCAACCGGTCAACGATCACCCAGATGGTATCGCATCCCGTCGGTGTCTTAGGTAAACCTGTAATAAAATCCATTGAGATGTGTTCCCATTTCCACATTGGGAGTTCCGGTTGTTGCAGTAAACCAGATAGTTTCTGGTATTCTATTTTTACTCTGGCACAAGTCAAGCATTTGCTCACGTAGGTGGCAATGTCGGCTTTCATGTTCGGCCACCAGTAAAGTGCCTTTAATTCATGATACCTTTTATCTGAGCCAGGGTGGATAAAATATCGGGACTTGTGTGCCTCGTCCATTACCAGTGTTCTCAACTCTCCGAACCGTGGAACCCAAATCCGGTTCTCAAAATATCGGACCCCGTCCGATCTGGTTTCAAGTTGCTTGTTCATGCCCCGCATGAGTTCCGATGGAAGATTATCATCTTTCAAAGCTTCAAGTTGCGCCTCGCGAATCTGGTCGGGTAAGTTTGCATGAATCGTGAGTTGCAATGCTCGCACTCGTCTGGGTTTATCTGTTTCTTTTCTACTGAGGGCGTCGGCCACTACATTGGCCTTGCCAGGGTGGTACTTGATGGCACAATCATAATCCTTGAGCAGCTCGACCCAACGACGCTGTCGCATGTTCAGCTCCTTCTGATCGTAGGTATGCTGGAGACTCTTGTGGTCGGTGTAACTGGTAAACTTGGTACCGTACAAGTAATGCCTCCATATCTTAAGGGCAAACACCACAGCTCCGAGTTCCAAATCATGGGTCGTGTAATTCTTCTCGTGAACCCGTAGTTGTCGAGATGCATAAGCTATAACCTTCTCGAGTTGCATCAGCACACAACCGAGACCTTGTATCGATGCGTCACAGTGTACCTCAAAATTTTCCGTTCCCTCGGGGAGGGCTAGAATAGGGGCGCTACAGAGTTTGGTTTTCAACAGTTGAAAAGCGGATTCTTGCGCGTCACCCCAATTGTACTTAGTGCCTTTGTGAGTCAAAGCGGTGAGGGGTTGAGCAATCTTTGAAAATCCCTCGATGAAACGTCGGTAGTAGCCGGCCAGTCCTAGGAATTGCCGCACCTCAGTCGGAGTCTTAGGTGCTTCCCAGTTTTTGATGACCTCTACCTTACCGGGATCGATATGGATACCATTCTCGTTGAGCACATGTCCTAAAAAGTGAACCTCGCGAAGCCAAAACTCACATTTCGAGAGTTTAGCATACAGTTGTTCCTTCTTCAATAATTCCAGAATTACCCTTATGTGTTCTTCATGGTCAGCTTCGTTCTTGGAGTAGACGAGAATATCATCAATGAAAACAATCACAAACTTGTCGAGGTACGCCGTGCATACTCGATTCATGAGATCCATAAATACGGCTGGTGCGTTGGTTAGTCAAAAAGGCATAACCGAAAACTCGTAGTGACCATACCGTGTTCTGAAAGCCGTCTTTGAAATATCTTCTTCGCGCACTCTTAGTTGATAGTAACCGGATCGCAGATCGATCTTCGAGTAATAACTCGATCCTTGAAGTTGGTCAAACAAATCATCAATTCGGGGTAAAGGATAACGGTTCTTGACCGTCACCTTGTTCAACTCCCGGTAGTCGATACACATACGGAAAGTCCCGTCCTTCTTTCTGAAAAATAAGACAGGGGCTCCCCATGGCGATGAGCTAGGTCGGATAAAACCTTTATCCAACAAATCTTGCAACTGAGTGGACAACTCCTGAAGCTCCGCCGGTGCGAGCCGATACGGGGCTCGTGCTATGGGTGCTGCACCGGGTGTCAATTCGATTTGGAATTCGACTTGACGAATAGGAGGGAGTCCAGGCAAATCCTCCGGGAAGACTTCCGGAAAATCTCGCACAACCGGTATGTCTTCAATTCGTTTCTCCTCCGCGGGTTTCTCAACCATCTGCGCCAAAATTGCCGGATGACCCTTTCGTAGGTACTTCTGCGCCTTCATGAGGGTAATGACGCTGGTGGTCGTGCCGCTTTTCTCACCTCGGACCGAAATGATTTCGCCGGAAGGGGTAGTAATTTGAACTATCTTGTCGTGACATATAATCTCCGCTCGGTTCTCGGACAACCAGTCCATGCCGACCACGACATCGAAACTACTAAGCGTAAAAGGAATAAGGTCGATATCAAAGACATGACCTGACAGTTTTAACTTACATCCCGCAAGTACATGAGTCGTTACTATAGTCTTACCGTCAGCTAATTCAACAGGAAACTTAACATCTAACGGAGTTGGAGTTAAGTCTAAGGGTTGGATAAAGGCTTTCGACACAAAACTCCTATCAGCTCCAGTGTCAAACAATACAGAAGCAAAAGAATCGTTCACAAGGAACTTACCAGTCACCACGTGCGGATCATTGCGGGCTTGACCCGACCCAATCACAAAAGCTCTTCCTTTGCCATTGCTTCCACCATTACTGCCACTTCCATTCCCTCCATTGTTGTCGTTCTGTTTCAGCTTGGGACATTCTTTCCTGAAATGACCTTCCTGCCCACATTCAAAACATCCCTTCGTCGTCATAGGTGGCTTAGGAGCACCCTTTGCCGCAAGGTCTCCTCTACATTCCTTCGCCCGGTGACCCATCTTTCCGCATCTTTGACACTTGACACGGTCACACGGGCCAACATGATGATAGTTGCACCTATTGCACTTCGGATATTTCCTAGCATATCCACTCGAACCCTGCCCGCTACCGTTGTTATTGTTGTTGTGACTCTGATTGTTAAAGCTCCGAGTGAATTCGGGCTTACGGTAGTGTTGTTGTGGTGGGAGGTTCGAGGATGAGGATCTGGTGTTGTCAAACCTTCTCTTTCCGCTGCTCGGGTTGCTGTTGCTGTTGTTGTCATTACTCGGGTTGTCACGGGCTTTAGTGGTTGAACCCCTAGGTGGTAACGCACCTTGGGTCACAGCCTGATCCGTCAGTTTGTGAGCTAAACGGATCACTTGTTGAATCGTGGCTGGTCTGGAAGACGTCACCATGCCCTGAATTTGCGGTGCTAACCCATCAATATACATTTCAATCCTCTTACTCGGCGGATCTACCATCCGCGGACACATCACCGCTAACTCGTGAGAATGGGTAGTGTAGGCTTCGATTTCTGAACCCACCATCTTCAATGACCAAAATTCTGACTCTAACTTCGAAATCTCCTCTCTCGGACAGTTTCCTCTCGCATCATGTTTTTGAACTCCTCCCAGTTCATCGCGTTAGCCAGTTCCAATCCAAGAATCTGCACGTTCGAATTCCACCAAGTGAGGGCAGAATCCTCAAGTGTTCCAGCCGCGAATTTGACCCTACTGGCAGGGGGACAATTACACATCTCAAATGCCGTCTCGGCCTTCTCAGCCCAACGCAGGAAGCCTATAGCTCCCTCAGTGCCCTTAAACGAACTGGGCTTGCAGTCAAGGTAATTCTTGAAGGTACATGTTCCACTTGGACCTCCAGCTTGATTCTGAACATGTGCGGCTAAAGCGGCCGCCGCTTGGTCATTCAGCAGAGTTTAGAGTTCTGCTGCAGTCAGGTTGATGTTACCACGTCTGTGTCCAGCGTTTCTTCCATCTAGGTGTTATCATCACTAGATGTCATCATCTGAGGACACCTCTGAGTGTGCCTCCTCCTCAGCCGGTTCTTCCTCCGGTTCTTCTTCGGGTTCCTCCTCGGGATCTTCCTCGGGATCCTCCTCAGGTTCCTCTTCGGGATCTTCTTCGGGTTCCTCTTCAGGCTCTGCCTCAGGTTCTGCCTCAGGTTTGGCTGCGTTCTGAGCAATTTGCATTTGTAAGACATCGCAACGCTCTAAAGCTATCTCGGTTCGAGTCCTTGCTACTTGGAGTTGTTCTTGCAAGTCTATCATCTCGGCTTGCATCTTTCTCATAATCTTCATCTGTTGATCACTAGCCTCTTGCGTTTCCTTCATTGCCGCTGCCATGCGGGCAATCTCCTCCTTAGTCTCGGTTCCGTCTTTTAACAGTCCGGAAACGTTCGCTCTCGTATAGCGCATGTAACCCACGTCACACTCCAAACATGAAACAACAGCTGCGAGAACTCGCTCTACAGGTTCGGTTATGGGTGGTAGGGTGTTGGGATAAGCAGGGTGGTTCGGGTGGGGTAGCGGGGGAACTTGTTCGCGATAGACCATACGTCTGATCATATTAGGGTACCAATCCCAGCTAACTTCGTTTTCGTACATGCCTCCGGATAAGCGATACCTCTTCGGTGCGGGAGCTTCGAGTTCCGGGACTACACGGGGTGGTGATGCGGTAGGTAACTGCGGTTCCTTTTCGTGAGCATGAGTCATCGGATCAGATGATGATGAGGGTAGCGTCGACATCTCTACAGGTAAGCTGTGTATTCGCGCGTATGAGTGAATGAGGTAAGGAGATAAGAAAAACAAAGACTACACAAACATATGCAGTGCGTATCATTATAACTAATGGGTCGTCGCGGTTATAGTCTAGTATGCATGCAGCTTCTAGTTCGCTATAACCAATGGCTTTGATACCAATCTGTCACACCCTCAAAATCCACTAACGGAGTTTTACCGTCAGAGGGTGTGAACTAACAGGATCGGAATCATTAGTTATAATCAAACCATAAAAACGTTTAAATGAAAATAAGTGCGGAAACGTAAAACCATAGAAACCAATGTTGCGTCACGTAGGACGACTTAAAAACCCAATGATAACAGTTAAAAATAAGTTTGCATAATTAAAAGTGTTTCAAGCAATGCATGATCCTAAACCGCGCGCCCGCCTCGGCTACCTGAGAATAACTTACTAAAAGTGTCAACACAAGGTTGGTGAGTTCACAAGTTATATAAAAAATAAAGCGATTAGCGTTTGGGTTCAGCGTGTTGCGTTAAGCGTTTTGCGTTACAGCGTTTTGCGTTACCAGATAGTGTTATGTCAATTATATATCTATAGGTAGCTAGCCTATAAAACAAGTATCACTAAGTGTTCGACACCGAAGCTGACTGTTTATCAATTTGCCTTGCCACCAGGTCATCCAGACCATGGTATGTGTTTAGCCAAGATTACACCCGCTCGATATTCATCGAGTTTAGCGTTGGGTGGGGTTTGTCAAACCCAGTAGTACTACTCAACAGTGACTCGCTATTATCCAAATATTAACCGGTTCGATGTTATGAAGGACTTTTGTTATTGCGTTTGTGCCACTTAGTCTTTACAAGTGATTATAATCTATATTAACAAAATCTTAAATGCGTTTCGGAGTATGTTATCTCCCCCAAGTGATAAGCGTTTAAAAAGTTTAAAAGGGGAAAGTGAAACTCACTGTTTGCGAAGAAATTCCCAAATTAAATCACCAAGATGCGCGTCACAGAAAAACTCTCTCTAGCGTTCTAAAACAACAAAGAGATTTTTCTAAGTGTCGGAATATTATCGAGTCTCTAGACCCGGCACATAATACCTATGCACATAACGTGTTTCGTGTCTCGTTTGTGAATCGTGTGTGACTTTAACAAATGTATTTGTGATACATTACATGTGTAAGCAATTATCTACGTGTCACGTATTCATAAAGTACATCACTAGCAATTACTCCCCGTAAGGGCATTTTGGTCAAATCATGACAATTAACTAGCCATTATTCCCCATAAGGGCAATTTGGTCAAATTATGACAATCAATTAGCAATTGTTCCCCGCAAGGGTAATTTGGTCAAAACCTAACAATTTTATAGCAAGTATCATGTTTCATGCATTTTCACACAACTCAGCAGCTAGTTTCACCGAGACAGAAATTCTACTTGAAAGATTGTACTATTTAACTGATCATAGCATCTCAATTAATTTACCAAAAATTATCACAGAAGCACATATGTCTTAGGTTTCAAGAACATATTTTATTATATTTTTATTCCACATAGTTTTCTCACAATCATCAAATCATTACAGTAAACTCACAACAGTCAAATTCATGCGCAACAGAATGTTATTTGCAATTCCCGTTAAAATAAAAATCCAATAAATGCAAGACCACTTGGGTTAGGTTCCTAACTCAATGAGTCAACTTTCAGAAGTGGAACCAACCCAATTGGTCTCGTATTTCATGAGATATAACATTTACAACACAACCTAACAGCAGGTCTAACAGCTTAGCTTTGCACAATGTTTTTGTAAAATCATAAAAGTTAACTTCTACTTGTCCAAAAATTATAAGTTTATATTCTTTAGAAACTAGACTCAACTTAATTTACTGTAGTACTAATAATCTCAACCAATTTTCACCTTTACACCTCGTTAAAGTCAATTTAACATCACTAACACATTCTGTCCAGAAACTGTTTGCATCCAAACTCAACATATTAACAATCTATGAACTATCATGCATTCATATAACACTCTAGACTCCATAAACACCACCCATGCACATCAATTACACATTACATACATGATTAGGGTTTTTGTTTGAACTCAAATCAAAGACACAACAATTTACATGTAACAAGATCCAATCTAGTTATCAAATCATCATCCAAATAACAACAATATTATTAACTATACACACACACAAAATCGGCTGCTAGGGTTTATAATTAACCCAACAAACATCAAAATCAAGTAGTAAGGATGTATAGGATAATCAATTATACCTTCCTAGCACCTAATTCTTCAATCAAGGGCTTGATTTCTTGGTGTATATGTGTGTATGGTGGACGGCAGCCGCGAGGGAGCAAGGGAGAGAGAGACCGATCGGAAGGTGTGGGGGAAAGAAAAGAATAGTTAGGGTTTAGTTAATGATATATTTATAAACATAACAAGTTACACTCAAGTCCCTCCACTTTCAATTGTTGTTTTTCTAACTTAAATAACTAGTTTACATCTTGAGTTAACGTTTATAACCATGTTATCACATAACACATAAGTCTAACACATAATTATCACATAATTATTGTTTTGACGTTTTTCGTTTATTCACCAATCGTTTGCGTTAGCTCGTTTGCGTTTCGGTGCAAATCCCGAAAGACTACACATGTAGTAAGTGTTAAGCGTCATTTAAACCCTAGTTTAAATGTAATGAAGTGTGCGTTATAGATTCAGTGATCTTAAGTTTGAATTGACGGAGTTGAGTTAACGGAGTTAACCTGAAATTGACGATTGTCACATAAAACAACCATCATTAAGTGGTAAACGTTTTATGATCACATTCATTGATGACTACTCACGTTTTGTGTGGTTATATTTTATGCACCAGAAGTCAGAAGCCTTCGAGAAATTCAAAGATTTTAAGCTTGAGGCTGAACGTTTTACCGGGAAAGAAATAAAGGTTTTAAGATCTGATAATGGTGGCGAGTACATGTCACATGAGTTTACAAATTTTTTGAAAACAAACAAAATCGGGAGGCAACTTACATGTTCAAATACGCCTCAGCAGAACGGTATATCAGAGAGAAAGAACTGACATTTAGCTGAAGTTTCAGGAAGTATGGTGCACGATAAGATGTACCAGGAAGCTATTGGGCTGACTCAATGATGACGGCAACTTACGTAATTAATCGGCTTCCGCAACAAGGGCTCGAGTATACATCGCCGTATGAATGATTTTTTGGGAAGAAACCAAGTGTTAGGCACATGAAGGTTTTTGGATGTGTGTGATATGTGTTTGTTCCTAGCCACCTTCATCACAAGTTCGAAAAGAAAGCTGTTCGGTGTATTTTTGTAGGGTATGACGCCCAACGAAAAGGATGGCGGTGTTGTGACCCGGTAACAAGAAAATGTTATGTCTCTTGTAACATAGTGTTTGATGAGATGTCGGCTTGGTGAAGGTAAAGCTAATGTGGTAGCTGATGCTTTAAGTAGAAAAGAGCACGAAAAGCCAAAAAGAGTACGAGCTTTGAGGTTATAACTCAAAATTGATCTATTAACTGAAATCAAGGAAGCTCAGAATTTGGCACTAGAAGAAAATAACATAAAGGCTGAAAAAGAAAATGGAATGATCGATCAATTATTTAAGGGCAATGATGATATACTCAGATTAGGGAAAAGAATCTGGGTACCAATGGTTGGGAATTTACGAGAGAAGATATTAGAGGAAGCTCACAAATCTAAGTATATATCTCACAAATCTAAGTATATGATGCATCCGGGTAGTGATAAATGTATCATAATCTCAAGGATGATTATTGGTGGATTGGAATGAAGAAAGAAATTGCTCTGTATGTGGCAAAATGTTTGACATGTTCAAAGGTTAAAGCTGAGCATCAAAAGCTACTAGGTTTGTTAACACAACCTGAGATCCTGATTTGGAAATGGGATATGATAACCATGGACTTTATTATGAAGTTACCAAAAACCAATTGCCAAAATGATGCAATTTGGCTTTTCGTGCTCTTTTCTACTTAAAGCATCAGCTACCACATTAGCTTTACCTTCATCCAGTAAAGACGCCCTACCCGATACTGATTTTTTAAAAGAAGAGTTGAATCATGTAAAGCTAAAGTTCAATAATGATTCTGATAGAGCAAACAACGAGTCAAGTTCGGCTCCAGAAATGAGTGAGGAAACTGGCCAAGTCCAGTCAGAACCGGTACTGGCAAGAAGATCGAGTCGAGAATAGAGACCTAATCCACGGTATGCTAATGTTGTATGGGTTGAAGAACGAATCATTGAACCAGATTCGTTTGTTGAAGCGAGTAACAAGGTAGAATGGTGATAATTAGTGGATTAAGTTAAAGAAAAAAAAATAATTTGATAACTATTTTTATTTGAGATCTTCTTGCTAATGAAATGTTTTATTGTGTTAAATTTAATTTTAAAGTGTGTTTTTATCTAGTAATTGTTTTTTTTTCTTTTTGTAATTAATTTTATGTGTTTTTTATTATTTAATTTATTTGTATATACGTAGTATAAAATAATTCATTATAAAATATATAAATTGTTATAAATTAAATAAGGGGAAAAGTACGTAATGAGATACAAACTGTTAAAATCACACCATTTTGATCTACCCACCCAACCTAGTCACGCCATGTTAATCTATCCACCCAACCAATTTGGTTTGTTGCTCTTCAAAACTACGTCTGATAAATAATTTTCATAAAAACCAGTCAAACCTAATAGCAAAACCAAAAATAAACCAACCAAATCTCTTCATTATTTTACAATAATCAAGTCAACAAAACACCAATGAGACAGAGGGTCAACTTTACATAACATATCATGATATCAACTACTCAATTATATTTTCTTCATCAATCTAGCAAACTCACAACTCGGGTTTATTTTTCGTCGTTATTTAAGTTTTTCTTTACATAGAATTCGTGCAAGTCTTTTCTAATTTTCATTTTACGATCCGTTTGCAGTGATCAAAAGGACTCACAAAATGACATTAGAAAAAGACAGACAACGATTAAAAGATACAAAAGAATCTCACCTAAATCCAACAACCACACAAGATATGTCATCTTTACTGTCTCGTTTCAAAGCTTAGGCTACTAACCGCTTAGCAGCCTTTTGAGGGTCTTGCAATGAGCGATTGCTTCTTGATTGTCCATAACCTCGATTATAATCAATAAAACAATAGTTAATAACCATACAAATGCTATAAAAGAATGTTGACATGATGTGTTAAATATCATTGAACATTTTGCATTAATAATCAAATTGTTACCTTCCAAAGACCGTCACTTGCCAACACAAGAAGATCGGTGTTGGTATCTACAAACGTATCTTGAATTGCAGGGTCGGATCTCAAATGGGATTTTAGGCTTTTGTCTCCAAATGCACGCGATACCGCCAGCTGTCCGTTCACTTGAGGGATGTCACCTAAAAAAACCGGAAAAAAAAAACAAAACAAAAAATATATATGTAAATAAAGAATACTAAAAATAAAGAATTAAGGCTAATACATAAACATTAAAACGAAAATAAAGAATTAAGGCTAATACAGAAACACTAAAACGACATTCTTTTTTTGTGTTTAGACCATCGCGCTACTCTGGCCTGACTATGTTGTCTTAACGGGCCCACGCTGGCTTCAAAGTACAGTTACACATGTTGTTTAATATATTACTAATATAATTATTGTTATTACATTATTCTTATTTAATAACTATTTTACATCATAAGTTCTTAAAATCAAAATTTTGAAAGTTGTGACATCTTATGTGGCAGCTGACATGTCATCAAAGACAAACAAGAAAAAGCAACAAAGTCAAACCTGGTATATTCGAGATAAACCCGCCTTTATGCTCAATACTGACTCTTTCTGTACTTGGTTCATGATCTGTACTCAATTGTATAGATTTGCCGCCTTTTGAAATAACAACTCTAGAATCACCTAGATTTGCAACCAGTAACCGTTGACCGTTTATAATACAACTTGTTGGAACCCCGGTATCAATAACAAGTACCACTAACAGATCTCTGTTCTGCGTCTATACTATTATCAATACGTTTACGGATCTAACTCTTAATTAACATCGATTCAGTGTTCATTAGTATGTATATATTCGTATAATATTAGGTGAAGCTTTGAGAGAGATCTGGAATACACATTAATTAGCTCCAAAACTTACATTAAAAGTGAACAGGGTTCACTATATATAGAGGGTAATCTGGTTCGCTAACACCCCCTAGCGAACCAGCTTCCCCTTCGTTACATAAATAATCATAGCGAAGCACCCCCTGATTCGTTAACATTTCTAACGAACCAGGAGGGTATACATTACTTGGCTAGTTCGCTAACATCCCATAGCGAACTAGCCTTTAACTTAGCGAACTGGTTAATAAATAAACTATTTATTACAATAAACATAAACAAAACGTTAACGTTAAATACAAAGACTCTAGACGCAAAACCGTGCACTAACACAACTGTCACTGAGGTTGACTCGCCTCGTCCCAAGTCCAAATCGTGTGAAAGAATTGGCGCATCTGTTTTCTCATACGCTTTACATATCGCTCTCTTTGTGTCAACCCAAAACTCGCTCTGTAACATTAGGTCAAAGTCAAACATATGAATCATTTCCAAAATTGCTCGGTTTTGCATAATGTATCTATTTTCAAAAGCACAAGAATAATAATTTGCTTGCCACTATAAGCAAAATATGTTAGCTTGAAATTTTATTACTCATACGATATTAGAGCTTTTAAAAGCTCGAATCGAGCCAAGCTAAAAATAAGCTTGTTGTATACAAAGCAAAAGAAGAACGGGGTTGTCCTTTTTTGGATTTTTCACGTGTTAAGGTGGTTTTAAATTTATTTTTGTCCGTATAAATAAAATAAATATTTTTCATCTTGTAACTTATGCATGCTTTATAAAAAATAAGTAAAGTGAATATTGTTGTGATTCTATTTCATATAACCGGAGACGATAAGATATTTTAATGGGAAAATTCTTAAAATAGCCTTATTTTAAAAATAGATTCTAATTTTGTCCTTCAAACTTAATAATTTCAAAAATGGCCCTCTCTAACTCATATTTGATCATGTGTTAGGAAATTTAACACGTTTTTGACGACATGTTAGCATAACACGTCGTCAAAGACGCGTTAGATTTCCTAACACGTGGTTAAAGACACTAACATGTCGTCAAAGACTCGTTAGATTTCCTAACACATGGTTAGAGATGAGTTAGGCCTCCAAACACGTAGTCAAAGATATATTAGCACCAAACGTATAGTAAAAGATATGTTGGCTTTTTGTTTTTTTTTTAATATTATATTTTTTAACTAGTTTTACTTATATTTGTTTTTCTTTTATAACTTTTAATATATAAAAGAGCCAGGAGACAATATCACCGTGTACCTTGGACACCGTCTTGAAGGTAGTCACTTGATTTGCTTAAACCAGGCTTCAGCTGTTTCTTTTCGTTCTTGATCAACAATACAATGAGCTTGAATAATCTTACCAGCAGCTTTAAACCTGAACCAGCTCATAATCTCATAATTAGTCGGATCATAAGGCTCAGCAGTATAAAAACTTGTAACTTTGGACTTCTCTCCAAGACAGTTCTCAGTTTCTTTCATCACCTCTTCCTGAAATACTGGAGCACCTTGATCAACGTTTGTGTGTTGATATAAGTCTGGGTACTCATCGGCAGTCACATCCTCCATTTCTATAACCTCGTCCTCATAAATAAAATCTGTATTCATCTGAATCGACGGATCAACTTCCAAACCTTCCTCATTCTCTACCTCAACATCGGGCTCAGCTTCTAAAGCATTTAGCTGATCATCATTCAGTCCAAGTAGTATAGAAATCTGCGTCCGTGTCAATGATCTTTCCACAAATTCCCCAACTTCTAACTCATCTCTATTCACCATACTCTTAACCACCCCTGATCCATCAACAAATATCATCGTGTTAGCCGCAATCGTTTCACTTGGCTTGGCAGCTGTTGGATCTTGATAAATAATAATCTGTTTGCTCGAATCATCACCGCCACTAACACTAGTACCAGAGGATGAACCATGTGATTGTCTAGGCTCACCTCCTGCACCAGATTCGTCAGGATCGTCATCGTCATTCTTGAGTTTCTTGAGGGCATCTTCTTTACAAGTTAATTGTAAAATCAACTCTTTTTGTTCCTTTAATTTCACCCCCCTGAGACTCAACAATCGTACGCAACGACTTAGTCTCCTTTTTACAGAAAGAAATATAACTCATCATTCGTCGTTGATTCTCCATGAGTCGTTCTTGAGTTTGACGGTCAGCTGCCATTTGATTTTCATAAAGATGTAGCAGATTTAGCAGCATTTCAGTTTGACAACCTGTTGGCAAGTTGTATAACGATGGATGAACAGGTTGAACTGGTCCTTGACGCCGAGTAATTCTCATAAATGAGACATCACTAGGCGGAGGTAGAGGAGGAGTTGTAGTTGTAGGAGGAGGTCTTATTGATGGGGTTGGGGGGACTGTAGACAGTACAGTAGGAGGCCTTGGTATCTCGGTTAACACCATTTGAGGAATAAGACCGAGCCTCTAATGTGACACCAACGTCTTCGTCAAAGTAATCATCGGAGTGCTAGTAGTCAGCGGCACCGCTGAGCTTTGAGGCGTTGTATGACGTTGTGGTGGGGTTCCAATGATTACTCCAGCCCCAGCAGACACACGAGGCTTCTTTGATGGTTTGCCAGTTGCCACAGCTTTACCTTTTCTCTTTCTTTCTTGCTGAGCTTTCATGGTGGCAGCGAGAGCAGCATCGACTGCATCTTGTTGTTCTTTAAGAGCTCTTTCACCAGCTCCACCATCACCATCATTCCCATCATCATCTCCACCATCACAGTTCCCACCGTCTCCCCCTTCACGCTCGGAATCTGAATCATCGTGGATCCATCGTTCATTAGGAGGACATACATAGTCTGGATTGATTATGTGACCAATCATCCGTTTGTCCTGTGGTTTTTCCTTTCTATAAGTTAACATACGATGAACCGTCTCAGCTGTCATATATTCCATATCAAGAACATCGTTTACCAACGTCCGATCAATCACCAAATTCGGAATCAAATCTTGAATAATTAGCTGTAGAAAGCGAGGGTACATCAAGAACTTCTTTGACTGTAGAGTTTACTGAACCTGTTCCTTCAAATGATTGAATACCAACTCTGAATAATTATACGGCTTGTTCAAAATCAAGGAAACAAAGGCCGACTGCAAACTCAGTCTACACTCATCAAAACCACCCCGACGGCCACTCATACAATGAAGTAAAACGTGTAGCAGATACTTGTATGGTGCACACACCCCGTTCTTATTCAACATAGACTTAAGAATATCTCCATTATAGTGCAAACGGGTGAATAGTCCTCTAACTAATGATCTGTCAAATTCACTTGGGTAGTCGTCATTATCATCGAATTGAAGTACACGGCGAATTACTGCAACTTCAATCGTAATTGGAATCTGATTGATTGTAGCTCGAACCAAGTTATCTGCCTCAACATATTTCGCCGTGTTCCAAAATTGCCTGATTATACTAAGATACACTTTAGGGTTAGCAGTGATTGCATAGTGTATCTTTGAATGTCTTAAGAAGGCCAACATATCTCCAAACACATCCACATCTGTAACATCTTGATTTACATAAGCACAGATATTGTGTTTCTTGTCAAATGGGAGTAGAATAACATCGTCTTGTTGTGCTTGTTGTGGTGGTTGCTCTTGTTGATCAGCCATGATAGCTGTATAAATAACAACGAATATGAGAAGACATAAAATATATATTAAATGTTAAAGTATGTCAAATATATCTTGTTGATATGTATATATTTTTTAAACGATATGTGTGCTTAATTAATTTATACAATTATACGAGTTAAATACTTTAATTAATTTAAATGAATATTGAAATTAATTTAATTGATAAATGTCATTCGTTATGAATCACACTGATTCGTTACAATACAGTAACGAATCAGGCAATTCGCTATCAAGTAATTACCTAACGAACTGAGCATAGCGAACTATTATTTAATTATGACGAACTAAGATTTAGTTCGTTAAACTTTAAATGAATCCACAACTGATTCGTGTAAAGCCGTATTCGCTTAGCTAATTCGTGTAGGATCTTAACGAATTGGACACGAAACAGTCCCAATTCGCTAAGATTAACGAATGGTCCAATAATTCAGACTTTTTCTTTGACTCGCATAGTCAAGGTCAAAATCAGGATGAACATAGATTGTCAACAATATGAACCCGGGGACGATTAGGCCGTAACTATCGTCGAATCATCATAAAAATGTGCTCATTGTACTCGGAATCACTCTAATGCACTAAGATTGATGAGATTGAGACTCAACATCTTGAAATATCAAGGTTAGACGAACCCACTGTAACCACCGATAACATGAAACAATAATTAACTCAGGAAACAACAATCAGATCATGATTGAAGTCCACCAAGGGTATCGAAATCACATTCCGATCATAAAGACAGTTAAATCATCAAGTTATTAACATAAATTATACTGAAATGAGTTTCAAAACCTCTAAAACCCTTAAACCCTTAAAAATCAATAATTAGGCTGCCAAATCACAACCATTTTTGACGAAAATGATATCGCCATGAACGTCTATACCTTATAAACTCGAATATATCTTTGAAATATCAAAATAAAAAGATCGAGATTCAGAGAAAATTTTGGCAGAGTAACTTTAAGGTGAAGGAAGATGAAGAACAGTGTAGAAACTGTTGGGTTTCTTGTCCTTTTATATAATTGCACGCCTCCCGAGGTGCAACTTGCACGAAGTAATCGGTTCGTTTAAATTAAAGTTAGCGAATTAGCTAATTCGTCTGAATTAAATTAACGAATCGCTATGTGATTCGTTACCTTAGGATAGCGAATCAAGACTTGATTCGTTAAGTATGCATAATGAATGGGATGATTCGTTACAGAGAGCGGAAGCGAATTAGGTTAGCGAACTAGAATCCAGTTCGCTAGTGAATCACCTAGTTCGTTATCCATAATTAACGAATTAGATTCTAATTAAAAAATCTTTTTTTTAATTTTAAATTAAATAATTAAATGAATTAAATAATTAAATAAAATAAATAAATTAGGTTATCTAGAATCTTTTTATCATGACAACCAAATATCTTAAAAAGCGTTTCATTTTTCCGAAACATAACTTAAAATTAATATATACAATGAAAAACGAAAATATTTTATTTTATTTTTTATTTTTTTATTTTGAAAAAAATAAAGAATGTATTTACAAAAGAATACCCGAATCGTAAAAATAGACAATCTTTTTGTGTTTTTCAATGATTTATCAAAACCAGAACATATTTTTGTATTTTTGTTGAGTTTGAGCAGAGAATCATATTGACCAAATTGCCCTTCCATCACAGTTTTACATTTCAGCGATATTATGACTGGTGTTAAGTCGGTCATTGATATTGTTGTCCACTTAAATCTTATAACAAACCTTCGAGCATTTTTGTGATATGATTTATGGTTCAATTAGCGCACAGAATATCAGAAACTATCAGCCCCTAATCTCGGTTCAAGCTTAATTTGATTTTTACCAAATCATCCCAACTTGACTTAAACCATTATAATGTTGATCAAAATTTTTTATACCAATTGAGAACTTTTTGAGCAATGCATCAAGTTTCCTTTACTGTGAGTGAGTATGCACGAGTCCATCTGTCGGCTTACATACATTGTATCCCCTGGGGTCCGTTTCTTATTGGTATTAAGACGCACGCAAGGGAGGAACAATTGTATGACTAACATTGGATTTTGATCAAGTCAGTAATTTAGATTGTACAAAGTACAGCAGTGATCAAGTTTAATGACTTTGGGTTTGCTTCTTGAAAGCGAGTGAAATATCCATGCTTATGAATACCCAGATGATTAAGCCGCATAAAGACTCACAGTGTCCAGAATCCTAATGCTTGTTATTTGCTTTATTTTATTTTTGGGTGATCAACAAATATAAGGCTTGAGTATGACTGGTTATTACATTTCTGTCATCCTCACCGAGACTTTTTCTAGTGACTAACACCTCTTTCAATTTGGCTTTTCTTTAAGTTTATATCACTTACTTTACTCTAACAGCTTGTTTAAGACCTACCAATGCACCAATGATTAAGCACACTGTCTTTTAAGCTTATTTCTTTCTGGATTTGGGGTCAAATAATCAATGTACTATCATTTTCTCTTTTTTCTTCAAAAACTCAAAAATTTTGAGGAGCATAAAATGATATAAATATTGCCCCAGTTAACTTATGTTCACAAATTAATGGCTATCCTATTCATCTACAAGTAGAGAACAGAACCAAGACATGCAAGCATGCTTTACAATCTTAAATAACTGACTAAATTCTCAGCAAAATATAAAATAGAATACTTAATGAACGCCCCAAATACTTTCCATTTGTCAGATAAATGGCTAACCCGAAGATTTCAAGAAATTATCAGGACCAAACATATACAAGTATATGTCCTTAGAAATAGAAGTAAATGACATAATTTTCAACGATTATAAGCAAAAATCTTTCTGGTTTTCTCTTTACAAACAAGAACCATAATCTTTTTGTCTTTTTCGGGTTTTTCTTTGCAAAAACGAGAAAAATTACATTCTTTTTGGCTTTTTCAGAAATTTTCCTGTACAAACTGAAAAGTACATTCTTTTTGAATTTTCAAATTTTAAAATATTTTTTGTTTTACAGAAATTTTTGAAAATATAAAAGCATAAAGCATAAAAACACACTATATATATATATATATATTAATCTTTTTCAATGTTTTTGGGTTTTATCTGTACAAACGAAAAACACAATCTTTTTGTATTTTCTCGATTTTCTCCCCTTAAAATTAACATAAAATAAAGATAGTCATCATTGTTTAAGTATATCAGCGAGGGTCTTCAATCCGTTTAAACCAAGCAAAAAATTAAAACGTGTTTTGTCAAAAGCTTTGGTAAACAGATCGGCTTTCTGAAAGTCAGTATGTACTTTCTCAAGGTCAATCAACTTCTTCTCAAAGCAATCCCGTATAAAGTAATATCGAATTTCGATATATTTTGTTTTCGATTGTTGTACGGGGTTCTTTGTGATAGAAATTGCAGCAGAATTATCAATCAGGATAGGAGTAGTAAGAAACTTCAAACCGTAGTCACGAAGATGTTGTTGTATCCACAAAACCTGGGAACAACAACTCGAGGCTGCAACATACTCAGCTTCGGCGGTTGAAGTGGAGACCGTTGTCTGCTTCTTACACTGCCAGGAAACAAGCCGGTTTCCTAAAAATTGACATCCTGCAGTCGTTGATTTAAAGTTGATCTTGCAACCTCCATAGTCCGAGTCTGAATAAGCAGTAAAGTCGAAAGTATCATCCTTGGGGTACCACAACCCGATGTCTGGATTTCCCCTCAAATACTGTAGAATTCTCTTGACTGCAGCTAGGTGAGTGACTCGTGGACTTGCTTGATACCTAGCACAAAGACAAACAGCAAACATAATATCAGGGCAAGAAGCCGTTAGATACATCAAAGAACCGATCATGGCACGATAAAGGGTCGGATCAACGGTATCCTCCAATTCATCCGGTGATAAATTGTGACCCACGGGGAGAGGAGTAGAAGGGATTTTTCTGGCAGAAATCTTGAATCGGCTCAAGACGTCGTTCACATACTTAGTCCGATGAATGAAGATTCCGTTAGCAGACTGATGAACCCGCAGCCCTAAAAAGAAATTCATCTCTCCCATTGAACTCATCTCGAACTTTGTTTGCATGGACTTCTCGAACTCCTTACACAATGTGTCGTTTGTAGACCCAAAAATAATATCATCAACATAAATCTGGGCTAGGAGAAGATCATCACCAAAATTCTTGTAAAATAAAGTGCAGTCAACAGTTCCACGTTTGAAGCCGTTATCCGTCAAATGGTCGGCGAGCGTGCCATACCAAGCTCTCGGGGCTTGATGAAGACCATATAATGCCTTATTTAAACGGTAAACACGGTCAGGATAATCAGGATCCTCAAAACCTGGTGGTTGTTGGACAAACACTTCTTCGTGTAGTTCACCATTGAGAAAAGCACTCTTAACATCCATTTGGTAGACCTTTATATTCTTGTAAGCTGCATATGCCCTCAAGATTCGAATCGACTCTAATCTTGCAACTGGAGCATACACCTATGTATAATCAATACCCTCTTGCTGATGAAAACCTTGCACCACTAGCCGTGCCTTGTTTCTCACAATTACCCCACGATCATCCTTCTTACACTTATATACCCACTTAGTCGGAATTGCCTTCTTGAATCTAGCAGGTTTGTCAATAAGATCCCAAACACCTAAACGAGCAAATTGTTGTAATTCTTCTTGCATAGCTTCTACCCAAGAGGAATCTTGCAGAGCCACACAAGAAGTTGTCGGCTCAACTTGAGATAGAAAACAAGTAAATTTAGCAACATTAGCAATTTCAGATGCGAGTAAGTCAGCATGAACACATAGAGCATTATTGTCACTTAAAGAGGCAATTTGATGTCGTGTCTGAACTCCTACATCAAGGTCTCCAATAATGTTTTCTTGTGGATGATAATTATGAATCCTGAGAGTCGGATTTTCAGACACAGTAACATTTTCAAATAAGTTAGTATAATGTTCTCCTAACTCAGGAGATGAAACATTATTCTCAACTACTGAAGAATTATCATCAGAAGAAGTAGAAGCAGTATCAAGATGAACAGGAGCTTTGTTTTCAGGTTCTTCAGTTGGAGCAGCAATTGGAGCTTCAACATCATTTGAACTTGCAAATCGTGGAATTTCCAAATGTTCTTCAAAATACGCGCGAACTAAATCTTCATCTGGATGATCAATTGATGGAGTAAATGAATTGAACAGACCATCGTAGTCAAATATCCAGTGGGGACCTTTCCCTTGTGGAGGAGTAGTGTACTTCTGACAATCAACATGGTACCACTCTTCGACACAACCAGACATAAAATTGAAAACTCCTTTCTTAGGTGACGCATACCCTAAGAAATAACCCTCAATGGCTTTCTCTTCAAATTTACCCGCATCCCTCTTCAGCATAGTACAAGGACACCCAAAAGGTTCCAAATACTTTAAGTTAGGCTTACGATTATTCAATAATTCATAACTGGTCTTCTTAAATCGTTTAACAGTTAGAACTCGATTGAGTGTATAACAAGCTGAATTCACTGCCTCATTCCAAAATTGAACGGGAAGCTTAGAATCAGCAAGCATAGTTCTTGCAGCTTCAATCAGGGTTCTATTCTTTCGTTCAGCAACGCCATTTTCTTGAGGTACATAAGGTGCACTATATTCACGGTGGATTCCCTTTTGGATACAAAAGAAATCCAACATAGTGTTTTTGAATTCAGTTCCATTATCACTTCGAATCCTCCTCACCTTTTGTTTGTAAAGTGATTCGATTTTAGTAATAAGGTTTTGTACCAAAACAGGCGTTTGATCTTTCGAGCTCATAAATAATACCCACGAGTATCTCGAATAATCATCAGTCACAACAAGACAATACCAGTCTCCAGAAATACTCGCACGATTCACTGGACCGAACAAATCCATATGAAGTCTTTCTAACGGAGTATCAATGGAATTGAATACCTTAGGTGGGTGCGATTTCTTCTTTTGTTTGCCCTTCTTACAAGCAACACAATGATCTGATAACTTAAAATTTTTCAACGACACCCCCTCAACCAAATCGTTCGCCATTAAATAATTCATCTTTCTAACGTGTATGTGACCCATTCTTCGATGCCAAAGTACTGAGTCTTTCTCTGTTGCTTTCGAGACAAAACACGTTTCGATCGATGTTGACACAATAGAGCTCATATTCAAGACATAAATATCATTTGATCATGGTGATCTCATGACAACCATGTCCTCGGGAATCACGTATCCTGGTTTCAGAATAAGACACTCTTTATCAGTAAAAACGGTAGTGTATTTCTTATCACAAATCTGTGACACACTCAATAAGTTATGATCAACTTTATCACAATAATTTACTTTCTTAAATGTAATCTTCCCATTCAACACTTCACCTTCTTGTGTGATCATACCCCCAGAATTCCCAGCAAACGCCACATAACCCCCTTGAATATTTCTCACATTTGATAAGAGGTTGAGATTTCCAGTAATATGGCGAGAACATCCGCTGTCCATAATCCAGTTTTCACCAGGAATGGTCTTGGATGAACCCTACACACAAACAAAAGTGATCAGTTCAAAAAGGCAGCCCAGGCCTCGGTCTTGGGCACCTCTTGATTTTCTTGGGAAAAATTAACTTTACATGCATTCATTTGTTGTTCAGCAACTTGTGAATAAGTTGCAGGTTTCTTTGACTTTCGTCTTAGATACGCTGCCTGAACCACATTTGAATTTTCATGCTTACAAAAAGGAGCAGTTGGAATAAACTTGGATTTAACTTGACCATGAGTCTCATTAACATGAACCACCTTACGAGGATTCACATTAGAGAACATAATATGAGTATCATCAGCATACGACACAGGTCGTTTCAGAATCTCCTTTACCACAGGAATCGGATTGGAATGGTCCTTGATAAAAGGATGAAGATTCTGCTGATACTTCTGACTACAATCCCTCACAACATGACCAAGTTGACCGCATAAGAAACAACTTCGCATGTCTACACGATGTTGTTGTGAGATATTTGGAATGAATGATGCAGAAGGTTGATGATGACTCACATTCTTAGTCATGCTCTTAGCAAACTCATCAGATAATTCAGATTTCTTCTTTAGGTAAAAATCTAAATTAGAACAGTTCGAAAAACTTTTTAGTGTATCTGTCCCAGTTGACTTCACAAAGTTAATTTTCTTAGCTTGTTTTAAAAATTGTTTTGCCTTAGTCAATGGATCAGATTGAACTGATGTTTTTGCTTGAGCATACACACGTTCAAGTTCTTGAATTTTTGAAGTTTCATTGACAAAAACACTCTCAATAAGTTCAGGTTTGATAATACTTATTGGAATATCTTTTTCAGTGAACATTGTATCCATTTCTTTTTAACTTAAAAACTCTAGCAGCAGATGGCTTAGATCTAGAAGGATTAATTAAACGCATTAAATCCTCATCAGAAATTTTCGGTTTTTCTGACTTCTTTGCATTAAAAACTCTAGCAGCAGATGGTTACTGATCAACTCTTAACAAAGTTAAGACTGATCAGCAACGAAGTACCTTAACGAATGAGGTGAGTGTTTTAGCGAATCAAAAGTCAACTTAACAAGTCAACTTAACGAATCACAAAGGATTTGTTAGTGAATTAGACAGTAATCAGTAATGAATCGCCAAAATAAACTTAGCGAATCACTAAGGAATGCGTAGCGAATCAGCTACAGTGGATTAGCGAATCACACTATAGCGAATCAGGTTGTTACAACCGTTTGTAACAAACTCTGACACCTTATGCCACGTGGCAAAGGTTGTTAGGACACAAATTCCAAGAACACGTGTCACACGAATCGGTTAATCTAGATAGCGAACTAGATTACGCGAATCATTAACTCACACGAATTGGTTAACGAACTGGGTAACGAAGTAACATAGTTGATAACGAATCACCGTGACACATATAGTGAATCACCAGGAAGAAGATAACGAATCAAGTTCATCTTCAAATCTTCAAACAATTTTTCCAGAAATTTTGAAGATCAAACCCAGAAATACCAAATTTGTAATACTCTTTCAAATCTTAACCAAATCGTACAAGTAACCTATCAATCTTCTCGTAATCAAATTCCGAATCCAATACACATCATCTCGTAACCGATTAACATCAATAGCCAAACCAATTTTGACCAAAACACAACCCTGTTTCGGACTTAAACCGAAATCAATACCAAACAACACAAATCCAAACCACACCTCAATTCCTCTAATCCGAACCTCTACAATACCTTAACCAACACGAATTCAATCCAATTCGTCCATAATTCAACCAATTCAAACCAAATTCGATTCAAAAACTTTAAAACAGAAAAAATTAATAAAACGATAACAATTAAACACTGAATCAAGTATAACGAGCACCGAAGGCTCTGATACCACTTGTTGGAACCTCGGTATCAATAACAATTACCACTAACAAATCTCAGATCTGCGTCTATACTATTATCAATACGTTTACGGGTCTAACTCTTAATTAACATCGATTCAGTGTTCTTTAGTATGTATATGTATTATCAATATGTTATTCGTATAATATTAGGTGAAGCTTTGAGAAAGATCTGGAATACACGTTAATTAGCTCCAAAACTTACATTAAAAGTGAACAGGGTTCACTATATATAGAGAGTAATCTGGTTCGCTAACATCCCCTAGCGAACCAGCTTCCCCTTCGTTACATAAATAATCATAGCGAAGCACCCCCTGATTCGTTAACATTTCTAACGAACCAGGAGGGTATACATTACTTGGCTAGTTCGCTAACATCCCCTAGCGAACTAGCCTTTAACTTAGCGAACTGGTTAATAAATAAACTATTTATTACAATAAACATAAACAAAACGTTAACGTTAAATACAAAGACTCTAGACGCAAAACCGTGCACTAACACAACTGTCACTGAGGTTGACTCGCCTCGTCCCAAGTCCAAATCGTGTGAAAGAATTGGCGCATCTGTTTTCTCATACGCTTTACATATCGCTCTCTTTGTGTCAACCCAAAACTCGCTCTGTAACATTAGGTCAAAGTCAAACATATGAATCATTTCCAAAATTGCTCGGTTTTGCACAATGTATCTATTTTCAAAAGCACAAGAATAATAATTTGCTTGCCACTATAAGCAAAATATGTTAGCTTGAAATTTTATTACTCATACGATATTAGAGCTTTTAAAAGCTCGAATCGAGCCAAGCTAAAAATAAGCTTGTTGTATACAAAGCAAAAGAAGAACGGGGTTGTCCTTTTTTGGATTTTTCACGTGTTAAGGTGGTTTTAAATTTATTTTGTCCGTATAAATAAAATAAATATTTTTCATCTTGTAACTTATGCATGCTTTATAAAAAATAAGTAAAGTGAATATTGTTGTGATTCTATTTCATATAACCGGAGACGATAAGATATTTTAATGGGAAAATTCTTAAAATAGCCTTATTTTAAAAATAGATTCTAATTTTGTCCTTCAAACTTAATAATTTCAAAAATGGCCCTCTCTAACTCATATTTGATCATGTGTTAGGAAATTTCACACGTTTTTGACGACATGTTAGCATAACACGTCGTCAAAGACGCGTTAGATTTCCTAACACATGGTTAAAGACACTAACATGTCGTCAAAGACGCGTTAGATTTCCTAACACATGGTTAGAGATGAGTTAGGCCTCTAAACACGTAGTCAAAGATATATTAGCACCAAACGTATAGTCAAAGATATGTTGGCTTTTTGTTTTTTTTAATATTATATTTTTTAACTAGTTTTACTTATATTTGTTTTTCTTTTATAACTTTTAATATATAAAAGTTTTATATTATTTTGAATGTACCAACGAGACATGCTTACTTTTACCTACTGACCAGCATAAACTTACTCAAACTCGAGCCGTGCCAAATCAATATCGAAATGTTTAATAAAATTTGACCCCGCTCGGTTTTAAATAAAATTTATGTCGGTCCGTAGATAAAAGTAAGCATTTCTCGTCGGTATATTCGAAATAATAAAAAAATTTATATATTAAAAGTTGTAAAAGAAAAACAAATATAAGTAAAACTAGTTATAAAAATATAATATTAAAAAACAAATAAAAAGCTAACATATCTTTGACTATGTGCTTGATGGTAACATATATTTGATTACGTATTTGGAGGCCTAACTCATCTTTGATCATGTGTTAGGAAATCTAGCGTGTCTTTGACGACGTGTTATGCTAACATGTTGTCAAAGACGTGTTAGATTTCCTAACACATGGTCAAATATGAATTAAAGAGGGCCATTTTTAGAATTATTAAGTCTAGAAGATAAAACCAGAAACTATTTCCAAAATAAGGCTATTTTGAAAATTTTCTCCATTTTAACCTTATAGCTCGGCTAATACATGTTTTATAAAAAATAAATAAAGTAAATATTGTTAGTGATTCTACTCATATATATAATTTTGATTTTTGTTTACACATGTCAGATTTTTGTTTTTATTTTTTTATAAATCTCACTTTCTATTTTTTCTTTTCATTTGCATTTACACTATTAAATATCACTTAACCTTAAATTTATAAAATTATATATAAC
The DNA here is from genome assembly GCF_021521415.1 of Bidens hawaiensis. Lineage (NCBI taxonomy): Eukaryota > Viridiplantae > Streptophyta > Magnoliopsida > Asterales > Asteraceae > Bidens > Bidens hawaiensis. The sequence goes on from NW_027491014.1 coordinate 3,012,968, forward strand.
TCATACAACTTTTATAAAGGGAAACCATGAAATCACTTGATCATTTGCATTTGCCTTTAGATGAAAAGAAAAACGTTGCTCATGGGTGAATGTTTTGGAACCGTGCCATTTTTTTTGCCATTCAAATTAATTGTATAAGAGCGAACTAATCGTATAAAAGCATGTGTGATATCCATAATCCAGGCGATGTGAATGTACTCACATTTTCACGTAGGTGTCACGTAGACATATGTGAACTTACTAAAATTGTGTAAGGTATTATGAACATGAGCTGGAAGGAGATGGTGGCGTGTAATATTCTGGTTGGTGAAGAATCATGCCCATTCATGGGGGCATTACACACAACCTAACACGGATAATCGGAAGGGCAAGATCAATGAAAATGGCCTGAAGATGCATATGGTGTTTCTACGGATTCATGACAAGACAAATTTTATTTAGTGTCTATGAGTCATTGGTTTTATATGTCATGTCATGGAACCAACATATTCTCATGGAAAGTTTAGAAGGGCCGTCACCCAACTCTTGAGGCTCTATTTAGACTCGATATCTAGGTTGATTCAATAGTTTGTCCGTCTATATGGAAGGGGTGAGGAATCGACTTGCCATGTTTATAGCATCACGTGTTGAGGCGACCCTAGTGTGACAACACATTGTAATGTGTTGTGGTATTTACCCATTTAATTTTGTAAATATTTTGTTTCATTTGAGCATAGTTTTGCATGACATGCTTCCCATACAACGTTCTGATCACTATTGAAGGAAAAATTAATGTTGACATAAATATTTCAAATTTGATAAAAGTTAGAAGCATTGATAGGCATGGGGTGGCATGTCGAAAGTGTTCGCAATCTTTTCTTAAATTTTAATAGTTCAGGGAAAAATAGTCAATTTGCCAAATCCTGAACCTTTTGATTATTTCAAAAAATGCCCTTAAAATAAACTTGAAAGCCGAATCATGTTTAAAATTATAACTTTCATACTTTTGACATTTTAAAGTTAACACTTTGAACTCATAACAAATTTGACGATAAATATATTTTGCATTCTCAAACTTTTAAAAATACTCAAAAAATTTCATTTTTGATCCTTAACAAATTTTGACCTAAATGTAGTTAACTTGTATCAAACATTTACCAACTTTTGATCCATAAAATCAAATTTAACTTTCCCAAAAACCCGAAACAATTTTTATTTGAGAAACATGATTTGTTGTTGATTTTTGGAATTCACCGAGTATTTTAAAATATATAGTAAAATAATATGTTAATATTTATATTATAAAAATATATAGATATTATATAAATATAGTGTAAAAGGAAAATGAATAATTATTAATTTATTACTTATATTAGGGTATATTAGTTTTGGAGAGAAAAAATTATAAGAATTAACTAAAACATGATAAGTGTCCTTATTTATTTTAATGATTACTTTTATGGGAAATGATGGTAGTATTAATGCTAGACTTTCTAGTGAGACGTTTCCATCTGCCGCAAATATACAGTGTATAACTTTATGTCACATCAGCCAAAAAGTTAAACTATACGGTGCATATACAAGTAAACGTAACGTATACACACAGCGTTTATATGCTACATATACTTGTATACGTAGCGTATGCAAAACCCTGCCCATGCGTATAGTCAGTGATGGATCTAGTATTTTTTTTCTATGGGTTCACCTTTTTTCGATTATTGGATATTTCACAACCAAATGTTAAAATTTTTGGGTCAGGTCGGAGTGGGGGACATTTTGGCTGTGTTTATATAAAGAAGACCAAACGAAGAAAATACAAAAATTGATTTAAAGAAAACAAATGATGAAGACCTAAATGACAACAAATTGTATGACTTGATATTTAGTGAACTTGCTAACTTGCCGATCTCACCACATATGCCATGGGCGAGGCTCTTAAAACAAACTAAGAACACCTGAAAACTAAAAAATGCAATGCATTTACACTTCGTATTAGAACCTAGAAGGTAAAACTAGTTTTCATTAGCAACTAATTATAACCACACATACTTTTAACCTGTTAACATCATAAAACTTATATAGATTTATATTACTACAAAAGTACTAAATGATGCAAAAATACAGGTAACAGACAAGTGGATCCAAATCCCTTGTGACGTTCAGTTCAGTTGCAATTGTAACATTAGAGCACTAGGTTACAAACACGTGTGATACACGGGTTAGATAAATAATATATTTATTTTGATTAATGAATATAAAGATGTATTATAAAGTAAAAAAAACTACAAATCACAGAAAATGAAAAAAAAAAATACGTAATAGAGTTATCATAAATCTCTAAAGATTTTTTTATATACAAATGCTCCTTAATATGTATTGATATACACAAAAAAAATAATAGCAAATAATTATATCAAGAAATCATGTAAATACGTATTCTCTGAACATATAGAATCCTAGTTATTCTAGCACCATAAAAATGGTCATAATATATCAAAACACAAAACTTTCAAAGCTTTAGTAAATACATAAATATGCAACCTATTTTGAAATTTGTAACAATGTCGGTTACATTGTTATTAATGATGAATTTAATTTTCCAAATTAACTTATTTAATTTACTTCATTTAATTATACAAGTTGAATTTCAAAGAATGAACAAAAATAGTGCCAAATGGCACAAATATGGGCCAAAAAAGTGCCACTTGACACAATTAGATTTTTATTTATTAGTATAAAGATTCCCATCCCATTCTCTACTTTATATCAGGGATGAGCAAAAATCGGTACGGTATCGATTGGTACCGGTATCGAAATCGGTATCGATTTGGTATCGTCGGTACCAAGGTTTTGAGTTTTCGGGACCGGTACGGTACCGGTATTTCCCGAATTTTATCTTAAATACTGATACTGTCCTGGTACCAAACCGAATATTTCGGTACCGGTACCAAGATTTGGCGATTTTCGGGATCGGTATTTTCGGTACCGGTACCGAGCTTATCCCTACCCTATATTCATATATATCATATAATTACATTAAAAATCACTGTTTTTTCTCTCTCCTGTTTAATTAAATAATACTTTTTATACCTTTATCATTATCTTTTTCTTTTCTTCACTCACAACCACTTTTTGAAAATATTAAAAAATTATACGGTATGAACAGTGAAACCTCAAATTTAACTTTCCTCTATAAATTTTCTCTCTCCTCTACTCACAACCACTCTTAACCATACCATATAATTTACAAATTCCCATCACATAATTTTAAAGAACAGACTGTGAATGCTCTTGGTGGTAAAATGAGGCAATATAAAGTTATTGCTTAGTGCTTACATGTGATATGAGCTGCAATAACTTGCACATACAAAGAAGCATACCAGAAACAAATTCCATTTAAATTAATACACCATCAAATGTGGAATCCATGACAAAACAAATAGCTAAACAAAACCAACTTAAAGTATTGAAAACAAATTGGTAGTAATGCAAACAAAGCAATATTAACTTGTTAAAAAGAAAAAAATAAGACAATGATTCATTATTGGTTGCTGAAATATAAGCATTCATCTAGTCTAAGCATATCGAAAGTGAAATTGATCAGATTCTACGAAAAATCACCTAAAAATTAATAATTTGTGAGATATAAACTTCATGGATTGTTTTTCAAAAGGGTTCTGTGTTGGCAGCTTTGAAGCCCTAACCTGGTAGCGATGGTTTGTTTTCTAAACATAAATAAGTTTTAAAGAAAGGAAGAAAAATTATGAAGAAAATCGGGTCTATTAAGACTCGAAAGCATGACCTATTGATCTAAGACTACCCACTGTCCCAACCCAACCCAACCCAACCCAACCCAACCCTTCAATTAAAAACTAATTTCTTCCTCTTTCACCTACACAACCCAACCCAATCTAAAATTTCACTCACATTCACAACCCAACCTAACCTAATATTTTATTAACTAAATAAGATTTATCACTATTATTTATTATTTTAAAAAAATAAATACGTTTAAAAATAAAAATTTTAGAAACTAATTTACTATTTATATTTAATATAAATAAAAATTCATATTATATAAATAAAAAATTACAATAAAATTTTAAATAAAAAATAATTTACTAATAAAAAACTAATAAAAATATTAATGAAAAGTAAATAATTAGAAGGAAAAAAAAATAATAAAGTAAAGCAGGAACAACTAACAATATTAAATAAAAATTAAATAAAAGGATTTAAAATAATAGAAAAAGAAACAAATATTATTAGCATGATGACAAGATATATTAAAATAATATTACAATTTGGTTGCAATCGTTGGTTGATGATGTGATCGGGTTGTGACTTTTATTTTTATTTAACATTTTTTAAATGACAACCACTTTTGTCCTTTAGTGAAATATTGCAACCCGTTGAGACAAATGGTCATGATAGTGAGTAGTCTAGACATAGAGACTAAACCACTGGAGTTAAGCATTACTTTGTTGTATGGGTTCACTTCACCTATATTTATGGATTCACTCTGTATTATTTATAAATACGCTATACTAAAAACTCGAAACTCAGTGGGTTCCCGTGAACCCGTATGTTAGTACGTAGGTCCGCCCCTATGTATAGCCCCTCCTCTGCCTCCTGCGTATAGCCCTCAGTTGCCCTTATACGCTGCGTATATATATATTTGTCGCGTATACAAGGTTCTTTTTTTAGACTGACGCATATATACTATATTAAAAATGTTGTATAATATATTTGTAACTATTTATTTATATGTTATATTTTTCTAATTGTTGTATATAATTATTTATTATCTTAAAAATGTTATTTAACTAAGCTAGATGAGTTTAATGACGTTGCGTATATGATAGAGGAGGATAAGCTATATACATGGGTTATTTACGTTGCATATATGACAAATGAGGGGTTATACGTATGGGTTATATACACAACGTATGAGGTTTCAGAAAAATTAAGATAAATAAACAATTGATTTATAAATAATTACAAAATATATTATATAAGTCAAATCTCATGTGACGTGCATGTATCACACGCTTTTAAAATGACATGCATACATCTTATACGGTCCTATACGGGAGTATATGCATATAACATTTTTAAGATACATAATAACTATGTAAAATTACAAAAAAAAAAGTAATTAATTATAATATAGTATATACCTGGAAATCTAAAAAAAACCATACGCTTCGTATATGTATATAATATAATTTATTTTATTTTATTTCAAATTTATTTGTGAATGATTAAAAAATTCAAATTTATTTCATTTTTTAAAATGTTATATCATATAATTTGTAACTATTTATATATTAATATTTATTTATAAGTTATTTTTTTGTAATTGTTGTATAATTATTTATATATGTTAAAAATGTTAGATATGTATTAGGGCGTATAGGATATATGCACAACTCTTTAAAGACATATGATATATGCACGGGACATGTGATTTGACTTATATAATATATTTTGTAATTATTTGGATACTAATAATTTGTTTATATGTTAAGTTTTTGTAATTGTTATCTAATAATTATTTATATTAATAATTAGTTACATTAGATTAAAAATGTGATTTTTAAAAACTCATACATTGCGTATATAACTCCTGCGTATAGCCTCTCTTCTGCCATATATGCAACGTATATAATCCATGCGTATAGTTTATCCTCTGCCATACACACACCACCAGCAAACTCATATAATTTAATTAAATAACATTTTTAGGATATATAAATAATTTTTATACAACAAATACAAAAAGATAACATACAAATAAATAGTTACAAAATATATCATTAACATTTTTAATATAGTATGTATGCGGAAATAAAAAAAACCCGTATATGCGGTGGATATATATATACGCAGCGTATAAGGCAGAAGAGGGCTATACGCAGGAGGCGGACAAGGGGCTATACGCGGCGTTTAGAAAAACAACATATTCGCTGCATATGTTTATATAACTTGGTGTGCGTATATTAGATCCCTTTGATTATCCGGTTCAATTAATGTCACTGATTTGACCCGTGTCCTTTTGTTAGAAGGAATACGGAGGATGTGACCTATAGGGGGGCATGCAGATATATAACTTGGCGTGCGTATATCAGATCCCTTTGATTATCCAGTTCAATTAATTGTTTTCTTATTTTTGCAACGTTTTGATTTCCTATTTAGGATTTACCCTCTTTATTAACAAAAGAGAATCCCGGAAGTTAAACTCAAAACTTTGATGTTAGGAGACTTTGACTAGCCCAATGGGATTTACCCTCGTCTATTAAAATATTTCCTTTACATTTAACTTCACACACAAAATAAGATTACACACGTGTTAGTTAGTTTGTATCGCTGTATAATATAATATAATAGGTGTTTTGGCGCCAAAATCAGTTAGAAAAAAAGTCTTCTTCATTCTCTCGTTCGTTCGTTCGTTCGTGTAGTTTCCGTCTTCATTCTCCTTCGCTCTTAATTCTCTCCGGTACTGATTTTGAACTTTAAACCGAATTTGATCTGGTAGGTTTAATTGCAGATTCAATTAGATACGAACATCAATGAACGTTTTGTATGTAGATCGGATTAGGTTTAATTTATGTATGTTTAGGCACATTCAATTTGATATAATTAAACATGTTTAGTCTAATTCGAATATGAATATGAAGAAATATCACTAAAATGTTTTTGCATGATCGATCGTTTTGGATTTAGATCCACCGATTGATTCGTATTATGCTTCATTGAACTTTTATGTACAATATGTACCTGTTTGATTTAATTTGAATTTGAAGAAAAATATTTTCTGTTAGTACTAGATGTGATTGTATTCAATAGAATTTGTTTGATTTGATCATAGGGATGAATGAGCTCGGTACCGATGCCGAAAATCGCAAAATCTTGGTACCGCTACCGAAATATTCGGTTCGGTAACGGTACCGGTATTGAAGGTAAAAATTCGGGAAATACCAGTACCGGTACCGGTACCTATCCCAAAACTCAAAACTTTGGTACGGATTCGGTACCGACGGTAATTTCGGAATCGGTACAGTACCGGTTCCAAGTACCAAATGCTCATCCCTATTTGCTATGTTTCATTTGTTTGAATTCCTAGAAAATCGTGTAATTATCGAATTGATTATACAAAAGAATTTTGTTTTGATTTGTTCGTCTTCAGTTTAGATATACATACTAGTTAAATGCAGTTTTTGAAATTATACAAAAGAGATGTTTGATTTAATTGATTTAATAATGTTATGAATTTTTTTGTTTAGTTTGAACTTAGTAAGAAATTTGGTTAACAGTTTATATCTTAATGTTACATTTCTATTTCTCAGAGTTGATTGATTCAATAGAATTTGTTTGGTTCATGTTAGTATGAAAAAGTTTGATTAGTTTGAATACAGTAAGAATTCTTGTGCAAAGTATTTTTTAGAAGCAAGCAGTTTTATTTGTTAGGTGCAGATTCTGGTAATTAAGATTATATTTTTGTAGGCAATGGCGAATGTTGGTGATTTGAATTGGTTTAAGCACCAGCTAGGTGTAGGCGTTGGGGATGCTGTTCATGTTGTTTGTGACTCCAGTTTTATGAGGTGGTTCGATCACAACGGGGTGAACCCAATGCCTGAGTTGGAAGCTCTTTTGGATGCTAAAGTTACATTGGTAACCACTAGGTATGATCCAATGCTCAGGTTAATAATTTATTAAAGGACTGTTGTTAATGGAATGTTCTTACATTAGGTGTGCGCACGTCCGCTATGCGAATCAACGTTTAAAAAAGCATTTAGGGAAGATGTCTCAGTTCATGGCCAACTTGAATACTGTGTGTGGTCATGTAGTTCCTCGAAATCCCATTGATTGCATCCCGGAGTTGCGCAGACAGGCTGCGTTTCAGCGTTACTTCATTGGCAGTTTAAACAAGGCCTTAGCAAATCGTTATCGGCATCAGAATGTATCACCTGTCTTGAGTATTTTATGTTTAGTAGTTATGTTAGTATTCAACAAGTTATGTCTTTTGTTTTTATAGGTTATTGTGCCATTTGTTGGGACTATAAAAGGCCGTTTGGCTTTGCTTCCTCCTACTACAAGGCAACTTCAGTTGGGTGGTGTTCAAGTTGCGCAGGTAGTTCAGGAGGGTGAGTTTCCATTGGGAGAGAATGCCGGGGAGCAGGTGGCTGAGTTAGCTGTTCTGGAGGGTGATTTTGATCAGGAAGATGCTGTGGAAGAGGCTGCTGCGTTGAGGGATTCAAAACGAAAGGTTTGAACAACTGCCATTTCTTTTGGTTTCTTGCAGCTTAACAAGCTTTAACAATGCGTCTTTTTTGTTTGAATCTATAGGTCAGAGTTTTAACAAAATCAATGAAAAAGAAAATGCTGAAACGGTTCCTCTTCAAGCCCTTCAAGATGATCTGGTTTTATGGTTGAGGCGATTGCAAATCTGTAAGGTTTCGGTTGTTAATAATGAGAGTTTTTGTCTACTTTGATTGGTTTACTACTATGTTGTTTGAAAGGATTGATAACATGTTATGTTGATTCTACTGTCACACTTGTAAAAAACGGAGAAACTCAGTTTTATTGTCTATATTCTTCGTGTGGCACGAATTGGTTTTTTTCAATATGTTGAATAAACTAGTGGGAGCTAGTCTGTTTGTGCTAAGGTGTGGGTTTTCGGTTGGTATTACTATATACTACATATGCAAGTTTTGTTATTATTGATTTACAAGTTATTAAACACAAGGTACAACGATCTTTACTTTAGTTTTGACTTTTTATAACCCAAAAACGCACATGGTACAAAATTGGTTTGAATTTTTTAAACAACTATTTTTTTAACGGCCAACACTGAATTGTATAAATATTTCGTATGGCATAAGGCGGTCGCCAGCTGACTCAACTCAGCCGTATGGAGCCCTTAAGTGCACTTATCTGTAGTTCTGGAGAAAACCTACCTGCCTGAAGCAAATGTCTTGATAAATGTTAGGTTTTTCAGAAGAGAATCCATATGTTTGATTGGTTGAGGGCTGCCTAAAAAAATCTGAAAACTAGTTTTGTAGAGCTTGATCTGAATCTTTTCACAATGCTTTTTAAAAAATTCACCTCCACACCAGCAGTAAAATTTCTCATACTCAAGTTGTGCTGTCTGAAAAATGCATCATTCTGCAAAAGCATAAAGAGTATAACCGCATCAGCATAATTCTGTTAAGACAGTTAGTTGTCGTAGTTTACTTTTGTTGACTTGTATTGTACCTCTTTGTTGATCAACATAGTTATTCTATCTTACTATTACAACTATTTTTGCACTTCTGATAAACAAACTTCAGGCATCCGTTTAAATGAAAAAAAGTTGCTAAGTAGTTGATAATGTAAAAGAGTAATAATAATCACCTGGATATTCAACCACATTTATTTTCTTGGTTTCGTTCCAACTTCTTCAACAGAAAGGATATGGAGTTCGGGAGTCGATGTTCTGTTTTATTGTTCAATGTAAAAAATTATCATTAATTGCAAGACATGATACCATTCAAGAATTCAACTTTGAGAGATTTATAAGTACGAATTTGACTTACAGGGGACATTTTCTAGATCATTGAGTGAGAAGTCAACAGGAAACCATCCTTTCACGGGTACACATTGACAGCAAAGCAAATCCCAGTTTCATCTTTAGTTAATTGCACATCACACCACAAGATCAAATCGGATACACTCATCGCCTTAAAACTGGAGTCAGGGAATAATCCTGAAAAACCACCTCGTGCTACAACTGCAAAAACAGAACAACTTGCATATCAATAATCCTGAAGTACCACTGCAGAATCATATATTATAATTCAGTGAATCAGTTTATTGCAAGGCATTGACTACTATGGGTGCAAACAAGCATCTGCACGCGCGCTAGTTGAGATCAGATCGAAACAAGCTGAGCCCGAGCCCGTGCTTTATGTATTCTTAAGTTCTAACTATTTTGTACTTGTATGCATTAACTTTACAATGAATAGCCTGGCTTAGTCTCGTTTAATGTTTTTCTCAACATATATATAAAAACAATTCAAATGCATTTAAGTTTAAAATAATTAATAAATAAAAAACAAGCCAAGCCCAAGCAAAAACTCAAGAGCCGAGTTCGAGCTCTCAGAACTGAAAACTGTCTATCGCAAAAATCAACCGTAGCCATCTAATCTCCTATTCACAAAATTAACTTAATATAACACATTTTCATAGTTAAATTCATAAGCTCCATTGTTGCTTAACAGTTTATGATCATCACATGTCCTCCTTAAACTCGAGCCCTGATTCAAAACTAAAACGCCTGATTATACATTAATAATCTCTGAAAATATTTGACAAAAAACACGTACAGTAGCAATGCGAGATGACCGAAAACAATAAGAGTAATAATAATAATAATAATAATATACCGCTTAATGTTTTCCATGCACTAGTACTGCTGTTTGTTTTGTAGATCGTCCGGCATCGCTGAAACAGACCGAGCAGAAAAGTAGTAGCCACCGGAGTATCCGCATATCGAGGCCTGAAGGAGACAGGACTTGATTTGATGACTGAATTAGTGTAGTGATGAGGAAGAAGATATAAGAAAAATGTTGCATGCTAAAAATAGACATATATTAATTTATTTTTCTATTAAATGCCACATTAATTAAATTAATTTAAAATAAAAGTGAATTTCCGCCTACACCTCAGCTTCACTGTAGGCACCAAACACGGTCGTCAACGGGGACGTTTAGACCATGCGTAGTGGAGGGAGTCGCTATTGGGGTGTTATACGTCATGTGACGTCACGCCATCGTAGGGGCTTTATGGCTAAAATGTGTGTAGTGGATGAATCCCTTCAAATCATTACATTATTATTATTATTTTATTTTATTTTATTACAAAAATAAACAAAAAACAAACCCCCAATCACCTTTCACCTCATTTCCCCTACAAACATATGAAATTTTAAACCCGAATCATGTTTAAAATTCTAACTTTCATACTTTTGACATTTCAAAGTCAACACTTTGAACTCATAACAAATTTGACGATAAATCTATTTTGAATTCTCAAACTTTTAAAAATACTCAAAATTTTCATTTTTGACCCATAACAATTTTTGATCTAAATGTTGTTAATTTGTACCAAATAATCTATTTACCAACTTTTGACCCTATTTAAGTTCCATAAAATACCCAAAACAATTTTCATTTGAGAAACATGATTTGTTATTGATTTTTGAAATTCACCAAGTATTTTGAAATATGTAGTAAAATAATATGTTAATATTTATATTTAAAAATATATAGATATTATATAAATATAGTGTAAAAGAAAAGTGAATAATTATTGATTTATCACATATTAGTTTTGGAGGGAAAAAATTGTAAGAATTAACCAAAACATGACAAGTGTCCACATTTATTTTAATTTATTAGAATATGTAGATTTTTTTTTTCTTTTCTTTCATTTCTTTCGAATCTTCCAAATTTGGAAGGATGGTGTTGCCCCTCCTTTCTTTGCTCAATTAATCCTTGAAACACAACTTCTTTTTATTGTTTTTTAATATAAAAACTCTAAAACACAATCAATTTTCGAGTCCACCAACGATATAACACATATCATAATTCAGAACCATATTTAGCACGCCCTCACCGATGGGGCAGTGGTCCGTTGACATAAACAAAACCTTTTAACACTTGAGTATGGAAAAGAGAGGACTTGAATTCAAGTCTCACGAACAATACGGTTTAAACGAAATTCGTCGTTTAAAAAGTGCAGGACATGAGCCACTTTTTATTAAAAATAAAATAAACGCTAAGGATACTCTCGTTAGTAATGGGAAATATACGAGTACAATACCGTTTGCAAAATCGAATAAAATGAATACAATATACAAGTTTTCATATTCAAAATTGATAAAATAATGTGCCTTCATCACATCAAATACTTAATGTAATAGCTTCATCTTGTGTCTTCGTCTCATTGGTCATCGACTAAGCTCCTTGAATCGAGTTTTCTTGAACGATCTTTTGTGCAGTCTTTAACGAGAGCTTGATGTGTATCTTCTTGTATGATCCTTTGCTACAAAAAACGAACAAACTAATGTTGACAGTTGAGGCTGAGGCATATGTTCAATACGCTTCCTTAAAACAGATTTCGCGTCTCTACATAAGACAACACGTTTGTCTCCTAGGGTACAGCAACTGAAGCAGTTTGTATTGCCGGAGATGTTCACGAGCCTAGGTTAAATTAGGTAAATTGTAGTGTTAGAACTTGTGGAAAAAAATAAAAAAGAATGAAAGGGTAGAGGAATTCAATAGAGAAACTCATCTCCATATGTTCTCTACATATGGGTTTTCAAAGCTTTCTTTCTTCTTCACTAATAACTCTTCATGCATGCATGCATTTTTTTCCTTGAATTTTCTAGCTTCTTATTTTTCTAGTATCTTTCAAATGAGGCACATAGCCTACTATATATACAAGAGTTAAAGACTTAACTCTCTAATAAAACTCATCAAGTATTATAAAGAAAACTCTATTCAAGAGTTTCGGTGTTCGTACGTAGGGTGTGTGAATAACCAAAGGGTGTACGATCGTATAACCCCTGCCATACTGTGTTTTTGTTTAGTCGTCGTTGAAGCCTATCAACGAATTCATAGCTGCAATCCTCATCGTAACAATTTCTATATTTCTTTTGCTTATTAATCTAGATAGCGAGGCCATTATATATAATTTTATCACCATTAAGATGTAATTAATTAGTTATTTACTACATACAGGGGTGTATTGTTGGAACAATTATCTTATGCACAAGCAAGTGGAAGAGTCCTCGTCTGCTAAGATTCAATGAAGAACTCTTCTTCATATATCTACTTCCTCCCATTATTTTCAATGCTGGGTACGTAGGCGACCTTTAATTACCAGTTACCAATTAGCATGGTGGTTGTTGTAACTAATTTAAATCTTACTTTAAACAGATTTCAAGTGAAGAAGAAACAGTTTTTCCATAATATCATACTGTTTGGAGTCGCTGGGGTTCTCATTTCAACTTCTATAGTTGCAGCTCGAATTATTTATGATCTCGGCTTTGGCTTGTTTACGGTACTACGAGCTCAAGCCAAGCCGAGCTTAGGCTCATTAAAGTTTTTTCTAAACATGTATAAATATAATTAGAAACGTATATAAATAATTGTTAATTCATAATAAACGAGCCAAGCCCTAGTGCTCTAGTTAGCTTTAGAAAAAGAGCCCAAACTCTCGTAACTCAATCTGAGCTCGAGCCTAGTCGAGTTTAGGCTCATTTAAGGTTTTTCTCAAAACATATTAAAATTATTAAAAACAAGCCGAGTCCGAGCTTGAATGAGTCTAATAAGGTACTAACCCAAGCTTAGGCTCATTTAAGGTTTTTCTCAAAATATATAAAAATAATTAAAACGAATATAAATTACTTAATTAATAATAAGCGATCCGAGCTCAAGCTTGAAAAACGACTCACTGGCCGAGCTTTAGTAAAGAGGTCGAGCTCTCGTACGTCAAAACGAGCTGAGCTCGAGCATAGTCAAGCTCAGGCTTGGCTCATTTACAATGTTTAATCTTTTCTTTTATATTTGATATTTGGTGTATGGTGTGCTTGGTGTTGTGTAGGTAGATGGTGGTTGTTTCCAAAGTTAGGGTTTGATGGCTTGTCTATCAGCGAGTATCTAAGTATGATAATCTGTCAAATCATTTTTTTAGTAACCCTTCGATTGATAGCGGGTCATTCAATGCAGAACCAGTTTTAAGTAGAGAACTGCGAGAACCCCGTAACAGTTTGTACCTATTGCTTTAAATGTTATACGGTTCTCACTGTCCTTTACTTGAAATTGGTTATGCACTGAGCGCGCTTCATGGCTTGTAATTGTTGTAACTTGTAACAATTAACTGTACTTTAAGGTATTGGGACTATTTTCTCCTCGACAGATACTATGTGTACATTACAGGTTGGTCAGCTTATATTTAATAGGTGCCTTATTACAGTGGCGGAGCTAGGAACTTTTTTTCATAGGTTCGGAATTTTTTGATGCTTAATTTTTTTCCGATGTCAACATTTTCGGGCTCGAATGGTTCGAGTCAGGTTGATCATTCGGTTAGATAAATAAAATGCAATATCACTCTCATAATAAAATTATATCGTTAGCATTCAATAAAATACAAAGTCATTAAATAAAAAGATATTGCATATTATAATTATTCCTTACGTATTTTCATGTTTTGAAAAATATCTTCAATCGCGGCTTTGAAAAGAACTCATTCTCAAAATAACACATACAATACAAGCATCATTCATATAATCGTCACCAAAATGATTACACAAATCCGACTTCGCATGCTTCATTGAAGAAAAACATTTCTCAAACGATAGACCAACAGGTATTGGTTGTTGGTGATGGTTAAAACCTTGAGGCAAACGGCGAAGACGATAAAGCAATGGTCATCTAGTTGATAGAAAGAAGTTGATCGGTTGCTGAGTTGGTGGCTGATGTTTTTATTTGTTTATTTATATATTCTTTATTTAGGTATTATGTTTAGTAATGTTAATTGAGTTGGGCTTATTAATCCATTCTATGAGTATTTTGGGTTTTTATTAATCTATATATGGGGTAATAGGGTCTTATTGGCCCATATATATTGTTTGTTAATAATTTTTATAGTTTTTTAAAAGCTTTTTATATTTTATAAAAAGAATACTCGTTACTAAAAAAATATAACCAAGAGGAGACACCTTTTCTATACAGCTTAGTTTTCGGTGAAGGAGTAGTAGATGATGCAACGTCGGTTGTACTCTTCAATGCGGTTCAGAAAATTGTTGCAGATACACTTAATGTCCAGACAACTCTTCGGATCTTTCTAGATTTTTTATATCTATTCAGTACAAGCATAGTTCTTGGCATTGCAGTTAGTTCAATTTCTTGTTCTTTTAATTCAATGTTAAACTCATAAAATATCCATATGAAACATTTTGGGCTCCACTTGTTTGATTTTAAACTTCTTGAGGATCTCAAAATTTTGTTATAATCGTGTGTAACCAACAATCTATATGACTTGTTTTCTGTAGGCTGGCTTTGTGACAGCATTTATTCTTAGAGGCATGTCCTTTGGCAGGTTAACACTCATAATTGCACAGTGGTTAATTACACCTGTAAGTTTTCCATTCCATAAGGCCTTGTTCTTGAGTTTTTTTAAAGGAGGGAAAGGAAAGGAAAACTAAGGATAGTTAAAAAATGGGTGTTCTTGAGTTTTTTAAGGATGAAAAGGAAATGAGTAGGAGGAGTTAGGAGGGATTAAATTGATGTATTTTCCCAATAACTTATCCTCTCACAAATGGGCGGATAACTAAGGATAAAAAACCAAATTACAATATTACCAACTAATCTTTTCATCTTCTTCATTACTTCAACCCATTTTCTCCTTCTTTCTCTAACGCCTTTGATTCTATCAAAATCGCTGCCTTCAAAATCGCTGCTATCAAAATCAAAGGCTCCAGGTTTGTATTCATCTTATTCTTCATTATTGCTAGATTTCTATCGTAAACAAATAATTTCATATGTTTGACCCTTTGCAACATTCGGACTTTGATATTTAATAAGTGAACTGCATCAGAGGTTGTAAATATATATCTCCTTTGACTTTCTATGATCCTTTAGTTGAATAGCATCATTAGGTTATTTTTATATGTTATAAAGATAAACCAATAGAGGTGTGTGTACAGCGAAACATGTGATTGCATCTCAAATAGTCTTTGACTTTTCAACACATTATCACAAACAAACCAAACAGAGATACATGCTATCATTTTGTATGTGATGGGTTAAGCTTGTTATAAGTATTATAAGTAGTTAATAATGGTTTTTTATGTACTTGTATTATAATGGTTTACATAGAAATATGCTATACTGAAACATGTTTTGATCTTGTTTTTATAATGGACGATAACCTATTTCTTGCGGTGAGACGACACCATTTAGCTGTCGTTCATTTGGTTTGTCTAGTGGTAGCTCTTATAGCACATCATACACATCGCAGTGAAAATCATGTTAGGGGAGAAGAGATGTTACATCGACGACGAGTACGTGAAGAGATGTTGCATGAACTTGCAATAAGTGGAAAATGCTGACAAATAATTCGTATGAGTGAGAATGCATTTATGATATTATGTCAAAAGTTAGAAAGTGATGGTGGTCTCCGATCAACTCAACGTATGACTATTGAAGAACAAGTTGCAAGATTTTTGCATATATTTGGAAATGACTTTAGAAATCGTTTCGTCTCTTGGTTTTATTATCGATCTGGGTCAGCAACAAGCGTGCATTTTCATAGAGTCTTAAAAGCAATTATATCATTAGAAGACCAGTATCTTATTCAACCTATCGGTGATACTGTGCAAAAACAAATTCAAGAGAAAAGAAGATTTTATCCATTTTTTAAGGATTGTATAGGAGCAATTGATGGAACACATATTCGTGTGAAAGTACCTAGTAAAGATGCTCTGAGATATCGAGGTCGGAAAGGATATTCAAATATCAATGTATTAGCTTCTTGCACATTCGATTTGAAGTTCACATATGTTTTAAGTGGCTGGGAAGGCACAACGTCTGATTCAAGAGTCTTAAAAGATGCAATTACTAGGGAAGATAAATTAAATACTCCAGATGGTAAATTTTATTTAGTGGATGGCGGTCTACCACTCAAAAGTACACTCATAGTACCTTATGGAGGTGTTAGGTACCATTTGAAGGAATACTCAAAACGTGCACCTCAGAATCCAAGAGAATTGTTTAACCTTTGACATGCATCATTAAGAAACTCTATTGAAAGGGCGTTTGGTGTTTTAAAGAGAAGATTTCCAATAATTAGAAGTACAACCGAGCCGTTCTACTCATGTGAAACACAATCACATTTATTTTTGGCTTGTTGCATTCTTCACAATTATCTACTTGAAGTTGATCGTGATCGAGAAGTTGAAGATGAAGTTGCACAAGAGGTGTTAAATGCCACACAAGATGTAGAGGATCATGCTCCAAACGCTAGATGATAGAGGGGAAAAAATAAGAGAGTCTATAGCAAATGAAATGTGGAGTCAATATTTGTCGCATTCAAACAATGAAATTAACATGTTTAATTAATTATAAGCTATTTTGGAGTTTTTGGAACTTGAAATTTGTTAATCATAGATATTGTTGGGCCTTTGGAAACTCACTGTTATTCAGTTTCTTTATGAAAATGTTAGTGATAATTCAGTTCTTTATGAGATTTTTATATTTGGCTATTATTAGTATGGAGCAAAATTGTTGCTGGGATTACACTAATGACAGAAATGGTAATGGGTATTATTAGCATATGGATTTGCTAGTTGTATACTTTAGCATATATTTGTTTCTTATAATGAGTGTTTATGTTAGACATTTTATTAATAATACATATTTGTGAATAAAACTCTCATATGTTTATGCAGGAATTAGCCATGAGCAAAAAAGATGGAACGTCCACAAGATTTCATGGACCACTCCAATGGACACCACATTTTTGCAGAGGAAGAAGTCTGGGAATAATTGATCAAGGTAGACCTTGCATATAGTTGGACATTAATTTTTTTTAATTAACCTTTATCTGTAATTTTTATGATTTTGTAAACAGGAGAGTCCCGGAGCTGCAAAATGGAGGGATAAACCAATTCTTCATTACCACGAGATGCTAGAGTTGTTTGCCAAAGATAGAGCTGCAGGTTCTAGAGCAGAAACTGCAAAAGAGAGAAACAAGAGACTGAAAGAAAATGATCATACACCGGAAACAATTGATGAGATTGATCAAATGGTGGAAACCAACGATATTACCTTGGAGAATATCACTAGTGCAGACGATATTCATGTTGTATCAGAGACACCTAATTCGCAAGCCAAGTATCCAAGTTTTTCGAAGAGTAAGAAAAGAAAACTTGAGAAGGATGATGAATTTACAACAACACTTATGAGTTCAATTAACAATGTTGCTGATGCTATTGGTAAAAGCACAAAGGTATTCAATCAAATTTTAATATTACTTTTTTTTTCTAAAATTTATATATTTATCTTCACATGATTTCGTTGCCTAATACATGTTGTTTGTTACTATTTTACGATTTATGCAAGGTAATGGAAGGTTCTCGTGCACGTGTTTACTCAGAGGAGGAAACCTACAAAGAGTTGGAGATTATGGGCATAGTGTCAGAGGAGGAAATCTTCGATGCATATCTTTTTTTGGTTGAGCGTCCGGAAAAAGCACAGGCTCTTTTTGGTTGTCCTCTTAACAAGCGGGTGAATATATTACGTAGAATGATGGGAGCATGAGAATGAGATTTGAAACTTGTTTTGAAACTTTTGATTAAACATGTTTTTTTTTTGGAAACTGAATTGAACTTTTTTGGCATGTTGCATTTCTTGTTAAAACTAGTTGGTTATTTTTTGGAGACGTTATTGCTTATTAAAAAGTGTGTGTTTGTTTTTTTAATCCATTATGAATGAGGCTTAAAATTGTAAAAGTGTTATTTTCCTTTTCTTTCCATCCAACTTAAGAACATAGTTATCCTTTCCTTTCCTCTAATTTCCTTCCAACTCAAGAACACACCTAATTAAAAAATTTTTCCTTCCCTTCCCTTCCCTTCCCTTCCCTTTCTTATCCTTCCATCTCCTTTCCTTTTCTTTCCTTGGTTAAAAAACTCAAGAACAAGGCGTAAGAGCGTTCGTAACCCTATATCCATATATATCATATAATTACACTAAAAAACACTGTATTTTCTCTCTCCCGTTTAATTAAATAATATTTTTTTATACCTTTATCATCATATTTTCTCTCTCTTTCACTCACAACTACTTTATGAAAATATTAAAAAATTATACAGTATTTACAGTAAAACCTCAAATTTAACTTTCTCATATAAATTTTCTCTCTCCTCTACTCACAACCACACCATATAATTTGCAAATCCCTCTTACATAATTTTAGGGAACGGATTGAGAATGCTCTAACAGTACAAAAACAATTTTCAAACCAAAGTCTCAAGATATAACTAAATCATTATTACATATAACTAACATTTTAATTAATATAAGAACATCACATAAAATTCACATGAGGAAGTAATCTTATTTATTTAATCAATAAACAATCATAACCCTAGCATGACATCCAAACCTTGAAAGACGTTAAAAAACCAATCCACCTGTTCAATGTCCCTCTCAACTTGACCACTTGAATTCATCCAACTTTGATAGACATCTAATTGCTTATTATAACAAAGCGAGCTCATCTTAAAAAAAACTATACACAGATAAGAAACACTAATTCAATATTAACTGTGATGGCTTACTCGCAACCTTATACAGCACACAATGCATGCACTGTTAAACGGTAAGGCATCATCGACTTTCATGGGTGGATAGGTTTGATCTCGTGGGGAGGCTTTGGAGGAGGTCAAGATAGTTAAAAGTATTTTAAGTATGTTATGGTTTACCTGTTATCTATGTTTATCTTTCTAAGTTTGTTTCTCAAATCAGTATAAGTATTTGAATTGAGTTGGGAGTCTTGTAAGGGTCTATATAAACCCATTCAGAATCTTTATTTTTGTGTGTTATATTTCTTTTCAGTTTTAATAATAAAGAAAAGAGTCGCTCTTGAGTTTGAGCAGAGATAGGTTCTTGTGTTTGGTTTTCAGTACTTGGTTTCACTTGTCCCACGTTTAACAAGTGGTATCAGAGCCAATCACCGAAGACGTTCGTTCGTATCTGATTCTTTTGATTGAGGTCTAGCCCGTGGGATTATTTTCACGATTGATTGCTTGTTTAAGCGATTGATTTGGCTGTAGGTTAAAAGAATCATTAGGTGAAAAGGAGTTAGACCCGAGAATAATGTCGGAATTCCAAGTCGTAGGAGGTGTGAAGAAATTGAACAATTCGAACTATAACACGTGAAAGACGTGTATGAAGTCTTACCTTCAAGGGCAAGATTTATGAGATATTGTCAATGGAGAAAGCTTCGTGGAACCAAGGAATGATGTGAACGGGGCTATTGGGAAGTGGCGAGTAAAATATGGTAAAGCCTTGTTTTATCTAAAAACAACAATTGAAGAAGAACTTTTAGAACACATCCAAGATTTCGACACGCCAAAACCTTCATGGGATGCATTAGCCGCTTTGTTCTCTAAGAAAAATGACTCAAGGCTTCAACTGTTGGAGAATGAGTTGTTGTCCATCAGTCAAAAAGATCTTACGATACCCTAGTATTTTCACAAAGTAAAAACGTTGTGTCGTGAGATTGGCGAGTTGGATCAACAAGCGAGAATTGGGGATGCTAGAATGAAGCGAATTATTATTCACAGGTTGAAACCCGAGTTTAGAAGTTTTGTTGCAGCCCTGCAGGGATGGGCGAACCAGCCCTCTCTTGGTGAGTTCGAAAATTTGTTGGCAGACCAAGAAGCTTTGGCGAAGCAGATGGAAGGTGCAACGATTGGGTTGTCAAAAGACGTTGACCAAGCCCTATATGCTGAAAAGGGAAGAAACGGTTTTCGAGCAGGCAAGTTCCATAATCGAAAGTATGAAGGAAAACAGAGACCGTGGGTTAAGAAAGATAAAGAGAAAGAAGAAAGAACTGGAGATAAGAATAAAAATGTGGAAAATAAGAAATTTTTTTTCGGTGTTATAAATGTGGACGTAAAGGTCACATAGCGAAGATATGCTCGAAAAATAACCAGGAAGAAGGGAATAATACTCTTGTTGAACAAGATGATGAGTGGGATGAAGAGGCGTACTTCACTAAAATTGCCGATGCTCATGCATATTCGGCAATGGTTCAGCATAAGTCTAACAACCTTGATGATTGGATAGTTGATTCTGGGTGTTCAAATCATATGACGGGAGAGAAAGGTATGCTGTCTAATCCCATAGTATATGGTGGTAGCAAGGTTGTCGTTATTGCTGATAATTCTAGGCACTCGATCGCACATATCAAAATGTAAAGTTTCCAGCCGAGTCAAGCAAAAATGAGCTAACCCTAAAGGATGTGTATCAGTTTCCAGCCGAGTCATCAAATCATTACAGCAAACTCATAACAGTCAAATTCATGCGCAACAGAATGTTATTTGAAATTCCCGTTAAACGAAAAATCCAATAAATGCAAGACCACTTGGGTTAGGTTCCTAACTCAATAAGTCAACTTCCAGAAGTTGAACCAACCCAATTGGTCTCGTAGTTCATGAGATATAACATTTACAACACAACCTAATAGCAGGTCTAACAGCTCAGCTTTGCACAATGTTTTTGTAAAATCATAAAAGTTAACTTCTACTTGTCCAAAAATTACAAGTTTATATTCTTTAGAAACTAGACTCAACCTAGTTTACTGTAGTACCAATAATCTCATCAAATATTCAACTTTACACCTCGTTACAGTCAATTTAACATCACTAACACATTCTGTCCAGAAACTGTTTGCATCCAAACTCAACATATTAACAATCTATGAACTATCATGCATTCATATAACACTCTAGACTCCATAAACACCATCCATGCACATCAATTACACATTACATACATGATTAGGGTTTTTGTTTGAACTCAAATCAAAGACACAACAATTTACATGTAACAAGATCCAATCTAGTTATCAAATCATCATCCAAATAACAACAATAATATTAACTATACACACACACAAAATCGGCTGCTAGGGTTTATAATTAACCCAACAAACATCAAAATCAAGTAGTAAGGATGTATAGGATAATCAATTATACCTTCCTAGCACCTAATTCTTCAATCAAGGGCTTGATTTCTTGGTGTATATGTGTGTATGGTGGACGGCAGCCGTGAGGGAGCAAGGGAGAGAGAGACCGATCGGAAGGTGTGGGGGAAAGAAAAGAATAGTTAGGGTTTAGTTAATGATATATTTATAAACATAACAAGTTACACTCAAGTCCCTCCACTTTCAATTGTTGTTTTTCTAACTTAAATAACTAGTTTACATCTTGAGTTAACGTTTATAACCATGTTATCACATAACACATAAGTCTAACACATAATTATCACATAATTATTGTTTTGACGTTTTTCGTTTATTCACCAATCGTTTGCGTTAGCTCGTTTGCGTTTCGGTGCAAATCCCGAAAGACTACACATGTAGTAAGTGTTAAGCGTCATTTAAACCCTAGTTTAAATGTAATGAAGTGTGCGTTATAGATTCAGTGATCTTAAGTTTGAATTGACGGAGTTGAGTTAACGGAGTTAACCTGAAATTGACGATTGTCACATCATTCCCATGTTAAAGAATTTTCGTCCCGAAAATTTGAGTCAAGTCGTGACGAGTGTCTGAAAAAAGTAAGAAAAATTTTCAGTTTGTCATATCATCCCCTAGTAGAAAGAAATTTCGTCCCGAAATTTAATTCATACCTCCGGTGATTTCTGACGGTTTGCCGAGTTTCGCGGTTTTCTGTGTTTGGTTAGCCCTTCAAAAAGGTGAGGATACTTTTTCATCATTTGATCCTCGCGTTCCCACGTGAACTCCGGTCCACGTCTTGAGTTCCAACGAACCTTAACGATTGGAAATTTGCTGTGCTTGAGCGTTTTGGTTTCCCAATCCAAAATCTCGACTGGTTCCTCAATGAAAAGTAACTGTTCATCAACTTGAAGTTCCTCCAAAGGGACTACTTGGGTTTCATCAGATAAGCATTTCTTCAAATTCGATACGTGGAATACATTGTGTACGCCACTGAGTTCCGTAGGTAGGGCCAGTCGGTATGCCACCGGACCAACGCGCTCAGTTATCCGGTAAGGACCAACATATCGTGGGTTGAGTTTGTTTCGCTTACCAAAGCGAACCACACCTTTCCAAGGTGAGACTTTAAGTAACACTTGGTCATTCACTTGAAATTTGAGAGGCTTTCGGCGCTTTTCGGCGTAACTCTTTTGGCGATCTCGTGCTGCT
Organism: Bidens hawaiensis; assembly: GCF_021521415.1. Classification (NCBI taxonomy): domain Eukaryota; kingdom Viridiplantae; phylum Streptophyta; class Magnoliopsida; order Asterales; family Asteraceae; genus Bidens; species Bidens hawaiensis. Next base: position 3,035,945 of record NW_027491014.1, read on the forward strand.
GCCATGCGATTTCGGATTTGAACAATCTTTTCCGAAGTTTCGAGTACCAGTTCTGGACCAGTGATTTGGCTGTCACCCACCTCTGCCCAGCAGAGTGGTGATCGATACTTCCGTCCGTACATCGCTTCAAACGGCGCTGCTTTAATACTTGCGTGGTAGCTGTTATTATACGAAAACTCTACCAAAGGTAAGTGAGGTTCCCAACTTTTTCCGAAATCCAACACGCATGCACGCAACATATCCTCCAGGGTCTGAATAGTTCGTTCACTTTGCCCATCCGTCTGAGGATGGTATGCTGTGCTCATATCAAGACGGGTGCCTAGTGCGCTTTGCAGCGACTTCCAAAAGTGCGAAGTGAAACGAGAATCTCGATCAGAAATGATTGAGACAGGCACTCCGTGCCTAGACACCACTTCTTTCATGTAAACACGAGTCAGTCTTTCCATTTTGTCCGATTCCTTAATCGCTAAGAAGTGTGCAGACTTAGTCAACCGGTCAACGATCACCCAGATGGTATCGCATCCCGTCGGTGTCTTAGGTAAACCCGTAATAAAATCCATTGAGATGTGTTCCCATTTCCACATTGGGAGTTCCGGTTGTTGCAGTAAACCAGATGGTTTCTGGTATTCTATTTTTACTCTGGCACAAGTCAAGCATTTGCTCACGTAGGTGGCAATGTCGGCTTTCATGTTCGGCCACCAGTAAAGTGCCTTTAATTCATGATACCTTTTATCTGAGCCAGGGTGGATAAAATATCGGGACTTGTGTGCCTCGTCCATTACCAGTGTTCTCAACTCTCCGAACCGTGGAACCCAAATCCGGTTCTCAAAATATCGGACCCCGTCCGATCTGGTTTCAAGTTGCTTGTTCATGCCCCGCATGAGTTCCGATGGAAGATTATCATCTTTCAAAGCTTCAAGTTGCGCCTCGCGAATCTGGTCGGGTAAGTTTGCATGAATCGTGAGTTGCAATGCTCGCACTCGTCTGGGTTTATCTGTTTCTTTTCTACTGAGGGCGTCGGCCACTACATTGGCCTTGCCAGGGTGGTACTTGATGGCACAATCATAATCCTTGAGCAGCTCGACCCAACGACGCTGTCGCATGTTCAGCTCCTTCTGATCGTAGGTATGCTGGAGACTCTTGTGGTCGGTGTAACTGGTAAACTTGGTACCGTACAAGTAATGCCTCCATATCTTAAGGGCAAACACCACAGCTCCGAGTTCCAAATCATGGGTCGTGTAATTCTTCTCGTGAACCCGTAGTTGTCGAGATGCATAAGCTATAACTTTCTCGAGTTGCATCAGCACACAACCGAGACCTTGTATCGATGCGTCACAGTGTACCTCAAAATTTTCCGTTCCCTCGGGGAGGGCTAGAATAGGGGCGCTACAGAGTTTGGTTTTCAACAGTTGAAAAGCGGATTCTTGCGCGTCACCCCAATTGTACTTAGTGCCTTTGTGAGTCAAAGCGGTGAGGGGTTGAGCAATCTTTGAAAATCCCTCGATGAAACGTCGGTAGTAGCCGGCCAGTCCTAGAAATTGCCGCACCTCAGTCGGAGTCTTAGGTGCTTCCCAGTTTTTGATGACCTCTACCTTACCGGGATCGATATGGATACCATTCTCGTTGAGCACATGTCCTAAAAAGTGAACCTCGCGAAGCCAAAACTCACATTTCGAGAGTTTAGCATACAGTTGTTCCTTCTTCAATAATTCCAGAATTACCCTTATGTGTTCTTCATGGTCAGCTTCGTTCTTGGAGTAGACGAGAATATCATCAATGAAAACAATCACAAACTTGTCGAGGTACGCCGTGCATACTCGATTCATGAGATCCATAAATACGGCTGGTGCGTTGGTTAGTCAAAAAGGCATAACCGAAAACTCGTAGTGACCATACCGTGTTCTGAAAGCCGTCTTTGAAATATCTTCTTCGCGCACTCTTAGTTGATAGTAACCGGATCGCAGATCGATCTTCGAGTAATAACTCGATCCTTGAAGTTGGTCAAACAAATCATCAATTCGGGGTAAAGGATAACGGTTCTTGACCGTCACCTTGTTCAACTCCCGGTAGTCGATACACATACGGAAAGTCCCGTCCTTCTTTCTGAAAAATAAGACAGGGGCTCCCCATGGCGATGAGCTAGGTCGGATAAAACCTTTATCCAACAAATCTTGCAACTGAGTGGACAACTCCTGAAGCTCCGCCGGTGCGAGCCGATACGGGGCTCGTGCTATGGGTGCTGCACCGGGTGTCAATTCGATTTGGAATTCGACTTGACGAATAGGAGGGAGTCCAGGCAAATCCTCCGGGAAGACTTCCGGAAAATCTCGCACAACCGGTATGTCTTCAATTCGTTTCTCCTCCGCGGGTTTCTCAACCATCTGCGCCAAAATTGCCGGATGACCCTTTCGTAGGTACTTCTGCGCCTTCATGAGGGTAATGACGCTGGTGGTCGTGCCGCTTTTCTCACCTCGGACCGAAATGATTTCGCCGGAAGGGGTAGTAATTTGAACTATCTTGTCGTGACATATAATCTCCGCTCGGTTCTCGGACAACCAGTCCATGCCGACCACGACATCGAAACTACTAAGCGTAAAAGGAATAAGGTCGATATCAAAGACATGACCTGACAGTTTTAACTTACATCCCGCAAGTACATGAGTCGTTACTATAGTCTTACTGTCAGCTAATTCAACAGGAAACTTAGCATCTAACGGAGTTGGAGTTAAGTCTAAGGGTTGGCTAAAGGCTTTCGACACAAACTCCTATCAGCTCCAGTGTCAAACAATACAGAAGCAAAAGAATCGTTCACAAGGAACTTACCAGTCACCACGTACGGATCATTGCGGGCTTGACCCGACCCAATCACAAAAGCTCTTCCTTTGCCATTGCTTCCACCATTACTGCCACTTCCATTCCCTCCATTGTTGTCGTTCTGTTTCAGCTTGGGACATTCTTTCCTGAAATGACCTTCCTGCCCACATTCAAAACATCCCTTCGTCGTCATAGGTGGCTTAGGAGCACCCTTTGCCGCAAGGTCTCCTCTACATTCCTTCGCCCGGTGACCCATCTTTCCGCATCTTTGACACTTGACACGGTCACACGGGCCAACATGATGATAGTTGCACCTATTGCACTTCGGATATTTCCCAGCATATCCACTCGAACCCTGCCCGCTACCGTTGTTATTGTTGTTGTGACTCTGATTGTTAAAGCTCCGAGTGAATTCGGGCTTACGGTAGTGTTGTTGTGGTGGGAGGTTCGAGGATGAGGATCTGGTGTTGTCAAACCTTCTCTTTCCGCTGCTCGGGTTGCTGTTGCTGTTGTTGTCATTACTCGGGTTGTCACGGGCTTTAGTGGTTGAACCCCTAGGTGGTAACGCACCTTGGGTCACAGCCTGATCCGTCAGTTTGTGAGCTAAACGGATCACTTGTTGAATCGTGGCTGGTCTGGAAGACGTCACCATGCCCTGAATTTGCGGTGCTAACCCATCAATATACATTTCAATCCTCTTACTCGGCGGATCTACCATCCGCGGACACATCACCGCTAACTCATGAGAATGGGTAGTGTAGGCTTCGATTTCTGAACCCACCATCTTCAATGACCAAAATTCTGACTCTAACTTCGAAATCTCCTCTCTCGGACAGTTTCCTCTCGCATCATGTTTTTGAACTCCTCCCAGTTCATCGCGTTAGCCAGTTCCAATCCAAGAATCTGCACGTTCGAATTCCACCAAGTGAGGGCAGAATCCTCAAGTGTTCCAGCCGCGAATTTGACCCTACTGGCAGGGGGACAATTACACATCTCAAATGCCGTCTCGGCCTTCTCAGCCCAACGCAGGAAGCCTATAGCTCCCTCAGTGCCCTTAAACGAACTGGGCTTGCAGTCAAGGTAATTCTTGAAGGTACATGTTCCACTTGGACCTCCAGCTTGATTCTGAACATGTGCGGCTAAAGCGGCCGCCGCTTGGTCATTCAGCAGAGTTTAGAGTTCTGCTGCAGTCAGGTTGACGTTACCACGTCCGTGTCCAGCGTTTCTTCCATCTAGGTGTTATCATCACTAGATGTCATCATCTGAGGACAACTCTGAGTGTGCCTCCTCCTCAGCCGGTTCTTCCTCCGGTTCTTCTTCGGGTTCCTCCTCGGGATCTTCCTCGGGATCCTCCTCAGGTTCCTATTCGGGATCTTCTTCGGGTTCCTCTTCAGGCTCTGCCTCAGGTTCTGCCTCAGGTTTGGCTGCGTTCTGAGCAATTTGCATTTGTAAGACATCGCAACGCTCTAAAGCTATCTCGGTTCGAGTCCTTGCTACTTGGAGTTGTTCTTGCAAGTCTATCATCTCGGCTTGCATCTTTCTCATAATCTTCATCTGTTGATCACTAGCCTCTTGCGTTTCCTTCATTGCCGCTGCCATGCGGGCAATCTCCTCCTTAGTCTCGGTTCCGTCTTTTAACAGTCCGGAAACGTTCGCTCTCGTATAGCGCATGTAACCCACGTCACGCTCCAAACATGAAACAACAGCTGCGAGAACTCGCTCTACAGGTTCGGTTATGGGTGGTAGGGTGTTGGGATAAGCAGGGTGGTTCGGGTGGGGTAGCGGGGGAACTTGTTCGCGATAGACCATACGTCTGATCATATTAGGGTACCAATCCCAGCTAACTTCGTTTTCGTACATGCCTCCGGATAAGCGATACCTCTTCGGTGCGGGAGCTTCGAGTTCCGGGACTACACGGGGTGGTGATGCGGTAGGTAACTGCGGTTCCTTTTCGTGAGCATGAGTCATCGGATCAGATGATGATGAGGGTAGCGTCGACATCTCTACAGGTAAGCTGTGTATTCGCGCGTATGAGTGAATGAGGTAAGGAGATAAGAAAAACAAAGACTACACAAACATATGCAGTGCGTATCATTATAACTAATGGGTCGTCGCGGTTATAGTCTAGTATGCATGCAGCTTCTAGTTCGCTATAACCAATGGCTTTGATACCAATCTGTCACACCCTCAAAATCCACTAACGGAGTTTTACCGTCAGAGGGTGTGAACTAACAGGATCGGAATCATTAGTTATAATCAAACCATAAAAACGTTTAAATGAAAATAAGTGCGGAAACGTAAAACCATAGAAACCAATGTTGCGTCACGTAGGACGACTTAAAAACCCAATGATAACAGTTAAAAATAAGTTTGCATAATTAAAAGTGTTTCAAGCAATGCATGATCCTAAACCGCGCGCCCGCCTCGGCTACCTGAGAATAACTTACTAAAAGTGTCAACACAAGGTTGGTGAGTTCACAAGTTATATAAAAAATAAAGCGATTAGCGTTTGGGTTCAGCGTGTTGCGTTAAGCGTTTTGCGTTACAGCGTTTTGCGTTACCATATAGTGTTATGTCAATTATATATCTATAGGTAGCTAGCCTATAAAACAAGTATCACTAAGTGTTCGACACCGAAGCTGACTGTTTATCAATTTGCCTTGCCACCAGGTCATCCAGACCATGGTATGTGTTTAGCCAAGATTACACCCGCTCGATATTCATCGAGTTTAGCGTTGGGTGGGGTTTGTCAAACCCAGTAGTACTACTCAACAGTGACTCGCTATTATCCAAATATTAACCGGTTCGATGTTATGAAGGACTTTTGTTATTGCGTTTGTGCCACTTAGTCTTTACAAGTGATTATAATCTATATTAACAAAATCTTAAATGCGTTTCGGAGTATGTTATCTCCCCCAAGTGATAAGCGTTTAAAAAGTTTAAAAGGGGAAAGTGAAACTCACTGTTTGCGAAGAAATTCCCAAATTAAATCACCAAGATGCGCGTCACAGAAAAACTCTCTCTAGCGTTCTAAAACAACAAAGAGATTTTTCTAAGTGTCGGAATATTATCGAGTCTCTAGACCCGGCACATAATACCTATGCACATAACGTGTTTCGTGTCTCGTTTGTGAATCGTGTGTGACTTTAACAAATGTATTTGTGATACATTACATGTGTAAGCAATTATCTACGTGTCACGTATTCATAAAGTACATCACTAGCAATTACTCCCCGTAAGGGCATTTTGGTCAAATCATGACAATTAACTAGCCATTATTCCCCATAAGGGCAATTTGGTCAAATTATGACAATCAATTAGCAATTGTTCCCCGCAAGGGTAATTTGGTCAAAACCTAACAATTTTATAGCAAGTATCATGTTTCATGCATTTTCACACAACTCAGCAGCTAGTTTCACCGAGACAGAAATTCTACTTGAAAGATTGTACTATTTAACTGATCATAGCATCTCAATTAATTTACCAAAAATTATCACAGAAGCACATATGTCTTAGGTTTCCAGAACATATTTTATTATATTTTTATTCCACATAGTTTTCTCACAATCATCAAATCATTACAGTAAACTCACAACAGTCAAATTCATGCGCAACAGAATGTTATTTGCAATTCCCGTTAAAATAAAAATCCAATAAATGCAAGACCACTTGGGTTAGGTTCCTAACTCAATGAGTCAACTTTCAGAAGTGGAACCAACCCAATTGGTCTCGTATTTCATGAGATATAACATTTACAACACAACCTAACAGCAGGTCTAACAGCTCAGCTTTGCACAATGTTTTTGTAAAATCATAAAAGTTAACTTCTACTTGTCCAAAAATTATAAGTTTATATTCTTTAGAAACTAGACTCAACTTAATTTACTGTAGTACTAATAATCTCAACCAATTTTTACCTTTACACCTCGTTAAAGTCAATTTAACATCACTAACACATTCTGTCCAGAAACTGTTTGCATCCAAACTCAACATATTAACAATCTATGAACTATCATGCATTCATATAACACTCTAGACTCCATAAACACCACCCATGCACATCAATTACACATTACATACATGATTAGGGTTTTTGTTTGAACTCAAATCAAAGACACAACAATTTACATGTAACAAGATCCAATCTAGTTATCAAATCATCATCCAAATAACAACAATATTATTAACTATACACACACACAAAATCGGCTGCTAGGGTTTATAATTAACCCAACAAACATCAAAATCAAGTAGTAAGGATGTATAGGATAATCAATTATACCTTCCTAGCACCTAATTCTTCAATCAAGGGCTTGATTTCTTGGTGTATATGTGTGTATGGTGGACGGCAGCCGCGAGGGAGCAAGGGAGAGAGAGACCGATCGGAAGGTGTGGGGGAAAGAAAAGAATAGTTAGGGTTTAGTTAATGATATATTTATAAACATAACAAGTTACACTCAAGTCCCTCCACTTTCAATTGTTGTTTTTCTAACTTAAATAACTAGTTTACATCTTGAGTTAACGTTTATAACCATGTTATCACATAACACATAAGTCTAACACATAATTATCACATAATTATTGTTTTGACGTTTTTCGTTTATTCACCAATCGTTTGCGTTAGCTCGTTTGCGTTTCGGTGCAAATCCCGAAAGACTACACATGTAGTAAGTGTTAAGCGTCATTTAAACCCTAGTTTAAATGTAATGAAGTGTGCGTTATAGATTCAGTGATCTTAAGTTTGAATTGACGGAGTTGAGTTAACGGAGTTAACCTGAAATTGACGATTGTCACATAAAACAACCATCATTAAGTGGTAAACGTTTTATGATCACATTCATTGATGACTACTCACGTTTTGTGTGGTTATATTTTATGCACCAGAAGTCAGAAGCCTTCGAGAAATTCAAAGATTTTAAGCTTGAGGCTGAACGTTTTACCGGGAAAGAAATAAAGGTTTTAAGATCTGATAATGGTGGCGAGTACATGTCACATGAGTTTACAAATTTTTTGAAAACAAACAAAATCGGGAGGCAACTTACATGTTCAAATACGCCTCAGCAGAACGGTATATCAGAGAGAAAGAACTGACATTTAGCTGAAGTTTCAGGAAGTATGGTGCACGATAAGATGTACCAGGAAGCTATTGGGCTGACTCAATGATGACGGCAACTTACGTAATTAATCGGCTTCCGCAACAAGGGCTCGAGTATACATCGCCGTATGAATGATTTTTTGGGAAGAAACCAAGTGTTAGGCACATGAAGGTTTTTGGATGTGTGTGATATGTGTTTGTTCCTAGCCACCTTCATCACAAGTTCGAAAAGAAAGCTGTTCGGTGTATTTTTGTAGGGTATGACGCCCAACGAAAAGGATGGCGGTGTTGTGACCCGGTAACAAGAAAATGTTATGTCTCTTGTAACATAGTGTTTGATGAGATGTCGGCTTGGTGAAGGTAAAGCTAATGTGGTAGCTGATGCTTTAAGTAGAAAAGAGCACGAAAAGCCAAAAAGAGTACGAGCTTTGAGGTTATAACTCAAAATTGATCTATTAACTGAAATCAAGGAAGCTCAGAATTTGGCACTAGAAGAAAATAACATAAAGGCTGAAAAAGAAAATGGAATGATCGATCAATTATTTAAGGGCAATGATGATATACTCAGATTAGGGAAAAGAATCTGGGTACCAATGGTTGGGAATTTACGAGAGAAGATATTAGAGGAAGCTCACAAATCTAAGTATATATCTCACAAATCTAAGTATATGATGCATCCGGGTAGTGATAAATGTATCATAATCTCAAGGATGATTATTGGTGGATTGGAATGAAGAAAGAAATTGCTCTGTATGTGGCAAAATGTTTGACATGTTCAAAGGTTAAAGCTGAGCATCAAAAGCTACTAGGTTTGTTAACACAACCTGAGATCCTGATTTGGAAATGGGATATGATAACCATGGACTTTATTATGAAGTTACCAAAAACCAATTGCCAAAATGATGCAATTTGGCTTTTCGTGCTCTTTTCTACTTAAAGCATCAGCTACCACATTAGCTTTACCTTCATCCAGTAAAGACGCCCTACCCGATACTGATTTTTTAAAAGAAGAGTTGAATCATGTAAAGCTAAAGTTCAATAATGATTCTGATAAAGCAAACAACGAGTCAAGTTCGGCTCCAGAAATGAGTGAGGAAACTGGCCAAGTCCAGTCAGAACCGGTACTGGCAAGAAGATTGAGTCGAGAATAGAGACCTAATCCACGGTATGCTAATGTTGTATGGGTTGAAGAACGAATCATTGAACCAGATTCGTTTGTTGAAGCGAGTAACAAGGTAGAATGGTGATAATTAGTGGATTAAGTTAAAGAAAAAAAAATAATTTGATAACTATTTTTATTTGAGATCTTCTTGCTAATGAAATGTTTTATTGTGTTAAATTTAATTTTAAAGTGTGTTTTTATCTAGTAATTGTTTTTTTTCTTTTTGTAATTAATTTTATGTGTTTTTTATTATTTAATTTATTTGTATATACGTAGTATAAAATAATTCATTATAAAATATATAAATTGTTATAAATTAAATAAGGGGAAAAGTACGTAATGAGATACAAACTGTTAAAATCACACCATTTTGATCTACCCACCCAACCTAGTCACGCCATGTTAATCTATCCACCCAACCAATTTGGTTTGTTGCTCTTCAAAACTACGTCTGATAAATAATTTTCATAAAAACCAGTCAAACCTAATAGCAAAACCAAAAATAAACCAACAAAATCTCTTCATTATTTTACAATAATCAAGTCAACAAAACACCAATGAGACAGAGGGTCAACTTTACATAACATATCATGATATCAACTACTCAATTATATTTTCTTCATCAATCTAGCAAACTCACAACTCGGGTTTATTTTTCGTCGTTATTTAAGTTTTTCTTTACATAGAATTCGTGCAAGTCTTTTCTAATTTTCATTTTACGATCCGTTTGCAGTGATCAAAAGGACTCACAAAATGACATTAGAAAAAGACAGACAACGATTAAAAGATACAAAAGAATCTCACCTAAATCCAACAACCACACAAGATATGTCATCTTTACTGTCTCGTTTCAAAGCTTAGGCTACTAACCGCTTAGCAGCCTTTTGAGGGTCTTGCAATGAGCGATTGCTTCTTGATTGTCCATAACCTCGATTATAATCAATAAAACAATAGTTAATAACCATACAAATGCTATAAAAGAATGTTGACATGATGTGTTAAATATCATTGAACATTTTGCATTAATAATCAAATTGTTACCTTCCAAAGACCGTCACTTGCCAACACAAGAAGATCGGTGTTGGTATCTACAAACGTATCTTGAATTGCAGGGTCGGATCTCAAATGGGATTTTAGGCTTTTGTCTCCAAATGCACGCGATACCGCCAGCTGTCCGTTCACTTGAGGGATGTCACCTAAAAAAACCGGAAAAAAAAAACAAAACAAAAAATATATATGTAAATAAAGAATACTAAAAATAAAGAATTAAGGCTAATACATAAACATTAAAACGAAAATAAAGAATTAAGGCTAATACAGAAACACTAAAACGACATTCTTTTTTTGTGTTTAGACCATCGCGCTACTCTGGCCTGACTATGTTGTCTTAACGGGCCCACGCTGGCTTCAAAGTACAGTTACACATGTTGTTTAATATATTACTAATATAATTATTGTTATTACATTATTCTTATTTAATAACTATTTTACATCATAAGTTCTTAAAATCAAAATTTTGAAAGTTGTGACATCTTATGTGGCAGCTGACATGTCATCAAAGACAAACAAGAAAAAGCAACAAAGTCAAACCTGGTATATTCGAGATAAACCCGCCTTTATGCTCAATACTGACTCTTTCTGTACTTGGTTCATGATCTGTACTCAATTGTATAGATTTGCCGCCTTTTGAAATAACAACTCTAGAATCACCTAGATTTGCAACCAGTAACCGTTGACCGTTTATAATACAACTTGTTGGAACCCCGGTATCAATAACAAGTACCACTAACAGATCTCTGTTCTGCGTCTATACTATTATCAATACGTTTACGGATCTAACTCTTAATTAACATCGATTCAGTGTTCATTAGTATGTATATATTCGTATAATATTAGGTGAAGCTTTGAGAGAGATCTGGAATACACATTAATTAGCTCCAAAACTTACATTAAAAGTGAACAGGGTTCACTATATATAGAGGGTAATCTGGTTCGCTAACACCCCCTAGCGAACCAGCTTCCCCTTCGTTACATAAATAATCATAGCGAAGCACCCCCTGATTCGTTAACATTTCTAACGAACCAGGAGGGTATACATTACTTGGCTAGTTCGCTAACATCCCATAGCGAACTAGCCTTTAACTTAGCGAACTGGTTAATAAATAAACTATTTATTACAATAAACATAAACAAAACGTTAACGTTAAATACAAAGACTCTAGACGCAAAACCGTGCACTAACACAACTGTCACTGAGGTTGACTCGCCTCGTCCCAAGTCCAAATCGTGTGAAAGAATTGGCGCATCTGTTTTCTCATACGCTTTACATATCGCTCTCTTTGTGTCAACCCAAAACTCGCTCTGTAACATTAGGTCAAAGTCAAACATATGAATCATTTCCAAAATTGCTCGGTTTTGCACAATGTATCTATTTTCAAAAGCACAAGAATAATAATTTGCTTGCCACTATAAGCAAAATATGTTAGCTTGAAATTTTATTACTCATACGATATTAGAGCTTTTAAAAGCTCGAATCGAGCCAAGCTAAAAATAAGCTTGTTGTATACAAAGCAAAAGAAGAACGGGGTTGTCCTTTTTTGGATTTTTCACGTGTTAAGGTGGTTTTAAATTTATTTTTGTCCGTATAAATAAAATAAATATTTTTCATCTTGTAACTTATGCATGCTTTATAAAAAATAAGTAAAGTGAATATTGTTGTGATTCTATTTCATATAACCGGAGACGATAAGATATTTTAATGGAAAAATTCTTAAAATAGCCTTATTTTAAAAATAGATTCTAATTTTGTCCTTCAAACTTAATAATTTCAAAAATGGCCCTCTCTAACTCATATTTGATCATGTGTTAGGAAATTTAACACGTTTTTGACGACATGTTAGCATAACACGTCGTCAAAGACGCGTTAGATTTCCTAACACGTGGTTAAAGACACTAACATGTCGTCAAAGACTCGTTAGATTTCCTAACACATGGTTAGAGATGAGTTAGGCCTCCAAACACGTAGTCAAAGATATATTAGCACCAAACGTATAGTAAAAGATATGTTGGCTTTTTGTTTTTTTTTTAATATTATATTTTTAACTAGTTTTACTTATATTTGTTTTTCTTTTATAACTTTTAATATATAAAAGAGCCAGGAGACAATATCACCGTGTACCTTGGACACCGTCTTGAAGGTAGTCACTTGATTTGCTTAAACCAGGCTTCAGCTGTTTCTTTTCGTTCTTGATCAACAATACAATGAGCTTGAATAATCTTACCAGCAGCTTTAAACCTGAACCAGCTCATAATCTCATAAACAGTCGGATCATAAGGCTCAGCAGTATAAAAACTTGTAACTTTGGACTTCTCTCCAAGACAGTTCTCAGTTTCTTTCATCACCTCTTCCTGAAATACTGGAGCACCTTGATCAACGTTTGTGTGTTGATATAAGTCTGGGTACTCATCGGCAGTCACATCCTCCATTTCTATAACCTCGTCCTCATAAATAAAATCTGTATTCATCTGAATCGACGGATCAACTTCCAAACCTTCCTCATTCTCTACCTCAACATCGGGCTCAGCTTCTAAAGCATTTAGCTGATCATCATTCAGTCCAAGTAGTATAGAAATCTGCGTCCGTGTCAATGATCTTTCCACAAATTCCCCAACTTCTAACTCATCTCTATTCACCATACTCTTAACCACCCCTGATCCATCAACAAATATCATCGTGTTAGCCGCAATCGTTTCACTTGGCTTGGCAGCTGTTGGATCTTGATAAATAATAATCTGTTTGCTCGAATCATCACCGCCACTAACACTAGTACCAGAGGATGAACCATGCGATTGTTTAGGCTCACCTCCTGCACCAGATTTGTCAGGATCGTCATCGTCATTCTTGAGTTTCTTGAGGGCATCTTCTTTACAAGTTAATTGTAAAATCAACTCTTTTTGTTCCTTTAATTTCACCCCCCTGAGACTCAACAATCGTACGCAACGACTTAGTCTCCTTTTTACAGAAAGAAATATAACTCATCATTCGTCGTTGATTCTCCATGAGTCGTTCTTGAGTTTGACGGTCAGCTGCCATTTGATTTTCATAAAGATGTAGCAGATTTAGCAGCATTTCAGTTTGACAACCTGTTGGCAAGTTGTATAACGATGGATGAACAGGTTGAACTGGTCCTTGACGCCGAGTAATTCTCATAAATGAGACATCACTAGGCGGAGGTAGAGGAGGAGTTGTAGTTGTAGGAGGAGGTCTTATTGATGGGGTTGGGGGGACTGTAGACAGTACAGTAGGAGGCCTTGGTATCTCGGTTAACACCATTTGAGGAATAAGACCGAGCCTCTAATGTGACACCAACGTCTTCGTCAAAGTAATCATCGGAGTGCTAGTAGTCAGCGGCACCGCTGAGCTTTGAGGCGTTGTATGACGTTGTGGTGGGGTTCCAATGATTACTCCAGCCCCAGCAGACACACGAGGCTTCTTTGATGGTTTGCCAGTTGCCACAGCTTTACCTTTTCTCTTTCTTTCTTGCTGAGCTTTCATGGTGGCAGCGAGAGCAGCATCGACTGCATCTTGTTGTTCTTTAAGAGCTCTTTCACCAGCTCCACCATCACCATCATTCCCATCATCATCTCCACCATCACAGTTCCCACCGTCTCCCCCTTCACGCTCGGAATCTGAATCATCGTGGATCCATCGTTCATTAGGAGGACATACATAGTCTGGATTGATTATGTGACCAATCATCCGTTTGTCCTGTGGTTTTTCCTTTCTATAAGTTAACATACGATGAACCGTCTCAGCTGTCATATATTCCATATCAAGAACATCATTTACCAACGTCCGATCAATCACCAAATTCGGAATCAAATCTTGAATAATTAGCTGTAGAAAGCGAGGGTACATCAAGAACTTCTTTGACTGTAGAGTTTACTGAACCTGTTCCTTCAAATGATTGAATACCAACTCTGAATAATTATACGGCTTGTTCAAAATCAAGGAAACAAAGGCCGACTGCAAACTCAGTCTACACTCATCAAAACCACCCCGACGGCCACTCATACAATGAAGTAAAACGTGTAGCAGATACTTGTATGGTGCACACACCCCGTTCTTATTCAACATAGACTTAAGAATATCTCCATTATAGTGCAAACGGGTGAATAGTCCTCTAACTAATGATCTGTCAAATTCACTTGGGTAGTCGTCATTATCATCGAATTGAAGTACACGGCGAATTACTGCAACTTCAATCGTAATTGGAATCTGATTGATTGTAGCTCGAACCAAGTTATCTGCCTCAACATATTCCGCCGTGTTCCAAAATTGCCTGATTATACTAAGATACACTTTAGGGTTAGCAGTGATTGCATAGTGTATCTTTGAATGTCTTAAGAAGGCCAACATATCTCCAAACACATCCACATCTGTAACATCTTGATTTACATAAGCACAGATATTGTGTTTCTTGTCAAATGGGAGTAGAATAACATCGTCTTGTTGTGCTTGTTGTGGTGGTTGCTCTTGTTGATCAGCCATGATAGCTGTATAAATAACAACGAATATGAGAAGACATAAAATATATATTAAATGTTAAAGTATGTCAAATATATCTTGTTGATATGTATATATTTTTTAAACGATATGTGTGCTTAATTAATTTATACAATTATACGAGTTAAATACTTTAATTAATTTAAATGAATATTGAAATTAATTTAATTGATAAATGTCATTCGTTATGAATCACACTGATTCGTTACAATACAGTAACGAATCAGGCAATTCGCTATCAAGTAATTACCTAACGAACTGAGCATAGCGAACTATTATTTAATTATGACGAACTAAGATTTAGTTCGTTAAACTTTAAATGAATCCACAACTGATTCGTGTAAAGCCGTATTCGCTTAGCTAATTCGTGTAGGATCTTAACGAATTGGACACGAAACAGTCCCAATTCGCTAAGATTAACGAATGGTCCAATAATTCAGACTTTTTCTTTGACTCGCATAGTCAAGGTCAAAATCAGGATGAACATAGATTGTCAACAATATGAACCCGGGGACGATTAGGCCGTAACTATCGTCGAATCATCATAAAAATGTGCTCATTGTACTCGGAATCACTCTAATGCACTAAGATTGATGAGATTGAGACTCAACATCTTGAAATATCAAGGTTAGACGAACCCACTGTAACCACCGATAACATGAAACAATAATTAACTCAGGAAACAACAATCAGATCATGATTGAAGTCCACCAAGGGTATCGAAATCACATTCCGATCATAAAGACAGTTAAATCATCAAGTTATTAACATAAATTATACTGAAATGAGTTTCAAAACCTCTAAAACCCTTAAACCCTTAAAAATCAATAATTAGGCTGTCAAATCACAACCATTTTTGACGAAAATGATATCGCCATGAACGTCTATACCTTATAAACTCGAATATATCTTTGAAATATCAAAATAAAAAGATCGAGATTCAGAGAAAATTTTGGCAGAGTAACTTTAAGGTGAAGGAAGATGAAGAACAGTGTAGAAACTGTTGGGTTTCTTGTCCTTTTATATAATTGCACGCCTCCCGAGGTGCAACTTGCACGAAGTAATCGGTTCGTTTAAATTAAAGTTAGCGAATTAGCTAATTCGTCTGAATTAAATTAACGAATCGCTATGTGATTCGTTACCTTAGGATAGCGAATCAAGACTTGATTCGTTAAGTATGCATAATGAATGGGATGATTCGTTACAGAGAGCGGAAGCGAATTAGGTTAGCGAACTAGAATCCAGTTCGCTAGTGAATCACCTAGTTCGTTATCCATAATTAACGAATTAGATTCTAATTAAAAAATCTTTTTTTTAATTTTAAATTAAATAATTAAATGAATTAAATAATTAAATAAAATAAATAAATTAGGTTATCTAGAATCTTTTTATCATGACAACCAAATATCTTAAAAAGCGTTTCATTTTTCCGAAACATAACTTAAAATTAATATATACAATGAAAAACGAAAATATTTTATTTTATTTTTTATTTTTTTATTTTGAAAAAAATAAAGAATGTATTTACAAAAGAATACCCGAATCGTAAAAATAGACAATCTTTTTGTGTTTTTCAATGATTTATCAAAACCAGAACATATTTTTGTATTTTTGTTGAGTTTGAGCAGAGAATCATATTGACCAAATTGCCCTTCCATCACAGTTTTACATTTCAGCGATATTATGACTGGTGTTAAGTCGGTCATTGATATTGTTGTCCACTTAAATCTTATAACAAACCTTCGAGCATTTTTGTGATATGATTTATGGTTCAATTAGCGCATAGAATATCAGAAACTATCAGCCCCTAATCTCGGTTCAAGCTTAATTTGATTTTTACCAAATCATCCCAACTTGACTTAAACCATTATAATGTTGATCAAAATTTTTTATACCAATTGAGAACTTTTTGAGCAATGCATCAAGTTTCCTTTACTGTGAGTGAGTATGCACGAGTCCATCTGTCGGCTTACATACATTGTATCCCCTGGGGTCCGTTTCTTATTGGTATTAAGACGCGCGCAAGGGAGGAACAATTGTATGACTAACATCGGATTTTGATCAAGTCAGTAATTTAGATTGTACAAAGTGCAGCAGTGATCAAGTTTAATGACTTTGGGTTTGCTTCTTGAAAGCGAGTGAAATATCCATGCTTATGAATACCCAGATGATTAAGCCGCATAAAGACTCACAGTGTCCAGAATCCTAATGCTTGTTATTTGCTTTATTTTATTTTTGGGTGATCAACAAATATAAGGCTTGAGTATGACTGGTTATTACATTTCTGTCATCCTCACCGAGACTTTTTCTAGTGACTAACACCTCTTTCAATTTGGCTTTTCTTTAAGTTTATATCACTTACTTTACTCTAACAGCTTGTTTAAGACCTACCAATGCACCAATGATTAAGCACACTGTCTTTTAAGCTTATTTCTTTCTGGATTTGGGGTCAAATAATCAATGTACTATCATTTTCTCTTTTTTCTTCAAAAACTCAAAAATTTTGAGGAGCATAAAATGATATAAATATTGCCCCAGTTAACTTATGTTCACAAATTAATGGCTATCCTATTCATCTACAAGTAGAGAACAGAACCAAGACATGCAAGCATGCTTTACAATCTTAAATAACTGACTAAATTCTCAGCAAAATATAAAATAGAATACTTAATGAACGCCCCAAATACTTTCCATTTGTCAGATAAATGGCTAACCCGAAGATTTCAAGAAATTATCAGGACCAAACATATACAAGTATATGTCCTTAGAAATAGAAGTAAATGACATAATTTTCAACGATTATAAGCAAAAATCTTTCTGGTTTTCTCTTTACAAACAAGAACCATAATCTTTTTGTCTTTTTCGGGTTTTTCTTTGCAAAAACGAGAAAAATTACATTCTTTTTGGCTTTTTCAGAAATTTTCCTGTACAAACTGAAAAGTACATTCTTTTTGAATTTTCAAATTTTAAAATATTTTTTGTTTTACAGAAATTTTTGAAAATATAAAAGCATAAAGCATAAAAACACACTATATATATATATATATATATTAATCTTTTTCAATGTTTTTGGGTTTTATCTGTACAAACGAAAAACACAATCTTTTTGTATTTTCTCGATTTTCTCCCCCTAAAATTAACATAAAATAAAGATAGTCATCATTGTTTAAGTATATCAGCGAGGGTCTTCAATCCGTTTAAACCAAGCAAAAAATTAAAACGTGTTTTGTCAAAAGCTTTGGTAAACAGATCGGCTTTCTGAAAGTCAGTATGTACTTTCTCAAGGTCAATCAACTTCTTCTCAAAGCAATCCCGTATAAAGTAATATCGAATTTCGATATATTTTGTTTTCGATTGTTGTACGGGGTTCTTTGTGATAGAAATTGCAGCAGAATTATCAATCAGGATAGGAGTAGTAAGAAACTTCAAACCGTAGTCACGAAGATGTTGTTGTATCCACAAAACCTGGGAACAACAACTCGAGGCTGCAACATACTCAGCTTCGGCGGTTGAAGTG
The DNA here is from genome assembly GCF_021521415.1 of Bidens hawaiensis. NCBI lineage: Eukaryota > Viridiplantae > Streptophyta > Magnoliopsida > Asterales > Asteraceae > Bidens > Bidens hawaiensis. The sequence goes on from NW_027491014.1 coordinate 3,054,099, forward strand.
GAGACCGTTGTCTGCTTCTTACACTGCCAGGAAACAAGCCGGTTTCCTAAAAATTGACATCCTGCAGTCGTTGATTTAAAGTTGATCTTGCAACCTCCATAGTCCGAGTCTGAATAAGCAGTAAAGTCGAAAGTATCATCCTTGGGGTACCACAACCCGATGTCTGGATTTCCCCTCAAATACTGTAGAATTCTCTTGACTGCAGCTAGGTGAGTGACTCGTGGACTTGCTTGATACCTAGCACAAAGACAAACAGCAAACATAATATCAGGGCAAGAAGCCGTTAGATACATCAAAGAACCGATCATGGCACGATAAAGGGTCGGATCAACGGTATCCTCCAATTCATCCGGTGATAAATTGTGACCCACGGGGAGAGGAGTAGAAGGGATTTTTCTGGCAGAAATCTTGAATCGGCTCAAGACGTCGTTCACATACTTAGTCCGATGAATGAAGATTCCGTTAGCAGACTGATGAACCCGCAGCCCTAAAAAGAAATTCATCTCTCCCATTGAACTCATCTCGAACTTTGTTTGCATGGACTTCTCGAACTCCTTACACAATGTGTCGTTTGTAGACCAAAAAATAATATCATCAACATAAATCTGGGCTAGGAGAAGATCATCACCAAAATTCTTGTAAAATAAAGTGCAGTCAACAGTTCCACGTTTGAAGCCGTTATCCGTCAAATGGTCGGCGAGCGTGCCATACCAAGCTCTCGGGGCTTGATGAAGACCATATAATGCCTTATTTAAACGGTAAACACGGTCAGGATAATCAGGATCCTCAAAACCTGGTGGTTGTTGGACAAACACTTCTTCGTGTAGTTCACCATTGAGAAAAGCACTCTTAACATCCATTTGGTAGACCTTTATATTCTTGTAAGCTGCATATGCCCTCAAGATTCGAATCGACTCTAATCTTGCAACTGGAGCATACACCTATGTATAATCAATACCCTCTTGCTGATGAAAACCTTGCACCACTAGCCGTGCCTTGTTTCTCACAATTACCCCACGATCATCCTTCTTACACTTATATACCCACTTAGTCGGAATTGCCTTCTTGAATCTAGCAGGTTTGTCAATAAGATCCCAAACACCTAAACGAGCAAATTGTTGTAATTCTTCTTGCATAGCTTCTACCCAAGAGGAATCTTGCAAAGCCACACAAGAAGTTGTCGGCTCAACTTGAGATAGAAAACAAGTAAATTTAGCAACATTAGCAATTTCAGATGCGAGTAAGTCAGCATGAACACATAGAGCATTATTGTCACTTAAAGAGGCAATTTGATGTCATGTCTGAACTCCTACATCAAGGTCTCCAATAATGTTTTCTTGTGGATGATAATTATGAATCCTGAGAGTCGGATTTTCAGACACAGTAACATTTTCAAATAAGTTAGTATAATGTTCTCCTAACTCAGGAGATGAAACATTATTCTCAACTACTGAAGAATTATCATCAGAAGAAGTAGAAGCAGTATCAAGATGAACAGGAGCTTTGTTTTCAGGTTCTTCAGTTGGAGCAGCAATTGGAGCTTCAACATCATTTGAACTTGCAAATCGTGGAATTTCCAAATGTTCTTCAAAATACGCGCGAACTAAATCTTCATCTGGATGATCAATTGATGGAGTAAATGAATTGAACAGACCATCGTAGTCAAATATCCAGTGGGGACCTTTCCCTTGTGGAGGAGTAGTGTACTTCTGACAATCAACATGGTACCACTCTTCGACACAACCAGACATAAAATTGAAAACTCGTTTCTTAGGTGACGCATACCCTAAGAAATAACCCTCAATGGCTTTCTCTTCAAATTTACCCGCATCCCTCTTCAGCATAGTACAAGGACACCCAAAAGGTTCCAAATACTTTAAGTTAGGCTTACGATTATTCAATAATTCATAACTGGTCTTCTTAAATCGTTTAACAGTTAGAACTCGATTGAGTGTATAACAAGCTGAATTCACTGCCTCATTCCAAAATTGAACGGGAAGCTTAGAATCAGCAAGCATAGTTCTTGCAGCTTCAATCAGGGTTCTATTCTTTCGTTCAGCAACGCCATTTTCTTGAGGTACATAAGGTGCACTATATTCACGGTGGATTCCCTTTTGGATACAAAAGAAATCCAACATAGTGTTTTTGAATTCAGTTCCATTATCACTTCGAATCCTCCTCACCTTTTGTTTGTAAAGTGATTCGATTTTAGTAATAAGGTTTTGTACCAAAACAGGCGTTTGATCTTTCGAGCTCATAAATAATACCCACGAGTATCTCGAATAATCATCAGTCACAACAAGACAATACCAGTCTCCAGAAATACTCGCACGATTCACTGGACCGAACAAATCCATATGAAGTCTTTCTAACGGAGTATCAATGGAATTGAATACCTTAGGTGGGTGCGATTTCTTCTTTTGTTTGCCCTTCTTACAAGCAACACAATGATCTGATAACTTAAAATTTTTCAACGACACCCCCTCAACCAAATCGTTCGCCATTAAATAATTCATCTTTCTAACGTGTATGTGACCCATTCTTCGATGCCAAAGTACTGAGTCTTTCTCTGTTGCTTTCGAGACAAAACACGTTTCGATCGATGTTGACACAATAGAGCTCATATTCAAGACATAAATATCATTTGATCGTGGTGATCTCATGACAACCATGTCCTCGGGAATCACGTATCCTGGTTTCAGAATAAGACACTCTTTATCAGTAAAAACGGTAGTGTATTTCTTATCACAAATCTGTGACACACTCAATAAGTTATGATCAACTTTATCACAATAATTTACTTTCTTAAATGTAATCTTCCCATTCAACACTTCACCTTCTTGTGTGATCATACCCCCAGAATTCCCAGCAAACGCCACATAACCCCCTTGAATATTTCTCACATTTGATAAGAGGTTGAGATTTCCAGTAATATGGCGAGAACATCCGCTGTCCATAATCCAGTTTTCACCAGGAATGGTCTTGGATGAACCCTACACACAAACAAAAGTGATCAGTTCAAAAAGGCAGCCCAGGCCTCGGTCTTGGGCACCTCTTGATTTTCTTGGGAAAAATTAACTTTACATGCATTCATTTGTTGTTCAGCAACTTGTGAATAAGTTGCAGGTTTCTTTGACTTTCGTCTTAGATACGCTGCCTGAACCACATTTGAATTTTCATGCTTACAAAAAGGAGCAGTTGGAATAAACTTGGATTTAACTTGACCATGAGTCTCATTAACATGAACCACCTTACGAGGATTCACATTAGAGAACATAATATGAGTATCATCAGCATACGACACAGGTCGTTTCAGAATCTCCTTTACCACAGGAATCGGATTGGAATGGTCCTTGATAAAAGGATGAAGATTCTGCTGATACTTCTGACTACAATCCCTCACAACATGACCAAGTTGACCGCATAAGAAACAACTTCGCATGTCTACACGATGTTGTTGTGAGATATTTGGAATGAATGATGTAGAAGGTTGATGATGACTCACATTCTTAGTCATGCTCTTAGCAAACTCATCAGATAATTCAGATTTCTTCTTTAGGTAAAAATCTAAATTAGAACAGTTCGAAAAACTTTTTAGTGTATCTGTCCCAGTTGACTTCACAAAGTTAATTTTCTTAGCTTGTTTTAAAAATTGTTTTGCCTTAGTCAATGGATCAGATTGAACTGATGTTTTTGCTTGAGCATACACACGTTCAAGTTCTTGAATTTTTGAAGTTTCATTGACAAAAACACTCTCAATAAGTTCAGGTTTGATAATACTTATTGGAATATCTTTTTCAGTGAACATTGTATCCATTTCTTTTTAACTTAAAAACTCTAGCAGCAGATGGCTTAGATCTAGAAGGATTAATTAAACGCATTAAATCCTCATCAGAAATTTTCGGTTTTTCTGACTTCTTTGCATTAAAAACTCTAGCAGCAGATGGTTACTGATCAACTCTTAACAAAGTTAAGACTGATCAGCAACGAAGTACCTTAACGAATGAGGTGAGTGTTTTAGCGAATCAAAAGTCAACTTAACAAGTCAACTTAACGAATCACAAAGGATTTGTTAGTGAATTAGACAGTAATCAGTAATGAATCGCCAAAATAAACTTAGCGAATCACTAAGGAATGCGTAGCGAATCAGCTACAGTGGATTAGCGAATCACACTATAGCGAATCAGGTTGTTACAACCGTTTGTAACAAACTCTGACACCTTATGCCACGTGGCAAAGGTTGTTAGGACACAAATTCCAAGAACACGTGTCACACGAATCGGTTAATCTAGATAGCGAACTAGATTACGCGAATCATTAACTCACACGAATTGGTTAACGAACTGGGTAACGAAGTAACATAGTTGATAACGAATCACCGTGACACATATAGTGAATCACCAGGAAGAAGATAACGAATCAAGTTCATCTTCAAATCTTCAAACAATTTTTCCAGAAATTTTGAAGATCAAACCCAGAAATACCAAATTTGTAATACTCTTTCAAATCTTAACCAAATCGTACAAGTAACCTATCAATCTTCTCGTAATCAAATTCCGAATCCAATACACATCATCTCGTAACCGATTAACATCAATAGCCAAACCAATTTTGACCAAAACACAACCCTGTTTCGGACTTAAACCGAAATCAATACCAAACAACACAAATCCAAACCACACCTCAATTCCTCTAATCCGAACCTCTACAATACCTTAACCAACACGAATTCAATCCAATTCGTCCATAATTCAACCAATTCAAACCAAATTCGATTCAAAAACTTTAAAACAGAAAAAATTAATAAAACGATAACAATTAAACACTGAATCAAGTATAACGAGCACCGAAGGCTCTGATACCACTTGTTGGAACCTCGGTATCAATAACAATTACCACTAACAAATCTCAGATCTGCGTCTATACTATTATCAATACGTTTACGGGTCTAACTCTTAATTAACATCGATTCAGTGTTCTTTAGTATGTATATGTATTATCAATATGTTATTCGTATAATATTAGGTGAAGCTTTGAGAAAGATCTGGAATACACGTTAATTAGCTCCAAAACTTACATTAAAAGTGAACAGGGTTCACTATATATAGAGAGTAATCTGGTTCGCTAACATCCCCTAGCGAACCAGCTTCCCCTTCGTTACATAAATAATCATAGCGAAGCACCCCCTGATTCGTTAACATTTCTAACGAACCAGGAGGGTATACATTACTTGGCTAGTTCGCTAACATCCCCTAGCGAACTAGCCTTTAACTTAGCGAACTGGTTAATAAATAAACTATTTATTACAATAAACATAAACAAAACGTTAACGTTAAATACAAAGACTCTAGACGCAAAACCGTGCACTAACACAACTGTCACTGAGGTTGACTCGCCTCGTCCCAAGTCCAAATCGTGTGAAAGAATTGGCGCATCTGTTTTCTCATACGCTTTACATATTGCTCTCTTTGTGTCAACCCAAAACTCGCTCTGTAACATTAGGTCAAAGTCAAACATATGAATCATTTCCAAAATTGCTCGGTTTTGCACAATGTATCTATTTTCAAAAGCACAAGAATAATAATTTGCTTGCCACTATAAGCAAAATATGTTAGCTTGAAATTTTATTACTCATACGATATTAGAGCTTTTAAAAGCTCGAATCGAGCCAAGCTAAAAATAAGCTTGTTGTATACAAAGCAAAAGAAGAACGGGGTTGTCCTTTTTTGGATTTTTCACGTGTTAATGTGGTTTTAAATTTATTTTCGTCCGTATAAATAAAATAAATATTTTTCATCTTGTAACTTATGCATGCTATATAAAAAATAAGTAAAGTGAATATTGTTGTGATTCTATTTCATATAACCGGAGACGATAAGATATTTTAATGGGAAAATTCTTAAAATAGCCTTATTTTAAAAATAGATTCTAATTTTGTCCTTCAAACTTAATAATTTCAAAAATGGCCCTCTCTAACTCATATTTGATCATGTGTTAGGAAATTTCACACGTTTTTGACGACATGTTAGCATAACACGTCGTCAAAGACGCGTTAGATTTCCTAACACATGGTTAAAGACACTAACATGTCGTCAAAGACGCGTTAGATTTCCTAACACAAGGTTAGAGATGAGTTAGGCCTCTAAACACGTAGTCAAAGATATATTAGCACCAAACGTATAGTCAAAGATATGTTGGCTTTTTGTTTTTTTTAATATTATATTTTTTAACTAGTTTTACTTATATTTGTTTTTCTTTTATAACTTTTAATATATAAAAGTTTTATATTATTTTGAATGTACCAACGAGACATGCTTACTTTTACCTACTGACCAGCATAAACTTACTCAAACTCGAGCCGTGCCAAATCAATATCGAAATGTTTAATAAAATTTGACCCCGCTCGGTTTTAAATAAAATTTATGTCGGTCCGTAGATAAAAGTAAGCATTTCTCGTCGGTATATTCGAAATAATAAAAAAATTTATATATTAAAAGTTGTAAAAGAAAAACAAATATAAGTAAAACTAGTTATAAAAATATAATATTAAAAAACAAATAAAAAGCTAACATATCTTTGACTATGTGCTTGATGGTAACATATATTTGATTACGTATTTGGAGGCCTAACTCATCTTTGATCATGTGTTAGGAAATCTAGCGTGTCTTTGACGACGTGTTATGCTAACATGTTGTCAAAGACGTGTTAGATTTCCTAACACATGGTCAAATATGAATTAAAGAGGGCCATTTTTAGAATTATTAAGTCTAGAAGATAAAACCAGAAACTATTTCCAAAATAAGGCTATTTTGAAAATTTTCTCCATTTTAACCTTATAGCTCGGCTAATACATGTTTTATAAAAAATAAATAAAGTAAATATTGTTAGTGATTCTACTCATATATATAATTTTGATTTTTGTTTACACATGTCAGATTTTTGTTTTTATTTTTTTATAAATCTCACTTTCTATTTTTTCTTTTCATTTGCATTTACACTATTAAATATCACTTAACCTTAAATTTATAAAATTATATATAACTCATACAACTTTTATAAAGGGAAACCATGAAATCACTTGATCATTTGCATTTGCCTTTAGATGAAAAGAAAAACGTTGCTCATGGGTGAATGTTTTGGAACCGTGCCATTTTTTTTGCCATTCAAATTAATTGTATAAGAGCGAACTAATCGTATAAAAGCATGTGTGATATCCATAATCCAGGCGATGTGAATGTACTCACATTTTCACGTAGGTGTCACGTAGACATATGTGAACTTACTAAAATTGTGTAAGGTATTATGAACATGAGCTGGAAGGAGATGGTGGCGTGTAATATTCTGGTTGGTGAAGAATCATGCCCATTCATGGGGGCATTACACACAACCTAACACGGATAATCGGAAGGGCAAGATCAATGAAAATGGCCTGAAGATGCATATGGTGTTTCTACGGATTCATGACAAGACAAATTTTATTTAGTGTCTTTGAGTCATTGGTTTTATATGTCATGTCATGGAACCAACATATTCTCATGGAAAGTTTAGAAGGGCCGTCACCCAACTCTTGAGGCTCTATTTAGACTCGATATCTAGGTTGATTCAATAGTTTGTCCGTCTATATGGAAGGGGTGAGGAATCGACTTGCCATGTTTATAGCATCATGTGTTGAGGCGACCCTAGTGTGACAACACATTGTAATGTGTTGTGGTATTTCTTAAATTTTTGCATTTTAAGTCCAGGAACTCTTAAGCATCTATAAAATATCAGCCATAGTTCAGCATAAGCAAAGATTATCATAGTGGAATGTTGCAGTGCACTTGGAGGGCGAAAAATGAATTACTTTTCTTTAACAAACCGATAATGGTTAACAAATTGATAAAATACGTTAAATCATTGGCTTTCCTTTATATAAAAAACGGCTCCCTATTGAAACCATTAAATTTGATTGATTTTTGTAATTTTATACAATAATCTCATTTTCGTTTTCTAGTTTCTTGCTAGTTGGCTTTATCTAGTGAAAAACGATATTAAAAAAAATCAAGTTCACACACACATCCACCGCCTCATATGTTCTTTACATGAGGTTGAGTCATCTCCTGGCTAGGTGACGTCAACATGGCACAACACATCTTACTGTTTTTTTCAATAAAAAATGAATAAATGTTTCATTTTCTCCATAACAAATATCATGTGGTTTTCAACTAAAGTTAATTTTTTTATCATTTAGACGTAAGACGATAAAATAAATATTTGTAACCTTCTAACTCAGTAACTTGTATATGTGTTATAATAAATAAATAAATAAATAAATGGCGTGATTCTATTTCATATGCATATATTTATTTCGGGTACACTATGAAATTCTCTTTTCATAAATCTCACCTTATAATTTTGAAATTAATAACCTAATGGTTTCTATGGTAGAGGTGGTAATTTTGACCCAAAGTCTTTAATATAGGCCATTTTGGGTTATTTTAAAATTATTATGGGTGGTTTTGGGTAAAATATTTAAGTCAAGGTGATGGTTCAAAACGGGTTATAAAATCAAAGCTTGCGGGTCATACGGGTCGGATTGGTTTAGGAACAATCAAACACCAACGATCAATTTCAAGCATACACTTGGTATTACACCATTGATCAAATTTGAGAAGAAAGAAGAAGCATCAGTTCATCTTTGTCACTGCCATTTTCCCCTTTTCTCTCGATTTCAAGCACATGCTTAGGTCATAACCCATTTTCACCCGCACATGTTTGGGCCATAACCCGTTTTGACTGGCAAATGTTTAGACAATAGCCCGTTTTGACCTGCACCAAATATGACCCGTACACGTTTGATCCGCACCCATTTTAACCTGCAGCCATTTTGACCCGTGACCCGACCCAACCCACCCATTTTGCTAGGTGTAGTTTCTATGGGATGTGAATATTTCACCTTTAATCTATTATAATTTTTATTAAAAACTTTGTAAAAAAATAACACCATTAATCCGTAAATTAAACAGTGGCTAACCTTTTCCGTCAAAAAGTAAAGCTGTAATTTTTTTTAACGATCAACAAACACTGACTTGCCTAGGTACTTTGTACGAGGTAACCCAATGGCAAAAGATCACCGCCAGCTAGCCCAGTCCCGACGTACGTAGCCTAAGCGCACTAAATTATCTCCAGTTCTGAGGAAAACTCACCCGTCCAGAGGCCACTGGTGCATGATGGTAAAACCGAGCATCCTCAGGATCACACACAAAATCACAAATATCATTGTCGTTTTCATTGAGCTACCATACCCCTTTAAAATATTGTAAGTGAAAATCAAAATTGGGTCTCAAGTAAAAAACTCCACAACAATAGAAGTTGTAGTAAAGTTTTAATTAATTCATAATTATATTTCATTTGCGATTTTAAAACTTATATCTGAATATTTAATTATTTAGTTTTGTTTTCTTTTTTACAACATTTATTTAGTTTCCGTATGGTTTGTAAACAAGTTCTAATACGAGTCCACTTTTTGATGGGGAATGGGAGTAGTAATTAATGCTGCGGACTTCCTAGCGAAAGCTAGTAGTAATGTTTAGATTTTTTTTTTTTAAATAAATACATCATTTGAAACATTTAAATCTACACATATATGTTTTTTATTTAACGGTATTTAAACGGATATGATTTTTTTTCTAACGTTATTTATCTAACTCCGATTGTCTAATAGGGGTCCGTATATAAGGTGTATATTATTTCGAAGACACACACCAAGTGAGTGTCGATGCTAAATGGAAACTTACAAAACACCGATTGTCTGGACAAACAGTTTACCGTAACTGCCTAGACAAACAGTTTACCGTTTTTATATGTCCAACCCCTATAAGTTATTGAGAAGAGATTGTATGTTTTTTATTGAATGTGCTATTTTGATATGTGGCAAGTTACCAATATTTTTTATTTGTTTACTAGTAGATCAACAAAAATAGTTATCATTGATGAATTAAGCACTTTGTGATATGTCAACGAAAAATATATTGTAGATCTATTGGTGATATTATCACCAATTAGCTTCGGATAATATCCATCTACTAAATAATAAACAATGATTGTTCTACATAGTATGATCATCAGCTTACCACCTCAAATATGTTTCATCCTCAGATGGTCGGACCTTAGTCGTGACCTGACATCAAAGGGAGACAACCCAAATTTATGATTGTCCCTATCACTCACTTCTCGCTCGACGCTCGCTTGAAAAAGTTCGGGCTTGAAAAATGCTTGATCAATTTTGTACTCGGTTGTTAACGAGCCGTTTGACTTTGTTAAGTTTGTGACTAGTCAAACATAAGCAAAAGCCCACTCAGTTTCACTCGGCTCGTGAATAACCCTAGGGTGATAATGGTTAACCTCAAATGTATTCATAATTATATCACATTTGCCACAAAATATAATTATTTGATTTTCTTTTTCTTTCTTTTTTTAAGAACAACACGATAAGGTTGAAAGTTTAATTATTCAGTTTCCGTACCTTTGTAAACAAGGTCAAATTTTAGTTCAACTAGTTTTAGAAGCCGTGTCACAAACGGGATAATTCAAATATAAAATTATAAGTAAAACAAAAAATTACATAGCATGTATGAAAAAAATGTATTACATGTATGCTTGTATCTATACAATGTGTACATAAATTGATTTTATTTATATCACAAAATGATTTTTTAAAATAAACTTAATAAAAAAAATGTCCGTGCAAAATCGTACCCGATGATGCTTCTTTCCATTAAAAAATTCATTCTCGGTGTCATATATGTATAATTGAAAAAATTTTGGTTATGAACCAATTTCAAAAATAATACTTCTCATACGATTGTAGTTCTAACCATTCAGCCTAAAAACAAAAGAGACGTTACATTTATTGATATATTTATCAATTTACCACCCATCAAAGGAAAGTAGGATATTAAATTGTAGCAATGGATGTTTTTCAAGAACTATGTTTTTCTGAGCTACACCATAAAAACAATTTTGATAAATTTCAGGGGCTTCTCGACTTTGTCATAATGACAACATAAAAAGTAACATGTTTACCCATTTAATTTTGTAAATATTTTGTTTCATTTGAGCATAATTTTGCATGACATGCTTCCCATACAACGTTCTGATCACTATTGAAGGAAAAATTAATGTTGACATAAATATTTCAAATTTGATAAAAGTTAGAAGCATTGATAGGCATGGGGTGGCATGTCGAAAGTGTTCGCAATCTTTTCTTAAATTTTAATAGTTCAGGGAAAAATAGTCAATTTGCCAAATCCTGAACCTTTTGATTATTTCAAAAAATGCCCTTAAAATAAACTTGAAAGCCGAATCATGTTTAAAATTATAACTTTCATACTTTTGACATTTTAAAGTTAACACTTTGAACTCATAACAAATTTGACAATAAATATATTTTGCATTCTCAAACTTTTAAAAATACTCAAAAAATTTCATTTTGATCCTTAACAAATTTTGACCTAAATGTAGTTAACTTGTATCAAACATTTACCAACTTTTGATCCATAAAATCAAATTTAACTTTCCCAAAAACCCGAAACAATTTTTATTTGAGAAACATGATTTGTTGTTGATTTTTGAAATTCACCGAGTATTTTAAAATATATAGTAAAATAATATGTTAATATTTATATTATAAAAATATATAGATATTATATAAATATAGTGTAAAAGGAAAATGAATAATTATTAATTTATTACTTATATTAGGGTATATTAGTTTTGGAGAGAAAAAATTATAAGAATTAACTAAAACATGATAAGTGTCCTTATTTATTTTAATGATTACTTTTATGGGAAATGATGGTAGTATTAATGCTAGACTTTCTAGTGAGACGTTTCCATCTGCCGCAAATATACAGTGTATAACTTTATGTCACATCAGCCAAAAAGTTAAACTATACGGTGCATATACAAGTAAACGTAACGTATACACACAGCGTTTATATGCTACATATACTTGTATACGTAGCGTATGCAAAACCCTGCCCATGCGTATAGTCAGTGATGGATCTAGTATTTTTTTTCTATGGGTTCACCTTTTTTCGATTATTGGATATTTCACAACCAAATGTTAAAATTTTTGGGTCAGGTCGGAGTGGGGGACATTTTGGCTGTGTTTATATAAAGAAGACCAAACGAAGAAAATACAAAAATTGATTTAAAGAAAACAAATGATGAAGACCAAAATGACAACAAATTGTATGACTTGATATTTAGTGAACTTGCTAACTTGCCGATCTCACCACATATGCCATGGGCGAGGCTCTTAAAACAAACTAAGAACACCTGAAAACTAAAAAATGCAATGCATTTACACTTCGTATTAGAACCTAGAAGGTAAAACTAGTTTTCATTAGCAACTAATTATAACCACACATACTTTTAACCTGTTAACATCATAAAACTTATATAGATTTATATTACTACAAAAGTACTAAATGATGCAAAAATACAGGTAACAGACAAGTGGATCCAAATCCCTTGTGACGTTCAGTTCAGTTGCAATTGTAACATTAGAGCACTAGGTTACAAACACGTGTGATACACGGGTTAGATAAATAATATATTTATTTTGATTAATGAATATAAAGATGTATTATAAAGTAAAAAAAACTACAAATCATAGAAAATGAAAAAAAAAATACGTAATAGAGTTATCATAAATCTCTAAAGATTTTTTTATATACAAATGCTCCTTAATATGTATTGATATACACAAAAAAAATAATAGCAAATAATTATATCAAGAAATCATGTAAATACGTATTCTCTGAACATATAGAATCCTAGTTATTCTAGCACCATAAAAATGGTCATAATATATCAAAACACAAAACTTTCAAAGCTTTAGTAAATACATAAATATGCAACCTATTTTGAAATTTGTAACAATGTCGGTTACATTGTTATTAATGATGAATTTAATTTTCCAAATTAACTTATTTAATTTACTTCATTTAATTATACAAGTTGAATTTCAAAGAATGAACAAAAATAGTGCCAAATGGCACAAATATGGGCCAAAAAAGTGCCACTTGACACAATTAGATTTTTATTTATTAGTATAAAGATTCCCATCCCATTCTCTACTTTATATCAGGGATGAGCAAAAATCGGTACGGTATCGATTGGTACCGGTATCGAAATCAGTATCGATTTGGTATCGTCGGTACCAAGGTTTTGAGTTTTCGGGACCGGTACGGTAGCGGTATTTCCCGAATTTTACCTTAAATACTGATACTGTCCTGGTACCAAACCGAATATTTCGGTACCGGTACCAAGATTTGGCGATTTTCGGGATCGGTATTTTCGGTACCGGTACCGAGCTTATCCCTACCCTATATTCATATATATCATATAATTACATTAAAAATCACTGTTTTTTCTCTCTCCTATTTAATTAAATAATACTTTTTATACCTTTATCATTATCTTTTTCTTTTCTTCACTCACAACCACTTTTTGAAAATATTAAAAAATTATACGGTATGAACAGTGAAACCTCAAATTTAACTTTCCTCTATAAATTTTCTCTCTCCTCTACTCACAACCACTCTTAACCATACCGTATAATTTACAAATTCCCATCACATAATTTTAAAGAACAGACTGTGAATGCTCTTGGTGGTAAAATGAGGCAATATAAAGTTATTGCTTAGTGCTTACATGTGATATGAGCTGCAATAACTTGCACATACAAAGAAGCATACCAGAAACAAATTCCATTTAAATTAATACACCATCAAATGTGGAATCCATGACAAAACAAATAGCTAAACAAAACCAACTTAAAGTATTGAAAACAAATTGGTAGTAATGCAAACAAAGCAATATTAACTTGTTAAAAAGAAAAAAATAAGACAATGATTCATTATTGGTTGCTGAAATATAAGCATTCATCTAGTCTAAGCATATCGAAAGTGAAATTGATCAGATTCTACGAAAAATCACCTAAAAATTAATAATTTGTGAGATATAAACTTCATGGATTGTTTTTCAAAAGGGTTCTGTGTTGGCAGCTTTGAAGCCCTAACCTGGTAGCGATGGTTTGTTTTCTAAACATAAATAAGTTTTAAAGAAAGGAAGAAAAATTATGAAGAAAATCGGGTCTATTAAGACTCGAAAGCATGACCTATTGATCTAAGACTACCCACTGTCCCAACCCAACCCAACCCAACCCAACCCTTCAATTAAAAACTAATTTCTTCCTCTTTCACCTACACAACCCAACCCAATCTAAAATTTCACTCACATTCAATTTAAAAATAAAAATTTTAGAAACTAATTTACTATTTATATTTAATATAAATAAAAATTCATATTATATAAATAAAAAATTACAATAAAATTTTAAATAAAAAATAATTTACTAATAAAAAACTAATAAAAATATTAATGAAAAGTAAATAATTAGAAGGAAAAAAAAAATAATAAAATAAAGCAGGAACAACTAACAATATTAAATAAAAATTAAATAAAAGGATTTAAAATAATAGAAAAAGAAACAAATATTATTAGCATGATGACAAGATATATTAAAATAATATTACAATTTGGTTGCAATCGTTGGTTGATGATGTGATCGGGTTGTGACTTTTATTTTTATTTAACATTTTTTAAATGACAACCACTTTTGTCCTTTAGTGAAATATTGCAACCCGTTGAGACAAATGGTCATGATAGTGAGTAGTCTAGACATAGAGACTAAACCACTGGAGTTAAGCATTACTTTGTTGTATGGGTTCACTTCACCTATATTTATGGATTCACTCAGTATTATTTATAAATACGCTATACTAAAAACTCGAAACTCAGTGGGTTCCCGTGAACCCGTATGTTAGTACGTAGGTCCGCCCCTATGTATAGCCCCTCCTCTGCCTCCTGCGTATAGCCCTCAGTTGCCCTTATACGCTGCGTATATATATATTTGTCGCGTATACAAGGTTCTTTTTTTAGACTGACGCATATATACTATATTAAAAATGTTGTATAATATATTTGTAACTATTTATTTATATGTTATATTTTTCTAATTGTTGTATATAATTATTTATTATCTTAAAAATGTTATTTAACTAAGCTAGATGAGTTTAATGACGTTGCGTATATGATAGAGAAGGATAAGCTATATACATGGGTTATTTACGTTGCATATATGACAAATGAGGGGTTATACGTATGGGTTATATACACAACGTATGAGGTTTCAGAAAAATTAAGATAAATAAACAATTGATTTATAAATAATTACAAAATATATTATATAAGTCAAATCTCATGTGACGTGCATGTATCACACGCTTTTAAAATGACATGCATACATCTTATACGGTCCTATACGGGAGTATATGCATATAACATTTTTAAGATACATAATAACTATGTAAAATTACAAAAAAAAAAGTAATTAATTATAATATAGTATATACCTGGAAATCTAAAAAAAACCATACGCTTCGTATATGTATATAATATAATTTATTTTATTTTATTTCAAATTTATTTGTGAATGATTAAAAAATTCAAATTTATTTCATTTTTTAAAATGTTATATCATATAATTTGTAACTATTTATATATTAATATTTATTTATAAGTTATTTTTTTGTAATTGTTGTATAATTATTTATATATGTTAAAAATGTTAGATATGTATTAGGGCGTATAGGATATATGCACAACTCTTTAAAGACATATGATATATGCACGGGACATGTGATTTGACTTATATAATATATTTTGTAATTATTTGGATACTAATAATTTGTTTATATGTTAAGTTTTTGTAATTGTTATCTAATAATTATTTATATTAATAATTAGTTACATTAGATTAAAAATGTGATTTTTAAAAACTCATACATTGCGTATATAACTCCTGCGTATAGCCTCTCTTCTGCCATATATGCAACGTATATAATCCATGCGTATAGTTTATCCTCTGCCATACACACACCACCAGCAAACTCATATAATTTAATTAAATAACATTTTTAGGATATATAAATAATTTTTATACAACAAATACAAAAAGATAACATACAAATAAATAGTTACAAAATATATCATTAACATTTTTAATATAGTATGTATGCGGAAATAAAAAAAACCCGTATATGCGGTGGATATATATATACGCAGCGTATAAGGCAGAAGAGGGCTATACGCAGGAGGCGGACAAGGGGCTATACGCGGCGTTTAGAAAAACAACATATTCGCTGCATATGTTTATATAACTTGGTGTGCGTATATTAGATCCCTTTGATTATCCGGTTCAATTAATGTCACTGATTTGACCCGTGTCCTTTTGTTAGAAGGAATACGGAGGATGTGACCTATAGGGGGGCATGCAGATATATAACTTGGCGTGCGTATATCAGATCCCTTTGATTATCCAGTTCAATTAATTGTTTTCTTATTTTTGCAACGTTTTGATTTCCTATTTAGGATTTACCCTCTTTATTAACAAAAGAGAATCCCGGAAGTTAAACTCAAAACTTTGATGTTAGGAGACTTTGACTAGCCCAATGGGATTTACCCTCGTCTATTAAAATATTTCCTTTACATTTAACTTCACACACAAAATAAGATTACACACGTGTTAGTTAGTTTGTATCGCTGTATAATATAATATAATAGGTGTTTTGGCGCCAAAATCAGTTAGAAAAAAAGTCTTCTTCATTCTCTCGTTCGTTCGTTCGTTCGTGTAGTTTCCGTCTTCATTCTCCTTCGCTCTTAATTCTCTCCGGTACTGATTTTGAACTTTAAACCGAATTTTATCTGGTAGGTTTAATTGCAGATTCAATTAGATACGAACATCAATGAACGTTTTGTATGTAGATCGGATTAGGTTTAATTTATGTATGTTTAGGCACATTCAATTTGATATAATTAAACATGTTTAGTCTAATTCGAATATGAATATGAAGAAATATCACTAAAATGTTTTTGCATGATCGATCGTTTTGGATTTAGATCCACCGATTGATTCGTATTATGCTTCATTGAACTTTTATGTACAATATGTACCTGTTTGATTTAATTTGAATTTGAAGAAAAATATTTTCTGTTAGTACTAGATGTGATTGTATTCAATAGAATTTGTTTGATTTGATCATAGGGATGAATGAGCTCGGTACCGATGCCGAAAATCGCAAAATCTTGGTACCGCTACCGAAATATTCGGTTCGGTAACGGTACCGGTATTGAAGGTAAAAATTCGGGAAATACCAGTACCGGTACCTATCCCAAAACTCAAAACTTTGGTACGGATTCGGTACCGACGGTAATTTCGGTATCGGTACAGTACCGGTTCCAAGTACCAAATGCTCATCCCTATTTGCTATGTTTCATTTGTTTGAATTCCTAGAAAATCGTGTAATTATACGAATTGATTATACAAAAGAATTTTGTTTTGATTTGTTCGTCTTCAGTTTAGATATACATACTAGTTAAATGCAGTTTTTGAAATTATACAAAAGAGATGTTTGATTTAATAATGTTATGAATTTTTTTGTTTAGTTTGAACTTAGTAAGAAATTTGGTTAACAGTTTATATCTTAATGTTACATTTCTATTTCTCAGAGTTGATTGATTCAATAGAATTTGTTTGGTTCATGTTAGTATGAAAAAGTTTGATTAGTTTGAATACAGTAAGAATTCTTGTGCAAAGTATTTTTTAGAAGCAAGCAGTTTTATTTGTTAGGTGCAGATTCTGGTAATTAAGATTATATTTTTGTAGGCAATGGCGAATGTTGGTGATTTGAATTGGTTTAAGCACCAGCTAGGTGTAGGCGTTGGGGATGCTGTTCATGTTGTTTGTGACTCCAGTTTTATGAGGTGGTTCGATCACAACGGGGTGAACCCAATGCCTGAGTTGGAAGCTCTTTTGGATGCTAAAGTTACATTGGTAACCACTAGGTATGATCCAATGCTCAGGTTAATAATTTATTAAAGGACTGTTGTTAATGGAATGTTCTTACATTAGGTGTGCGCACGTCCGCTATGCGAATCAACGTTTAAAAAAGCATTTAGGGAAGATGTCTCAGTTCATGGCCAACTTGAATACTGTGTGTGGTCATGTAGTTCCTCGAAATCCCATTGATTGCATCCCGGAGTTGCGCAGACAGGCTGCGTTTCAGCGTTACTTCATTGGCAGTTTAAACAAGGCCTTAGCAAATCGTTATCGGCATCAGAATGTATCACCTGTCTTGAGTATTTTATGTTTAGTAGTTATGTTAGTATTCAACAAGTTATGTCTTTTGTTTTTATAGGTTATTGTGCCATTTGTTGGGACTATAAAAGGCCGTTTGGCTTTGCTTCCTCCTACTACAAGGCAACTTCAGTTGGGTGGTGTTCAAGTTGCGCAGGTAGTTCAGGAGGGTGAGTTTCCATTGGGAGAGAATGCCGGGGAGCAGGTGGCTGAGTTAGCTGTTCTGGAGGGTGATTTTGATCAGGAAGATGCTGTGGAAGAGGCTGCTGCGTTGAGGGATTCAAAACGAAAGGTTTGAACAACTGCCATTTCTTTTGGTTTCTTGCAGCTTAACAAGCTTTAACAATGCGTCTTTTTTGTTTGAATCTATAGGTCAGAGTTTTAACAAAATCAATGAAAAAGAAAATGCTGAAACGGTTCCTCTTCAAGCCCTTCAAGATGATCTGGTTTTATGGTTGAGGCGATTGCAAATCTGTAAGGTTTCGGTTGTTAATAATGAGAGTTTTTGTCTACTTTGATTGGTTTACTACTATGTTGTTTGAAAGGATTGATAACATGTTATGTTGATTCTACTGTCACACTTGTAAAAAACGGAGAAACTCAGTTTTATTGTCTATATTCTTCGTGTGGCACGAATTGGTTTTTTTCAATATGTTGAATAAACTAGTGGGAGCTAGTCTGTTTGTGCTAAGGTGTGGGTTTTCGGTTGGTATTACTATATACTACATATGCAAGTTTTGTTATTATTGATTTACAAGTTATTAAACACAAGGTACAACGATCTTTACTTTAGTTTTGACTTTTTATAACCCAAAAACGCACATGGTACAAAATTGGTTTGAATTTTTTAAACAACTATTTTTTTAACGGCCAACACTGAATTGTATAAATATTTCGTATGGCATAAGGCGGTCGCCAGCTGACTCAACTCAGCCGTATGGAGCCCTTAAGTGCACTTATCTGTAGTTCTGGAGAAAACCTACCTGCCTGAAGCAAATGTCTTGATAAATGTTAGGTTTTTCAGAAGAGAATCCATATGTTTGATTGGTTGAGGGCTGCCTAAAAAAATCTGAAAACTAGTTTTGTAGAGCTTGATCTGAATCTTTTCACAATGCTTTTTAAAAAATTCACCTCCACACCAGCAGTAAAATTTCTCATACTCAAGTTGTGCTGTCTGAAAAATGCATCATTCTGCAAAAGCATAAAGAGTATAACCGCATCAGCATAATTCTGTTAAGACAGTTAGTTGTCGTAGTTTACTTTTGTTGACTTGTATTGTACCTCTTTGTTGATCAACATAGTTATTCTATCTTACTATTACAACTATTTTTGCACTTCTGATAAACAAACTTCAGGCATCCGTTTAAATGAAAAAAAGTTGCTAAGTAGTTGATAATGTAAAAGAGTAATAATAATCACCTGGATATTCAACCACATTTATTTTCTTGGTTTCGTTCCAACTTCTTCAACAGAAAGGATATGGAGTTCGGGAGTCGATGTTCTGTTTTATTGTTCAATGTAAAAAATTATCATTAATTGCAAGACATGATACCATTCAAGAATTCAACTTTGAGAGATTTATAAGTACGAATTTGACTTACAGGGGACATTTTCTAGATCATTGAGTGAGAAGTCAACAGGAAACCATCCTTTCACGGGTACACATTGACAGCAAAGCAAATCCCAGTTTCATCTTTAGTTAATTGCACATCACACCACAAGATCAAATCGGATACACTCATCGCCTTAAAACTGGAGTCAGGGAATAATCCTGAAAAACCACCTCGTGCTACAACTGCAAAAACAGAACAACTTGCATATCAATAATCCTGAAGTACCACTGCAGAATCATATATTATAATTCAGTGAATCAGTTTATTGCAAGGCATTGACTACTATGGGTGCAAACAAGCATCTGCACGCGCGCTAGTTGAGATCAGATCGAAACAAGCTGAGCCCGAGCCCGTGCTTTATGTATTCTTAAGTTCTAACTATTTTGTACTTGTATGCATTAACTTTACAATGAATAGCCTGGCTTAGTCTCGTTTAATGTTTTTCTCAACATATATATAAAAACAATTCAAATGCATTTAAGTTTAAAATAATTAATAAATAAA
The DNA here is from genome assembly GCF_021521415.1 of Bidens hawaiensis. NCBI lineage: Eukaryota > Viridiplantae > Streptophyta > Magnoliopsida > Asterales > Asteraceae > Bidens > Bidens hawaiensis. The sequence goes on from NW_027491014.1 coordinate 3,074,463, forward strand.
AAACAAGCCAAGCCCAAGCAAAAACTCAAGAGCCGAGTTCGAGCTCTCAGAACTGAAAACTGTCTATCGCAAAAATCAACCGTAGCCATCTAATCTCCTATTCACAAAATTAACTTAATATAACACATTTTCATAGTTAAATTCATAAGCTCCATTGTTGCTTAACAGTTTATGATCATCACATGTCCTCCTTAAACTCGAGCCCTGATTCAAAACTAAAACGCCTGATTATACATTAATAATCTCTGAAAATATTTGACAAAAAACACGTACAGTAGCAATGCGAGATGACCGAAAACAATAAGAGTAATAATAATAATAATAATAATAATATACCGCTTAATGTTTTCCATGCACTAGTACTGCTGTTTGTTTTGTAGATCGTCCGGCATCGCTGAAACAGACCGAGCAGAAAAGTAGTAGCCACCGGAGTATCCGCATATCGAGGCCTGAAGGAGACAGGACTTGATTTGATGACTGAATTAGTGTAGTGATGAGGAAGAAGATATAAGAAAAATGTTGCATGCTAAAAATAGACATATATTAATTTATTTTTCTATTAAATGCCACATTAATTAAATTAATTTAAAATAAAAGTGAATTTCCGCCTACACCTCAGCTTCACTGTAGGCACCAAACACGGTCGTCAACGGGGACGTTTAGACCATGCGTAGTGGAGGGAGTCGCTATTGGGGTGTTATACGTCATGTGACGTCACGCCATCGTAGGGGCTTTATGGCTAAAATGTGTGTAGTGGATGAATCCCTTCAAATCATTACATTATTATTATTATTTTATTTTATTTTATTACAAAAATAAACAAAAAACAAACCCCCAATCACCTTTCACCTCATTTCCCCTACAGGCGTTATGCAGGAAGCGTCCACCCCCCTCCATAGTGCCCGGGAAGGAGGGGGGATGTTCCTGATGCTATGGAGCTCCATGGGTGAGGATGGCGCCCCACTACACATGGTCTAAGGGCGTCTCCGCCAAGCCTTCAACGGACGTTGTTAGCATGCTACACCAGCTTTCCACTTATTCTTTCTTTATGCACATTTTACCGTCAACGCTACCTTATTCATTCTCTCCACATGCAACATTTTTATTTTCACATCATCATTATTCTTTTTATTTTTATTTAACAAAATATTCTTATTATTAAAGAAATGATTTAAATAATTAAATAAAATATATTAATAAATTTATATTATAACACTATTTTAAAAGAAAATAGTCGTTGGAAAGTTGTAAAAAGAAACCAATATTCAAATTATTATTTAAAATTCTTAAATAAGGAGAAGTTGGATCTTTTTAAACTATTAAACAAAAATAAATAAATAAGTTTGCTCGAGATTAAAATAACTTATATAGACAAAACTTAAATAAAAAAAAACAAATTAGAACAACAGTACTACATGATTTAAAACAACTATAAACGAAGGCTAGAAAGTGGTCGAAGCATATTCGTTGTGGAAAAAAAATTTATTTGAATTTTTGTTTTTTTTCGAACGGTGACTTTCTCAGCTAAGTGACATCACGACCGCATTACGGCCCCACCGCCCTACTCGGGCCAGACTATGTTGACCTTATCGGGATCCATACTGGCATCTAAGTTTGGCTTGGTGATCCCGGGTTAACCCAGTTTGCTCACCCCACCCGAAGACACGACAGACTTTTTTTGCTCTGGGAAAAATCCGGTCGGCATCAAAGATCGAACCCAGGACTTCCGGATCTCCCATCATTTGTCTGGCCAACTGAGCTAGCTCAGCTGGTTTATTTGAATTTTAGTTGCCGTTGGAAACTTAAAAATATTAATTATTATTTACTTAATTTTGTAATAAATTATTATTTATTTAAACGTTTTTATGTGATTTATTATTTATTTTGTGTGAAAACTCTTTATTAATTATTATTTACTAAAATTAGTTATTTAAAAAATCTGTGTAAACGTTTGATTTAAATAAAAATAATAATACTTTAAATTCAACGTGGCCTACCATAGATGCATTTAGGGTGTTTGTGATTATGTGCATCTCCTCTAAATGCATGTAGCCTCAATGCTGCACTCTTGGCACACGTTTGCCACCTCAGCTAAGTGTACTCAAATGTGCTCGCGTTGCGGGTAGTCTAAGTGTACGAGAACAAACTTCTATGCATTAAGTCTTTTTTTTTCCCTTCTAATCTTTAAAAATATTCAAATCTTCATGCATTGGTTATACACATTTTTTTACTTTGGTTTGCCTTGTTAGCATTCTCATAGTCGGACCAAACATACATGTTCTGCCATTAGTTATACACATTTTTTTTACTTTGGTTTGCCTTGTTAGCATTCTCATAGTTGGACCAAACATACATGTTCCGTCTACACAACCAACCCAATTGCGTGCTCTTAAAATAATTTCATTTGGTTAGTCATTACTACTGGTGTTGTCGGTTAATCAACGATCTAGATCGATAATGGAACAACATTTTCAAAAATTGTTTTTTGTATTTCTAAAGTCTCATTAACCGCTTTATTTACCATTCTACGTCCAATTTCTTTCTAACAAATAAAAGTTTGTGTTTTTTCTACATTTCATTTGGGTTTTCATGCTATTTTACAGTAATAGTAAATAATAAAAATTGGTTGGTAGATGGAGATTAGACTTTGGAGGACAACCCACAAAACGAGTCAATAGCATTCTTCAACTGACGTGCACGCGATGATCAATGCCACATCATTTTGTACCTAATGGCCCACACAACTTTGGTTCATTAGAGGACACAAATTTAGAATTTTAGACCATTAGTAGTTGCCCTTCTATATAGAAGTTTTTCCGACTTTAAACCTTCACATTTCAAAAATTGATAAATTATTTTGATAAGTGAGCATAAAAGCCACGCAACCATTAAAAAAAAGTAAATATCGTCATTAATTCATATAAACAATTTTGGACAAAGATTATGGTAAAAAGACTTTAAGGGTATTTTATTGTTTATTCATGGATGTAGAATTTTGTACGCTAATCACTAAAATATTCTTTTTGAACATCATGTAACTATATCAAAATAACTTTTTTGAGTATATGTTTACATGGGCATCATCGTTAAGAGTGACGTACTTTTCCACAAGATTGAGAGTTTAAGTTTCATGATAGATAGTGGTGTAATTATAAGAGTATTAGTGGTAAGAGTTAGCAATTATAAAAACTTCTAAACCTTTGCAAAAGAAAGAGTAATATAAGCGGAAATCAAGAAAAATATGTGTTAAGATGTAGAGCCCTTGTTGACTGGGAAATGGAAATAGTAGAAAAGGCTCAAATATAGTAAAAAGGACTACACGATGTGAAAGAAACATCAAAATCATGATTATGACATTTAACTTATTACGCGTTTTTTTGAATAAAATATGAAACTGTGTAAAACAAAAATTCATGTTTAATATAAGATGCTTACAAAATTCAATATAGGCTATCGTGTTAAACATGCATCTTTAGGTTATTGATAATTAACGTATAATAATCTAATCTTGAAAGTTACATTCAAACATAAACATGTTTACCAAAAACTAAACATCTGAATCTTGATTCAAAGCGGGAGAAAGAATTGATTTTGGTAAACATGTATTGTATTATGAATTGAAATAGCAACACCATAATACACAACGAGTTGAAATGAACACCACGATCATCACCACACAAAAAATGGTCAACATAAAACTATGTGGACTTAGAATAGGTTAAAACTGGTCAATACTTTTAATGAAAAAAACCACATAAATTATTTACATTGGGTTACACACGCACACCTCCACTGCCATGGTGCCACCATCAATACTACCTCCACAACCTCGACACCGCCATGTCTACTTGGAACCACCACCACCATCGTTGCCACAACCACTGCAACACCAACACTAGCACAACTGCCAGTCACCTCCACCACCACTATGGTTGTCGCTGACATTAACGAATTACGATGGTTCTCTTTTCCTTTATAATAAATGTTATAATACATTGTATTTGGCATGGAAGGGAAGAGTAGAGCGAATTCATGGCCTAGTAAAATCAAGCTAGGGCTTTAGGCTCCCAACTTGATATAGGTACGTTTAAAAAAAGTTTTATGCTTCAGGCTGTGGCTTAGAATTAAGAAGGTGGGCAGTGGGCTTACCTTTAAACTGATGGGCCCGCCAAACAATAATTTAAAGGGTTCTAAATGCCATCAAGCTTCTGTTTGCGAATTTTGATGCCTTAAGTAATCTTAATTAAATATGAAATGTTCAATTATTACAAACTAAAAATCATAAATAATCTTAAAACTTATAAAAAATAAAAAAAACTATTATTAAATAAACGATTTTTAATTGGTTAACTATTATAGTTTTATTATATTTAGTTAAATAATATTTTTGATGGCTAGTTTTTATAACGGCTATAAAAATAAACTTCTTAGATTTTATCTCCACGTTTCACCTTTCGTCATCATTTTGTGCTGATAGAAAATCGACAAAACAATGTTTTCTCAATCCTGAAATTGCCGCTAGAAGACGTTTTGGAAAATCGAAACCCACAAGTTGTTGAAGATTCCATCCCATCCGCAGTTGTAGATCCAACACCCCCCGGCGTGAAGAAGAGTTTTCTCGGTAGGACGAAGTACTACCGATGAACAGCAAGAGCATGCGCCAGATGATCCGTAGGTAGTCGATGAAGACAATCGTTGGTGGAACCATGGCCCATTGGAAGACGAGCTCGATATGGATTCGATAACTTGTTTGAGTCAATGTGTTTTTATGTTAACTCAAGTAAATAAATGAAACTATTTCCTTTCACTCCCTTTCTCTTTTAGCCGTGTCACACACGGCATAAATCAAATTATAAAATTACAAGTAAAACAAACAATTACATAGCGTATATGAAAAAAATGTATTACATCTATGCTTGTATCTATACAATGTGTACATAAATTGATTTTATTTATACCACAAAATTATTTTTTAAATGAACTTAATAAAAAAATTCTCATGCAAAAACGTACCTGAGAATTTTTTTTTCTATTGAAAAGTTCATTCTCGGTGCCATATATGTATAATTGAAAGACTTTTGGTTATGAACCAATTTCAGAAATAAAGCTTCTCATACGATAGTAGTTCTAACCACTTAGTCTAAATACAAAAGGAGCGTCACCTTTATTGATATATTTATCAATTTACTACTCATTAAAGGAAAGTAGAACATTAAATTGTAACAATAGATGTTCTTCAAGAGCTATGTTTTTCTGAGCTACACGATGAAAAAGATTTTGATAAGTTTCAGAGGGCTTCTTGACTTTGTCATAATGACAACATAAAAAATAACATGTTAACCCATCCAATTTTGTGAATATTTTGTTTTATTCGAGCATAGTTTTCCATGACATGCTTCCCATACAACGTTCTGATCACCATTGAAGGAAAATTTAATGTTAACATAAATATTTCAAAATTGATAAAAGTTAGAAGCATTAATAGGCATGGGGGTGGTATGTCGAAAGTGTTCCAGTCTTTTATTACATTTTAATAGTTGAGGGAAAAATAGTCAGTTTGCCAAATCCCGAACCTTTTGATTATTTAAAAAAATGCCCTTAAAAATAAATTTTAAACCCGAATCATGTTTAAAATTCTAACTTTCATACTTTTGACATTTCAAAGTCAACACTTTGAACTCATAACAAATTTGACGATAAATCTATTTTGAATTCTCAAACTTTTAAAAATACTCAAAATTTTCATTTTTGACCCATAACAATTTTTGATCTAAATGTAGTTAATTTGTACCAAATAATCTATTTACCAACTTTTGACCCTATTTAAGTTCCATAAAATACCCAAAACAATTTTCATTTGAGAAACATGATTTGTTATTAATTTTTGAAATTCACCAAGTATTTGAAATATGTAGTAAAATAATATGTTAATATTTATATTTAAAAATATATAGATATTATATAAATATAGTGTAAAAGAAAAGTGAATAATTATTGATTTATCACATATTAGTTTTGGAGGGAAAAAATTGTAAGAATTAACCAAAACATGACAAGTGTTCACATTTATTTTAATTTATTAGAATATGTAGATTTCTTTTTTCTTTTCTTTCATTTCTTTCGAATCTTCCAAATTTGGAAGGATGGTGTTGCCCCTCCTTTCTTTGCTCAATTAATCCTTGAAACACAACTTCTTTTTATTGTTTTTTAATATAAAAACTCTAAAACACAATCAATTTTCGAGTCCACCAACGATATAACACATATCATAATTCAGAACCATATTTAGCACGCCCTCACCGAATGGGCAGTGGTCCGTTGACATAAACAAAACCTTTTAACACTTGAGTATGGAAAAGAGAGGACTTGAATTCAAGTCTCACGAACAATACGGTTTAAACGAAATTCGTCGTTTAAAAAGTGTAGGACATGAGCCACTTTTTATTAAAAATAAAATAAACGCTAAGGATACTCTCGTTAGTAATGGGAAATATACGAGTACAATACCGTTTGCAAAATCGAATAAAATGAATACAATATACAAGTTTTCATATTCAAAGTTGATAAAATAATGTGCCTTCATCACATCAAATACTTAATGTAATAGCTTCATCTTGTGTCTTCGTCTCATTGGTCATCGACTAATCTCCTTGAATCGAGTTTTCTTGAACGATCTTTTGTGCAGTCTTTAACGAGAGCTTGATGTGTATCTTCTTGTATGATCCTTTGCTACAAAAAACGAACAAACTAATGTTGACAGTTGAGGCTGAGGCATATGTTCAATACGCTTCCTTAAAACAGATTTCGCGTCTCTACATAAGACAACACGTTTGTCTCCCAGGGTACAGCAACTGAAGCAGTTTGTATTGCCGGAGATGTTCACGAGCCTAGGTTAAATTAGGTAAATTGTAGTGTTAGAACTTGTGGAAAAAAATAAAAAAGAATGAAAGGGTAGAGGAATTCAATAGAGAAACTCATCTCCATATGTTCTCTACATATGGGTTTTCAAAGCTTTCTTTCTTCTTCACCAATAACTCTTCATGCATGCATGCATTTTTTTCCTTGAATTTTCTAGCTTCTTATTTTTCTAGTATCTTTCAAATGAGGCACATAGCCTACTATATATACAAGAGTTAAAGACTTAACTCTCTAATAAAACTCATCAAGTATTATAAAGAAAACTCTATTCAAGAGTTTCGGTGTTCGTACGTAGGGTGTGTGAATAACCAAAGGGTGTACGATCGTATAACCCCTGCCATACTGTGTTTTTGTTTAGTCGTCGTTGAAGCCTATCAACGAATTCATAGCTGCAATCCTCATCGTAACAATTTCTATATTTCTTTTGCTTATTAATCTAGATAGCGAGGCCATTATATATAATTTTATCACCATTAAGATGTAATTAATTAGTTATTTACTACATACAGGGGTGTATTGTTGGAACAATTATCTTATGCACAAGCAAGTGGAAGAGTCCTCGTCTGCTAAGATTCAATGAAGAACTCTTCTTCATATATCTACTTCCTCCCATTATTTTCAATGCTGGGTACGTAGGCGACCTTTAATTACCAGTTACCAATTAGCATGGTGGTTGTTGTAACTAATTTAAATCTTACTTTAAACAGATTTCAAGTGAAGAAGAAACAGTTTTTCCATAATATCATACTGTTTGGAGTCGCTGGGGTTCTCATTTCAACTTCTATAGTTGCAGCTCGAATTATTTATGATCTCGGCTTTGGCTTGTTTACGGTACTACGAGCTCAAGCCAAGCCGAGCTTAGGCTCATTAAAGTTTTTTCTAAACATGTATAAATATAATTAGAAACGTATATAAATAATTGTTAATTCATAATAAACGAGCCAAGCCCTAGTGCTCTAGTTAGCTTTAGAAAAAGAGCCCAAACTCTCGTAACTCGTTCTGAGCTCGAGCCTAGTCGAGTTTAGGCTCATTTAAGGTTTTTCTCAAAACATATTAAAATTATTAAAAACAAGCCGAGTCCGAGCTTGAATGAGTCTAATAAGGTACTAACCCAAGCTTAGGCTCATTTAAGGTTTTTCTCAAAATATATAAAAATAATTAAAACGAATATAAATTACTTAATTAATAATAAGCGATCCGAGCTCAAGCTTGAAAAACGACTCACTGGCCGAGCTTTAGTAAAGAGGTCGAGCTCTCGTACGTCAAAACGAGCTGAGCTCGAGCATAGTCAAGCTCAGGCTTGGCTCATTTACAATGTTTAATCTTTTCTTTTATATTTGATATTTGGTGTATGGTGTGCTTGGTGTTGTGTAGGTAGATGGTGGTTGTTTCCAAAGTTAGGGTTTGATGGCTTGTCTATCAGCGAGTATCTAAGTATGATAATCTGTCAAATCATTTTTTTAGTAACCCTTCGATTGATAGCGGGTCATTCAATGCAGAACCAGTTTTAAGTAGAGAACTGCGAGAACCCCGTAACAGTTTGTACCTATTGCTTTAAATGTTATACGGTTCTCACTGTCCTTTACTTGAAATTGGTTATGCACTGAGCGCGCTTCATGGCTTGTAATTGTTGTAACTTGTAACAATTAACTGTACTTTAAGGTATTGGGACTATTTTCTCCTCGACAGATACTATGTGTACATTACAGGTTGGTCAGCTTATATTTAATAGGTGCCTTATTACAGTGGCGGAGCTAGGAACTTTTTTTCATAGGTTCGGAATTTTTTGATGCTTAATTTTTTTCCGATGTCAACATTTTCGGGCTCGAATGGTTCGAGTCAGGTTGATCATTCGGTTAGATAAATAAAATGCAATATCACTCTCATAATAAAATTATATCGTTAGCATTCAATAAAATACAAAGTCATTAAATAAAAAGATATTGCATATTATAATTATTCCTTACGTATTTTCATGTTTTGAAAAATATCTTCAATCGCGGCTTTGAAAAGAACTCATTCTCAAAATAACACATACAATACAAGCATCATTCATATAATCGTCACCAAAATGATTACACAAATCCGACTTCGCATGCTTCATTGAAGAAAAACATTTCTCAAACGATAGACCAACAGGTATTGGTTGTTGGTGATGGTTAAAACCTTGAGGCAAACGGCGAAGACGATAAAGCAATGGTCATCTAGTTGATAGAAAGAAGTTGATCGGTTGCTGAGTTGGTGGCCGATGTTTTTATTTGTTTATTTATATATTCTTTATTTAGGTATTATGTTTAGTAATGTTAATTGAGTTGGGCTTATTAATCCATTCTATGAGTATTTTGGGTTTTTATTAATCTATATATGGGGTAATAGGGTCTTATTGGCCCATATATATTGTTTGTTAATAATTTTTATAGTTTTTTAAAAGCTTTTTATATTTTATAAAAAGAATACTCGTTACTAAAAAAATATAACCAAGAGGAGACACCTTTTCTATACAGCTTAGTTTTCGGTGAAGGAGTAGTAGATGATGCAACGTCGGTTGTACTCTTCAATGCGGTTCAGAAAATTGATGCAGATACACTTAATGTCCAGACAACTCTTCGGATCTTTCTAGATTTTTTATATCTATTCAGTACAAGCATAGTTCTTGGCATTGCAGTTAGTTCAATTTCTTGTTCTTTTAATTCAATGTAAAACTCATAAAATATCCATATGAAACATTTTGGGCTCCACTTGTTTGATTTTAAACTTCTTGAGGATCTCAAAATTTTGTTATAATCGTGTGTAACCAACAATCTATATGACTTGTTTTCTGTAGGCTGGCTTTGTGACAGCATTTATTCTTAGAGGCATGTCCTTTGGCAGGTTAACACTCATAATTGCACAGTGGTTAATTACACCTGTAAGTTTTCCATTCCATAAGGCCTTGTTCTTGAGTTTTTTTAAAGGAGGGAAAGGAAAGGAAAACTAAGGATAGTTAAAAAATGGGTGTTCTTGAGTTTTTTAAGGATGGAAAGGAAATGAGTAGGAGGAGTTAGGAGGGATTAAATTGATGTATTTTCCCAATAACTTATCCTCTCACAAATGGGCGGATAACTAAGGATAAAAAACCAAATTACAATATTACCAACTAATCTTTTCATCTTCTTCATTACTTCAACCCATTTTCTCCTTCTTTCTCTAACGCCTTTGATTCTATCAAAATCGATGCCTTCAAAATCGCTGCTATCAAAATCAAAGGCTCCAGGTTTGTATTCATCTTATTCTTCATTATTGCTAGATTTCTATCGTAAACAAATAATTTCATATGTTTGACCCTTTGCAACATTCGGACTTTGATATTTAATAAGTGAACTGCATCAGAGGTTGTAAATATATATCTCCTTTGACTTTCTATGATCCTTTAGTTGAATAGCATCATTAGGTTATTTTTATATGTTATAAAGATAAACCAATAGAGGTGTGTGTACAGCGAAACATGTGATTGCATCTCAAATAGTCTTTGACTTTTCAACACATTATCACAAACAAACCAAACAGAGATACATGCTATCATTTTGTATGTGATGGGTTAAGCTTGTTATAAGTATTATAAGTAGTTAATAATGGTTTTTTATGTACTTGTATTATAATGGTTTACATAGAAATATGCTATACTGAAACATGTTTTGATCTTGTTTTTATTGGACGATAACCTATTTCTTGCAGTGAGACGACACCATTTAGCTGTCGTTCATTTGGTTTGTCTAGTGGTAGCTCTTATAGCACATCATACACATCGCAGTGAAAATCATGTTAGGGGAGAAGAGATGTTACATCGACGACGAGTACGTGAAGAGATGTTGCATGAACTTGCAATAAGTGGAAAATGCTGACAAATAATTCGTATGAGTGAGAATGCATTTATGATATTATGTCAAAAGTTAGAAAGTGATGGTGGTCTCCGATCAACTCAACGTATGACTATTGAAGAACAAGTTGCAAGATTTTTGCATATAATTGGAAATGACTTTAGAAATCGTTTCGTCTCTTGGTTTTATTATCGATCTGGGTCAGCAACAAGCGTGCATTTTCATAGAGTCTTAAAAGCAATTATATCATTAGAAGACCAGTATCTTATTCAACCTATCGGTGATACTGTGAAAAACAAATTCAAGAGAAAAGAAGATTTTATCCATTTTTTAAGGATTGTATAGGAGCAATTGATGGAACACATATTCGTGTGAAAGTACCTAGTAAAGATGCTCTGAGATATCGAGGTCGGAAAGGATATTCAAATATCAATGTATTAGCTTCTTGCACATTCGATTTGAAGTTCACAAATGTTTTAAGTGGCTGGGAAGGCACAACGTCTGATTCAAGAGTCTTAAAAGATGCAATTACTAGGGAAGATAAATTAAATACTCCAGATGGTAAATTTTATTTAGTGGATGGCGGTCTACCACTCAAAAGTACACTCATAGTACCTTATGGAGGTGTTAGGTACCATTTGAAGGAATACTCAAAACGTGCACCTCAGAATCCAAGAGAATTGTTTAACCTTTGACATGCATCATTAAGAAACTCTATTGAAAGGGCGTTTGGTGTTTTAAAGAGAAGATTTCCAATAATTAGAAGTACAACCGAGCCGTTCTACTCATGTGAAACACAATCACATTTATTTTTGGCTTGTTGCATTCTTCACAATTATCTACTTGAAGTTGATCGTGATCGAGAAGTTGAAGATGAAGTTGCACAAGAGGTGTTAAATGCCACACAAGATGTAGAGGATCATGCTCCAAACGCCAGATGATAGAGGGGAACAAATAAGAGAGTCTATAGCAAATGAAATGTGGAGTCAATATTTGTCGCATCCAAACAATGAAATTAACATGTTTAATTAATTATAAGCTATTTTGGAGTTTTTGGAACTTGAAATTTGTTAATCATAGATATTGTTGGGCCTTTGGAAACTCACTGTTATTCAGTTTCTTTATGAAAATGTTAGTGATAATTCAGTTCTTTATGAGACTTTTATATTTGGCTATTATTAGTATGGAGCAAAATTGTTGCAGGGATTACACTAATGACAGAAATGGTAATGGGTATTATTAGCATATGGATTTGCTAGTTGTATACTTTAGCATATATTTGTTTCTTATAATGAGTGTTTATGTTAGACATTTTATTAATAATACATATTTGTGAATAAAACTCTCATATGTTTATGCAGAAATTAGCCATGAGCAAAAAAGATGGAACGTCCACAAGATTTCATGGACCACTCCAATGGACACCACATTTTTGCAGAGGAAGAAGTCTGGGAATAATTGATCAAGGTAGACCTTGCATATAGTTGGACATTAATTTTTTTTAATTAACCTTTATCTGTAATTTTTATGATTTTGTAAACAGGAGAGTCCCGGAGCTGCAAAATGGAGGGATAAACCAATTCTTCATTACCACGAGATGCTAGAGTTGTTTGCCAAAGATAGAGCTGCAGGTTCTAGAGCAGAAACTGCAAAAGAGAGAAACAAGAGACTGAAAGAAAATGATCATACACCGGAAACAATTGATGAGATTGATCAAATGGTGGAAACCAACGATATTACCTTGGAGAATATCACTAGTGCAGACGATATTCATGTTGTATCAGAGACACCTAATTCGCAAGCCAAGTATCCAAGTTTTTCGAAGAGTAAGAAAAGAAAACTTGAGAAGGATGATGAATTTACAACAACACTTATGAGTTCAATTAACAATGTTGCTGATGCTATTGGTAAAAGCACAAAGGTATTCAATCAAATTTTAATATTACTTTTTTTTTCTAAAATTTATATATTTATCTTCACATGATTTCGTTGCCTAATACATGTTGTTTGTTACTATTTTACGATTTATGCAAGGTAATGGAAGGTTCTCGTGCACGTGTTTACTCAGAGGAGGAAACCTACAATGAGTTGGAGATTATGGGCATAGTGTCAGAGGAGGAAATCTTCGATGCATATCTTTTTTTGGTTGAGCGTCCGGAAAAAGCACAGGCTCTTTTTGGTTGTCCTCTTAACAAGCGGGTGAATATATTACGTAGAATGATGGGAGCATGAGAATGAGATTTGAAACTTGTTTTGAAACTTTTGATTAAACATGTTTTTTTTTTGGAAACTGAATTGAACTTTTTTGGCATGTTGCATTTCTTGTTAAAACTAGTTGGTTATTTTTTGGAGACGTTATTGCTTATTAAAAAGTGTGTGTTTGTTTTTTTAATCCATTATGAATGAGGCTTAAAATTGTAAAAGTGTTATTTTCCTTTTCTTTCCATCCAACTTAAGAACATAGTTATCCTTTCCTTTCCTCTAATTTCCTTCCAACTCAAGAACACACCTAATTAAAAATTTTTTCCTTCCCTTCCCTTCCCTTCCCTTCCCTTCCCTTCCCTTTCTTATCCTTCCATCTCCTTTCCTTTTCTTTCCTTGGTTAAAAAACTCAAGAACAAGGCGTAAGAGCGTTCGTAACCCTATATCCATATATATCATATAATTACACTAAAAAACACTGTATTTTCTCTCTCCCGTTTAATTAAATAATATTTTTTATACCTTTATCATCATATTTTCTCTCTCTTTCACTCACAACTACTTTATGAAAATATTAAAAAATTATACAGTATTTACAGTAAAACCACAAATTTAACTTTCTCATATAAATTTTCTCTCTCCTCTACTCACAACCACACCATATAATTTGCAAATCCCTCTTACATAATTTTAGGGAACGGATTGAGAATGCTCTAACAGTACAAAAACAATTTTCAAACCAAAGTCTCAAGATATAACTAAATCATTATTACATATAACTAACATTTTAATTAATATAAGAACATCACATAAAATTCACATGAGGAAGTAATCTTATTTATTTAATCAATAAACAATCATAACCCTAGCATGACATCCAAACCTTGAAAGACGTTAAAAAACCAATCCACTGGTTCAATGTCCCACTCAACTTGACCACTTGAATTCATCCAACTTTGATAGACATCTAATTGCTTATTATAACAAAGCGAGCTCATCTTAAAAAAAACTATACACAGATAAGAAACACTAATTCAATATTAACTGTGATGGCTTACTCGCAACCTTATACAGCACACAATGCATGCACTGTTAAACGGTAAGGCATCATCGACTTTCATGGGTGGATAGGTTTGATCTCGTGGGGAGGCTTTGGAGGAGGTCAAGATAGTTAAAAGTATTTTAAGTATGTTATGGTTTACCTGTTATCTATGTTTATCTTTCTAAGTTTGTTTCTCAAATCAGTATTAGTATTTGAATTGAGTTGGGAGTCTTGTAAGGGTCAATATAAACCCATTCAGAATCTTTATTTTTGTGTGTTATATTTCTTTTCAGTTTTAATAATAAAGAAAAGAGTCGCTCTTGAGTTTGAGCAGAGATAGGTTCTTGTGTTTGGTTTTCAGTACTTGGTTTCACTTGTCCCACGTTTAACAAGTGGTATCAGAGCCAATCACCGAAGACGTTCGTTCGTATCTGATTCTTTTGATTGAGGTCTAGCCCGTGGGATTATTTTCACGATTGATTGCTTGTTTAAGCGATTGATTTGGCTGTAGGTTAAAAGAATCATTAGGTGAAAAGGAGTTAGACCCGAGAATCATGTCAGAATTCCAAGTCGTAGGAGGTGTGAAGAAATTGAACAATTCGAACTATAACACGTGAAAGACGTGTATGAAGTCTTACCTTCAAGGGCAAGATTTATGAGATATTGTCAATGGAGAAAGCTTCGTGGAACCAAGGAATGATGTGAACGGGGCTATTGGGAAGTGGCGAGTAAAATATGGTAAAGCCTTGTTTTATCTAAAAACAACAATTGAAGAAGAACTTTTAGAACACATCCAAGATTTCGACACGCCAAAATCTTCATGGGATGCATTAGCCGCTTTGTTCTCTAAGAAAAATGACTCAGGGCTTCAACTGTTGGAGAATGAGTTGTTGTCCATCAGTCAAAAAGATCTTACGATACCCTAGTATTTTCACAAAGTAAAAACGTTGTGTCGTGAGATTGGCGAGTTGGATCAACAAGCGAGAATTGGGGATGCTAGAATGAAGCGAATTATTATTCACAGGTTGAAACCTGAGTTTAGAAGTTTTGTTGCAGCCCTGCAGGGATGGGCGAACCAGCCCTCTCTTGGTGAGTTCGAAAATTTGTTGGCAGACCAAGAAGCTTTGGCGAAGCAGATGGAAGGTGCAACGATTGGGTTGTCAAAAGACGTTGACCAAGCCCTATATGCTGAAAAGGGAAGAAACGGTTTTCGAGCAGGCAAGTTCCATAATCGAAAGTATGAAGGAAAACAGAGACCGTGGGTTAAGAAAGATAAAGAGAAAGAAGAAAGAACTGGAGATAAGAATAAAAATGTGGAAAATAAGAAATTTTTTTTCGGTGTTATAAATGTGGACGTAAAGGTCACATAGCGAAGATATGCTCGAAAAATAACCAGGAAGAAGGGAATAATACTCTTGTTGAACAAGATGATGAGTGGGATGAAGAGGCGTACTTCACTAAAATTGCCGATGCTCATGCATATTCGGCAATGGTTCAGCATAAGTCTAACAACCTTGATGATTGGATAGTTGATTCTGGGTGTTCAAATCATATGACGGGAGAGAAAGGTATGCTGTCTAATCCCATAGTATATGGTGGTAGCAAGGTTGTCGTTATTGCTGATAATTCTAGGCACTCGATCGCACATATCAAAATGTAAAGTTTCCAGCCGAGTCAAGCAAAAATGAGCTAACCCTAAAGGATGTGTATCACGTGCCCAGGATGAAGAAAAACGTGTTGTCGGTACCTCAACTCACTGATGCGGGCCATTACGTGTTGTTTGGACCCCATGATGTTAGAGTGTTTGATCACTTTGAAACATCAAGTAAACATGTTCTACAGGAAAAGAGGAAGGAGACGATGTATGTATTGTTAGCAAAATCAGCATATGTTTAAAAGACTCGCAGCAACGAAAACGCTATTTTTGGCACCGACGCCTTGGGCACGTCGGTTTCGATAAGCTTGAAGTTATGAAAGGAGACCGTAAGAGATCTACCGGTTCGTGACGTGCACCCGGATCAAGTATGTGTTGGTTGTCAATTTGGAAAGCGAAATAGCAGCCGTTTGAATCATCAGACTTCAAGACCAGTGCTCCACTCGATATCATTCATACGGATGTCTTCGGAACAGTAAAATGTCACACCCTCAAAATCCACTAACGGAGTTTTACCGTCAGAGGGTGTGAACTAACAGGATCGGAATCATTAGTTATAATCAAACCATAAAAACGTTTAAATGAAAATAAGTGCGGAAGCGTAAAACCATAGAAACCAATGTTGCGTCACGCAGGACGACTTAAAAACCCAATGATAACAGTTTAAAATAAGTTTGCATAATTAAAAGTGTTTCAAGCAATGCATAATCCTAAACCGCGCGCCCGCCTCGGCTACCTGAGAATAACATACTAAAAGTGTCAACACAAGGTTGGTGAGTTCACAAGTTATATAAAAAATAAAGCGATTAGCGTTTGCGTTCAGCGTGTTGCGTTAAGCGTTTTGCGTTACTAGATAGTGTTATGTCAATTATATATCTATAGGTAGCTAGCCTATAAAACAAGTATCACTAAGTGTTCGACACCGAAGCTGACTGTTTATCAATTTGCCTTGCCACCAGGTCATCCAGACCATGGTATGTGTTTAGCCAAGATTACACCCGCTCGACATCCAGTCGAGTTTAGCGTTGGGTGGGGTTTGTCAAACCCGGTAGTACTACTCAACAGTGACTCGCTATTATCCAAATATTAACCGGTTCGATGTTATGAAGGACTTTTGTTATTGCGTTTGTGCCACTTAGTCTTTACAAGTGATATATAATCTATATTAACAAAATCTTAAATGCGTTTCGGAGTATGTTATCTCCACCAAGTGAAAAGCGTTTAAAAAGTTTAAAAGGGGAAAGTGAAACTCACTGTTTGCGAAGAAATTCCCAAATTAAATCACCAAGATGCGCGTCACAGAAAAACTCTCTCTAGCGTTCTAAAACAACAAAGAGATTTTTCTAAGTGTCAGAATATTATCGAGTCTCTAGACCCGGCACATAATACCTATGCACATAACATGTTTCGTGTCTCGTTTGTGAATCGTGTGTGACTTTAACAAATGTATTTGTGATACATTACATGTGTAAGCATTATCTACGTGTCACGTATTCATAAAGTACATCACTAGCAATTACTCCCCGTAAGGGCATTTTGGTCAAATCATGACAATTAACTAGCCATTATTCCCCATAAGGGCAATTTGTTCAAATTATGACAATCAATTAGCAATTGTTCCCCGCAAGGGTAATTTGGTCAAAACATAACAATTATATAGCAAGTATCATGTTTCATGCATTTTCACAAAACTCAGCAGCTAGTTTCACCGAGACAGAAATTCTACTTGAAAGATTGTACTATCTCACCGATCACAGCATCACAATTAATTTACCAAAAATCATCACAAAAGCATATATGTCTTAGGTTTCCATAACATATTTTATTATATTTTTATTCCACATAGGTTTCTCACAATCATCAAATCATTACAGCAAACTCATAACAGTCAAATTCATACGCAACAGAATTTTATTTGAAATTCCCGTTAAACGAAAAATCCAATAAATGCAAGACCATTTGGGTTAGGTTCCTAACTCAATAAGTCAACTTCCAGAAGTTGAACCAACCCAATTGGTCTCGTAGTTCATGAGATATAACATTTACAACACAACCTAACAGCAGGTCTAACAGCTCAGCTTTGCACAATGTTTTTGTAAAATCATAAAAGTTAACTTATACTTGTCCAAAAATTACAAGTTTATATTCTTTAGAAACTAGACTCAACCTAGTTTACTGTAGTACCAATAATCTCAACCAATTTTTATCTTTACACCTCGTTACAGTCAATTTAACATCACTAACACATTCTGTCCAGAAACTGTTTGCATCCAAACTCAACATATTAACAATCTATGAACTATCATGCATTCATATAACACTCTAGACTCCATAAACACCATCCATGCACATCAATTACACATTACATACATGATTAGGGTTTTTGTTTGAACTCAAATCAAAGACACAACAATTTACATGTAACAAGATCCAATCTAGTTATCAAATCATCATCCAAATAACAACAATAATATTAACTATACACACACACAAAATCGGCTGCTAGGGTTTATAATTAACCCAACAAACATCAAAATCAAGTAGTAAGGATGTATAGGATAATCAATTATACCTTCCTAGCACCTAATTCTTCAATCAAGGGCTTGATTTCTTGGTGTATATGTGTGTATGGTGGACGGCAGCCGTGAGGGAGCAAGGGAGAGAGAGACCGATCGGAAGGTGTGGGGGAAAGAAAAGAATAGTTAGGGTTTAGTTAATGATATATTTATAAACATAACAAGTTACACTCAAGTCCCTCCACTTTCAATTGTTGTTTTTCTAACTTAAATAACTAGTTTACATCTTGAGTTAACGTTTATAACCATGTTATCACATAACACATAAGTCTAACACATAATTATCACATAATTATTGTTTTGACGTTTTTCGTTTATTCACCAATCGTTTGCGTTAGCTCGTTTGCGTTTCGGTGCAAATCCCGAAAGACTACACATGTAGTAAGTGTTAAGCGTCATTTAAACCCTAGTTTAAATGTAATGAAGTGTGCGTTATAGATTCAGTGATCTTAAGTTTGAATTGACGGAGTTGAGTTAACGGAGTTAACCTGAAATTGATGATTGTCACATCATTCCCATGTTAAAGAATTTTCGTCCCAAAAATTTGAGTCAAGTCGTGACGAGTGTCTGAAAAAAGTAAGAAAAATTTTCAGTTTGTCATATCATCCCCTAGTAGAAAGAAATTTCGTCCCGAAATTTAATCCATACCTCCGGTGATTTCTGACGGTTTGCCGAGTTTCGCTGTTTTCTGTGTTTGGTTAGCCCTTCAAAAAGGTGAGGATACTTTTTCATCATTTGATCCTCGCGTTCCCACGTGAACTCCGGTCCACGTCTTGAGTTCCAACGAACCTTAACGATTGGAAATTTGCTGTGCTTGAGCGTTTTGGTTTCCCAATCCAAAACCTCGACTGGTTCCTCAATAAAAAGTAACTGTTCATCAACTTGCAGTTCCTCCAAAGGGACTACTTGGGTTTCATCAGATAAGCATTTCTTCAAATTCGATACGTGGAATACATTGTGTACGCCACTGAGTTCCGTTGGTAGGTCCAGTCGGTATGCCACCGGACCAACGCGCTCAGTTATCCGGTAAGGACCAACATATCGTGGGTTGAGTTTGTTTCGCTTACCAAAGCGAACCACACCTTTCCAAGGTGAGACTTTAAGTAACACTTGGTCATTCACTTGAAATTTGAGAGGCTTTCGGCGCTTTTCGGCGTAACTCTTTTGGCGATCTCGTGCTGCTGCCATGCGATTTCGGATTTGAACAATCTTTTCCGAAGTTTCGAGTACCAGTTCTGGACCAGTGATTTGGCTGTCACCCACCTCTGCCCAGCAGAGTGGTGATCGACACTTCCGTCCGTACAGCGCTTCAAACGGCGCTGCTTTAATACTTGCGTGGTAGCTGTTATTATACGAAAACTCTACCAAAGGTAAGTGAGGTTCCCAACTTTTTCCGAAATCTAACACGCATGCACGCAACATATCCTCCAGGGTCTGAATAGTTCGTTCACTTTGCCCATCCGTCTGAGGATGGTATGCTATGCTCATATCAAGACGGGTGCCTAGTGCGCTTTGCAGCGACTTCCAAAAGTGCGAAGTGAAACGAGAATCTCGATCAGAAATGATTGAGACAGGCACTCCGTGCCTAGACACCACTTCTTTCATGTAAACACGAGTCAGTCTTTCCATTTTGTCCGATTCCTTAATCGCTAAGAAGTGTGCAGACTTAGTCAACCGGTCAACGATCACCCAGATGGTATCGCATCCCGTCGGTGTCTTAGGTAAACCCGTAATAAAATCCATTGAGATGTGTTCCCATTTCCACATTGGGAGTTCCGGTTGTTGCAGTAGACCAGATGGTTTCTGGTATTCTATTTTTACTCTGGCACAAGTCAAGCATTTGCTCACGTAGGTGGCAATGTCGGCTTTCATGTTCGGCCACCAGTAAAGTGCCTTTAATTCATGATACATTTTATCTGAGCCAGGGTGGATAAAATATCGGGACTTGTGTGCCTCGTCCATTACCAGTGTTCTCAACTCTCCGAACCGTGGAACCCAAATCCGGTTCTCAAAATATCGGACCCCGTCCGATCTGGTTTCAAGTTGCTTGTTCATGCCCCGCATGAGTTCCGATGGAAGATTATCATCTTTCAAAGCTTCAAGTTGCGCCTCGCGAATCTGGTCGGGTAAGTTTGCATGAATTGTGAGTTGCAATGCTCGCACTCGTCTGGGTTTATCTGTTTCTTTTCTACTGAGGGCGTCGGCCACTACATTGGCCTTGCCAGGGTGGTACTTGATGGCACAATCATAATCCTTGAGCAGCTCGACCCAACGACGCTGTCGCATGTTCAGCTCCTTCTGATCGTAGGTATGCTGGAGACTCTTGTGGTCGGTGTAACTGGTAAACTTGGTACCGTACAAGTAATGCCTCAATATCTTAAGGGCAAACACCACAGCTCCGAGTTCCAAATCATGGGTCGTGTAGTTCTTCTCATGAACCCATAGTTGTCGAGATGCATAAGCTATAACCTTCTCGAGTTGCATCAGCACACAACCGAGACCTTGTATCGATGCGTCACAGTGTACCTCAAAATTTTCCGTTCCCTCGGGGAGGGCTAGAATAGGGGCGCTACAGAGTTTGGTTTTCAACAGTTGAAAAGCGGATTCTTGCGCGTCACCCCAATTGTACTTAGTGCCTTTGTGAGTCAAAGCGGTGAGGGGTTGAGCAATCTTTGAAAATCCCTCGATGAAACGTCGGTAGTAGCCAGCCAGTCCTAGGAATTGCCGCACCTCAGTCGGAGTCTTAGGTGCTTCCCAGTTTTTGATGGCCTCTACCTTACCGGGATCGATATGGATACCATTCTCGTTGAGCACATGTCCTAAAAGGTGAACCTCGCGAAGCCAAAACTCACATTTCGAGAGTTTAGCATACAGTTGTTCCTTCTTCAATAATTCCAGAATTACCCTTATGTGTTCTTCATGGTCAGCTTCGTTCTTGGAGTAGACGAGAATATCATCAATGAAAACAATCACAAACTTGTCGAGGTACGCCGTGCATACTCGATTCATGAGATCCATAAATATGGCTGGTGCGTTGGTTAGTCCAAAAGGCATAACCGAAAACTCGTAGTGACCATACCGTGTTCTGAAAGCCGTCTTTGAAATATCTTCTTCGCGCACTCTTAGTTGATGGTAACCGGATCGCAGATCGATCTTCGAGTAATAACTCGATCCTTGAAGTTGGTCAAACAAATCATCAATTCGGGGTAAAGGATAACGGTTCTTGACCGTCACCTTGTTCAACTCCCGGTAGTCGATACACATACGGAAAGTCCCGTCCTTCTTTCTGACAAATAAGACAGGGGCTCCCTATGGCGATGAGCTAGGTCAGATAAAACCTTTATCCAACAAATCTTGCAACTGAGTGGACAACTCCTGAAGCTCCGCCGGTGCGAGCCGATACGGGGCTCGTGCTATGGGTGCTGCACCGGGTGTCAATTCGATTTGGAATTCGACTTGACGAATAGGAGGGAGTCCAGGCAATTCCTCCGGGAAGACTTCCGGAAAATCTCGCACAACCGGTATGTCTTCAATTCGTTTCTCCTCCGCGGGTTTCTCAACCATCTGCGCCAAAATTGCCGGATGACCCTTTCGTAGGTACTTCTGCGCCTTCATGAGGGTAATGACGCTGGTGGTCGTGCCGCTTTTCTCACCTCGGACCGAAATGATTTCGCCGGAAGGGGTAGTAATTTGAACTATCTTGTCGTGACATATAATCTCCGCTCGGTTCTCGGACAACCAGTCCATGCCGACCACGACATCGAAACTACTAAGCGTAAAAGGAATAAGGTCGATATCAAAGACATGACCTGACAGTTTTAACTTACATCCCGCAAGTACATGAGTCGTTACTATAGTCTTACCGTCAGCTAATTCAACAGGAAACTTAGCATCTAACGGAGTTGGAGTTAAGTCTAAGGGTTGGCTAAAGGCTTTCGACACAAAACTCCTATCAGCTCCAGTGTCAAACAATACAGAAGCAAAACAATCGTTCACAAGGAACTTACCAGTCACCACGTGCGGATCATTGCGGGCTTGACCCGACCCAATCACAAAAGCTCTTCCTTTGCCATTGCTTCCACCATTACTGCCACTTCCATTCCCTCCATTGTTGTCGTTCTGTTTCAGCTTGGGACAATCTTTCCTGAAATGACCTTCCTGCCCACATTCAAAACATCCCTTCGTCGTCATAGGTGGCTTAGGAGCACCCTTTGCCGCAAGGTCTCCTCTACATTCCTTCGCCCGGTGACCCATCTTTCCGCATCTTTGACACTTGACACGGTCACACGGGCCAACATGATGATAGTTGCACCTATTGCACTTCGGATATTTCCCAGCATATCCACTCGAACCCTGCCCGCTACCGTTGTTATTGTTGTTGTGACTCTGATTGTTAAAGCTCCGAGTGAATTCGGGCTTACGGTAGTGTTGTTGTGGTGGGAGGTTCGAGGATGAGGATCTGGTGTTGTCAAACCTTCTCTTTCCGCTGCTCGGGTTGCTGTTGCTGTTGTTGTCATTACTCGGGTTGTCACGGGCTTTAGCGGTTGAACCCCTAGGTGGTAACGCACCTTGGGTCACAGCCTGATCCGTCAGTTTGTGAGCTAAACGGATCACTTGTTGAATCGTGGCTGGTCTGGAAGACGTCACCATGCCCTGAATTTGCGGTGCTAACCCATCAATATACATTTCAATCCTCTTACTCGGCGGATCTACCATCCGCGGACACATCACCGCTAACTCGTGAGAACGGGTAGTGTAGGCTTCGATTTCTGAACCCACCATCTTCAATGACCAAAATTCTGGCTCTAACTTCGAAATCTCCTCTCTCGGACAGTTTCCTCTCGCATCATGTTTTTGAACTCCTCCCAGTTCATCGCGTTAGCCAGTTCCAATCCAAGAATCTGCACGTTCGAATTCCACCAAGTGAGGGCAGAATCCTCAAGTGTTCCAGCCGCGAATTTGACCCTACTGGCAGGGGGACAATTACACATCTCAAATGCCGTCTCGGCCTTCTCAGCCCAACGCAGGAAGCCTATAGCTCCCTCAGTGCCCTTAAACGAACTGGGCTTGCAGTCAAGGTAATTCTTGAAGGTACATGTTCCAGCTTGATTCTGAACATGTGCGGCTAAAGCGGCCGCCGCGTGGTCATTCAGCAGAGTTTAGAGTTCTGCTGCAGTCAGGTTGATGTTACCGCGTCCGTGTCCAGCGTTTCTTCCATCTAGGTGTTATCATCACTAGATGTCATCATCTGAGGACACCTCTGAGTGTGCCTCCTCCTCAGCCGGTTCTTCCTCCGGTTCTTCTTCGGGTTCCTCCTCGGGATCTTCCTCGGGATCCTCCTCAGGTTCCTCTTCGGGATCTTCTTCGGGTTCCTCTTCAGGCTCTGCCTCAGGTTCTGCCTCAGGCTCTGCCTCAGGTTTGGCTGCGTTCTGAGCAATTTGCATTTGTAAGACATCGCAACGCTCTAAAGCTATCTCGGTTCGAGTCCTTGCTACTTGGAGTTGTTCTTGCAAGTCTATCATCTCGGCTTGCATCTTTCTCATAATCTTCATCTGTTGATCACTAGCCTCTTGCGTTTCCTTCATTGCCGCTGCCATGCGGGCAATCTCCTCCTTAGTCTCGGTTCCGTCTTTTAACAGTCCGGAAACGTTCGCTCTCGTATAGCGCATGTAACCCACGTCACGCTCCAAACATGAAACAACAGCTGCGAGAACTCGCTCTACAGGTTCGGTTATGGGTGGTAGGGTGTTGGGATAAGCAGGGTGGTTCGGGTGGGGTAGCGGGGGAACTTGTTCGCGATAGACCATACGTCTGATCATATTAGGGTACCAATCCCAGCTAACTTCGTTTTCGTACATGCCTCCGGATAAGCGATACCTCTTCGGTGCGGGAGCTTCGAGTTCCGGGACTACACGGGGTGGTGATGCGGTAGGTAACTGCGATTCCTTCCCGTGAGCATGAGTCATCGGATCAGATGATGATGAGGGTAGCGTCGACATCTCTACAGGTAAGCTGTGTATGCGCGCGTATGAGTGAATGAGGTAAGGAGATAAGAAAAACAAAGACTACACAAACATATGCAGTGCGTATCATTATAACTAATGGGTCGTCGCGGTTATAGTCTAGTATGCATGCAGCTTCTAGTTCGCTATAACCAATGGCTTTGATACCAATCTGTCACACCCTCAAAATCCACTAACGGAGTTTTACCGTCAGAGGGTGTGAACTAACAGGATCGGAATCATTAGTTATAATCAAACCATAAAAACGTTTAAATGAAAATAAGTGCGGAAACGTAAAACCATAGAAACCAATGTTGCGTCACGTAGGACGACTTAAAAACCCAATGATAACAGTTAAAAATAAGTTTGCATAATTAAAAGTGTTTCAAGCAATGCATGATCCTAAACCGGGCGCCCGCCTCGGCTACCTGAGAATAACTTACTAAAAGTGTCAACACAAGGTTGGTGAGTTCACAAGTTATATAAAAAATAAAGCGATTAGCGTTTGGGTTCAGCGTGTTGCGTTAAGCGTTTTGCGTTACAGCGTTTTGCGTTACCAGATAGTGTTATGTCAATTATATATCTATAGGTAGCTAGCCTATAAAACAAGTATCACTAAGTGTTCGACACCGAAGCTGACTGTTTATCAATTTGCCTTGCCACCAGGTCATCCAGACCATGGTACGTGTTTAGCCAAGATTACACCCGCTCGATATTCATCGAGTTTAGCGTTGGGTAGGGTTTGTCAAACCCAGTAGTACTACTCAACAGTGACTCGCTATTATCCAAATATTAACCGGTTCGATGTTATGAAGGACTTTTGTTATTGCGTTTGTGCCACTTAGTCTTTACAAGTGATTATAATCTATATTAACAAAATCTTAAATGCGTTTCGGAGTATGTTATCTCCCCCAAGTGAAAAGCGTTTAAAAGGTTTAAAAGGGGAAAGTGAAACTCACTGTTTGCGAAGAAATTCCCAAATTAAATCACCAAGATGCGCGTCACAGAAAAACTCTCTCTAGCGTTCTAAAACAACAAAGAGATTTTTCTAAGTGTCGGAATATTATCGAGTCTCTAGACCCGGCACATAATACCTATGCACATAACATGTTTCGTGTCTCGTTTGTGAATCGTTTGTGACTTTAACAAATGTATTTGTGATACATTACATGTGTAAGCAATTATCTACGTGTCACGTATTCATAAAGTACATCACTAGCAATTACTCCCCGTAAGGGCATTTTGGTCAAATCATGACAATTAACTAGCCATTATTCCCCATAAGGGCAATTTGGTCAAATTATGACAATCAATTAGCAATTGTTCCCCGCAAGGGTAATTTGGTCAAAACCTAACAATTTTATAGCAAGTATCATGTTTCATGCATTTTCACACAACTCAGCAGCTAGTTTCACCGAGACAGAAATTCTACTTGAAAGATTGTACAATTTAACCGATCATAGCATCTCAATTAATTTACCAAAAATTATCACAGAAGCACATATGTCTTAGGTTTCGAGAAAATATTTTATTATATTTTTATTCTACATAGTTTTCTCACAATCATCAAATCATTACAGTAAACTCACAACAGTCAAATTCATGCGCAACAGAATTTTATTTGCAATTCCCGTTAAACTAAAAATCCAATAAATGCAAGACCACTTGGGTTAGGTTCCTAACTCAATGAGTCAACTTTCAGAAGTGGAACCAACCCAATTGGTCTCGTATTTCATGAGATATAACATTTACAACACAACCTAACAGCAGGTCTAACAGCTCAGCTTTGCACAATGTTTTTGTAAAATCATAAAAGTTAACTTCTACTTGTCCAAAAATTACAAGTTTATATTCTTTAGAAACTAGACTCAACCTAGTTTACTGTAGTACTAATAATCTCAACCAATTTTCACCTTTACACCTCGTTAAAGTCAATTTAACATCACTAACACATTCTGTCCAGAAACTGTTTGCATCCAAACTCAACATATTAACAATCTATGAACTATCATGCATTCATATAACACTCTAGACTCCATAAACACCATCCATGCACATCAATTACACATTACATACATGATTAGGGTTTTTGTTTGAACTCAAATCAAAGACACAACAATTTACATGTAACAAGATCCAATCTAGTTATCAAATCATCATCCAAATAACAACAATCATATTAACTATACACACACACAAAATCGGCTGCTAGGGTTTATAATTAACCCAACAAACATCAAAATCAAGTAGTAAGGATGTATAGGATAATCAATTATACCTTCCTAGCACCTAATTCTTCAATCAAGGGCTTGATTTCTTGGTGTATATGTGTGTATGGTGGACGGCAGCCGTGAGGGAGCAAGGGAGAGAGAGACCGATCGGAAGGTGTGGGGGAAAGAAAAGAATAGTTAGGGTTTAGTTAATGATATATTTATAAACATAACAAGTTACACTCAAGTCCCTCCACTTTCAATTGTTGTTTTTCTAACTTAAATAACTAGTTTACATCTTGAGTTAACGTTTATAACCATGTTATCACATAACACATAAGTCTAACACATAATTATCACATAATTATTGTTTTGACGTTTTTCGTTTATTCACCAATCGTTTGCGTTAGCTCGTTTGCGTTTCGGTGCAAATCCCGAAAGACTACACATGTAGTAAGTGTTAAGCGTCATTTAAACCCTAGTTTAAATGTAATGAAGTGTGCGTTATAGATTCAGTGATCTTAAGTTTGAATTGACGGAGTTGAGTTAACGGAGTTAACCTGAAATTGACGATTGTCACATAAAACAACCATCATTAAGTGGTAAACGTTTTATGATCACATTCATTGATGACTACTCACGTTTTGTGTGGTTATATTTTATGCACCAGAAGTCAGAAGCCTTCGAGAAATTCAAAGATTTTAAGCTTGAGGCTGAACGTTTTACCGGGAAAGAAATAAAGGTTTTAAGATCTGATAATGGTGGCGAGTACATGTCACATGAGTTTACAAATTTTTTGAAAACAAACAAAATCGGGAGGCAACTTACATGTTCAAATACGCCTCAGCAGAACGGTATATCAGAGAGAAAGAACTGACATTTAGCTGAAGTTTCAGGAAGTATGGTGCACGATAAGATGTACCAGGAAGCTATTGGGCTGACTCAATGATGACGGCAACATACGTAATTAATCGGCTTCCGCAACAAGGGCTCGAGTATACATCGCCGTATGAATGATTGTTTGGGAAGAAACCAAGTGTTAGGCACATGAAGGTTTTTGGATGTGTGTGATATGTGTTTGTTCCTAGCCACCTTCATCACAAGTTCGAAAAGAAAGCTGTTCG
Organism: Bidens hawaiensis; assembly: GCF_021521415.1. Classification (NCBI taxonomy): domain Eukaryota; kingdom Viridiplantae; phylum Streptophyta; class Magnoliopsida; order Asterales; family Asteraceae; genus Bidens; species Bidens hawaiensis. The sequence goes on from NW_027491014.1 coordinate 3,102,048, forward strand.
GTGTATTTTTGTAGGGTATGACGCCCAACGAAAAGGATGGCGGTGTTGTGACCCGGTAACAAGAAAATGTTATGTCTCTTGTAACATAGTGTTTGATGAGATGTCGGCTTGGTGAAGGTAAAGCTAATGTGGTAGCTGATGCTTTAAGTAGAAAAGAGCACGAAAAGCCAAAAAGAGTACGAGCTTTGAGGTTATAACTCAAAATTGATCTATTAACTGAAATCAAGGAAGCTCAGAAGTTGGCACTAGAAGAAAATAACATAAAGGCTGAAAAAGAAAATGGAATGATTGATCAATTAGTTAAGGGCAATGATGATATACTCAGATTAGGGAAAAGAATCTGGGTACCAATGGTTGGGAATTTACGAGAGAAGATATTAGAGGAAGCTCACAAATCTAAGTATATATCTCACAAATCTAAGTATATGATGCATCCGGGTAGTGATAAATGTATCATAATCTCAAGGATGATTATTGGTGGATTGGAATGAAGAAAGAAATTGCTCTGTATGTGGCAAAATGTTTGACATGTTCAAAGGTTAAAGCTGAGCATCAAAAGCTACTAGGTTTGTTAACACAACCTGAGATCCTGATTTGGAAATGGGATATGATAACCATGGACTTTATTATGAAGTTACCAAAAACCAATTGCCAAAATGATGCAATTTGGCTTTTCGTGCTCTTTTCTACTTAAAGCATCAGCTATCACATTAGCTTTACCTTCATCCAGTAAAGACGCCCTACCCGATACTGATTTTTTAAAAGAGTTGAATCATGTAAAGCTAAAGTTCAATAATGATTCTGATAGAGCAAACAACGAGTCAAGTTCGGCTCCAGAAATGAGTGAGGAAACTGGCCAAGTCCAGTCAGAACCGGTACTGGCAAGAAGATCGAGTCGAGAATAGAGACCTAATCCACGGTATGCTAATGTTGTATGGGTTGAAGAACGAATCATTGAACCAGATTCGTTTGTTGAAGCGAGTAACAAGGTAGAATGGTGATAATTAGTGGATTAAGTTAAAGAAAAAAAAATAATTTGATAACTATTTTTATTAGAGACCTTCTTGCTAATGAAATGTTTTATTGTGTTAAATTTAATTTTAAAGTGTGTTTTTATCTAGTAATTGTTTTTTTTTCTTTTTGTAATTAATTTTATGTGTTTTTTATTATTTAATTTATTTGTATATACGTAGTATAAAATAATTCATTATAAAATATATAAATTGTTATAAATTAAATAAGGGGAAAAGTACGTAATGAGATACAAACTGTTAAAATCACACCATTTTGATCTACCCACCCAACCCAGTCACGCCATGTTAATCTATCCACCCAACCAATTTGGTTTGTTGCTCTTCAAAACTACGTCTGATAAATAATTTTCATAAAAACCAGTCAAACCTAATAGCAAAACCAAAAATAAACCAACCAAATCTCTTCATTATTTTACAATAATCAAGTCAACAAAACACCAATGAGACAGAGGGTCAACTTTACATAACATATCATGATATCAACTACTCAATTATATTTTCTTCACCAATCTAGCAAACTCACAACTCGGGTTTATTTTTCGTCGTTATTTAAGTTTTTCTTTACATAGAATTCGTGCAAGTCTTTTCTAATTTTCATTTTACGATCCGTTTGCAGTGATCAAACGGACTCACAAAATGACATTAGAAAAAGACAGACAACGATTAAAAGATACAAAAGAATCTCACCTAAATCCAACAACCACACAAGATATGTCATCTTTACTGTCTCGTTTCAAAGCTTAGGCTACTAACCGCTTAGCAGCCTTTTGAGGGTCTTGCAATGAGCGATTGCTTCTTGATTGTCCATAACCTCGATTATAATCAATAAAACAATAGTTAATAACCATACAAATGCTATAAAAGAATGTTGACATGATGTGTTAAATATCATTGAACATTTTGCATTAATAATCAAATTGTTACCTTCCAAAGACCGTCACTTGCCAACACAAGAAGATCGGTGTTGGTATCTACAAACGTATCTTGAATTGCAGGGTCGGATCTCAAATGGGATTTTAGGCTTTTGTCTCCAAATGCACGCGATACCGCCAGCTGTCCGTTCACTTGAGGGATGTCACCTAAAAAAACCGGAAAAAAAAAACAAAACAAAAAATATATATGCAAATAAAGAATACTAAAAATAAAGAATTAAGGCTAATACATAAACATTAAAACGAAAATAAAGAATTAAGGCTAATACAGAAACACTAAAACGACTTTCTTTTTTTGTGTTTAGACCATCGCGCTACTCTGGCCTGACTATGTTGTCTTAACGGGCCCACGCTGGCTTCAAAGTACAGTTACACATGTTGTTTAATATATTACTAATATAATTATTGTTATTACATTATTCTTATTTAATAACTATTTTACATCATAAGTTCTTAAAATCAAAATTTTGAAAGTTGTGACATCTTATGTGGCAGCTGACATGTCATCAAAGACAAACAAGAAAAAGCAACAAAGTCAAACCTGGTATATTCGAGATAAACCCGCCTTTATGCTCAATACTGACTCTTTCTGTACTTGGTTCATGATCTGTACTCAATTGTATAGATTTGCCGCCTTTTGAAATAACAACTCTAGAATCACCTAGATTTGCAACCAGTAACCGTTGACCGTTTATAATACAACTTGTTGGAACCCCGGTATCAATAACAATTACCACTAACAGATCTCAGATCTGCGTCTATACTATTATCAATACGTTTACGGATCTAACTCTTAAATAACATCGATTCAGTGTTCATTAGTATGTATATATTCGTATAATATTAGGTGAAGCTTTGAGAGAGATCTGGAATACACATTAATTAGCTCCAAAACTTACATTAAAAGTGAACAGGGTTCACTATATATAGAGGGTAATCTGGTTCGCTAACACCCCCTAGCGAACCAGCTTCCCCTTCGTTACATAAATAATCATAGCGAAGCACCCCCTGATTCGTTAACATTTCTAACGAACCAGGAGGGTATACATTACTTGGCTAGTTCGCTAACATCCCATAGCGAACTAGCCTTTAACTTAGCGAACTGGTTAATAAATAAACTATTTATTACAATAAACATAAACAAAACGTTAACGTTAAATACAAAGACACTAGACGCAAAACCGTGCACTAACACAACTGTCACTGAGGTTGACTCGCCTCGTCCCAAGTCCAAATCGTGTGAAAGAATTGGCGCATCTGTTTTCTCATACGCTTTACATATCGCTCTCTTTGTGTCAACCCAAAACTCGCTCTGTAACATTAGGTCAAAGTCAAACATATGAATCATTTCCAAAATTGCTCGGTTTTGCACAATGTATCTATTTTCAAAAGCACAAGAATAATAATTTGCTTGCCACTATAAGCAAAATATGTTAGCTTGAAATTTTATTACTCATACGATATTAGAGCTTTTAAAAGCTCGAATCGAGCCAAGCTAAAAATAAGCTTGTTGTATACAAAGCAAAAGAAGAACGGGGTTGTCCTTTTTTGGATTTTTCACGTGTTAAGGTGGTTTTAAATTTATTTTTGTCCGTATAAATAAAATAAATATTTTTCATCTTGTAACTTATGCATGCTTTATAAAAAATAAGTAAAGTGAATATTGTTGTGATTCTATTTCATATAACCGGAGACGATAAGATATTTTAATGGGAAAATTCTTAAAATAGCCTTATTTTAAAAATAGATTCTAATTTTGTCCTTCAAACTTAATAATTTCAAAAATGGCCCTCTCTAACTCATATTTGATCATGTGTTAGGAAATTTAACACGTTTTTGACGACATGTTAGCATAACACGTCGTCAAAGACGCGTTAGATTTCCTAACACATGGTTAAAGACACTAACATGTCGTCAAAGACTCGTTAGATTTCCTAACACATGGTTAGAGATGAGTTAGGCCTCCAAACACGTAGTTAAAGATATATTAGCACCAAACGTATAGTCAAAGATATGTTGGCTTTTTGTTTTTTTTAATATTATATTTTTAACTAGTTTTACTTATATTTGTTTTTTCTTTTATAACTTTTAATATATAAAAGAGCCAGGAGACAATATCACCGTGTACCTTGGACACCGTCTTGAAGGTAGTCACTTGATTTGCTTAAACCAGGCTTCAGCTATTTCTTTTCGTTCTTGATCAACAATACAATGAGCTTGAATAATCTTACCAGCAGCTTTAAATCTGAACCAGCTCATAATCTCATAAACAGTCGGATCATAAGGCTCAGCAGTATAAAAACTTGTAACTTTGGACTTCTCTCCAATACAGTTCTCAGTTTCTTTCATCACCTCTTCCTGAAATACTGGAGCACCTTGATCAACGTTTGTGTGTTGATATAAGTCTGGGTACTCATCGGCAGTCACATCCTCCATTTCTATAACCTCGTCCTCATAAATAAAATCTGTATTCATCTGAATCGACGGATCAACTTCCAAACCTTCCTCATTCTCTACCTCAACATCGGGCTCAGCTTCTAAAGCATTTAGCTGATCATCATTCAGTCCAAGTAGTATAGAAATCTGTGTCCGTGTCAATGATCTTTCCACAAATTCCCCAACTTCTAACTCATCTCTATTCACCATACTCTTAACCACCCCTGATCCATCAACAAATATCATCGTGTTAGCCGCAATCGTTTCAATTGGCTTGGCAGCTGTTGGATCTTGATAAATAATAATCTGTTTGCTCGAATCATCACCGCCACTAACACCAGTACCAGAGGATGAACCATGCGATTGTTTAGGCTCACCTCCTGCACCAGATTCGTCAGGATCGTCATCGTCATTCTTGAGTTTCTTGAGGGCATCTTCTTTACAAGTTAATTGTAAAATCAACTCTTTTTGTTCCTTTAATTTCACCCCCCTGAGACTCAACAATCGTACGCAACGACTTAGTCTCCTTTTTACAAAAAGAAATATAACTCATCATTCGTCGTTGATTCTCCATGAGTCGTTCTTGAGTTTGACGGTCAGCTGCCATTTGATTTTCATAAAGATGTAGCAGATTTAGCAGCATTTCAGTTTGACAACCTGTTGGCAAGTTGTATAACGATGGATGAACAGGTTGAACTGGTCCTTGAGGCCGAGTAATTCTCATAAATGAGACATCACTAGGCGGAGGTAGAGGAGGAGTTGTAGTTGTAGGAGGAGGTCTTATTGATGGGGTTGGGGGGACTGTAGACAGTACAGTAGGAGGCCTTGGTATCTCGGTTAACACCATTTGAGGAATAAGACCGAGCCTCTCATGTGACACCAACGTCTTCGTCAAAGTAATAATCGGAGTGCTAGTAGTCAGCGGCACCGCCGAGCTTTGAGGCGTTGTATGACGTTGTGGTGGGGTTCCAATGATTACTCCAGCCCCAGCAGACACACGAGGCTTCTTTGATGGTTTGCCAGTTGCCACAGCTTTACCTTTTCTCTTTCTTTCTTGCTGAGCTTTCATGGTGGCAGCGAGAGCAGCATCGACTGCAACTTGTTGTTCTTTAAGAGCTCTTTCACCAGCTCCACCATCACCATCATTCCCATCATCATCTCCACCATCACTGTTCCCACCGTCTCCCCCTTCACGCTCGGAATCTGAATCATCGTGGATCCATCGTTCATTAGGAGGACATACATAGTCTGGATTGATTATATGACCAATCATCCGTTTGTCCTGTGGTTTTTCCTTTCTATAAGTTAACATACGATGAACCGTCTCAGCTATCATATATTCCATATCATACATAGTCTTGGTTTTTCCTTTCTATAAGTTAAATCCGACTTCGCATGCTTCATTGAAGAAAAACATTTCTCAAACGATAGACCAACAGGTATTGGTTGTTGGTGATGGTTAAAACCTTGAGGCAAACGGCGAAGACGATAAAGCAATGGTCATCTAGTTGATAGAAAGAAGTTGATCGGTTGCTGAGTTGGTGGCCGATGTTTTTATTTGTTTATTTATATATTCTTTATTTAGGTATTATGTTTAGTAATGTTAATTGAGTTGGGCTTATTAATCCATTCTATGAGTATTTTGGGTTTTTATTAATCTATATATGGGGTAATAGGGTCTTATTGGCCCATATATATTGTTTGTTAATAATTTTTATAGTTTTTTAAAAGCTTTTTATATTTTATAAAAAGAATACTCGTTACTAAAAAAATATAACCAAGAGGAGACACCTTTTCTATACAGCTTAGTTTTCGGTGAAGGAGTAGTAGATGATGCAAAGTCGGTTGTACTCTTCAATGCGGTTCAGAAAATTGATGCAGATACACTTAATGTCCAGACAACTCTTCGGATCTTTCTAGATTTTTTATATCTATTCAGTACAAGCATAGTTCTTGGCATTGCAGTTAGTTCAATTTCTTGTTCTTTTAATTCAATGTAAAACTCATAAAATATCCATATGAAACACTTTGGGCTCCACTTGTTTGATTTTAAACTTCTTGAGGATCTCAAAATTTTGTTATAATCGTGTGTAACCAACAATCTATATGACTTGTTTTCTGTAGGCTGGCTTTGTGACAGCATTTATTCTTAGAGGCATGTCCTTTGGCAGGTTAACACTCATAATTGCACAGTGGTTAATTACACCTGTAAGTTTTCCATTCCATAAGGCCTTGTTCTTGAGTTTTTTTAAAGGAGGGAAAGGAAAGGAAAACTAAGGATAGTTAAAAAATGGGTGTTCTTGCGTTTTTTAAGGATGGAAAGGAAATGAGTAGGAGAAGTTAGGAGGGATTAAATTGATGTATTTTCCCAATAACTTATCCTCTCACAAATGGGCGGATAACTAAGGATAAAAAACCAAATTACAATATTACCAACTAATCTTTTCATCTTCTTCATTACTTCAACCCATTTTCTCCTTCTTTCTCTAACGCCTTTGATTCTATCAAAATCGCTGCCTTCAAAATCGCTGCTATCAAAATCAAAGGCTCCAGGTTTGTATTCATCTTATTCTTCATTATTGCTAGATTTCTATCGTAAACAAATAATTTCATATGTTTGACCCTTTGCAACATTCGGACTTTGATATTTTAATAAGTGTACTGCATCAGAGGTTGTAAATATATATCTCCTTTGACTTTCTATGATCCTTTAGTTGAATAGCATCATTAGGTTATTTTTATATGTTATAAAGATAAACCAATAGAGGTGTGTGTACAGCGAAACATGTGATTGCATCTCAAATAGTCTTTGACTTTTCAACACATTATCACAAACAAACCAAACAGAGATACATGCTATCATTTTGTATGTGATGGGTTAAGCTTGTTATAAGTATTATAAGTAGTTAATAATGGTTTTTTATGTACTTGTATTATAATGGTTTACATAGAAATATGCTATACTGAAACATGTTTTGATCTTGTTTTTATAATGGACGATAACCTATTTCTTGCGGTGAGACGACACCATTTAGCTGTCGTTCATTTGGTTTGTCTAGTGGTAGCTCTTATAGCACATCATACACATCGCAGTGAAAATCATGTTAGGGGAGAAGAGATGTTACATCGACGACGAGTACGTGAAGAGATGTTGCATGAACTTGCAATAAGTGGAAAATGCTGACAAATAATTCGTATGAGTGAGAATGCATTTATGATATTATGTCAAAAGTTAGAAAGTGATGGTTGTCTCCGATCAACTCAACGTATGACTATTGAAGAACAAGTTGCAAGATTTTTGCATATAATTGGAAATGACTTTAGAAATCGTTTCGTCTCTTGGTTTTATTATCGATCTGGGTCAGCAACAAGCGTGCATTTTCATAGAGTCTTAAAAGCAATTATATCATTAGAAGACCAGTATCTTATTCAACCTATCGGTGATACTGTGCAAAAACAAATTCAAGAGAAAAGAAGATTTTATCCATTTTTTAAGGATTGTATAGGAGCAATTGATGGAACACATATTCGTGTGAAAGTACCTAGTAAAGATGCTCTGAGATATCGAGGTCGGAAAGGATATTCAAATATCAATGTATTAGCTTCTTGCACATTCGATTTGAAGTTCACATATGTTTTAAGTGGCTGGGAAGGCACAACGTCTGATTCAAGAGTCTTAAAAGATGCAATTACTAGGGAAGATAAATTAAATACTCCAGATGGTAAATTTTATTTAGTGGATGGCGGTCTACCACTCAAAAGTACACTCATAGTACCTTATGGAGGTGTTAGGTACCATTTGAAGGAATACTCAAAACGTGCACCTCAGAATCCAAGAGAATTGTTTAACCTTTGACATGCATCATTAAGAAACTCTATTGAAAGGGCGTTTGGTGTTTTAAAGAGAAGATTTCCAATAATTAGAAGTACAACCGAGCCGTTCTACTCATGTGAAACACAATCACATTTATTTTTGGCTTGTTGCATTCTTCACAATTATCTACTTGAAGTTGATCGTGATCGAGAAGTTGAAGATGAAGTTGCACAAGAGGTGTTAAATGCCACACAAGATGTAGAGGATCATGCTCCAAACGCCAGATGATAGAGGGGAACAAATAAGAGAGTCTATAGCAAATGAAATGTGGAGTCAATATTTGTCGCATTCAAACAATGAAATTAACATGTTTAATTAATTATAAGCTATTTTGGAGTTTTTGGAACTTGAAATTTGTTAATCATAGATATTGTTGGGCCTTTGGAAACTCACTGTTATTCAGTTTCTTTATGAAAATGTTAGTGATAATTCAGTTCTTTATGAGATTTTTATATTTGGCTATTATTAGTATGGAGCAAAATTGTTGCAGGGATTACACTAATGACAGAAATGGTAATGGGTATTATTAGCATATGGATTTGCTAGTTGTATACTTTAGCATATATTTGTTTCTTATAATGAGTGTTTATGTTAGACATTTTATTAATAATACATATTTGTGAATAAAACTCTCATATGTTTGTGCAGAAATTAGCCATGAGCAAAAAAGATGGAACGTCCACAAGATTTCATGGACCACTCCAATGGACACCACATTTTTGCAGAGGAAGAAGTCTAGGAATAATTGATCAAGGTAGACCTTGCATATAGTTGGACATTAATTTTTTTTAATTAACCTTTATCTGTAATTTTTATGATTTTGTAAACAGGAGAGTCCCGGAGCTGCAAAATGGAGGGATAAACCAATTCTTCATTACCACGAGATGCTAGAGTTGTTTGCCAAAGATAGAGCTGCAGGTTCTAGAGCAGAAACTGCAAAAGAGAGAAACAAGAGACTGAAAGAAAATGATCATACACCGGAAACAATTGATGAGATTGATCAAATGGTGGAAACCAACGATATTACCTTGGAGAATATCACTAGTGCAGACGATATTCATGTTGTATCAGAGACACCTAATTCGCAAGCCAAGTATCCAAGTTTTTCGAAGAGTAAGAAAAGAAAACTTGAGAAGGATGATGAATTTACAACAACACTTATGAGTTCAATTAACAATGTTGCTGATGCTATTGGTAAAAGCACAAAGGTATTCAATCAAATTTTAATATTACTTTTTTTTTCTAAAATTTATATATTTATCTTCACATGATTTCGTTGCCTAATACATGTTGTTTGTTACTATTTTACGATTTATGCAAGGTAATGGAAGGTTCTCGTGCACGTGTTTACTCAGAGGAGGAAACCTACAAAGAGTTGGAGATTATGGGCATAGTGTCAGAGGGGGAAATCTTTGATGCATATCTTTTTTTGGTTGAGCGTCCGGAAAAAGCACAGGCTCTTTTTGGTTGTCCTCTTAACAAGCGGGTGAATATATTACGTAGAATGATGGGAGCATGAGAATGAGATTTGAAACTTGTTTTGAAACTTTTGATTAAACATGTTTTTTTTTTGGAAACTGAATTGAACTTTTTTGGCATGTTGCATTTCTTGTTAAAACTAGTTGGTTATTTTTTGGAGACGTTATTGCTTATTAAAAAGTGTGTGTTTGTTTTTTTAATCCATTATGAATGAGGCTTAAAATTGTAAAAGTGTTATTTTCCTTTTCTTTCCATCCAACTTAATAACATAGTTATCCTTTCCTTTCCTCTAATTTCCTTCCAACTCAAGAACACACTTTTTAAAAATTTTTTCCTTCCCTTCCCTTCCCTTTCTTATCCTTCCATCTCCTTTCCTTTTCTTTCCTTGGTTAAAAAACTCAAGAACAAGGCGTAAGAGCGTTCGTAACCCTATATCCATATATATCATATAATTACACTAAAAAACACTGTATTTTCTCTCTCCCGTTTAATTAAATAATATTTTGTATACCTTTATCATCATATTTTCTCTCTCTTTCACTCACAACTACTTTATGAAAATATTAAAAAATTATACAGTATTTACAGTAAAACCTCAAATTTAACTTTCTCATATAAATTTTCTCTCTCCTCTACTCACAACCACACCATATAATTTGCAAATCCCTCTTACATAATTTTAGGGAACGGATTGAGAATGCTCTAACAGTACAAAAACAATTTTCAAACCAAAGTCTCAAGATATAACTAAATCATTATTACATATAACTAACATTTTAATTAATATAAGAACATCACATAAAATTCACATGAGGAAGTAATCTTATTTATTTAATCAATAAACAATCATAACCCTAGCATGACATCCAAACCTTGAAAGACGTTAAAAAACCAATCCACCTGTTCAATGTCCCTCTCAACTTGACCACTTGAATTCATCCAACTTTGATAGACATCTAATTGCTTATTATAACAAAGCGAGCTCATCTTAAAAAAAACTATACACAGATAAGAAACACTAATTCAATATTAACTGTGATGGCTTACTCGCAACCTTATACAGCACACAATGCATGCACTGTTAAACGGTAAGGCATCATCGACTTTCATGGGTGGATAGGTTTGATCTCGTGGGGAGGCTTTGGAGGAGGTCAAGATAGTTAAAAGTATTTTAAGTATGTTATGGTTTACCTGTTATCTATGTTTATCTTTCTAAGTTTGTTTCTCAAATCAGTATTAGTATTTGAATTGAGTTGGGAGTCTTGTAAGGGTCTATATAAACCCATTCAGAATCTTTATTTTTGTGTGTTATATTTCTTTTCAGTTTTAATAATAAAGAAAAGAGTCGCTCTTGAGTTTGAGCAGAGATAGGTTCTAGTGTTTGGTTTTCAGTACTTGGTTTCACTTGTCCCACGTTTAACAAGTGGTATCAGAGCCAATCACCGAAGACGTTCGTTCGTATCTGATTCTTTTGATTGAGGTCTAGCCCATGGGATTATTTTCACGATTGATTGCTTGTTTAAGCGATTGATTTGGCTGTAGGTTAAAAGAATCATTAGGTGAAAAGGAGTTAGACCCGAGAATCATGTCGGAATTCCAAGTCGTAGGAGGTGTGAAGAAATTGAACAATTCGAACTATAACACGTGAAAGACGTGTATGAAGTCTTACCTTCAAGGGCAAGATTTATGAGATATTGTCAATGGAGAAAGCTTCGTGGAACCAAGGAATGATGTTAACGGGGCTATTGGGAAGTGGCGAGTAAAATATGGTAAAGCCTTGTTTTATCTAAAAACAACAATTGAAGAAGAACTTTTAGAACACATCCAAGATTTCGACACGCCAAAACCTTCATGGGATGCATTAGCCGCTTTGTTCTCTAAGAAAAATGACTCAAGGCTTCAACTGTTGGAGAATGAGTTGTTGTCCATCAGTCAAAAAGATCTTACGATACCCTAGTATTTTCACAAAGTAAAAACGTTGTGTCGTGAGATTGGCGAGTTGGATCAACAAGCGAGAATTGGGGATGCTAGAATGAAGCGAATTATTATTCACAGGTTGAAACCTGAGTTTAGAAGTTTTGTTGCAGCCCTGCAGGGATGGGCGAACCAGCCCTCTCTTGGTGAGTTCGAAAATTTGTTGGCAGACCAAGAAGCTTTGGCGAAGCAGATGGAAGGTGCAACGATTGGGTTGTCAAAAGATGTTGACCAAGCCCTATATGCTGAAAAGGGAAGAAACGGTTTTCGAGCAGGCAAGTTCCATAATCGAAAGTATGAAGGAAAACAGAGACCGTGGGTTAAGAAAGATAAAGAGAAAGAAGAAAGAACTGGAGATAAGAATAAAAATGTGGAAAATAAGAAATTTTTTTTCGGTGTTATAAATGTGGACGTAAAGGTCACATAGCGAAGATATGCTCGAAAAATAACCAGGAAGAAGGGAATAATACTCTTGTTGAACAAGATGATGAGTGGGATGAAGAGGCGTACTTCACTAAAATTGCCGATGCTCATGCATATTTGGCAATGGTTCAGCATAAGTCTAACAACCTTGATGATTGGATAGTTGATTTTGGGTGTTCAAATCATATGACGGGAGAGAAAGGTATGCTGTCTAATCCCATAGTATATGGTGGTAGCAAGGTTGTCGTTATTGCTGATAATTCTAGGCACTCGATCGCACATATCGGGAATGTAAAGTTTCCAGCCGAGTCAAGCAAAAATGAGCTAACCCTAAAGGATGTGTATCACGTACCCAGGATGAAGAAAAACGTGTTGTCGGTACCTCAACTCACTGATGCGGGCCATTACGTGTTGTTTGGACCCCATGATGTTAGAGTGTTTGATCACTTTGAAACATCAAGTAAACATGTTCTGCAGGAAAAGAGGAAGGAGACGATGTATGTATTGTTAGCAAAATCAGCATATGTTTAAAAGACTCGCAGCAACGAAAACGCTATTTTTGGCACCGATGCCTTGGGCACGTCGGTTTCGATAAGCTTGAAGTTATGAAAGGAGACCGTAAGAGATCTACCGGTTCGTGACGTGCACCCGGAACAGGTATGTGTTGGTTGTCAATTTGGAAAGCGAAATAGCAGCCGTTTGAATCATCAGACTTCAAGACCAGTGCTCCACTCGATATCATTCATACGGATGTCTTCGGAACAGTAAAATGTCACACCCTCAAAATCCACTAACGGAGTTTTACCGTCAGAGGGTGTGAACTAACAGGATCGGAATCATTAGTTATAATCAAACCATAAAAACGTTTAAATGAAAATAAGTGCGGAAGCGTAAAACCATAGAAATCAATGTTGCGTCACGCAGGACGACTTAAAAACCCAATGATAACAGTTTAAAATAAGTTTGCATAATTAAAAGTGTTTCAAGCAATGCATAATCCTAAACCGCGCGCCCGCCTCGGCTACCTGAGAATAACATACTAAAAGTGTCAACACAAGGTTGGTGAGTTCACAAGTTATATAAAAAATAAAGCGATTAGCGTTTGCGTTCAGCGTGTTGCGTTAAGCGTTTTGCGTTACAGCGTTTTGCGTTACTAGATAGTGTTATGTCAATTATATATCTATAGGTAGCTAGCCTATAAAACAAGTATCACTAAGTGTTCGACACCAAAGCTGACTGTTTATCAATTTGCCTTGCCACCAGGTCATCCAGACCATGGTATGTGTTTAGCCAAGATTACACCCGCTCGACATCCAGTCGAGTTTAGCGTTGGGTGGGGTTTGTCAAACCCGGTAGTACTACTCAACAGTGACTCGCTATTATCCAAATATTAACCGGTTCGATGTTATGAAGGACTTTTGTTATTGCGTTTGTGCCACTTAGTCTTTACAAGTGATATATAATCTATATTAACAAAATCTTAAATGCGTTTCGGAGTATGTTATCTCCCCCAAGTGAAAAGCGTTTAAAAAGTTTAAAAGGGGAAAGTGAAACTCACTGTTTGCGAAGAAATTCCCAAATTAAATCACCAAGATGCGCGTCACAGAAAAACTCTCTCTAGCGTTCTAAAACAACAAAGAGATTTTTCTAAGTGTCGGAATATTATCGAGTCTCTAGACCCGGCACATAATACCTATGCACATAACATGTTCCGTGTCTCGTTTGTGAATCGTGTGTGACTTTAACAAATGTATTTGTGATACATTACATGTGTAAGCATTATCTACGTGTCACGTATTCATAAAGTACATCACTAGCAATTACTCCCCGTAAGGGCATTTTGGTCAAATCATGACAATTAACTAGCCATTATTCCCCATAAGGGCAATTTGGTCAAATTATGACAATCAATTAGCAATTGTTCCCCGCAAGGGTAATTTGGTCAAAACATAACAATTATATAGCAAGTATCATGTTTCATGCATTTTCACAAAACTCAGCAGCTAGTTTCACCGAGACAGAAATTCTACTTGAAAGATTGTACTATCTCACCGATCCAGCATCACAATTAATTTACCAAAAATCATCACAAAAGCATATATGTCTTAGGTTTCCAGAACATATTTTATTATATTTTTATTCCACATAGGTTTCTCACAATCATCAAATCATTACAGCAAACTCATAACAGTCAAATTCACGCGCAACAGAATGTTATTTGAAATTCCCGTTAAACGAAAAATCCAATAAATGCAAGACCACTTGGGTTAGGTTCCTAACTCAATAAGTCAACTTCCAGAAGTTGAACCAACCCAATTGGTCTCGTAGTTCATGAGATATAACATTTACAACACAACCTAATAGCTGGTCTAACAGCTCAGCTTTGCACAATGTTTTTGTAAAATCATAAAAGTTAACTTCTACTTGTCCAAAAATTACAAGTTTATATTCTTTAGAAACTAGACTCAACCTAGTTTACTGTAGTACCAATAATCTCAACCAATTTTCATCTTTACACCTCGTTACAGTCAATTTAACATCACTAACACATTCTGTCAAGAAACTGTTTGCATCCAAACTCAACATATTAACAATCTATGAACTATCATGCATTCATATAACACTCTAGACTCCATAAACACCATCCATGCACATCAATTACACATTACATACATGATTAGGGTTTTTGTTTGAACTCAAATCAAAGACACAACAATTTACATGTAACAAGATCCAATCTAGTTATCAAATCATCATCCAAATAACAACAATAATATTAACTATACACACACACAAAATCGGCTGCTAGGGTTTATAATTAACCCAACAAACATCAAAATCAAGTAGTAAGGATGTATAGGATAATTAATTATACCTTCCTAGCACCTAATTCTTCAATCAAGGGCTTGATTTCTTGGTGTATATGTGTGTATGGTGGACGGCAGCCGTGAGGGAGCAAGGGAGAGAGAGACCGATCGGAAGGTGTGGGGGAAAGAAAAGAATAGTTAGGGTTTAGGTAATGATATATTTATAAACATAACAAGTTACACTCAAGTCCCTCCACTTTCAATTGTTGTTTTTCTAACTTAAATAACTAGTTTACATCTTGAGTTAACGTTTATAACCATGTTATCACATAACACATAAGTCTAACACATAATTATCACATAATTATTGTTTTTACGTTTTTCGTTTATTCACCAATCGTTTGCGTTAGCTCGTTTGCGTTTCGGTGCAAATCCCGAAAGACTACACATGTAGTAAGTGTTAAGCGTCATTTAAACCCTAGTTTAAATGTAATGAAGTGTGCGTTATAGATTCAGTGATCTTAAGTTTGAATTGACGGAGTTGAGTTAACGGAGTTAACCTGAAATTGACGATTGTCACATCATTCCCATGTTAAAGAATTTTCGTCCCGAAAATTTGAGTCAAGTCGTGACGAGTGTCTGAAAAAAGTAAGAAAAATTTTCATTTTGTCATATCATCCCCTAGTAGAAAGAAATTTCGTCCCGAAATTTAATTCATACCTCCGGTGATTTCTGACGGTTTGCCGAGTTTCGCGGTTTTCTGTGTTTGGTTAGCCCTTCAAAAAGGTGAGGATACTTTTTCATCATTTGATCCTCGCGTTCCCACGTGAACTCCGGTCCACGTCTTGAGTTCCAACGAACCTTAACGATTGGAAATTTTCTGTGCTTGAGCGTTTTGGTTTCCCAATCCAAAACCTCGACTGGTTCCTTAATGAAAAGTAACTGTTCATCAACTTGAAGTTCCTCCAAAGGGACTACTTGGGTTTCATCAGATAAGCATTTCTTCAAATTCGATACGTGGAATACAATGTGTACGCCACTGAGTTCCGTAGGTAGGTCCAGTCGGTATGCCACCGGACCAACGCGCTCAGTTATCCGGTAAGGACCAACATATCGTGGGTTGAGTTTGTTTCGCTTACCAAAGCGAACCACACCTTTCCAAGGTGAGACTTTAAGTAACACTTGGTCATTCACTTGAAATTTGAGAGGCTTTCGGCGCTTTTCGGCGTAACTCTTTTGGCGATCTCGTGCTGCTGCCATGCGATTTCGGATTTGAACAATCTTTTCCGAAGTTTCGAGTACCAGTTCTGGACCAGTGATTTGGCTGTCACCCACCTCTGCCCAGCAGAGTGGTGATCGACACTTCCGTCCGTACAACGCTTCAAACGGCGCTGCTTTAATACTTGCGTGGTAGCTGTTATTATACGAAAACTCTACCAAAGGTAAGTGAGGTTCCCAACTTTTTCCGAAATCCAACACGCATGCACGCAACATATCCTCCAGGGTCTGAATAGTTCGTTCACTTTGCCCATCCGTCTGAGGATGGTATGCTGTGCTCATATCAAGACGGGTGCCTAGTGCGCTTTGCAGCGACTTCCAAAAGTGCGAAGTGAAACGAGAATCTCGATCAGAAATGATTGAGACAGGCACTCCGTGCCTAGACACCACTTCTTTCATGTAAACACGAGTCAGTCTTTCCATTTTGTCCGATTCCTTAATCGCTAAGAAGTGTACAGACTTAGTCAACCGGTCAACGATCACCCAGATGGTATCGCATCCCGTCGGTGTCTTAGGTAAACCCGTAATAAAATCCATTGAGATGTGTTCCCATTTCCACATTGGGAGTTCCGGTTGTTGCAGTAGACCAGATGGTTTCTGGTATTCTATTTTTACTCTGGCACAAGTCAAGCATTTGCTCACGTAGGTGGCAATGTCGGCTTTCATGTTCGGCCACCAGTAAAGTGCCTTTAATTCATGATACCTTTTATCTGAGCCAGGGTGGATAAAATATCGGGACTTGTGTGCCTCGTCCATTACCAGTGTTCTCAACTCTCCGAACCGTGGAACCCAAATCCGGTTCTCAAAATATCGGACCCCGTCCGATCTGGTTTCAAGTTGCTTGTTCATGCCCCGCATGAGTTCCGATGGAAGATTATCATCTTTCAAAGCTTCAAGTTGCGCCTCGCGAATCTGGTCGGGTAAGTTTGCATGAATCGTGAGTTGCAATGCTCGCACTCGTCTGGGTTTATCTGTTTCTTTTCTACTGAGGGCGTCGGCCACTACATTGGCCTTGCCAGGGTGGTACTTGATGGCACAATCATAATCCTTGAGCAGCTCGACCCAACGACGCTGTCGCATGTTCAGCTCCTTCTGATCGTAGGTATGCTGGAGACTCTTGTGGTCAGTGTAACTGGTAAACTTGGTACCGTACAAGTAATGCCTCCATATCTTAAGGGCAAACACCACAGCTCCGAGTTCCAAATCATGGGTCGTGTAGTTCTTCTCGTGAACCCGTAGTTGTCGAGATGCATAAGCTATAACCTTCTCGAGTTGCATCAGCACACAACCGAGACCTTGTATCGATGCGTCACAGTGTACCTCAAAATTTTCCGTTCCCTCGGGGAGGGCTAGAATAGGGGCGCTACAGAGTTTGGTTTTCAACAGTTGAAAAGCGGATTCTTGCGCGTCACCCCAATTGTACTTAGTGCCTTTGTGAGTCAAAGCGGTGAGGGGTTGAGCAATCTTTGAAAATCCCTCGATGAAACTTCGGTAGTAGCCGGCCAGTCCTAGGAATTGCCGCACCTCAGTCGGAGTCTTAGGTGCTTCCCAGTTTTTGATGGCCTCTACCTTACCGGGATCGATATGGATACCATTCTCGTTGAGCACATGTCCTAAAAAGTGAACCTCGCGAAGCCAAAACTCACATTTCGAGAGTTTAGCATACAGTTGTTCCTTCTTCAATAATTCCAGAATTACCCTTATGTGTTCTTCATGGTCAGCTTCGTTCTTGGAGTAGACGAGAATATCATCAATGAAAACAATCACAAACTTGTCGAGGTACGCCGTGCATACTCGATTCATGAGATCCATAAATACGGCTGGTGCGTTGGTTAGTCAAAAAGGCATAACCGAAAACTCGTAGTGACCATACCGTGTTCTGAAAGCCGTCTTTGAAATATCTTCTTCGCGCACTCTTAGTTGATAGTAACCGGATCGCAGATCGATCTTCGAGTAATAACTCGATCCTTGAAGTTGGTCAAACAAATCATCAATTCAGGGTAAAGGATAACGGTTCTTGACCGTCACCTTGTTCAACTCCCGGTAGTCGATACACATACGGAAAGTCCCGTCCTTCTTTCTGACAAATAAGACAGGGGCTCCCCATGGCGATGAGCTAGGTCGGATTAAACCTTTATCCAACAAATCTTGCAACTGAGTGGACAACTCCTGAAGCTCCGCCGGTGCGAGCCGATAAGGGACTCGTGCTATGGGTGCTGCACCGGGTGTCAATTCGATTTGGAATTCGACTTGACGAATAGGAGGGAGTCCAGGCAAATCCTCCGGGAAGACTTCCGGAAAATCTCGCACAACCGGTATGTCTTCAATTCGTTTCTCCTCCGCGGGTTTCTCAACCATCTGCGCCAAAATTGCCGGATGACCCTTTCGTAGGTACTTCTGCGCCTTCATGAGGGTAATGACGCTGGTGGTCGTGCCGCTTCTCTCACCTCGGACCGAAATGATTTCGCCGGAAGGGGTAGTAATTTGAACTATCTTGTCGTGACATATAATCTCCGCTCGGTTCTCGGACAACCAGTCCATGCCGACCACGACATCGAAACTACTAAGCGTAAAAGGAATAAGGTCGATATCAAAGACATGACCTGACAGTTTTAACTTACATCCCGCAAGTACATGAGTCGTTACTATAGTCTTACCGTCAGCTAATTCAACAAGAAACTTAGCATCTAACGGAGTTGGAGTTAAGTCTAAGGGTTGGCTAAAGGCTTTCGACACAAAACTCCTATCAGCTCCAGTGTCAAACAATACAGAAGCAAAAGAATCGTTCACAAGGAACTTACCAGTCACCACGTGCGGATCATTGCGGGCTTGACCCGACCCAATCACAAAAGCTCTTCCTTTGCCATTGCTTCCACCATTACTGCCACTTCCATTCCCTCCATTGTTGTCATTCTGTTTCAGCTTGGGACATTCTTTCCTGAAATGACCTTCCTGCCCACATTCAAAACATCCCTTCGTCGTCATAGGTGGCTTAGGAGCACCCTTTGCCGCAAGGTCTCCTCTACATTCCTTAGCCCGGTGACCCATCTTTCCGCATCTTTGACACTTGACACGGTCACACGGGCCAACATGATGATAGTTGCACCTATTGCACTTCGGATATTTCCCAGCATATCCACTCGAACCCTGCCCGCTACCGTTGTTATTGTTGTTGTGACTCTGATTGTTAAAGCTCCGAGTGAATTCGGGCTTACGGTAGTGTTGTTGTGGTGGGAGGTTCGAGGATGAGGATCTGGTGTTGTCAAACCTTCTCTTTCCGCTGCTCGGGTTGCTGTTGCTGTTGTTGTCATTACTCGGGTTGTCACGGGCTTTAGCGGTTGAACCCCTAGGTGGTAACGCACCTTGGGTCACAGCCTGATCCGTCAGTTTGTGAGCTAAACGGATCACTTGTTGAATCGTGGCTGGTCTGGAAGACGTCACCATGCCCTGAATTTGCGGTGCTAACCCATCAATATACATTTCAATCCTCTTACTCGGCGGATCTACCATCCGCGAACACATCACCGCTAACTCGTGAGAACGGGTAGTGTAGGCTTCGATTTCTGAACCCACCATCTTCAATGACCAAAATTCTGACTCTAACTTCGAAATCTCCTCTCTCGGACAGTTTCCTCTCGCATCATGTTTTTGAACTCCTCCCAGTTCATCGCGTTAGCCAGTTCCAATCCAAGAATCTGCACGTTCGAATTCCACCAAGTGAGGGCAGAATCCTCAAGTGTTCCAGCCGCGAATTTGACCCTACTGGCAGGGGGACAATTACACATCTCAAATGCCGTCTCGGCCTTCTCAGCCCAACGCAGGAAGCCTATAGCTCCCTCAGTGCCCTTAAACGAACTGGGCTTGCAGTCAAGGTAATTCTTGAAGGTACATGTTCCACTTGGACCTCCAGCTTGATTCTGAACATGTGCGGCTAAAGCGGCCGCCGCTTGGTCATTCAGCAGAGTTTAGAGTTCTGCTGCAGTCAGGTTGATGTTACCACGTCCGTGTCCAGCGTTTCTTCCATCTAGGTGTTATCATCACTAGATGTCATCATCTGAAGACACCTCTGAGTGTGCCTCCTCCTCAGCCGGTTCTTCCTCCGGTTCTTCTTCGGGTTCCTCCTCGGGATCTTCCTCGGGATCCTCCTCAGGTTCCTCTTCGGGATCTTCTTCGGTTTCCTCTTCAGGCTCTGCCTCAGGTTCTGCCTCAGGTTTGGCTGCGTTCTGAGCAATTTGCATTTGTAAGACATCGCAACGCTCTAAAGCTATCTCGGTTCGAGTCCTTGCTACTTGGAGTTGTTCTTGCAAGTCTATCATCTCGGCTTGCATCTTTCTCATAATCTTCATCTGTTGATCACTAGCCTCTTGCGTTTCCTTCATTGCCGCTGCCATGCGGGCAATCTCCTCCTTAGTCTCGGTTCCGTCTTTTAACAGTCCGGAAACGTTCGCTCTCGTATAGCGCATGTAACCCACGTCACGCTCCAAACATGAAACAACAGCTGCGAGAACTCGCTCTACAGGTTCGGTTATGGGTGGTAGGGTGTTGGGATAAGCAGGGTGGTTCGGGTGGGGTAGCGGGGGAACTTGTTCGCGATAGACCATACGTCTGATCATATTAGGGTACCAATCCCAGCTAACTTCGTTTTCGTACATGCCTCCGGATAAGCGATACCTCTTCGGTGCGGGAGCTTCGAGTTCCGGGACTACACGGGGTGGTGATGCGGTAGGTAACTGCGGTTCCTTCCCGTTAGCATGAGTCATCGGATCAGATGATGATGAGGGTAGCGTCGACATCTCTACAGGTAAGCTGTGTATGCGCGCGTATGAGTGAATGAGGTAAGGAGATAAGAAAAACAAAGACTACACAAACATATGCAGTGCGTATCATTATAACTAATGGGTCGTCGCGGTTATAGTCTAGTATGCATGCAGCTTCTAGTTCGCTATAACCAATGGCTTTGATACCAATCTGTCACACCCTCAAAATCCACTAACGGAGTTTTACCGTCAGAGGGTGTGAACTAACAGGATCGGAATCATTAGTTATAATCAAACCATAAAAACGTTTAAATGAAAATAAGTGCGGAAACGTAAAACCATAGAAACCAATGTTGCGTCACGTAGGACGACTTAAAAACCCAATGATAACAGTTAAAAATAAGTTTGCATAATTAAAAGTGTTTCAAGCAATGCATGATCCTAAACCGCGCGCCCGCCTCGGCTACCTGAGAATAACTTACTAAAAGTGTCAACACAAGGTTGGTGAGTTCACAAGTTATATAAAAAATAAAGCGATTAGCGTTTGGGTTCAGCGTGTTGCGTTAAGCGTTTTGCGTTACAGCGTTTTGCGTTACCAGATAGTGTTATGTCAATTATATATCTATAGGTAGCTAGCCTATAAAACAAGTATCACTAAGTGTTCGACACCGAAGCTGACTGTTTATCAATTTGCCTTGCCACCAGGTCATCCAGACCATGGTATGTGTTTAGCCAAGATTACACCCGCTCGATATTCATCGAGTTTAGCGTTGGGTGGGGTTTGTCAAACCCAGTAGTACTACTCAACAGTGACTCGCTATTATCCAAATATTAACCGGTTCGATGTTATGAAGGACTTTTGTTATTGCGTTTGTGCCACTTAGTCTTTACAAGTGATTATAATCTATATTAACAAAATCTTAAATGCGTTTCGGAGTATGTTATCTCCCCCAAGTGAAAAGCGTTTAAAAAGTTTAAAAGGGGAAAGTGAAACTCACTGTTTGCGAAGAAATTCCCAAATTAAATCACCAAGATGCGCGTCACAGAAAAACTCTCTCTAGCGTTCTAAAACAACAAAGAGATTTTTCTAAGTGTCGGAATATTATCGAGTCTCTAGACCCGGCACATAATACCTATGCACATAACATGTTTCGTGTCTCGTTTGTGAATCGTGTGTGACTTTAACAAATGTATTTGTGATACATTACATGTGTAAGCAATTATCTACGTGTCACGTATTCATAAAGTACATCACTAGCAATTACTCCCCGTAAGGGCATTTTGGTCAAATCATGACAATTAACTAGCCATTATTCCCCATAAGGGAAATTTGGTCAAATTATGACAATCAATTAGCAATTGTTCCCCGCAAGGGTAATTTGGTCAAAACCTAACAATTTTATAGCAAGTATCATGTTTCATGCATTTTCACACAACTCAGCAGCTAGTTTCACCGAGACAGAAATTCTACTTGAAAGATTGTACTATTTAACCAATCATAACATCTCAATTAATTTACCAAAAATTATCACAGAAGCACATATGTCTTAGGTTTCGAGAACATATTTTATTATATTTTTATTCCACATAGTTTTCTCACAATCATCAAATCATTACAGTAAACTCACAACAGTCAAATTCATGCGCAACAGAATGTTATTTGCAATTCCCGTTAAACTAAAAATCCAATAAATGCAAGACCACTTGGGTTAGGTTCCTAACTCAATGAGTCAACTTTCAGAAGTGGAACCAACCCAATTGGTCTCGTATTTCATGAGATATAACATTTACAACACAACCTAACAGCAGGTCTAACAGCTCAGCTTTGCACAATGTTTTTGTAAAATCATAAAAGTTAACTTCTACTTGTCCAAAAATTACAAGTTTATATTCTTTAGAAACTAGACTCAACCTAGTTTACTGTAGTACCAATAATCTCAACCAATTTTCATCTTTACACCTCGTTACAGTCAATTTAACATCACTAACACATTCTGTCCAGAAACTGTTTGCATCCAAACTCAACATATTAACAATCTATGAACTATCATGCATTCATATAACACTCTAGACTCCATAAACACCATCCATGCACATCAATTACACATTACATACATGATTAGGGTTTTTGTTTGAACTCAAATCAAAGACACAACAATTTACATGTAACAAGATCCAATCTAGTTATCAAATCATCATCCAAATAACAACAATCATATTAACTATACACACACATAAAATCGGCTGCTAGGGTTTATAATTAACCCAACAAACATCAAAATCAAGTAGTAAGGATGTATAGGATAATCAATTATACCTTCCTAGCACCTAATTCTTCAATCAAGGGCTTGATTTCTTGGTGTATATGTGTGTATGGTGGACGGCAGCCGTGAGGGAGCAAGGGAGAGAGAGACCGATAGGAAGGTGTGGGGGAAAGAAAAGAATAGTTAGGGTTTAGTTAATGATATATTTATAAACATAACAAGTTACACTCAAGTCCCTCCACTTTCAATTGTTGTTTTTCTAACTTAAATAACTAGTTTACATCTTGAGTTAACGTTTATAACCATGTTATCACATAACACATAAGTCTAACACATAATTATCACATAATTATTGTTTTTACGTTTTTCGTTTATTCACCAATCGTTTGCGTTAGCTCGTTTGCGTTTCGGTGCAAATCCCGAAAGACTACACATGTAGTAAGTGTTAAGCGTCATTTAAACCCTAGTTTAAATGTAATGAAGTGTGCGTTATAGATTCAGTGATCTTAAGTTTGAATTGACGGAGTTGAGTTAACGGAGTTAACCTGAAATTGACGATTGTCACATAAAACAACCATCATTAAGTGGTAAACGTTTTATGATCACATTCATTGATGACTACTCACGTTTTGTGTGGTTATATTTTATGCACCAGAAGTCAGAAGCCTTCGAGAAATTCAAAGATTTTAAGCTTGAGGCTGAACGTTTTACCGGGAAAGAAATAAAGGTTTTAAGATCTGATAATGGTGGCGAGTACATGTCACATGAGTTTACAAATTTTTTGAAAACAAACAAAATCGGGAGGCAACTTACATGTTCAAATACGCCTCAGCAGAACGGTATATCAGAGAGAAAGAACTGACATTTAGCTGAAGTTTCAGGAAGTATGGTGCACGATAAGATGTACCAGGAAGCTATTGGGCTGACTCAATGATGACGGCAACTTACGTAATTAATCGGCTTCCGCAACAAGGGCTCGAGTATACATCGCCGTATGAATGATTTTTTGGGAAGAAACCAAGTGTTAGGCACATGAAGGTTTTTGGATGTGTGTGATATGTGTTTGTTCCTAGCCACCTTCATCACAAGTTCGAAAAGAAAGCTGTTCGGTGTATTTTTGTAGGGTATGACGCCCAACGAAAAGGATGGCGGTGTTGTGACCCGGTAACAAGAAAATGTTATGTCTCTTGTAACATAGTGTTTGATGAGATGTCGGCTTGGTGAAGGTAAAGCTAATGTGGTAGCTGATGCTTTAAGTAGAAAAGAGCACGAAAAGCCAAAAAGAGTACGAGCTTTGAGGTTATAACTCAAAATTGATCTATTAACTGAAATCAAGGAAGCTCAGAAGTTGGCACTAGAAGAAAATAACATAAAGGCTGAAAAAGAAAATGGAATGATCGATCAATTAGTTAAGGGCAATGATGATATACTCAGATTAGGGAAAAGAATCTGGGTACCAATGGTTGGGAATTTACGAGAGAAGATATTAGAGGAAGCTCACAAATCTAAGTATATATCTCACAAATCTAAGTATATGATGCATCCGGGTAGTGATAAATGTATCATAATCTCAAGGATGATTATTGGTGGATTGGAATGAAGAAAGAAATTGCTCTGTATGTGGCAAAATGTTTGACATGTTCAAAGGTTAAAGCTGAGCATCAAAAGCTACTAGGTTTGTTAACACAACCTGAGATCCTGATTTGGAAATGGGATATGATAACCATGGACTTTATTATGAAGTTACCAAAAACCAATTGCCAAAATGATGCAATTTGGCTTTTCGTGCTCTTTTCTACTTAAAGCATCAGCTACCACATTAGCTTTACCTTCATCCAGTAAAGACGCCCTACCCGATACTGATTTTTTAAAAGAAGAGTTGAATCATGTAAAGCTAAAGTTCAATAATGATTCTGATAGAGCAAACAACGAGTCAAGTTCGGCTCCAGAAATGAGTGAGGAAACTGGCCAAGTCCAGTCAGAACCGGTACTGGCAAGAAGATCGAGTCGAGAATAGAGACCTAATCCACGGTATGCTAATGTTGTATGGGTTGAAGAACGAATCATTGAACCAGATTCGTTTGTTGAAGCGAGTAACAAGGTAGAATGGTGATAATTAGTGGATTAAGTTAAATTAAAAAAAAATAATTTGATAACTATTTTTATTAGAGACCTTCTTGCTAATGAAATGTTTTATTGTGTTAAATTTAATTTTAAAGTGTGTTTTTATCTAGTAATTGTTTTTTTTTCTTTTTGTAATTAATTTTATGTGTTTTTTATTATTTAATTTATTTGTATATACGTAGTATAAAATAATTCATTATAAAATATATAAATTGTTATAAATTAAATAAGGGGAAAAGTACGTAATGAGATACAAACTGTTAAAATCACACCATTTTGATCTACCCACCCAACCCAGTCACGCCATGTTAATCTATCCACCCAACCAATTTGGTTTGTTGCTCTTCAAAACTACGCCTGATAAATAATTTTCATAAAAACCAGTCAAACCTAATAGCAAAACCAAAAATAAACCAACTAAATCTCTTCATTATTTTACAATAATCAAGTCAACAAAACACCAATGAGACAGAGGGTCAACTTTACATAACATATCATGATATCAACTACTCAATTATATTTTCTTCATCAATCTAGCAAACTCACAACTCGGGTTTATTTTTCGTCGTTATTTAAGTTTTTCTTTACATAGAATTCGTGCAAGTCTTTTCTAATTTTCATTTTACGATCCGTTTGCAGTGATCAAACGGACTCACAAAATGACATTAGAAAAAGACAGACAACGATTAAAAGATACAAAAGAATCTCACCTAAATCCAACAACCACACAAGATATGTCATCTTTACTGTGTCGTTTCAAAGCTTAGGCTACTAACCGCTTAGCAGCCTTTTGAGGGTCTTGCAATGAGCGATTGCTTCTTGATTGTCCATAACCTCGATTATAATCAATAAAACAATAGTTAATAACCATACAAATGCTATAAAAGAATGTTGACATGATGTGTTAAATATCATTGAACATTTTGCATTAATAATCAAATTGTTACCTTCCAAAGACCGTCACTTGCCAACACAAGAAGATCGGTGTTGGTATCTACAAACGTATCTTGAATTGCAGGGTCGGATCTCAAATGGGATTTTAGGCTTTTGTCTCCAAATGCACGCGATACCGCCAGCTGTCCGTTCACTTGAGGGATGTCACCTAAAAAAACCGGAAAAAAAAAACAAAACAAAAAATATATATGCAAATAAAGAATACTAAAAATAAAGAATTAAGGCTAATACATAAACATTAAAACGAAAATAAAGAATTAAGGCTAATACAGAAACACTAAAACGACTTTCTTTTTTTGTGTTTAGACCATCGCGCTACTCTGGCCTGACTATGTTGTCTTAACGGGCCCACGCTGGCTTCAAAGTACAGTTACACATGTTGTTTAATATATTACTAATATAATTATTGTTATTACATTATTCTTATTTAATAACTATTTTACATCATAAGTTCTTAAAATCAAAATTTTGAAAGTTGTGACATCTTATGTTGTAGCTGACATGTCATCAAAGACAAACAAGAAAAAGCAACAAAGTCAAACCTGGTATATTCGAGATAAACCCGCCTTTATGCTCAATACTGACTCTTTCTGTGCTTGGTTCATGATCTGTACTCAATTGTATAGATTTGCCGCCTTTTGAAATAACAACTCTAGAATCACCTAGATTTGCAACCAGTAACCGTTGACCGTTTATAATACAACTTGTTGGAACCCCGGTATCAATAACAATTACCACTAACAGATCTCAGATCTGCGTCTATACTATTATCAATACGTTTACGGATCTAACTCTTAATTAACATCGATTCAGTGTTCATTAGTATGTATATATTCGTATAATATTAGGTGAAGCTTTGAGAGAGATCTGGAATACACATTAATCAGCTCCAAAACTTACATTAAAAGTGAACAGGGTTCACTATATATAGAGGGTAATCTGGTTCGCTAACACCCCCTAGCGAACCAGCTTCCCCTTCGTTACATAAATAATCATAGCGAAGCACCCCCTGATTCGTTAACATTTCTAACGAACCAGGAGGGTATACATTACTTGGCTAGTTCGCTAACATCCCATAGCGAACTAGCCTTTAACTTAGCGAACTGGTTAATAAATAAACTATTTATTACAATAAACATAAACAAAACGTTAACGTTAAATACAAAGACTCTAGACGCAAAACCGTGCACTAACACAACTGTCACTGAGGTTGACTCGCCTCGTCCCAAGTCCAAATCGTGTGAAAGAATTGGCGCATCTGTTTTCTCATACGCTTTACATATCGCTCTCTTTGTGTCAACCCAAAACTCGCTCTGTAACATTAGGTCAAAGTCAAACATATGAATCATTTCCAAAATTGCTCGGTTTTGCACAATGTATCTATTTTCAAAAGCACAAGAATAATAATTTGCTTGCCACTATAAACAAAATATGTTAGCTTGAAATTTTATTACTCATACGATATTAGAGCTTTTAAAAGCTCGAATCGAGCCAAGCTAAAAATAAGCTTGTTGTATACAAAGCAAAAGAAGAACGGGGTTGTCCTTTTTTGGATTTTTCACGTGTTAAGGTGGTTTTAAATTTATTTTTGTCTGTATAAATAAAATAAATATTTTTCATCTTGTAACTTATGCATGCTTTATAAAAAATAAGTAAAGTGAATATTGTTGTGATTCTATTTCATATAACCGGAGACGATAAGATATTTTAATGGGAAAATTCTTAAAATAGCCTTATTTTAAAAATAGATTCTAATTTTGTCCTTCAAACTTAATAATTTCAAAAATGGCCCTCTCTAACTCATATTTGATCATGTGTTAGGAAATTTAACACGTTTTTGACGACATGTTAGCATAACACGTCGTCAAAGACGCGTTAGATTTCCTAACACATGGTTAAAGACACTAACATGTCGTCAAAGACTCGTTAGATTTCCTAACACATGGTTAGAGATGAGTTAGGCCTCCAAACACGTAGTCAAAGATATATTAGCACCAAACGTATAGTCAAAGATATGTTGGCTTTTTGTTTTTTTTTTTAATATTATATTTTTTAACTAGTTTTACTTATATTTGTTTTTCTTTTATAACTTTTAATATATAAAAGAGCCAGGAGACAATATCACCGTGTACCTTGGACACCGTCTTGAAGGTAGTCACTTGATTTGCTTAAACCAGGCTTCAGCTGTTTCTTTTCGTTCTTGATCAACAATACAATGAGCTTGAATAATCTTACCAGCAGCTTTAAACCTGAACCAGCTCATAATCTCATAAACAGTCGGATCATAAGGCTCAGCAGTATAAAAACTTGTAACTTTGGACTTCTCTCCAAGACAGTTCTCAGTTTCTTTCATCACCTCTTCCTGAAATACTGGAGCACCTTGATCAACGTTTATGTGTTGATATAAGTCTGGGTACTCATCGGCAGTCACATCCTCCATTTCTATAACCTCGTCCTCATAAATAAAATCTGTATTCATCTGAATCGACGGATCAACTTCCAAACCTTCCTCATTCTCTACCTCAACATCGGGCTCAGCTTCTAAAGCATTTAGCTGATCATCATTCAGTCCAAGTAGTATAGAAATCTGCGTCCGTGTCAATGATCTTTCCACAAATTCCCCAACTTCTAACTCATCTCTATTCACCATACTCTTAACCACCCCTAATCCATCAACAAATATCATCGTGTTAGCCGCAATCGTTTCAATTGGCTTGGCAGCTGTTGGATCTTGATAAATAATAATCTGTTTGCTCGAATCATCACCGCCACTAACACCAGTACCAGAGGATGAACCATGTGATTGTTTAGGCTCACCTCCTGCACCAGATTCGTCAGGATCGTCATCGTCATTCTTGAGTTTCTTGAGGGCATCTTCTTTACAAGTTAATTGTAAAATCAACTCTTTTTGTTCCTTTAATTTCACCCCCCTGAGACTCAACAATCGTACGCAACGACTTAGTCTCCTTTTTACAGAAAGAAATATAACTCATCATTCGTCGTTGATTCTCCATGAGTCGTTCTTGAGTTTGACGGTCAGCTGCCATTTGATTTTCATAAAGATGTAGCAGATTTAGCAGCATTTCAGTTTGACAACCTGTTGGCAAGTTGTATAACGATGGATGAACAGGTTGAACTGGTCCTTGAGGCCGAGTAATTCTCATAAATGAGACATCACTAGGCGGAGGTAGAGGAGGAGTTGTAGTTGTAGGAGGAGGTCTTATTGATGGGGTTGGGGGGACTGTAGACAGTACAGTAGGAGGCCTTGGTATCTCGGTTAACACCATTTGAGGAATAAGACCGAGCCTCTCATGTGACACCAACGTCTTCTTCAAAGTAATCATCGGAGTGCTAGTAGTCAGCGGCACCGCCGAGCTTTGAGGCGTTGTATGACGTTGTGGTGGGGTTCCAATGATTACTCCAGCCCCAGCAGACACACGAGGCTTCTTTGATGGTTTGCCAGTTGCCACAGCTTTACCTTTTCTCTTTCTTTCTTGCTGAGCTTTCATGGTGGCAGCGAGAGCAGCATCGACTGCATCTTGTTGTTCTTTAAGAGCTCTTTCACCAGCTCCACCATCACCATCATTCCCATCATCATCTCCACCATCACAGTTCCCACCGTCTCCCCCTTCACGCTCGGAATCTGAATCATCATGGATCCATCGTTCATTAGGAGGACATACATAGTCTGGATTGATTATATGACCAATCATCCGTTTGTCCTGTGGTTTTTCCTTTCTATAAGTTAACATACGATGGAACCGTCTCAGCTGTCATATATTCCATATCAAGAACATCGTTTACCAACGTCCGATCAATCACCAAATTCGGAATCAAATCTTGAATAATTAGCTGTAGAAAGCGAGGGTACATCAAGAACTTCTTTGACTGTAGAGTTTACTGAACCTGTTCCTTCAAATGATTGAATACCAACTCTGAATAATTATACGGCTTGTTCAAAATCAAGGAAACAAAGGCCAACTGCAAACTCAGTCTACACTCATCAAAACCACCCCGACGGCCACTCATACAATGAAGTAAAACGTGTAGCAGATACTTGTATGGTGCACACACCCCGTTCTTATTCAACATAGACTTAAGAATATCTCCATTATAGTGCAAACGGGTGAATAGTCCTCTAACTAATGATCTGTCAAATTCACTTGGGTAGTCGTCATTATCATCGAATTGAAGTACACGGCGAATTACTGCAACTTCAATCGTAATTGGAATCTGATTGATTGTAGCTCGAACCAAGTTATCTGCCTCAACATATTCCGCCGTGTTCCAAAATTGCCTGGTTATACTAAGATACACTTTAGGGTTAGCAGTGATTGCATAGTGTATCTTTGAACGTCTTAAGAAGGCCAACATATCTCCAAACACATCCACATCTGTAACATCATGATTTACATAAGCACAGATATTGTGTTTCTTGTCAAATGGGAGTAGAATAACATCGTCTTGTTGTGCTTGTTGTGGTGGTTGCTCTTGTTGATCAGCCATGATAGCTGTATAAATAACAACGAATATGAGAAGACATAAAATATATATTAAATGTTAAAGTATGTCAAATATATCTTGTTGATATGTATATATTTTTTAAACGATATGTGTGCTTAATTAATTTATACAATTATACGAGTTAAATACTTTAATTAATTTAAATGAATATTGAAATTAATTTAATTGATAAATGTCATTCGTTATGAATCACACTGATTCGTTACAATACAGTAACGAATCAGGCAATTCGCTATCAAGTAATTACCTAACGAACTGAGCATAGCGAACTATTATTTAATTATGACGAACTAAGATCTAGTTCGTTAAACTTTAAATGAATCCACAACTGATTCGTGTAAAGCCGTATTCGCTTAGCTAATTCGTGTAGGATCTTAACGAATTGGACACGAAACAGTCCCAATTCGCTAAGATTAACGAATGGTCCAATAATTCAGACTTTTTCTTTGACTCGCATAGTCAAGGTCAAAATCAAGATGAACATAGATTGTCAACAATATGAACCCGGTGACGATTAGGCCGTAACTATCGTCGAATCATCATAAAAATGTGCTCATTGTACTCGGAATCACTCTAATGCACTAAGATTGATGAGATTGAGACTCAACATCTTGAAATATCAAGGTTAGACGAACCCACTGTAACCACCGATAACATGAAACAATAATTAACTCAGGAAACAACAATCAGATCATGATTGAAGTCCACCAAGGGTATCGAAATCACATTCCGATTATAAAGACAGTTAAATCATCAAGTTATTAACATAAATTATACTGAAATGAGTTTCAAAACCTCTAAAACCCTTAAACCCTTAAAAATCAATAATTAGGCTGTCAAATCACAACCATTTTTGACGAAAATGATATCGCCATGAACGTCTATACCTTATAAACTCGAATATATCTTTGAAATATCAAAATAAAAAGATCGAGATTCAGAGAAAATTTTGGCAGAGTAACTTTAAGGTGAAGGAAGATGAAGAACAGTGTAGAAACTGTTGGGTTTCTTGTCCTTTTATATAATTGCACGCCTCCCGAGGTGCAACTTGCACGAAGTAATCGGTTCGTTTAAATTAAAGTTAGCGAATTAGCTAATTCGTCTGAATTAAATTAACGAATCGCTATGTGATTCGTTACCTTAGGATAGCGAATCAAGACTTGATTCGTTAAGTATGCATAATGAATGGGATGATTCGTTACAGAGAGCGGAAGCGAATTAGGTTAGCGAACTAGAATCCAGTTCGCTAGTGAATCACCTAGTTCGTTATCCATAATTAACGAATTAGATTCTAATTAAAAAATCTTTTTTTTAATTTTAAATTAAATAATTAAATGAATTAAATAATTAAATAAAATAAATAAATTAGATTATCTAGAATCTTTTTATCATGACAACCAAATACCTTAAAAAGCGTTTCATTTTTCCGAAACATAACTTAAAATTAATATATACAATGAAAAACGAAAATATTTTATTTTATTTTTTATTTTTTTATTTTGAAAAAAATAAAGAATGTATTTACAAAAGAATACCCGAATCGTAAAAATAGACAATCTTTTTGTGTTTTTCAATGATTTATCAAAACCAGAACATATTTTTGTATTTTTGTTGAGTTTGAGCAGAGAATCATATTGACCAAATTGCCCTTCCATCACAGTTTTACATTTCAGCGATATTATGACTGGTGTTAAGTCGGTCATTGATATTGTTGTCCACTTAAATCTTATAACAAACCTTCGAGCATTTTTGTGATATGATTTATGGTTCAATTAGCGCACAGAATATCAGAAACTATCAGCCCCTAATCTCGGTTCAAGCTTAATTTGATTTTTACCAAATCATCCCAACTTGACTTAAACCATTATAATGTTGATCAAAATTTTTTATACCAATTGAGAACTTTTTGAGCAATGCATCAAGTTTTCTTTACTGTGAGTGAGTATGCACGAGTCCATCTGTCGGCTTACATACATTGTATCCCCTGGGATCCGTTTCTTATTGGTATTAAGACGCACGCAAGGGAGGAACAATTGTATGACTAACATCGGATTTTGATCAAGTCAGTAATTTAGATTGTACAAAGTACAGCAGTGATCAAGTTTAATGACTTTGGGTTTGCTTCTTGAAAGCGAGTGAAATATCCATGCTTATGAATACCCAGATGATTAAGCCGCATAAAGACTCACAGTGTCCAGAATCCTAATGCTTGTTATTTGCTTTATTTTATTTTTGGGTGATCAACAAATATAAGGCTTGAGTATGACTGGTTATTACATTTCTGTCATCCTCACCGAGACTTTTTCTAGTGACTAACACCTCTTTCAATTTGGCTTTTCTTTAAGTTTATATCACTTACTTTACTCTAACAGCTTGTTTAAGACCTACCAATGCACCAATGATTAAGCACACAGTCTTTTAAGCTTATTTCTTTCTGGATTTGGGGTCAAATAATCAATGTACTATCATTTTCTCTTTTTTCTTCAAAAACTCAAAAATTTTGAGGAGCATAAAATGATATAAATATTGCCCCAGTTAACTTAAGTTCACAAATTAATGGCTATCCTATTCATCTACAAGTAGAGAACAGAACCAAGACATGCAAGCATGCTTTACAATCTTAAATAACTGACTAAATTCTCAGCAAAATATAAAATAGAATACTTAATGAACGCCCCAAATACTTTCCATTTGTCAGATAAATGGCTAACCCGAAGATTTCAAGAAATTATCAGGACCAAACATATACAAGTATATGTCCTTAGAAATAGAAGTAAATGACATAATTTTCAACGATTATAAGCAAAAATCTTTCTGGTTTTCTCTTTACAAACAAGAACCATAATCTTTTTGTCTTTTTCGGGTTTTTCTTTGCAAAAACGAGAAAAATTACATTCTTTTTGGCTTTTTCAGAAATTTTCCTGTACAAACTGAAAAGTACATTCTTTTTGAATTTTCAAAGTTTAAAATATTTTTTGTTTTACATAAATTTTTGAAAATATAAAAGCATAAAGCATAAAAACACACTATATATATATATATATATATATTAATCTTTTTCAATGTTTTTGGGTTTTATCTGTACAAACGAAAAACACAATCTTTTTGTATTTTCTAGATTTTCTCCCCCTAAAATTAACATAAAATAAAGATAGTCATCATTGTTTAAGTATATCAGCGAGGGTCTTCAATCCGTTTAAACCAAGAAAAAAATTAAAACGTGTTTTGTCAAAAGCTTTGGTAAACAGATCGGCTTTCTGAAAGTCAGTATGTACTTTCTCAAGGTCAATTAACTTCTTCTCAAAGCAATCCCGTATAAAGTAATATCGAATTTCGATATATTTTGTTTTCGATTGTTGTACGGGGTTCTTTGTGATAGAAATTGCAGCAGAATTATCAATCAGGATAGGAGTAGTAAGAAACTTCAAACCGTAGTCACGAAGATGTTGTTGTATCCACAAAACCTGGGAACAACAACTCGAGGCTGCAACATACTCAGCTTCGGCGGTTGAAGTGGAGACCGTTGTCTGCTTCTTACACTGCCAGGAAACAAGCCGGTTTCCTAAAAATTGACATCCTGCAGTCATTGATTTAAAGTTGATCTTGCAACCTCCATAGTCCGAGTCTGAATAAGCAGTAAAGTCGAAAGTATCATCCTTGGGGTACCACAACCCGATGTCTGGATTTCCCCTCAAATACTGTAGAATTCTCTTGACTGCAGCTAGGTGAGTGACTCGTGGACTTGCTTGATACCTAGCACAAAGACAAACAGCAAACATAATATCAGGGCGAGAAGCCGTTAGATACATCAAAGAACCGATCATGGCACGATAAAGGGTCGGATCAACGGTATCCTCCAATTCATCCGGTGATAAATTGTGACCCACGGGGAGAGGAGTAGAAGGGATTTTTCTGGCAGAAATCTTGAATCGGCTCAAGACGTCGTTCACATACTTAGTCCGATGAATGAAGATTCCGTTAGCAGACTGATGAACCCGCAGCCCTAAAAAGAAATTCATCTCT
Organism: Bidens hawaiensis; assembly: GCF_021521415.1. Taxonomy (NCBI): domain Eukaryota; kingdom Viridiplantae; phylum Streptophyta; class Magnoliopsida; order Asterales; family Asteraceae; genus Bidens; species Bidens hawaiensis. The sequence goes on from NW_027491014.1 coordinate 3,136,931, forward strand.
CCCATTGAACTCATCTCGAACTTTGTTTGCATGGACTTCTCGAACTCCTTACACAATGTGTCGTTTGTAGACCCAAAAATAATATCATCAACATAAATCTGGGCTAGGAGAAGATCATCACCAATATTCTTGTAAAATAAAGTGCAGTCAACAGTTCCACGTTTGAAGCCGTTATCCGTCAAATGGTCGGCGAGCGTGCCATACCAAGCTCTCGGGGCTTGATGAAGACCATATAATGCCTTATTTAAACGGTAAACACGGTCAGGATAATCAGGATCCTCAAAACCTGGTGGTTGTTGGACAAACACTTCTTCGTGTAGTTCACCATTGAGAAAAGCACTCTTAACATCCATTTGGTAGACCTTTATATTCTTGTAAGCTGCATATGCCCTCAAGATTCGAATCGACTCTAATATTGCAACTGGAGCATACACCTATGTATAATCAATACCCTCTTGCTGATGAAAACCTTGCACCACTAGCCGTGCCTTGTTTCTCACAATTACCCCACGATCATCCTTCTTACACTTATATACCCACTTAGTCGGAATTGCCTTCTTGAATCTAGCAGGTTTGTCAATAAGATCCCAAACACCTAAACGAGCAAATTGTTGTAATTCTTCTTGCATAGCTTCTACCCAAGAGGAATCTTGCAGAGCCACACAAGAAGTTGTTGGCTCAACTTGAGATAGAAAACAAGTAAACTTAGCAACATTAGCAATTTCAGATGCGAGTAAGTCAGCATGAACACATAGAGCATTATTGTCACTTAAAGAGGCAATTTGATGTCGTGTCTGAACTCCTACATCAAGGTCTCCAATAATGTTTTCTTGTGGATGATAATTATGAATCCTGAGAGTCGGATTTTCAGACACAGTAACATTTTCAAATAAGTTAGTATAATGTTCTCCTAACTCAGGAGATGAAACATTATTCTCAACTACTGAAGAATTATCATCAGAAGGAGTAGAAGCAGTATCAAGATGAGCAGGAGCTTTGTTTTCAGGTTCTTCAGTTGGAGCAGCAATTGGAGCTTCAACATCATTTGAACTTGCAAATCGTGGAATTTCCAAATGTTCTTCAAAATACGCGCGAACTAAATCTTCATCTGGATGATCAATTGATGGAGTAAATGAATTTAACAGACCATCGTAGTCAAATATCCAGTCGGGACCTTTCCCTTATGGAGGAGTAGTGTACTTCTGACAATCAACATGGTACCACTCTTCGACACAACCAGACATAAAATTGAAAACTCGTTTCTTAGGTGACGCATACCCTAAGAAATAACCCTCAATGGCTTTCTCTTCAAATTTACCCGCATCCCTCTTCAGCATAGTACAAGGACACCCAAAGGTTCCAAATACTTTAAGTTAGGCTTACGATTATTCAATAATTCATAACTGGTCTTCTTAAATCGTTTAACAGTTAGAACTCGATTGAGTGTATAACAAGCTGAATTCACTGCCTCATTCCAAAATTGAACGGGAAGCTTAGAATCAGCAAGCATAGTTCTTGCAGCTTCAATCAGGGTTCTATTCTTTCGTTCAACAACGCCATTTTCTTGAGGTACATAAGGTGCACTATATTCACGGTGGATTCCCTTTTGGATACAAAAGAAATCCAACATAGTGTTTATGAATTCAGTTCCATTATCACTTCGAATCCTCCTCACCTTTTGTTTGTAAAGTGATTCGATTTTAGTAATAAGGTTTTGTACCAAAACAGGCGTTTGATCTTTCGAGCTCATAAATAATACCCACGAGTATCTCGAATAATCATCAGTCACAACAAGACAATACCAGTCTCCAGAAATACTCGCACGATTCACTGGACCGAACAAATCCATATGAAGTCTTTCTAACGGAGTATCAATGGAATTGAATACCTTAGGTGGGTGCGATTTCTTCTTTTGTTTGCCCTTCTTACAAGCAACACAATGATCTGATAACTTAAAATTTTTCAACGACACCCCCTCAACCAAATCGTTCGCCATTAAATAATTCATCTTTCTAACGTGTATGTGACCCATTCTTCGATGCCAAAGTACTGAGTCTTTCTCTGTTGCTTTCGAGACAAAACACGTTTCGATCGATGTTGACACAATAGAGCTCATATTCAAGACATAAATATCATTTGATCGTGGTGATCTCATGACAACCATGTCCTCGGGAATCACGTATCCTGGTTTCAGAATAAGACACTCTTTATCAGTAAAAACGGTAGTGTATTTCTTATCACAAATCTGTGACACACTCAATAAGTTATGATCAACTTTATCACAATAATTTACTTTCTTAAATGTAATCTTCCCATTCGACACTTCACCTTCTTGTGTGATCATACCCCCAGAATTCCCAGCAAACGCCACATAACCCCCTTGAATATTTCTCACATTTGATAAGAGGTTGAGATTTCCAGTAATATGGCGAGAACATCCGCTGTCCATAATCCAGTTTTCACCAGGAATGGTCTTGGATGAACCCTACACACAAACAAAAGTGATCAGTTCAAAAAGGCAGCCCAGGCCTCGGTCTTGGGCACCTCTTGATTTTCTTGGGAAAAATTAACTTTACATGCATTCATTTGTTGTTCAGCAACTTGTGAATAAGTTGCAGGTTTCTTTGACTTTCGTCTTAGATACGCTGCCTGAACCACATTTGAATTTTCATGCTTACACAAAGGAGCAGTTGGAATAAACTTGGATTTAACTTGACCATGAGTCTCATTAACATGAACCACCTTACGAGGATTCACATTAGAGAACATAATATGAGTATCATCAGCATACGACACAGGTCGTTTCAGAATCTTCTTTACCACAGGAATCGGATTGGAATGGTCCTTGATAAAAGGATGAAGATTCTGCTGATACTTCTGACTACAATCCCTCACAACATGACCAAGTTGACCGCATAAGAAACAACTTCGCATGTCTACACGATGTTGTTGTGAGATATTTGGAATGAATGATGCAGAAGGTTGATGACGACTCACATTCTTAGTCATGCTCTTAGCAAACTCATCAGATAATTCAGATTTCTTCTTTAGGTAAAAATCTAAATTAGAACAGTTCGAAAAACTTTTTAGTGTATCTGTCCCAGTTGACTTCACAAAGTTAATTTTCTTAGCTTGTTTTAAAAATTGTTTTGCCTTAGTCAATGGATCAGATTGAACTGATGTTTTTGCTTGAGCATACACACATTCAAGTTCTTGAATTTTTGAAGTTTCATTGACAAAAACACTCTCAATAAGTTCAGGTTTGATAATACTTATTGGAATATCTTTTTCAGTGAACATTGTATCCATTCCTTTTTAACTTAAAAACTCTAGCAGCAGATGGCTTAGATCTAGAAGGATTAATTAAACGCATTAAATCCTCATCAGAAATTTTCGGTTTTTCTGACTTCTTTGCATTAAAAACTCTAGCAGCAGATGGTTACTGATCAACTCTTAACAAAGTTAAGACTGATCAGCAACGAAGTACCTTAACGAATGAGGTGAGTGTTTTAGCGAATCAAAAGTCAACTTAACAAGTCAACTTAACGAATCACAAAAGATTTGTTAGTGAATTAGACAGTAATCAGTAATGAATCGCCAAAATAAACTTAGCGAATCACTAAGGAATGCGTAGCGAATCAGCTACAGTGGATTAGCGAATCACACTATAGCGAATCAGGTTGTTACAACCATTTGTAACAAACTCTGACACCTTATTCCACGTGGCAAAGGTTGTTAGGACACAAATTCCAAGAACACGTGTCACACGAATCGGTTAATCTAGATAGCGAACTAGATTACGCGAATCATTAACTCACACGAATTGGTTAACGAACTGGGTAACGAAGTAACATAGTTGATAACGAATCACCGTGACACATATAGTGAATCACCAGGAAGAAGATAACGAATCAAGTTCATCTTCAAATCTTCAAACAATTTTTCCAGAAATTTTGAAGATCAAACCCAGAAATACCAAATTTGTAATACTCTTTCAAATCTTAACCAAATCGTACAAGTAACCTATCAATCTTCTCGTAATCAAATTACGAATCCAATACACATCATCTCGTAACCGATTAACATCAATAGCCAAACCAATTTTGACCAAAACACAACCCTGTTTCGGACTTAAACCGAAATCAATACCAAACAACACAAATCCAAACCACACCTCAATTCCTCTTATCCGAACCTCTACAATACCTTAACCAACACGAATTCAATCCAATTCGTCCATAATTCAACCAATTCAAACCAAATTTGATTCAAAAACTTTAAAACAGAAAAAAATAATAAAACGATAACAATTAAACACTGAATCAAGTATAACGAGCACCGAAGGCTCTGATACCACTTGTTGAAACCTCGGTATCAATAACAATTACCACTAACAGATCTCAGATCTGCGTCTATACTATTATCAATACGTTTACGGATCTAACTCTTAATTAACATCGATTCAGTGTTCTTTAGTATGTATATGTATTATCAATATGTTATTCGTATAATATTAGGTGAAGCTTTGAGAGAGATCTGGAATACATGTTAATTAGCTCCAAAACTTACATTAAAAGTGAACAGGGTTCACTATATATAGAGAGTAATCTGGTTCGCTAACATCCCCTAGCGAACCAGCTTCCCCTTCGTTACATAAATAATCATAGCGAAGCACCCCCTGATTCGTTAACATTTCTAACGAACCAGGAGGGTATACATTACTTGGCTAGTTCGCTAACATCCCCTAGCGAACTAGCCTTTAACTTAGCGAACTGGTTAATAAATAAACTATTTATTACAATAAACATAAACAAAACGTTAACGTTAAATACAAAGACTCTAGACGCAAAACCGTGCACTAACACAACTGTCACTGAGGTTGACTCGCCTCGTCCCAAGTCCAAATCGTATGAAAGAATTGGCGCATCTGTTTTCTCATACGCTTTACATATCGCTCTCTTTGTGTCAACCCAAAACTCGCTCTGTAACATTAGGTCAAAGTCAAACATATGAATCATTTCCAAAATTGCTCGGTTTTGCACAATGTATCTATTTTCAAAAGCACAAGAATAATAATTTGCTTGCCACTATAAGCAAAATATGTTAGCTTGAAATTTTATTACTCATACGATATTAGAGCTTTTAAAAGCTCGAATCGAGCCAAGCTAAAAATAAGCTTGTTGTATACAAAGCAAAAGAAGAACGGGGTTGTCCTTTTTTGGATTTTTCACGTGTTAAGGTGGTTTTAAATTTATTTTTGTCCGTATAAATAAAATAAATATTTTTCATCTTGTAACTTATGCATGCTTTATAAAAAATAAGTAAAGTGAATATTGTTGTGATTCTATTTCATATAACCGGAGACGATAAGATATTTTAATGGGAAAATTCTTAAAATAGCCTTATTTTAAAAATAGATTCTAATTTTGTCCTTCAAACTTAATAATTTCAAAAATGGCCCTCTCTAACTCATATTTGATCATGTGTTAGGAAATTTCACACGTTTTTGACGACATGTTAGCATAACACGTCGTCAAAGACGCGTTAGATTTCCTAACACATGGTTAAAGACACTAACATGTCGTCAAAGACGCGTTACATTTCCTAACACATGGTTAGAGATGAGTTAGGCCTCTAAACACGTAGTCAAAGATATATTAGCACCAAACGTATAGTCAAAGATATGTTGGCTTTTTGTTTTTTTTAATATTATATTTTTTAACTAGTTTTACTTATATTTGTTTTTCTTTTATAACTTTTAATATATAAAAGTTTTATATTATTTTGAATGTACCAACGAGACATGCTTACTTTTACCTACTGACCAGCATAAACTTACTCAAACTCGAGCCGTGCCAAATCAATATCGAAATGTTTAATAAAATTTGACCCCGCTCGGTTTTAAATAAAATTTATGTCGGTCCGTAGATAAAAGTAAGCATTTCTCGTCGGTATATTCAAAATAATAAAAAAATTTATATATTAAAAGTTGTAAAAGAAAAACAAATATAAGTAAAACTAGTTATAAAAATATAATATTAAAAAACAAATAAAAAGCTAACATATCTTTGACTATGTGCTTGATGGTAACATATATTTGATTACGTATTTGGAGGCCTAACTCATCTTTGATCATGTGTTAGGAAATCTAACGTGTCTTTGACGACGTGTTATGCTAACATGTTGTCAAAGACGTGTTAGATTTCCTAACACATGGTCAAATATGAATTAAAGAGGGCCATTTTTAGAATTATTAAGTCTAGAAGATAAAACCAGAAACTATTTCCAAAATAAGGCTATTTTGAAAATTTTCTCCATTTTAACCTTATAGCTCGGCTAATACATGTTTTATAAAAAATAAATAAAGTAAATATTGTTAGTGATTCTACTCATATATATAATTTTGATTTTTGTTTACACATGTCAGATTTTTGTTTTTATTTTTTTATAAATCTCACTTTCTATTTTTTCTTTTCATTTGCATTTACACTATTAAATATCACTTAACCTTAAATTTATAAAATTATATATAACTCATACAACTTTTATAAAGGGAAACCATGAAATCACTTGATCATTTGCATTTGCCTTTAGATGAAAAGAAAAACGTTGCTCATGGGTGAATGTTTTGGAACCGTGCCATTTTTTTTGCCATTCAAATTAATTGTATAAGAGCGAACTAATCGTATAAAAGCATGTGTGATATCCATAATCCAGGCGATGTGAATGTACTCACATTTTCACGTAGGTGTCACGTAGACATATGTGAACTTACTAAAATTGTGTAAGGTATTATGAACATGAGCTGGAAGGAGATGGTGGCGTGTAATATTCTGGTTGGTGAAGAATCATGCCCATTCATGGGGGCATTACACACAACCTAACACGGATAATCGGAAGGGCAAGATCAATGAAAATGGCCTGAAGATGCATATGGTGTTTCTACGGATTCATGACAAGACAAATTTTATTTAGTGTCTATGAGTCATTGGTTTTATATGTCATGTCATGGAACCAACATATTCTCATGGAAAGTTTAGAAGGGCCGTCACCCAACTCTTGAGGCTCTATTTAGACTCGATATCTAGGTTGATTCAATAGTTTGTCCGTCTATATGGAAGGGGTGAGGAATCGACTTGCCATGTTTATAGCATCACGTGTTGAGGCGACCCTAGTGTGACAACACATTGTAATGTGTTGTGGTATTTCTTAAATTTTTACATTGTAAGTCCAGGAACTCTTAAGCATCTATAAAATATCAGCCATAGTTCAGCATAAGCAAAGATTATTATAGTGGAATGTTGCAGTGCACTTGGAGGGCGAAAAATGAATTACTTTTCTTTAACAAACCGATAATGGTTAACAAATTGATAAAATACGTTAAATCATTGGCTTTCCTTTATATAAAAAACGGCTCCCTATTGAAACCATTAAATTTGATTGATTTTTGTAATTTTATACAATAATCTCATTTTCGTTTTCTAGTTTCTTGCTAGTTGGCTTTATCTAGTGAAAAACGATATTAAAAAAAATCAAGTTCACACACACATCCACCGCCTCATATGTTCTTTACATGAGGTTGAGTCATCTCCTGGCTAGGTGACGTCAACATGGCACAACACATCTTACTGTTTTTTTCAATAAAAAATGAATAAATGTTTCATTTTCTCCGTAACAAATATCATGTGGTTTTCAACTAAAGTTAATTTTTTTTTATCATTTAGACATAAGACGATAAAATAAATATTTGTAACCTTCTAACTCAGTAACTTGTATATGTGTTATAATAAATAAATAAATAAATAAATGGCGTGATTCTATTTCATATGCATATATTTATTTCGGGTACACTATGAAATTCTCTTTTCATAAATCTCACCTTATAATTTTGAAATTAATAACCTAATGGTTTCTATGGTAGAGGTGGTAATTTTGACCCAAAGTCTTTAATATAGGCCATTTTGGGTTATTTTAAAATTATTATGGGTGGTTTTGGGTAAAATATTTAAGTCAAGGTGATGGTTCAAAACGGGTTATAAAATCAAAGCTTGCGGGTCATACGGGTCGGATTGGTTTAGGAACAATCAAACACCAACGATCAATTTCAAGCATACACTTGGTATTACACCATTGATCAAATTTGAGAAGAAAGAAGAAGCATCAGTTCATCTTTGTCACTGCCATTTTCCCCTTTTCTCTCGATTTCAAGCACATGCTTAGGTCATAACCCATTTTCACCCGCACATGTTTGCGCCATAACCCGTTTTGACTGGCAAATGTTTAGACAATAACCCGTTTTGACCTGCACCAAATATGACCCGTACACGTTTGATCCGCACCCATTTTAACCTGCAGCCATTTTGACCCGTGACCCGACCCAACCCACCCATTTTGCTAGGTGTAGTTTCTATGGGATGTGAATATTTCACCTTTAATCTAATATAATTTTTATTAAAAACTTTGTAAAAAAATAACACCATTAATCCGTAAATTAAACAGTGGCTAACCTTTTCCGTCAAAAAGTAAAGCTGTAATTTTTTTTAACGATCAACAAACAATGACTTGCCTAGGTACTTTGTACGAGGTAACCCAATGGCAAAAGATCACCGCTAGCTAGCCTAGTCCCGACGTACGTAGCCTAAGCGCACTAAATTATCTCCAGTTCTGAGGAAAACTCACCCGTCCAGAGGCCACTGGTGCATGATGGTAAAACCGAGCATCCTCAGGATCACACACAAAATCACAAATATCATTGTCGTTTTCATTGAGCTACCATACCCCTTTAAAATATTGTAAGTGAGAATCAAAATTGGGTCTCAAGTAAAAAACTCCACAACAATAGAAGTTGTAGTAAAGTTTTAATTAATTCATAATTATATTTCATTTGCGATTTTAAAACTTATATCTGAATATTTAATTATTTAGTTTTGTTTTCTTTTTTACAACAGTTATTTACTTTCCGTATGGTTTGTAAACAAGTTCTAATACGAGTCCACTTTTTGATGGGGAATGGGAGTAGTAATTAATGCTGCGGACTTCCTAGCGAAAGCTAGTAGTAATGTTTAGATTTTTTTTTTTAATAAATACATCATTTGAAACATTTAAATCTACACATATATGTTTTTTATTTAACGGTATTTAAACGGATATGATTTTTTTTCTAACGTTATTTATCTAACTCCGATTGTCTAATAGGGGTCCGTATATAAGGTGTATATTATTTCGAAGACACACACCAAGTGAGTGTCGATGCTAAATGGAAACTTACAAAACACCGATTGTCTGGACAAACAGTTTACCGTAACTGCCTAGACAAACAGTTTACCGTTTTTATATGTCCAACCCCTATAAGTTATTGAGAAGAGATTGCATGTTTTTTTATTGAATGTGCTATTTTGATTTGTGGCAAGTTACCAATATTTTTTATTTGTTTACTAGTAGATCAACAAAAATAGTTATCATTGATGAATTAAGCACTTTGTGATATGTCAACGAAAAATATATTGTAGATCTATTGGTGATATTATCACCAATTAGCTTCGGATAATATCCATCTACTAAATAATAAACAATGATTGTTCTACATAGTATGATCATCAGCTTACCACCTCAAATATGTTTCATCCTCAGATGGTCGGACCTTAGTCGTGACCCGACATCAAAGGGAGACAACCCAAATTTATGATTGTCCCTATCGCTCACTTCTCGCTCGACGCTCGCTTGAAAAAGTTCGGGCTTGAAAAATGCTTGATCAATTTTGTACTCGGTTGTTAACGAGCCGTTTGACTTTGTTAAGTTTGTGACTAGTCAAACATAAGCAAAAGCCCACTCAGTTTCACTCGGCTCGTGAATAACCCTAGGGTGATAATGGTTAACCTCAAATGTATTCATAATTATATCACATTTGCCACAAAATATAATTATTTGATTTTCTTTTTCTTTCTTTTTTTAAGAACAACACGATAAGGTTGAAAGTTTAATTATTCAGTTTCCGTACCTTTGTAAACAAGGTCAAATTTTAGTTCAACTAGTTTTAGAAGCCGTGTCACAAACGGGATAATTCAAATATAAAATTATAAGTAAAATAAAAAATTACATAGCATGTATGAAAAAAATGTATTACATGTATGCTTGTATCTATACAATGTGTACATAAATTGATTTTATTTATATCACAAAATGATTTTTTAAAATAAACTTAATAAAAAAATGCCCGTGCAAAATCGTACCCGATGATGCTTCTTTCCATTAAAAAATTCATTCTCGGTGTCATATATGTATAATTGAAAAAATTTTGGTTATGAACCAATTTCGAAAATAATACTTCTCATACGATTGTAGTTCTAACCATTCAGCCTAAATACAAAAGAGACGTTACATTTATTGATATATTTATCAATTTACCACCCATCAAAGGAAAGTAGGATATTAAATTGTAGCAATGGATGTTTTTCAAGAACTATGTTTTTCTGAGCTACACCATAAAAACAATTTTGATAAATTTCAGGGGCTTCTCGACTTTGTCATAATGACAACATAAAAAGTAACATGTTTACCCATTTAATTTTGTAAATATTTTGTTTCATTTGAGCATAGTTTTGCATGACATGCTTCCCATACAACGTTCTGATCACTATTGAAGGAAAAATTAATGTTGACATAAATATTTCAAATTTGATAAAAGTTAGAAGCATTGATAGGCATGGGGTGGCATGTCGAAAGTGTTCGCAATCTTTTCTTAAATTTTAATAGTTCAGGGAAAAATAGTCAATTTGCCAAATCCTGAACCTTTTGATTATTTCAAAAAATGCCCTTAAAATAAACTTGAAAGCCGAATCATGTTTAAAATTATAACTTTCATACTTTTGACATTTTAAAGTTAACACTTTGAACTCATAACAAATTTGACGATAAATATATTTTGCATTCTCAAACTTTTAAAAATACTCAAAAAATTTCATTTTTGATCCTTAACAAATTTTGACCTAAATGTAGTTAACTTGTATCAAACATTTACCAACTTTTGATCCATAAAATCAAATTTAACTTTCCCAAAAACCCGAAACAATTTTTATTTGAGAAACATGATTTGTTGTTGATTTTTGGAATTCACCGAGTATTTTAAAATATATAGTAAAATAATATGTTAATATTTATATTATAAAAATATATAGATATTATATAAATATAGTGTAAAAGGAAAATGAATAATTATTAATTTATTACTTATATTAGGGTATATTAGTTTTGGAGAGAAAAAATTATAAGAATTAACTAAAACATGATAAGTGTCCTTATTTATTTTAATGATTACTTTTATGGGAAATGATGGTAGTATTAATGCTAGACTTCCTAGTGAGACGTTTTCATCTGCCGCAAATATACAGTGTATAACTTTATGTCACATCAGCCAAAAAGTTAAACTATACGGTGCATATACAAGTAAACGTAACGTATACACACAGCGTTTATATGCTACATATACTTGTATACGTAGCGTATGCAAAACCCTGCCCATGCGTATAGTCAGTGATGGATCTAGTATTTTTTTTCTATGGGTTCACCTTTTTTCGATTATTGGATATTTCACAACCAAATGTTAAAATTTTTGGGTCAGGTCGGAGTGGGGGACATTTTGGCTGTGTTTATATAAAGAAGACCAAACGAAGAAAATACAAAAATTGATTTAAAGAAAACAAATGGTCAAATGAAGACCTAAATGACAACAAATTGTATGACTTGATATTTAGTGAACTTGCTAACTTGCCGATCTCACCACATATGCCATGGGCGAGGCTCTTAAAACAAACTAAGAACACCTGAAAACTAAAAAATGCAATGCATTTACACTTCGTATTAGAACCTAGAAGGTAAAACTAGTTTTCATTAGCAACTAATTATAACCACACATACTTTTAACCTGTTAACATCATAAAACTTATATAGATTTATATTACTACAAAAGTACTAAATGATGCAAAAATACAGGTAACAGACAAGTGGATCCAAATCCCTTGTGACGTTCAGTTCAGTTGCAATTGTAACATTAGAGCACTAGGTTAGAAACACGTGTGATACACGGGTTAGATAAATAATATATTTATTTTGATTAATGAATATAAAGATGTATTATAAAGTAAAAAAAAACTACAAATCATAGAAAATGAAAAAAAAAATACGTAATAGAGTTATCATAAATCTCTAAAGATTTTTTTATATACAAATGCTCCTTAATATGTATTGATATACACAAAAAAAATAATAGCAAATAATTATATCAAGAAATCATGTAAATACGTATTCTCTGAACATATAGAATCCTAGTTATTCTAGCACCATAAAAATGGTCATAATATATCAAAACACAAAACTTTCAAAGCTTTAGTAAATACATAAATATGCAACCTATTTTGAAATTTGTAACAATGTCGGTTACATTGTTATTAATGATGAATTTAATTTTCCAAATTAACTTATTTAATTTACTTCATTTAATTATACAAGTTGAATTTCAAAGAATAAACAAATAGTGCCAAATGGCACAAATATGGGCCAAAAAAGTGCCACTTGACACAAATAGATTTTTATTTATTAGTATAAAGATTCCCATCCCATTCTCTACTTTATATCAGGGATGAGCAAAAATCGGTACGGTATCGATTGGTACCGGTATCGAAATCGGTATCGATTTGGTATCGTCGGTACCAAGGTTTTGAGTTTTCGGGACCGGTACGGTACCGGTATTTCCCGAATTTTACCTTAAATACTGATACCGTCCCGGTACCAAACCGAATATTTCGGTACCGGTACCAAGATTTGGCGATTTTCGGGATCGGTATTTTCGGTACCGGTACCGAGCTTATCCCTACCCTATATTCATATATATCATTTAATTACATTAAAAATCACTGTTTTTTCTCTCTCCTGTTTAATTAAATAATACTTTTTATACCTTTATCATTATCTTTTTCTTTTCTTCACTCACAACCACTTTTTGAAAATATTAAAAAATTTTACGGTATGAACAGTGAAACCTCAAATTTAACTTTCCTCTATAAATTTTCTCTCTCCTCTACTCACAACCACTCTTAACCATACCATATAATTTACAAATTCCCATCACATAATTTTAAAGAACAGACTGTGAATGCTCTTGGTGGTAAAATGAGGCAATATAAAGTTATTGCTTAGTGCTTACATGTGATATGAGCTGCAATAACTTGCACATACAAAGAAGCATACCAGAAACAAATTCCATTTAAATTAATACACCATCAAATGTGGAATCAATGACAAAACAAATAGCTAAACAAAACCAACTTAAAGTATTGAAAACAAATTGGTAGTAATGCAAACAAAGCAATATTAAGTTGTTAAAAAGAAAAAAATAAGACAATGATTCATTATTGGTTGCTGAAATATAAGCATTCATCTAGTCTAAGCATATCGAAAGTGAAATTGATCAGATTCTACGAAAAATCACCTAAAAATTAGTAATTTGTGAGATATAAACTTCATGGATTGTTTTTCAAAAGGGTTCTGTGTTGGCAGCTTTGAAGCCCTAACCTGGTAGCGATGGTTTGTTTTCTAAACATAAATAAGTTTTAAAGAAAGGAAGAAAAATTATGAAGAAAATCGGGTCTATTAAGACTCGAAAGCATGACCTATTGATCTAAGACTACCCACTGTCCCATCCCAACCCAACCCAACCCAACCCAACCCAACCCAACCCTTCAATTAAAAACTAATTTCTTCCTCTTTCACCTACACAACCCAACCCAATCTAAAATTTCACTCACATTCACAACCCAACCTAACCTAATATTTTATTAACTAAATAAGATTTATCACTATTATTTATTATTTTAAAAAAATTAATACGTTTAAAAATAAAAATTAACCAAGAGGAGACACCTCTTCTATACAGCTTAGTTTTCGGTGAAGGAGTAGTAGATGATGCAACGTCGGTTGTACTCTTCAATGCGGTTCAGAAAATTGATGCAGATACACTTAATGTCCAGACAACTCTTCGGATCTTTCTAGATTTTTTATATCTATTCAGTACAAGCATAGTTCTTGGCATTGCAGTTAGTTCAATTTCTTGTTCTTTTAATTCAATGTAAAACTCATAAAATATCCATATGAAACACTTTGGGCTCCACTTGTTTGATTTTAAACTTCTTGAGGATCTCAAAATTTTGTTATAATCGTGTGTAACCAACAATCTATATGACTTGTTTTCTGTAGGCTGGCTTTGTGACAGCATTTATTCTTAGAGGCATGTCCTTTGGCAGGTTAACACTCATAATTGCACAGTGGTTAATTACACCTGTAAGTTTTCCATTCTATAAGGCCTTGTTCTTGAGTTTTTTTAAAGGAGGGAAAGGAAAGGAAAACTAAGGATAGTTAAAAAATGGGTGTTCTTGAGTTTTTTAAGGATGGAAAGGAAATGAGTAGGAGAAGTTAGGAGGGATTAAATTGATGTATTTTCCCAATAACTTATCCTCTCACAAATGGGCGGATAACTAAGGATAAAAAACCAAATTACAATATTACCAACTAATCTTTTCATCTTCTTCATTACTTCAACCCATTTTCTCCTTCTTTCTCTAACGCCTTTGATTCTATCAAAATCGCTGCCTTCAAAATCGCTGCTATCAAAATCAAAGGCTCCAGGTTTGTATTCATCTTATTCTTCATTATTGCTAGATTTCTATCGTAAACAAATAATTTCATATGTTTGACCCTTTGCAACATTCGGACTTTGATATTTTAATAAGTGAACTGCATCAGAGGTTGTAAATATATATCTCCTTTGACTTTCTACGATCCTTTAGTTGAATAGCATCATTAGGTTATTTTTATATGTTATAAAGATAAACCAATAGAGGTGTGTGTACAGCGAAACATGTGATTGCATCTCAAATAGTCTTTGACTTTTCAACACATTATCACAAACAAACCTAACAGAGATACATGCTATCATTTTGTATGTGATGGGTTAAGCTTGTTATAAGTATTATAAGTAGCTAATAATGGTTTTTTATGTACTTGTATTATAATGGTTTACATAGAAATATGCTATACTGAAACATGTTTTGATCTTGTTTTTATAATGGACGATAACCTATTTCTTGCGGTGAGACGACACCATTTAGCTGTCGTTCATTTGGATTGTCTAGTGGTAGCTCTTATAGCACATCATACACATCGCAGTGAAAATCATGTTAGGGGAGAAGAGATGTTACATCGACGACGAGTACGTGAAGAGATGTTGCATGAACTTGCAATAAGTGGAAAATGCTGACAAATAATTCGTATGAGTGAGAATGCATTTATGATATTATGTCAAAAGTTAGAAAGTGATGGTGGTCTCCGATCAACTCAACGTATGACTATTGAAGAACAAGTTGCAAGATTTTTGCATATAATTGGAAATGACTTTAGAAATCGTTTCGTCTCTTGGTTTTATTATCGATCTGGGTCAGCAACAAGCGTGCATTTTCATAGAGTCTTAAAAGCAATTATATCATTAGAAGACCAGTATCTTATTCAACCTATCGGTGATACTGTGCAAAAACAAATTCAAGAGAAAAGAAGATTTTATCCATTTTTTAAGGATTGTATAGGAGCAATTGATGGAACACATATTCGTGTGAAAGTACCTAGTAAAGATGCTCTGAGATATCGAGGTCGGAAAGGATATTCAAATATCAATGTATTAGCTTCTTGCACATTCGATTTGAAGTTCACATATGTTTTAAGTGGCTGGGAAGGCACAACGTCTGATTCAAGAGTCTTAAAAGATGCAATTACTAGGGAAGATAAATTAAATACTCCAGATGGTAAATTTTATTTAGTGGATGGCGGTCTACCACTCAAAAGTACACTCATAGTACCTTATGGAGGTGTTAGGTACCATTTGAAGGAATACTCAAAACGTGCACCTCAGAATCCAAGAGAATTGTTTAACCTTTGACATGCATCATTAAGAAACTCTATTGAAAGGGCGTTTGGTGTTTTAAAGAGAAGATTTCCAATAATTAGAAGTACAACCGAGCCGTTCTACTCATGTGAAACACAATCACATTTATTTTTGGCTTGTTGCATTCTTCACAATTATCTACTTGAAGTTGATCGTGATCGAGAAGTTGAAGATGAAGTTGCACAAGAGGTGTTAAATGCCACACAAGATGTAGAGGATCATGCTCCAAACGCCAGATGATAGAGGGGAACAAATAAGAGAGTCTATAGCAAATGAAATGTGGAGTCAATATTTGTCGCATTCAAACAATGAAATTAACATGTTTAATTAATTATAAGCTATTTTGGAGTTTTTGGAACTTGAAATTTGTTAATCATAGATATTGTTGGGCCTTTGGAAACTCACTGTTATTCAGTTTCTTTATGAAAATGTTAGTGATAATTCAGTTCTTTATGAGATTTTTATATTTGGCTATTATTAGTATGGAGCAAAATTGTTGCAGGGATTACACTAATGACAGAAATGGTAATGGGTATTATTAGCATATGGATTTGCTAGTTGTATACTTTAGCATATATTTGTTTCTTATAATGAGTGTTTATGTTAGACATTTTATTAATAATACATATTTGTGAATAAAACTCTCATATGTTTGTGCAGAAATTAGCCATGAGCAAAAAAGATGGAACGTCCACAAGATTTCATGGACCACTCCAATGGACACCACATTTTTACAGAGGAAGAAGTCTGGGAATAATTGATCAAGGTAGACCTTGCATATAGTTGGACATTAATTTTTTTTAATTAACCTTTATCTGTAATTTTTATGATTTTGTAAACAGGAGAGTCCCGGAGCTGCAAAATGGAGGGATAAACCAATTCTTCATTACCACGAGATGCTAGAGTTGTTTGCCAAAGATAGAGCTGCAGGTTCTAGAGCAGAAACTGCAAAAGAGAGAAACAAGAGACTGAAAGAAAATGATCATACACCGGAAACAATTGATGAGATTGATCAAATGGTGGAAACCAACGATATTACCTTGGAGAATATCACTAGTGCAGACGATATTCATGTTGTATCAGAGACACCTAATTCGCAAGCCAAGTATCCAAGTTTTTCGAAGAGTAAGAAAAGAAAACTTGAGAAGGATGATGAATTTACAACAACACTTATGAGTTCAATTAACAATGTTGCTGATGCTATTGGTAAAAGCACAAAGGTATTCAATCAAATTTTAATATTACTTTTTTTTTCTAAAATTTATATATTTATCTTCACATGATTTCGTTGCCTAATACATGTTGTTTGTTACTATTTTACGATTTATGCAAGGTAATGGAAGGTTCTCGTGCACGTGTTTACTCAGAGGAGGAAACCTACAAAGAGTTGGAGATTATGGGCATAGTGTCAGAGGGGGAAATCTTCGATGCATATCTTTTTTTGGTTGAGCGTCCGGAAAAAGCACAGGCTCTTTTTGGTTGTCCTCTTAACAAGCGGGTGAATATATTACGTAGAATGATGGGAGCATGAGAATGAGATTTGAAACTTGTTTTGAAACTTTTGATTAAACATGTTTTTTTTTTGGAAACTGAATTGAACTTTTTTGGCATGTTGCATTTCTTGTTAAAACTAGTTGGTTATTTTTTGGAGACGTTATTGCTTATTAAAAAGTGTGTGTTTGTTTTTTTAATTCAATTTGAATGAGGCTTAAAATTGTAAAAGTGTTATTTTCCTTTTCTTTCCATCCAACTTAAGAACATAGTTATCCTTTCCTTTCCTCTAATTTCCTTCCAACTCAAGAACACACCTAATTAAAAATTTTTTCCTTCCCTTCCCTTCCCTTCCCTTTCTTATCCTTCCATCTCCTTTCCTTTTCTTTCCTTGGTTAAAAAACTCAAGAACAAGGCGTAAGAGCGTTCGTAACCCTATATCCATATATATCATATAATTACACTAAAAAACACTGTATTTTCTCTCTCCCGTTTAATTAAATAATATTTTTTTATACCTTTATCATCATATTTTCTCTCTCTTTCACTCACAACTACTTTATGAAAATATTAAAAAATTATACAGTATTTACAGTAAAACCTCAAATTTAACTTTCTCATATAAATTTTCTCTCTCCTCTACTCACAACCACACCATATAATTTGCAAATCCCTCTTACATAATTTTAGGGAACGGATTGAGAATGCTCTAACAGTACAAAAACAATTTTCAAACCAAAGTCTCAAGATATAACTAAATCATTATTACATATAACTAACATTTTAATTAATATAAGAACATCACATAAAATTCACATGAGGAAGTAATCTTATTTATTTAATCAATAAACAATCATAACCCTAGCATGACATCCAAACCTTGAAAGACGTTAAAAAACCAATCCACCTGTTCAATGTCCCTCTCAACTTGACCACTTGAATTCATCCAACTTTGATAGACATCTAATTGCTTATTATAACAAAGCGAGCTCATCTTAAAAAAAACTATACACAGATAAGAAACACTAATTCAATATTAACTGTGATGGCTTACTCGCAACCTTATACAGCACACAATGCATGTACTGTTAAACGGTAAGGCATCATCGACTTTCATGGGTGGATAGGTTTGATCTCGTGGGGAGGCTTTGGAGGAGGTCAAGATAGTTAAAAGTATTTTAAGTATGTTATGGTTTACCTGTTATCTATGTTTATCTTTCTAAGTTTGTTTCTCAAATCAGTATTAGTATTTGAATTGAGTTGGGAGTCTTGTAAGGGTCTATATAAACCCATTCAGAATCTTTATTTTTGTGTGTTATATTTCTTTTCAGTTTTAATAATAAAGAAAAGAGTCACTCTTGAGTTTGAGCAGAGATAGGTTCTTGTGTTTGGTTTTCAGTACTTGGTTTCACTTGTCCCACGTTTAACAAGTGGTATCAGAGCCAATCACCGAAGACGTTCGTTCGTATCTGATTCTTTTGATTGAGGTCTAGCCCGTGGGATTATTTTCACGATTGATTGCTTGTTTAAGCGATTGATTTGGCTGTAGGTTAAAAGAATCATTAGGTGAAAAAGAGTTAGACCCGAGAATCATGTCGGAATTCCAAGTCGTAGGAGGTGTGAAGAAATTGAACAATTCGAACTATAACACGTGAAAGACGTGTATGAAGTCTTACCTTCAAGGGCAAGATTTATGAGATATTGTCAATGGAGAAAGCTTCGTGGAACCAAGGAATGATGTGAACGGGGCTATTGGGAAGTGGCGAGTAAAATATGGTAAAGCCTTGTTTTATCTAAAAACAACAATTGAAGAAGAACTTTTAGAACACATCCAAGATTTCGACACGCCAAAACCTTCATGGGATGCATTAGCCGCTTTGTTCTCTAAGAAAAATGACTCAAGGCTTCAACTGTTGGAGAATGAGTTGTTGTCCATCAGTCAAAAAGATCTTACGATACCCTAGTATTTTCACAAAGTAAAAACGTTGTGTCGTGAGATTGGCGAGTTGGATCAACAAGCGAGAATTGGGGATGCTAGAATGAAGCGAATTATTATTCACAGGTTGAAACCCGAGTTTAGAAGTTTTGTTGCAGCCCTGCAGGGATGGGCGAACCAGCCCTCTCTTGGTGAGTTCGAAAATTTGTTGGCAGACCAAGAAGCTTTGGCGAAGCAGATGGAAGGTGCAACGATTGGGTTGTCAAAAGATGTTGACCAAGCCCTATATGCTGAAAAGGGAAGAAACGGTTTTCGAGCAGGCAAGTTCCATAATCGAAAGTATGAAGGAAAACAGAGACCGTGGGTTAAGAAAGATAAAGAGAAAGAAGAAAGAACTGGAGATAAGAATAAAAATGTGGAAAATAAGAAATTTTTTTTCGGTGTTATAAATGTGGACGTAAAGGTCACATAGCGAAGATATGCTCGAAAAATAACCAGGAAGAAGGGAATAATACTCTTGTTGAACAAGATGATGAGTGGGATGAAGAGGCGTACTTCACTAAAATTGCCGATGCTCATGCATATTCGGCAATGGTTCAGCATAAGTCTAACAACCTTGATGATTGGATAGTTGATTCCGGTGTTCAAATCATATGACGGGAGAGAAAGGTATGCTGTCTAATCCCATAGTATATGGTGGTAGCAAGGTTGTCGTTATTGCTGATAATTCTAGGCACTCGATCGCACATATCGGGAATGTAAAGTTTCCAGCCGAGTCAAGCAAAAATGAGCTAACCCTAAAGGATGTGTATCACGTACCCAGGATGAAGAAAAACGTGTTGTCGGTACCTCAACTCACTGATGCGGGCCATTACGTGTTGTTTGGACCCCATGATGTTAGAGAGTTTGATCACTTTGAAACATCAAGTAAACATGTTCTGCAGGAAAAGAGGAAGGAGACGATGTATGTATTGTTAGCAAAATCAGCATATGTTTAAAAGACTCGCAGCAACGAAAACGCTATTTTTGGCACCGACGCCTTGGGCACGTCGGTTTCGATAAGCTTGAAGTTATGAAAGGAGACCGTAAGAGATCTACCGGTTCGTGACGTGCACCCGGATCAAGTACGTGTTGGTTGTCAATTTGGAAAGCGAAATAGCAGCCGTTTGAATCATCAGACTTCAAGACCAGTGCTCCACTCGATATCATTCATACGGATGTCTTCGGAACAGTAAAATGTCACACCCTCAAAATCCACTAACGGAGTTTTACCGTCAGAGGGTGTGAACTAACAGGATCGGAATCATTAGTTATAATCAAACCATAAAAACGTTTAAATGAAAATAAGTGCGGAAGCGTAAAACCATAGAAACCAATGTTGCGTCACGCAGGACGACTTAAAAACCCAATGATAACAGTTTAAAATAAGTTTGCATAATTAAAAGTGTTTCAAGCAATGCATAATCCTAAACCGCGCGCCGGCCTCGGCTACCTGAGAATAACATACTAAAAGTGTCAACACAAGGTTGGTGAGTTCACAAGTTATATAAAAAATAAAGCGATTAGCGTTTGCGTTCAGCGTGTTGCGTTAAGCGTTTTGCGTTACAGCGTTTTGCGTTACTAGATAGTGTTATGTCAATTATATATCTATAGGTAGCTAGCCTATAAAACAAGTATCACTAAGTGTTCGACACCAAAGCTGACTGTTTATCAATTTGCCTCGCCACCAGGTCATCCAGACCATGGTATGTGTTTAGCCAAGATTACACCCGCTCGACATCCAGTCTAGTTTAGCGTTGGGTGGGGTTTGTCAAACCCGGTATTACTACTCAACAGTGACTCGCTATTATCCAAATATTAACCGGTTCGATGTTATGAAGGACTTTTGTTATTGCGTTTGTGCCACTTAGTCTTTACAAGTGATATATAATCTATATTAACAAAATCTTAAATGCGTTTCGGAGTATGTTATCTCCCCCAAGTGAAAAGCGTTTAAAAAGTTTAAAAGGGGAAAGTGAAACTCACTGTTTGCGAAGAAATTCCCAAATTAAATCACCAAGATGCGCGTCACAGAAAAACTCTCTCTAGCGTTCTAAAACAACAAAGAGATTTTTCTAAGTGTCGGAATATTATCGAGTCTCTAGACCCGGCACATAATACCTATGCACATAACATGTTTCGTGTCTCGTTTGTGAATCGTGTGTGACTTTAACAAATGTATTTGTGATACATTACATGTGTAAGCATTATCTACGTGTCACGTATTCATAAAGTACATCACTAGCAATTACTCCCCGTAAGGGCATTTTGGTCAAATCATGACAATTAACTAGCCATTATTCCCCATAAGGGCAATTTGGTCAAATTATGACAATCAATTAGCAATTGTTCCCCGCAAGGGTAATTTGGTCAAAACATAACAATTATATAGCAAGTATCATGTTTCATGCATTTTCACAAAACTCAGCAGCTAGTTTCACCGAGACAGAAATTCTACTTGAAAGATTGTACTATCTCACAGATCACAGCATCACAATTAATTTACCAAAAATCATCACAAAAGCATATATGTCTTAGGTTTCCAGAACATATTTTATTATATTTTTATTCCACATAGGTTTCTCACAATCATCAAATCATTACAGCAAACTCATAACAGTCAAATTCATGCGCAACAGAATGTTATTTGAAATTCCCGTTAAACGAAAAATCCAATAAATGCAAGACCACTTGGGTTAGGTTCCTAACTCAATAAGTCAACTTCCAGAAGTTGAACCAACCCAATTGGTCTCGTAGTTCATGTGATATAACATTTACAAGACAACCTAATAGCAGGTCTAACAGCTCAGCTTTGCACAATGTTTTTGTAAAATCATAAAAGTTAACTTCTACTTGTCCAAAAATTACAAGTTTATATTCTTTAGAAACTAGACTCAACCTAGTTTACTGTAGTACCAATAATCTCAACCAATATTCATCTTTACACCTCGTTACAGTCAATTTAACATCACTAACACATTCTATCCAGAAACTGTTTGCATCCAAACTCAACATATTAACAATCTATGAACTATCATGCATTCATATAACACTCTAGACTCCATAAACACCATCCATGCACATCAATTACACATTACATACATGATTAGGATTTTTGTTTGAACTCAAATCAAAGACACAACAATTTACATGTAACAAGATCCAATCTAGTTATCAAATCATCATCCAAATAACAACAATAATATTAACTATACACACACACAAAATCGGCTGCTAGGGTTTATAATTAACCCAACAAACATCAAAATCAAGTAGTAAGGATGTATAGGATAATCAATTATACCTTCCTAGCACCTAATTCTTCAATCAAGGGCTTGATTTCTTGGTGTATATGTGTGTATGGTGGACGGCAGCCGTGAGGGAGCAAGGGAGAGAGAGACCGATCGGAAGGTGTGGGGGAAAGAAAAGAATAGTTAGGGTTTAGTTAATGATATATTTATAAACATAACAAGTTACACTCAAGTCCCTCCACTTTCAATTGTTGTTTTTCTAACTTAAATAACTAGTTTACATCTTGAGTTAACGTTTATAACCATGTTATCACATAACACATAAGTCTAACACATAATTATCACATAATTATTGTTTTGACGTTTTTCGTTTATTCACCAATCGTTTGCGTTAGCTCGTTTGCGTTTCGGTGCAAATCCCGAAAGACTACACATGTAGTAAGTGTTAAGCGTCATTTAAACCCTAGTTTAAATGTAATGAAGTGTGCGTTATAGATTCAGTGATCTTAAGTTTGAATTGACGAAGTTGAGTTAACGGAGTTAACCTAAAATTGACGATTGTCACATCATTCCCATGTTAAAGAATTTTCGTCCCGAAAATTTGAGTCAAGTCGTGACGAGTGTCTGAAAAAAGTAAGAAAAATTTTCAGTTTGTCATATCATCCCCTAGTAGAAAGAAATTTCGTCCCGAAATTTAATTCATACCTCCGGTGATTTCTGACGGTTTGCCGAGTTTCGCGGTTTTCTGTGTTTGGTTAGCCCTTCAAAAAGGTGAGGATACTTTTTCATCATTTGATCCTCGCGTTCCCACGTGAACTCCGGTCCACGTCTTGAGTTCCAACGAACCTTAACGATTGGAAATTTGCTGTGCTTGAGCGTTTTGGTTTCCCAATCCAAAACCTCGACTGGTTCCTCAATGAAAAGTAACTGTTCATCAACTTGAAGTTCCTCCAAAGGGACTACTTGGGTTTCATCAGATAAGCATTTCTTCAAATTCGATACGTGGAATACATTGTGTACGCCACTGAGTTCCGTAGGTAGGTCCAGTCGGTATGCCACCGGACCAACGCGCTCAGTTATCCGGTAAGGACCAACATATCGTGGGTTGAGTTTGTTTCGCTTACCAAAGCGAACCACACCTTTCCAAGGTGAGACTTTAAGTAACACTTGGTCATTCACTTGAAATTTGAGAGGCTTTCGGCGCTTTTCGGCGTAACTCTTTTGGCGATCTCGTGCTGCTGCCATGCGATTTCGGATTTGAACAATCTTTTCCGAAGTTTCGAGTACCAGTTCTGGACCAGTGATTTGGCTGTCACCCACCTCTGCCCAGCAGAGTGGTGATCGACACTTCCGTCCGTACAGCGCTTCAAACGGCGCTGCTTTAATACTTGCGTGGTAGCTGTTATTATACGAAAACTCTACCAAAGGTAAGTGAGGTTCCCAACTTTTTCCGAAATCCAACACGCATGCACGCAACATATCCTCCAGGGTCTGAATAGTTCGTTCACTTTGCCCATCCGTCTGAGGATGGTATGCTGTGCTCATATCAAGACGGGTGCCTAGTGCGCTTTGCAGCGACTTCCAAAAGTGCGAAGTGAAACGAGAATCTCGATCAGAAATGATTGAGACAGGCACCCCGTGCCTAGACACCACTTCTTTCATGTAAACACGAGTCAGTCTTTCCATTTTGTCCGATTCCTTAATCGCTAAGAAGTGTGCAGACTTAGTCAACCGGTCAACGATCACCCAGATGGTATCGCATCCCGTCGGTGTCTTAGGTAAACCCGTAATAAAATCCATTGAGATGTGTTCCCATTTCCACATTGGGAGTTCCGGTTGTTGCAGTAGAGCACATGGTTTCTGGTATTCTATTTTTACTCTGGCACAAGTCAAGCATTTGCTCACGTAGGTGGCAATGTCGGCTTTCATGTTCGGCCACCAGTAAAGTGCCTTTAATTCATGATACATTTTATCTGAGCCAGGGTGGATAAAATATCGGGACTTGTGTGCCTCGTCCATTACCAGTGTTCTCAACTCTCCGAACCGTGGAACCCAAATCCGGTTCTCAAAATATCGGACCCCGTCCGATCTGGTTTCAAGTTGCTTGTTCATGCCCCGCATGAGTTCCGATGGAAGATTATCATCTTTCAAAGCTTCAAGTTGCGCCTCGCGAATCTGGTCGGGTAAGTTTGCATGAATCGTGAGTTGCAATGCTCGCCCTCGTCTGGGTTTATCTGTTTCTTTTCTACTGAGGGCGTCGGCCACTACATTGGCCTTGCCAGGGTGGTACTTGATGGCACAATCATAATCCTTGAGCAGCTCGACCCAACGACGCTGTCGCATGTTCAGCTCCTTCTGATCGTAGGTATGCTGGAGTCTCTTGTGGTCGGTGTAACTGGTAAACTTGGTACCGTACAAGTAATGCCTCCATATCTTAAGGGCAAACACCACAGCTCCGAGTTCCAAATCTTGGGTCGTGTAGTTCTTCTCGTGAACCCGTAGTTGTCGAGATGCATAAGCTATAACCTTCTCGAGTTGCATCAGCACACAACCGAGACCTTGTATCGATGCGTCACAGTGTACCTCAAAATTTTCCGTTCCCTCGGGGAGGGCTAGAATAGGGGCGCTACAGAGTTTGGTTTTCAACAGTTGAAAAGCGGATTCTTGCGCGTCACCCCAATTGTACTTAGTGCCTTTGTGAGTCAAAGCGGTGAGGGGTTGAGCAATCTTTGAAAATCCCTCGATGAAACGTCGGTAGTAGCCGGCCAGTCCTAGGAATTGCCGCACCTCAGTCGGAGTCTTAGGTGCTTCCCAGTTTTTGATGGCCTCTACCTTATCGGGATCGATATGGATACCATTCTCGTTGAGTACATGTCCTAAAAAGTGAACCTCGCGAAGCCAAAACTCACATTTCGAGAGTTTAGCATACAGTTGTTCCTTCTTCAATAATTCCAGAATTACCCTTATGTGTTCTTCATGGTCAGCTTCGTTCTTGGAGTAGACGAGAATATCATCAATGAAAACAATCACAAACTTGTCGAGGTACGCCGAGCATACTCGATTCATGAGATCCATAAATACGGCTGGTGCGTTGGTTAGTCCAAAAGGCATAACCGAAAACTCGTAGTGACCATACCGTGTTCTGAAAGCCGTCTTTGAAATATCTTCTTCGCGCACTCTTAGTTGATGGTAACCGGATCGCAGATCGATCTTCGAGTAATAACTCGATCCTTGAAGTTGGTCAAACAAATCATCAATTCGGGGTAAAGGATAACGGTTCTTGACCGTCACCTTGTTCAACTCCCGGTAGTCGATACACATACGGAAAGTCCCGTCCTTCTTTTTGACAAATAAGACAGGGGCTCCCCATGGCGATGAGCTAGGTCGGATAAAACCTTTATCCAACAAATCTTGCAACTGAGTGGACAACTCCTGAAGCTCCGCCGGTGCGAGCCGATACGGGGCTCGTGCTATGGGTGCTGCACTGGGTGTCAATTCGATTTGGAATTCGACTTGACGAATAGGAGGGAGTCCAGGCAAATCCTCTGGGAAGACTTCCGGAAAATCTCGCACAACCGGTATGTCTTCAATTCGTTTCTCCTCTGCGGGTTTCTCAACCATCTGCGCCAAAATTGCCGGATGACCCTTTCGTAGGTACTTCTGCGCCTTCATGAGGGTATTGACGCTGGTGGTCGTGCCGCTTCTCTCACCTCGGACCGAAATGATTTCGCCGGAAGGGGTAGTAATTTGAACTATCTTGTCGTGACATATAATCTCCGCTCGGTTCTCGGACAACCAGTCCATGCCGACCACGACATCGAAACTACTAAGCGTAAAAGGAATAAGGTCAATAACAAAGACATGACCTGACAGTTTTAACTTACATCCCGCAAGTACATGAGTCGTTACTATAGTCTTTCCGTCAGCTAATTCAACAGGAAACTTAGCATCTAACGGAGTTGGAGTTAAGTCTAAGGGTTGGCTAAAGGCTTTCGACACAAAACTCCTATCAGCTCCAGTGTCAAACAATACAGAAGCAAAACAATCGTTCACAAGGAACTTACCACTCACCACGTGCGGATCATTGCGGGCTTGACCCGACCCAATCACAAAAGCTCTTCCTTTGCCATTGCTTCCACCATTACTGCCACTTCTATTCCCTCCATTGTTGTCGTTCTGTTTCAGCTTGGGACAATCTTTCCTGAAATGACCTTCCTGCCCACATTCAAAACATCCCTTCGTCGTCATAGGTGGCTTAGGAGCACCCTTTGCCGCAAGGTCTCCTCTACATTCCTTCGCCCGGTGACCCATCTTTCCACATCTTTGACACTTGACACGGTCACACGGGCCAACATGATGATAGTTGCACCTATTGCACTTAGGATATTTCCCAGCATATCCACTCGAACCCTGCCCGCTACCGTTGTTATTGTTGTTGTGACTCTGATTGTTAAAGCTCCGAGTGAATTCGGGCTTACGGTAGTGTTGTTGTGGTGGGAGGTTCGAGGATGAGGATCTGGTGTTGTCAAACCTTCTCTTTCCGCTGCTCGGGTTGCTGTTGCTGTTGTTGTCATTACTCGGGTTGTCACGGGCTTTAGCGGTTGAACCCCTAGGTGGTAACGCACCTTGGGTCACAGCCTGATCCGTCAGTTTGTGAGCTAAACGGATCACTTGTTGAATCGTGGCTGGTCTGGAAGACGTCACCATGCCCTGAATTTGCGGTGCTAACCCATCAATATACATTTCAATCCTCTTACTCGGCGGATCTACCATCAGCGGACACATCACCGCTAACTCGTGAGAACGGGTAGTGTAGGCTTCGATTTCTGAACCCACCATCTTCAATGACCAAAATTCTGACTCTAACTTCGAAATCTCCTCTCTCGGACAGTTTCCTCTCGCATCATGTTTTTGAACTCCTCCCAGTTCATCGCGTTAGCCAGTTCCAATCCAAGAATCTGCACGTTCGAATTCCACCAAGTGAGGGCAGAATCCTCAAGTGTTCCAGCCGCGAATTTGACCCTACTGGTAGGGGGACAATTACACATCTCAAATGCCGTCTCGGCCTTCTCAGCCCAACGCAGGAAGCCTATAGCTCCCTCAGTGCCCTTAAACGAACTGGGCTTGCAGTCAAGGTAATTCTTGAAGGTACATGTTCCACTTGGACCTCCAGCTTGATTCTGAACATGTGCGGCTAAAGCGGCCGCCGCGTGGTCATTCAGCAGAGTTTAGAGTTCTGCTGCAGTCAGGTTGATGTTACCACGTCCGTGTCCAGCGTTTCTTCCATCTAGGTGTTATCATCACTAGATGTCATCATCTGAGGACACCTCTGAGTGTGCCTCCTCCTCAGCCGGTTCTTCCTCCGGTTCTTCTTCGGGTTCCTCCTCGGGATCTTCCTCGGGATCCTCCTCAGGTTCCTCTTCGGGATCTTCTTCGGGTTCCTCTTCAGGCTCTGCCTCAGGTTCTGCCTCAGGCTCTGCCTCAGGTTTGGCTGCGTTCTGAGCAATTTGCATTTGTAAGACATCGCAACGCTCTAAAGCTATCTCGGTTCGAGTCCTTGCTACTTGGAGTTGTTCTTGCAAGTCTATCATCTCGGCTTGCATCTTTCTCATAATCTTCATCTGTTGATCACTAGCCTCTTGCGTTTCCTTCATTGCCGCTGCCATGCGGGAAATCTCCTTTTTAGTCTCGGTTCCGTCTTTTAACAGCTCGGAAACGTTCGCTCTCGTATAGCGCATGTAACCCACGTCACGCTCCAAACATGAAACAACAGCTGCGAGAACTCGCTCTACAGGTTCGGTTATGGGTGGTAGGGTGTTGGGATAAGCAGGGTGGTTCGGGTGGGGTAGCGGGGGAACTTGTTCGCGATAGACCATACGTCTGATCATATTAGGGTACCAATCCCAGCTAACTTCGTTTTCGTACATGCCTCCGGATAAGCGATACCTCTTCGGTGCGGGAGCTTCGAGTTCCGGGACTACACGGGGTGGTGATGCGGTAGGTAACTGCGGTTCCTTCCCGTGAGCATGAGTCATCGGATCAGATGATGATGAGGTAGCGTCGACATCTCTACAGGTAAGCTGTGTATGCGCGCGTATGAGTGAATGAGGTAAGGAGATAAGAAAAACAAAGACTACACAAACATATGCAGTGCGTATCATTATAACTAATGGGTCGTCGCGGTTATAGTCTAGTATGCATGCAGCTTCTAGTTCGCTATAACCAATGGCTTTGATACCAATCTGTCACACCCTCAAAATCCACTAACGGAGTTTTATCGTCAGAGGGTGTGAACTAACAGGATCGGAATCATTAGTTATAATCAAACCATAAAAACGTTTAAATGAAAATAAGTGCGGAAACGTAAAACCATAGAAACCAATGTTGCGTCACGTAGGACGACTTAAAAACCCAATGATAACAGTTAAAAATAAGTTTGTATAATTAAAAGTGTTTCAAGGAATGCATGATCCTAAACCGCACGCCCGCCTCGGCTACCTGAGAATAACTTACTAAAAGTGTCAACACAAGGTTGGTGAGTTCACAAGTTATATAAAAAATAAAGCGATTAGCGTTTGGGTTCAGCGTGTTGCGTTAAGCATTTTGCGTTACAGCGTTTTGCGTTACCAGATAGTGTTATGTCAACTATATATCTATAGGTAGCTAGCCTATAAAACAAGTATCACTAAGTGTTCGACACCGAAGCTGACTGTTTATCAATTTGCCTCGCCACCAGGTCATCCAGACCATGGTATGTGTTTAGCCAAGATTACACCCGCTCGATATTCATCGAGTTTAGCGTTGGGTGGGGTTTGTCAAACCCAGTAGTACTACTCAACAGTGACTTGCTATTATCCAAATATTAACCGGTTCGATGTTATGAAGGACTTTTGTTATTGCGTTTGTGCCACTTAGTCTTTACAAGTGATTATAATCTATATTAACAAAATCTTAAATGCGTTTCGGAGTATGTTATCTCCCCCAAGTGAAAAGCGTTTAAAAAGTTTAAAAGGGGAAAGTGAAACTCACTGTTTGCGAAGAAATTCCCAAATTAAATCACCAAGATGCGCGTCACAGAAAAACTCTCTCTAGCGTTCTAAAACAACAAAGAGATTTTTCTAAGTGTCGGAATATTATCGAGTCTCTAGACCCGGCACATAATACCTATGCACATAACATGTTTCGTGTCTCGTTTGTGAATCGTGTGTGACTTTAACAAATGTATTTGTGATACATTACATGTGTAAGCAATTATCTACGTGTCACGTATTCATAAAGTACATCACTAGCAATTACTCCCCGTAAGGGCATTTTGGTCAAATCATGACAATTAACTAGCCATTATTCCCCATAAGGGCAATTTGGTCAAATTATGACAATCAATTAGCAATTGTTCCCAGCAAGGGTAATTTGGTCAAAACCTAACAATTTTATAGCAAGTATCATGTTTCATGCATTTTCACACAACTCAGCAGCTAGTTTCACCCAGACAGAAATTCTACTTGAAAGATTGTACTATTTAACCGATCATAGCATCTCAATTAATTTACAAAAAATTATCACAGAAGCACATATGTCTTAGGTTTCCAGAACATATTTTATTATATTTTTATTCCACATAGTTTTTTCACAATCATCAAATCATTACAGTAAACTCACAACAGTCAAATTCATGCGCAACAGAATGTTATTTGCAATTCCCGTTAAACTAAAAATCCAATAAATGCAAGACCACTTGGGTTAGGTTCCTAACTAAATGAGTCAACTTTCAGAAGTAGAACCAACCCAATTGGTCTCGTATTTCATGAGATATAACATTTACAACACAACCTAACAGCAGGTCTAACAGCTCAGCTTTGCACAATGTTTTTGTAAAATCATAAAAGTTAACTTCTACTTGTCCAAAAATTACAAGTTTATATTCTTTAGAAACTAGACTCAACCTAATTTACTGTAGTACTAATAATCTCAACCAATTTTCACCTTTACACCTCGTTAAAGTCAATTTAACATCACTAACACATTCTGTCCAGAAACTGTTTGCATCCAAACTCAACATATTAACAATCTATGAACTATTATGCATTCATATAACACTCTAGACTCCATAAACACCATCCATGCACATCAATTACACATTACATACATGATTAGGGTTTTTGTTTGAACTCAAATCAAAGACACAAAAATTTACATGTAACAAGATCCAATCTAGTTATCAAATCATCATCCAAATAACAACAATCATATTAACTATACACACACACAAAATCGGCTGCTAGGGTTTATAATTAACCCAACAAACATCAAAATCAAGTAGTAAGGATGTATAGGATAATCAATTATACCTTCCTAGCACCTAATTCTTCAATCAAGGGCTTGATTTCTTGGTGTATATGTGTGTATGGTGGACGGCAGCCGTGAGGGAGCAAGGGAGAGAGAGACCGATCGGAAGGTGTGGGGGAAAGAAAAGAATAGTTAGGGTTTAGTTAATGATATATTTATAAACATAACAAGTTACACTCAAGTCCCTCCACTTTCAATTGTTGTTTTTCTAACTTAAATAACTAGTTTACATCTTGAGTTAACGTTTATAACCATGTTATCACATAACACATAAGTCTAACACATAATTATCACATAATTATTGTTTTGACGTTTTTCGTTTATTCACCAATCGTTTGCGTTAGCTCGTTTGCGTTTCGGTGCAAATCCCGAAAGACTACACATGTAGTAAGTGTTAAGCGTCATTTAAACCCTAGTTTAAATGTAATGAAGTGTGCGTTATAGATTCAGTGATCTTAAGTTTGAATTGACGGAGTTGAGTTAACGGAGTTAACCTGAAATTGACGATTGTCACATAAAACAACCATCATTAAGTGGTAAACGTTTTATGATCACATTCATTGATGACTACTCACGTTTTGTGCGGTTATATTTTATGCACCAGAAGTCAGAAGCCTTCGAGAAATTCAAAGATTTTAAGCTTGAGGCTGAACGTTTTACCGGGAAAGAAATAAAGGTTTTAAGATCTGATAATGATGGCGAGTACATGTCACATGAGTTTACAAATTTTTTGAAAACAAACAAAATCGGGAGGCAACTTACATGTTCAAATACGCCTCAGCAGAACGGTATATCAGAGAGAAAGAACTGACATTTAGCTGAAGTTTCAGGAAGTATGGTGCACGATAAGAAGTACCAGGAAGCTATTGGGCTGACTCAATGATGACGGCAACTTACGTAATTAATCGGCTTCCGCAACAAGGGCTCGAGTATACATCGCCGTATGAATGATTGTTTGGGAAGAAACCAAGTGTTAGGCACATGAAGGTTTTTGGATGTGTGTGATATGTGTTTGTTCCTAGCCACCTTCATCACAAGTTCGAAAAGAAAGCTGTTCGGTGTATTTTTGTAGGGTATGACGCCCAACGAAAAGGATGGCGGTGTTGTGACCCGGTAACAAGAAAATGTTATGTCTCTTGTAACATAGTGTTTGATGAGATGTCGGCTTGGTGAAGGTAAAGCTAATGTGGTAGCTGATGCTTTAAGTAGAAAAGAGCACGAAAAGCCAAAAAGAGTACGAGCTTTGAGGTTATAACTCAAAATTGATCTATTAACTGAAATCAAGGAAGCTCAGAAGTTGGCACTAGAAGAAAATAACATAAAGGCTGAAAAAGAAAATGGAATGATCGATCAATTAGTTAAGGGCAATGATGATATACTCAGATTAGGGAAAAGAATCTGGGTACCAATGGTTGGGAATTTACGAGAGAAGATATTAGAGGAAGCTCACAAATCTAAGTATATATCTCACAAATCTAAGTATATGATGCATCCGGGTAGTGATAAATGTATCATAATCTCAAGGATGATTATTGGTGGATTGGAATGAAGAAAGAAATTGCTCTGTATGTGGCAAAATGTTTGACATGTTCAAAGGTTAAAGCTGAGCATCAAAAGCTACTAGGTTTGTTAACACAACCTGAGATCCTGATTTGGAAATGGGATATGATAACCATGGACTTTATTATGAAGTTACCAAAAACCAATTGCCAAAATGATGCAATTTGGCTTTTCGTGCTCTTTTCTACTTAAAGCATCAGCTACCACATTAGCTTTACCTTCATACAGTAAAGACGCCCTACCCGATACTGATTTTTTAGAAGAAGAGTTGAATCATGTAAAGCTAAAGTTCAATAATGATTCTGATAGAGCAAACAACGAGTCAAGTTCGGCTCCAGAAATGAGTGAGGAAACTGGCCAAGTCCAGTCAGAACCGGTACTGGCAAGAAGATCGAGTCGAGAATAGAGACCTAATCCACGGTATGCTAATGTTGTATGGGTTGAAGAACGAATCATTGAACCAGATTCGTTTGTTGAAGCGAGTAACAAGGTAGAATGGGTTGAAGCTACGAGAGTTGAGATGGAAGCTCTTAAAGCTAATCAAACCCGGGATTTAGTTCCATTACCGGAGGGTGCTAAACAAATTTCATGCAAATGGGTTTATAAAGTGAAACGCAAACCGGATGGCACGGTGGATTGGTATAAGGCCCGACTGGTAGGACGGGGTTTTTCTCAGCAGCTTGGTATAGATTATAAAGACACTTTCAGCCCGGTTGCTAAACTAACCAATGTTCGAACCGTGATATCTCTAGCCATAAGTAAAGGATGGAATATGTGGCAAATGGACATCAACAATGCGTTCTTGTATGGGAGTTTGGATCACACTATACACCTGTTACAACCGTCTGGATTTGTGAGCTCTAGCAATCCGAATTATGTGTGTAGATAAAAGAAAGCGTTGTATGGTTTAGTGGCATGCCACGCGCATGGTTCGGTAAGATGGCAGAATTTCTTAAACATATTGGGCTTTCAATTACAACCTCAGATTCAAGTTTGTTTGTCAAAACTATGGGAACTAAAATAGTTGTGGTGTTGGTTTATGTTGATGATTTAATAATCACAGGAGACGCTGAAGATGTGATTGACAAAAGGGAACTTAAACACTAGTTTAAGTTGAAGGATCTAGGCCGGTTACAACATTTTCTTGGACTAGAACTCGAGTATAAAGAAGCTTTGGTAATCTTACATCAAAGGAGGCATGTGATAAATTTGTTACAGAAGTTTGGATTAAATTGTTGTAAACCGGTGGCAACTCTGATCGATGTGAACGCCAAGTTGTATCCGGAAGACGGAACCGAGCTAGAAGATCCTACTGAGTATCGGCAGATGGTGGGAAGTTTAATTTATCTTACTCTAACAAGGCCTGATATCGCGTTTGCGGTTGGTGTTCTAAGCCGTTTCATGCAAACTCTAAGAAAGCCTCACATGTATGCCATGCAACGAGTCTTGAAGTATGCTAAGTTAACATACAGATGTGGTGTTGAGTTTAAGAGGGAGTCATGTGTTAAGCTTAGAGATTTTTGTGATGCCGATTATGTCGCGGGAAGTAGAAGGTCAACTTCGGGATATGTGTTTTTGCTCGGTTCAAGTGCTATATCGTGGTGTAGTAAGAGACAGCCGACTGTGTCTCTCTCGACTACAGAAGCTGAGTATCGTCCTTCATAAGTAGCAGCTCAAGAGTTGGTATGGCTTGTTCGATTGTTGAAGGAATTGGGACAGAATGTTGAGCGTGGTGTGGAATTATTTTGTGATAATAAGTCAGCAATTCAATTAGCTGAGAATCCAGTGTTTCCCGCTCGTACTAAGCATGTAACGATTCCAGCAAATTCAGGTATACCCTAGTCGGAATATACTATTTACGTGTTATTCAATACTGAATATATGAATTATAATGTGTTTATACGAGTATATAAGATTCACAGTACGAATTATACTCGAATATACAGCTAGTCGTATTGAAATTACGATTATTCGATGAACGGTTATTGAAAACCCGAACGAATCGGGAATTACATTATAGACGAAATATATAATGTTTAGTGATGTTTACGAAGTATTAAAGCTTCGGGATAAGTGAATTATAGCACATAAAAAGGATTTCGATTTATTAGTACGTCGGTACGATAAACGAAACCTTTAACATCAAACCAAGCAAGAGACGATCGATCAAGCCGAAAAAGATGCACAATTACCGACAATACGATGTGTTAAGTCATTAAATG
Organism: Bidens hawaiensis; assembly: GCF_021521415.1. Lineage (NCBI taxonomy): Eukaryota > Viridiplantae > Streptophyta > Magnoliopsida > Asterales > Asteraceae > Bidens > Bidens hawaiensis. Next base: position 3,171,761 of record NW_027491014.1, read on the forward strand.
TCATGGTTTAAGTTTTTAAAGTTTTTAAATCAGTTTTATATAAATTTCATTTTTAAGCCGAAAAACGACCGTTTTGGCCTCGTTTTGAGCGGAATTAAACGTTTAACCGAGAAACGAACTGAATCAGATTATCCACAACATTATCCGGATTACACAATCCAAATGTGTGGCCATGGTTTGAGATGTGGGTCCCACCCCACACCCTAACATGGACCGATCGGTCCAAGGTATTCCCATTACACATTCACTTTCTTTTTTTTCTACAATCAAACTCTCCAAAACCTCTCAACCTTACATACTTCCAACCTAAATCTTTGATTTTTATCAACAATCACAAGGTAAAAACATGGTTATATTGGTTAAATCTTGATTTTAATTTCCATAATCTTGAGAAAATGAGGTTTCAAATGAAAAATGGGTGAAAACCCGAGATGAAACCGATTCTCGTGTGATCAAGAGATGTATACAAGTTATACAAAGGATCTTGGTCCAAGAAAGTAGTTAAAAGAGTCAAAAACGAATTTTTACGGTCAAAATCTTTGTTTTGATGTTTTAACCGAAACTATGAAAGAAATGGCTTGATTGTGGGTATAACTTGCTTGTGTGGTGTTGTTGTGCTTGTAGGTGTTGTATCTAGTGGCTAGCAAAGGCTAGAAACCAAGATCTTTGCGATCTAATGCTAGAAACACAAGGTAGTTCGGTTTTTCGTATGGTTTATGTGATTTGGACAGATTGTGGTAGACTTAGAGTTGGGTCACGAAATTTCACAGAGATGATCTACACATGAAAATATGAGATCTGTGAATGTTTGGTAATTTTTGGATAAAGGATGAATATTTGGTGAATTTAATGCTCGGTTTTGGCCAAAAATGGTGAAAAATAGCTAAACATCATGAAAACTTCTGGAAAATTTAAGATAAGCCTTTTATAAAATATAAAAGTCACACACAAAATTTCAGGTTCATTGGAGAAGTCTAAGTAGGCTTTTCTGTAAAACGAGTTCTAGGGATTTCTAGCTTGGTTTTGGTAAAAATGGCATGAAAAATAAGTTTTTGGTTCTGGAAAAATTACAGGGAACTATGTCGGTGACAAGGGTCATCCCAGAAAAATTTGGGATTTTTCGAAGGTCGTTTGGTATTTTCTACATATTTGGTGTTTAAATGACGTTTAAAAATGGTTAAATAAATTTTAGATATAAAAATTAATTCTGGAAAAATTTTATAAAATTCCTTACTGTCAAAATATGGTTTGTACAAAATTTCAAGGTCCGAGACTAAACGGATATTTATTTGTGCTAAATGGAACTTAAAAACAAACTTTTAAAGCTTAAAACGAGTAAACCGGCAAAGTTCGCCTAAGCGAGCTGACTGGTGTTTGAAAACCTTAAAAATGGATGATTTTTATGAAACTAAGTTAATCAAGTAAAAATAAATCATCCGAAAATAATTCGGATGATTTGGGTAATTTTACCCGATTTAACCGTTTCCGGTGTATTAAAGGCGGAAACGGGCCCCGTGGCCAAACGGGGTGTCTAACCGAGCTCTAATTTCACCACTTTAATTAAAATATCAGTAACAAATATTTTCGGGTCGTATGTGACCAAACTCATTTTTGAAAACATAAAGACGGATAACCGTGCTAGGCACGCAAAACGAGAAAACAAACTAACGGTAGTTTTGACTAAAGAACTCTAAGTGATATCACAATCTAAGTCCTGAAAAGTATTTCGGGGTTAACATCGTCCCCGGATCGTGTACGGTACTGGGTTAACAGTGTCCCCAGACGTACCGGTTAACACGAATTTAAGTTATATTGATAGAAATTGTGTAGTAACGATTTGGGGGATCGTATTACAGATCTGTACCAGTAGCCGTGCCCCGTAGGACATCTTGCTCACAAGAAGGTGAGTTTTAACGAGCCCCTTTTTACTGAACTGTTTTAAATATTTTCCCGGGGCGGAAAACATGTTTTTATCAAAGTGTTTAAGTACATGCTGATCGCATGGAAATGAATGTATTTATATAATGATTATTGTACGGGAACCGTACGGTAATGTATTAAAATGGTAATTGTTTGAGTGTTAATATTGTAAGGCCCGAAACAGTGTTCTGGGGTAACAGAGTTCCCAGAGGTTATTAAATGTGTTTCTGGGGTAACAGAGTTCCCAGAGGTTGTTAAATGTGTTTCTGGGGTAACAGAGTTCCCAGAGGTTATTAAATGTGTTTCTGGGGTAACAGTGTTCCCAGAGGTTATTGGAAGTATTCTGGGGTAACAGAGTTCCCGGAGGTTAATCGAAATGTTTTGGGATTAACAGAGTTTATACTTGTGGGTTCAGTATAATTACATCGCTTATTTATGATTAATATAAAGATTTGCTATGGTTTATTTAAATTAGTGAAACTCACCAACTATTCGTAGTTGACCCGTTTTCTTTACATGCTTTCTAGGTACACTCAAACTGGAATAAGTGATATGTGTTCGATGCTGTGTGCTATTTTGTGGAAGTCTAGAGATCTATATTTTGCATTAAATATGTTAATGTACTATCGGTAACACTTATGTGATAACGCTTAGATGGTTATGAAACTCAGAACAATGTAATACGTTTAAATTAATGTAGTGGTGTTTTCTTTATAAACAATGCTGTTGATATCAGATGTGTCTGTTGCATCCCGTGTACGTTTCCGCTGCGGTTACGGGGTGTTACAGAACTTGGTATCAGAGCCATTGGTTATAAAGAATTAGGATGTCTTTAAAAGATACCTAAAATATAACCAGTAGCTCAAGTATTATAGGATCTGAATATCAACTAATAACTTATTGTGACGAGATCGGGATGAACTTGGATGGACAAGTGGGTTATTATGGTCCGGAACATAATAACAGACTTGTCTGCACGAGGGAATTCAGGGAAAGTCACGGGGGACTTTAATAGGTAAAACTGGCAACATACGTGCAAATATGTGATAATATTGTTATGTGGTCAAGTTGTATAAGTAAGTGTATATTAATTTGATTATGATTTACACTATGGAAAGAACTATATGTTTGCTAACTTGTGTCCAGGTAAGCATGTCAAGATCACGAAGTTTATCTGTAGAGGAGGACCCGGAGGAGGCCAGTTCCGGGGACTCTAGGAGTGTACGCTTAGCTTCCAGCACCGAGCCTTCTGAGACTAGCCTTAGGAGTGCTAGCTTGTCCTCCCTGTTAGGGGTACCAGATCTCCCACCCCACCCGCACCTCAGGTCACCCTCACCCCTCCCAGACCCGGTCCCCGCCTCACGGCGCGGATCAGTGTCCCGTATGTTCCACCTACCTTTACCCCACCCAGATCCACTTACCACAGAGGCGAGTCCTCCCGCCCCCAACCCGTGCCTGTGCCGCCACCTGTGTGGGGTACCCCCAGGCCAGTGAGGGATGAGCGTCCCTCCACCGAGGCTGCGTGGCTCCGGGTGCTCACCGAGCGGATGAATGAGCACACCACCGCCTTGATGGTGGGTATTCAGAGGAGGAACCAATTGCTGGATTGCATACTGGACAGCCAGCATGCGATCGCGCAGCTGAGGAGGGAGGACGCCTACTCCCTGGGGTTGATTGACCGGATGGAAACACGGATCCGGGGTTTAATGGCAGTGATTGTGGGGATGGCGGCGGTGTTGGTGTGGTTGGTATACCACCGTGATTAGATCATGTTAGGGTGGTGGTAGTCAGGGGCCGCTTTTTGATACTCTGTGTAAGCAGTTAGTGGTGATGCTAACATAGAGTGAATCTTGGGTAATTATAATACAACCACTGGCCCTTAGGGGGGTCTCTTTTGGGGTTTATCATTATAGATACTTTTGGGTATCATTCAAGCACTGACCCATTGCGGGTTATGTCAAGTTGATGCCGACATAGGCCCTATGTACGAAAACTTAACCGATGTAACGGTGTGGCAGGGAAGTAATGTGAACGAATGTTTGTGTAATATGTACTGATGTTTATTAATGAATGTAATGTTTGTTGTGTTTTATGATTGGAACTTGTATTGATTATATATTTTCATGATGTTGTGTAGAATGGCACCAAAACGTTCAGCCCAATTGTCGGAAGTGGACGTGAGCCGTCTGATTGCTCGCCAGTTGGAGGCGGCGATACCGGATATAGTATCGCGCATCGCCGCCAGTATTAACAATTCGACCAATCCAACCCCTCCGAGCAATCAAACGACCACCAATAATGACGGGGAACGAAATACTGATCCTCCGCAGAATGATAACCCGATTCCGAGTAATGACGCACCGCCTAGGGTGGTCGTTACAGACAGTAATGGCCCTATACCTACGGTAGAGACGAACCGTACTGAACCGATTCGTGCATCCAGGGGATGTTCGATCAAGGACTTTATGTTGTGCAAACCTCTAGAGTTTAGCGGGTCTAAAGGACCAAATGGATTAGTTAAATGGATCGAGAAAATAGAATCCGTGGTGAATATCAGCAACTTCCCCGAGGATTGTGTTGTTAAGTATGCTGCCTGCACATTCACGGACCATGCCTTGACATGGTGGAACACGATAGTGCAGACCCGGGGCCAGGCGGCGACAAACCGCATGACCTGGATGGAGCTCAAGGCTCTCGTACTGGAACATTTCTGCCCGAAAAACGAATTGCAGAAATTAGAGAATGAATTGTGGAACCTGGAGATGCAGGGGGCAGACCATTTGGGTTATACAAACCGGTTTAATGAGTTGTCTCGATTGGTACCATGGTTGATCACCCCAGAGTTGAAGAGGGTGGAGCGTTATATTTGGGGGCTAACTCCAGTGGTAAGGAGTATAGTCAATTATGGGGGACACCAGACATATGAGGGTGCGGTGACGCAAGCGGGTATCGTAACGTACGATTTCGTAAGGAGCGGGTCACTGAAGGTGACAGGAGAATCCGCTGGGGGAAAGCGGAGTACGCATGACCATAGGAGCCGGGAAAAACAGCAAAGTAAACGTGCTAGGCCCACTGCCCAGAACTACGCCATGACTAGTTCAGGCGGAAGGCAAGAACCACAGAAGGGAACGTTTCCTAAGTGTGGGAAATGCGGTTACCACCATGGTGGCATGTGCAAAGAGGTGGTGTGCCACCGGTGCGGCAGGATTGGGCACTACGCACCAAATTGTAAGACAAATCTGAACAACCTGAACCGACAACCGCAACCTATCCGTGCGCAGCCATTTAAGACCCAACCAGCCCGACAGCAGATCCCGCAAGGAAACCAAATGGTGACCACCAACCGTGCTTGCTATGAATGCGGCAGCACGGATCACTTCAAAAGACACTGTCCGAAACTGAACCGGGGAGGAAACGGGAGGCAACCCACGGGTCAGGCATCGTCGTCCAATCCGGCGCGAGGCCGAGCATTCGTGATGGGGGCGAACGAAGCACGCCAGGACCCCAGCGTAGTGACAGGTACATTCCTCGTCTCTGATCATTACGCTTCTGTATTATTTGATACGGGTGCCGACAGAAGTTTTGTCTCCGTTAAATTCCTGTCGATAGCAAACCTGCCGATTAGTGAAACTATAGAACCTTACACCGTAGAAGTCGCTAACGGTAAAACCATGATAGTTAATCAGATAGTTCGGAATTGCCCTTTTATTCTGAACGAACAATCCTTTCTGATTGACTTGTTACCGGTAGAATTGGGTAGTTTTGATGTGATAGTGGGAATGGATTGGTTAGCACGTAACAAAGTAGAAATAAACTGTGAAAAGAAAATCGTCAAGATCCGGGTGTCGGATGACGAGGAGGTATTAGTGCAAGGAGAAAATTCCGGCACCATGATACCATTTATATCCCACCTCAAGGTGTTAAAATATATACGCCAGGCATGCGTGGCGTATCTAGCGAGCTTGACGGCCACGGATCCTGAGGAAAAACGGGTGGACGATATCCCCGTGGTACGCGAATTTCCACAAGTTTTCCCAGAGGAACTTCCTGGATTACCGCCAACCCGACAGGTCGAATTCAGAATCGATCTATTACCTCAAGCTGGCCCTGTTGCTAAGGCACCCTAACGACTTGCACCATCAGAGATGCAAGAATTATCCAACCAGTTGCAAGAATTGTTGGATAAAGGATTTATTCGTCCTAGTTATTCCCCGTGGGGTGCACCTGTACTATTCGTGAAAAAGAAGGACGGGAGCCTTAGAATGTGCATTGATTACAGGGAATTGAACAAGTTGACAATCAAAAATAGGTATCCTCTCCCCCGAATCGATGATCTGTTCGACCAACTACAAGGTGCGAGCTACTTCTCAAAAATAGATCTTAGATCGGGATACCATCAGGTTAGAATTCAGGAGGAGGATATCCCAAAAACCGCATTCCGGACTCGCTACGGTCATTACGAGTTCTTAGTTATGCCTTTTGGGCTAACAAATGCACCAGCAGTATTCATGGATCTCATGAATCGAGTCTGTAAACCCTACCTCGATAAATTCGTCATCGTGTTTATTGACGATATTTTGATATACTCGAAGAGTAAAGAAGAGCACGAGCAACACTGAAGATTAATTTTAGAGCTTCTAAATCAGGAGAAGTTGTATGCAAAATTCTCCAAGTGTAACTTCTGGTTACAAGAAGTGCAATTCCTTGGTCACGTTATAAATCACCAAGGAATACACGTTGATCCAAGTAAGGTTGAAGCAGTTAAGAATTGGCAAGCGCCTAAATCACCAAAGGAAATCCGCCAATTCTTAGGTTTAGCTGGATACTATCGTCGATTTATAGAGAACTTTTCCAGCATCGCCCAACCTTTAACCCTCCTGACTCAAAAGGATCGGAAGTATGAATGGGGTTAAGAGCAGGAAACGGCGTTTCAAACGCTAAAACAAAGATTGTGTCAAGCGCCAATCTTAAGTCTCCCCGACGGAGACGATGGTTTTGTCGTGTATTGTGACGCATCCCGGAGAGGGTTAGGATGCGTGTTGATGCAAAATAGTAAGGTTATAGCCTATGCTTCTCGACAGCTAAAAATACACGAGAAAAACTACACCACTCATGACTTAGAACTGGGAGCAGTTATCTTTGCACTTAAAATATGGAGACATTATCTCTACGGTATAAAGTGCACCATCTTCACCGATCATAAAAGTTTGCAACACATATTCGATCAGAAAGAACTGAATATGAGGCAACGAAGATGGGTCGAGTTGTTAAGCGACTATGACTGTGACATCCGTTATCACCCCGGCAAGGCTAACGTTGTAGCCGATGCCCTGAGTAGGAAAGATCGAGTTAAACCATTGCGTGTGCGAGCGCTAGGGATGATTGTCCAGTCTAACCTGTCGGATTTGATTCGAGTCGCTCAACGCGAGGCGTTGAAAGAGGAACAATTGGAAAAAGAGGGACTTTACGGTAATGAGAAGAATTTCGAACAGCGCATGGACGAAATTCTCTACTTCAAAAATCGAATTTGGATCCCGACCCTCCATGACCTTCGTGAATTAATCATGGACGAAGCGCATAAATCGAAATATTCCATACATCCGGGTGCGGATAAGATGTACAAGGATGTGAAAGAATTCTATTGGTGGCCGGGTATGAAAAAGGATATAGCCACATACGTCGGCAAGTGTAAGACGTGTGCGAGGGTTAAGGCGGAGCACCAGAAACCTTCGGGAATGTTACAACAACCGGAAATTCCTGAATGGAAGTGGGAGTAGATCACGATGGATTTTGTGACACATCTCCCTAAAACGTCCCGTGGACATGATGCAATTTGGGTAATCGTGGATCGATTAACCAAATCGGCACATTTTATCCCGATTAGAAATAATTATAACACTGAGAGACTTGCGCAGATTTATATAAATGAAATTGTGTCTCGTCATGGTATACCCATCTCGATCATCTCCGATCGGGATAGCCATTTCACCTCCAAACTTTGGCAAGCTGTCCAAGAAGCGCTGGGAACGCGTATTGATCTAAGCACAGCTTACCACCCTTAGACCGACGGTCAGTCTGAGAGGACCATCCAAACACTGGAGGATTTGCTTCGTGCATGCGTACTGGATTTTAAGGGAAATTGGGATCAACATCTCCCACTCGTTGAATTTTCCTATAATAACAGTTACCATAGCAGTATAAAGGCAGCACCTTACGAAGCATTATATGGACGGAAATGCCGATCGCCACTCTGCTGGACTGAAGTGGGCGACACACAGGTTATTAGATCAGATCTGGTCCAGGAAACGACCAGCAAAATTCTTGAAATTAAGAACAATCTGAAGGCCGCGCGGGATCGGCAGAAGAGTTATGCCGATACTCGTAGAAAACCATTATCATTTGAGAAAGGTGATAAAGTGTATTTGAAAGTATCACCGTGGAAGGGTGTGGTTAGATTTGGAAAGGCGGGGAAGTTAGCCCCTAGATACATTGGACCATTCGACAATTCTGCAAAAATCGGTCCTGTAGCATACCAATTAGAACTGCCTGATGAACTGAGTGCAGTTCACAATGTGTTTCACGTGTCGAATTTGAAAAGGTGTCTGTCGGATGAGACATCGGTGTTACCCTTAGAGGGTGTCCAAATAAGTGATAAACTCAACATTGTAGAGGAACCCATAGAAATAGTGGATGGGAAAATCAAACAACTTAGACACAATAAGATCTCGTTGGTCAAAGTTAGATGGAACTCGCAATGAGGCCCAGAATATACTTGGGACCGAAAGGATGAATTTCGAAAGAAATACCCCCACCTATTTCCGCAAAAGGAAGTGGTTGATGCGTAAAATTTCGAGGACGAAATTTTTGTAACGGGGGGAGAATGTAACGATTCCGGCAAATTCAGGTATACCCTAGCCGGAATATACTATTTACGTGTTATTCAATACTGAATATATGAATTATAATGTGTTTATACGAGTATATAAAATTCACAGTACGAATTATACTCGAATATACAGCTAGTCGTATTGAAATTACGATTATTCGATAAATGGTTATTGAAACCCGAACGAATCGGGAATTACATTATAGACGAAATATATAATGTTTAGTGATGTTTACGAAGTATTAAAGCTTCGGGATAAGTGAATTATAGCACATAAAAAGGATTTCGATTTATTAGTACGTCGGTACGATAAACGAAACCTTTAACATCAAACCAAGCAAGAGACGATCGATCAAGCCGAAAAAGATGCACAATTACCGACAATACGATGTGTTAAGTCATTAAATGTCATGGTTTAAGTTTTTAAAGTTTTTAAATCAGTTTTATATAAATTTCATTTTTAAGCCGAAAAACGACCGTTTTGGCCTCGTTTTGAGCGGAATTAAACGTTTAACCGAGAAACGAACTGAACCAGATTATCCACAACATTATCCGGATTACACAATCCAAATGTGTGGCCATGGTTTGAGATGTGGGTCCCACCCCACACCCTAACATGGACCGATCGGTCCAAGGTATTCCCATTACACATTCATTTTCTTTTTTTTCTACAATCAAACTCTCCAAAACCTCTCAACCTTACATACATCCAACCTAAATTTTTGATTTTTATCAACAATCACAAGGTAAAAACATGGTTATATTGGTTAAATCTTGATTTTAATTTCCATAATCTTGAGAAAATGAGGTTTCAAATGAAAAATGGGTGAAAACCCGAGATGAAACCGATTCTCGTGTGATCAAGAGATGTATACAAGTTATACAAAGGATCTTGGTCCAAGAAAGTAGTTAAAAGTGTCAAAAACGAATTTTTACGGTCAAAATCTTTGTTTTGATGTTTTAACCGAAACTATGAAAGAAATGGCTTGATTGTGGGTATAACTTGCTTGATGTGGTGTTGTTGTGCTTGTAGGTGTTGTATCTAGTGGCTAGCAAAGGCTAGAAACCAAGATCTTTGCGATCTAACGCTAGAAACACAAGGTAGTTCGGTTTTTCGTATGGTTATGTGATTTGGACAGATTGTGGTAGACTTAGAGTTGGGTCACGATATTTCACAGAGATGATCTACACATGAAAATATGAGATCTGTGAATTTTTGGTAATTTTTGGATAAAGGATGAATATTTGGTGAATTTAATGCTCGGTTTTGGCCAAAAATGGTGAAAAATAGCTATACATCATGAAAAATTCTGGACAATTTAAGATAAGCTTTTTATAACATATAAAAGTCACACACAAAATTTCAGGTTCATTGGAGAAGTCTAAGTAGGCTTTTCGGTAAAACGAGTTCTAGGGATTTCTAGCTCGGTTTTAGTAAAAATGGCATGAAAAATGAGTTTTTGGTTCTGGAAAAATTACAGGGAACTATGTGGGTGACAAGGGTCATCCCAGAAAAATTTGGGATTTTTCGAAGGTCGTTTGGTATTTTCTACATATTTGGTGTTTAAATGACGTTTAAAAATGGTTAAATAAATTTTAGATATAAAAATTAATTCTGGAAAAATTTTATAAAATTCCTTACTGTCAAAATATGGTTTGTACAAAATTTCAAGGTCCGAGACTAAACGGATATTTATTTGTGCTAAATGGAACTTAAAAACAAACTTTTAAAGCTTAAAACGAGTAAACCGGCAAAGTTCGCCTAAGCGAGCTGACTGGTGTTTGAAAACCTTAAAAATGGATGATTTTTATGAAACTAAGTTAATCAAGTAAAAATAAATCATCCGAAAATAATTCGGATGATTTGGGTAATTTTACCCGATTTAACCGTTTCCGGTGTATTAAAGGCGGAAACGGACCCCACGGCCAACGGGGTGTCTAACCGAGCTCTAATTTCACCACTTTAATTAAAATATCAGTAAAAACTATTTTCGGGTCGTATGTGACCAAACTCATTTTTGAAAACATAAAGACGGATAACCGTGCTAGGCACGCAAAACGAGAAAAGAAACTAATGGTAGTTTTGACTAAAGAACTCTAAGTGATACACAATCTAAGTCCTGAAAAGTATTTCGGGGTTAACATCGTCCACGGATCGTGTACGGTACTGGGTTAAAAGTGTCCCCAGACGTACCGGTTAACACGAATTTAAGTTATATTGATAGAAATTGTGTAGTAACGATTTGGGGGATCGTATTACAGATCTGTACCAGTAGCCGTGCCCCGTAGGACATCTTGCTCACAAGAAGGTGAGTTTTCACGAGCCCCTTTTTACTGAACTGTTTTAAATATTTTCCCGGGGCGGAAAGCATGTTTTTATCAAAGTGTTTAAGTACATGCTGATCGCATGGAAATGAATGTATTTATATAATGATTATTGTACGGGAATCGTACGGTAATGTATTAAAATGGTAATTGTTTGAGTGTTAATATTGTAAGGCCCGAAACAGTGTTCTGGGGTAACAGAGTTCCCAGAGGTTATTAAATGTGTTTCTGGGGTAACAGAGTTCCCAAAGGTTGTTAAATGTGTTTCTGGGGTAATAGAGTTCCCAGAGGTTATTAAATGTGTTTCTGGGGTAACAGTGTTCCCAGAGGTTATTGGAAGTATTCTGGGGTAACAGAGTTCCCGGAGGTTAATCGAAATGTTTTGGGATTAACAGAGTTTATACTTGTGGGTTCAGTATAATTACATCGCTTATTTATGATTAATATAAAGATTTGCTATGGTTTATTTAAATTAGTGAAACTCACCAACTATTCGTAGTTGACCCGTTTTCTTTACATGCTTTCTAGGTACACTCAAACTGGAATAAGTGATATGTGTTCGATGCTGTGTGCTATTTTGTGGAAGTCTAGAGATCTATATTTTGCATTAAATATGTTAATGTACTATCGGTAACACTTATGTGATAACGCTTAGATGGTTATGAAACTCAGAACAATGTAATACGTTTAAATTAATGTAGTGGTGTTTTCTTTATAAACAATGCTGTTGATATCAGATGTGTCGTTGCATCCCGTGTACGTTTCCGCTGCGGTTACGGGGTGTTACAAAGCATGTGGAGGTACATTATCATTTTGTTCGAGAAAAAGTGTTGAAGGAGAGATTGACTTGCAATATGTACAGACAAGAAAACAACTAGCTGATATGTTCATGAAGAGGTTACCGGGTGCTAAGTTAAAAGAGTTCTGTGCCAATATAGGAATGAGTATGGTCGATGTTGAGAGGGAGTGTTAAACGATAAGGCATCATCGACTTTCATGGGTGGATAGGTTTGATCTCGTGGGGAGGCTTTTTGTTAAGTCAAATGACTTGTTTTTGTTTTACTGAAAGTAAATTTAAAATCTTTTTGGTGAGTTAAAGTTAACTCATTTTCTCCCTTTAAAATTGTGACATATTTGAAAATATTTACAATTTTATATAGAAAAAGATAGACGATAAAAATTTACTGAAAGGAAATCATGCCCAATGACTCAACGAGAAACAAAAATCGGGAACGACTGAAAGCTTTTGTAAAGAGATCTGCAAAGTTAAAATCAGTATGGACCCGTTTTATGTCGACGAGATTGCGATCATAACAATCACGAATAAAATGTATCCAGATGTCAATGTGCTTAGTCTTTGAGTGCTGGACCGGGTTTTTGACATTAGCAACGGCCGCCTCATTATCACATTTGATCGTTTATCCATAGAAATTCAAACCGTAATCCAGCAGCTGATGCTGAATCCGTATCACTTGAGAGCAGCAGCTGGATGCGGCGATGTACTCAGCTTCAGCTGTGGATGTAGGCACAGTGACTTGTTTCTTGCACTGCCATGAGATCAACCGATCTCCCAGGAATTGACATCCACCAGATGTGGATTTTCTGTCCAAGTTGCATCTTTCATAATCACTGTCAGTAGTTCCAAGGGAGAATCCTTTGGGTACCAAAGACCCAAACGTGGTCTCCCTTTCAAGTATCTGAAGATACGTTTGATAGCAGTCATGTGGGATTCTCTTGGGTCAGACTGATATCTGGCACACTGACAAACAGGGAACATGATGTCCGGTATGCTAAAAGTGAGATACATCAAGGAACCAATCATTGACCTATAAAGGTGTTGATCGACTGGTTTTCCTGATGGATCAGGAGCGAGAACAGGACGCGTAGTGGTAGGTGTCGTGAAAGCTGTTGAGTCCTTAAAACCAAATTTCTGAACGATGTCATGAACGTACTTCTCTTGGTGAATCAAAGTCCCGTCCTTCTTTTGCTCAACTTGTAAGCCCAGGAAGAAGGTCATCTCCCCTAAGGAACTCATTTCAAATCGCTTCTGCATGATCTCAGAAAACTCCTTGCACAGAGTCTCATTCGTGGACCCGAAGATAATATCATCAACATACACTTGAACGAGAATCAAATCATCCTTCACTTTCTTGACAAAGAGAGTTTGATCAAAAATGCCTCTCTTGTATCCATTCTTCACTAAATGATCAGCCAGTGTGGCATACCAAGCACGAGGAGCTTGGTGAAGACCATAAAGTGCTTTGTCAAGTCCGTAAACGTGGTCAGGATAATTTGGGTCTTCAAAACTTGGAGGTTGGCTCACATAAATTTCTTCTTTTACTTTCCCGTACAAGAAAGCAGCCTTCACATCCATCTGATATACTTTGAAATTCATGTACGAGGCATAGGCCAAAAAGATACGAATTGCTTCCAATCTGTCCACCAGTGCATAAACTTCATCGTAATCAAGTCCTTCTCGTTGCCAAAAACCTTGTACGACCAACTGGGATTTATTTCTTATAATCACCCCTTGTCATCTTTGTTGTTATGGAACACCCATTTTGTTCCGATTGGCTTCTTGTGATCTGGTTTCTTCACTAGCCTCCAAACGTTTAGCTTCTTGAACTACAACAGTTCTTCTTGCATTGCTTCAACCCAAGAGTTTTCCTTCAAAGCAACTATGTAGTCCTTGGGCTATACCTGCGAAATAAAACAAGCAAAAAGACATCAGTTAATGTTACCAGAGGTGCTGCATGTTTGGATGCCAGCGGATGGATCCCCAATGAATATTCTCAGTCGGATATCGGCGATGAATTGGTAACTGTGGGATTTGTTCGACACTCTCGACTGGTGTTGCCTCAAGATCAATGGTCAGGCTCTCCATGGGATGAAAGACCGCGGTCACATCGACAGCGGCATTTGGTTTTGGGGTCTCTTGCATCTTCTTCTTGATCAACCAAATGATCCTTAGCGATGGTGCCTTACCATAGGTTGTCGTAGAAAGGTACGGCGACAGCAGGTACCGACGATTAGTCAGTGGTGCGAGAAGTTCCAACAGGAACGATGTCAAACTTCACATTCTCTTGAATAGCTTCCTCAGCAGATCTATGAAAGTCTTCTTCAGTGTAAGGTGTAGGAACTGATTGAACTATACTTGGATCATGAGTTGGTGAAGTTCCATTTGGTGGGTTTGTTGATCCGCCGCTTGAATGGTCTGGTCGTTTCGCACATTGTCAGCTGACATAAATGCCTCGGTGTCTGAATCATCCATGTCTTCGATAGCGGACATTTCAGTAGAATCTGTAGATATTTGCAGATTGACTTCCGAGACAGGTTGATTAGCCCCGTGTGGACCATTGAGTGCGAATGCGGGTGCAACAATCTGAATGTCCGTCAGACCTTTCACAACGGCGTGAATCAAGATTGATTGATCAACAATTGTCGGAGATGGTGCAGGAACAACAGGAGACATTACTGGTGCAGATGGTGGTACATACATTCCTCGAAACTGCCTGAACAAGCCTTCATAATCAAACATCCAATCAGGACCATTGTGTGCATCGGTAGGGTTCAGTTCTTGCCAATCAATGTTGTAGGACTCCAAAATCACTCGGTATTTCTTGTTGAACACACGATAAGCACTTTTGTCAGCGGAATAGCCAAAAAAGTAGCACTCATCCGACTTTTCAGCAAACTTTGAAGTGGCACCAACATTTGGCTGAAGAACTGTGCAAGGACAACCAAATGTCTTGAAGAAATTAACCCTTGGCTTGTTTCCATAAAAGACTTCATAAGGTGTCTTATTCAGTCTTTCTTTTGTTCAGCAACACACGATTCAGAGTGTAGCAAGCAGTGTTGATTGCTTCCCCCCAGAAGAATAAGGGAATCTTGGATTATGACAACATGGTTCTTGCAGCTTCAACCAGTGTACTTCTTTGCTCAGCCACCCCATTTTATTCAGGAGTGTAGGGTGCACTAAATTGACGAAGAATCCCCTTGTTGTGACAGAATTCGTTGACGACTTTGTTGCAGAATTCTGTTCCATTGTCACTTCTGATGCACTTGACTTGTTTACTTGACTCGTTTGTCCATCTGATTTTCAACTAACACGATGAATCTGATAAGAAACTGAGTTGTCTCATCCTTGTGACCTAGCAGAAAGGTCCAACTGAAACGCGAGTAATCATCAGTAATAACCAGATAATAGGCTTTTCGACCTATTGCCATTGGTTGAACGGGACCCAAAAGATCCATATGCAACAGTTGAAGAGTGGAGTTTATGGAATTGACAATCTTAGGGCGGTGAGGGAGTTTGTGCTGTTTGCACTTAAAGCAAAATAAGCATTTTTCTGCACAATGAAAAGATTTTACAGGCAAGCCCCTCACATGGTCACCTTTAACCAACTTATTCAAGTTCTTAAAGTTGACATGCCCTAGACGTCGATGCCATAAGGATGATCGTTCCCTGAGGCCTTGGACATCAAACAAGAAGCAGTCCGCATGAAATGATTGCTTCTCATGTCCAGAATATAAGCGTCATCGTGCCTCAGAGTACGCAACATTATCCACTCTTCCGGGACCTTGAAGCCTGGTTTAAGAATAAGACATTTATTTTCAGTGAAAAGAGTTGAAAATCTCTTATCGCAGATTTGAGAGACACTGAGTAAGTTGTGGATGAGTTGTTCCACAAGATTGACTTCGTCGAAGGTCAATGTGCCATTGTTGGTACATGATGTCAGTAGTTCAGTGTCTAGTGTCTGTAATCGTGTTAGTTGGATTTGTTTATGTGTTTTAGATAACTTGTCTCACAAGTTCGCCTGTTATAAGCGAACTTGTGGAACAAGCGAAGTTAGTGACAACTTCGCCTAGCATGTTAGGCGAAGTTGTTGAATGATATATATGTTTAGCTACGGCTTATTTTGTAACAGGGGTTCAGTACGTGTAATTGTGATTTGGCTATCACGTGTTAAAGGAGTTGCAATACAACGTGTCTATTGAGTATTGTAACGTGTCTTTGTACTTGGGTTTAACGTATATCGCGTCTAACACTCGTATCGTCTTACGTAGGGATTCCGCACCTACGTAATACGAGATATTTCCGTGTAGATCCGGCTGGGAACCTACAATTGGTATCAGAGCATTTGCTCGTGATTGTGTGGTTCGGGATTATCACACGAGTGTAGAAATCGTTCCGTTCGACTATTCGCGGAACGAGTTTACGTTGAAATACCGAGTTTTTGTGTCCTACTCATCTCCCACTATCAAATATAACCCATTACACCTTCGCATACCTCGCAATACGTCAAATTAAAACTTGAAAAAACCGTTTGTTCATCAGGCGAAGTTGCCGCCACTGTTTGTAGGGTTTAGGCGAAGATATAAGTTTAAGCGAAGTTATCTTTAACTTCGCCTATCTCACAAGTTCGCTTAAATTAAGCGAAGTTGTCATTAAGCGAAGTTAACATCAGGCGAAGTTAAGAAGTAAGCGAAGTTAAAGTTTTTAGCGAAGTTGAGTATAATCGAAGTTAAACTTAAGCGAAGTTAATCATAACTTCGCCTACTGGGTACTGTTCAGAATAATAAAATATTATTTTTGAGTTTCTTTGTGTTTTCGAGTCGTATTTCTTTCAAAGATGACTTCTATAAACATTACGGAACTGGTGAAGATGGAGGTGGAAGCAGGTTCAGCTACTAAGGCTCCGAAAATGCTTAAGGGTACCGATTTCGTGGCATGGAAAGATCGGTTTGAGCAATATGTTAAAGATCAAGATGCTAAGATGTGGGTGTGCATTCAAGATGGATACATTCCACCAACGGCCTTGTTTGAGGGTCGTGATCAGATTAAGAAGTACAATAAGATGGAAGAGGAAGAAAAGAAGATGTATGAGGCAGAGAGTAAAGCTCATGCAGCAATCACCATGGCTCTTCCACAAGAGATTCTACACACCTTCAAGAAATACAAAACTGCTAGCGAGCTATGGGAAGCTCTAGAAAACCGATATGAAGGTAATGTGGGGATACGTGCATCCAAAATTAAGCTGCTAAAAACCCAATTCTCGGTGTTCAAATATTTGAAAAATGAATCACTCGATGACATCATCACAAGATATTATCACTTGATGACCGAACTCAGCAATTACTCCATTGTATACAAAGAAGAGGAGATAGTAGAGAAACTCCTTGATGCTCTTCCACCGAAATGGGAAATGTACACGGTTTTGATGAGAGAAGATAAAGAGTTTGCCGATATTGATTTGGAAACAGCAGTCAATAAATTACGAAATTTTGAACTAAACATGGTTCGGAAAGAGACACCAATGGATCAGGTTCAGGATTCGGGAATGTACGGTGCAAAAGTTAGTTCAAGTTCAACTTCAAGGTCAGAATCAACTGCTTACTACTCAAAGGGAGACTCAAGCTCAAACTCAACTCAGGATGGTCATGTGACTCTCAACTTGGACGGTGATGTATGTTTTGTAGCTGGAGGAAGTAATTCTTCAAAACCTCAAGCCACAACTGGTAACTTTTCATCAAATGCTCAAACCAACAAATATTCACAGATGCCCATGAGTGTTAAATCAAACAACAGTTTTCCCTCTATGCATCTTTCATTGCATCTTATGAAAATTACATCAAAGGTAAAATAGTCGATCCCGCAACTTTGGATGAAGACTATGATCAGATTGATGCTGATGATCTGGAAGAGATGGATCTGCAGTGGCAGATGGCGATGATAGTAAGAAGAGTTAAAAGGTTCATGAAGAAAACGGGTAGAAAGTTCGTTGGTGAAAGACCAGGGTTTGACAAGTCAAAGGTTCGATGCTATAACTGTCAACAAAATGGTCACTTTGCCAAGGAATGTACAAATAAGAGAGTCGAACGCAGCCAGAA
This sequence comes from Bidens hawaiensis, assembly GCF_021521415.1. Taxonomy (NCBI): domain Eukaryota; kingdom Viridiplantae; phylum Streptophyta; class Magnoliopsida; order Asterales; family Asteraceae; genus Bidens; species Bidens hawaiensis. Next base: position 3,189,783 of record NW_027491014.1, read on the forward strand.
CAAGCCTGCACAACAGAACGGGGGAGATAGTGTAACGATTCCGACAAATTCAGGTATACACTAGCCGGTATATACTATTTATGTGTTATTTAATAACGAATATATGAATTATAATGCGCTTATACGAGTATGTATGATTGACATTACGGATTATACTTGATTATACAGTTAATCGTATTGGAAATACGATTAACCGATTAACGGTTATTGAAGCCCGAACGAATCGAGGATTAAATTATAGACCAGATATATGATATTTAGTGATGTTTACAAAGTATTAAAGCTTCGGGATAAGTGAATTAAAGCACAGAAAAAGAATTTTCGATTTAATGGTACGTCGGTACGTTAAACGAAAACTTTAATACCAAACCGAGCAAGAGACGATCGATCAAGCCGAAAAAGATGCGCAATTATTATTAATATGATGTTTTAAGTTAATGAAAGTCATGGTTTAAGTTTTTGAAGTTTTTAAATCGGTTTTATATAAATTTCATTTTTAAGCCGAAAAACGACCGTTTTAGCCTCGTTTTAAGCCGAATTAAACATTTAACCGAAAAACGAACTGAACCAGATTATCCAAAACATTATCCAGATCTCTGATATCCGAATGTGTGGCTAGAAATGGAGAGGTGGGTCCCACCCCACCTCCCTCTCACTTCCGGTCGCAATAAGGGGTGTAACCCCCATTGCTTTATTATTTTTTTGTAAACCATAACCAACATCCATCATTTTCTCTCAATTTCATGAGCCAAAATCCAGAATTTTTGCAAGAAAACCGAGGTAAAAATCGAGTTATTTACGTGTTCATCTTCGTTTCTTGAGTTTATTTGCAAGAAAATGAGGTTTCAAGTGAAAAAGGGTGAAAACCTGAGATGAAAACCGATTCTTGCATGATCAAGTGATGTATACGGGTTATACAAGGGATCTTGGTCCAAGAAAGGAGTTAAACGAACCAAAAACGAATTTTTTACGGTTAAATCTTTGTTTTTAAATCATAACCGAAACCATGAAAGAAATGGCTTGATTGTGAGTGTAACTTGCTTGGTGTGGTGTTATTGTGCTTGTAGGTGTTGTATCTAGTTGTTAGCAAAGGCTAGAAAGCGAGATCCTTGCGATTTGAAGCTAGAAACACAAGGTAGTTCGGTTTTTGTATGATGTTTGTGTTTTGGACAGATTGTGACACATTTAGAGTTAGGTCATGAAATTTTACAGAGGTGTTAGATATAAAAAAATATGAGTTCTGTGAAATTTTGGTAATTTTTGGACAAAGGATGAATATTTGGTGAATTTAGTGCTCGGTTTTGGCTAAAAATGGTGAAAAATATTTAAATATCATGAAAAATTCTGGAAAATTCCAGATAAACTTTTAATAACATGTATAAGTCACACACAAAATTTTAGGTCAGTTGAAGAAGTCTAAGTAGGCTTTTCAGTTAAACGAGTTCAAGGGTTTTCTAGCTCGGTTTTAGTGAAAATGGCATATAAAAAGGGATTTTGGTTCTGGAAAAATTACAGGGGACTATGTGGATGGCAGGGGTCATCCAGGAAAAATTTGGGATTTTTCTAAAATCGTTTGGTATTTACGAAATATTTAGTGTTTTAATGGTGTTTAAAAATAGATAAATAAATTTAAAGTATAAAAATTAATTCTGGAAATATTTTTATAAAATTCCCCACTGTCAAAAAGTGATTTGTGCAAAATTTCAAGATCCGAGACTAAACGGATAATTATTTGTGCTAAAAAGAAGATAAAAACAAACTTTTAAAGCTTAAAACGCGTAAACCGGTAAAGTTCGCCTAAACGAAATGACTGGTGTATAAAAACCCTAAAAATGAAGTATTTTCATATAATTGAGTTAAATAAGTAAAAATAAATCATCCGAAAATAATTCGGATGATTTGGGTATTTTTATCCGATTTAACAGTTTCCGGTGCACTAAAGACGGAAACGGGTCCCGCGGCCAAACGGGGCGTCTAAACCAAGCTCTAATTTCACATCTTTAATTAAATTATCAGTCAACCACTATTTTCGGGTCGTGTGTGACCAAACTCATTTTTGAAACGTAAAAAGGGTAACCGTGCTAGGCACGCAAAACGGGGAAAACAAACTATTAGAAATTTTGACTGTTGAACTCTAAACGATATCACAATCTGAGTCCGGAGAAGTGTTTCTGGGTTAACATTGCCCCGGAACGGTTACAGTACTGGGTTAATAGTGTCCCCAGATGTACCGGTTAACACGGTTAAAGTTATGTTAATAGTGATTGTATAGTAACGAACTTAGGGATCGTATTACAGATCCGGATTAAAAGCTTGCGTACTGTGTCACCTAATTGCTTACGATAAGGTGAGTTTCACGAACCCCTTTTTCTTAATGGTTTTAAATATTTTCCCGGGGCGTAAAGCATGTTACTATTGAAATGTTTAAGTACATACTGAACGCATGGATTTGCGTGGATTTATATATATTTTATTGTACGGGAATCGTACGGAAATGTACTAAGATGGTAATTGTCTGAGTTGCTAACATTGTAAGGCCCCGCAACACGAGTGATTAGCTGAAAGCCGGTAGAGTGTGGATAGTACTATTGGTCTGACAAACCCAACTGGTCCGGCATGGATTTGCTGATGTTTCCCAGCCAGTTGCACATGTCTATTTTGTTGTTATATATTTTTGCTATGTAATGTTAGGCATAGCGGTTTGGGGCAGGTTCGTGGGCGGAGTATGCCACGGGGTTGTGTGTGGATAGTCAGAGGTTTCACTTGTGGGCTCAGCATAATTACATCGCTAATATATGATTATTATAATGATTTATCACTGTTTATTTAAATTAGTGAAACTCACCAACTATTCGTAGTTGACCCGTTTTCTTTACATGCTTTCTAGGTACCACCAAACTGGAATAATTGCTACATGCTTGACGATGCGTGCTTTTGTGGAAGTTTAATGATCTTTTTGTATTAAATATGTTAATGTACTGTTGGCAAAACTTATGTGTTAACGCCTAGACGGTAACTGAACTCGGAACAATGTAATATGATGTAAATTAAGGTAGTGGTGTTTTCTTTATAAGTAATGCTGTTGATATCAGACGCGTCTGTTGCATCCCGTTTACGTTTCCGCTGCGGTTACGGGGTGTTATAGATAGTGAGAATAAGGCTATGGTATCTAGACACAATAGTGGGTATAACTGGAATCTACTGGTTGAGGAAGTCTTCGAACAGGCAAATTTAGTTAACATCGAAACTGGAGGAAGCGAGAGGGAAATGAGGGAAAATCAAGCTTACATGGCAGAAGTGAACGATCAGCTTTCTGAGGTAAGTTCTGAACTCCCTTGTATGCAATGTGAAAATTTGTCTGAACAATTGAAAACAATAGCTGAGCAGTTTGTTAGTTTGGACGCTCAATTTAAAATATTAAAAGAAGATCATCATTACACTAAAACTAGAGAAAACAGTTACTCGGTAAAAATAAAAGCTAGTGAAAAAGATATCAGAAGTCTTAAAGCCAGTCTAGCTGAAAAATAGAAGTAATTGATCTTAGTTATAAAGTGTTTAAGAAAAAACCAAACTAATTGCTGACAGGGATAAACAGATAGCTGATTATCAGGTAAAAGTTGTGGAATTAAACATAAAAATTGAACAATTTAGAAACTCCTCAGCAATGCTTGATCACATCGTAAGTGTTCAACGTTCCCCAGTTAAAAAAGGGGGAATTGGATATTCTGAAGTTCCACCACCATATAACCATAACTATACATATGATCCTAGTAATCAGAAATCTGTTGATGTTGAAATTAGTCAGACAGTTCCTGTCAAAGTTTCGATTAAAGAACCCGAAGTTAGGCCTGTTTCAAATGTTAAGATTTCTGTCCCTAGTTCTGTCTCATCAAATTCGGACAAGACATCCGAATCTAGTGAGATAAAAGAAGAGGCAGTGTTACTAAAACGTGGGGAGGAATATAAGCCAACTGAAAAGAACTCTCCCCTAAACCCGTTTGTCCCACCATATGTTAGACAAACGAATAGTAATGCAACCTCAACATCTGAAACAACTGTTGAGACGAAAGCTGAACACAGGAGTTGTTTCAGATGCAATCAAATCGGACACCTAATTGCTAATTGCCCTCTAAATCAAAGAGAATTCAGAGGAATGAGGCCTCCGAAAACTGAAAATAAAACGAATGGTAAGTACTATACTGGTAGGAATGCGAACTCTCCAAAATTCAGACATTGGACTAATCCAAGATTTCAAAGAAATCGATCTCAGTTTTTCCCAGTAAACAACCAAACCAACAATTATAATTCAGTTAATCCACTAAGGTTTGGTTGGCCTCGTAGTCAATTCTCAAGAAGGTATCCTTATAGAACTTACAGAAATTATTCTCAAACTGACTTTGAACAGCCAAAGTACGGGATGCCGTTTAACAGATATAATCGACCCAATACCAATAGGTCTTGGGTCCCCAGATTTTAATCATTTGCTTTAATCGTGCAGGAACAGTTGAACAGGACTGTAAACAATCTGTGGGTTGTGGATAGTGGCTGTTCCCGGCACATGACTGGTAACAAGAATTTGTTACATGAATGGAAACCTGTTCAAGGAGGAAGAGTTAGTTTCGCTGGAGAGAGCGGAGGTAGAATCACCGGTATTGGAGCCGTAACAAATGGAAAAATGAAATTGGAAAAGGTGAATTTTGTAAAAGAGTTGAAGCATAATTTGTTGAGCGTATCTCAGATTTGTGATAAAGAGTACACAGTGCACTTTACCAAAAATGAAGCAATTGTTCTGTATCCTGGTTTCAAGATACCAGAGGCATGGGTGGTGATGAAGGCTCCAAGAGAAAAGAACACATACGTCATGGATATGAGGTCAACTGAGATGACAACAGAAGAATCATGTCTTCTGTCAAAGGCAACTGAATCTGAGTCCGAGTTATGGCATCGAATAATGGGGCATATACATCTTCGAAAAATGAACTACATTGTCAAGAATGGGCTGGTGCTTGGTGTTCCCTTAAAGAATTTCAACTTTGAAGATCAATGCTTATCGTGCAAGAAGGGAAAACAACACAAGAAACCTCATCACTCCAAGATGGTTAACTCAATTGTCAGTACACTAGACCTACTTCACATGGATCTCTTTGGTCCCGTGAATGTAAAGAGTCTTGGTGGAACTTCATACTGCTTGGTAGTAACTGATGATTACTCGCGATACTCTTGGGTGTATTTTATGAAGACAAAGGATGAGACGGTTCAGTTGGTAATTAACTTGATTACCAAGGTTGAGAATATTATGGGGAGAAAGGTTAAGTACATCAGGAGTGATAATGGGACAGAGTTCAAAAACTACCAGATGGAGCTGTTCTGCTTACAGAAAGGGATAGAACACCAGTACAACGCCCCGTATACTCCGCAACAAAATGGGGTGGCTGAGAGGAAGAACAGGACGCTAATTGAAGGAGCCAGAACCATGCTGGCTGATGCTAAACTTCCCGTGGTGTTCTGGGCTGAAGCAGTTGCCACAGCCTGTTATATCCTTAATCGTGTTTTAACTGTTTAAAGGCTAAATAAAACTTTTTATGAACTTATGCATGGTCGAAAGCCAAACTTGAATGGTCTCGAACCATTCGGGTCCCCATGTACGATATTAAAGACAAACTCTAAATTTGGTGAGAAAGCCGACGAAGGTATTTTAGTCGGATATGTTGTTGGGACACCCAACAGAAGAGTCTTTAATTTATCGAACAGCAAGGTTGAAGTGGTATGTAACACCGACATCACGAGTTACAAACCACCAATGCCCAGCACGGGACCCGCTGAAGCTTTTGACTATGATAGACTGTTTAAATCTTTTAATATGCCTTACTTGGATTTTGCAGAAGTTGATGAGAAAATTGCTTCACAGATGTTGTATGATGAGGAGGAAAATATTGTGCAACGTCCACGACACGATGAAAGTCAACCTTCCACGTCAAGTGCCATTAATGCTCCTGCCGCCTCTACTGAAGAAGAATTTTACAACCCTTTTCACTCTCAACAACATTCGCCCATTGATGAACTCTCTTCGAACCTGGAAGACAATCTGCAAGTCTGTTCATTTCCGACTACTGGAATTCACAAAAATCACCCTTTAGAGAACGTGATAGGTGATCTATCTGACGGTGTACAAACAAGACGAAGCTTGAATGAGCACACCTGTGTTTACGCAAGCATTAAAGAAACAGGTATCATTAACGAGTGCTTGTACACCTGCTTCATCATCCAGATTGAACCAAAGAATTATCAAATGGCTCTAAAAGACAGCTCGTGGGTCGAAGCCATGCAAGAAGAGTTAGCCCAGTTCGAGAAGATGTAGGTATGGAAATTGGTTGCAAAACCGAAGAATGTGCACGCGATTGGCACCAAATGGGTTTTCAAATGTAAGAGAGATGAGAAAGGGATAATCATCAGGAACAAGGCGAGGCTGGTAGTAAAAGGGTTTAATCAGCAAGAAGGGATCGACTACAATGAAGTGTTTGCTCCTGTGGCAAGATTGGAAGCGATTCGTTTGTTTTTGGCATTTGCTGCACACAATGAGTTGAAGGTGTTCCAGTTAGACGTGAAAAGTGCGTTTCTTAACGGTAAAGTCGATGAGGTTGTGTACGTTGAGCAGCCTCCGGGTTTTCCTGACCCAGACTTTCCTGATCACGTGTACAAGCTAAGTAAAGCGCTATATGGACTACATCAGGCCCCTCGTGCCTGGTATGCAACCTTGTCTGATTACTTACTTGAGAATGGGTTCGAAAGAGGAAAGATCGACAGCACGCTGTTTGTCAAGAGAAAGGGGGGGAGATTTTCTTCTTGTTCAAGTCTACGTGGACGACATCATCTTTGCTGCATCAAAAGTCGTCATGTGTCAGGAGTTTGAAGAAGTCATGAAAAGGAGGTTTGAAATGAGTGCAATGGGTGAATTAACTTTCTTTTTAGGATTGCAGGTTGATCAGAAGAAGGAGGGGATGTTCATCCATCAAACTAAATACGTCCAAGACGTTCTCAAACGCTTCAAGATGGAGGACAACACTTCATTTGACACTCCGGTTTGCGTCAACCACAAACTGGGTGCTGATTCAGACAGTGATACAGATGTGGACCCCACCCAATATCGAGCAATCATAGGCAAGCCCAAAGGAATCTCACATGAAGGGAGTAAAGAGGATATTACGGTATCTCAAAGGCAAGCCTAAGCTGGGATTGTGGTACACGAAAGGGGGAGACTTGGATTTGGTCGCTTATACGGATTCTGACTATGGAGGATGCAATCAGAACCGGAAATCGACAACCGGTGGATGCCAGTTTCTGGGAGGAAGATTGGTGTCGTGGCAGTGCAAGAAGCAGACCTCTGTAGCCATTTCTACCTGTGAAGCAGAATACATGGCAGCATCAAACTGCTGCTCCCAGGTTCTTTGGATACAACAGCAATTGCGCGATTACGGTCTGAACTTCACTCAAACTCCTATTTGCATTGATAACACTGCAGCGATCTCTGTAACTAACAATCCCGTAAAGCACAGCAAAACTAAACACATTGACATTCGTCATCATTTTATACGGGATTGTGCTAAGAAGAAACTAATAATGCTCTAAAAGGTTGATTCGTTAGATAATTTCGCTGATCTTTTTACTAAAGCGTTTGACAGAACTCGTTTTCAAAACCTGGTTGAGTTTAATGGGATGATCAATCCTGAGTAACCGTATTTTTCGTTTTTACTTAAAAAAAACGTCACTATCGCTTAGAATTATGTCGGTTGCTTCAGTGTGAAGGACATATCTTCGGATGTGTTTGGTCCTCGCTTCTACCAGTAGATTATGAGGATAGCCATTAACCAGATGACTGAAAGCGACTAGGGCGATTTATGGTGTGTTTTTATTCTTTCGCTGAAAAGAAGTCGTTCATACTTAGTTAAAAGGACGCATATTCGTATGTGGTCGGTCCAGCTGATCCATTGGATCTTCAGGATAGCCGTTTACCTGATGACTTTGACTTGATCGGGGCGATAGAATTTGAATTTTTTTGGGAAATGATATAATTTTTCAAGTCTACAACTTTGTAAGAAGTTTCAATGCAATGTTTCTAAGAAAATTGATCCAACCTTGGAAAGTGATAGACAAGTTAATTCTGTGTGCTTAACTAGTGAAGTTATTAGGCCTAAAAGACTCTAGAACAGTCATTGTATGTTATGGTAGCTTTCTATGGTGCGTAAAAGTAGAAGTGATACTAACTAAATCTTCTCGATTTAAAGGGACAACTCATTAAGAGTTGTGTATGTCTCCATATATATCTTTCCGAATGATAGGCAGAAAAGTGATTACCCAGTCATACACGAGCCCGTAAGTGTTCTGATTCCCAAGAAGATAGTGTGTCAAGTAACTGCAGTGATCTAGATTCGGGACTTGCAGTTGTCTACTGTTTGAAGCTTTGTAAATCTTTATTATTAAAAAAAAAATTAATTATGATGTTAAGCCTTCTGAAGCCTATTATGTTATACTTATCACTCTAGAGGCAAGAAAGTGAACGGGAAGAAGATTCTAAAGATCGAAGTGTACTTACTGTTTAATCAGACACTACGGGTCGAGGTCAACTCGGGGTGACTTGGGGAAAGCCAAATAAGCTTTGACAATAGATAGGAGGCATCACAATCTCTGATGTGGTGTCCATTTATATTTTGAGCTTAATTGAACCTAACCCGTATCACAGAAGCGATGAAAACCATACTAAGTTGTTTACCTGCTTACAACCTGTTTCGTTATGTCATAATACAGCTGAACATGGATCTATGTGATAGCCATCTAATTAGTATGATTCCTGTTCGGATCTTTTCTAAAACATGTTAGTCCCTGTCAAGACTGAAATTTGATCCCGTGTATTTTATTTCTAAAATTTTCATTGCTTATGTCGTTTTATGGTTTAAAACTTGGTTACTTGGTCTTTGATCGTAACATTTAAATCTTTACAGGTAGTTTTAAAAGACTATTGCATAATGTTCAAATTTATAAGGGACTATTGTGTAAATTGTTAACACTAAGCGAAGTTGTTTAAGAGGCGAACTTGTCAACAGGCGAAGTTAAGGGGTAAGCGAAGTTAACCCTAACTTCGCCTGTATAATTCAAACCTATATAAAGGACAAGTCAGTCAAACTGTTTACATATTATCACAAAACTCAAGCGAACTTATCACTTTACCCTCGGTGAAGTTACATTTCGAATCAAACCTTGTTATTCTTCTCGATTGCATTCTGTGTTAAAGGTGTGTAGAGTCGGGATAACGTATAACTCGTGTCGATCATGTTAATCAGATGCCGTTTTGGTCCGGGTTGTGACGTCGTTCATGCAAAACTTAAACACCCGCTTTCCAAACTCGTTTAACGTGGTCGTAACCAACTTGATCGTCTAGATCTCCATAAAAACATGTTTTTTAGAGTCTAAAATCTTCAAATCATCCATAAGACATCTCGTTTGGCCGTCTAAACCTTTGCCGTTTCAGTTCAGGCGAAGTTATAGTTTAGGCGAAGTTGTTTCTCAACTTCGCCTAAGGCTTAACTTCGCCTGTTACTTATAAATTTTAATTAGTCAGGGGCGAAGTTATGATTAGGCGAAGTTATCCTTAACTTCGCTTTAGGCTTAACTTCGCCTGATGCTTTAAATATTATTTAAAGGTTAATCTGTTGTCAGGCGAAGTTATCATATAGGCGAAGTTGTGCTAAAATTCGCCCTATGTCTAACTTCGCTTGCACACTAAAGTTTATCTTAACTTCGCTCATGGTAATAAGCGAAGTTATGATCCGCTTCGACATTGTTCTAACTTAGACCGTTTGTTATGCAGATATGGCAGCTGTAGCAGGAGCCGGTGGTGCTGGTGGTGACGAAGGCGGTGATAACAACCGTCAGTTCTTTTCGGGGCACAATAGGTATATCACACTGGACCCGGATGCTAGCGGTGTTGATGATTATCGCGAGATCATCACCTTTCTTATCCGCCCGCGTATCTTCCATGCTATTACTACAACTCTGCCCATTTCTCTGCCAAACATAGAAGACTTCTGGCGAACGGTTGAGTATGATTGCAGAGTCGAGCCCCCAGTTATGCACGCCACCGTTGACAACCAGGTGGTGCAGTTCTCTTCTAAGTAGATAAGGGTCGCCTTGCAGTTTGGGGATGAAACGAGAGATGATCCTACAGACTTTGTTGCTCCATTCAGAGACGGTGCATTTTTAAGAATGGGCTATTCTGGTCCATTGGGTGACACTCAGAGACGCAAGGGATTTTTGTTGGACCAATGGCGCTTTCTCATGCACGTGATGATCATGTGCATGTCGGGTAGAAAGGCTGGTACGGACGGTATGGGTGCCACGATGCAATCGGCAATGACAACACTGACTTACAGCAAGCGTTACAGCTTCAGTCAGATGGTGTTCTATGAAATAGACCGTCAGAGACGAGCGATGGCTCGTGAAAGATTCTTGATGTATCCTCGGTTTTTACAAATGATCTTGAATCATGTAGCTCATATGCTACCTCAGCGCCGATCGATTCGTTATGTTGAAAGCGTCAGCAAGAGGATATTCGCACAGTGCAGAGCGTCGAGTGCTCGAAGTAAACCAGAGCTTCGTCCATGACATACTCCGCTATTTGGGTATTTGATCAACCCGGCGTATGTTGCTCCTCGTGGGGACGAGTTTCGGGATCCGGCACCGCAACAGGCTGCTGTTTCTCAACAAGCATTGCTTGATGCTCCTGTTGTGGCACCGGAGGAACACGTAGACCTTGAAGCTGCTTTTGGCGGCCAAGGATTTTTTGACATGGAACGAGTTGATCCTGAGGAAGAGGTTCAGGTTTCAGTTGCACAAGTTTCTAGTATGGATGTGCTGTTGGTAGCTACGTCGGTAGCGGATTCTGAAAGAACCGACTCTGACTCCTCAGCTGATGATGTTGCTGAAGCAAGACAGATACTGGTCGCCCGAGAGAGGATTCATGGAAAAAAAAGAAAGATACTGATGACAGTGAATCTGATTTTGAGGAGGAGTTGGGTCGTTTGATTCGTCGATCTAAAAGGGCAAGATCGGGTGAAGGATCGGGAGCTGGTGAAAGCTCGAGGGTGGTTCGTTTCTCTCCACATGCTCTTTTCTGGTATGACTATGGTCCCTGCATCGTTGCCTGTGACAGGACCGATCACCTCAGGTGCCCCCGTCTTGACAACATCATCTTCTTTTGGCATTCCACCGACCACATTTCAGCTTTCAACTCCAGAAATTGTTTCCTTGCCACCTCCTACACTTATTCCATCGGAGGTTGTTGCAAGATTCGTAGAGTCGACGCTGGTTGCCACTGCAGGGTTATCTGTTTCGATACCACATGCGGTTACTTTTATGCCTGTTTCTGATGTTCCGGCTACTTTGGGAATCCCTTCACCGTATGCTCAAGATACCTCTCATATGAGTTTTGATTTTGATGCAACCTTATCTGACTCAGACAGAATAGCAGCTCTTGAAAGGGTCGTGGCGGAACAATCGAGAAAAAATCTGATCCAAACTCACGCTATTCAGCGCCTTGTTGCAGAGAATCAGATACAGTCGTCCCTCCTGATTGAGCACGGTAAACTTTTTGATGCCTTGAAACAGTTCTTGGCATCTCAGGGGGAGACGAGCTGCAAAGGCGATGAGTTGAGGACTAAGAAGAGGAATGGTCGAGACGATGATCCCAATGCATCGAAAGGTGCAGGTGGTGAGTTGCCAAGAACTGAACAAGCTCTTGGGACTTCCACATCTCAGGGGGAGTCAACGGGTGCAACTGGTGGATCGGGGGGGTGATGATGTGGTGGTAGTGGAGGATGTGGAAAGTTTGGATGTTGATTTTGCAGGTGACGACAATGTGTTACCGAGTGAAGAGATTGAGAAGATAGGGGCTGATATTGTAATTGATAGTGAGATTGAAGAGGGAGAGATTGTGGAAGAAAACGTTGAGCATGAAATTCCCGAAGTTGATAAGTCAGATATGGGTCAAGATATGGGAAGCGATGAGACTGAATGGGAAGAGCAACCGAGATGGAAATAAGGCTATGCTCAATGGTTTATAAAGATAAAGAAACCAGCGGTCCCAACTATATTCAAGAAGAGTTACAACATCAAAGGATATGCTGAATCGAAGAAGGGGATTATATTCTGGTTATATGATGAACAGTTGAAACTGTTTGTGATTAAACGTTTTGACGGAGTTCAATACTTCAAGAGATTGTTGAGATCGTTGAATACCTTGCCGGAGTGTGAGGTGAAGGAATTAGCCAAGTTGGGGTTGATAAACAAGAGCGATGATAATATGGCTAGGATTATTGGGAAGATCGTTTGGAAAGAAAGTATAAAAGATAAAAAGTTCGAGTTATTAAAGCCGCAGAAAGGAAAGCTCATTGAAGATAAAGACAGAGGCATGATAGCTGATGGAAAACCTTGGATGATAATGAAGTATAAGCCTATCCGGTGTTTAAAAGAAGTGCCGATGAAACAGATGCCCAAGGATGTCCTAAAGAATCTGAAATGGTGGTATGTCGATAGTGAAACAGCTGAAGCGGTGATGGAGGATGAAGATGAACAAGAGGTGCTGAGAGTGTATGATCCAATGCACTTGGTGAATTTGTCTCAAGCTGACTTGCAGGTGCTGAACGAGAAAAAGATATTCTATATTCCTGCATGGAAAGATGAAGCCAAGAAATATCAGAGAGTAGTTTCTGTTTGTGTCAGAGAAGGCGTTCATGCTTGAAGACGGGTGACTTGAGTTCTGGGATTACAAGACACGTGATTGAAGATAGAGATATGAAGCTACTGCCAAGGGGGAGTCTGTTGGTACATGATGTCAGTAGTTCAGTATCTAGTGTCTGTAATCGTGTTAGTTGGATTTGTTTATGTGTTTTAGATAACTTGTCTCACAAGTTCGCCTGTTATAAGCGAACTTGTGGAACAAGTGAAGTTAGTGACAACTTCGCATAGCATGTTAGGCGAAGTTGTCGAATGATATATATGTTTAGCTATGGCTTATTTTGTAACAGGGGTTCAGTACGTGTAATTGTGATTTGGCTATCACGTGTTAAAGGAGTTGCAATACAACGTGTCTATTGAGTATTGTAACATGTCTTTGTACTTGGGTTTAACGTATATCGCATCTAACACTCGTATCGTCTTACGTAGGGATTCCGCACCTACGTAATACGAGATATTTCCGTGTAGATCCGGCTGGGAACCTACAGCCATTAGATACCTTGCCTTGTTTCGTGATTTCTCCTCCTATGTCACTAGTAAAGGAAACATGTCCACCATCGAATGGTTTAATGTCAAACAATAGGGACTCATCTCCTATCATATGTTGGGTACAGCCACTGCCCAAGTACCTAATACTGTTGACAGGCCTTCCAGGCTGACCCTACATACATGAGCAGCTGGTTAGTAGAAGGGTCCGAGACGAATTTGTCTCGGGTAAAACAAACAGAAAATCACCCAGTTTTATTTTATGATTCTTGAAAATGTAATCTTTTGGTGAATCTGAATCTGAAGTGCAATCACTCGAGGAACTTGTGTTAAGATTCCCTCGGTTCTAAAAAGATTTTCTTGATTGCCTTCGTTTTGGTTTGGGTTTAATTGTTAAATATTCTGTGTTTGCTTTTGAAAACGGTTTAGAGGGATTTTTTGGGTTTTCAGCTTCTGACCCTTTGCCTAACCGCTTCCTTTCTCTTTGTGTTAGCCAGAAGGGTTTGTTGGGTTTGTCGGTTCTTTTAATTCTTGAATCCGTTTTACTGGCTAAGGTACAAGGTTGATAAGACATTTTCTTAGGTTGAATGTTTAACTCAGTAAATGTCTGACCAAACTTGCTTTTGGCGTCTCTTTGTTGCTTATGCCAGTTCTTGCAATGTCTCGCAAGATGAGACGGATTTCCACACACAAAACAACATTTTCTTTTGTTACAATCATAGACATGTTGATCACTGAAATATGTGGGGTGAGGTGATGTGGTAGAGTTAACGTATTGATAACCTCTATCTGTGAACACATTTGAATGATTTGATGCAAAGTAATTTGACTGCCTAGGTTTATGACCAAAGTAGTAATAGGAACAATCAAATTGATCATAAAATTGAGAACTATTTCTATTAGTAGTATTTTGTGAAAATAAAGTTTTCCTTGAAGACACATATTTACACGACGTGCTTGGTTTTTCATTCTCAAAGACAATTTCTTGTTTTCGTAAGTCCTCAAAATCACGATCAGTTGATGAGCAACTAGAACTTGTCTGTTCATCAACTTTAGCCACATTTGTTTCATCAAAAATTGTTTCACATTCAGAATCAGATGAAGAACATTCACTTTCATTACATACTTCTTTACAATTTTCTTCACAAGTGGTTTCACAAAATACAGGTTTTGATTCCGACATTAAACATTCCAAGATGGATTCACAAGCTTTGTTACAGACATGGTTATTAATACTTTTGGTTAGACCCACACATGACTCAAAACGTGGTTCTAATCCTCCATTTTGCTTAAAACCCTGATTAACTTTCCCACAATCACCATTGGTTATATTACCTGCTACAAAAGGCACATTGACGTTAGATTTATCAAATGATTGAATTGGAGCAACAGTTTGAGATGCTGCGGGAATAAATATCACAGGTTTTGGTATCCTACCAACACCGTATGCCATTTATTCATCAGGAGAAGTATTATAGCTAAAGTGGGGCAAACTGGTGTAGTTATCATTGAATGGTGGTGGTACGGCCGTGTAGTCGTACCCCAACCTCACTTTAACTTTAGTGCTTCCCTGGGCTCCAATAAGATCATCTAATTTCTCAGATGATACCTCAAACCTTTCGACTTGTTTTTCCATTTCTTTCTTATTAGTAACTTCGAGTTTTAATTTCTTAATCTCTTCTTTTAAATCATTGATTATGTCCTTATAGTAAATGACATTATGTTTTTCTCGAAAAATTTCAAGTCTAAGATTAGCGACATCATCGTGATGAGTTTTGATATTTTCAATGTAGATCTTATCAGCTTTTACATATTCAGTGTTCAACTGACGAAGTTTTGAATTTTCTTTCAAAACTTCGTCTTGCAAGTATCTATAGTATGTAACTTTGTTAACACATGCTTTTGTGCAAAGATTTTCGTTTTACCTCATCAAGGTGTGATTCACAAGAATCGGCAGCAGAAGATGAAGAAGGTTCATCGTTTGAAGTGAACGCCATGCCAGCCAAATTTAGAGGATTCTGTAGCTCTTGAAACTGTTCATCCCAATCCATACCAGTGTGGATTTATGTTTGAGAAACAAGGGCTCTTGAGTTTGAGCTTGAGCTGTCCTTGTATGGACGATTCCCGATTCTTGGAGCTGAGTTGTTTGCCTTTTGATCCTCAGGCCTCTTTCCAGCAACTTTTGCATTCTCTTCATCAGTTACTTCTGTCACCTATATATCGTTTGCTGGTTTGGGAGAAGTTGTGCATTCTCTGGCAAGGTGACCCATCTCTGCACAGTTGTAGCATCGAAGCTTGCTCTTGTCAAAACCAATTTGCTTTCGATCCAAATCATTGAAGCTGTCTTTTCCGTAGGTTTTGATGAAGTTGGTGGCCCTTTGCACAGCCATGGCCATCTGGTACTTGATGTCCATTTTCTCAAGATCCTTTTGATTGGTGTCTTTCAGATCACCTATTTTGAACCGAGCCGGCAACAAATTCCCTTGCAACAGCTCTTCATGACAAGACATAAAAGCTTTAACGGGTGTCACATTTGAATCATTCAGCATGGGAATTGCTTCACAATAGATGGAGGGCTTGTTTGCTTGAGGTTTTGTTGCAGAAATTTCATGTGCCTTCAGAGCTTGAGCAACTGCACTGTCAACTACCTTTTGAAACAAACTTGCACTAGATGGAGTTGATGGGTTGCTGGTGGAGATAAATGTTGTTGATTGTGAAGGAAAAATTGGTGAGTATTTGGGATTGGTCACGGGATATACATTCGGTTGGGTTTTGCTGACAAAAGCTGTTGGCACACTTGAGGATGTAGTACTTACTCCGGCTTGATTCAGAGAATTCATGTGATTGTTCATCCTCATCTGTACATCCATTTCGAATGATCTGATAGTGAATATTAGTTCACCATTTGTCATCCCATTTAGATTTGTGGTTCTCTTGATAGTTATTGTGCTTACACTCCAACTGTAAGGCAAAGAGTTCATTAACTTGTGATTTACCTCAGAGTTGGGAATGTTAACACCTGCAGCTCTTACTTTTACCATGAGCTTCTCGTACCTCTTTACTAAGTCTAGCACAGCCTCACCTTGACGATGGTTGAACATGTTGAATTCTTCCTTCAACAGTGCTTTCTTGTTTTCTCTAATTTCAGCATTTCCTTCAACCATCTCAACAAGAGCTTCCCATAATCCCTTGGCACTTCTGTGTTCTCGTAGTGTCTCTGTGATTTCATTTGAAAGACAAACTGTCAACAATAGAAACGCTTTCTTGTCTTGTGCTAGCTTATCCATATCATCTTGATCATCATTCTCAGGTGCCTTAGGTTGTTCCCCAGCATCAGTGCGAGTTACTGGAACATGAGGACCATCTTCAAAACATCACATCAAATCCGTTTTAGTTAATGAGATGAAGTTCATGAACCTCCATTTGAAATCAATAAAGTTATCATCTAAGGTCATAAACTTAGGAGGTTTTTGAGGTGTTCCCACTTGATTTTCCAACAGCAAATAACCCTTCAATAATTCTCTGAGTCAGTACTAGCCATGGTATAAGCCTTTAACACAGTTTAATCCTCAAACAGTCAACTTTTTTGCTTAAACAGCTTCAAGCGAAGCGAAATGGCTTCAAGCGAAGCGAAACGGTTTCAAGCGAAGCGAAAAGAGTCCAAGCGAAGCGAAAGGATTCCAAGCGAAGCGAAAGGATTCTTAAGCGAAGCGAAAGAATCCAAAAAGCAAATCTTCCTTGGGATCTGTTCCACCCACTTTTGTCAGTACAAGTACGATGTTTGAGGGAAGCGAAATTTTTACTTTTCAAACTAACAAACTTGAAACCCGTAAACACCACCTTTAACACTTGAGACTTTCACCAAGAACACATTCTAAGACATTTTATGAAGTTTTTTGCCAATGCTTTTTGTATTTTTGATAATTTTCTTTGTCAAGAACACTTGAACACTTATTTCTTCTTTTCAAGATCAAAACCCTAGGTTGTGATCCAAAAACCCTCAACTAATGAGCCGAAGCTCTGATACCAATTGTAGGTCCCTATTCGGGTGGATCTAACAACATCTTTGGATCAACCTAACTTAGTGCTAGCGGAAATCACACCAAGCAACCAAGAGGTCTCGGATCTTGAGTTTATTTTCGGTCAAGGAAAGGAGAAGTTAGAGAGAGAGAGAAAGTGATAGGGTTTTTGCAAAAGGTTTTCTTTTGTATATTGAACTTCAACAACATTGCTTCTCATGGCATGCTTCCTATTTATAGGGTAGCATGCATGAGAAGTAAAGTACTTCAATGCCCAATGGGCTTCTTTACAATGGACCGTGGCCCAACAATGTACAAAATGACCCATCGGCCCAAATACATAACTTAATCACTACAAAAGACTAACTATACAGACTGGGGCCTAACACTTGGCAAACAAACAAGGGAGAGCATACCATAGGTGAGCAAGTGGCGTGCAAACAACATACTTGAATTGGTTCATTCTGACATTTGTGGACTGGTCAGACCTCACTCTAACTCTGGTAAAAGATATATGCTAAGATTTATTGATGACTTTAATAGGAAAGGTTGGGTGTATTTGCTGGAAGAAAAATCTCAGGCCTTTGCTAGTTTTAAGGAGTTTAAAGCTAAGATTGAGACTGAGACAAGATGGGTTATTAAGTGTCTGCAGACAGATAGAGGTGGTGAGTATTTGTCAAATGAGTTTAATAAATTTTGTAGAGAACAAGGGATCAAGAGACAGCTGACTACACGGTTCACTCCCCAACAGAATGGAATCGCTGAGCGTAGGAACCGAACGGTGATAGAGATGGTGATTACTTTGCTTGCTTCCAAAAACATGCCCAAAGTCTTTTGAGCAGAAGCAGCAGTTTGGAGCTTTTATGTTCTCAACAGAAGTCCTTCCAAGGCTTTGTTGGATAGAACTCCAGAAGAAACATGGAGTGGAAGCAAACCAACGGTTCAACACTTGCGTGTGTGGGGGTCTTTGGCTCATGTTCATGTGCCAAAGGAGAGAAGAACGAAGTTGGATGATAGAAGTCATGTATGTATCTTGACAGGTATGAGTGAGGAATCCAAGGCATATCGGTTGATAGATACCAAAACAATGAAGGTGGTAATCAGCAATGATGTAGTATTTGAAGAAAATAAAGCCTGGGATTGGAGTCAAGTGAAAGAAGAAGTTCATGATCAAGAAGATGTAACATGGGGCAACTACACTTTTGAAATTGAAGATGAAATACAACAATATGATGCTGAATATAATGATGTGTTTGATCATGAATCGTCAGTGGAAGATCATGTTGCAAGTAATCAAAGCTCTAGTAATGTAACCGTTAGAGAAGGGAGGCAAAGAAGGCCCCCTAGTTATTTGCAGGATTATATGACTAGAGATGACATGTCTTCGGATGATGAGTTGAACATGATGGAGGAAGTGGATTGTGATCCTATAAGGTTTGAGGAAGACGTTAAAAGTGATAAATAAAGAAAAGCGATGGACCTCGAAATAGAAGCTATTGAAAGGAACCAAACCTGGTCCTTGGTGGATTTGCCTATAGATGCTAAGTGCATAGGTGTCAAATGGGTGTACAAGAGAAAGTTGAACGAAAAGGGAGAAGTAGAAAAATATAAGGCAAAGACTTGTAGCGCGTGGTTATGGGCAAGAATTCGGTGTAGATTATTCAGAAGTGTATGATCCCCTTGCACGGATGGATACTATTCGTTTGATGATTGCTATTGCTGCCCAAAAAGGTTGGAATATTTGTCAAATGGACGTGAAATCTGCATTTTTGCATGGTACTTTAGGAGAAGATGTCTTCGTACAACAGCCCCAAGGTTATGTAGTCAAGAATAGCGAGCACAAGGTGTTCAAACTTGCAAAGGCGTTGAATGGTTTAAGACAAGCTCCCAGGGCTTGGTTTAATCGTATTGAAACTTATTTTCTCGATAATTGGTACAAGAAGCGCAAGTCTGAGCATACTTTGTTTATCAAGGAGGGTCAAGAAGGTAAAATGTTATTTGTTAATGCTTATGTGGATGATCTCATATTCACAGGCAATGATGAAAAGATGATGAATGGATTTAGAAGCTCAATGAAGAAGGAATTCGAAATGACGGATTTGGGAAAGATGAGGTATTTCTTAGGTATTGAAGTCAATCAGACAACAGCCGGCATATACATCTCTGAAAGAAGATATGCAATGGAGATATTGACACGATTTGATATGTTTGAGTGCAATGCTGTTACAAATCCTATTGTTCATGGTTGCAAACTTGAACAAGATGAAGGAGAGTTTGTAGATGCAAGTTTATTTGAGCAACTGGTGGGCTGTTTAATGTATATTACTACTACTAGGCCAGACATACAATTTGTTGTTAGTTTGATTAGTCGATTTACGTCTAAGCCTACTTAAGAACATTATTTAGCAGCAAAGAGAGTTTTGAGATATATTCAGGGCACTTTGGATTATGGTGTTTGGTATAAAAGAGGAGGAAAAGGTAAGATCAAGGTATTCACCGATAGTGATTTTGCGGGTGATCTCAATGATAGAAAGAGTACTTCAGGTAATGTAATTCTTTTGGATGGAGCTGCTGTTACTTGGTCGTCTAAGAAGCAAAGTATTGTGGCTTTATCTACCACTGAAGCGGAATACGTGGCTGCAGCCACTTGTGCTTGTCAGGTGATTTGGCTTCGTGGTATCTTAGAAGAGTTTGCTATGAAACTGGAAGGAAGAACTACAATAAGGTGTGACAATACCTCAGCTATCAAGTTGTCAAAGAATCCGGTGTTCCATGGAAGGTGCAAGCACATTGGGGTAAGGTTTCATTTCCATCGAGATTTGGTCAGTGAAGGAGTAATTGAATTGGAATATTGTGGAACGAATGACCAGATAGCAGACATTCTTACCAAGCCTTTGCATAGGGAAGTGTTATTGAGGTTAAGAGATCAGTTGGGTGTGTGTTCACTCAAGGGCAAACAAGACATGGATACCATGTCAGGTTTGAGGTAGAGTTTGTTGGAGTGAACATGCTTTGGACCGTTGGACATTTTCATTAATCTACTTTGAATAAAGTTGGCTGAGTTGGGTTTCAAGTTGTTAGTTTACCAAGTCTATTTGCTTTATTTTAGTTTCCAGTTGGTTTCCTTTTATGTCGCTTTGTTTGTTAGTTAGCGTTTGTTCTTTTATGTATTTATAGCCGGTTGGCTTTTAATGAGAATTAGGTAGTGTTTGTTATGGAGGAATGGAATGTGGAATGTAATAAGCCATTCCAAAGGAATGAAAAAACATGTTTGGTTACCATGCATGAATGGAATGGATCATTCCAAATGGAATGAAACTCCTTCCATTTTTAGGATTTTCATTCCTTTGGGTATGGGTGTTTTTTTTTCATTCCTTCAAGGAATGAAAAAGTCAAAAAGTCAACATCATTATTACTATTATAAAATTATATTATTATTATTATTTTCTAATTATAGTTATTATATTATCATTGTCGTTTTGTATATTATAATATAACTATTAATACATTATTAATATATTTTATTTTTAAATTAGATGAGTTAACATCTCACAACGCATATACAGTTTAACGATTTCGTTGCAGCACGAGGTCCTAAAAATACTTATTATGAATATTCATTTATTATTAATATTATTTATTTCTTTTTATTATTAATACTAATAAAAATATTAATAATGATAAAGTGATTAATCATTCCATTCTTACATGGTAACCAAACATGACAATGGAATGGTAACGATCCGTTTCATTCCTTTTCCCATTCCATTACCACGTCCATTCCATTCCCTCATCTATTTCATTACCCCGTACCAAACATACCCTTAAGCTTTTGAGTGATAAACTGATTACCATTAATAACCAATATATCAAGCTCCTTCTCATCTCCGTGTCTTTTCATTTACATTCTTAATTAAGGAAGTATTTTTATTTTAGTAAAGCAATGTGTTTATGCTTTCTTTACTTACTCTTTAGATGGAATTAATCAATCACTTAATCTATCATTGAGGTTTGATTGATTCGTTCTAGATGCAAGAGTCGTGGCACTGCACCAGATACTTGATTCTGATACAGAATCAATCAAAGGCCCTATGACGATTAGGAACTAACAAGTGGCGGTAATACTTATATTCGGTATTGTAATTAGTTTATCTCTTGCATAATCGATACTTGTGAACTAATTGGGATCAATGATTATGCATTTTTAAAGATTACAAGACCTCGTGAAGGTAACTTGATTACCTATCTTCCATATTTATGAAAAACATAAAGCTAGATTAATTAATATGGTATGGTTTACCCGAGCCTTAAACCGACCTACTTAAATAATACTAAGAATAGCAATCTTGTTATTGACCAATATGATAAGAACACTCTACGGAGAGATCAGGGTTTGAATCTGAGTCGCTACATTTCTAAACTAGTACAGCGCTAAGTACACTCGTTCGCGTCTCAGTGAGACTCAGTTTTGGTTCCCGACCTTGAACTAAGTGGTTGTTAATCTTATTAAGATTATCAAATTATTTTCCACATTTGGGGTTCTTATTCAAAATGGTTGGGAAACTCTTTTTAGAAGGATAACCGAGACGTACACTTTCAATTACACCGTTTTAAACAACGATAGTACACTAATTAATGAGTTAATGGTATTTTGTATTTCTTATAAAATAGGGATGCTTACCTACGTACGTTTAGAAATGTTAATTTATTTATTACTGATAGTCCTGGTTAATGAAAGTTTTCAAACTGAGAATATTTAATAATACTTCTCTACAGACTGCTATCTAAACAAATAGCATGACCTTTAGTTTATAATCCAAAAAATATCAATAATGTATCAATTCCTCACCTCACTGATTAGAATCCCTTATAATTCAATTGAATTTAGCTTGAAAGCATATACTTGTGTGTTTACACAACCGTTAAAGCTTAATAAGTGGTAGACCAACAAATTCATAATATGGGCAAGGGTAATAGTTTCTAATAAAAATAAAGCATCTCCATACTGTTTATTAGAGTTGGATAACAAAATATAAAATAATCACCATTAGCAAGTACTAATTAAATATATTTGCTTCTTTTCTTCTTTCTTATGTTGTTGTTGGAGCCGCTTTCAGCAATCTCCGTATCTTCCTGCATTTATACACATAAAAAATTAGGATATATGGGGAAAGAGCAGATGAGAACTAATTATATTTTTCCTAAGAACTCATGAAAAACACTTAAAACAAAATTACATAAATGATTCATAATAAATAAAAATTTTAACTGGTTTTTCATGGTTTCTCAAAATTCTCAGAATATTTAAAGTTCTCAAAGATAATCCTACCATATATATCTACGTTTAAAGAAAAGACATTTAGATCGAACCTTCTTAATCCACTTTTGTCCTTCATAATGATTATTATTATCATGGGGATGGGGAGATACGAGGCTCTCGACAAAACTAGCACGAGTGTGGTTCCCGTTGAAGGGCACAAGGGTACCATCATCAACATAATAATCAGTATCTTCATCCGGCCAGTAGTGTACAATATCATACTTTCTCTGACAATGATCATCAATATATAGTTCCCACTTGTTGTTTTTCATTACCCATTTCTTCTTAGTAGACGGAGGGAAATCAATTGTATATATGCATAGACATTCTTCTATAACCCCTAGTAGATGAGAGTAACTAAATTTAAATAGCAGATCAGCACCTGGTAGGCGGATTACTTTAAACTCCTCTGTAGATAAATCCAAAGAAATAATTACTGTCTTCTTATACTTCTTCTTCATGTACCAATGAAGCGCCCTACCACATAAGATGCCAGAGCAAGCAAATCTCCCCGTTATCCTATACTTTAGTTGTCCAATAACTTTCCAAATAGCTGATTTCAATGTTAACACATGAAAATTCGTCACTATGCTACCTGTCCGCTTTCTTCTCATGAACCCTACTATAACCTTGTAATCATCTGCAGATGAATCATAACCAAAACCCCAACATATTGTTTCTCTGTCTATAGAGATAGAGGGAATACGATGAGGTCGATAGGGTGGCGGCGGGAGTTTTCTATGTTCTCTAGTGGAAGGATTGGTTACCACTACCTCAAGAACATCAGGAGAAACACATAACAGGCCATCACAAGAACCAACAATATAAATGCAGTCCAACACATACAAAGATTCTTCATCGAAAGGTATTGGAAGACTTACCCATCTGTGTCCAAGTTCAGGGTTGTTTCGATCAATCATGTAAGCATGCTTCAAGTGAGCTTTAACAAACAAAAAACTGGATATAATAGATTGCCATGATTTACACACACTCTTGCATCGGATTAGATCTTTCGGACGCAATCGTAACAGTATCTTCTCAATCACATGATGAGGTACAAGCTCCGCCATTCGAATAAGCTACCTGTTAGAGAAAGTCAGAAACATGAGACTGGTATGGAAGCTACCTGTTGGAAAATAATATATATTTAACACAACATTATTTTACAAACACTACCTATCTAAAACCAACTAATAAGATCGATCCGATCATCTCACTAATTAATAACAGGTGCAGAATTACCCTTAAAAGAATATATATCTGTTTACTAATTATGCAGGTTAAAGTTGACGAATTGGAATTAAAAGATTCATTCGTTTAGATAATTACAATAAACGAAACAATCAAGTTTAATTTTCGTATGCACAGGAAGGGGGTTCAAAGCAAAAACAAAAACAAAAATACGTGCATACCTGATTGATTATCGATCAGCAGAACGTTTAGGGTTAGAAAACTCGGTCAGGGTTCATGAACCTGGGTTTAGGGTTGCACGTTTAAATATACATGAGTTAAAATTTAGCTGGGCCTGGCCTTATAGTTTATATCGTAAGAGGCCCAAAACATACGAAGCGTGTGAGACAATCTGAAGCGTTGATATGGACATAATTAACATTATTCTAATTACCGAAGAGTGGAAACGTACAAATTAAAAAGGCCATTGTCGTCAGTGAAATTGAAAACTTTGGTACGTTATTTTAGCGACTCTTCAATTCTCTAAAAACCCTAATCCTGTTGAAGAACAATCAGCAATCGATCTTGAAGAACAACTCATGGCTCATCCATGATGATAAACCTTAAGATCTTGTTCTGGATTTACAAATGGCTCATTCACGAAGATCAACCTTAGGATCTCGTTCTGGAATTACAACCAAACGGTTCATTACGTGATTTGTTTATTGTTCCATTACTGTCATTACGTGATTGTATATACTAGTTTTGTTTCATACGTGATTTTATACCTTACGTCATTCTAAGAAATAATGTCATTATTAAGCGATTGTATACAATAGTTTTGTTTCATTACGTGATTTTAAACCAGTTTTCTGTTACGTTATTCTAAAATATTCATGTCATTACGTGATTTGTATACACTAGTCTTGTTTTATTACGTGATTATATACAATACTCTTAAAAAATGTAAATTACGTGATACTAGTTGTAATATGTTATTATAAAAATGTGGGTCATTTTATCCGGTATTCTTGTTTCATTACTTGATTTTATACAATATTCTTGTATCATTACATGATTTACACACTGGTCTTACAAAACAAATTTTAAGGTGTTATGTGATTGCACACTAATACGTGATTATATAATATTACGTAATTACATAGTACAGACCGATTATTACGTAATTATGTAACATTACGTGATTATGTACCAATATTCATTACGTGATTTGTATACATTTTACAGGTACAAGCAATTATACCCTTCCATACCTATCCTTCGTACACTTCGTACGCTTGTGGCTTCTTGTATAGTAACCGGCACTATATATATGTGTGTGTGTGTATATATATAAGGAGAGATCAAATAAAAAAAATCATAAAAAGTCGGCTGAAACATGATTATTAAAATTTTTTTTACCATTTCTTTTATGGCAAATTGGATTTTACTGTTTGTTTGTTTTATGGACCATCGTTAAAAAAAACTAAGCGTCGTTAGTTTGATGCTGACGTGTCACGTCAATTGCAACATCAGTCTGATGCTGACGTGGTTGGCAGCTGCCACGCAATGAAGTTGTTAGGATCTGATCAGTAAAGTTCAACTCAATTAAGCAAATCAACAAGTAAATAATAATAACAATAGCAGTAAGCACATCGGAAATAAGAGAAATTCAGTTGTATTATAAATGTAACCGAATGATTCAAGTACTACAAAGGAATTCAGGAAATACAAGAAGAGTCTCTCAGCTCACACACGAGCACTTGAATGAATGCCGATGCAACAGTGCACTGATATTTATAGAAACTGCTGATGTGAGCTGACGTCACTACTGAAAGTGACATTTAACAAACTAACTAACAACTACCGACCTATAACATATAACTACCGTAAATACTACAAAATACTGACTAGACTATAAACTACTGAGTCTTCAAGTCTTCATCAGTAGTTGGTCATGGTTGTTATTTTGGTCAGTACTTTAGTTATTGCTTCTTCGGTAGTGGTAGAATGGTAGTTTGCTTCATGTCGGTACTTCCAGTAAAGACTCTTCGGTAGTTCAGGTTTCCTCAGCAGTACTTGCTTTGTTCTTGATCACTGTTCCTGCTTCATCTAATTTGTTTTTAAAACCCATCTTGTACCAATTGCACACTTATTGGCAGGCAATGGTGCAAGATCACAAACTCTCTGTTTTTGAAACTGCAACAATCCATCTTGCATAGCTTGAACCAATTAGTATCTCTTAAAGCTTCCTGATACTTCTTAGGCTCAATCTGTGAAATGAAGACTGCATGCATGTTGAGATCTGACGCCTGAAGTAATGTCTCTAATGATATTATCCAGAGGATGAGTGGTAACTTCAGTATATTCTAATCAGGTTGGAGTTCAGTTTGAAAGGAATAGGCTGTTCAGGGGAACTACTGATGCATTGTCAGCGGTAGTTTCATCATCAGTTTGAACTTCTTCCTCAGGAGTTATTTCAGTGATTTGAACACTTGAAGGTTTTACTTGTGGGATGAATGAAATTTGTAGGTCCCGAAACCGAATCCGACAACCAACGACTTGTTCTTGACAAGCGCTCGAGACGGGTGCGGTATAAACAAACGATCGAACAAATATATAAAGATTATATTGAACGACTCCGAACCGGTAACAAAAGATTCATAACATAAAACGAACCGATCCCTCCCAAGGCGAGCTCCCCTTGGGTGGTTGTTTACACAATACAAAACACACACATAAACAAGAACAACAAGTCCCTACTTATAACCTAACACATAATCTTAGAAGCTTTCCCGTTGAAGTTAAACGTTCGTCGAAACTCTCGTCTCGTATCCGAATTTACTCGCCGACATTGATGGTTGGGTAAAAGTTAACTATTATTATATATTAATTAGTTAATTTCAGTTAAATAAACTAACGAACATTGGTACTTTAAGAGTTGTTATGTGTTTTCAGGAACTTGGAGGCTATGGAGCTTATTGAGGATATTTACGGGCTTGGAATGAAGACTTAGAAGTGAGAAATTGGAAGTGCACGCATCACGAGGCATTAAAAGGAATTAAATGATTTTTCTGGCGAAAAGAACATCTTCTAGATACAAGAAGATGCAAGAAGGGCAACTTAGCGATACGCGAAGTTGCTGGATATAGGGTCCGACTATTTTGTCCTTCGCGATACGCGAAGAAGCAAGCCAAGACATCTTCGCGATACGCGAAGATGCTCAAAGTCGGCAAAAATTAAGGTTTGCCTTATATAAACCCATTAACCTCTCCATTCGGCATATTACGACTTCCAGAGGCAAAAGATAGGGGTGAGCATAAAACCGATTTAACCGAACCGAAACCGAATAACCGAAAAAATCCAAACCGAAGCATTAACCGACGATTAATGTTTTAGTTTTTCGGAAAACTGATTTTTGGGTTTAGGTTAGGTTATCCATTTTTAAAAAATCGAAAAAAACCGAAACGAACCGAACCGATTAATCAAACATATGTTTTCTCCGTGTTTTTTTAAGATGTTATGATCAGAAACAAAACATCAAAAAAATCTACCATTGATGGTGATGAAAATTATGAAGATGATCAAGATTGGGTCAAAACTTTGAAGATGAATAAGACAATGAATGAAGATACGCTTTTTTTATTAAGAACGTTGTTGAATTTTAAACTTTACTACGCAAACAACTTTGTATTTATTTGGTTCACATAACACGTGCCTATTTTTGTATTTTAAATTCAATATGTATTAGGTAATTTATTTTTTTGAATTCTTTTTTTTAATGTCTACTCACAATAAAAAAATCGAAAATAACCTAAACCGAAACCAAAAATAACCGAAAACCGAATAACCGAATAATCGAATAACCGAAAACCGATTGGTTGGTATTCTAAAATAATCGATAGCTTAGGTTTAGGTTTGGGTTTCACCCAATAACCGAACCGAATCGAACCGTGCTCACCCCTAGCAGAAGAGGTGTTCTAAGGCGACTTTCAGCTGTGACATCTGCCCCAATCCGACCCGACCCAGGTACCCGTTTTCTGATCCGATTCTTTTTATGATTTAAAATTTAATTATTTTCTTTTAAAACTTGACATTTAAAATATATATTTTATTACTAATAATAATTTCCCTTCCTTCCCGCCATCCCGTCCCTCTCTCTTTTTCTTTCCGCCGTTCCGCTCTTCTTTTCCTCTTGTCGCCGTTCCGCCCCCTTTTTTCTCTTACTCTTTTCTTGTTCTTTGGTTCTTTCCGCCTAAGGATGTCTGCGCAGCCCCGCGCGCCAGACTCTTTTCAAGGAAATCTGCGCGAAGACCATCTGTTCCTGGGGCGCGCTAAGGATTGTATTTCTTCCCGCGGCGCGCTGAGAATCGTGTATTCTTCCCACGACGTGCTAAGAAACGTAGTTTCCTCCCGCGGCGCGCTAAGGATTTCTCTGTCTGCCTTCGCCCTCGCGCGTTCAGCCTCCTCGCGCGCTCAGCTTTCTCGCGCGCGCAGCTTTCTCGCGCTAGTCTTGTATCTTTTCTCCTGTTTTATCCAGCCGTTTACTTTTGTAATGTCATATCTTCTGTGCTCTTGACCTGACCTGTCTTATGTCTGAAAAGCCACTTTCGGCGCAGCATGCGCACCAACCCCATTGGTTGGCAGAAAAAGTGACTGACATTATCTTTTGAGATCTGCTTTTCCATGCTTTGACCAGTACCTTTATCTGACCCTCCTTTACCTTTTTACTGTTACCTGTCAGCTTTTCCTGTTCCCCTGCTGCCACCATATCTTTTGATATCTTTTGCTTTTGGAACCTTTTTGCTTTTGTTATCTTTTGCTTGATCCTGTTGAAGATCTTTTCCTCTTTTCTAGGGATTGTGTTCCCTAGGGTTTCCCTATAAATATATTGTTTTTCTTGGTTGTTAACACTACACACACAAACACTTAATCTTCTCCTTGCTCTCTGCCGTTGTTCCTCTGCCGCCTCCTCCCTTGCCTTCCTTTGTTCTGCTCTGATTTCCGGTAATATATAATATATAATAATTTGTTAAAGATACATATTACTATGCTAACATATACTCAAGACATAAAACAAATCATTAATCAATAATCTTTAATTATAGGTTAACTTTGCTTGTTTAAGAGTTGAATCTTGCATTATCTTTCATCGCACCATTTATCAAGTGAGTAATCTCGTACCTAATCCCTTTTTATTTTTAATGTTTTGGGATGTTCATGTGTTCGTACGAACTTGAGTCTTAAACTTGTTTCTGAACTTTAGTCGCGCAGTATCCCATGTGTTATGGACGTTTACTTGGCTGTTTATTTGTATGTGTGAATCATTAACCGCTTTGTTCGGCCTATTCCGAAGTTTTCATGGATCCATTAGATGAACACGGGAGACCTATCGTTTACGGTTTTCTTTTGTTTACACTTGCACAGATGTTTTCTTGTTTTTGTGCTCAATTGGGAGCACAGATTGAACTATGAGCTATGAATCTAAGGCTTGGTCACAATCTGATTACACCCTTGTTAAACACCAGATTAACACGTGTTGCGCGCAATGTTATTATCTATTATTATCTATTAAACTTGATTTCTCACCGACACGCAAGTGTTGACGTTTTATTTTAACACATGTTCAGGTTTGCTGTAGCTGTTTCTGGAAGCTTGAGGACACGTAGGATATTTTCTTTTGCTTTGGACCTAGTTTAAAATGTAACAAGACAAATTTATGTTATTGAATATTTTGAGTTATAATATGTTGTTACTTTATGAAATTGTGTGTTGCGCGTGCGCGATAAATGTATATTAATAAATATTGACACCCAAATAGTGTCACGAGTAATGAAACAATATGTGGCGCCCCGATGTATAATCCGTCTTTGGTCGGGGTGTTACAGATTGGTATCAGAGCTCGCTGACTTTAGGATAGGTGGTTAGACGTAACGACCTAGAATACCTAAGAGTCCCTTCTCGCGCATGAGAGAAATCTCATGTTTGCGCGCTTATTGTTAATTACTCGTTATTTATAAAATATGCTTGCGCAGACGCAGCGTATGATTTCACGTTTATTCCGCGATCTTTCGATTTTTGTTGTTGAATTTCGATTTTTATTGATTTTCGTTTGTGGGGATTGAAAATCCAAAAAAGTCATGGTGATACATGAATAGTTGATTTTCAATTTCCATTTACTTTATGTTTTTATATTGAAGATTTGAAAAGTCATGGTGATACATGAATTGTCAATCTCCAATACCCATTTTCTTGTATGTTTTACATTGAAGGTTTGAAAAGTCATGGTGATACATGAATTGTCAAAACTCTAATGCTCGTTTACTCGTTATTTAAAATTGAGAATTCGGAAAGTCATGGTGATACATGAATTGTCGATTCTCAATTCGAATCCGTTCTCTGTGTTAAGTTTACAGTTAGATTCATTTTGTTTTACTTTAACTTTTGATAGTAACTAACCCTGCGAAAACAAGCTTTATAAGGATATACTTTGCGCTAGAACCGAGATATTAACAAAACTAAAACTTTTATAGAATGCCTCCGCTATCAGCTCGCCATCTTAAGAAGAAAGAAGCCGCGCGCAGACGATCGCAGCAACGTTCCCAGGAAATGGCCACCGCAATAGCCCAAGCTTTGAGCCAAAACAATACCAACACCTCTGGTTACAACATTAAATCCTTTAATGCGTGTAACCCTCCGAAATTCACAGGTCTTGAAGGAGCCACCGTGATGCTCCAATGGCTCGAGAAGATTGAAAACACTTTCCTTCATACCCAATGCCCTCCAGACCGACGAACCCTGTACGCCTCAAGTGTCCTGGAATCAAGGGCGCTTACTTGGTGGAACGGAGTAGCTCATGCGCGTGGCGCAGAGGCTGCTTCTAGCATGCTCTGGGAGGAATTCAAGGAAATCTTGACGCGAGAATTCTGCCCTCTCAACGAAGTAAAGCGCCTGGAGGAAGAATTTTGGAACCTGAAGCAGTACAGTGGCGAAGCGCGCGAGTACGCGACGCGCTTCCACGAGCTAAGCTTGCTTGTTCCGCACTTAGTTACCCCTTCCCGCCGAGCCATCGAGAAGTTCCTTGGGGGTCTTCCCATGGAAATTCAAGATTCTGTATGGGCCAGAAACCCACTAACCCTCTCTGACGCCATCGAGTTGGCCGCTGTGCTCAGCGACAACCATGTCAGGGCAGGAACCCTGTTCCTGCGGGGAGCCGAGAAGACCAAACTCACCAAGACTGCCCCTGAACCAACCGAAACCAAACCAGAACCCTCAAACCATAACAACCTGAAACGTAGGCGCAGACCCAGTCACCAAGCTTACGCGCTTACCAACCCGCTTGTTGTCCAGCAACCCACCTACCAACCTTCAGTTTACGCGCCTAACCCGCTGTCAACCTACCCAACACCTCCTGTAGTCCACAACTATGCCTTAACCAATCCCGCACTCCCTGCCCCGCCAACCAAGAAACCTTACACAGGAACCCAACCCTTTTGCCCAACCTGTAGACTTCACCACCCACTTCAAGTCCCGTGTCGACAATGTAACCGATGTGGCCGCGCTGGTCACTCTGCCGAGTACTGTAGAGTCCCTCCTGTCAAACCAATCGCGCAAACACCACCAACCTACCCGCAAAACCCTCAACCAACTTACCATACTCCACGACCCAGGTCGTGCTTTAACTGCGGTGATCCCAGTCATTTCCGGAACGCGTGCCCGAGACTGCAAGTACAGATTACGCAAGCGAATCCAGTTAACCAAATTTCCAACCAAGCGGCACGCGGACGAGCTTTTAACATAACCGCGCACCAAGCGCAAGCGAATAATGACGTAGTTAATGGTACATTTTTACTTAACGGACAATATGCATCTATACTTTTTGATACTGGCACCGATAGAAGTTTTATTTCTCGCGCATTTGAGCAGAAGCTTGCGCGACCGCACATTAACTTAAAAGAAAACTTTTCAGTTGAATTGGCTAATGGTGAAACTATTTTAATAAACTCTGTGATCAAAGATTGCACGCTTAACCTTAACGAAAACGATTTTCTAATCGACCTCATTCCCATGCCTCTTGGAAGTTTTGATGTTATTATTGGTATGGACTGGCTCTCGCATAATCGCGCCGAAGTTATTTGCGCCAAGAAGATGATTCGCATTCCTCGAGAAAATGGTGATCTTCATATCTACGGCGAGAAACCCTCCCGCGGCCTTAAGCTTATGTCTTGCGCTGAAGCCCGAAGACTTTTGCGGAAGAAATGTGTGGCATTCTTAGCCCATGTGGTCAAACCCGACGAAGGAAAGAAGAAACTTCGCGATGTCCCCATCGTGCGAGACTTCCCTTAAGTTTTTCCCGATGATCTTCCTGGTATCCCTCCCGCTCGTGAAGTCGAGTTTCGTATTGATCTTCTCCCTGGTGCTTCCCCCGTAGCCAAATCTCCTTATCGTCTTGCACCCGCTGAAATGCAAGAATTGGCAAGCCAACTTCAAGAGTTGACCGCTAAAGGATTCATCCGCCCTAGCTCTTCGCCCTGGGGTGCTCCGGTGTTGTTCGTTAAAAAGAAAGACGGATCGTTTCGCATGTGTATCGATTACCGCGAGTTGAACAAGCTCACCATTAAGAACCGGTATCCCTTACCGCGTATTGACGACCTCTTTGATCAACTCCAAGGTGCCTCTTGTTTCTCCAAGATCGATCTCCGCTCTGGCTATCACCAGTTGCGCATCCGCGAAGAGGATATTCCCAAGACTGCTTTTCGAACTCGTTATGGCCATTTTGAATTCTTGGTCATGTCCTTCGGTTTAACCAACGCACCCGCCGTTTTCATGGATCTAATGAACCGGGTGTGTAGGCCTTTCTTGGACCGATTTGTGATCGTGTTTATCGATAATGTTCTGGTGTATTCTAAGACCAAGGCCGAGCATGAGCAACATCTTCGGTTGGTGTTGCAAAAGCTTCGAACCGAGCAACTCTATGCCAAACTCTCCAAGTGTGAATTTTGGTCTGATGAAGTACAGTTTCTTGGTCATGTTGTAAACAAGATGGGTATTCATGTCGACCCATCCAAGATTGAAGCAATCAAGAACTGGATTACGCCATCCACTCCTACCGAAATCCGTTCCTTTTTGGGCTTAGCTGGTTACTACCGGCGATTTATTTCGAACTTCTCAAAGATCGCATTGCCTTTAACAGCTTTAACGCACAAAGGCAAACCGTATATTTGGGGCTCGAAGCAAGAAGAAGCCTTTCTGACACTCAAGCGATTGTTGTGTGAAGCTCCTGTTCTTGCGCTACCTGAGGGTAATGATGATTTTGTCGTGTACTGCGATGCATCCAACCAAGGTCTCGGTTGTGTACTTATGCAACTAGGCAAGGTTATCGCTTACGCATCAAGGCAACTCAAAACTCATGAAAAGAATTATACGACTCACGACCTCGAACTTGGTGCAGTTGTATTTGCCTTGAAAATCTGGAGACACTACCTTTATGGTAATAAGTGTATCCTCTACACCGACCATAAAAGCCTTCAGCATATTTTTGATCAAAAGGAACTTAACATGAGACAACGCCGATGGAACGAACTCATCAGCGATTACGATTGTGAGATCCGGTATCACCCCGGTAAGGCTAATGTGGTAGCTGATGCGCTCAGCCGCAAACCCTGCCAGCTTAACTGTATCTTGCCGCACGTGCAGCTCCACTTTGCGCCGATTCAAAACCATCTTGAATCGCGCATTCGCGATGCGCAGCGCGCATCCATCAGCAATGGCAACCTTCGCGCCGAGTTAGCGTGTGGCGCGGAAGCGCATTTTGCCCCTAATCTGAGTGGAATTCTCTGCTATCTCAACCGCATCTGGATACCCAATGATGAGAATCTTCGCACTGTCCTACTGAGTGAAGCGCACAAAACTCGGTATTCCATTCATCCTGGCGCTGATAAGATGTACAAGGATTTGCGCATTACTTATTGGTGGCCCGGTATGAAAAAGGATATTGCTGTGTTCGTAGCCAAATGCCTGACTTGTTCTAAGGTAAAAGCTGAACACCAACGCCCATCTGGTTTGCTCGAACAACCAGAAATTCCTACGTGGAAATGGGAAAGTATAGCAATGGACTTTATCACCAAGTTACCTTTGACAGCAAGCAAACATGATAGCATTTGGGTAATAGTGGATCGATTGACTAAGTCTGCTCACTTTCTGCCCATTCGCGAAACCTACCGTGTTGAACAACTTGCGCAGCTTTATGTCAAGGAAATTGTCTGCCGTCATGGTACTCCCTTGAGCATCATATCGGATCGCGATGGCCGTTTTATATCTCGCTTTTGGAAATCTCTCCAATCTGCGTTAGGAACTCGCTTGGACATGAGTACTGCATATCATCCTCAGACTGACGGACAGTCTGAGCGAACCATTCAAACCCTTGAGGATATGCTTCGATCTTGTGTTCTTGATTTTGGAGGTAATTGGGATTCACACCTACCTTTGATTGAGTTCTCTTATAATAACAGCTATCATTCTAGCATTGGTATGGCCCCATTTGAAGCACTTTACGGTCGAAAGTGCCGTTCTCCGATTTGTTGGAGCGAAGTGGGTGAAGTACAAATCACAGGACCCGAACTAGTTCAAGAGACAACCGATAAAATCGCCAAGATCCGTGATCATCTGCTGACTGCCAGAAGCCGACAGAAGAGTTACGCAGATCGTAGGCGGAAGCCTCTCGAATTTCAAGTTGGTGATCTTGTTCTCCTCAAAGTGTCGCCCTGGAAGGGTGTTGTCCGCTTTGGGAAGAAAGGTAAGCTTGCTCCTCGTTACGTTGGTCCATTCAAGATTCTCGCGCGTGTGGGAAAGTTGCCTACAAACTAGACCTACCGCCCACGCTCAGCAATGTGCATCCAACGTTCCATGTATCCAATCTCAAGAAATGTTTGGCTGACGAGAACCTTCACGTACCACTCGATGAAGTTCAAGTTGATGAATCTATGCATTTCGTTGAGAAGCCTGTTGAGATTATGGATCGCGAGGTTAAGCAAACCAAGCGCAGTCGCATCCCTATCGTGAAAGTTCGCTGGGAGTCCAAGCGCGGAGCCGAGTTTACATGGGAAAGGGAAGATCAAATGAAGATCAAGTACCCGCACCTGTTCTCTGCGCAACCTACTTCGAGATAAATTTCGGGACGAAATTTCTTAAAGTAGGGGAGACTGTGACATCTGCCCCAATCCGACCCGACCCAGGTACCCGTTTTCTGATCCGATTCTTTTTATGATTTAAAATTTAATTATTTTCTTTTAAAACTTGACATTTAAAATATATATTTTATTACTAATAATAATTTCCCTCCCTTCCCGCCATCCCGTCCCTCTCTCTTTTTCTTTCCGCCGTTCCGCTCTTCTTTTCCTCTTGTCGCCGTTCCGCCCCCTTTTTTCTCTTACTCTTTTCTTGTTCTTTGGTCCTTTCCGCCTAAGGATGTCTGCGCAGCCCCGCGCGCCAGACTCCTTACAAGGAAATCGGCGCGAAGACCATCTGTTCCTGTGGCGCGCTAAGGATTGTATTTCTTCCCGCGGCGCGCTGAGAATCGTATATTCTTCCCGCGACGCGCTAAGAAACGTAGTTTCCTCCCGCGGCGCGCTAAGGATTTCTCTGTCTGCCTTCGCCCTCGCGCGTTCAGCCTCCTCGCGCGCTCAGCTTTCTCGCGCGCGCAGCTTTCTCGCGCTAGTCTTGTATCTTTTCTCCTGTTTTATCCAGCCGTTTACTTTTGTAATGTCATATCTTCTGTGCTCTTGACCTGACCTGTCTTATGTCTGAAAAGCCACTTTCGGCGCAGCATGCGCACCAACCCCATTGGTTGGCAGAAAAAGTGACTGACATTATCTTTTGAGATCTGCTTTTCCATGCTTTGACCAGTACCTTTATCTGACCCTCCTTTACCTTTTTACTGTTACCTGTCAGCTTTTCCTGTTCCCCTGTTGCCACCATATCTTTTGATATCTTTTGCTTTTGGAACCTTTTTGCTTTTGTTATCTTTTGCTTGATCCTGTTGAAGATCTTTTCCTCTTTTCTAGGGATTGTGTTCCCTAGGGTTTCCCTATAAATATATTGTTTTTCTTGGTTGTTAACACTACACACACAAACACTTAATCTTCTCCTTGTTCCTCTGCCGCCTCCTCCCTTGCCTTCCTTTGTTCTGCTCTGATTTCCGGTAATATATAATATATAATAATTTGTTAAAGATACATATTACTTTGCTAACATATACTCAAGACATAAAACAAATCATTAATCAATAATCTTTAATTATAGGTTAACTTTGCTTGTTTAAGAGTTGAATCTTGCATTATCTTTCATCGCACCATTTATCAAGTGAGTAATCTCGTACCTAATCCCTTTTTATTTTTAATGTTTTGGGATGTTCATGTGTTCGTACGAACTTGAGTCTTAAACTTGTTTCTGAACTTTAGTCGCGCAGTATCCCATGTGTTATGGACGTTTACTTGGCTGTTTATTTGTATGTGTGAATCATTAACCGCTTTGTTCGGCCTATTCCGAAGTTTTCATGGATCCATTAGATGAACACGGGAGACCTATCGTTTACGGTTTTCTTTTGTTTACACTTGCACAGATGTTTTCTTGTTTTTGTGCTCAATTGGGAGCACGGATTGAACTATGAGCTATGAATCTAAGGCTTGGTCACAATCTGATTACACCCTTGTTAAACACCAGATTAACACGTGTTGCGCGCAATGTTATTATCTATTATTATCTATTAAACTTGATTTCTCACCGACACGCAAGTGTTGACGTTTTATTTTAACACATGTTCAGGTTTGCTGTAGCTGTTTCTGGAAGCTTGAGGACACGTAGGATATTTTCTTTTGCTTTGGACCTAGTTTAAAATGTAACAAGACAAATTTATGTTATTGAATATTTTGAGTTATAATATGTTGTTACTTTATGAAATTGTGTGTTGCGCGTGCGCGATAAATGTATATTAATAAATATCGACACCCAAATAGTGTCACGAGTAATGAAACAATATGTGGCGCCCCGATGTATAATCCGCCTTTGGTCGGGGTGTTACAGATTGGTATCAGAGCTCGCTGACTTTAGGATAGGTGGTTAGACGTAACGACCTAGAATACCTAAGAGTCCCTTCTCGCGCATGAGAGAAATCTCATGTTTGCGCGCTTATTGTTAATTACTCGTTATTTATAAAATATGCTTGCGCAGACGCAGCGTTTGATTTCACGTTTATTCCGCGATCTTTCGATTTTTGTTGTTGAATTTCGATTTTTATTGATTTTCGTTTGTGGGGATTGAAAATCCAAAAAAGTCATGGTGATACATGAATAGTTGATTTTCAATTTCCATTTACTTTATGTTTTTATATTGAAGATTTGAAAAGTCATGGTGATACATGAATTGTCAATCTCCAATACCCATTTTCTTGTATGTTTTACATTGAAGGTTTGAAAAGTCATGGTGATACATGAATTGTCAAAACTCCAATGCTCGTTTACTAGTTATTTAAAATTGAGAATTCGGAAAGTCATGGTGATACATGAATTGTCGATTCTCAATTCGAATCCGTTCTCTGTGTTAAGTTTACAGTTAGATTCATTTTGTTTTACTTTAACTTTTGATAGTAACTAACCCTGCGAAAACAAGCTTTATAAGGATATACTTTGCGCTAGAACCGAGATATTAACAAAACTAAAACTTTTATAGAATGCCTCCGCTATCAGCTCGCCATCTTAAGAAGAAAGAAGCCGCGCGCAGACGATCGCAGCAACGTTCCCAGGAAATGGCCGCCGCAATAGCCCAAGCTTTGAGCCAAAACAATACCAACACCTCTGGTTACAACATTAAATCCTTTAATGCGGGTAACCCTCCGAAATTCACAGGTCTTGAAGGAGCCACCGTGATGCTCCAATGGCTCGAGAAGATTGAAAACACTTTCCTTCATACCCAATGCCCTCCAGACCGACGAACCCTGTACGCCTCAAGTGTCCTGGAATCAAGGGCGCTTATTTGGTGGAACGGAGTAGCTCATGCGCGTGGCGCAGAGGCTGCTTCTAGCATGCTCTGGGAGGAATTCAAGGAAATCTTGACGCGAGAATTCTGCCCTCCCAACGAAGTAAAGCGCCTGGAGGAAGAATTTTGGAACCTGAAGCAGTACAGTGGCGAAGCGCGCGAGTACGCGACGCGCTTCCACGAGCTAAGCTTGCTTGTTCCGCACTTAGTTACCCCTTCCCGCCGAGCCATCGAGAAGTTCCTTGGGGGTCTTCCCATGGAAATTCAAGATTCTGTATGGGCCAGAAACCCACTAACCCTCTCTGACGCCATCGAGTTGGCCGCTGTGCTCAGCGACAACCATGTCAGGGCAGGAACCCTGTTCCTGCGGGGAGCCGAGAAGACCAAACTCACCAAGACTGCCCCTGAACCAACCGAAACCAAACCAGAACCCTCAAACCATAACAACCTGAAACGTAGGCGCAGACCCAGTCACCAAGCTTACGCGCTTACCAACCCGCTTGTTGTCCAGCAACCCACCTACCAACCTTCAGTTTACGCGCCTAACCCGCTGTCAACCTACCCAACACCTCCTGTAGTCCACAACTATGCCTTAACCAATCCCGCACTCCCTGCCCCGCCAACCAAGAAACCTTACACAGGAACCCAACCCTTTTGCCCAACCTGTAGACTTCACCACCCACCTCAAGTCCCGTGTCGACAATGTAACCGATGTGGCCGCGCTGGTCACTCTGCCGAGTACTGTAGAGTCCCTCCCGTCAACCCAATCGCGCAAACACCACCAACCTACCCGCAAAACCCTCAACCAACTTACCATACTCCACGACCCAGGTCGTGCTTTAACTGCGGTGATCCCAGTCATTTCCGGAACGCGTGCCCGAGACTGCAAGTACAGATTACGCAAGCGAATCCAGTTAACCAAATTTCCAACCAAGCGGCACGCGGACGAGCTTTTAACATAACCGCGCACCAAGCGCAAGCGAATAATGACGTAGTTAATGGTACATTTTTACTTAACGGACAATATGCATCTATACTTTTTGATACTGGCACCGATAGAAGTTTTATTTCTCGCGCATTTGAGCAGAAGCTTGCGCGACCGCGCATTAACTTAAAAGAAAACTTTTCAGTTGAATTGGCTAATGGTGAAACTATTTTAATAAACTCTGTGATCAAAGATTGCACGCTTAACCTTAACGAAAACGATTTTCTAATCGACCTCATTCCCATGCCTCTTGGAAGTTTTGATGTTATTATTGGTATGGACTGGCTCTCGCATAATCGCGCCGAAGTTATTTGCGCCAAGAAGATGATTCGCATTCCTCGAGAAAATGGTGATCTTCATATCTACGGCGAGAAACCCTCCCGCGGCCTTAAGCTTATGTCTTGCGCTGAAGCCCGAAGACTTTTGCGGAAGAAATGTGTGGCATTCTTAGCCCATGTGGTCAAACCCGACGAAGGAAAGAAGAAACTTCGCGATGTCCCCATCGTGCGAGACTTCCCTTAAGTTTTTCCCGATGATCTTCCTGGTATCCCTCCCGCTCGTGAAGTCGAGT
Organism: Bidens hawaiensis; assembly: GCF_021521415.1. Classification (NCBI taxonomy): domain Eukaryota; kingdom Viridiplantae; phylum Streptophyta; class Magnoliopsida; order Asterales; family Asteraceae; genus Bidens; species Bidens hawaiensis. Next base: position 3,229,151 of record NW_027491014.1, read on the forward strand.
TTCGTATTGATCTTGTCCCTGGTGCTTCCCCTGTAGCCAAATCTCCTTATCGTCTTGCACCCGCTGAAATGCAAGAATTGGCAAGCCAACTTTTGATTGAGTTCTCTTATAATAACAGCTATCATTCGCCCTCGCGCGCTAGACTCCTTACAAGGAAATCTGCGCGAGGACCATCTGTTCCTCTGGCGCGCTAAGGATTGTATTTCTTCCCGCGGCGCGCTGAGAATCGTATATTCTTCCCGCAACGCGCTAAGAAACGTAGTTTCCTCCCGCGGCGCGCTAAGGATTTCTCTGTCTGCCTTCGCCCTCGCGCGTTCAGCCTCCTTGCGCGCTCAGCTTTCTCGCGCTAGTCTTGTATCTTTTCTCCTGTTTTATCCAGCCGTTTACTTTTGTAATGTCATATCTTCTGTGCTCTTGACCTGACCTGTCTTATGTCTGAAAAGCCACTTTCGGCGCAGCATGCGCACCAACCCCATTGGTTGGCAGAAAAAGTGACTGACATTATCTTTTGAGATCTGCTTTTCCATGCTTTGACCAGTACCTTTATCTGACCCTCCTTTACCTTTTTACTGTTACCTGTCAGCTTTTCCTGTTCCCCTGCTGCCACCATATCTTTTGATATCTTTTGCTTTTGGAACCTTTTTGCTTTTGTTATCTTTTGCTTGATCCTGTTGAAGATCTTTTCCTCTTTTCTAGGGATTGTGTTCCCTAGGGATTCCCTATAAATATATTGTTTTTCTTGGTTGTTAACACTACACACACAAACACTTAATCTTCTCCTTGCTCTCTGCCATTGTTCCTCTGCCGCCTCCTCCCTTGCCTTCCTTTGTTCTGCTCTGATTTCCGGTAATATATAATATATAATAATTTATTAAAGATACATATTACTATGCTAACATATACTCAAGACATAAAACAAATCATTAATCAATAATCTTTAATTATAGGTTAACTTTGCTTGTTTAAGAGTTGAATCTTGCATTATCTTTCATCGCACCATTTATCAAGTGAGTAATCTCGTACCTAATCCCTTTTTATTTTTAATGTTTTGGGATGTTCAGGCGTTCGTACGAACTTGAGTCTTAAACTTGTTTCTGAACTTTAGTCGCGCAGTATCCCATGTGTTATGGACGTTTACTTGGCTGTTTATTTGTATGTGTGAATCATTAACCGCTTTGTTCGGCCTATTCCGAAGTTTTCATGGATCCATTAGATGAACACGGGAGACCTATCGTTTACGGTTTTCTTTTGTTTACACTTGCACAGATGTTTTCTTGTTTTTGTGCTCAATTGGGAGCACGGATTGAACTATGAGCTATGAATCTAAGGCTTGGTCACAATCTGATTACACCCTTGTTAAACACCAGATTAACACGTGTTGCGCGCAATGTTATTATCTATTATTATCTATTAAACTTGATTTCTCACCGACACGCAAGTGTTGACGTTTTATTTTAACACATGTTCAGGTTTGCTGTAGCTGTTTCTGGAAGCTTGAGGACATGTAGGATATTTTCTTTTGCTTTGGACCTAGTTTAAAATGTAACAAGACAAATTTATGTTATTGAATATTTTGAGTTATAATATGTTGTTACTTTATGAAATTGTGTGTTGCGCGTGCGCGATAAATGTATATTAATAAATATTGACACCCAAATAGTGTCACGAGTAATGAAACAATATGTGGCGCCCCGATGTATAATCCGCCTTTGGTCGGGGTGTTACATCAGCCATCCCGAAGCTTCCGGTTCCATCCTTGATCGTATGTTCATCAAGATAAGTACTTTAACGATTATGTCGACATCGACTAATCGTGTGTGTTCGTTCTAGGCTAAGGTTTTGTGTGAAATACTGTTATGACCAGATTCTTAGGCTTAATGAATAGAGCTTAATTGATTTTATATGAATTTGTCTTGCTTAATTAGTTATCTCGTTGATTAAAGTTTGTGTTTGCGATTGTTGATTTGTGTAATGTTTGTTTGGTTGTTCATCAACATTTAGGGTTTAAGCTCTTGTGTCATTGAACTAGAATCATCAAACCTTATCATTGAGTTAGTTTTCCTAGACATAGAATTGACAATTGTGGTGTCCGGGTTCATTTATGTCAACAATTCGGTTGAGTTATCGTTGTCGTCATAAATCAAACCATACGACTAACAATTATTGTAAAACTAAAGACGAGAGAATCTGTGATTAATATATGGAACACATAACCCAAACCTAGAATGAATGCTTTCATTAATATTGTTTACAAATCATTTCAACCTAATCGTTTAGTTTAATTAATTTTTTTCTAAAAACCGCTTGACATCGACTGTCCGTCTTAGTTAATAATTAATTTTGTAGGACCAATATTCTTATTGTTTTTAGGATTGTATATGTCGTTTTAGTTTGCTTTTAGTCGGTGTAGTACGTACTCGGTAAGTTTATTTTGTAAGTTTATTGTGTAAACTTTGGAGAAATGGGGACCCTATATAAAGGCCACTTAACCCATTTCTCCACAACCCCTTTTCATAACTCTTGGAAATAAAGAAATTTCTCTCTCTCTCTCTCTATATATATATATATATATATATATATATATATATCTTCTTCTTCTTTCTTTCAAGCAAATAAACCAAACAAACTAAGATCCGAGATCCGAGTGTCGTTGGTGATTTCCGCTAACCAACAACACGGATTGATCCGAGTCAAGTCTTGAGATCCATTTAGGGACCTACAAGTGGTATCAGAGCTTTCGGCTTGACTTTTTGTGGTTTTCGGGTCAAACTTTTCGGGTTTTGATCTTAGTTTTTTTGGATTTGAGGTTGATTTCGTGTTCCTCATCTCTTTTGGAGTCCCTTACACCTTGGAAACACACGAGAATCACTAAATCTAAGTTTTTAGTATTTTAAGTTTTTGTGCCTGAGCTCAGATTCGGCTTAAAACTCAGATCTAGGCCGATTTATTGATTTTTTTGACTAAAGTCTTTTTGACTATTTGGAAGTTTGGGTGTTATATACTAAAAAAAAATCGCATCGGGTACTGTAGCAGTCGCTTTCAAGGTACTGTAGCAATCGCCGGAGTACTGTAGCAATCGCATCGTCGAGGTACTGTAGCAATCGCTTCGCACGGGGTACTGTAGCAAATCGTTTTGCTTCGCACGACGTACTGTAGCAACCGCTTCACTTCGCACAGGTTGTAGGGCCAATATTATATATTGTTTTTAGGAATGTATATGTCGTTTAATTTTGCTTTAGTCGGTGTAGTACGTACTCGGTACGTTTATTTTGTAGGTTTATTATGTAAAGTTTGGAGAAATGGGGACCTATATAAAGGGCACTTTACCCATTTCTCCATAACCCTCTCCAACTCTTTCACAACCCTTTCACTCCAGGACATAAAAGTTTCTCACTCTCCAAAACCTCTCCTCTCATTTTCTCTCTTTTGTAACAACAAACTAAGATCTGAGATCCGAGTGTCGTTGGTGATTTCCGCTAACCAACAACACGGATTGATCCGAGTCAAGTCTTGAGATCCATCTAGAGGACCTACAAGTGGTATCAGAGCTTTCGGCTCAATTTTTTGTGGTTTTCGGGTCAAACTTTTCGGGTTCCGATCTTAGTTTTTTTTGGATTTGAGGTTGATTTCGTGTTACTCATCTCTTTTGGAGTCCTTACACCTTGGAAATACACGAGAATCGCCAAATATAAGTTTTTAGTACTTTAAGTTTTTGTGTCCGAGCTTAGATTCGGCTTAAAAACTCAGATCTAGGCCGATTTATTGATTTTTATAGTAAAGTCTTTTTGACTTTTTGGAAGTTTGGGTGCTATATTCTCAAAAAAAAAATCGCATTGGGTACTGTAGCAGTCGCTTCCGAGGTACTGTAGCAATCGCGCGGAGTACTGTAGCAATCGCATCGCCGAGATACTGTAGCAAATCGTTTCGCTTCGCACGGGGGTACTGTAGCACCCGCTTCGCTTCGCACGGGTACTGTAGCAGTCGCTTCGCATCGGGTACTGTAGCAACTCTAGGATGTGATCCAAAAACCCTCAACTAGTGAGCTGGAGCTCTAATACCAACTGTAGGTCCCGATTCGGGTGGATCTAACAACGTCTTTGGATCAACCTTACTTAGTGCTAGCGGTAATCACACCAAGCAACCAAGAGGTCTCGGATCTTGAGTTTATTTTCGGTCAAGGAAAGGAGAAGTTAGAGAGAGAGAGAAAGTGATAGAGTTCTTGCAAAAGGTTTTCTTTTGTATATTGAACTTCAACAACATTGCTTCTCATGGCATGCTTCCTATTTATAGGGTAGCATGCATGAGAAGTAAAGTACTTCTAATGCCCAATGGGCTTCTTTACAATGCACCGTGGCCCAACAATGTACAAAACGACCCATCGGCCCAAATACATAACTAAATCAGTACAAAAGACTAACTATACAGACTGGGGCCTAACACTTGGCAAACAAACAAGGGAGAGCATACCATAGGTGAACAAGTGGCGTGCAAACAACATACTTGAATTGGTTCATTCTGACATTTGTGGACTGGTCGGGCCTCACTCTAACTCTAGTAAAAGATATATGCTAAGCTTTATTGATGACTTTAATAGGAAAGGTTGGGTGTATTTGTTGGAAGAAAATCTCAGGCCTTTGCTAGTTTTAAGGAGTTTAAAGCTAAGGTTGAGACTGAGACAGGACGGTTTATTAAGTGTTTGCAGACAGATAGAGGTGGTGAGTATTTGTCAAATGAGTTTAATAAATTTTATAGAGAACAAGGGATCAAGAGACAGGTGACTACACGGTTCACTCCCCAACAGAATGGAATCATGAGCGTAAGAACCGAACGGTGATAGAGATGGTGATTACTTTGCTTGCTTCTAAAAACATGCCCAATGTCTTTTGGACAGAAGCAGCAGTTTGGAGCTTTTATGTTCTCAACAGAAGTCCTTCCAAGGCTTTGCTGGATACAACTCCAGAAGAAACATGGAGTGGAAGCAAACCAACGGTTCAACACTTGCGTGTGTGGGGTCTTTGGCTCATGTTCATGTGCCAAAGGAGAGAAGAACGAAGTTGGATGATAGAAGTCATGTATGTATCTTGACAGGTATGAGTGAGGAATCCAAGGCATATCAGTTGATAGATCCCAAAACAATGAAGGTGGTAATCAGCAATGACGTAGTATTTGAAGAAAATAAAGCCTGGGATTGGAGTCAAGTGAAAGAAGAAGTTCATGATCAAGAAGATCTAACATGGGGCAACTGCACTTTTGAAATTGAAGATGAAATACAACAATATGATGCTGAATATAATGATGTGTTTGATCATGAATCGTCAGTGGAAGATCATGTTGCAAGTAATCAAAGCTCTGGTAATGTAACCGTTAGAGAAGGGAGGCAAAGAAGGCCCCCTAGTTATTTGCAGGATTATATGACTAGAGATGACATGTCTTCGGATGATGAGTTGAACATGATGGAGGAAGTGGATTTGTGATCCTATAAGGTTTGAGGAAGACGTTAAAAGTGATAAATAGAGAAAAGCGATGGACCTCGAAATAGAAGCTATTGAAAGGAACCAAACCTGGTCCTTGGTGGATTTGCCTATAGATGCTAAGTGCATAGGTGTCAAATGGGTGTACAAGAGAAAGTTGAACGAAAAGGGAGAAGTAGAAAAATATAAGGCAAAGACTTGTAGCGCGTGGTTATGGGCAAGAATTCGGTGTAGATTATTCAGAAGTGTATGCTCCCCTTGCACGGATGGATACTATTCGTTTGATGATTGCTATTGCTGCCAAAAAGGTTGGAATATTTGTCAAATGGACGTGAAATCTGCATTTTTGCATGGTACTTTAGGAGAAGATGTCTTCGTACAACAGCCCCAAGGTTATGTAGTTAAGAATAGCGAGCACAAGGTGTTCAAACTTGCAAAGGCGTTGAATGGTTTAAGACAAGCTCCCAGGGCTTGGTTTAATCGTATTGAAACTTATTTTGTCGATAATTGGTTCAAGAAGCGCAAGTCTGAGCATACTTTGTTTATCAAGGAGGGTCAAGAAGGTAAAATGTTATTTGTTAATGCTTATGTGGATGATCTCATATTCACAGGCAATGATGAAAAGATGATGAATGGATTTAGAAGCTCAATGAAGAAGGAATTCGAAATGACGGATTTGGGAAAGATGAGGTATTTCTTAGGTATTGAAGTCAATCAGACAACAGCCGGCATATACATCTCTCAAAGAAGATATGCAATGGAGATATTGACACGATTTGATATGTTTGAGTGCAATGCTGTTACAAATCCTATTGTTCATGGTTGCAAACTTGAACAAGATGAAGGAGAGTTTGTAGATGCAAGTTTATTTGAGCAACTGGTGGGCTGTTTAATGTATATTACTACTACTAGGCCAGACATACAATTTGTTGTTAGTTTGATTAGTCGATTTACGTCTAAGCCTACTTAAGAACATTATTTAGCAGCAAAGAGAGTTTTGAGGTATATTCAGGGCACTTTGGATTATGGTGTTTGGTATAAAAGAGGAGGAAAAGGTAAGATCAAGGTATTCACTGATAGTGATTTTGCGGGTGATCTCAATGATAGAAAGAGTACTTCAGGTAATGTAATTCTTTTGGATGGAGCTGCTGTTACTTGGTCGTCTAAGAAGCAAAGTATTGTGGCTTTATCTACCACTGAAGCGGAATACGTGGCTGCAGCCGCTTGTGCTTGTCAGGTGATTTGGCTTCGTGGTATCTTAGAAGAGTTTGCTATGAAACTGGAAGGAAGAACTACAATAAGGTGTGACAATACCTCAGCTATCAAGTTGTCAAAGAATCCGGTGTTCCATGGAAGGTGCAAGCACATTGGGGTAAGGTTTCATTTCCATCGAGATTTGGTCAGTGAAGGAGTAATTGAATTGGAATATTGTGGAACGAATGACCAGATAGCAGACATTCTTACCAAGCCTTTGCATAGGGAAGTGTTATTGAGGTTAAGAGATCAGTTGGGTGTGTGTTCACTCAAGGGCAAACAAGACATGGATACCATGTCAGGTTTGAGGTAGAGTTTGTTGGAGTGAACATGCTTTGAACCGTTGGACATTTTCATTAATCTGCTTTGAATAAAGTTGGCTGAGTTGGGTTTCAAGTTGTTAGTTTACCAAGTCTATTTGCTTTATTTTAGTTTCCAGTTGGTTTCCTTTTATGTCGCTTTGTTTGTTAGTTACCGTTTGTTCTTTTGTGTATTTATAGCCGGTTGGCTTTTAATGAGAATTAGGTAGTGTTTGTTATGGAGGAATGGAATGTGGAATGTAATAAGCCATTCCAAAGAAATGAAAAAAACATGTTTGGTTACCATGCATGAATGGAATGGATCATTCCAAATGGAATGAAACTCCTTCCATTTTTAGGATTTTCATTCCTTTGGGTATGGGTGTTTTTTTTTCATTCCTTCAAGGAATGAAAAAGTCAAAAAATCAACATCATTATTACTATTATAAAATTATATTATTATTATTATTTTCTAATTATAGTTATTATATTATCATTGTCGTTTTGTATATTATAATATAACTATTACTACATTATTAATATATTTTATTTTTAAATTAGATGAGTTAACATCTCACAACGCATATACAGTTTAACGATTTCGTTGCAGCACGAGGTCCTAAAAATACTTATTATGAATATTCATTTATTATTAATATTATTTATTTATTTTTTATTATTATTACTAATAAAAATATTAATAATGATAAAGTGATTAATCATTCCATTCTTACATGGTAACCAAACATGACAATGGAATGGTAACGATCCATTTCATTCCTTTTTCCATTCCATTACCACGTCCATTCCATTCCCTCATCTATTTCATTACCCTGTACCAAACATACCCTTAAGCTTTTGAGTGATAAACTGATTACCATTGATAACCAATATATCAAGCTCCTTCTCATCTCTGTGTCTTTTCATTTACATTCTTAATTAAGGAAGTATTTTTATTTTAGTAAAGCAATGTGTTTATGCTTTCTTTACTTACTCTTTAGATGGAATTAATCAATCACTTAATCTATCATTGAGGTTTTATTGATTCGTTCTAGATGCAAGAGTCGTGGCACTGCACCAGATACTTGATTATGATACAGAATCAATCAAAGGCCCTATGACGATTAGGAACTAACAAGTGGCGGTAATACTTATATTCGGTATTGTAATTAGTTTATCTCTTGCATAATCGATACTTGTGAACTAATTGGGATCAATGATTATGCATTTTTAAAGATTACAAGACCTCATGAAGGTAACTTAATTACCTATCTTCCATATTAATGAAAAACATAAAGCTAGATTAATTAATATGGTATGGTTTACCCGAGCCTTAAACCGACCTACTTAAATAATACTAAGAATAGCAATCTTGTTATTGACCAATATGATAAGAACACTCTACGGAGAGATCAGGGTTTGAATCTGAGTCGCTACATTTCTAAACTAGTACAGCGCTATGTACACTCGTTCGCGTCTCAGTGAGACTCGGTTTTGGTTCCCGACCTTGAACTAAGTGGTTGTTAATCTTATTAAGATTATCAAATTATTTTCCACATTTGGGGTTCTTATTCAAAATGGTTGGGAAACTCTTTTTAGAAGGATAACCGAGACGTACACTTTCAATTATACCGTTTTAAACAACGATAGTACACTAATTAATGAGTTAATGGTATTTTGTATTTCTTATAAAATAGGGATGCTTACCTACGTACGTTTAGAAATGTTAATTTATTTATTACTGATAGTCCTGGTTAATGAAAGTTTTCAAACTGAGAATATTTAATAATACTTCTCTACAGACTGCTATCTAAACAAATAGCATGACCTTTAGTTTATAATCCAAAAAATATCAATAATGTATCAATTCCTCACCTCACTGATTAGAATCCCTTATAATTCAATTGAATTTAGCTTGAAAGCATATACTTGTGTGTTTACACAACCGTTAAAGCTTAATAAGTGGTAGACCAACAAATTCATAATATGGGCAAGGGTAATAGTTTCTAATAAAAATAAAGCATCTCCATACTGTTTATTAGAGTTGGATAACAAAATATAAAATAATCACCATTAGCAAGTACTAATTAAATATATTTGCTTCTTTTCTTCTTTCTTATGTTGTTGTTGGAGCCGCTTTCAGCAATCTCCGTATCTTCCTGCATTTATACACATAAAAAATTAGGATATATGGGGAAAGAGCAGATGAGAACTAATTATATTTTTCCTAAGAACTCATGAAAAACACTTAAAACAAAATTACATAAATGATTCATAATAAATAAAAATTTTAACTGGTTTTTCATGGTTTCTCAAAATTCTCAGAATATTTAAAGTTCTCAAAGATAATCCTACCATATATATCTACGTTTAAAGAAAAGACATTTAGATCGAACCTTCTTAATCCACTTTTGTCCTTCATAATGATTATTATTATCATGGGGATGGGGAGATACGAGGCTCTCGACAAAACTAGCACGAGTGTGGTTCCCGTTGAAGGGCACAAGGGTACCATCATCAACATAATAATCAGTATCTTCATCCGGCCAGTAGTGTACAATATCATACTTGCTCTGACAATGATCATCAATATATAGTTCCCACTTGTTGTTTTTCATTACCCATTTCTTCTTAGTAGACGGAGGGAAATCACTTGTATATATGCATAGACATTCTTCTATAACCCCTAGTAGATGAGAGTAACTAAATTTAAATAGCAGATCAGCACCTGGTAGGCGGATTACTTTAAACTCCTCTGTAGATAAATCCAAAGAAATAATTACTGTCTTCTTATACTTCTTCTTCATGAACCAATGAAGCGCCCCACCACATAAGATGCCAGAACAAGCAAATCTCCCCGTTATCCTATACTTTAGTTGTCCAATAACTTTCCAAATAGATGATTTCAATGTTAACACATGAAAATTCGTCACTATGCTACCTGTCCGCTTTCTTCTCATGAACCCTACTATAACCTTGTAATCATCTGCAGATGAATCATAACCAAAACCCCAACATATTGTTTCTCTGTCTATAGAGATAGAGGGAATACGATGAGGTCGATAGGGTGGCGGCGGGAGTTTTCTATGTTCTCTAGTGGAAGGATTGGTTACCACTACCTCAAGAACATCAGGAGAAACACATAACAGGCCATCACAAGAACCAACAATATAAATGCAGTCCAACACATACAAAGATTCTTCATCGAAAGGTATTGGAAGACTTACCCTTCTGTGTCCAAGTTCAGGGTTGTTTCGATCAATCATGTAAGCATGCTTCAAGTGAGCTTTAACAAACAAAAAACTGGATATAATAGATTGCCATGATTTACACACACTCTTGCATCGGATTAGATCTTTCGGACGCAATCGTAACAGTATCTTCTCAATCACATGATGAGGTACAAGCTCCGCCATTCGAATAAGCTACCTGTTAGAGAAAGTCAGAAACATGAGACTGGTATGGAAGCTACCTGTTGGAAAATAATATATATTTAACACAACATTATTTTACAAACACTACCTATCTAAAACCAACTAATAAGATCGATCCGATCATCTCACTAATTAATAACAGGTGCAGAATTACCCTTAAAAGAATATATATCTGTTTACTAATTATGCAGGTTAAAGTTGACGAATTGGAATTAAAAGATTCATTCGTTTAGATAATTACAATAAACGAAACAATCAAGTTTAATTTTCGTATGCACAGGAAGGGGGTTCAAAGCAAAAACAAAAACAAAAATACGTGCATACCTGATTGATTATCGATCAGCAGAACGTTTAGGGTTAGAAAACTCGGTCAGGGTTCATGAACCTGGGTTTAGGGTTGCACGTTTAAATATACATGAGTTAAAATTTAGCTGGGCCTGGCCTTATAGTTTATATCGTAAGAGGCCCAAAACATACGAAGCGTGTGAGACAATCTGAAGCGTTGATATGGACATAATTAACATTATTCTAATTACCGAAGAGTGGAAACGTACAAACTAAAAAGGCCATTGTCGTCAGTGAAATTGAAAACTTTGGTACGTTATTTTAGCGACTCTTCAATTCTCTAAAAACCCTAATCCTGTTGAAGAACAATCAGCAATCGATCTTGAAGAACAACTCATGGCTCATCCATGATGATAAACCTTAAGATCTCGTTCTGGATTTACAAATGGCTCATTCACGAAGATCAACCTTAGGATCTCGTTCTGGAATTACAACCAAACGGTTCATTACGTGATTTGTTTATTGTTCCATTACTGTCATTACGTGATTGTATATACTAGTTTTGTTTCATACGTGATTTTATACCTTACGTCATTCTAAGAAATAATGTCATTATTACGCGATTGTATACAATAGTTTTGTTTCATTACGTGATTTTAAACCAGTTTTCTGTTACGTTATTCTAAAATATTCATGTCATTACGTGATTTGTATACACTAGTCTTGTTTTATTACGTGATTATATACAATACTCTTAAAAAATGTAAATTACGTGATACTAGTTGTAATATGTTATTATAAAAATGTGGGTCATTTTATCCGGTATTCTTGTTTCATTACTTGATTTTATACAATATTCTTGTATCATTACATGATTTACACACTGGTCTTACAAAACAAATTTTAAGGTGTTATGTGATTGCACACTGATACGTGATTATATAATATTACGTAATTACATAGTATGGACCGATTATTATGTAATTATGTAACATTACGTGATTATGTACCAATATTCATTACGTGATTTGTATACATTTTACAGGTACAAGCAATTATACCCTTCCATACCTATCCTTCGTACACTTCGTACGCTTGTGGCTTCTTGTATAGTAACCGGCACTATATATATGTGTGTGTGTATATATATATATATATAAGGAGAGATCAAATAAAAAAAAATCATAAAAAGTCGGCTAAAACATGATTTTTAAAATTTTTTTTTACCATTTCTTTTATGGCAAATTGGATTTTACTGTTTGTTTGTTTTATGGACCATCGTTAAAAAAAACTAAGCGTCGTTAGTTTGATGCTGACGTGTCACGTCAATTGCAACATCAGTCTGATGCTGACGTGGTTGGTCACGTCAGCTGCCACGCAATGAAGTTGTTAGGATCTGATCAGTAAAGTTCAACTCAATTAAGCAAATCAACAAGTAAATAATAATAACAATAGCAGTAAGCACATCGGAAATAAGAGAAATTCAGTTGTATTATAAATGTAACCGAATGATTCAAGTACTACAAAGGAATTCAGGAAATACAAGAAGAGTCTCTCAGCTCACACACGAGCACTTGAATGAATGCCGATGCAACAGTGCACTGGTATTTATAGAAACTGCTGATGTGAGCTGACGTCACTACTGAAAGTGACATTTAACAAACTAACTAACAACTACCGACCTATAACATATAACTACCGTAAATACTACAAACTACTGACTAGACTATAAACTACTGAGTCTTCAAGTCTTCATCAGTAGTTGGTCATGGTTGTTCTTTTGGTCAGTACTTTAGTTATTGCTTCTTCGGTAGTGGTAGAATGGTAGTTTGCTTCATGTCGGTACTTCCAGTAAAGACTCTTCGGTAGTTCAGGTTTCCTCAGCAGTACTTGCTTTTATTCTCTAACTCTTGTGGACAGCGTTTAAAGTTAAGGTTTTATCAGTTCTTGCTTTGTTCTTGATCACTGTTCCTGCTTCATCTAATTTGTTTCTAAAAACCCATCTTGTACCAATTGCACACTTATTGGGAGGCAATGGTGCAAGATCACAAACTCTCGGTTTTTGAAACTGCAACAATCCATCTTGCATAGCTTGAACCAATTAGTATCTCTTAAAGCTTCCTGATACTTCTTAGGCTCAATCTATGAAATGAAGACTGCATGCATGTTAAGATCTGACGCCTGAAGTAATGTCTCTAATGATATTATCCAGAGGATGAGTGGTAACTTCAGTATAATCTAATCAGGTTGGAGTTCAGTTTGAAAGGAATCAGGCTGTTCAGGGGAACTACTGATGCATTGTCAGCGGTAGTTTGATCATCAGTTTGAACTTCTTCCTCAGGAGTTATTTCAGTGATTTGAACACTTGAAGGTTTTACTTGTGGGATGAATGAAATTTGTAGGTCCCGAAACCGAATCCGACAACCAACGACTTGTTCTTGACAAGCGCTCGAGACGGGTGCGGTATAAACAAACGATCGAACAAATATATAAAGATTATATTGAACGACTCCGAACCGGTAACAAAAGATTCATAACATAAAACGAACCGATCCCTCCCAAGGCGAGCTCCCCTTGGGTGGTTGTTTACACAATACAAAACACACACATAAACAAGAACAACAAGTCCCTACTTATAACCTAACACATAATCTTAGAAGCTTTCCCGTTGAAGTTAAACGTTCGTCGAAGCTCTCGTCTCGTATCCGAATTTACTCGCCGACATTGATGGTTGGGTAAAAGTTAACTATTATTATATATTAATTAGTTAATTTCAGTTAAATAAACTAACGAACATTGGTACTTTAAGAGTTGTTATGTGTTTTCAGGAACTTGGAGGCTATGGAGCTTATTGAGGATATTTACGGGCTTGGAATGAAGACTTAGAAGTGAGAAATTGGAAGTGCACGCATCACGAGGCATTAAAAGGAATTAAATGATTTTTCTGGCGAAAAGAACATCTTCTAGATACAAGAAGATGCAAGAAGGGCAACTTAGCGATACGCGAAGTTGCTGGATATAGGGTCCGACTATTTTGTCCTTCGCGATACGCGAAGAAGCAAGCCAAGACATCTTCGCGATACGCGAAGATGCTCAAAGTCGGCAAAAATTAAGGTTTGCCTTATATAAACCCATTAACCTCTCCATTCGGCATATTACAACTTCCAGAGGCAAAAGATAGGGGTGAGCATAAAACCGATTTAACCGAACCGAAACCGAATAACCAAAAAAATCCAAACCGAAGCATTAACCGACGATTAATGTTTTAGTTTTTCGGAAAACTGATTTTTGGGTTTAGGTTAGGTTACCCATTTTTAAAAAAAATCGAAAAAAACCGAAACGAACCGAACCGATTAATCAAACATATGTTTTCTCCGTGTTTTTTTAAGATGTTATGATCAGAAACAAAACATCAAAAAAATCTACCATTGATGGTGATGAAAATTATGAAGATGATCAAGATTGGGTCAAAACTTTGAAGATGAATAAGACAATGAATGAAGATACGCTTTTTTTATTAAGAACGTTGTTGAATTTTAAACTTTACTACGCAAACAACTTTGTATTTATTTGGTTCCACATAACACGTGCCTATTTTTGTATTTTGAATTCAATATGAATTAGGTAATTTATTTTTTTGAATTCTTTTTTTTAATGTCTACTCACAATAAAAAAATCGAAAATATCTAAACCGAAACCAAAAATAACCGAAAACCGAATAACCGAATAATCGAATAACCGAAAACCGATTGGTTGGTATTCTAAAATAATCGATAGCTTAGGTTTAGGTTTGGGTTTCACCCAATAACCGAACCGAATCGAACCGTGCTCACCCCTAGCAGAAGAGGTGTTCTAAGGCGACTTTCAGCCATCCCGAAGCTTCCGGTTCCATCCTTGATCGTATGTTCATCAAGATAAGTACTTTAACGATTATGTCGACATCGGCTAATCGTGTGTGTTCGTTCTAGGCTAAGGTTTTGTGTGAAATACTGTTATGACCAGATTCTTAGGCTTAATGAATAGAGCTTAATTGATTTTATATGAATTTGTCTTGCTTAATTAGTTATCTCGTTGATTAAAGTTTGTGTTTGCGATTGTTGATTTGTGTAATGTTTGTTTGGTTGTTCATCAACATTTAGGGTTTAAGCTCTTGTGTCATTGAACTAGAATCATCAAACCTTATCATTGAGTTAGTTTTCCTAGACATAGAATTGACAATTGTGGTGTCCGGGTTCATTTATGTCAACAATTCGGTTGAGTTATCGTTGTCATCATAAATCAAACCATAGGACTAACAATTATTGTAAAACTAAAGACGAGAGAATCTGTGATTAATATATGGAACACATAACCCAAACCTAGAATGAATGCTTTCATTAATATTGTTTACAAATCATTTCAACCTAATCGTTTAGTTTAATTAATTTTTTTCTAAAAACCGCTTGACATCGACTGTCCGTCTTAGTTAATAATTAATTTTGTAGGACCAATATTCTTATTGTTTTTAGGATTGTATATGTCGTTTTAGTTTGCTTTTAGTCGGTGTAGTACGTACTCGGTACGTTTATTTTGTAAGTTTATTGTGTAAACTTTGGAGAAATGGGGACCCTATATAAAGGCCACTTAACCCATTTCTCCACAACCCCTTTTCATAACTCTTGGAAATAAAGAAATTTCTCTCTATATATATATATATATATATATATATATATATATATATATATATATATATATATCTTCTTCTTCTTCTTTCTTTCAAGCAAATAAACCAAACAAACTAAGATCCGAGATCCGAGTGTCGTTGGTGATTTCTGCTAACCAACAACACGGATTGATCCGAGTCAAGTCATGAGATCCATTTAGGGACCTACAAGTGGTATCAGAGCTTTCGGCTTGACTTTTTGTGGTTTTCGGGTCATACTTTTCGGGTTTTGATCTTAGTTTTTTTGGATTTGAGGTTGATTTCGTGTTCCTCATCTCTTTTGGAGTCCCTTACACCTTGGAAACAAACGAGAATCACTAAATCTAAGTTTTTAGTATTTTAAGTTTTTGTGCCTGAGCTCAGATTCGGCTTAAAACTCAGATCTAGGCCGATTTATTGATTTTTTTGACTAAAGTCTTTTTGACTATTTGGAAGTTTGGGTGTTATATACTAAAAAAAAATCGCATCGGGTACTGTAGCAGTCGCTTTCGAGGTACTGTAGCAATCGCCGGAGTACTGTAGCAATCGCATCGTCGAGGTACTGTAGCAATCGCTTCGCACGGGGTACTGTAGCAAATCGTTTTGCTTCGCACGACGTACTGTAGCAACCGCTTCACTTCGCACAAGTTGTAGGGCCAATATTATATATTGTTTTTAGGAATGTACATGTCGTTTAATTTTGCTTTAGTCGGTGTAGTACGTACTCGGTACGTTTATTTTGTAGGTTTATTATGTAAAGTTTGGAGAAATGGGGACCTATATAAAGGGCACTTTACCCATTTCTCCATAACCCTCTCCAACTCTTTCACAACTCTTTCACTCCAGGACATAAAAGTTTCTCACTCTCCAAAACCTCTCCTCTCATTTTCTCTCTTTTGTAACAACAAACTAAGATCTGAGATCCGAGTGTCGTTGGTGATTTCCGTTAACCAACAACACGGATTGATCCGAGTCAAGTCTTGAGATCCATCTAGAGGACCTACAAGTGGTATCAGAGCTTTCGGCTCAACTTTTTGTGGTTTTCGGGTCGGGTTCCGATCTTAGTTTTTTTTGGATTTGAGGTTGATTTCGTGTTACTCATCTCTTTTGGAGTCCCTTACACCTTGGAAATACACGAGAATCACAAAATATAAGTTTTTAGTACTTTAAGTTTTTGTGTCCGAGCTTAGAATCGGCTTAAAAACTCAGATTTAGGCCGATTTATTGATTTTTATAGTAAAGTCTTTTTGACTTTTTGGAAGTTTGGGTGCTATATTCTCAAAAAAAAAAAATTCGCATTGGGTACTGTAGCAGTCGCTTCCGAGGTACTGTAGCAATCGCGCGGAGTACTGTAGCAATCGCATCGCCGAGATACTGTAGCAAATCGTTTCGCTTCGCACGGGGTACTGTAGCACCCGCTTCGCTTCGCACGGGTACTGTAGCAATCGCTTCGCATCGGGTACTGTAGCAACTCTAGGATGTGATCCAAAAACCCTCAACTAGTGAGCTGGAGCTCTAATACCAACTGTAGGTCTCGATTCGGGTGGATCTAACAACGTCTTTGGATCAACCTTACTTAGTGCTAGCGGTAATCACACCAAGCAACCAAGAGGTCTCGGATCTTGAGTTTATTTTTGGTCAAGGAAAGGAGAAGTTAGAGAGAGAGAGAAAGTGATAGAGTTCTTGCAAAAGGTTTTCTTTTGTATATTGAACTTCAACAACATTGCTTCTCATGGCATGCTTCCTATTTATAGGGTAGCATGCATGAGAAGTAAAGTACTTCTAATGCCCAATGGGCTTTTTACAATGGACCGTGGCCCAACAATGTACAAAACGACCCATCTGCCCAAATACATAACTAAATCAGTACAAAAGACTAACTATACAGACTGGGGCCTAACACTTGGCAAACAAACAAGGGAGAGCATACCATAGGTGAGCAAGTGGCGTGCAAACAACATACTTGAATTGGTTCATTCTGACATTTGTGGACTGGTCGGGCCTCACTCTAACTCTAGTAAAAGATATATGCTAAGCTTTATTGATGACTTTAATAGGAAAGGTTGGGTGTATTTGTTGGAAGAAAATCTCAGGCCTTTGCTAGTTTTAAGGAGTTTAAAGCTAAGGTTGAGACTGAGACAGGACGGTTTATTAAGTGTTTGCAGACAGATAGAGGTGGTGAGTATTTGTCAAATGAGTTTAATAAATTTTATAGAGAACAAGGGATCAAGAGACAGGTGACTACACGGTTCACTCCCCAACAGAATGGAATCATGAGCGTAAGAACCGAACGGTGATAGAGATGGTGATTACTTTGCTTGCTTCTAAAAACATGCCCAATGTCTTTTGGACAGAAGCAGCAGTTTGGAGCTTTTATGTTCTCAAGAGAAGTCCTTCCAAGGCTTTGCTGGATACAACTCCAGAAGAAACATGGAGTGGAAGCAAACCAACGGTTCAACAATTGCGTGTGTGGGGTCTTTGGCTCATGTTCATGTGCCAAAGGAGAGAAGAACGAAGTTGGATGATAGAAGTCATGTATGTATCTTGACAGGTATGAGTGAGGAATCCAAGGCATATCGGTTGATAGATCCCAAAACAATGAAAGTGGTAATCAGCTTGAAGAAAATAAAGCCTGGGATTGGAGTCAAATTAAAGAAGAAGTTCATGATCAAGAAGATCTAACATGGGATAACTGCACTTTTGAAATTGAAGATGAAATACAACAATATGATGCTGAATATAATGATGTGTTTGATCATGAATCGTCAGTGGAAGATCATGTTGCAAGTAATCAAAGCTCTGGTAATGTAACCGTTAGAGAAGGGAGGCAAAGAAGGCCCCCTAGTTATTTGCAGGATTATATGACTAGAGATGACATGTCTTCGGATGATGAGTTGAACATGATGGAGGAAGTGGATTTGTGATCCTATAAGGTTTGAGGAAGACGTTAAAAGTGATAAATAGAGAAAAGCGATGGACCTCGAAATAGAAGCTATTGAAAGGAACCAAACTTGGTCCTTGGTGGATTTGCCTATAGATGCTAAGTGCATAGGTGTCAAATGGGTGTACAAGAGAAAGTTGAACGAAAAGGGAGAAGTAGAAAAATATAAGGCAAAGACTTGTAGCGCGTGGTTATGGGCAAGAATTCGTGTAGATTATTCAGAAGTGTATGCTCCCCTTGCACGGATGGATACTATTCGTTTGATGATTGCTATTGCTGCCAAAAAGGTTGGAATATTTGTCAAATGGACGTGAAATCTGCATTTTTGGATGGTACTTTAGGAGAAGATGTCTTCGTACAACAGCCCCAAGGTTATGTAGTTAAGAATAGCGAGCACAAGGTGTTCAAACTTGCAAAGGCGTTGAATGGCTTAAGACAAGCTCCCAGGGCTTGGTTTAATCGTATTGAAACTTATTTTGTCGATAATTGGTTCAAGAAGCGCAAGTCTGAGCATACTTTGTTTATCAAGGAGGGTCAAGAAGGTAAAATGTTATTTGTTAATGCTTATGTGGATGATCTCATATTCACAGGCAATGATGAAAAGATGATGAATGGATTTAGAAGCTCAATGAAGAAGGAATTCGAAATGACGGATTTGGGAAAGATGAGGTATTTCTTAGGTATTGAAGTCAATCAGACAACAGCCGGCATATACATCTCTCAAAGAAGATATGTAATGGAGATATTGACACGATTTGATATGTTTGAGTGCAATGCTGTTACAAATCCTATTGTTCATGGTTGCAAACTTGAACAAGATGAAGGAGAGTTTGTAGATGCAAGTTTATTTGAGCAACTGGTGGGTTGTTTAATGTATATTACTACTACTAGGCCAGACATACAATTTGTTGTTAGTTTGATTAGTCGATTTACGTCTAAGCCTACTTAAGAACATTATTTAGCAGCAAAGAGAGTTTTGAGGTATATTCAGGGCACTTTGGATTATGGTGTTTGGTATAAAAGAGGAGGAAAAGGTAAGATCAAGGTATTCACTGATAGTGATTTTGCGGGTGATCTCAATGATAGAAAGAGTACTTCAGGTAATGTAATTCTTTTGGATGGAGCTGCTGTTACTTGGTCGTCTAAGAAGCAAAGTATTGTGGCTTTATCTACCACTGAAGCGGAATACGTGGCTGCAGCCGCTTGTGCTTGTCAGGTGATTTGGCTTCGTGGTATCTTAGAAGAGTTTGCTATGAAACTGGAAGGAAGAACTACAATAAGGTGTGACAATACCTCAGCTATCAAGTTGTCAAAGAATCCGGTGTTCCATGGAAGGTGCAAGCACATTGGGGTAAGGTTTCATTTCCATCGAGATTTGGTCAGTGAAGGAGTAATTGAATTGGAATATTGTGGAACGAATGACCAGATAGCAGACATTCTTACCAAGCCTTTGCATAGGGAAGTGTTATTGAGGTTAAGAGATCAGTTGGGTGTGTGTTCACTCAAGGGCAAACAAGACATGGATACCATGTCAGGTTTGAGGTAGAGTTTGTTGGAGTGAACATGCTTTGAACCGTTGGACATTTTCATTAATCTGCTTTGAATAAAGTTGGCTGAGTTGGGTTTCAAGTTGTTAGTTTACCAAGTCTATTTGCTTTATTTTAGTTTCCAGTTGGTTTCCTTTTATGTCGCTTTGTTTGTTAGTTACCGTTTGTTCTTTTGTGTATTTATAGCCGGTTGGCTTTTAATGAGAATTAGGTAGTGTTTGTTATGGAGGAATGGAATGTGGAATGTAATAAGTCATTCCAAAGGAATGAAAAAAACATGTTTGGTTACCACGCATGAATGGAATGGATCATTCCAAATGGAATGAAACTCCTTCCATTTTTAGGATTTTCATTCCTTTGGGTATGGGTGTTTTTTTTTCATTCCTTCAAGGAATGAAAAAGTCAAAAAGTCAACATCATTATTACTATTATAAAATTATATTATTATTATTATTTTCTAATTATAGTTATTATATTATCATTGTCGTTTTGTATATTATAATATAACTATTACTACATTATTAATATATTTTATTTTTAAATTAGATGAGTTAACATCTCACAACGCATATATAGTTTAACGATTTCGTTGCAGCACGAGGTCTTAAAAATACTTATTATGAATATTCATTTATTATTAATATTATTTATTTATTTTTTATTATTATTACTAATAAAAATATTAATAATGATAAAGTGATTAATCATTCCATTCTTACATGGTAACCAAACATGACAATGGAATGGTAACGATCCATTTCATTCCTTTTTCCATTCCATTACCACGTCCATTCCATTCCCTCATCTATTTCATTACCCCGTACCAAACATACCCTTAAGCTTTTGAGTGATAAACTGATTACCATTAATAACCAATATATCAAGCTCCTTCTCATCTCTGTGTCTTTTCATT
The DNA here is from genome assembly GCF_021521415.1 of Bidens hawaiensis. NCBI lineage: Eukaryota > Viridiplantae > Streptophyta > Magnoliopsida > Asterales > Asteraceae > Bidens > Bidens hawaiensis. The sequence goes on from NW_027491014.1 coordinate 3,249,976, forward strand.
TACATTCTTAATTAAGGAAGTATTTTTATTTTAGTAAAGCAATGTGTTTATGCTTTCTTTACTTACTCTTTAGATGGAATTAATCAATCACTTAATCTATCATTGAGGTTTGATTGATTCGTTCTAGATGCAAGAGTCGTGGCACTGCACCAGATACTTGATTCTGATACAGAATCAATCAAAGGCCCTATGACGATTAGGAACTAACAAGTGGCGGTAATACTTATATTCGGTATTGTAATTAGTTTATCTCTTGCATAATCGATACTTGTGAACTAATTGGGATCAATGATTATGCATTTTTAAAGATTACAAGACCTCGTGAAGGTAACTTGATTACCTATCTTCCATATTAATGAAAAACATAAAGCTAGATTAATTAATATGGTATGGTTTACCCGAGCCTTAAACCGACCTACTTAAATAATACTAAGAATAGCAATCTTGTTATTGACCAATATGATAAGAACACTCTACGGAGAGATCAGGGTTTGAATCTGAGTCGCTACATTTCTAAACTAGTACAGCGCTAAGTACACTCGTTCGCGTCTCAGTGAGACTCAGTTTTGGTTCCCGACCTTGAACTAAGTGGTTGTTAATCTTATTAAGATTATCAAATTATTTTCCACATTTGGGGTTCTTATTCAAAATGGTTGGGAAACTCTTTTTAGAAGGATAACCGAGACGTACACTTTCAATTACACCGTTTTAAACAACGATAGTACACTAATTAATGAGTTAATGGTATTTTGTATTTCTTATAAAATAGGGATGCTTACCTACGTACGTTTAGAAATGTTAATTTATTTATTACTGATAGTCCTGGTTAATGAAAGTTTTCAAACTGAGAATATTTAATAATACTTCTCTACAGACTGCTATCTAAACAAATAGCATGACCTTTAGTTTATAATCCAAAAAATATCAATAATGTATCAATTCCTCACCTCACTGATTAGAATCCCTTATAATTCAATTGAATTTAGCTTGAAAGCATATACTTGTGTGTTTACACAACCGTTAAAGCTTAATAAGTGGTAGACCAACAAATTCATAATATGGGCAAGGGTAATAGTTTCTAATAAAAATAAAGCATCTCCATACTGTTTATTAGAGTTGGATAACAAAATATAAAATAATCACCATTAGCAAGTACTAATTAAATATATTTGCTTCTTTTCTTCTTTCTTATGTTGTTGTTGGAGCCGCTTTCAGCAATCTCCGTATCTTCCTGCATTTATACACATAAAAAATTAGGATATATGGGGAAAGAGCAGATGAGAACTAATTATATTTTTCCTAAGAACTCATGAAAAACACTTAAAAAAAATTACATAAATGATTCATAATAAATAAAAATTTTAACTGGTTTTTCATGGTTTCTCAAAATTCTCAGAATATTTAAAGTTCTCAAAGATAATCCTACCATATATATCTACGTTTAAAGAAAAGACATTTAGATCGAACCTTCTTAATCCACTTTTGTCCTTCATAATGATTATTATTATCATGGGGACGGGGAGATACGAGGCTCTCGACAAAACTAGCACGAGTGTGGTTCCCGTTGAAGGGCACAAGGGTACCATCATCAACATAATAATCAGTATCTTCATCCGGCCAGTAGTGTACAATATCATACTTGCTCTGACAATGATCATCAATATATAGTTCCCACTTGTTGTTTTTCATTACCCATTTCTTCTTAGTAGACGGAGGGAAATCACTTGTATATATGCATAGACATTCTTCTATAACCCCTAGTAGATGAGAGTAACTAAATTTAAATAGCAGATCAGCACCTGGTAGGCGGATTACTTTAAACTCCTCTGTAGATAAATCCAAAGAAATAATTACTGTCTTCTTATACTTCTTCTTCATGAACCAATGAAGCGCCCCACCACATAAGATGCCAGAACAAGCAAAGCTCCCCGTTATCCTATACTTTAGTTGTCCAATAACTTTCCAAATAGCTGATTTCAATGTTAACACATGAAAATTCGTCACTATGCTACCTGTCCGCTTTCTTCTCATGAACCCTACTATAACCTTGTAATCATCTGCAGATGAATCATAACCAAAACCCCAACATATTGTTTCTCTGTCTATAGAGATAGAGGGAATACGATGAGATCGATAGGGTGGCGGCGGGAGTTTTCTATGTTCTCTAGTGGAAGGATTGGTTACCACTACCTCAAGAACATCAGGAGAAACACATAACAGGCCATCACAAGAACCAACAATATAAATGCAGTCCAACACATACAAAGCTTCTTCATCGAAAGGTATTGGAAGACTTACCCTTCTGTGTCCAAGTTCAGGGTTGTTTCGATCAATCATGTAAGCATGCTTCAAGTGAGCTTTAACAAACAAAAAACTGGATATAATAGATTGCCATGATTTACACACACTCTTGCATCGGATTAGATCTTTCGGACGCAATCGTAACAGTATCTTCTCAATCACATGATGAGGTACAAGCTCCGCCATTCGAATAAGCTACCTGTTAGAGAAAGTCAGAAACATGAGACTGGTATGGAAGCTACCTGTTGGAAAATAATATATATTTAACACAATATTATTTTACAAACACTACCTATCTAAAACCAACTAATAAGATCGATCCGATCATCTCACTAATTAATAACAGGTGCAGAATTACCCTTAAAAGAATATATATCTGTTTACTAATTATGCAGGTTAAAGTTGACGAATTGGAATTAAAAGATTCATTCGTTTAGATAATTACAATAAACGAAACAATCAAGTTTAATTTTCGTATGCACAGGAAGGGGGTTCAAAGCAAAAACAAAAACAAAAATACGTGCATACCTGATTGATTATCGATCAGCAGAACGTTTAGGGTTAGAAAACTCGTTCAGGGTTCATGAACCTGGGTTTAGGGTTGCACGTTTAAATATACATGAGTTAAAATTTAGCTGGGCCTGGCCTTATAGTTTATATCGTAAGAGGCCCAAAACATACGAAGCGTGTGAGACAATCTGAAGCGTTGATATGGACATAATTAACATTATTCTAATTACCGAAGAGTGGAAACGTACAAATTAAAAAGGCCATTGTCGTCAGTGAAATTGAAAACTTTGGTACGTTATTTTAGCGACTCTTCAATTCTCTAAAAACCCTAATCCTGTTGAAGAACAATCAGCAATCGATCTTGAAGAACAACTCATGGCTCATCCATGATGATAAACCTTAAGATCTCGTTCTGGATTTACAAATGGCTCATTCACGAAGATCAACCTTAGGATCTCGTTCTGGAATTACAACCAAACGGTTCATTACGTGATTTGTTTATTGTTCCATTACTGTCATTACGTGATTGTATATACTAGTTTTGTTTCATACGTGATTTTATACCTTAAGTCATTCTAAGAAATAATGTCATTATTACGCGATTGTATACAATAGTTTTGTTTCATTACGTGATTTTAAACCAGTTTTCTGTTACGTTATTCTAAAATATTCATGTCATTACGTGATTTGTATACACTAGTCTTGTTTTGTTACATGATTATATACAATACTCTTAAAAAATGTAAATTACGTGATACTAGTTGTATTATGTTATTATAATATAACTATTACTACATTATTAATATATTTTATTTTTAAATTAGATGAGTTAACATCTCACAACGCATATACAGTTTAACGATTTCGTTGCAGCACGAGGTCCTAAAAATACTTATTATGAATATTCATTTATTATTAATATTATTTATTTATTTTTTATTATTATTACTAATAAAAATATTAATAATGATAAAGTGATTAATCATTCCATTCTTACATGGTAACCAAACATGACAATGGAATGGTAACGATCCATTTCATTCCTTTTTCCATTCCATTACCACGTCCATTCCATTCCCTCATCTATTTCATTACCCCGTACCAAACATACCCTTAAGCTTTTGAGTGATAAACCGATTACCATTAATAACCAATATATCAAGCTCCTTCTCATCTCTGTGTCTTTTCATTTACATTCTTAATTAAGGAAGTATTTTTATTTTAGTAAAGCAATGTGTTTATGCTTTCTTTACTTACTCTTTAGATGGAATTAATCAATCACTTAATCTATCATTGAGGTTTGATTGATTCTTTCTAGATTCAAGAGTCGTGGCACTGCACCAGATACTTGATTCTGATACAGAATCAATCAAAGGCCCTATGACGATTAGGAACTAACAAGTGGCGGTAATACTTATATTCGGTATTGTAATTAGTTTATCTCTTGCATAATCGATACTTGTGAACTAATTGGGATCAATGATTATGCAATTTTAAAGATTACAAGACCTCGTGAAGGTAACTTGATTTCCTATCTTCCATATTAATGAAAAACATAAAGCTAGATTAATTAATATGGTATGGTTTACCCGAGCCTTAAACCGACCTACTTAAATAATACTAAGAATAGCAATCTTGTTATTGACCAATATGATAAGAACACTCTACGGAGAGATCAGGGTTTGAATCTGAGTCGCTACATTTCTAAACTAGTACAGCGCTAAGTACACTCGTTCGCGTCTCAGTGAGACTCAGTTTTGGTTCCCGACCTTGAACTAAGTGGTTGTTAATCTTATTAAGATTATCAAATTATTTTCCACATTTGGGGTTCTTATTCAAAATGGTTGGGAAACTCTTTTTAGAAGGATAACCGAGACGTACACTTTCAATTACACCGTTTTAAACAACGATAGTACACTAATTAATGAGTTAATGGTATTTTGTATTTCTTATAAAATAGGGATGCTTACCTTCGTACGTTTAGAAATGTTAATTTATTTATTACTGATAGTCCTGGTTAATGAAAGTTTTCAAACTGAGAATATTTAATAATACTTCTCTACAGACTGCTATCTAAACAAATAGCATGACCTTTAGTTTATAATCCAAAAAATATCAATAATGTATCAATTCTTCACCTCACTGATTAGAATCCCTTATAATTCAATTGAATTTAGCTTGAAAGCATATACTTGTGTGTTTACACAACCGTTAAAGCTTAATAAGTGGTAGACCAACAAATTCATAATATGGGCAAGGGTAATAGTTTCTAATAAAAATAAAGCATCTCCATACTGTTTATTAGAGTTGGATAACAAAATATAAAATAATCACCATTAGCAAGTACTAATTAAATATATTTGCTTCTTTTCTTCTTTCTTATGTTGTTGTTGGAGCCGCTTTCAGCAATCTCCGTATCTTCCTGCATTTATACACATAAAAAATTAGGATATATGGGGAAAGAGCAGATGAGAACTAATTATATTTTTCCTAAGAACTCATGAAAAACACTTAAAACAAAATTACATAAATGATTCATAATAAATAAAAATTTTAACTGGTTTTTCATGGTTTCTCAAAATTCTCAGAATATTTAAAGTTCTCAAAGATAATCCTACCATATATATCTACGTTTAAAGAAAAGACATTTAGATCGAACCTTCTTAATCCACTTTTGTCCTTCATAAAGATTATTATTATCATGGGGATGGGGAGATACGAGGCTCTCGACAAAACTAGCACGAGTGTGGTTCCCGTTGAAGGGCACAAGGGTACCATCATCAACATAATAATCAGTATCTTCATCCGGCCAGTAGTGTACAATATCATACTTGCTCTGACAATGATCATCAATATATAGTTCCCACTTGTTGTTTTTCATTACCCATTTCTTCTTAGTAGACGGAGGGAAATCACTTGTATATATGCATAGACATTCTTCTATAACCCCTAGTAAATGAGAGTAACTAAATTTAAATAGCAGATCAGCACCTGGTAGGCGGATAACTTTAAACTCCTCTGTAGATAAATCCAAAGAAATAATTACTGTCTTCTTATACTTCTTCTTCATGAACCAATGAAGCGCCCCACCACATAAGATGCCAGAACAAGCAAAGCTCCCCGTTATCCTATACTTTAGTTGTCCAATAACTTTCCAAATAGCTGATTTCAATGTTAACACATGAAAATTCGTCACTATGCTACCTGTCCGCTTTCTTCTCATGAACCCTACTATAACCTTGTAATCATCTGCAGATGAATCATAACCAAAACCCCAACATATTGTTTCTCTGTCTATAGAGATAGAGGGAATACGATGAGGTCGATAGGGTGGCGGCGGGAGTTTTCTATGTTCTCTAGTGGAAGGATTGGTTACCACTACCTCAAGAACATCAGGAGAAACACATAACAGGCCATCACAAGAACCAACAATATAAATGCAGTCCAACACATACAAAGCTTCTTCATCGAAAGGTATTGGAAGACTTACCCTTCTGTGTCCAAGTTCAGGGTTGTTTCGATCAATCATGTAAGCATGCTTCAAGTGAGCTTTAACAAACAAAAAACTGGATATAATAGATTGCCATGATTTACACACACTCTTGCATCGGATTAGATCTTTCGGACGCAATCGTAACAGTATCTTCTCAATCACATGATGAGGTACAAGCTCCGCCATTCGAATAAGCTACCTGTTAGAGAAAGTCAGAAACATGAGACTGGTATGGAAGCTACCTGTTGGAAAATAATATATATTTAACACAATATTATTTTACAAACACTACCTATCTAAAACCAACTAATAAGATCGATCCGATCATCTCACTAATTAATAACAGGTGCAGAATTACCCTTAAAAGAATATATATCTGTTTACTAATTATGCAGGTTAAAGTTGACGAATTGGAATTAAAAGATTCATTCGTTTAGATAATTACAATAAACGAAACAATCAAGTTTAATTTTCGTATGCACAGGAAGGGGGTTCAAAGCAAAAACAAAAACAAAAATACGTGCATACCTGATTGATTATCGATCAGCAGAACGTTTAGGGTTAGAAAACTCGTTCAGGGTTCATGAACCTGGGTTTAGGGTTGCACGTTTAAATATACATGAGTTAAAATTTAGCTGGGCCTGGCCTTATAGTTTATATCGTAAGAGGCCCAAAACATACGAAGCGTGTGAGACAATCTGAAGCGTTGATATGGACATAATTAACATTATTCTAATTACCGAAGAGTGGAAACGTACAAATTAAAAAGGCCATTGTCGTCAGTGAAATTGAAAACTTTGGTACGTTATTTTAGCGACTCTTCAATTCTCTAAAAACCCTAATCCTGTTGAAGAACAATCAGCAATCGATCTTGAAGAACAACTCATGGCTAATCCATGATGATAAACCTTAAGATCTCGTTCTGGATTTACAAATGGCTCATTCACGAAGATCAACCTTAGGATCTCGTTCTGGAATTACAACCAAACGGTTCATTACGTGATTTGTTTATTGTTCCATTACTGTCATTACGTGATTGTATATACTAGTTTTGTTTCATACGTGATTTTATACCTTACGTCATTCTAAGAATTAATGTCATTATTACGCGATTGTATACAATAGTTTTGTTTCATTACGTGATTTTAAACCAGTTTTCTGTTACGTTATTCTAAAATATTCATGTCATTACGTGATTTGTATACACTAGTCTTGTTTTATTACGTGATTATATACAATACTCTTAAAAAATGTAAATTACGTGATACTAGTTGTATTATGTTATTATAAAAATGTGGGTCATTTTATCCGGTATTCTTGTTTCATTACTTGATTTTATACAATATTCTTGTATCATTACATGATTTACACACTGGCTTACAAAACAAATTTTAAGGTGTTATGTGATTGCACACTGATACGTGATTATATAATATTACGTAATTACGTAGTACGGACCGATTATTACGTAATTATGTAACATTACGTGATTATGTACCAATATTCATTACGTGATTTGTATACATTTTACAGGTACAAGCAATTATACCCTTCCATACCTATCCTTCGTACACTTCGTACGCTTGTGGCTTCTTGTATGGTAACCGGCACTATATATATGTGTGTGTATATATATATACGGAGAGATCAAATAAAAAAATCATAAAAAGTCGGCTAAAACATGATTTTTTAAAATTTTTTTTACCATTTCTTTTATGGCAAATTGGATTTAAATAATCCAACCTTTTGTGTATTGCCCGATAATAATCCAACTGTGTTTATTACCCACAATAATCCCACCTTTTACTGTTTGTTTGTTTTATGGACCATCGTTAAAAAAAACTTAGCGTCGTTAGTTTGATGCTGACGTGTCACGTCAATTGCAACATCAGTCTGATGCTGACGTGGTTGGTCACGTCAGCTGCCACGCAATGAAGTTGTTAGGATCTGATCAGTAAAGTTCAACTCAATTAAGCAAATCAACAAGTAAATAATAATAACAATAGCAGTAAGCACATCGGAAATAAGAGAAATTCAGTTGTATTATAAATGTAACCGAATGATTCAAGTACTACAAAGGAATTCAGGAAATACAAGAAGAGTCTCTCAGCTCACACACGAGCACTTGAATGAATGCCGATGCAACAGTGCACTGGTATTTATAGAAACTGCTGATGTGAGCTGACGTCACTACTGAAAGTGACATTTAACAAACTAACTAACAACTACCGACCTATGACATATAACTACCGTAAATACTACAAACTACTGACTAGACTATAAACTACTGAGTCTTCAAGTCTTCATCAGTAGTTGGTCATGGTTGTTCTTTTGGTCAGTACTTTAGTTATTGCTTCTTCGGTAGTGGTAGAATGGTAGTTTGCTTCATGTCGGTACTTCCAGTAAAGACTCTTCGGTAGTTCAGGTTTCCTCAGCAGTACTTGCTTTTATTCTCTAACTCTTGTGGACAGCGTTTAAAGTTAAGGTTTTATCAGTTCTTGCTTTGTTCTTGATCACTGTTCCTGCTTCATCTAATTTGTTTCTAAAAACCCATCTTGTACCAATTGCACACTTATTGGGAGGCAATGGTGCAAGATCACAAACTCTCGGTTTTTGAAACTGCAACAATCCATCTTGCATAGCTTGAACCAATTAGTATCTCTTAAAGCTTCCTGATACTTCTTAGGCTCAATCTGTGAAATGAAGACTGCATGCATGTTGAGATCTGACGCCTGAAGTAATGTCTCTTATGATATTATCCAGAGGATGAGTGGTAACTTCAGTATAATCTAATCAGGCTGGGGTTCAGTTTGAAAGGAATCAGGCTGGGGTTCAGTTTACTTGTGGGATGAATGAAATTTGTAGGTCCCGAAACCGAATGCGAAAACCAACGGCTTGTTCTTGATAAGCGCTCGAGACGGTTGCGGTAAAAACAAACGATCGAACAAATATATAAAGATTGTATTGAACTACTCCGAACCGGTAACAAAATATTCATAACATAAAACGAACCGATCCCACCCAAGGCGAGCTCCCCTTGGGTGGTTGTTTACACAATACAAAACACACACATAAACAAGAACAACAAGTCCCTACTTATAACCTAACACATAATCTTAGAAGCTTTCCCGTTGAATTTAAACGTGCGTCGAAGCTCTCGTCTCGTATCCGAATTTACTCGCCGACATTGATGGTTGGGTATAAGTTAACTATTATTATATATTAATTAGTTAATTTCAGTTAAATAAACTAACGAACATTGGCACTTCAAGAGTTGTTATGTGTTTTCAGGAACTTGGAAGCTATGGAGCTTATTGAGGATATTTACGGGCTTGGAATGAAGACTTAGAAGTGAGAAATTGGAAGTGCACGCATCACGAGACATTAAAAGGAATTAAATGATCTTTCAGGCGAAAAGATCATCTTCTAGATACGAGAAGATGCAAGAAGGACAACTTAGCGAAACACGAAGTTGCTGGATATAGGGCCCGACTATTTTGTTCTTCGCGATACGCGAAGAAGCAAGCCAAGTCATCTTTGCGATACGCGAAGATGCTCAAAGTCGGCAAAAATTAGGGTTTGCCTTATATAAACCTATTAACCTCTCCATTCGGCATATTACGACTTCAAGAGGCAGAAGATATTGGTGAGCATGAAATCGAATTAACCGAACCGAAACCGAATAACCGAAAAAACCGAACCGAAAAATTCCGAACCGAAAAAATCCGAACTGAAGCATTAACCGACGATTAATTTTTTAGTTTTTCAAAAAAATGATTTTTGGGTTTAGATTAGGTTATCCATTTAAAAAAAACAAAAAAAAAACCGAACCGAACCGAACCGATTAATCAAACATATGTTTTCTCCGTGTTTTTTTAAGATGTTATGATCAGAAACAAAACATCAAAAAAATCTACCATTGATGGTGATGAAAATCATGAAGATGATCAAGATTGGGTCTAAAATTTGAAGATGAATAAGACAATGAATGAAGATACGGGAAACCTTTAGTTTTTTTATTAAGAACGTTGTTGAATTTTAAACTTTACTACGCAAACAACTTTGTATTTATTTGGTTCCACATAACACGTGCCTATTTTTGTATTTTGAATTCTATATGTATTAGGTAATTTATTTTTTTGAATTCTATTTTTTTTTAATGTCTACTCACAATAAAAAAATCGAAAATAACCTAAACCGAAACCAAAAATAACTGAAAAGCGAATAACCGAATAATCGAATAACCGAAAACCGATTGGTTGGTATTCTAAAATAACCGATAGCTTAGGTTTAGGTTTGAGTTTCCACCGAACCGAATCGAACCGTGCTCACCCCTAGCAGAAGAGGTGTTCTAGGGCGACTTTCAGCCATCCCGAAGCTTCCGGTTCCATCCTTGATCGTATGTTCATCAAGATAAGTACTTTAACGATTATGTCGACATCCGGCTAATCGTGTATGTTCGTTCTAGGCTAAGGTTTTGTGTGAAATATATGACTAGATTCTTAGGCTTAATGAATAGAGCTTAATTGATTTTATATGAATTTGTCTTGCTTAATTAGTTATCTGGTTGATTAAAGTTTGTGTTTGCGATTTTTGATTTGTGTAATGTTTGTTTGGTTGTTCATCAACATTTAGGGTTTAAGCTCTTGTGTCATTGAACTAGAATCATCAAACCTTATCATTGAGTTAGTTGTCCTAGACATAGAATTGACAATTGCGGTGTCCGGGTTCATTTATCTCAACAATTCGGTTGAGTTATCATTTGTCATCATAAATCAAACCATAAGACTAACAATTATTGTAAAACTAAAGACGAGAGAATCTGTGATTAATATATGGAACACGTAACCCAAACCTAGAATGAATGCTTTCATTAATATTGTTTACAAATCATTTCAACATAATCGTTTAGTTTAATTAATTTTTTTCTAAAAACCCCTTGACATCGACTGTCCGTCTTAGTTAATAATTAATTTTGTAGGGCCAATATTCTATATTGTTTTTAGGATTGTATACGTCTTTCTAGTTTGCTTTTAGTCGGTGTAGTATGTACTTTGTACGTTTATTTTGTAAGTTTATTGTGTAAACTTTTGAGAAATGGGACCCTATATAAAGGCCACTTAACCCATTTCTCCACAACCCCTTTTCATAACTCTTGGAAATAAAGAAATTTCTCTCTCTCTCTCTATATATATATATCTTCTTATTCTTTCTTCCAAGCAAATAAACCAAACAAACTAAGATCCGAGATCCGAGTGTCGTTGGTGATTTCCGCTAACCAACAACACGGATTGATCCGAGTCAAGTCTTGAGATCCATTTAGGGACCTACAAGTGGTATCAGAGCTTTCGGCTTGACTTTTTGTGGTTTTCGGGTCAAACTTTTCGGGTTTTGATCTTAGTTTTTGTCGGATTTGAGGTTGATTTCGTGTTCCTCATCTCCTTTGGAGTCCCTTACACCTTGGAAACACACGAGAATCACTAAATCTAAGTTTTTAGTATTTTAAGTTTTTGTGCCTGAGCTCAGATTCGGCTTAAAACTCAGATCTAGGCCGATTTATTGATTTTTTTGACTAAAGTCTTTTTGACTTTTTGGAAGTTTGGGTGTTATATACTAAAAAAAAATCGCATCGGGTACTATAGCAGTCGCTTCCGAGGTACTGTAGCAATCACCGGAGTACTGTAGCAATCGCATCGTCGAGGTACTGTAGCAATCGCTTCGCACGGGGTACTGTAGAAAATCGTTTTGCTTCGCACGCGCAACTGTAGCAACCGCTTCGCTTCACACAGGTTGTAGGGCCAATATTATATATTGTTTTTAGGATTGTATATGTCGTTTTATTTTGCTTTAGTCGTTGTAGTACGTACTCGATATGTTTATTTTGTAGGTTTATTATGTAAAGTTTGGAGAAATGGGAACCTATATAAAGGGCACTTTACCCATTTCTCCATAACCCTATCCAACTCTTTCACAACCCTTTCACTCCAGGACATAAAAGTTTCTCACTCTCCAAAACCTCTCCTCTCATTTTCTCTCTTTTGTACCAACAAACTAAGATCTGAGATCCGAGTGTCGTTGGTGATTTCCGCTAACCAATAACAGGGATTGATCCGAGTCAAGTCTTGAGATCAATCTAGAGGACCTACAAGTGGTATCAGGGCTTTCGGCTCGACTTTTTGTGAGTTTCGGGTCAAACTTTTCGGGTTCTGATCTTTGTTTTTTTTTGGATTTGAAGTTGATTTCGTGTTACTCATCTCTTTTGGAGTCCCTTACACCTTGGAAATACACGAGAATCACCAAATATAAGTTTTTAGTACTTTAAGTTTTTGTGTCCGAGCTTAGATTCGGCTTAAAAACTCAGATCTAGGCCGATTTATTGATTTTTATAGTAAAGTCTTTTTGACTTTTTGGAAGTTTGGGTGCTATATTCTCAAAAAAAAAAAAAATTCGCATTGGTACTGTAGCAGTCGCTTCCGAGGTACTGTAGCAATCGCTCGGAGTACTGTAGCAATCGCATCGCCGAGATACTGTAGCAAACGTTTCGCTTCGCACGGGGTACTGTAGCAATCGCTTCGCATCGGGTACTGTAGCAACTCATGCGAAACATTGTAGCGACTATGTACTGTAGCAACTCATACGAAACATTGTAGTGACTCGACACTGTAGCAACTCGGTACTGTAGCAAAAAAAAAAACAAAAAAAAAATCTAATCGAGTTAAAAAAAATGTCTTACGAACCTAAGCTTGAGGAAATATGGATATGGGAGAAAGCCGAAAGGAAATATTGAAAAGAGAATTCGACATGTTTACACATATTAAAGGAGAATCGATTTTCTCTCTCATCAACAGATTTGAGTCACTCGTCACCAAGATGAGAAGTGTTGGTATCATCAATGGTTTGTTTCAGATCAACATGAAGCTATTGAATTCACTGCTTTATACATGGAGCATCAATGTGGTTACCATTAAAACACCACAAATCTGTATACCATGACACTCTTAGAGTTGGCTTCTACCATCAAGTCTTTTGAAATAATGGAAGATAAGCTCCAAATGAACAATCAGTCCAAAGAAAATAAAGTTGGGACAAGTGCTGCCGGTAAAAGTAGTCATGCATGTCCTATCATTCCCGACACATCACTGATGAGGTAAATCACAATATTTGTTCTCAAGCATGCATCAACAAAGTCACATAGTATATATCTCATCAAGACGAAGTTTTGAAAGAAAATGCAAAACTTTATCAGTTAAATGCTGAATATTTAAAAGCTGATAAGATCTACGTTGAAAAGATTAAAACTCATCACGATGATGTAGCTAATCTTAGACTTGAAAATTTTCGAGAAAAGCATAATGTCATTTATTATAAAGACATAATTAATGATTTAAAAGAAGAAATTAAGAAATTAAAACTCGAAGTTTCTGATAAGAAAGAAAAGAAAAAACAAGTCGAAAGATTTGAGGCATCATCTGAGAAGTTAGATGATCTTATTGGAGCCCAGAGAAGTACTAAAGTTAAAGCGGGGTTGGGGTACGATTACCCTGCCGTACCACCACCATTCAATGATAACTACACCAGTTTTCCCCACTTTAGCTATAATACTTTTCCAGAGGAAGAAATGGAATACGGAGTTGGTAGAATACCAACGCCTGTGAAATTTGTTCCTGTAGCCTCTCAAACTGCTGCTCCAGTCCCATCATCTGATAAATCTGACATCAATGTGTCTTGTGTAGCAGTTGGTGATGTAAATGGTGGTGAATGTGGGACGGTTAACCTGGGTTGTAAGCTAAAAAGAAAGTTAGAACCACGTTTTGAATCATGTGTGGATCTAACCAAAACTATTAACAATCCAGTTTGTAATAAAGTTTGTGAATCCATGTTGGGAAGTTTAAAGTCAGGGTCAAATTATGTATTTTGTGAAAATTCAAGTGATGATAGTTGTACAAACATTTTCAATGAAAATGAATGTTCTTCTTCTGACTTAGATTATGAAACCGTTTGTGATGAAATTTTTGTTGAAAAATGTGTCAATGAAAGTAGGCCTGTGAGGTGAACATATCAAGTTGTTCATCATCAAGTTGTGAGACTGAGGATAATTCAAGTAAAAGCAAAGTTTTTGAAAATGAAAAGACAAGTACTTCGTGTAAATATGTTCCACCAAATAAACGATCATTTTCTCAAACAACCAATCAATCAAGAAACCCTCAGTCATACAACTTATGTGACAACAACTACTATGGTCATTATCAACAAAATTTTGTTGATCCATATTACACAAATGTGATTTATAATCATGTTCCTTTCCAAGGATCACCTTTCCCATCGCACCAACCACATTATAGTTCAGACGAGTTCTATGGCACTCCTAGGAGAAAGTGTTGTTTTGTGTGTGGTCACTCTTCTCACCTTGCAAGACATTGCAAGCACTGGTTCAAGCAACAACTTGATATTCAAAGGCGGCTTAGTCAGTCCCCAAAAGGAGCTTTTAGTAGCCTTGATTCAAGGACTGATCAAGATGATAATGAACCCAGCGAAATGGATGTGAGATCCAAAGTAAAACACATAAGAAACCTTTTTGTAAAACCAAGAAGGATAAAATCAAAAAGGATTCTAAGACTGTAAGTTTGAGGATTCACCAAAAACAATTCTAAAATCAAGCAAACAGAAGTCCAAAATTGCCAAAACCAAGGAACAAGTTTTTGCTTGGATTCCTAAGGACCGCTCTTCATCAAGTGAGGCTCCAACAAGAAATAAATGGTTTTCAGGAAATAAAATCAAGTTTGGTCGATTTACGGTTGACCTTCCCGAGACAAAAGTATCCCGGGAACCCATGTCTATTTGAAAGCTTAGTGCATGCAGGGTCAATCAAGGAGGACTATCAACAGTATTAGGTACTTAGATAGTGATTGCACCCAGCATATGATGGGAGACGAACCCTTGCTATTTGATGCTAAACCATTCGATGGCGTGTTCGAGTCTTTCATAAGCGACATGGGAGGACAAACTTCAAGGAAGGGAAGCCTTGTTTAAATGGTTCAATAACAACTTTCAAGCGTTTCTCAACTAACCTCATCCAACTACTTCTCTCAAGTGATGGATCCAGCATCAGCTGTTGGATCTCGGTTTGAATCTCTTCAACTTTGTCATACAATGTGATAATGTATGATTAAGATAGTTCATCTGACAACAACTTTGTTGACCTTTTCACTAAAACCATCGATCATGCTCGATTTGAATTTCGGGTCGAATAGATCGGCATGATCAATTTTGATTAAAACAAACTATCTATCTTTTTGTATATAAAATTGTAAATATTTTTCAAATATGTCACAATTTTAGAGGGAGAAAATGAGTTAAGTTTAACTCACCAAAAATATTTTCAATTCATCTTAAGAAAAGCAAAAACAAATCATTCGATTAGCAAAAAGATTTTATCTTACTTTTAAGAAAATCTAAAAGGAATTGTCCCATTTAGAGTGAGCTCCTACTTAGAGGGAGTCGGATATTTAAAATTTTGAGAAGTTGATCCGACCATTGGAAAATGATAAGAAATTATCTCTAACGATTCTAGCACATGAAAAGAATAGATAAAAAGCCAACAAGACCATTGCTTGATGTTTAGATAGGCTTGACAAATTAGTAAGTGTCATAGTGATATAAACTTAAATATCTTCCTATGCTAGTGGTTACACGTTGTGAAGCGGTTGCCGACTCCAACTAAAGTCATATTAATGAAGGCTGAAATGCAATTAAACATGTCATACCCAAGCCTCTCTTTACCTTATCACAGTTGTCTTATGAAAAATCAGTGTCATTTTTCAATTTTCATTGAGTCAAGAAAAGAGTCAAGTAAAGCGTCAAGAAATGAAAGAAAAAGAAAAACAAAAGAGTCAGAAAAGAAAAAGAAAAATCAAGAAAAAGTGTCAGAAAAAGAGTCAGTTTTAGGAATTTTAACTTCTGCTTTATTTCTTCATTTATTTTGATTTAAGCCTTGGACTTTCTCCTATGCGATAATATGGTATTATCCGACCTGATTGTTAAGGCCCTGAATCTTCTGCTTTGTTTTATTTTCTTTCTTTTGTTCAAGCCTTGGACTTTCTCTGCGCGATAATATGGTATTATCCGACCTGATTGTTATGGCCTGAACTTCTACTTTATTTTAATCTTTCTAGATAATGTGACTCCATGTTGCGATCTTTCTCAGAAAAATAATTTAGTAAACGTTTAAAGTAAATATTTTTGATATATAATATTAATTTCATCTTTATTCCTATCTTATTTTTGTTTTAACTTCAAAAAATTATGTATATATTTTCGTTATTTTTAAAATATATGAAAATGCCAAAAAGATTTTAAACTTTTATTATGTTCGTACATATTTTGTTAAACTTTGTTTCATTCAAAATCATGTGTTTTGTTGTCAAGGTCGTTCATACAAAGTTCGTTGGAAATCTGGGACTTAAACAAATCATTTACAAGTTGAGAGACTGAAATTGGGAGGGTCTGTGAACAAATTTTTCTTTGACCCTCGAGAGGGTCTGTGAATGAATCTTATTCGTTCTAAGTTTAGTGCAGTTATAAATGGATAGGTAGATCAAGATCAAGTCTGCTTGGAGTTGCAGATGTTGAAGCACCTAAAAGAAAACGAGAACGTGAAAGTTGGTGGTTGAACCTAAAAAGGAACTGATTGTACCTAAAGACAAGGAAAGAAACCAGTCGGCTCAAGAAAGTCAACCAAAGAAAATTAGATGTCGAGCCTCTCGCATCTGATGTTTCTAAAATTTGTTGTTGCCGATCCTTCCCAGAAAATAATATAAGAACTGGAAAATAAAGAACTGTTCAAGATCCAATCTGGTTCAAGATCATGGATCAAGACAAGTACTAAGTTTCAAGAAATAAAGATGAAGCAAAGAACTTGACGAAGGTTCCTCGACATACTCAATCCTAGAGGGAGATTGTAGGGCCAATATTCTATATTGTTTTTAGGATTGTATACGTCGTTTTAGTTCGCTTTTAGTCGGTGTAGTACGTACTCGGTACGTTTATTTTGTAAGTTTATTGTGTAAACTTTGGAGAAATGGGGACTCTATATAAAGGCCACCTATCCCATTTCTCCACAACCACTTTTCACAACTCTTGGAAATAAAGAAATTTCTCTCTCTTTCTCTCTCTCTCTCTCTCTCTATATATATATATATATATATATATCTTCTTCTTTCTTTCAAGCAAATAAACCAAACAAACTAAGATCCGAGATCCGAGTGTCGTTGATGATTTCCGCTAACCAACAACACGGATTGATCCGAGTCAAGTCTTGAGATCCATTTAGGGACCTAAAAATTTAGTTAAAAATAAATTAGCACTTTTCTTGCTTAATTTCTTTGTGAACACATGTACAGGCACCGAAAATGTAGCGCCGATCTGTGCTAAAACTACATTTATTCCCACAAATTATTTTTTGAGTCTAACTTTTATGAAAAACAAATTACTTTGTATGCCTTAATCATATCTTTAACAACTTCTTGTCTATTTATCCCCATATACTTAACTTTCTATAGCCAAGATTAAATTTCGAGGACGAAATTTCTTTAACACGGGGATAATGTAACAACCCCAATTTTTGGCCTGAGTTATTTTTTTTTCTTATTTTCTTTAAGTGTTATCTATTTAGTATTTGATTTTTGAATGAACTTTAGTTTGAAGGCAAACTAGGAAATTATGGAATAAAAATTCATTTCCAGTTAAACATAAGATCGCACTATTGGCACACACTTACCTGACCCTACGCTAGAATAGGTTCGATCCAATACCCTCCAACCCACACTATGTTGGGCTTGGTCCAAATCTTTCAAGCATAACTGTTAGGTCCCTTTTTGTTTATATTAGTCTTTTGTATTGATGATTATGTAATGGGCCATTTTGTTTATTTTGTATATTTTAGGCTCAAGAGAAACAATGTTGTAAAGCCCATTGGGCATTTGATATGACTTACTTCTCATTCATGCTTCCCTATAAATAGGAAGCGTGCCATGAGAAGTAAAGGGTGTAGTAGTTGTTGTTGATTGTTAAAAAAAAGAAAAACCTTTTGTTATAACTCTCTCTCTTTCTCTCGGCTCTCTCTCTTTTTCTCTAAAACCATCGAAAATAACATCTCAAGATCCGAGACCGCTTAGGTGGCTTAGTGTGATTTCCGCTAGCACTAAGCTCGGTTGATCCAAGACTATTGTTAGATCCACCCAAATCGGGACCTACAATTGTATCAGAGCTTCGGCTCACTAGTTGAGGGTTTTTGGATCACAACCTTTTGTTTTGATCTTGAGAAGAAGAAAACAAGTGTTCTTGCAAGAAAAGTTCCCAAACACCACAAAAACAAGAAAAATACAAAAAGAATCGGCAAAATCTTCATAAAATTGTCTTAGAAGGTGTTCTTGGTAAAGATAGCTCGTGTTCAAGTTCTAGATCCAAAAGTTTTTGTCATAAAAGCATTAAATTTAGTGTTTATGGGTTTAAAAAGTGTTGAAATTGACAAGTGAAAATTTTCGCTTCTCATGGCATGAAAATCAGTGTACCAACCTTTGACCTAGAACTGACAGTTAGGTGGAACAGATCCCAAGAAAGATTGCTTGCTTCTAGAAAACTGAACTTTTTCGCATCAAAAAGTTTTTTGCTTTGGTTAAAACTTTTTCGCTTCGCTTGAAAACTTTTCGCTACGCAGAGAATTTTTTCGCTTCGCTTCACTGTTCATATTTCGCTTCACATAGAACTTTTTCGCTTCGCATTACTGTTCATCGGAAGTTTTTCGCTTCGCCTGAAGCAACTTTTCACCTCGCTTACCTGAACCTTTTCTCTTCGCTTGGCTTCACTTTTTCGCTTCGCTTGAAAAGGGGTTTCACGCGAAAAACTTGCCCGTGTTGAATTTTAAGCTGTTTGAAGGTTGCTAAGTGTTTGAGATATCTGAAATCATGACAAGCATGGATTTTGAATTGTTGAAGGGGTGTTTGTTATTGGAAAACCAAGTGGGAACACCTACAAAGCCACCAAAGTATATGACCTTGGATGATAACTTTGCAGACTTCAAATGGAGATTCATGAACTATATCTCATTGACCAAGACTGATTTAATGAGTTGTTTTGAACAAGGTCCTCATGTTCCCGTGACTCACACTGATGCTCGGGAACAACTTAAGGCTCCAGAAAACTATGATCAAGCAGACAGGGACTTGTTAGCACAAGACAAGAAAGCCTATCTCATTTTGACTGTTTACCTTTCAAATGAGATCATTGAAACTCTTTGTGAACACACAAGTGCCAAGGGTCTGTGGGAAGCACTTGTTGAGAAAGTTGAGAGCAATGCCAAAATAAGGGAAAACAAGAAGGCCCTATTAAAGGAAGAATTCAATATATTTAATCATCGTCAAGGTGAAGCTGTTTTAGATTTGGTCGAGAGATTTGAGAAGTTGATGGTAAGAATTAGGGCTGCAAGTGTCAACATTGCAAATGCTGAGGTCAATCACAAGTTGATGAATTCACTACCATACAACTAGAACACCAATACAATTACAATCAAAATAACTACAAACTTGAATTCCATGACACACAGTGATTTGATCTCCACAATCAAGTCATTTGAGATGGATGAACAGATGAGAATGAATAATCATCTAAGTTCCATAAATCAAGCTGGAGTGAGTTCTGCTTCCTCAATGCCAACTGCTTTCTTAAGCAAGACTCAACAGAATGTGTATCCTGTGACCACTCCTAAGTACTCCCAAGTGTACCTTCACAACCAACAACATTCATCTCAACAAGTAATCAATCAGATTCTTCCAGTACAAGCTCGTTTCAAAAGGCAGTCGACAATGCGGTTGCCCAAGCCTTAAAAGCTCAAGGGATTTCCTCATCTTTAAAACCTCAACCAACCAAACCTTCAAGTTTCTGTGAAGCACTACCCATGTTAAATGACTCCAACATCACAATAGTTCATGCTTTTCTGTCAAGCCACGAAGATTTGATACAAGGAAATCTATTGCCCCCACAGTTTGAAGCTGGAGATTTAAGAGATATCAATCAAAAGGATCTTCAAAAGATGGATATCAAGTACCAATTGGCAATGGCGGTACAAAGAGCTACAAACTTCATGAAGACGTACGGGAAAGATAGCTTCAATGATTCTGATAGAAAAAGGATTGGGTTTGACAAGTCGAAGCTGCGATGTTACAACTGTGGTGAAATGGGTCATTTTTCTCGATAATGCACGAATCCTTCAAAACCTGCCAATGATATTTGTGTGACTGAGGTGACAGAGGAAGAGAACAGCAAGGCTGCAGGAAAAAGGCATGAGGTGTTGAAACCAAGCAACTCATCTCAAAGAATTGGAGGTCATCCACACAAGGGCAACTCAAGCTCAAACTCAAAGTCTCTTGTCTCCAAATCGGAGGTCCAAGTTGGTGCAATTTCAAGATCTGCAGAACCCTCTCAATATGGCAGGCATGGCCTTCACAACAAACGATGAACCTTCTTCGTCTGCAACTGCAAGTTCTGATGCGTCACCATCTGATGAGGTAAAAAGAAATATGTGCACTCAAGCTTGCATAAATAAGGTTACATATTTAGATATCTTCAGGATGAAGTTTTGAAAGAAAATGCAAAACTTCGTCAACTAAATGCTGAGTATGTAAAGGCTGACAAGATATATGTTGAAAAGATTAAAACACATCACGATGATGTTGCAAATCTTAAACTTAAAATCTTTCAAGGAGAGCACAATGTCATCTTTTAAAAAGACATAATAAATAAACTAAAAGATGAGATTCAAAAGTTGAAACTTGATCTTTCTGATAAACGTGAAAAAGAAAAACAAGTTGAAAGATTTGAAGCATCATCTGAAAAATTAGATGATCTTATTGGAGTTCATAGAAGCACTAAAGTCAAAACGGGGCTAGGTTATGATTATTCAGCAATGCCTCCACCAATGAATTATAATTACACTTGCCTACCCCATTTTAGCTATTATAATACTTCTCCTGATAAAGAGATGGCCTATGGTATTGGTAAAGTACCAAAACCAGTAAAAGTAAAATTTGGGCGTTATTCAAATTAACTCTTTGTTTCTGTGTTTGCGTTCGTGTTAGTTCGGTTGCTCTAATTCCAATTAAAGTTATTAACTGATATATGTAATTTCAATGTATAATGTGCAATACTCTTATAACATGATTGGGAGTATATATAATTTCAAATTTGCGGTGGAGTTATATGTAAATGGCCCGTTGAATGAATTTAAGGAGTTTTAGATGTAATTGAATGGAAAAGGTAATATGTGATTTCATCCCATGTTATTCCTCTAATAATCTTTAGGAGACACCAAGTCCGTGTCAACATGTATCAAGAACCGGAGGGGCAATGCATAACCTGTTACCGAGGCTAGCTCTGTTGGAGTGAACATGCTTTAGACCATCGGACCTTTTCATTAATCTGCTTTGAATAAAGTTGGCTGATTCAAGCAAGTGGGTTTCAAGTTGTTAGTTTACCAAGTCTATTTGCTTTATTTTAGTTTCCATCTGGCTTCCTTTTATGTCGCTTTGTTTGTTAGTTAACGTTTGTTCTTTTGTGTATTTATAGCCTGTTGGCTTTTAATGAGAATTAAGCTTTTGAGTGATAAACTGATTACCATTGATAACCAATATATCAATTGGTATCAGAGCAAAACTTCGATCAAGAAAAAAAGAGGGCAGATTGTTCAATCATGAGTGAAGAACTGTAAGGCCAAAAATGTGACTTGCGATATCAAATAATGAAACCCGTTATTTATTCACGGTCAAGTTAATAATTTATGTCGGCAAGAAAACCGGACACGAAACGAGAGCTTCTGCACATGAGTTTAGCTTCGACGAAAAAAAAGCTTCTAGATAGAATTTGTTTGGCTATAAATATGTCATGTGTATTTTCATTTTAGTGTGTGTTTGTACGGTGTTTTCACCCACCCAAGGGGATCTCACCTAGGGTGGGGTCGGTTCGTCTGTTTAATATATTAAATCTTTCAACCGATAATGAGATCGTTCATTTACATTATCGTTATATCATTTTGTTCAGTCGTTTGATTTCACTACACCCGTCTCGAGCGTTTATCAAGAACAAAGTCGTTCTTTGTCGGATCCGGTTTCGGGACCTACAATTGGTATCAGAGCGGGTTTGAATCAACCGATTCAACTTTGTTCTTTGATATTCGGGTTCTATTTCCGCTATTTCTTGAAGTTTTTGGAAATAAAGTTTGAAGATTTGAGGAAATAAAAGTGCCTGTATTTCGTCTCGGGTTTGTGAATCCAGATTCACGGTTGTTTATGGGCTGCAAATCAGATCTGCTTGTGTCAAATATTCCGGTGGTTAACTGTGAAAGGGGGTGATGGCCTTTGGAGGGTGGCTTGTCTGAGGTTTATTAACGGGATGAGTAACGACACTAGGTGTGGTTCATGAAGGTCTCCATGATATGGAGATGTCACCAGATCTCATGAACATCTTTCCGGCCACCACGATGGAATCGAATATCCGGCTTGATATTCCGGCAGCGGTGGTTCGGTTAGTTATGAAGGTGGTAGTGGAGTTGATTCCCGGTGGCTGCCAAAGCTATCCGGCAGGTAGCCGGTCACGGTTGGTGGCTGCGGTGATCGGAACCTGCTTTCTGAGACTACAAGGCTTACGACATAGCAGCAATCAAGTTGATATCTGGAGACGGGTTTGCCGATGACTTGGGTCAAGATGACCGATGTGGCCGGTGGCGGCGAACTCCGACGAGTATTTCTCCGGCAGAGGTGGCTAGTAATATTGGTCTAAGTGATTATGGCGGCTGAAGAATTAAAGGTTTCATCTTTTGTTTGTTGTGCCCTAATTTTAAAAGAAAATGGACTTGTGTGGAAATGGGTTATGGTCCAGTTTTGGGAATGGGCCAAAAGTTAAATATTCAAATCATGGGTTGATTTGTTTGGGCTTGTGTTTGCAAGATATTTTTAGACCAAGAATCGTTTATCTTTCGAGTTGGCCAAACTGAAGAAAGTCAAATTTGTTTGGGTTTCGTCTTGTTTAACCGTGTTCAAAGCTTGTTATTTCTAAGGCGTTGGAGAAGTTGGATCTGAAAGGTGAACTTTGAATGAAATAATAAGTTTTGTTCATTTGATCGATGAAGCTGGTAATTCGAGATTGATTTGTGGAAATTCGAGCTCATCTCATGCCTATATACAAGCGAGAACTACTTCAACATTAAATATAGGCGGGTCATACCTTGATAGGGTGAATTGAAACGAAGAGGCTTGGAGTTATTGGGTGACTTGTGCAGATGCGAGACCCGTTTTGACAAAGTTTCTAGATCACAAGTCAAGGGGGTGATTGTAAGGACAAAAATGTGACTTGCGATATCAAAGTATGAAACCCGTTATTTATTCACGTCAAGTTAATAATTTATGTTGGCAAGAAAACCGGACACGAAACGAGAGCTTCGGCACACGAGTTTAGCTTCAACGAGAGAAAAACTTCTAGATAGAATTTGTTTAGCTATAAATATGTCAAGTGTATTTTCATTTTAGTGTGTGTTTGTATAGTGCTTTCACCCACCCAAGGGGAGCTCACCTTGGGTGGGGTCGGTTCGTTTGTTTAATATATTAAATCTTTCAACCGATAACGAGATCGTTCATTTACATTATCGTTATATCATTTTGTTCGGTCGTTAGATTTCACCGCACCCATCTCGAGCGTTCATCAAGAATAAAGCCGTTCGTTGTCGGATCCGGTTTCGGGACCTCAAGAACAATTGAAGATACTGGTGTTTGATGGCCACTATGAACACTAGAGCGAGATAATGGAGAATTTGCTGCGTGCAAAACAGTTGTGGCACTTAATCAGTCCAGGAATCGTAGAGATAGCTGTGGGTATTGCTCCAAGTGAGGCACAAAGAAAGAAGGTTGAAGAGTAGAAGAATAAGGATCTACAAGTGAAACATTACCTATATCAAGCAATTGATAGGGTTACCTTTGAGCAGATCCTAGATAGATCGTCATCTAAGGCCATCTGGGAGTCCGTGAAGAAACGAATCGCTGGTAATGAACGTGTGAGGAGATCAATGCTGCAAAAATTCTGACGTGATTTTGAGTTGCTTGAAATAAAAGCCAATGAAACCATACCAGAATACTTCGGTAGGGTTTTGACTGTCTCCAACCAAATGAGGAGTAATGGAGAGATGATGCTGGATGTAAAGATCGTTGAAAAGATTCTCAGAACGCTTGCTGAGAAATACATGTATGTCGTGGTGTCTATTGAGGAGTCCAATAATGTTGAAGAAATGTCAATAGAAGAGTTACAAAGCTCCATCATTGTGCATGAACAAAAGTGTAAGGCCAAAAAAGTTGTGACTTGCGATATCAAATTATGAAACCCTTTATTTATACACGGTCAAGTTAATAATTTATGTCGGTAAGAAAACCGGACACGAAACGAGAACTTCGGGACGCGCGCTTAGCTTCAACGGAGGAATGCTTCTAGAATTTTTTTTAGAGAGAGAGAGAGAGAAATTTCTTTATTTCCAAGAGTTGTGAAAAGGCGTTGGTAAGGGTTGTGGTGAAATGGGTAAAGTGCCCTTTATATAGGGTCCCATTTCTCCAAAGTTTACACAATAAACTTACAAAATAAACGTACCGAGTACGTACTACACCGACTAAAGCAAAATAAAACGACATATACAATCCTAAAAACAATATATAATATTGGCCCTACAATCTCCCTCTAGGATTGAGTATGTCGAGGAACCTTCGTCAAGTTCCTTGTTTCGTCTTTATTTCTTGAAACTTAGTACTTGTCTTGATTCAGGATCTTGAACCAGATTGGATCTTGAACAATTCTTTATTTTCTAGTCTTGTATACTTGAACTTCAATCTTATTTATTTATCTTTTTTTGGAAGGATCGGCAACAGCAAATTTTAGAAACATCAGACGGGAGGCTCGACATCTAATTTTCTCTTGTTGACTTTTTTTAGCCGACTGGTTTCTTTCCTTGTCTTCAGATACAATCAGTTCCTCTTTAGGTTCAACCACCAACTTTCACGTTCTCATCTTCTTTTAAGCGCTTCAGCATCTGCAACTCCAAGAAGACTTGATCTTGATCTACCTACCCATCTACACCCTCCCAATTTTAGTCCCTCAAATTGTAAGTGATTTGTTTAAGTCCCAGGTTTCCAATGAACTTTGCATGAACGACCTTGACAACAAAACACATGATTTTGAATTAAACGAGGTTTAATAAAATATGTACGAACATAATAAAAACTTAAAATCTTTTTGACATTTTCATATATTTTAATATTACGAAAGTATATACATAATATTTTGAAGTTGAAACAAAAAATAAAACAAAAATAAGACAGGAGTAAAGATGAAATTAATATTATATATAAAAAATATTTACTTTAAAAGTTTACTAAATGATTTTTCTGAGAAAGATCACAACAGGGAATCACATTATCGGTTAACGTTCTAGATCACACTTCTATTTGGACATTATTATGCCTAGAACCCAAAGTCTATTGTAGCTATAATTGTCAACTTTAAACTTAACAAGTATTTTGATGCCAACATGATACATTAAGGTAAAATTAGGCACAATGCTTGTGTGGTCCCCATTTAATCCGACAAATTACAGACTCCATCATACCTCGGGCTTAATTTGCTTCACATGTCACCTCAACTTGACTTAAACCTTTCTTAGTTGATCACAGTAATCTTATTAAGACACTTGACACTTTGACTTTGTGCACTTGAAACTTTGTACACTTAACTCGATCTAGAAAGATTAAAATAAAGCAGAAGTTCAGGCCATAACAATCAGGTTGGATAATACCATATTATCGCGCAGAGAAAGTCCAAGGCTTGAACGAAAGAAAGAAAATAAAACAAAGCAGAAGATTCAGGGCCTTAACAATCAGGTCGGATAATACCATATTATCACGTAGGAGAAAGTGCAAGGCTTGAATCAAAATAAATGAAGAAATAACGCAGAAGTTAAAATTCCTAGAACTAACTCTTTTTCTTGATTTTTCTTTTTCTTTTCTGACTCTTTTGTTTTTCTTTTTCTTGCTTTTCTTGACGCTTTACTTGACTCTTTTCTTGACTCAATGAAAATTGAAAAATGACACTGATTTTTCATAAGACAACTGTGATAAGGTAAAGAGAGGCTTGGGTATGACATGTTTAATTGCATTTTAGCCTTCATTAATATGACTTTAGTTGGAGTCGACAACCGCTTCATAACGTGTAACCACTAGCATAGGCAGATATTTAAATTTATATCATTATGACACTTACTCATTTGTCAAGCCTATCTACACATTAAGCAATGATCTTGTTGGCTTTTTATCTACTCTTTTCATTTGCTAGAATCGTTAGAGATAATTTCTTATCATTTTCCAATGGTCGGATCAATTTCTCAAAATTTTAAAAATTTTAATTATCCAACTCCCTCTAAGCATGAGCTCCCTCTAAACGGGACAATTCATTTTAGATTTTTTTAAAAGTAATATAAAAATCTTTTTGGTATATCAAATGATTTGTTTTTGCTTTTCTTTAAGATGAATTGAAAATCTTTTTGGTGAGTTAAACTTAACTCATTTTCTCCCTCTAAAATTGTGACATATTTGAAAAATATTTACAATTTTATATACAAAAAGATTGATAGTTTGTTTTAATCAAAATTGATCATGCTGATCTATTCGACCCGAAATTCAAATCGAGCTTGATCGATGGTTTTAGTGAAAAGGTCAGCAAAGTTGTTGTCAGATGGACTATCTTAAGCATGCATTATCGCATTATATTACAAAGTTGAAGAGATTCAAACCGAGATTTCTTTGAAGCTGGATCCATCACTTGAGAGAAGCAGTTGGACGAGGTTAGTTTGAGAAACGATTGAAAAGTTGTTGTTGAACCATTTAAACAAGGCTTCCCTTCCATGAAATTTGTCCTCCCATGTCACTTATGAAAGACTCGAATCCGCCATCAAATGGTTTAGCATCAAATAGTAAGGGTTCGTCTCCCATCATATGTCGGGTGCAATCACTATCTAAGTACCTAATACTATTGATAGTCCTCCTTGATTGACCCTGCATGCACTAAGCTTTCAAATAGACATGGGTTCCCGAGATACTTTTGTCCCGGGAAGGTCAACCGTAAATCGACCAAACTTGATTTTATTTCCTGAAAACCTTTTATTTCTTGGTGGAGCCTCACTTGATGAAGAACAGTCCTTAGGCATCCAAGCAAAAACTTGTTCCTTGGTTTTGTTAATTTTGGACTTTTCTTTTCTTGATTTTGAAACTATTTTTGGTGAATCCTCAAATTTTACAGTCTTAGGATCCTTTTTGATTTAATCCTTCTTGGTTTTCCAAAAAGGTTTCTTTTTGTGTTTTACTTTATTTACTTTGGATCTCACATCCTCACTAGGTTCACTATCAGCTTGATCAGTCCTGGGTTACGCTGGAAAGTTGGGTAAATATCAGAGCTTCGGCTCACTAGTTGGGATTGTAACAGCATGTCTATTTCCACACAAAACAAAAAAAAAATTATGGATTGTAACAACATGTCACTGCAGGTAAGTCGGGATCCAAAAACCCAAGATTGACGCTGGTTTCTCAGGTATTCTTGCAAAAGATTTATTTCTCTTGGGTTCCTGTACCTGCGGAAGGATCATTGTCAAACCCTGAAAAAAAAAATTCTTGAAGCATTCCTCCGTTGAAGCTAAACGCGCGTCCCGAACTCTCGTTTCGTGTCCGGTTTTCTTGTTGACATAAATTATTAACTTGACCGTGTATAAATAAAGGGTTTCGTAATTTGATATCACAAGTCACAACTTTTTTGGCCTTACAAAAAGTTTAATACAAAGGAGAAGGAAGATGAAAAAGTTTTTAAGATTGATGACGGTGTAGGCTCGAGTGGCCGAGGTCTCAGGAGAGGACAGTCTAGTCCATGAGGAAGGGGACGTGGACGAGGTTGGTCATCCCTCAACAAGGAAACAATCGAATGTTATAGATGTCACAAATTAGGGCACTTCTCATATGAATGCCCTAGTTTAAAAGAAGCTAACTATGCAGGGTTCGATGAGAATGAGGAGGTCATGTTAATGGCTGAATCAGAAGTTGATGAACAGCTTCTTATGGCTCTCACTAATGAAGACAACAAGAGCCTTTTGTGGTTCTTGGATTCGGGATGCTCTAACCACATATGTGGCATCAAAGAAAAATTTGTGAGTTTAGATCAGAACTTCTCCACATCTGTACGACTTGGAAATAACACTCGAATGACTGTTGTTGGTAAAGGGAATGTTAAGTTGAAGTTGGAAGGCACTATGTTAGTTGTTCAAGATGCCTACTATATACCAGACCTTAAAAATTGTCTGCTAAGTGTTGGGCAGCTCCAACAGAAAGGGTTATTTTTTTTGTTCCAGTCCAATGTTTGCAAGGTATTTCATCCAGAAAGACGTCTATTATTTCATAGCAATATGAGTGCTAATTGCATGTTTGCTCTATGTGAAGAAGCCAAAGTCACAAATGATTAGAAAACAGATGGGTGCAATTATTCTAGTGAAGATAATATGGCAAGATTATGGCATGAACGGTTTGGGCACCTAAGTAAAGCGAGCATGGAATCTCTTCAACAAAAGGGCATGGTTCGGGATCTACCAAGTTTTTCTGTTGATAATGCTCTTTGTGAAGATTGTTTGCTTGGCAAACAAACAAGGGAGAGCATACCATAGGTGAGCAAGTGGCGTGCAAACAACATACTTGAATTGGTTCATTCTGACATTTGTGGACCGATCAGGCCTCACTCTAACTCTGGTAAAAGATATATGCTAAGCTTTATTGATGACTTTAATAGGAAAGGTTGGGTGTATTTGTTGGAAGAAAAATCTCAAGCCTTTGCTAGTTTTAAGGAGTTTAAAGCTAAGGTTGAGACTGAGACAGGAAGGGTTATTAAGTGTCTGCAAACATATAGAGGTGGTAAGTATTTGTCAAATGAGTTTAATAAATTTTGTAGAGAACAAGGGATCAAGAGACAACTGACTACACGGTTCACTCCCCAACAGAATGGAATCGTTGAGCATAAGAACCGAACGGTGATAGAGATGGTGATTACTTTGCTTGCTTCCAAAAACATGCCCAAAGTCTTATGGGCAGAAGCAACAGTTTAGAGCTTTTATGTTCTCACCAAAAGTCCTTCCAAGGCTTTTTTGGATACAACTCCAGAAGAAACATGGAGTGGAAGTAAACCAATGGTTCAACACTTGCCTGTGTGGGGGTCTTTGGCTCATGTTCATGTGCCAAAGGAGAGAAGAACGAAGTTGAATGATAGAAGTTATGTATGTATCTTGACAGTTATGAGTGAGGAATCCAAGGCATATCGGTTGATAGATCTCAAAACAATGAAGGTGGTAATCAGCAATGATGTAGTATTTGAAGATGGGATTGGAGTCAAGTGAAAGAAGCAGTTCATGATCAAGAAGATCTAACATGGGGCAACTACACTTTTGAAATTGAAGATGAAATATAACAATATGATGCTAAATATCATGATATGTTTGATCATGAATCGTCAGTGGAAGATCATGTTGTAAGTAATCAAAGCTCTGGTAATGTAACTATTAGAGAAGGGAGGCAAAGAAGGCCCCCTAGTTATTTGCAGAATTATGTGACTGGAGATAACATGTCTTCGGATGATGAGTTGAACATGATGGAGGAAGTGGATTGTGATCCTATAAGGTTTGAGGAAGCCGTTAAAAGTGATAAATGGAGAAAAGCGATGGACCTCGAAATAGAAGCTATTGAAAGGAACCAAACCTGGTCCTTGGTGGATTTGCCTAAAGATGCTAAATGCATAGGTGTTAAATGGGTGTACAAGACAAAGTTGAACGAAAAGGGAGAAGTAGAAAAATATAAGGCAAGACTTGTAGCGCGTTGTTATGGGCAAGAATTCGGTGTAGATTATTCAGAAGTGTATGCTCCCGTTGCACGGATGGATACTATTCGTTTGATGATTGCTATTGCTGCCCAAAAAGGTTGGAATATTTGTCAAATGGACATGAAATCTGCATTTTTGCATGGTACTTTAGAAGAAGATGTCTTCGTACAACAGCCCCAAGGTTATGTTGTCAAGAATAGAGAGCACAAGGTGTACGAACTTGCAAAGGCGTTGTATGGTTTAAGACAAGCTCCCAGGGCTTGGTTTAATCGTATTGAAACTTATTTTGTCGATAATGGGTTAAAGAAGCGCAAGTCTGAGCATACTTTGTTTATTAAGGAGGGTCAAGAAGGTAAATGTTATTTGTTAATGTTTATGTGTATGATCTCATATTCACAGGCAATGATGAAAAGATGATGAATGGATTTTGAAGCTCAATGAAGAAGGAATTCGAAATGACGGATATGGGAAAGATGAGGTATTTCTTAGGTATTGAAGTCAATCAGACAACAGCCGGCATATACATCTCTCAAAGAAGATATGCAATGGAGATATTGACACGATTTGATATGTTGGAGTGCAATGCTGTTACAAATCCTATTGTTAATGGTTGCAAACTTAAACAAGGTGAAGGAGAGTTTGTAGATGCAAGTTTATTTAAGCAACTGGTGGGTTGTTTGATGTATATTACTACTACTAGGCCTGACATACAGTTTGTTGTTAGTTTTATTAGTCGATTTATGTCTAAGCCTACTGAAGAATATTATTCAGCAGCAAAGAGATTTTTGAGGTATACTCAGGGCACTTTGGATTATGGTGTTTGGTATAACAGAGGAGGAAAAGGTGAGATCAAGGTATTCACTGATAGTGATTTTACGGGTGATCTCAATGATAGAAAGAGTACTTTAGGTAATGTAATTCTTTGGGATGGAGCTGCTGTTACTTGGTCGTCTAAGAAGTAAAGTATTGTGGCTTTATCTACCACTGAAGTGGAATACATGGCTGCAGTCGCTTGTGCTTGTCAGGTGATTTGGCTTCGTGGTATCTTAGAAGAGTTTGCTATGAAACTGGAAGGAAGAACTACAATAAGGTGTGACAATACCTCAGCTATCAAGTTGTCAAAGAATCCGGTGTTCCATGGAAAGTGCAAGCACATTGGGGTAAGGTTTCATTTCCTTCGAGATTTGGTCAGTGAAGGAGTAATTGAATTGGAATATTGTGGAACGAATGACCAGATAGCAGACATTCTTACCAAGCCTTTGCATAGGGAAGTGTTTTTGAGGTTAAGAGATCAGTTGGGTGTGTGTTCACTCAAGGGCAAACAAAACATGGATACCATGTCAGGTTTGAGGGAGAGTTTGTTGGAGTGAACATGCTTTGGACCGTTGGACATTTTCATTAATGTGCTTTGAATAAAGTTGGCTGAGTCAAGCATGTGGGTTTCAAGTTGTTAGTTTACCAAGTCTATTTGCTTAATTTTAGTTTCCAGCTGGTTTCCTTTTATGTCACACGGATATGATGAATAGGGTATGTCGGCCGATGTTAGACAAGTCAATTATCGTTTTCATTGATGATTTATTAATTTATTCGAAGAGCGAGTCTGACCATGCTGAGCATCTGAGAGAAGTGTTAGAAGTTTTGAAGAATGAAAAACTGTACGCTAAGTTCTCAAAGTGTGCATTCTGGTTACGAGAAGTGCAGTTTCTAGGCCACATAATTAATCCTGAGAGGATTACTGTGGACCCAACAAAGATCGAGGCGATAAAGAATTTGAAGACCCCACAAAACCCAACTGAGATACGCGGTTTCTTAGGGTTAGCTGGCTATTATAGGAGGTTCATTCTAGGTTTTTCCAAGATAGCCTCACGCTGACCGATATGACCCGAAAGACTGTAGTGTTTAGTTGGGGTAAGTTTCAAAAAGAAGCGTTCGTAGAGTTGAAGAAAAGACTCACGCAGGCTCCAATCTTTGTTTTACCCGATGGTAATGAGGATTTGGTAGTTTGTGCTGATGCTTCGTATCAAGGGTTAGGTTGCGTGTTGATGCAGCGAGGGAACGTCATAGCCTATGCGTCTAGACAATTGAAAGTTCGTGAAAACACATACCCGACGCACGACCTAGAGTTAGCAGCTGTGGTGCATGCTCTCAAGATTTGGAGGCACTACTTGTATGGTACCAAGTGTACTATTTATACGTATCATAAGAGTTTTAAATACTTCTTCGAGCAAAAAAAGCTAAATATGAGGCAGAAAAGGTGGTTAGAACTGATAAAGGACTATGATTGTGATATCAAGTATTACCTGGGAAAGGCTAATGTGGTTGCTAACGCCTTAAGCTGGAAGAATACAAAAGTCATCGCGACGGTGAAGTCTTATAAGTTGATAATCAACTCAGATTTCTTTGAAGAGATCAGAAAGGTCCAATCAGAGGTGCTTGTGGACGAAGGGTTGATGAATAAAGAAAGGATATTTGGGCCACAGAACGAGTTGATAGATAATACTCATGGTGTAAAGACCAGATATGATTGAATGTGGAATCCTCAACATGGAAATCTTAGAGGTCGAGTCCTTGACGAGGCCCATAAGTCTCGATACTCGATCCATCTAGGATCCACCAAGATGTATCAAGACTTGAAAAAAATACTATTGGTGGCCGAGTATGAAGAATGATGTGGTAGATTATGTCGGAAAAAGCTTAACGTATTTACATGTTAAGGCAGAGCACCAGAAACCGTATGGGAAGATGCAGCCACTAGAGATACCGGAATGGAAATGGGAACACATCACCATGGATTTCATAACTAACCTACCGCGTACAGCTAGGAATCATGATACCATATGGGTGATTGTGGACCGTTTGACTAAGAGTGCTCATTTTCTGCCTATACGAGAGGCCATCTCGTAAGAAACGTTGGCAAACGTGTTCATCAAGGAAGTTGTGACAAAGCACGGGGTGCCATTGTCAATCGTATCCGACAGAGATACTCGCTTTACTTCTAGATTTTGGAAGAAGTTCCATGAAGCAATGGGAACGAGACTGAACATCGGCACGACGTATCATCCTCAAACGTATGGGCAGTCTGAGCGGACTATCCAAACCCTTGAGGATATGCTACGTGCATGTCTGTTAGACTTTGGAGGAAGTTGGGATGATCATCTTCACTTAGCAGAATTCTCTTACAACAATAGCTATCATTCCAGTATTGGTATGCCGCCGTTCGAGATGTTGTATGGAAGACGTTGCAAAACTCCTATTTGCTGGGGAGAAATTGGTCAGAAAGAAATTGGAAGTTTAGAAGTGGTGCAAGAAATCTCTTCAAAGTTTGATCAGATTAAGGTCAGGATGAAAGCTGCTCTGGATCGTCAAAAGTCATATGCTGATAAACGACGACGACCGATTGAGTTTAACGTTGGCAATAATGTGATACTTAAGGTCTCGCCTTGGAAAGGGATTATACATTTTAGAAAAAGGGGAAAGTTGAGTCCAAGATACATAGGACCGTTCAAGATTCTAGCTCGGGTGGGTGAAGTGGCTTACAAGCTTGATCTACCTGACGAGCTAGAAGGAATTCACTCTACCTTTCACGTCTCACACTTGAGAAAGTGTCTCGCTGATGATACGTCTCACATACCTCTTTTAGACATTGAGGTAGACGAGCAGCAAAATTACGTCGAGCAACCAATTGGAAAAGCAGCTCCGACGCAAGATTATTCCCCTAGTGAAAGTGATATGGAAGCATCATAAGGGATCAGATGCTACTTGGGAAGTTGAAGAAGAAGTGCGCAAGTTTTACCCTGATTTGTTTAAGTAATAGTTAGGTTTCGGGTACGAAACCTCTTTTAACGAGGGTAAACTTGTAACATCCGTATTTTGAGATTAGTAAATAAAAGAAAATTTCTTATTACATGTGTGTCGTTAATTTGACTGTGTGATAGTGATTATATTATGTTGGGTTTGGGCTTGGGAAAGGTTATTGTAACATCCAGCCCCTCGCACCACCAATATTGTCCGCTTTGCCCACGAAGAGCTCACGGATTTGTTTTTGGTTGCCCAGGTGGAGACTTCCCAGGAGGTCACCCATCCTACTACTACTCCCACTTGAGCACACTTAACTGTGGAGCTTTCCTCTCATCCACTACCATTAAGCCCAACACGCGTTGGTGATTTAAGAGGCATGACATTTACTTATGAACCAAGGATCTCTCTTGTCCACGGCCGATGTGGGATTTTCCTAGAGTGTTACAAACACCCCTCCTTTTGGACTCATCATCCTCGATGAGGTTTGCCCCACCATCCAATCCAGGATGTGGGATTTGCCTAAGGTTTACCTCGCGACACCTCCGGGGACTCATCGTATCTGATGAGGTTTGCCCCACCATCCCGAACGGCACAGGATTGGCTTTGATACCAATCTGTCACACCCCAACCTAAGGTGGAAATGCCGGGGCGTGATCCGATTGCTCATAGCTCGAAGATACTATCATTGTATATAACTGACAATATCTAATTAATTATTTTTATTCAAAGAATACACACACGTTTACAAACATTACAAAACAATTCAAATAAATGATTATAAACATGATTTAACTATCGTCTTCATTATAACCTATGGTCTTGACTAAATATCCATACTTTACATATGCGTAGAAAATGGAGTTTGTCAACAACACATGTTGAGTGAGATGATCACCAATTTTAAAACATTAAAAAATAGCATATATATATATATATATATATATAGTTGATAAATGATAAATGATAAATGCGCAAACCTACCATATGATAATAATCAATCGAATCATAACAATCATGCATATAACCAAATTGTGTGTACCAATGAAATCGTTGCCAAGCGAATCGGGCATTTATTACAACGACTAAGGTTGTCATTTTACCTTTGCCAAGCGAATCGGGCTCCGGTTACTAAGACGATCGTATGATCATACTAATGAGAACCCTCTATAAGGGGATATGTTGGACCTCTCCGAACGTTATCAAGTAAACAATTAAACATGTAGCAAATACCAAATAGCATTCAACTGATATTCACACAATGATTATGTTTGCGGTTTTGTGTATATATATAGAATAAAAAATATGAGTAAGTACTCATGTGTCCCCAAAACATTTGAAAACGGTGTATGAAAAGGGGAATGATCAAACTCACCTGATCGATTAAGCCAAATGGAAATGAATACGACAAGAACGATAATCACACTCCTCGAGAATTACCGACGAGAATCCTAATTAAATGATATTATGAGTGAATTATAAGGATATAATATGTATAATGAATTTAAGATTTCGATGTCATTTGAGTTACAATTATGTTTTGGTATGTTACGGATTGAACGATTGATCACTACAAATTATTGTTATCGTTTAATTATAAAAATCATTGTTTAACATATAATTAAATCTTACAAATAATTAGTTTAGTTTAATAAATATAAGTTGAGTTCTATTATAATAATAGTTTAAATATGTAATTATAGTAACATTGTATATCTTAAAATCGTTAACGAAAATCTAATGACATAAATATAATTTTAACACGTTTAATATGTTTTGTTATATTCATATACATACATATTGTAAGGCCAAAAA
The DNA here is from genome assembly GCF_021521415.1 of Bidens hawaiensis. Classification (NCBI taxonomy): domain Eukaryota; kingdom Viridiplantae; phylum Streptophyta; class Magnoliopsida; order Asterales; family Asteraceae; genus Bidens; species Bidens hawaiensis. Next base: position 3,285,872 of record NW_027491014.1, read on the forward strand.
GTTGTGACTTGCGATATTAAATTACGAAACCTATTATATATTTACGGTCAAGTTAATAGTACATATCGGCAAGAAATCCGGACACGAGACGAGAACTTCGACACGCGTTCAAGTTTAACGAGAAAGCTTCTAGAAACAATATGTTAGGCTATAAATAGGACTTGTATTTGTCATTTGTGTGTGTGTTTTGTAGTGTGTAAACAACCACCCAATGGGAGCTCACCTTGGGTGGGGTCGGTTCACTTAATCTATTAATCTTTTCAACCGATAACGAGATCGTTCATTTATATTATCGTTATATCATTTTGTTCGGTCGTTTGATTTCACCGCACCCGTCTCGAGCGTTTATCAAGAACAAAGCCGTTCGTTGTCGGATCCGGTTTCGAGACACACACACACACACACATATATATATAATATAACAAGTAAATAATTAAACTTAAGAAAAAGTTCAACGACCAGTACATTAGTATTGGCGTTAGATTTTAATAAAATACTTGTTGGTTCATTTTTAATAAGATATATACACACATATGTACACACACATACACGAAAAACTTGTAACGAGATCAATTATCAAGAAACGTTTTAGCTTTATGATGTCGGTTTGCATAAAATATTGTTTATTTAATATTACTTTTAATGTATTATAAATTATTAAAAATAAATTAAAACAACAAATAAATAAAAAAAACAAAGAAAACGGGCTGGGTAAGTTTCGAACACGCGACGCTCCAGCTCCAACAGCTTCAACCAGTCCACCCCTAGCAACTGGGCTAGGGGTTTAGTTGTTTATTGCTTAGAACATACATTTTATAAACAAAAACCCAGATATTACACAAGAACCCTAAATCATCAATTCGATCCATCTGTTGAATGTAAATTCAATTAACATTAGGGTTAAGATTATACGATGTTAGACGAGTAGACGACATATCTTAATTACCTTAAACAATGATAAACACTGGTCAATTTTGAACTAGTAGGCCGACGTCAATCACGAAGAACAGAGCATCACTAGTCGTCGATAACACAATTAAGCATTGGGGTTTGGTTCGTCTGTTTATGTAGATGGTAAGAATGCGTTTAATTGAATTATTATGGTGATTAGGGAGCAAGTTACGAATTGGGCTGAAACGGTTTGTTTATTACCTAAATACGTATTAAACTGGATGTGGTTTCTTAATCAAATATGTTGTTTAGGCCGAATATGGTAAGAAGAATAAAAACCCTGATTCAATTCCTAATTTATGACGAAGATTGTGGCTAAAATAAGATAAACGGGTCACGGTTACGGTGTACGAGTCTTGTTCCATGGGCTACGGGTTCTGGTTAAATAGATTATAAAATATTATTGTAATCTAGTCCTTACATATTTGAGATAGACACATTTGAGGATTAAAGTTTACTTTGGGTTAAAAAAACGTATATCTTTCAAAGTTAACTATATATTAAAACAATATAATAAATAAATATAAATAATAAAATAAATTCTCGATAAACGCGATACTAAAATTTTCCGAATATAAAATGGGTCGGGTCATGAGTACCAAATACGGGTTTGGAAAAATCTTGGATGTTACAGTCTCCCCTACTTTAGGGAATTTCGTCCCGAAATTAAAGAAAACCAACATCATCGTCTTGAAAACAATTACACTTTTAAAGAAAATATCATGACATAGAACTTATAATAACCAAAGCAACGCTTCAAATGACAATCCGATAAGGGCACTTATATATAGGATGTACCAGCGGCGTATCCACCATGTCTTTATTATCTCCTCATTCTTAACGTTACCCAAACTACCATAGGTTCTAAATCATGACACATAATTGCAAGTATTATGATTCCCATGCGAGGACTTGAATAATTATGTATGCATCCATAATTACTCTTATCGTCGGATGGTCCGCATAATCTGCTCCATCATGTGGTTTGTAGAACGTAAAATTTTAAGAGAAAACAATTGTTTTGATAACTCTAAATATAATTTCAAATTATAATTAATAAATATTTAGTGGAATTAATAAAACCGTGAGATTTCGAAAACCTCTTTTGCTTTTAAAAATATAATATTGTAGATTGAAGAAAATAGATTTGGTGATTTAGGTGTTATTAAGATAATTGAGAATACAAGATCCTAATAGTTTAATTTTTGGTAAAAGAAAATTTATTCATGTAATGAAATACTTAAATAGTTCAAACTGAAATCATCAAATGTCGCGAATAACTAAAGAGTTGATACAATGCAATAATGAAAAGATACGATAACTTAAGATAGGAAACCATCAAAAATCTTTAGAGTCTTCAAGCATCTTCAGTTACGGTAGAGGTGATTCACTTGTCTTGGAGCACTTGAGGTAGTTGAATCCATATTAACTTGAGCAGTCGATGCAGGTGGATATGGAGCAGGTTGACTTGGAAAGACGACACTAGTGAGGTTTGGGTGGTGTAGGCTAGGTAAACTTGAACTTGCAGGTATGGAGTTGGATAAGGGTGAGTCATATTGGTGTTAGGAGTTTGCAATGGATATGGCTGATGGTTCGGAACTTGCGAAGCATTAGGTATGTAGTAGGGGGCAGGCATAGCTTGAGTTTGATGTGCAGGGATAAGTCAAGGGCACGCATTGCGAAGATGACTAGGATCCCACAATTATAGTAAGCACGGGTTGTAAGGGGTTTAGGAGTAGATGGTGCACGACAAGTATTTGCAAGGTGGCCATAACGGGTGCATTGGGTGCATAGACGACACAAGGATTGGGTCCGGTGGTGATAGTTACAAGTAGAGCATAACGGGAAAAGTCCGGTATAGGATTTCTTGTTAGGAGCATTTTGGTTGGAGGGTGAAGGGTTGGTTTGGTTAGCAGAGTTGAACTTACGTTTGTGACGAGAAGAGTTGTCATTGCGTGAAGTGGGTTTGGGTTCAGCCTTAGCATAAATTAAGGATTTGATTTTGGAGTTTTCAGAGGTAGGGTTAGAGTTCGTGCGAGGTAGGGTTCCATCTTCAACAGGATCATCGGGACGTGAGGCAGCAAGAGCAATAGCTTCCTTGAGTTCCTCCCATGGCATACTCGTAGAAATCCCAAGCATGGCAGCAGCAATTTCCTTAGTGATCCTAGCAGTCAAACGGTGATCATGGGCAGCCGACGGACAACATTGATTACGACTATGATTTCTTAAGGAAGACATTCTACGAGGACCAAAGATGAAAAAGTGTAAGACGACAGGTGAGTTGTAGAAATGAATTGATATGAACTAATGAGGGTACGTATGTATATGTATTAGTACTAGCGAAGACTCAATGAGGAGTCGGAATTTAAAATAATGTGAATAATTTTCTTGAGATATTTAATTTAACAAATGATGTTTACAAGAATCCAAAAGTAAAATGTTATTGGGTTGGTCTTTCCATGGGCTTCCCATGGTAGCTCGAGATCCCAAATAAAATACCAAAACATGTTCAATAAGTTGACCTCCCATGAGCTTTCCATGGAAATTTGAATGGCCCAACTAAATAAACAACATAAAGTTTGTGAATTGGCCTCCCATGAGCATTCCATTGCAATTTGATGGCCCAATTCAAATAACGAGTAATAAACAATTGCGTTGGTCAGCCCATGAGCGTGTACATGACATTTAACTGACCCAAATAATTAACGAATTATCGAATCAATGGAGTTGCTCGGACCATGAGCGTTACATGGCATTTAACCGACTCAACTAAATATCGAATCAATGAATCAAATATAAGTAGTTGGTGTATCTCGGGAACCACCCCGGACGATACATTTCAACCCAAAAATCAAATCGAAAATAATTTATAAAATGAATAGTTGGAGTGCCCATGGATTTCCATGGATTTTTCACCCAACTAAGCATTTTAAAATAATTTAAAACAAAAATTTGGAAGTATAACCATTTAGACGGTTATATTTACCACGTTACCGTTTAGCCGATTACGGGTACCGCTTGAAGTTATGTGGTTGTACAAGATTTTTCATACCCCCACGCTTCAAAGTAAAAGAGCAAAACACAACACGGGAATTCTTAAGGAATTTCTCACAATAAAAGGTAATCTACTAAAATTAAGAGGATTTAAAAATATTTTGAAAGTTGAGGCATAACCTCGAAATTTGTGCATGTGCAATAAATAAACAAGATAAATAAAATTTAAATAATTAATCTAAGTAAGCTGTAAATCACATAAGGCAGTTTAGATAAGCACGTATAGGGCTCCTAATATATATCTAGGACAATTTCTAATGACCTATCTTATAACCTTCGGCTCTGATACCAATCTGTAACATCCGGCCCCTCGCACCACCAATATTGTCCGCTTTGCCCACGAAGAGCTCACGGATTTGTTTTTGGTTGCCCATGTAGAGACTTCCTAGGAGGTCACCCATCCTGCTACTACTCCCACCTGAGAACACTTAACTGTGGAGCTCTCCTCTCGTCCACTACCATTAAGCCCAAAACACGTTGGTGATTTAAGAGGCGGGACATTTACTTATGAACCAAGGATCTCTCTTGTCCACGGCCGATGTGGGATTTTCCTAGGGTGTTACAATTATGGGCCCTAGGGCCCATGGACTCTATATATAAACCCCAACCACTCTTCATTTCTCCATTTCATTTCTTTCACACACACTCTCTCTAACACTCGGATCCAGATCCGAGCTAAGGAAGGACGAGTCTCGTGTGTAAACACCATCAAATACCAAGAAGCACCACCAAATCCTCAGGTTAGCCAAGATCCGAACCGAACACGAACAGAAAAGCGAGTTCGGCTAAAAGGTTAAGTTTTTAAGTTCGGTTAATTTTGACATGCAAACTGATAGAACAATAGATCGGGATGCGAGATGTAAGAAAGCACATAAACTTGGTGACTAATAACCTAATGGGTGTGTTATATGACAAAAAGGTGATGTTTAGACCTTGTAAGACACATGTATACAAATTGATACAACCCAAAAACCCATAAAAAAGGTGAAAGATCGGATCCTAAGGAAGGGTCGCGGAGTAAACTGGCTTTAAATAGCGAAAATGAAGAAAGGGAAGTTATGTTCGCATAAAACGACTTCGCATCGCACAATCCATGCGATTCCATGAATTTACATCGCTCAGTCATGCGAAGCGAACTTCCATGCAAAGCGAACTTCCATGCGAATTCCTTTAAATTGTTGTAAAGCTTGACCCGATTCATTTTCTGATTCATTTTTTATAAAGGGCCTGTTAATGAAAATAAAAATTTTCCAAGCTAACCTGGCATCTCGACCCCCAGGGGCTCTGCTCCTTGGACCCTACTAGGGGCTGCTGCCCCTAGACCCCACTACCAGGGGCGCTGCCCCTGGACCCCCGTTAGTTGTGGGATTTATTAATGTAGATGCACGAAGTAGTAGTAACAGATGATTGATACTCGTAACTTGTTACACAGTTAGCAAAGCTCAGTTAAGGAAGGAATTTACGATAAACTCGGAGAGGAATCGTCTCCAGGTGAGTTCTAGCCCCATTTCTCTTTGAAATGTTTTCGGGGATGTGTGCACACTTGTAAGACTAGTAGAATATATACGAGTATGATTAATGTGCATAATTGATGTCAAAATGAAAGAAAGTTGTAAGAACTTGTATGTGCCTAGTTTGTTTACTCATCATGATTGCAAGAATATAGAAAGAATGTGATGTAAGAGTAAGGGTGGCAAACCCTTATAATACCTAGTAAAGGGTCTAAAAGAGTCAGGGTGGCAGGCCCTTATAATACCTGGGCAAGAATAAAGTGGCCGACTCTACGATATCGGTGCAAATGGTCGGGTGGCAGACCCTTTTAATATCTGTGCAAGAATGTAAGAATAATTGTATGCTTGTAAGAAAGTGCAAGAATAATGTAAGAATAACTGTATATTTTTAAAAAAGTGTAAGAATAATGTAATAATAGTACAAGTAATAATTGTTTGTACATAAAGGAACGTGTAAGAATAATTAATTGTAAATGAAAGAATCAACTAATGTGAATGTAAGACTAAAGGAAATAAGAACAGGACAAAGGTAAGAACGGTACCTATGGGTACAAATGTGTAAGAACAATCCTGTATCTTGTTAAACTAGAACTCACTCAGCGTAGCTGACTTTTAGTATGCACGCAGGTGAGTAGGATGAGGCAGGTTGCTTGAGGAGAGACACGTGGCAAATGAATGAAAACTGGCATCGAAGACGGAAGATCCACGTGCTGTTTATGTTATCGTTAAAGACTTAATGTATTTTGTTCAGAACAAGTACTTATGTTTGTAAGAATGTTTAATATTAAGTATTCCACGAAAACTTTTAACTAACTCTGATTTTAGAACTGTGTTTATGAGTAAATCCAACACCAAAGTAGGGCTGCCGGGAACAGGGCCTTACAAAACACACCCTTTCGCCGTCCCGTTTTCCCGACCAAACTCCGGCCACAGGTTCCGGTGCCAAGAACCCTCTAAACCAGCCGATAATCGCGTTTTGGACCCATTTAATTTTATTAACTTCTTTAACCGTTGATATTATGTTGGGTCAAGAAATTGACCTAAGGGGAGATTGTTGAGTCAAAGATTTGACATTAAAGAAGTACATGGAAGATTGGAATCTTCTCAACCCCCTCAGAATTCACTAAGTATTGAATCTGGGCACACCTTGGTACTCCGAGTAAGCTTTTACTTAGCCGGGTACGATATTTTGCCTCTCAGGCAAGGTTTACTTCAAGAAGTCTTCTTTTGTGGATATCCGAGCAAGGTTGGCAAATTGGTGTATTCCCGAGCAAGGTTCACTAATTTGGTATTTCCGAGCAAGGTTCACTTTATCAAGCAAGTCTGTTCTTCAGAACCAAGTAAATTACTCTTCCGAGTAAGGTTTGGTTAACCAAGTCCTAGAAGCCAAGTGATTGGAAGACCGGGCAAGGCTTAAATAAGTTTGGTCCAAGTATACTTGATGAGTTAAAGGAATATCTAATATCGAGTAAGGTTCAGATCAAGCGAGGCATTATACTCCCGAGTACACTTTGCAAAATAAGTTATTATATAGAAAAGAGCTGACATGGACCATTGAAGAACAAGGTTGCTCGTAAGTGTTGGGTCAAGAATTTGACCCAAATGAAGAGATTTGACCTAAATGAAGAATATGGAAGATTGGAATCTTCTCAACCTCCTCAGAATACGCTAAGTAATGAATCCGGGCACACCTTGGAACTCCGAGCAAGCTTTTACTTAGCCGAGTACGAGATTTTGCTTCCCGGGCAAGGTTTACTTCTGATAGTCTTCTTAAGTGGATATCCGGACAAGGTATGCTATTTAGTGTATTCCCGAGTAAGGATCACTGATTTAGTATCTCCGAGCAAGGTTCACTTTGTCAAGCAGGTTTGTTTTTCAAGACCAAGTATTTTACTCTTCCGAGTAAGGTTTGGTTTACCAAGTCCAAGAAGCCAAGTAATTGGAAGAACGGGCAAGGTATTTATTAATAAGTATGGTCCAAGTATACTTGATGAGTTAAAGGAATATTTCTAAGTTATATCGAGTAAGGTTCAACTCAAGCAAGGTACAGTGATTCCCGAGTACACTTTGCTAATAAGTTATTCAATGACAAAGAGCCGAACAGGACCATAGAAGAACAGGGTTGCTCGTAAGGAGTTGTCGGGCAAAGTCTGATAAATACAAGAAGACTGAAGTCTACTTGGTGAATATTTTACTTGGTAAAATATTCTTTATGTAAAGTCTACCCGGCAACTGATTCCGAGCACACTTCTATGTTTACCAAGTCTGAAGGAAGGCCGAGTACACTGCGTACTCGGAGACTAAAGATTAATGAAAAGCCTACCCGGAAGACTTGTTTTACACTTAGTTTATTTTGAATATGTAATTTGAATATGTACGATTGTATTTAGGGTTTCTAGAAGGAATGACAGCTGTCCTAGGTTGGCAGGCCCATAAATAGAATATTTAGGGCACGCCGCCAACAGACACAAGATAGAGCACAATATTCGGATAAGACCAACACATTAATTGAGAGAATATTGTGTGTGACGGCTGTCTTAGGATTCCTAGTAAACCCTAAATCGATTATCCTTTTGTATGATTAACGTTATATAAATGGAAATCTATTGAGTGAATCCTGAGTGTGCCTTCTATCTTTGATTATTCATTGCAACCGTATGTTTGTTATTGATTCCGCCTTTAACAAACGGATATCTTTCTAAATATAGTAACCCGTCATTAACTCTCTTGTCAACACGATTAATTTGTGTGAGTTATGACATGACTGATTAAGATCCAGCAGAAATCAAAGGGGACCGACAAGTGGTATCAGAGCTGATTACTGCTATTATTAGAAAGATTGTTGCTGATTGAAGATTTAAAGAAGAATGACGTAAGCAGACCACTGTTTGATTGATTTCTGACGTCAGCAGCCCTGTTTTTTCATTTTTTTCTTCCAGATCTATAATCTACCGGTGTTTTCTCTTCCTTGTTTCAATTAAAGTTTTAATCTTTATATCTAAATCTTGTTCTAATCACATCAGACACATCAGATCTGAACATTCGGTTTTCAGATCTGATTATTGTGAAATTTTTATTATAAGAAACTGATTTTTGATTTCTTAAAATGTCTGGATATGAGGAACAAGAGGTGTCTACTAACAAGATACCAAGGTTGTATGGACAGGAAAACTTTATCAAATGGAAGGTACTCTTTGAAGCAGCTGTATGCTACAATGAAATTGATATGTGAAACTCCATCAAGAATGGTCCACAAACTGCTATAGAAGAAGGTGCAAATGCTATTGCAACTGCTGCTGTAAGAGAAAAAATGAGAAAGGTGGATGACAAAGCCTTAGCTATGATTAAGCTAGGTTTGTCTTGGGAGATTCTGACCAAGGTGGCTCATCACACAACAGCCAAACAAATGTATGATGCCATCCTTGAAATGTATGAAGGGAATACTGAACTTAAGAACATAAAGAAGCAAATATTGAAGCAACAGTTGGAAAGGTTCAAGTATAGGGATGGAGAAAGGTTGAAATCAATACTAGAACGTTTTCTATGTATTGTGAATGAGTTGAGGACAACTGATTATGTAATGACTGACTTTGATTTGAATACAAAGTTACTCAATTCAATGCCAAAAGAATGGTATACTGCTTGCAAATTCATCCTTCAGAAGCAAAATTTCAATAAATTGAAATTGGATGATGTGGTATGCTTTCTTCAGGCTGCAGAACTTGAAATGATTGAGAATGAGATGATTAAGGAAGATAGACCAAGTTTCAATGTTTCAAATGCACTGATTGCACCTATGGGAAATCTGTCCACCAAGAACCAACAGCAAATTCCCATTATTGAAGAACCAGCTGAACATAATGTTGTCACTCCAAAATCTTTCATTGGAGGCAGCACAAATGTTCAAGGAAATTAGCAGAGGTTCAATGTGCAACTAATTGATGATTCTGATTCTGTCTCTGTGTCAAGTGGAAATGTTCCTAACACTGGAACAGGACATGGTCAAAACAATGAAACACAAGCTTTGTTGTCTATGTTCACTGAGTCATTTAATGCATTTGTTGAAAAGAACATAATTCACACAAGTGTGGTACAAGATGATTTAGAACAAATTGATGCAGATGACTTGGAAGACATGGTTTTGAAATGTTGGGTTTGAGGAGTAGAAGGCTATATAACAGAACTGGTAGATCTCTGGTTTCTGGTCCTAATGACATGTTGGTTTTGACAAGTCAAAAGCAATATGCTACAATTGTCAGCAACCTGGTCATTTTGCAAGAGAACGCAATCAACCAAGAAACCTTCAATTGAATCAATTCCAGAATCAACAACCAAGAGGTCAGATTCAATATCAACAAAATCAACCAAGAGGTCAGCAGCATTACCAACAAAATCAACCAAGGTTCAACAACAACAGCAATCAAATGAACAACTTCAATAACAACAACAACTACAACCCAAACTTCAACAGCTTTCAGCCTCAGATGAATAACCAACAACAAAATATGCAACAGACTCAAGGTTTTCAAATGACTAACAACCAAAACCTTCAAGCAGCTCAAAATGTTTCAAACAACACTGTTCCAGCAAATCAAAATCAGATCAGAAATCAAGGAAATGTGGCAGTGACTACACAACATGAAGGAAATTTTGATTGGAGCAATCATGAAGAGGACATTGCAGCTGATATCAGGAAAGCAAATGTGGCATTCATGGCCATAACTGAGAAAGAAAAGGGATCATCATCTCAGGTACACTCTGCTCCTACAGTTGACTTAAATGAACTTATCATTGAATTGAAAGCAAAAGTAGGCAAGCTGGAAAGTGAGTGTTTTAGAAAACAAAGCATCATCAATGAGTATGAGGCAAGTGAGATGATTAGTGATGAAAAGATTAAAAGCCTTGAAGATGATTGCATGATCATCTACAGAACTCAAACCAGATACATCACTGAGATTGATGGATTAAAGAAGATGTTGGTTGAAGAAAAGGTGCAGAACACAAGACTGAAGGTTGAAACTGACTTTCTGAAGAATTTGGTCTCAACAGGCAACATATGTGGTATACTGAATCAAGTAAAAGAACAAGACAAATACAAAATAGTTCCACCCCCATTCAACAACAATTTTATGCCAAAAGTTGACAAAGAGAAAAGAGATGCATACTTGCAACAATTTAAAGATGTCTTTCAAGACAGGGAAGAAGTTGTTGATTTGTACAAAAAGGTAGAAGTGAATGAAGAAGGAGAGTTTGTGATTAAGAATGAAGTAAAAGAGGATAAGTCAATTGGAGTTCAAGTCTCTGAGGATGACTTTGATTCAGTTGAGATGGATCAAGATGATCTGAGTGAATTGAGTGATCAAATTACTGACAAGGAAATCAAAGCTGCTGAAAGAGGAAGAAAATATAAGAAACCTGAATATGTTGATAAACTTCAAAAGTATCCACCAGTCACACCAAGATTGAAGAAGCCAAATGATAAAATGAAAAGAGAATATGTTTCTTTTGACATTTGTGAAAGGAGGAAGATAAACTACAATGCAGTCAGACCACCAAGCAAGGCTGTATTGAGTAGGATAAAGCAGAACAACAAGAAGAAAATGGTGACTGAAAAGAATGATACAGAAAACTTTATCCCAGTTTATCCAATATTTTCAAGTCATGAAGTGTTGGATGTTGGAGAAGTGGAAACTATGGAGGAATATGAGAAAAGACAGTCTAGGGTTAGAGAAAGCAGTGATGAGGAAACTATGATTATGAAGAAAATTGTCTTTGTCAAAAGCAAAGTTGAAAGACAAGACATCAAGATTGAGGAATTTGTTCCTTTTTCAATTGATTTTGATGGTTTAAAGAATCAGAAGACTCTAGGAGTCAATACACCTAAGCCAAGTGAAAGATACAAGAAACCAAAAGAACATGAAGCCTTCAAGGGCAAGGTTTGGTGCAAAAGGTGTGATGAATATGGTCACCACACAGATTCATGTAATGAAAGATCCAAATTCAAACCTTTTCATGTACCATATGGAACAAAGTATGGTCAAGACTTTGTCCTGTACAAACAGATCTATGATGAATATCTGGGAAAAGGAGGATGTGTGGAAATGAAAAATGAACAAAGAGAAGAAGAAACCTGAAAAGGAGACAAGGATTGAAAAGAAAGTGGCTGAAGTAGCAAGAAAAAGTAAATCTACTAAGAAGCATGAGAAATTGATCAAAAAGAACTATCAGTCTGTGAACATCAAGCAAGATAATCAATCAGTCAAATCTGACAGTTCTCAAGGATCATCAAACAGTGAGAAGAAAAGAAGAGAAGAAACTTATCAGAGAATGAAATCATCTGAACATACTGGTGATGAGAAGTTCTTGATGAAACATGGATATGAACCACAAGGTTTCACTTGGAAACCTAAAGCAGAAACTAAAATTGAAGTTGTGACTGATGTAAGAGACTACTCTGAAACAAAGGACTATGTCTTGAAAGAGAATTTCACTGACTCAGTTGAACTCCAAAGTTCAGTTTCACCTGTTAACACACCAAGAGTGTGTGGATATGAAATTGACAATTCTGATAATCTGGAGATCACTCATGAAGATCCTGAACCTAAAACACTCACTTCCCAAACTGCCACTGAAAATGACACTGATGAGTTGCAAGTTGATGAAGCTTGCACTTCAACACTTAACTAATCAAATTTCTCTTTGTGCAGGAACATGCCACTCCTTTGAATGATATATGGTATATGGATAGTGGTTGTTCTAGGCATATGACTTGTGACAACAGGTCACTTGTGAATTATGAAGAGAAATATGAAGGTCCTATTGCTTTTGGGAGTGATGAAAATGGTGGAAAGATTGTGGGTAAAGGAATCTTGAAAAATGGAAAAGTGTAATTTGATAATGTGTTTCACGTTGAGGGACTTCAATACAATCTACTGAGCATATCACAAATGTGTGATAAGGTTACAAAGTTAGTTTTGATGATTCTCATTGTTTCATCTTAAAACCTGAGTTTGTAATTCCACCTAAGATGATTATGATGATGGCACCTAGAAATGGCAACTTGTATGAGTTTAATATGAAAGAAGCTATTTCAAGAGGTGGTGCATGTTTTGTTTCCAAAGCCACTGAAAATGAATCCAAATTGTGGCATAGGAAGCTGTGTCATGTAAACTTGAAGAACATGAATAGACTGGTCAAGGGTGAGCATGTGATTGGTTTACCTACAAGAGAATTCAAGTTAGATGATCATTGTGACTCATGTCAAAAAGGAAAACAACACAAGTCTACTCATAAGAAAAAGCTCATCAATTCAATTGATCAACCACTTGAGTTACTTCACATGGATCTTTTTGGTCCTGTGAGTGTGCCAAGTATTGGAAAGAAGAGATACTGTCTGGTGATCATTGATAACTATTCAAGATATACTTGAGTTTATTTCCTAAGTGCCAAAGATGAGACTGCCGAGTTGATCAAAGGCTGTGTCACAATGATTGAGAACAAGCTGAATAAGAAAGTCAAGATGATGAGAAGTGACAATGGTATAGAGTTCAAGAATGGAGTTATGGAAGAATTCTGCACACAGAAATGAATATTTCAACAATTTTCAGCTCCTAGAACTCCTGAACAAAATGGAGTGGCAGAAAGAAGAAACAGAACTTTAATAGAAGCTGCCAGAACCATGTTGGCAGATGCAAATTTGCCTGTTACTTTTTGGGCTGAAGCAATTAATACAGCCTGTTATGTTCAGAACAGGGTGCTTGTAAACAAAAGGCATAACAAAACTCCATATGAAATTTTCAATAATAGAAAGCCTTACATCAAGTTTTTCAAGCCCTTTGGTTGCAAATGTTTTCTTTTGAACACTAGAGATTATTTGAATAAGTTTCAAACTAAGTCACTAGAGTGTTTCTTTGTTGGATATTCTACTCACTCAAAGGCATACATAGTATATATGAAAGATCACATGAGTGTGATAGAGTCATCTGACATCATTTATAATGAGAATCAATTCAACACAGTCAATGGTGCAACATGGCTGTTTGATCATGAAAAGTTAATAAAGTCATTCAAGATTTATTCTGAAGACTTTTATGATTCATTCTACAAGACCAGTGTAATTGAAGAGAATAAGAAGAAAGAATTGGACTTGGAAGAATTGTGGAAAAAGGTTGCCAGAAAAGAAAAGGAATACACTTTTGTGAAGAGCTCCTCAAGCAATGCCATTGAACAAGATCAGGAGGTGACCAATCAAGACAGTCCTAATGTACAAAATGATCATGTTGTAGGCTCCTGGACGGATCGTACACGGGATGTCGCTAACAATGCAGGTGCGGAATCCCTGCGCAGGTAGATACGAGTGTAGAATATGTATTAATCAAACACACGAGCAATAACCGAAACACGTTATATTGATAACCGAAACACGTGACTCGAGGTCACTATTACAGACACTGACTTGTAAACACGTAACACTCACTGAAACACACGAACAAGCTCTCAAAAACGCTAACCCTAAACTGTTACGGCTGAACAGTTTATATAGACACGACAACTTCGCCTCAGGCGAAGTTGTCCATAACTTCGCTTGTTCAACAAGTTCGCCTGAGCGAACTTGTTGACAACTTCGCTTGTTTGACAAGTTCGCCTAAGCGAACTTGCTTACAACTTCGCACATAAAAAAACATAAACATAATAATTACATTACAGACTCGATTACAAATGCTAGACTATGAACTACTGACACACATGTACCAACAGACTCCCCCTTGGCAGTAGCTTCATATCTTTATCTTCAAAGCTTGAGTCTTGTAATCTTGCATCTCTACGCGTGCGCTCCCTCTCTAACACACACCGACACCACCCCTTGATATTTCCTAGCTTGATCCTTCCAAGCAGGAATGTAGAAGATCTTCTTCTCGTTGAGCATCTTCAGATCAGCCTGCGATAGATTAACAAGATGCATCGGGTCGTAAACCCTAAGCACTTCTTGTTCATCCACATCTTCCATTACCGCCTCAGCTGTCTCACAGTCCACAAACCACCATTTTAGGTCCTTGAGCACGTCCTTGGGCATAAGCTTCATCGGTACTTCTTTAAGGCACCGGATCGGTTTATATTTCATAACCATCCAAGGTTTTCCATCAGCTCTCAGACCTCTATCCTTGTCTTCGACAAGTTTCCCCTTTTGTGGTTTCAGCAGCTCAAACTTCTTCTCTTTAACGCACTCCTTCCACACGATCTTCCCAATGATTCTAGCCATGTCATCTTCGCTTCGGTTTATCAACCCCAATCTGGCTAAATCTTTTACCTCACATTCAGGCAGTGTGTTTAGAGATCTCAACGTTCTCCTGAAGTACTGAATGCCATCATATCTTTTGATCACGAAGAGCCGCAGCTGCTCATCATATATCCAGCAGATAATACCTTTCTTGGCTTCAGCGTATCCCTTAATATTGTAACTCTTTTTGAACATTTTAGGGACCGCCGGCTTCTTCGTCTTCACAAACCAGTGAGCACAACCTTCCTTCCAATTCGGTTGTTCCTCCCATTCAGTATCTTCCACCACGCTCTCATCACCCAACTCTGGTCTCTCAACCTCCGGAATCTCGTGTTCCACGGAGTCATCTACAATCTCCCCTTCCTCTATCACGTTTTCAACAGTAATTTGCTCTACGATCCTTTCGATCTCATCAATCGACAGCACATCTTCTTCAATCATAAACTCATCATCATCCTCATCGAGCTCTTTCAACGCGTCTATCACATCTTCAACATCAGCATCATCATCAACATCTACCACGTCGTCACCGGCTGCGCTTGTAGACTCCCCCTCAGCTGTGGAAGCCCCAAGAGCCTGAGAGGTTCTTGGCAGCTCACCACCTGCACCTTCCGGTGCATTGGGATCATCGTCTTGATCTTCTCTCCGTTTTGTCCTCAACTCATCTCCCCTACAAGTCTTCTCCCCCTGAGATGCCAAGAACTCTTTGAAGGCATCTATTACTTTTCCGTGTTCAACCAGGAGGGCTGCTTGTAGTCGATTGGATTCCACTAGGAGGTGAATGGTCTCTGACTGTTTAGCAACAATCCGCTCTAGCGATGCAATCCTTTCGGAGTCTGAAGTAGGCGTTGGAGTTGGCGGGACATCAGCAGCAGAAGTGACCGCAGGTGGTACACTTGGTAACCATGCAGTAGTAGTGACGGTGGACTCAACAAATCGTGCTTCCACCACCAATGGAGTAAGCGATTGGGGTGGTAGAGACACAATTGTTGGAGCTGACGTCTCGACAGCAGTAACCTGTGCTGTAGAGGGAATAAGAGACACACCAGACAAGGCGGGTGGAGCAAAACGTACCAGCCTTGAAGATTCCCCAGCTCCCGAACCCATACCTGTCCGTTCTCTTCTTGAACGTCTGAGCGCAAGCTGAACTGCTTCCTCTTCATCAACTTCCTCATCATCCTCGTCAACAGTTCTTGGCCTCTTTCCAGTAGTTCTCTCTCGAGACACCATAAGTCGTCTCGCTTCAGCAAATGTTTCGTCAAGATCGGAGTCAGCTACCGAAGTAACTGCTCTAGTAACATCCATGACCTGAGAAACTGAGACATCCATATCAAACAATCCATGGCCGCCAAAGACAACATCAAGGTCGACGTCTTCAGCATTAGACACGGCAGGAGATGCAGCAGCTGGCACAGCAGCAGAGGCAACAGTAGATACAACAGGCGCAGCTGGTACAGCATGGGGTGCTGCCGCCTGATGTGGTTGTGGATGTCTGAACTCGTCCCCTCCTGCAGGAACATACTCCGGGTTGATAAGATACCCAAACAGTGGAGTATGCATGGGACGCAGCTCAGGCTTGCTGCGTGTGCTCGAAGTGCGACATTGAGCAAAAATACGCTTCGTCACACATTCGACGTATCTAATAGGGCGCCTCTGCGGTAGCGACGGAGCGACATGATTAAGAATCATTTGTAAGAACCGAGGATACATAATAAATCGCTCGTGCGCCACCGCCCTCCTCTGACGATCAATCTCGTAAAATATCAGCTGACTAAAAGAATATCGTCTGTTGTAAGTCAGGGCAGTCATGGCAGACTGCATCGTCGCACCCATCCCATCAGTTCCCGCCTTCCTCCCAGACATGCATACAATCAAGACATGCATTAGGAAGCGCCACTGATCCAATAAAAAACCTTTCCTCCTCTGTGTGTCCCCCAACGGACCCGAATAACCCATCCTCAGATACGCCCCATCACGAAAAGGAGCTACAAACTCCGTTGGGTCATCCCTTGTTTCTTCCCCAAACTGCAGAGTCAACCGTATATCTTCAGAAGAAAACTGTACATCATGACCATTTACGGTTGCTCGCATCACCGGGGGCTCAGGCCTGCAATCATAATATACCGACTGCCAAAAGTCTTCAATGTTAGGCAGTGAAATGGGCAGGGTAGTTGTGATCGCATGAAAGATCCTTGAGCGCTGGAGAAACGTGATTATCTCCCTGTAGTCTTCTACGCCTCTTGCGTCTGGATCTAAAGTGATGTACTGGTTATGGGACGGAAAGAATTGTCTTTGATCATCACCGTCGTCACCACCAGCACCGCCAACAGCAGCCATATCTGCACTAAACAAAACAAGTTAGAGAACAGTTAAGCAACTCACAAGTTCGCTTAGTACCACGAGCGAAGTTGTGATTAAACCTTTACAGGCGAACTTAAAGGTGAGGCGAAGTTGGGAACAACTTCGCTTCATCTGTAGGTTCGTCTAAATAACTGTTAAGTAAAATGGTATAGGCGAAGTTGAAGATAACTTCGCGTTATCACAACATCGCCTCAGGCGAATTTGAGTTCAAGGCGAAGTTACGGATAACTTCGCCTCAGGCGAAATTAAGCTTCAGGCGAAGTTGAGGATAACTTCGCCTTAGGCGAAATTAAGCCACAGGCGAAGTTGCGGATAACTTCGCCTAAACCCTAACTTCGCCTGAATCTGAAACGGCGACTGTTCAGATTCATAAGCCCAGATCCGATGATTTCGGACAAATTGACGATCCAGGAGTGAATAACAACACATATTAATGGTATTAAGATGAGGAGGTCGACCATTAACACGTATCACCGGTTTTGAAAAACAAGGTCTCGAAGGTCCGACGACCCGAGGTCTCGAACCCAAGGTAAAAACTATAAAGAACGAGTATGTTTGTGAAGGATATCGACAACACATACCGTCAATGAAGAATAGAAACTGGAATCAAAGATCGAAATCGGAAAGGAAACGATATCGCCGGAAAAATCACAAGTTCGCCGGAGTTATCGGAGCGAAGTTGGCTGAAAGATTTTGAGAAAATAATGAACTTATTACTGTTGAAAAGTCCTTATATAGGGCAGAGTTGGTTCAGGCGAAGTTACGCTTAACTTCGCCTAGGCGAAGTTAATTCAACAACTTCGCCCGTAATTTCAAAATTAACCCTTTAAGTTTGAAGAATTTTACAATATACATTGGAAACTTCCACAAAGAGTTAAACAAATATGATCATGTCCAAGTAACCAGTTATAATATAATACAACTACAAAAATAGAAAAACTTATAAAAATTTAACGAAATAAGGGATCAAATTTCAGTCTAGTCAGGGACCACTACGTTTTAGAAAAGATCCTAACAGGAATCATACTAACTACGTGACTGTCACTTGGATCCGTGTTTAGCTGTATTATGACATATAGTGGCAGCTTGTAGGCAGGTAAAACTTAAAGCGGTTTTCATAGTTTCTGTGATACGAGTTAGATTAAGACTCAATATTTAAATGGAAAATAACTCAGAGATTTCGATGTCTCCTATCTATCCACGAGACGTATTTAGCTTTTTTCCAAGTCACCCCGAGTTGACTTCGACCCATAGTGTCTGATTAACTTGTAAGTATTCTTGATCTGCTTCCCGTTCTTCACTCTTACTCAATGATAGAGAAGTCTTGAAATCTTGAACTCTTGAATTGTTACAGTATCTCATAAGTACGAATTTTAATATATTTTTCTTTTTCTTTTTCTTTTTCTAATAACATACTTATTGACTTCAGAGTAATAAGCATCTGCAAGTCCCGAATCTGGATCACTGCAGTGTCTTGGAACGCTTTCTTCACGGGAATCAGAACACTTATGGGCTCGTGTATGACTGGGAAGACGCTTTTCTGCCAATCATGCGGAAAGATATATACGGACACATGGAAAACTCTTAAGTAGTTTCCACGTAAAATCAAGTACATTTAATTTGTATCACATAGACTTTTACACACCATTAAAAAATTTACCTTGACATACAATAACTGTTCTAATGCCTTTTAAGCTTAATAACTTCACTAGTTAAGTACACACAATCAGTATATATATCATGTTCCAAGGTTGGATCAATTTTCTGTTAAACATAGCAAAGAACTTCTTACGAAGTATTAGACTTGAAAAGTAATTTCATTTCCCATAAAAAAAAATTTTTGATTTCAATCGCCCCGATCACGTCAAAGTCTTCAGGTAAACGGCAATCCTGAAGATCCAATGGATCAACTGGACCGACCACATACAAGTATGTGTCCTTCTCACTAAGAATGACCGACTAATTTTCAGCAACTGAAAGAACACACGTCATAACTGCCCCGGTCACTTTCAGTCTTCTGGTTAATGGCGATCCTCATTCTCTAAGTCAAAACGAGGACCAAAACATATCCGAGGATATGTCCATCAAACTGAGGTAACCGACTAATTTTAAGCAATAATGACACATTTTTTTTTTTTTTTAATTTTTAATAAGCACAAAAACATGGTTACTCGGGATTGATCATCCCGTTCAGCTCAATTAGGTTTTGAAATCTGGATTTATCAAACGCTTTTGTAAACAAATCAGCAAAATTTTCCAGTGTATCAACCTTTTCGATCTTGATTAGTTTCTTCTCAGCACAATCCCGTATGAAGTGATGACGAATGTCAATATGCTTAGTTTTACTATGCTTCACGGGATTGTTAATTACTGAGATGGCGGCAGTGTTGTCAATTAAAATAGGAGTGAGTAAGAAATTCAGACCATAGTCGCGTAATTGTTGCTGAATCCACAAAACCTGAGAGCAGCAGTTGGATGCTGCCATGTATTCAGCTTCGCATGTTGAAATTGCAACTGATGTCTGTTTCTTGCACTGCCAGGAAACTAATCTTCCTCCAAGAAACTGACAGCCTCCTGTTGTTGACTTCCGACTCTGATTGCATCCTCCATAATCAGAATCTGAATATGCCACTAGTTCAACGTCCCCTCCCTTTGGGTACCACAACCCTAGCTTCGGCTTGCCTTTGAGATACCGCAAAATCCTCTTCACACCTTTCATGTGAGATTCCTTTGGGTTTGCCTGAAAACGAGCACAAAGATAAACAGCAAACATTATATCAGGCCTAGAAGCAGTTAAATACATTAATGAACCTATTATCGCCCGATACAGAGTTGGGTCCACATCTGCGTCACCATCTGATTCAACGCCCAATTTGTGATTGACGCAGATTGGAGTGTCATATGGAGAACTATCCTCCATCTTGAATCTCTTGAGCACATCATGAACGTACTTCGTCTGATGAATGAACATCCCGTCCTTCTTCTGATCAACCTGCAATCCTAGAAAGAAAGTTAGTTCACCCATAGCACTCATCTCGAACCTTTTCTTCATGACATCCTCAAAATCTTGACACATGGAGACTCTTGATGCAGCAAATATGATATCATCCACGTAGACTTGAACTAGCAGGAAGTCACTTCCTTCTCTCTTCACAAACAACGTACTGTCGATCAAACCCCTTTCAAAACCATTTTCCAGCAAGTAGTCCGATAACGTTGAATACCAGGCACGAGGTGCCTGATGTAATCCATACAACGCCTTGCTCAACCTGTATACGTGATCAGGAAAGTCTGGGTTAGGAAAACCCGGAGGTTGCTCAACATACACAACCTCATCAACTTTCCCATTTAGGAACGCGCTCTTCACGTCCAACTGAAATACCTTCATCTTTTTAAATGCAGCAAATGCCAAAAACAATCTAATCGCTTCTAACCGGGCAACAGGAGCGAACACCTCATTGTAGTCAATACCCTCTTGCTGATTAAAACCTTTAACAACCAGCCTCGCCTTATTTCGAATGATAATCCCCTTATCATCTCTCTTGCACTTGAACACCCATTTTGTGCCTATAGCATGCACATTCTTTGGTTTTTCAACCAAAGTCCAAACTTCCATTTTCTCGAATTGAGCCAACTCTTCTTGCATGGCTTCGACCCACGAGCTGTCCTTTAAAGCCATTTGATAATTCTTTGGTTCAATCTGGCTTATAAAGCAGTAGTACAAACATTCGTTCAGAATACCCGTTTCCTTAATGCTTGTATAAACACAGGTGTGCTCATTCAAGCTTCTTCTGGTTTGTACACCGGTGGACACATCACCAAGAACATTCTCCAAAGGGTGATCTTTGTGAATTCTCGTGGTCGGAACAGAACCGACATGCAAATTATCTTCCAAATTTGAAGAGATCTCATCTATGGTTGTTTCTGGCTGAGAGTGAAAAGGATTAATAAATTCATCTTCAGTTGAGGCCGCAGGGGTACCGATAGTGTTTGATGTGGAAGGTTGAGATTTCTCAATTAGCTGTCGTTGCAATAGATTCTCTTCCTCATCAAATATCATCTTCGTCACAGCTCTTTCGTCTTCTTCAGAAATTTCCAAATCAGGTACGTTAAACGACTTAAAAAGTTTAACATAGTCAAAAAGCTCAGCAGGTCCATTGCTTGGTTTTGGCGATTGGTAACTAGTAATGTCGGTGTTACAAACCACCTCCACCTTGCAAGTCGAAGTATTGAAGACCCGTCTGTTGGGAGTCCCAACTACATAACCGACTAAGATTCCTTCATCGGCTACTTCACCAAATTTCAAATTAGTCTTCAAAATCGAACAAGGAGACCCAAATGGTTCAAGACCGCATAAGTTGGGCTTCCTTCCATGCATAAGCTCGTAACATGTTTTTCCAAGTCTCTTAACGGTTAACACCCTATTCAGAACATAGCAGGCTGTAGCAACTGCTTCAGCCCAGAACATCACAGGAAGCTTCGAGTCTGCCAGCATAGTTCTGGCTCCTTCAATTAACGTTCGGTTCTTCCTTTCAGCCACTCCATTCTGTTGCGGAGTATACGGAGCGCTGTATTGATGTTCAATTCCTTTATGAAGACAGAAGATTTCCATTTCAAAGTTCTTGAACTCTGTCCCATTGTCACTTCTGATGTATTTAACTGATTTACTCATGACGTTCTCAACTTTTGTAATTAGATTCTTCACCATTTGAGCCGTCTCGTCTTTCGTTTTCAGAAAGTATACCCACGAATATCGCGAGTAGTCATCAGTTATCACCAAGCAGTAAGAGGTACCTCCGAGACTTTTTACGTTCACTGGACCGAAGAGATCCATATGAAGTAGTTCTAGAGTACCGGCAATAGAATTGACCTTCTTGGTGAGATGGGATTTCTTGTGTTGCTTTCCCTTCTTGCATGCTATACATTTGTCTTCAAAGTTAAAACTTTTTAAGGGAACGCCCATCACAAGCCCATTCTTGACAATGAAGTTCATCTTCCGAAGATGAATGTGCCCCATTCTCCTGTGCCACAATTCTGATTCTGATTCGCTTGCTTTTGTCATTAAACAAGATTCTCCGGTGGCCATTTCAGTAGACCTCATATCCATCACATATGTATTCGTTTCACGTGGAGCTTTCATAACTATCCATTCGTCTGGTATTTGAAAACCAGGCTTCAATACGATCGCTTCATTCTTTGTAAAATGGACAGTGTAATCTTTATCACAAATCTGCGAAACACTCAGCAGATTGTGTTTTAATTCCTCCACAAAATTCACATTCTCCAGTGTCATTCTCCCATTTGACACCGTTCCTCTACCAGTAATCCTTCCTCCGCTCTCACCAGCAAAACTAACTCTTACACCCTGAACAGGTTTTAAGTCTTGCAACAAGTGTTTGTTGCCCGTCATGTGCCGGGAACAGCCGCTATCTACAATCCAAAGACTGTGGGCAGCCCTGTTCAACTGTTCCTGCACAATAAAACAAAGAGTTAGAATCTTGGGACCCAAGACCAATTGGTCTTGGATCGATACGTCCCGTACCCTGGCTTTCTCAAGTTAGCATCAGGATAATTTCTGTAAGTCCTGTTAGGAAATCTCCTTGCAGATTGAGTGTAATGCCTTCCAAACCTATGTGAATTGAAAGTGTTATATCTTGTGGTTTGGTTGGAAAACTGAGGTTTGTTTTTATGAAAACTTGAATTAGTTACATTTTGGCATTTTGAAAAGTTTTCATTTTTAGCAGTAACAAAATGACGCTTATCCTCAGTTTTATTTGGCTTCACACCTCTGAATCTCGGCTTCAGAGGGCAATCTGCAACTAGATGTCCTAATTTGTTACATCTAAAGCAACACCGACTCTCCATTTTCTTGTCAAATGTTGTTTTGGATGCTGACACAGTGTTACCAGCCGTTCGTCTCACATAAGGTGGGACGTACGGGTTGAGTGGAGTATTCTTTTTAGAAGTTTTATTTTTATCTCCACCGGTGGGTAACCCTACCTTCTCTTTTGTCTGACCTGATTCGGACAACTTATCCGAATCCGATGAGACTGGACTCGAGACAGAAACTTTCACATTTGAAACAGGCGAACTCATTTCGCCACAGCTAACACTTGGTTCTATATTTGTAACCTTGATGGGAGTTGTCTGAGTAACCTCGAAATCAACAGATTTCTGAACACTCGGATTATAAGTATAGTTGTGGTTAAAGGATGGTGGAACCTCGTGATAACCGATTCCTCCCCTCTTTGCAGAGGTACCTTGATCACTAACGAGGTGATCAAGGATGGCCGAGGAATTCCTGAACTGCTCAAGTTTGCGGTTCAGTTCCACCACCTTCACCTGGTGGTCAGCAATCTGTTTATCCCGATCAGCAATCAATTTAGTTTTTTCTTCTAAAACTTCATAACTAAGATCAATTATTTCGATTTTCTCAGCAAGTTTAGCTTTTAGGCTTTGAATGTCTTTTTCACATGCTTTTATTTTAATTTTATAACTGTTTTCTCTTGCTTTCGTAAAATGGTGATCTTCTTTAATAGTTTTAAAATCAGCATCTAAACGGACGTACTGATCAGTTATTGTTGTGAGTTGCTCAGACAAATTCTCACAACTAGTACAAATAGTCTTAGTACTTACCTCGGAGCGATTATCCTTGTCATCTGCCATGAAAGCTGTTTCTTCTTCAATAGCTTTCTCATTTCCATCAACCTTCTCACATTCTTCAACTTCAGCCTCAGCCATGTTCGCTTGCTCACTAGATTCATTTGAATGCAGGTTCCAGTTGTATTCACCTGCTTCTCTGGTCAACATGGCATTAATCTCTCTGTTACTCCAAAGTGTTGTGTAGGCCGACCTTGTCCTCGTTCAACTCTCTCATTTCTGCATTCTTTGGAAAAGTGCCCGTATTGTTGACAATTATAGCACCTTACCTTGGATTTGTCGAACCCGGGCCTACCACCAACAAACTTTCTCCCAGTTTTCTTCATAAACCGTTTTACACGCCTCACAATCATTGCCATTTGCCATTGCAAATCCATCTCCTCCAGATCATCAGCATCGATCTGGTCATAATCCTCATCCAGAACAGCAGGGTCCACAATCTTCCCCTGGATGTAGTTTTCGTATGAAGCAATAAAGGATGCATAGACTGCAAACTGCTCTTCAGCAGATTTGACACTCATAGGCATCTTGGAATAATTATTGCTTGAGGCATTTGCAGAGAAACCACTCGTGGATGCTTGAGGCTTTGAAGTACTTGATCCTCCAGCAACGAAACAGACATCACCGTTCAAGTTTACAGAAACGTTTCCTTCATGAGAAGAGTCAGGACCTGACTCCCCTTTTGAGTAATAAGCAGCAGATTCAGGCCTCGAACTTGAGCCTGAGTTAACTTTTGCACCATACATACCAGGGTCTTGTATCTGATCTGTTGGTGTTTCTTTTCGAACCATATTAAGCTCATAAGTTCTGAGCTTGTTTACTGCCGTTTCCAAATCATAATTAGGAAAGTCTCTGTCTTCCCTCATAAGAACGGTGTACATTTCCCACTTCGGTGGGAGAGCATCGAGAAGCTTTTCAACGATCTCTTCTTCTCGGTAAGCAATCGAATAATTGTTAAGCTCTGTCATTAGATGATAGTATCTGGTGATAATATCATCCAGTGATTCGTTCTTCAAATATTTGAAGACGGAGAACTGGGTCTTTAAAAGTTTAATCTTTGATGCACGGATACCCACGTTCCCCTCGAATCTATTTTCAAGAGCATCCCAAAGCTCTCTCGCAGAAGTGTACTTTCGGAACGTATGGAGAACCTCTTGAGGAAGTGCCATAGTTATAGCAGCATGGGCCTTGCTCTCGGCCTCATACATTTTCTTTTCTTCGTCCTCCATTTTGCTATACTTCTTAACCACATCACGACCTTCGTATTGCATAGTTGGAGGGATATATCCATCCTGGATGCACACCCACATTTTTGCATCCTGGTATTTAATGTATTGGATGAATCTATCCTTCCAGGCCACGAAGTCAGTTCCTTTCATTAACCTCGGGGCCTTAGTGGCTGACCCCGCTTCTACTTCCATCTTGACTAATTCGGAGATGTTAATTGACGACATCTTTGCGAAAACACAAAAACCTGAAAATTAAAAAAAATCTTCCAAACAGTACGGTAGGCGAAGTTAAGAATAACTTCGCTTGAAAGTTAACTTCGCTGAAAGTGATAACTTCGCTGGGTCTTAAATTCGCTTGACTGGGCGAAGTTAAGAATAACTTCGCTTAGAATGAGCGAACTTAGGAGGAAGGCGAACTTGGGAGGTAAGCGAAGTTGAGGATAACTTCGCTTAGGCGAACTTATGAGGTAGGCGAAGTTGTGGTTAACTTCGCTTAATCCTTATATCTTCGCCGAAACCCTACTTCCAGTGACGGCAACTTCGCCTTAAGAACGGTAACTTCGCCCGATGAACACGGAAACTGTTCAGATCTGATTTCGTCAATCTAGCAGTTTCCGATCGATGTTATGGCTTGCAAAAGACTGTCAAAGACGAGTATAACACAATCCCAATAAAAACACGTCCCGCGAAAAGGTCAAACGAGACGTTTTCTACACCCGCGTGAAATCCCGAACCTCACAATCAAGCCGATGGCTCTGATACCAATTGTAGGCTCCTGGACGGATCGTACACGGGATGTCGCTAACAACGCAGGTGCGGAATCCCTGCGTAGGTAGATACGAGTGTAGAATATGTATTAATCAAACACACGAGCAATAACCGAAACACGTTATATTGATAACCGAAACACGTGACTCGAGGTCACTATTACAGACACTGACTTGTAAACACGTAACACTCACTGAAACACACGAACAAGCTCTCAAAAACGCTAACCCTAAACTGTTACGGCTGAACAGTTTATATAGACACGACAACTTCGCCTCAGGTGAAGTTGTCCATAACTTCGCTTGTTCAACAAGTTCGCCTGAGCGAACTTGTTGACAACTTCGCTTGTTTGACAAGTTCGCCTAAGCGAACTTGCTTACAACTTCGCACATACAAAAACATAAACATAATAATTACATTACAGACTCGATTACAAATGCTAGACTATGAACTACTGACACACATGTACCAACACATGTTCAGAATGGGAGTGACACAGGCAACCAATCAAATGAAGATGAGGCTGTTACCACTGCAAGATTTCAAGATTTATTTCAAAGCTTGAATCTGGGAAACAATGGTGCATCTATTTCAGGATAAAACAATGATGAAACACCAGAGTTTCATGATACAGAAGCTGATTTGATCATTGAGGAACCTGACCTTAATGAAACAAATCTTGACACAAATTTGTGTACCAATATGATAATACAAACTCCTACTGTTGAAAAGAATCATCCTGCTGAAAATATCATTGGTAACTTGCATGAAAGAGTTACAAGGAGTCATTCTAAGATAGCAAACATCTGTCTGTACTCTTGCTTTCTATCTCAAATAGAACCAAAGAACATTGCTCAAGCTTTAAAAGACAATAATTGGGTAGAGGCAATGCAAGAGGAATTGGCACAGTTTAGAGATCTACATGTGTGGTATCTTGTAAACAAGCCATATGACAGATATGCAATTGGAACCAAGTGGGTTTTCAGAAACAAAAGGGATGAAAGGGGTTTGGTGATTAAGAACAAAGCAAGACTTGTAGCACTGGGATGTCTTCAAGAAGAAGGGATAGACTTTGAGGAAGTATTTGCACCAGTTGCAAGACTGGAAGCCATAAGAATTTTCCTTGCATATGCTGCCTCAAAGAACATTAGAGTATTCCAGCTTGATGTTAAATCTGCATTCCTAAATGGAAAGATTGATGAAGAGGTGTATGTAGCTCAACCACCAGGTTTTGAGGATCCAATGTATCCAAACAGCGTGTATAAGTTAAACAAAGCCCTTTATGGATTGCATCAGGCTCTTAGAGCATGGTATGATGAGCTATCAACTCATCTACTTGAAAATGGTTTCACAAGGGGAGCCATTGACAAGACACTCTTATATAAAAGAAAGGGGTCAGAATTGTTACTTTTACAAGTCTATGTTGATGATATCATCTTTGGATCTACCAATGAAATTATGTGTTTGGAGTTTGAAGGGGTGATGAAATCCAAGTATTGCATGAGTTCCATGGGTGAAATGAACTTCTTTCTGGGACTGCAAGTTCAACAAAAGGTTGAAGGGATCTTCATTCACCAAACTAAATATGTGCAGGACATTTTGAACAAGTTCAATTGTCATGATTACAAGACTGCTTCAACTCCTATGGACACCAAAGAAAAGATGATTGCTGATGAAAAGGGGGAGTCAGTTGATGAACATGAATACAGAGCCAAAATTGGATCTCTGATGTATCTGACTGCAACAAGACCAGATATCATGTTTGTTGTGTGTGTATGTGCAAGGTTCCAGACAAATCCAAAAGTCTCCCACATGAATGCTGTGAAAAGAATATTCAGATATTTGAAGGGAAAACCAGAATTAGGGATTTGGTATCCAAAGAACCAAGCCTTTGATCTGATTGCATATACAGACAGTGATTATGATGGGTGTAACATGAGCAGAAAGTCAACATCAGGGGGATGCCAGTTTTTGGGTGAAAGGCTAGTGTCATGGCAATGCAAGAAACAGACTACAGTATCAATCTCCACTGCAGAAGCTGAATATGTTGCTGCATCTGCCTGCTGTGCACAAGTTCTCTAGATTCAAAATCAGATGCTAGACTATGGTTTGAATTTTCTAAACACCCCTATTCTTATTGATAATACTGCTGCATACTTTACTGTTAAGAATCCTGTGCAACATTCTAAGACTAAGCACATTGAAATCAGACATCACTTCATCAGAGAGTGCTGTGAAAAAAGCTTGATTGAGATGCAAAGAGTTGATACAAGTGGTAATTTGGCTGACCTATTCACCAAACCACTTGACAGAACCAGGTTCAACTTTCTTTTGAAAGCCCTGGGGATGATCAACTCTGATGAAATCTGATTAAGGATGTGTGCTTGGTTGTGTACCTCTATGTGCTAATTGAATATTTTAGAAGAGGTCACACTTGCTGAATATGTTCTTGAGTATGTTGCTGAGTATGTTTTGAATATGTTTCAACTGAATGTTGATTGAATATGTTTTGCATATGTCACAACTTTGAAGTTAACTGATAGGTGCTTAAGCAAATATCTATGCAATTTGTTTGAAATTGATGATAATTCTTGACTATCATGTTAACTGATCTGATGTTATGATAAGTAGTTTGATATGTTTGAGTGACATTGAATGCTTATCTGATGTCATGAGTAATCACATGTTTATGATTACTTTAATATGTTCTTTATCTGATCTTCTGCTGTTTTTAAGATAGGATAGACTTTGAATGCTAGTACAGTCTGTTTTTCTTGATGATGTTAAGAATGATCAAGATTTGATTATGTGATGCAACTGTTTATGTCAAAATGTGTTTTATGTCAAAATTAAGTGATTAAATGAATTTTATAATGAATTTTGCATAATACTTTATTTTGGTAAAAACCATGAGCAAGTTGTTTAATGGTGTAGAGATACGATAAGATTATTCAGTTCAAGCTTTTAAGAAGCTTAAAAGAAGGATTTTTAATGAAAAGTCTCACTTAGTTGTTTTTACTGAAAATTATGTCATTTGCCAAGTTGGAAGGACATGCACATGTGTATGTTTGGTCCTTAAATCTCTATAGATTCAAAGGATAGCCATTGACCTGAAAATTGAATGCATTTGGGGCAATTATGACTTGTTTCTTATTTCTTCAATTAAAACTATGTCAATAACTCTGACTTTGATAGGACATATATCCACATGTATGTTTGGTCCAGTTGACCACTTTTGGTCAAACAGGATAGCCATTAACCT
The DNA here is from genome assembly GCF_021521415.1 of Bidens hawaiensis. NCBI lineage: Eukaryota > Viridiplantae > Streptophyta > Magnoliopsida > Asterales > Asteraceae > Bidens > Bidens hawaiensis. The sequence continues at coordinate 3,314,945 of NW_027491014.1, forward strand.
AATAATGAAGAGTTATTGGGGTGATTGAATGTTAAACTGTATTTTGTATGGGAAATGATAGTACATTGACTACTTAGCTGATCATATGGAATTAATAGGCTAAAAAGACCTTAGAATAGTCATTAACATGTATAGTTGCTTTCCCATGATGATGTAAAATCTAAGGTGATATAAACTAATGAATATGCTAATCTTTATGTGGAGATGCATAGTTGTCTTTGCATGTCTCAAGATAAATCTCTCCAAATGATAGGCAGAAAAGTGATTACCCAGTCATACACAGGCCTGTTGTTATTTGGTCAACCAAAATGAAACATCTTTAAATATGACAAAGAACATGCTTTAAGAAAATTTGAGAAAATATCAAAAACAAGGGGAAGAATGAATAAATCAACAAAAAGTTGATAAGTGTTTTAAATATTTTATCAAACAAGAGGGTTACAACTAGAACTACAAAGATGTTGGCAAAATCTGTCTCATCTTGAATGAAAGGCATGTTGCTAACTGTAAGTCCAACGTTCAACCTCTTGATATGTTTGACCAAAATACAAAAATACAATAAGTTCTGTCATACAATAACTATTTTTGACCAAATACAGGAGGTTGGAGTCAAATTGGGGTGATCTGGGGAAAGCCAAATAAGCTTTGAGAAGAGATATGAGGCATCATAGCACAGTGTTCACCATTATTGCATTATGCTTAAATTGAACTTTAATCATATCACCAAAGAGATGAAATTCATGCTAAGTTTATACCTGCTGTTAACTTATCTATGTTGTCATAATAATGCTGAGAGTGAAGTATTGAGATAGCTACTTAGTCAATATGATCCCATTCCTGAGATCTTTTCAGTTTATAAAAGATATTGCTTTGAAATGAAACATAACTGAAATTTGATCTCTAAAAGCACCATTTTCTCTTAAACTATGTTCTGAAATGATACATAACTTAGAAATGTATTTTCGGGTAAGGTTAATGATTTATAACCTTTTCGAGTACAAAACAGTTGATTATGTGTTGAATATGTAAGTTCGAGTAAGGTTTGATGCTTTATAACCTTCTCGAGCACAAACTGTTTGAATATGTATTTTCGGGTAAGGTTAATGATTTATAACCTTTCCGAGTACAAAACAGTTGATTATGTGTGAATATGTTGTTTCGGGTAAGGTTTGATAATTTTCAAACTGTCCGAGTAAGCTTAGTCATGTTTGACTAACTTTATGATTTTCGGGCATGCTATGAAGTGTTTACACTTTCCGGGAAGAGTACACTGTTGTACTCATTTACCGAGCAAGCTTGAAGTCTTGAGATGATTATGTGCTGCTGTAGCTAGCTTTTAACAAGAAATTCTTGTTTCGGGCAAGCTATGCATGTTATATGTTGATTGTGATACCAAGAAAACTTTGTGAACTTAAGTTAGTACACCGAGTAATCTTTGTGTGAATACGTTGTTAGGAAAGGTTTGTTAATCTTTCCGGGCATGCTTAGATGTTACTGTTTAAGTTTGTCATTTTTCGGGTATGATTTGATATGTTGAAATCCCTCAAGCAAGGGCATACCTGATGATTGGATGTGTTTATCCTAGCAAGCTTAGTGCTAACATAGGATATTCAGGCAAGCTCTATGAAATTTTAGACTATAGCACACTTAAATGTTTATGTGTTTAATTTCATTCCGAGCATGCTCTGGGATATGTGTGTGTATGATTTCTGTGAAATTACAAGTGTTTTCGGGCAAACTTTGTTTTCCGAGCACACTTTATATTTCGGGTACACTTGTGTTCCTTCAATATACTTGGTAATTTCAAAACTTAACTTTCCGAGTACACTGTCTGCTAGAAGCTCTTTCCGGGCACACTTTGTACTGTATGAAGGTTATTCGAGTATACTTTGCATAAGATTGTTGTTCGGGCACACTTTGCATCAGAAAGATTGCTCGAGCACACTATGTAATCAAGCATACTTGAATGAATGTGTTACTTGATTGAATATGTTAGTTAGTATGATACAAGTGATTATGATTCTTATTAGGGTTCATGATAGATAAGTTTTAATTTGAAATTAAGAAATCTATGTGGGGATCTTAATTGATTCTTAGTGAGAATGTTTATTTGAGGATTATACTTGATTATTTGCCTTGTGATTAATTTCTCAAGAAATCGAGTATCTCGGGTAAGCTTTCTTCTTTCTGTCTTAACTTTAAATTAATTTACTTAATCGAGTAAGGTTTGTAAATAGGCGTATTCGGGCAAACTTTGTATATTCAAAAATGAAAATTTTCAAAAGCATAGTTTGACCGAGTAAGGTTTGTAAGTGGAGGTAAACCAAGTAGACTTTGGATATATTAATTTTTCGAGTAAGGTCCAATGAACTCAAATGAAATTAAATGTTTTTAATATATCAAGTGGATAATGTTACTGGTTGACAGCTAATAATTCACAAGAGGACAAAAAGCATTTAAAACCCACTTTCAAAAGGTATAAAAGAGGGAGTTAGGCAAATTTTTAAACTTTATTTCCTCTCTCTCTCCTTCCACTGCATATCTGGTATCACAAGCAAATCATTCTCAAAATAGATAAGGAATTTAAGAGATAAAAGACAAAACACTTTTAAAGGTTCTTTCTTTATCTGACATACTGAGGAAAAGCAAAATACGCAGACCTTTATTCATAACTCTTTCTGATAAAGCTACAGATCTGTACCTTACTTTTGACTTAACTCTCATTAAAAGAACACCTGCATATGCTATTCAAAATTCAAACTTCACATTTCAAATGTAACTCACATTTGTGTTTTTGTGCAGATTTTAATATCATTCAAGACAACAGTTTGAATTGAGATGCTATTTATATTTTTATTTATTTTTCTTTACTTTGAGATCTAACTGATATTTGTGTGTTCATTGATATTACAGAAAATTAGCAATGGATCCAACTCCAAGTAACTCCAATTCCTACAAACATCAACTTTTTGAAGAACTGAAGAAAGCATTGCAACGAGTTCAAGCCTTAATGTCTGTGACATTCATGACAAAACGAGGTACACTATATTCATTACGTAACAAGTAAAAGATAAATCGGTTAATTCGTAGTGCTTAAAAAAGTAACCGACCGATACTAATTATGACCCGTATACATACTGAGGGGTCATATACGAGTTATATATATGTTATAGAGGCTAACATATTGGTATTTAGGCCCTAGTACGTTTAAAACTCTTTAAACGAAAAAGGTTTCGTTTATTGATACGCTATAAGCTTAAGCGCAATCGTTAATATCAAAACAAGCATTGTAGCATCCGTTAAGCCGAAAAAGACTTATAAAACACTTATATGACATGTTCTAAGCAATCCGTGAAAATATTTTGGAATTTTACAACGAGTCAGTACGTTTTTCTTATTTTACAAAAATAAGCTGAAAAACACTCGTTTTTGCGCTATTTCTCACACCCGAATTAATTTTCTTGCGAAAAACCGAACCCGAACTAAATTTTGGACCGACTTTTACGTGTGACACAAAAACCGAGGCACCATTGGGCCAAAAAGAGGCCCAATGGGCCCCTAGAAGTTGCGGCCGCCAATATGGAAAAAAAGCCCCCATGTTTATTTTTTTCTATATAAATAAGATAGGAGATATTTACAACAAAAAAATTTGGATTCTTCCTTCTTCAATACAGAACTTCAAAGAAACCCTAGGTATGATTTCATAAAAGCTCGATTTTGATTCGTTTATACTCGTTTAATAGCATAAAAACATGTCTTGGCTAGTAAAAATCAAAGTTAACGGTGTAAAACTCTCAAAAATCATCCAAAAATATACTTTGATGTTAATAAAAGTTTCAAACCAGGAACATATACTTTTTTGGTCAAAAACGCGGATTAGAACATGAATACAACGTTTTTACGGTTAGAAAGTTCGGTTTGAACCCAAAACCGAAACCCTAATTATCAAGGCTGCTACATGGATGATTTATGCTTGGTTTGATGTTATATGATATGTAGATATACTGAGTTTGCAACCCGAGACCCGGATAATCGTTTAAACTAGCAAAATTCATCGAAAACCGACAAGGTAAACCCGTAACACTCGTTTAGGGGCTGTTTAGTATTAGGTTGTGACGTGCTTGTTGTTAGCTTGTGAAAACTTGCAGGGACATCAGGGATCATATAAATGAGTCCCTGTTCAAATTTGGTAATTTTTCGATAAACGGAGAATATTTGGTGAATTTATTTCCGTTTATGGGCGTTTATTTGGGAAAAATAGCTAAACATATTGAAAAATTCTGAAACTTGGTTTTGGAGTTTAATATAGGATGATAAGATCACTGGTAAATTTTGGGAATCATTGGAAATGCCTAAGTATGGTTTGTGCAATCATGGTTAAACCGAATTTTAACAGCTGAAAAACGCACAAAAAGGCATTTTGTCAAAAGAGTTAGGTTCTGGAAATTTTGCAGGGGCTATGTAATAACATTAAGGCCATTGGTAAAAATTATTGGATTTTTCGGAGGTCGTTTGATATAAACGGGCCATTTATTACACGATTATAACCTATTAAATGAATTTTTATAAATAAATAATTAATCATAAAATTTCTGGAAATATTTTTATAAAATTCTCCATGTCTTAATGTATTTTCTCAAAAATTTACATAATTTATATATAAGTACATATTTAGTTATAATTAATCAAAGATTTAAATTATAATTGTTTTAACGAAACCGGCAGTTTTGTGTTTAACGGACTGACTGGTATGTCAAAATGTCAAAAGTGGTCAAATATCATATTTTTGAATGATATTGATAGAACGAACTTGTTACGAGAATTCTGGACAAATCGGGTGGATTGGGCGCGTTTTGTATAATCAAACCCGTGTGAAAACGGAAACGAACCCTGCGATCAAACCAGACACCGAAACCTTAAAATTCTTTGATAGATCAAATTATTTTATCAATCAATATATTTACTTAAGTTTATGTGATCTTACCTAATCCCGAAACGTATAAACGATCAACTGAGCTAGGCTCGGAAAACGGTGAAACCGAGCCAAATCCAGTTTTAAACATTTCATAGTATACAACGTCACAATCTAAGACTATGGTCATGTTCTGGGCCTAACAGCTATACCCAGATTATCTATACAGCCCGACTTAGCTTGAACACTGTACTAGTATTAACGATACAATGCCGTTTATAGGAATCAGGCTATAAACGAGGCATCTGACTTATTGATACGTAATTTATGTGCGAACTACGATAAGGTGAGTTTCACGACCCCCACTTTCTAAACTGTTTTACGAACTTTTGGGGTGGAAAGCATGTTTATACACGTTATCGATCTGAAAACGATTCGGGACATAAAATATCTGAACAATTATATATGAAAAGTCCCTACAAACATAATGATTGACTACGTGTTGATGAAAGATGATTATTATCGTTGATTGATATATTAAGTGGAGATAATACGAATTTGCAAAATATAATGAAATTACACGTGACAGCAGGTTTATACAAACATGTTATGTAATGTTAAACATAACTAATTTTGGAGATAACGTGGTCTGTGATGATTATGGGGCTATTGTGGGCGGAAGGGGGGCCACAATAGTAATAAACTAAAGTTGAGTATGGCTTACGAGCCAAGTTCTGCTGCAACTTATAAACTAAAGTTGAGTATGGCTTAAGAGCCAAGTTCTGCTGCAACTTATAAACTAAAGTTGAGTATGGCTTATGAGCCAAGTTCTGCTGCAACTTATAAACTAAAGTTGAGTATGGCGTATGAGCCAAGTTCTGGTGCAACTTATAAACTAAAGTTGAGTATGGCCTACGAGCCAAGTTCTGCTGCAACTTATTAAACGAACTAACTTGATTATGACATGAATGTCAAGAAAATAATGTGATTATGCGTATTGAGGGCGGATGGGGAGCCACAATAATTGGTGATACATGATAAATACTATATGTGCATATGTGTCTATATACATGCTACGTGATTAGCCGTAGGAAATATTATGTGTAGAATATATTAATTATTTGCGTGTACACTATATAATGTTTAAGTTTACGTGGAATCATCATGGGTGGAAGGGGGGACCACAGTGGTTGATGTTAACACGGAACCGTTGTGGGCGGAAAGGGGGCCACAGTGGCTGGTTAAACACGAAAATTGGAAACAGGTAGTACGAACAAAAAATCACGATTTTACTGAAATTTCGAATTTATATTATAAACTTACCTGTGTGCATATGCACACACAAGGATATGGCTGTATATATTTATACAAACGTAAATACATATTTTTACATACGCGCGTACATACAAACTATGACTGTGTGATACGCAGAACTGATTTCGTTAAACTTATGAAACTCACCAACTATTCGTAGTTGACCTATTTTAACATGCTTTTCAGGTAATCAGATATGAGAAGTAATTTTCTGTGCGTTACGTGTCTGATTGGTGATTGCTGTCATGGGCATTTGAGTTAGAAGTAAAGTAATTGAAGAACCGGTTTGATTATATCACTTAGTTTGTAAAAGATGTTAGAATGATATAATATATTGTAAACTAGTTAGTAATGTTTCTTTATGAACAATGTATTTGATACCAGTTGTATCTGTTGCATTTCCGTTTTACGCTTCCGCAATACGCTTAACGGGGTGTGACAGAAGTTGGTATCAGAGCCATTGGTTATAAAGGATTAGGTTATCCCTTAGGATACCTATAATATAACCGTAGGCTCGATTATCACTGGGAAACTTATTAATGAGTAACGATAGATACTGATGGATGCCGGGATGAACTCGTAGGGCAAGTGAGTTATTATGGTCCGGAACGTAATAACAGACTTGCTTGTACGAGGGAATTCGGGGTGAAGTCGCGGAACATATTGATAGGTAAAAATGGCAACATACGTGCGTAAAGGTGACGTGAAGTATATATGAAATGTGCATACGTGCTTATCTGAGATGAGGTATAGGGATATGTGTGCGTACGGTACTACCGATGATATTGAATCTTATTGTAACAAATATTATATTCGGTTATAATTAATATTAATTCATATTATGATTAAAATTATATCGTATCAAAATTTATATTATACCTGTTCGTAACAAATAAAATATTTAACTTCGGTATTAATTAATAATATCCTTTACGATGATCTAAGCTACCGAAAAACGTTTTCTTCTGATTAACGATTGCATCGAAAGATGTCGAGATCGGGTAGCCTTATGACAACTGAGGAACCGGTGTTTCCTGTAAACAAGAATACGAGAACGCTTAACCGACTTCAAACTAAATCTGGTGATATGACGAAACCACTAAGGAACCTAATATACAAGGCCCGGGAATGAATCACGAGAGGCGTGTCCTACAGATAATGATTTCAAGAATATATATATATACACATATAATACCTCTCAGCTTGGGTCTAACCTTTATTTAATGTACTCGTTTCTTTGACACTAAACTAAACTATTTTCTGGTCATCCTTCGATTTCTGTTGTTTGAAAAACAAACACCATCCCGGGGGAAATACTTAGTGATGAATTCAACTTATTGAATTATAAATATAATAACTACTTTATTGATTCCCCAATTCTATAAACAGAACGTGACTACCAGTACAGATAATATACTAATGATATTTCAAAAAGAAATATTAACAATAATAATTTCCTTTACAATTTACCAGTACAACTAACTCTGATGAACCTCCTTAACTAGCAAACTCTTTGAACCATCTATGAATAAGAACATCCAACCTCTCCTATATTTTTCCTATTCCAATTGGTTACTGTAGGAGAGAAATCTCATGCTCACGAAATGATGTCGTGCCCCGACTGGAATGAAACCTAATTACCTCCAACCAGAAAACTATTACTTTTATTAAGTCCGACATGCCTACGAATACAGAATGACCTGACGAAAGAATATATTTTACAATATTAGTTAACAACATTTAGAAGTCAGGTGAAATATATACGTGCATTCCTACTATAACATAGTGATTAAACTCGTAGCGAGCAAATATCTACCTACGGGAGAGACCGAACAAAAACAGCTTCCCAATAATGGGATCATATCGGAACAATTGTCGTACAAGTTGTGAATTATTTATAATTGTTATAACGCGTACTTTGATAGATAAGGATAGTACGGTATTGTCGTGTATAGTTTCTGATAATCCATACAAGCATATGGTGGTGCGCTATGCTAATATGGAGGACGATTTGGGCATTTTTAATACAAACATTGACCCCTATTGGGTTAAAATTTTTTGTCATGAGATGACAACTTTTAATATATATAAAAACTTTGGTGTTTGTTAGGCTAATTTTATATACTATCCTTAGTATTCAGACTCGAGAACAAACCCGTGTGATACATACGTGTTAATTGAAATACCTGATTACTTGTTATTGTAATTCCTTTTTGTGATCATTAGCGTATGTGAATTGTGTTAATTGTGAGATAACTGGTTTTTATATTAGAATGGCCCCGAAGAAAGTAAACATGTTGTCTGAGGCGGATATAGCCGAGATGATCGCTCGACAACTACAAACAGTACTTCCGACAATAGCAGCACAATTCGCTGCTGGTATCCATACAACTATGAATACAAATCAAGTGCCGAACGCTAACGCGGTTGTAAATACTAATCCCTCGACAAATACTAATACAACCACAAATGCTCCCCCGAAAAATACTGATACTATCGCAACTAATACTCCCCCGTTGAATACCAATATTACTTTCAATAATGATAATCTCCTACCGAACTTGAACAATAGTTGTAACAATCAAAATCCCCTGCAACACGGATATCAACTTAAGAACTTCATGCTATGTAAACCTATGGAATTTAGTGGTACTGAAGGACCAAATGGACTGGTAAAGTGGATCGAAAAGACTGAATCTATCATTAATATCACTAACTGTCCATCAGCTTGTATTGTCAAATTTGCTACTTCTACGTTTGTAGACCACGCGCTAATCTGGTGGAATACTGTTGTGCAATTTCAAGGACAAGAGGCAACCAATCGTATGTCTTGGACATAACTTAAAAATATTATGATAACACGCTTTTGTCCGATAAACGAAATTCAGAAATTAGAGCAAGAACTTTGGAATCTGGAAATGAAGGGTGCAGATCACTTGGAGTATACCCATCGCTTTAACGAACTGGCTCGTCTAGTCCCATGGTTAGTTACTCCAGAATCTAAACGTAGGAACGCTACATTTGGGGTTTAGCCCCCAAAGTCAGGAGTTTGGTTAATTCAACTGGCCCTGTAACTTTCGAAAATGCCGTGTTACAAGCCGGCATTGTAACTTCTGATTTGATTAGAAGTGGTTCATTAAGAATGCCCGGGGAATCATCTGGTACAAAACGAACCAATTATGGAGCGGGAATACAAGAAAGACAACGGAATAAATGCGTGCACCTTGCAATACAAAATTACGCTATGATCAGTTCCGATGTGAAGCAAAATAAGTATAACGGGCTTTTGCCTAGATGTGGAAAATGTGGTTATCATCATGTTGGTGAATGTCGGACCAATGTGTGTCACAAATGTGGGAAGGTGGGAAACTATGCCCGAAATTGTAGAACCGTTATGAATACTATAAATCCACCAACCCAACTCCAGGACTCACAACTACCCCAACCGCAACCAACACGACAAAAACCAGTCTACCAAAACCAACCCATAATAAACCGTAATGCCTGTTATGAGTGTGGTAGTATGGAGCACATCAAGAAAGACTGCCCTAGATTGAACCCAATTGCGATGGAAAGACAAAGGCAAGGACCGACATCGACGTCCAACTCGACTAGGGGTCAAGTATTGTGAATAAACCGGATAGAACAAATGTAGTAACAGGTACGTTCTTAGTAATGCCTAATATACTTTAGTTTATTGAGGACACTGATAGACGTTTCGTTCCTACAAGTTATTACCTTGGAAAATATACTGTCTAGTAAAATAACAATTCTGTATACTATAGAAACCACCAAAAGTAAGACTATAAATACTAACCATATTACTCGAAAAACTACCCTCTTAACCTAAATAACTAGCTATTCCCTATCAATGCACTCCCGGTGAAAGTGAGGAGTCATTGTGTAATAGTCAGTATGGACTAGTTAATTGAGTTCAAATGAAGGTTATATATAGAAATAAAACTGTTATACTACCTCTTCTAGATAAAGAAGTGATCCGGTACACGGAACAAAACCTAGTACCCCAATGACGAAACACGGATGAGGAAATCTACACTATCCGTAACCGAAACTTGAACTTTAAACTTTTATAGCAAACTGAGTGATGAACAAGGAAAAGCCAGGCCAGATGTGCGGATAAACTGAGTAATAGTATATAGATGCAAGCGAAATATATGAAGGAATCATAGGCACATATGTTGTAAAGTGTGCACTATTATAAGTTAACGGGGAATACAAAAGATCCTCGGAGATGCTACAACAATTCGAGATACCCCATTGGAAGTGGGAAACAAACTACAATGGATCTCTTAACACATATTCCTAAAACATCCCGAGAAAGCAATGCCAGCTAAATGATAGTTTCTCGACTAATCCACTCCGAATACTTTCTTCCGAATGGTAACAACTATCCAACTGAAAAAACCTTAACAAAATCTTACTCTTGGTGAATTGGGTATGAAATTTTAAATCCCTAATTGGCCTAAGCACAATCTATAATTCTCTATAAAACAATCGAATCAAATAAACTATTCAAACATTAGAGGAGAGTAAGACCGGTAATTTCAATCCCCGTACATTAACAATCATCGTAATATTATGCAAACGCCTATATACTATATTATACGAGCAAGAATGTAACTCGCCATTTTATTGAAATTGAAAAATTGGCGACATCCAAAATACAAAATCCGATTCGATTTCGATAACCATAAATAAAGCTCGTAATATTAATAACAAACCGAAGACCGCCTAAGGCTAACAAGAGGGCTATACTGAGATATACGAGAAGTTATCAAATTTTGAAAGTTGTTAAGTTGAGTTGAGGAAAACGATGAGTTGATTCTAAAATACATGGAACTGTACAAAATTGCCTCGAACCGTAACGTATTAAGCAAAATTATCTCATTCCCATTATATATATATATATATATATATATATATATATGTATATATATATATCGAATCAAAATGAGTGCCTTACTGACATGGCGGAATTAGTACTATTTGAAAACTTTTATACAGCTAAACTCTATAAAGAGACTCATGGAAATACTGAGTGGGGAAAAATCAAACAGTTGTGACACAATAAAATCTTATTGAATAAAATCCAGTGGAATCCACAACGGGGAATCAAACGTGTTCGGAAACAGAAAAACGAATTCCAAAACAAATGATTATAAAATTTACCCCAAAAATAGCATATTTGGCATATTGAATTTCGCGGACGAAATTTCTTAACGGGGGGAGAATGTGACATTCATGACAAAACGAGGTACACTATATTCATTACGTAACAAGTAAAAGATAAATCGGTTAATTCGTAGTGCTTAAACGAGTAACCGACCGATACTAATTATGACCCGTATACATACTGAGGGGTCATATACGAGTTATATATATGTTATAGAGGCTAACATATTGGTATTTAGGCCCTAGTACGTTTAAAACTCTTTAAACGAAAAAGGTTTCGTTTATTGATACACTATAAGCTTAAGCGCAATCGTTAATATCAAAACAAGCATTGTAGCATCCGTTAAGCCGAAAAAGACTTATAAAACACTTATATGACATTTTCTAAGCAATCCGTGAAAATATTTTGGAATTTTACAACGAGTCAGTACGTTTTTCTTATTTTACAAAAATAAGCTGAAAAACACTCGTTTTTGCGCTATTTCTCACACCCGAATTAATTTTCTTGCGAAAAACCGAACCCGAACTAAATTTTGGACCGACTTTTACGTGTGACACAAAAACCGAGGCACCATTGGGCCAAAAAGTGGCCCAATGGGCCCCTAGAAGTTGCGGCCGCCAATATGGAAAAAAAGCCCCCATGTTTATTTTTTTCTATATAAATAAGATAGGAGATATTTACAAAAAAAAAAATCTGGATTCTTCCTTCTTCAATACAGAACTTCAAAGAAACCCTAGGTATGATTTCATAAAAGCTCGATTTTGATTCGTTTATACTCGTTTAATAGCATAAAAACATGTCTTGGCTAGTAAAAATCAAAGTTAACGGTGTAAAACTCTCAAAAATCATCCAAAAATATACTTTGATGTTAATAAAAGTTTCAAACCAGGAACATATACTTTTTTGGTCAAAAACGCGGATTAGAACATGAATACAACGTTTTTACGGTTAGAAAGTTCGGTTTGAACCCAAAACCGAAACCCTAATTATCAAGGCTGCTACATGGATGATTTATGCTTGGTTTGATGTTACATGATATGTAGATATACTGAGTTTGCAACCCGAGACCCGGAGAATCGTTTAAACTAGCAAAATTCATCGAAAACCGACAAAGTAAACCCGTAACACTCGTTTATGGGCTGTTTAGTATTAGGTTGTGACATGCTTGTTGTTAGCTTGTGAAAACTTGCAGGGACATCAGCGATCATATAAATGAGCCCCTGTTCAAATTTGGTAATTTTTCGATAAACGGAGAATATTTGGTGAATTTATTTCCGTTTATGGGCGTTTATTTGGGAAAAATAGCTAAACATATTGAAAAATTCTGAAACTTGGTTTTGGAGTTTAATATGGGATGGTAAGATCACTGGTAAAGTTTGGGAATCATTGGAAATGCCTAAGTATGGTTTGTGCAATCATGGTTAAACCGAATTTTAACAGCCGAAAAACGCACAAAAAGGCATTTTGTCTAAAGAGTTAGGTTCTGGAAATTTTGCAGGGGCTATGTAATAACATTAAGGCCATTGGTAAAAATTATTGGATTTTTCGGAGGTCGTTTGATATAAACGGGCCATTTATTACACGATTATAACCTATTAAATGAATTTTTATAAATAAATAATTAATCATAAAATTTCTGGAAATATTTTTATAAAATTCTCCATGTCTTAATGTATTTTTACAAAAATTTACATAATTTATATATAAGTACATATTTAGTTATAATTAATCAAAGATTTAAATTATAATTGTTTTAACGAAATCGGCAGTTTTGTGTTTAACGGACTGACTGGTATGTCAAAATGTCAAAAGTGGTCAAATATCATATTTTTGAATGATATTGATAAAAACGAACTTGTTACGAGAATTCCGGACAAATCGGGTGGATTGGGCGCGTTTTGTATAATCAAACCCGTGTGAAAACGGAAACGAACCCTGCGATCAAACCAGACACCGAAACCTTAAAATACTTTCATAGATCAAATTATTTTATCAATTAATATATTTACTTAAGTTTATGTGATCTTACCTAATCCCGAAACGTATAAACGATCAACTGAGCTAGGCTCGGAAAACGGTGAAACCGAGCCAAATCCAGTTTTAAACATTTCATAGTATACAACGTCACAATCTAAGACTATGGTCATGTTCTGGGCCTAACAGCTATACCCAGATTATCTATACAGCCCGACTTAGCTTGAACACTGTACTAGTATTAACGATACAATGCCGTTTATAGGAATCAGGCTATAAACGAGGCATCTGACTTATTGATACGTAATTTCTGTGCGAACTACGATAAGGTGAGTTTCACGACCCCCATTTTCTAAACTGTTTTACGAACTTTTGGGGTGGAAAGCATGTTTATACACATTATCGATCTGAAAACGATTCGGGACATAAAATATCTGAACAATTATATATGAAAAGTCCCTACAAACATAATGATTGACTACGTGTTGATGAAAGATGATTATTATCGTTGATTGATATATTAAGTGGAGATAATACGAATTTGCAAAATATAATGAAATTACACGTGACAGCAGGTTTATACAAACATGTTATGTAATGTTAAACATAACTAATTATGGAGATAACGTGGTCTGTGATGATTATGGGGCTATTGTGGTCGGAAGGGGGCCACAATAGTAATAAACTAAAGTTGAGTATGGCTTACGAGCCAAGTTCTGCTGCAACTTATAAACTAAAGTTGAGTATGGCTTACGAGCCAAGTTCTGCTGCAACTTATAAACTAAAGTTGAGTATGGCTTATGAGCCAAGTTCTGCTGCAACTTATAAACTAAAGTTGAGTATGGCTTATGAGCCAAGTTCTGCTGCAACTTATAAACTAAAGTTGAGTATGGCCTACGAGCCAAGTTCTGCTGCAACTTATTAAACGAACTAACTTGATTATGACATGAATGTCAAGAAAATAATGTGATTATGCGTATTGAGGGCGGATGGGGAGCCACAGTAATTGGTGATACGTGATAAATATTATATTTGCATATGTGTCTATATACATGCTACGTGATTAGCCGTAGGAAATATTATGTGTAGAATATATTAATTATTTGCGTGTACACTATATAATGTTTAAGTTTACGTGGAATCATCGTGGGTGGAAGGGGGGACCACAGTGGTTGATGTTAACACGGAACCGTTGTGGGCGGAAAGGGGGCCACAGTGGCTGGTTAAACACGAAAATTGGAAACAGGTAGTACGAACAAACAATCACGATTTTACTGAAATTTCGAATTTATATTATAAACTTACCTGTGTGCATATGCACACACAAGGATATGGCTGTATATATTTATACAAACGTAAATACATATTTTTACATACGCGCGTACATACAAACTATGACTGTGTGATACGCAGAACTGATTTCGTTAAACTTATGAAACTCACCAACTATTCGTAGTTGACCTATTTTAACATGCTTTTCAGGTAATCAGATATGAGAAGTAATTTTCTGTGCGTTACGTGTCTGATTGGTGATTGCTGTCATGGGCATTTGAGTTAGAAGTAAAGTAATTGAAGAACCGGTTTGATTATATCACTTAGTTTGTAAAAGATGTTAGAATGATATAATATATTGTAAACTAGTTAGTAATGTTTCTTTATGAACAATGTATTTGATACCAGTTGTATCTGTTGCATTTCCGTTTTACGCTTCCGCAATACGCTTAACAGGGTGTGACAATGTCTGAGGTTGAGAAGATCTCAGCTGCCCCAAAACAGGGGGAGAAAGTATTGAATCAGGGGGAGAATTCGCTGAAGCTTCTTTCAATTTATGAAGAGAACAGCTCAGATGATGAAGCTGACAATGTTCTAGAAAATGAAAAGAAAGATCATGAGGAAAGAAAAAAATTGAAAGGGAAAGAAATTGCTCAAGAGGATGATGAAATTCAGACTTTAAACTCTCAGAAGGAGAATACAATGGACTCAGAAATGAATGAATCTGAATCAGAAGCTAAAAGAGTCTATGTGCAAAGAATGACAGAGATTCATGACAGAGAATTTCTGAGTAAAATGATGTCTGATAAAGACTTTATAGAACAAGAAAATTTGTTGAAAATGTTTGAAGATGAGAAAAAGGTAAAAGATGAAGTGAAGAATGTTAATCAGGAGGATGTGCCTCAAGAGCTGATTGAAAAATGCTTGAATGATCGAGAAATTCCAAATGGTGTGGTAGTCTCTCTGCTTAAACTAATTAAGCAAGAAGAACCAGAGAAAGAGATAAAGGAGAAGCTAGACACTGTCATTGACAAGATTTCAGAAGCTTTAAATAAGGAAAAGAATACTCAAGACATTGAACTAAAAGGTTTGAAATTGAGAGATGATTTGGAACAAGAAGTGGAAATTCAAAAATTCTTAAGCAAATATGGTGGTAAACCAAAATTTTTGTTTAAGAATGGAATTCCTTTTGATTATGTAAAAGTGATGACAAGAAAAGAGATTTTGAGCAACTTCAAGAAAATGAAAGGACAACAACTGAACTTGAAGAAGGGAGCCGCTCAATCTCTAGTTGGTAAGAACAAAGGAATATCCAAGAAGATGGTTGATTTATCAAGGATGACAATGAAAGGAAAATTCAAAGTAGAGGAATTCGGCAAACAGACAACATCCTTGCTCTCAAAACAGAACAAAACTAATAAACGGAAGACGTCTGTGACTGCTCAGGAAAAACCAAAGCAGATGCACTTGAAGATGAATAAACCCTGTGTCAAGGTTGATGAAAAAGTCAAAAACACCTATGTCGACCACAATGTTATGCCAAGTGGAATATTCTGTGATTCCAGGACTGAACATCAGAATATTATGATGGAAAACGGAGAGATTGTGAAGATCTTCTCTGAAAATGACTTCAGAAAATTCAATCTATGGCAATTGTCTGTGATTGTGGCACTGCATCTCTCTGATTACAAAGAAAGGCAAAGGCCTACAAGTGCTAAGCAATCAGAATTGCTGGGATTCTTGTTGGAGCAAGAAAAATTGGACTTTCCATGCCTAAACAAGCACCTTTGGCTAGATTGAAGAATTTTTAACATAGGCTTTGCTTTGTAATGTCTTCGGACACTCTTGATTATGTAATTTTGTTGGTGTAATTTGATTATGAAATTTGACTTTTAATTTGATGTGTATTTTTGCTAAGTGTAAGTAACCGTAGAAATGTTTTGGGTCAGCTGAGTTGTTCCAATCTAGGGGGAGATTGTTGGGTCAAGAATTTGACCCAAATGAGGAGATTTGACCTAAATGAAGAATATGGAAGATTGGAATCTTCTCAACCTCCTCAGAATATGCTAAGTAATGAATCCGGGCACACCTTGGAACTCCGAGCAAGCTTTTACTTAGCCGAGTACGAGATTTTGCCTCCCGGGCAAGGTTTACTTCTGATAGTCTTCTTAAGTGGATATCCGGGCAAGGTATGCTATTTAGTGTATTCCAGAGTAAGGATCGCTGATTTAGTATCTCCGAGCAAGGTTCACTTTGTCAAGCAGGTTTGTTCTTCAAGACCAAGTATTTTTCTCTTCCGAGTAAGGTTTGGTTAACCAAGTCCAAGAAGCCAAGTAATTGGAAGACCGGGCAAGGTATTTATTAATAAGTATGGTCCAAGTATACTTGATGAGTTAAAGGAATATTTCTAAGTTATATCGAGTAAGGTTCAGCTCAAGCAAGGTACAAAAGATTCCCGAGTACACTTTGCTAATAAGTTATTCAATGACAAAGAGCCGAACAGGACCATAGAAGAACAGGGTTGCTCGTAAGGAGTTGTCGGGCAAAGTCTGATAAATTCAAGAAGACTGAAGTCTACTCGGTGAATATTTAACTTGGTAAAATATTCTTTAAGTAAAGTCTATCCGGAAACTGATTCCGAGCACACTTCTATGTTTACCAAGTCTGAAGGAAGGCCGAGTACACTGCGTACTCGGAGACTAAAGATTAATGAAAAGCCTACCCAGAAGACTTGTTTTACACTTAGTTTATTTTGAATATGTAATTTGAATATGTACGATTGTATTTAGGGTTTCTAGAAGGAATGACAGCAGTCCTAGGTTGGCAGGCCTATAAATAGAATATTTAGGGCACGCCGCCAACAGACACAAGATAGAGCACAATATTCGGATAAGACCGACACATTAATTGAGAGAATATTGTGTGTGACGGCTGTCTTAGGATTCCTAGTAAACCCTAAATCGATTATCCTTTTGTATGATTAACATTATATAAATGGAAATCTTTTGAGTGAATCCTGAGTGTGCCTTCTATCTTTGATTATTCATTGCAACCGTATGTTTGTTATTGATTCCGCCTTTAACAAACGGATATCTTTCTAAATATAGTAACCCGTCATTAACTCTCTTGTCAACACGATTAATTTGTGTGAGTTATGACATGACTGATTAAGATCCAGCAGAAATCAAAGGGGACCGACAGTAAGGATTTGTCGGGCAAAGTTTGACAAAACCAAGAAGTCTGAAGTCTACCCAGTGAGTATTTTACTTGGTAAAATACTCTTTAAGTAAAGTCTACCTGGAAACTGATCCCGGGCACACTTCTATGTTTACCAAGTCCAAAGGATGGCAGAGTACACTGCGTACTCGGAGACTGAAAAATGATGAAAAGCCTACCCGGAAGACTTGTTTTATACTTAGTTTATTTTGAATATGTAATTTGAATACGTATGATTGTATTTAGGGTTTCTAGAAAAAATGATAGCTGTCATAGGGTGGCAGGCCTATAAATAGAATGTTTTAGGGCACGCCGCCCAAGACACACGGATAAGGATAGACAGACACATTTATTGAGAAAAAATATTGTGTGGCGGCTGTCCTAGGATTCCCAATAAACCCTAAATCGATTATCCTTTTGTATGATTAACTCTATATAAATGGAAATCTTTTGAGTGAATCCTGTGTGTTCTTTCTAAATCTGATTATTAATTGCAACCGTAAGTTTGTTATTGATTCTGCCTTTAACAAACGGTAATCTTTCTAAAATTAGCAACCCGTCATTAACTCCCTTGTCGACACATTAATCTTTGTGAGTTATGACATGATTAAGTAAGATCCAGCTGAAATCGAGGGCCTGACATACTATAATAAAATCTATATATTAAATGTAAATTAGCAACCGCTAACAGTCGATCTAGTCGTATGCCCCGCTAGATAAATTGCTAAACAGATGAGATGAAAGGAAATAAGAACTACACAAAGGTAAGAACAATACCTATGGATACAAATGTGTAAGAATAATCCTGTATCTTGTTAAACTAGAACTCACTCAGCGTAGCCGCCTTTTAGTATGCACATAAGTGAGTAGGATGAGGCAGGTTGCTTGAGGAGAGACCCGTGGCAAATGAATGAAGACTGGCATCGAAGACGGAAGATCCACGTGTTGTTTATGTTATCGTTAAAGACTTAATGTATTTTGTTCAGAACAAGTACTTATGTTTTGTAAGAATGTTTAATGTTAAGTATTCTGCGAAATGTTTTAATTAACTCAGATTTTAGAACTGTGTTTATGAGTCAATCCAACACCAAAGTATGGCTACTGGGAACGGGGCATTACATAATACCCCCTTTCGTCGTCTCGTTTTCCCGACCAATCTCCTGCCGTCGGATTCCGGCGCCAGGAACCCTTTAAACCAGCCGATAATCACGTTTTGGACCCATTTAGTTTTATTAACTTCTTTAGCCGTTGATATTATAATAAAATCAATATATTAAATGTAAATTAGCAACCTCTAACCGTCGATCTAGCCGTACGCCCCGCCGGATAAATTGCTAAACCGATAAGACGAAAAGAAAATAAGAACATGATAAAGATAAGAACGGTACCTATGGGTACAAATGTGTAAGAATAATCCTATATCTTGTTAAACTAGAACTCACTCAGCGTAGCTGACTTTTAGTATGCACGCAGGTGAGTAGGCTGAGGCAGGTTGCTTGAGGAGAGATACGTGGAAAATGAATGAAGTCGGGCATCAGACGGAAGATCCAGGTGTTGTTTATGTTATCGTTAAATACTTAAATATATTTTGTTCAGAATACGTACTTATGTTTTGTAAGAATGTTTAATATTAAGTATTCCGCAAAAAGTTTTAATTAACTCAGATTTATAACTGTGTTTATGAGTAAATCCAACACCAAAGTAGGGATACCGGGAACGGGGCCTTACAAAACACCCCCTTTCGCTGTTCCGTTTTCCTGACCAAACTCTGGTTACCGGATTCCGGCGCCGGGAACCCTTCAAACCAACCGATAATCGTGTTTTGGACCCACTTAATTTTATTAACTTCTTTAACCGTCGATATTATAATAAAATCAATATATTAAATGTAAATTACAACCGCTAACCGTCGATCTAGCCGTATGTCCTGCCGAATAAATTGCTAAACCGATAATGACCCATTAACACAATTCTATTGCAATTACACCTATAAATTGAGGCCAAACCTTCATTACAACTTGTTCACAAACTCGATTATCACTGAAATTCACTAAAGACATCCATATTAATCCTTGAAGTTATTTTCCGGTGAACCTTCGTCTAACCTCAAACAAGGCAGTTTCCAGGTACTTAAATTATGCAATAAGTTAGTTTTTGAACAATAATCAAAACCCTAACGTAATCTAAACAAACATGGAACCATTTGCATGAATTGAAAACTGGGGTTTCCATAAAGAAGATGAACCATAATGCTTGTTTATAAATATTCGTTTTCATTTCATATCTTAATTAGCATGGTAGTTCATCTAGTTTGAACATGCTTTTGTTTTGAATGAGACCCGGGTTTGAAACCCGGGTCAGACAGTTCTTTTTTTGTACATATCTTTTTATTATTAATAATTAATATAACTTAAAATGTAAATGTATTTAATAATTTAAACCCGTACTCTTAACAAGTAGATTAACTGGATCAACTGGATAATACACTGGCCTTATAAAGCATAGACCCAAGTTCCAAACCCGGGTCAGAATGTTATATAAGTTTTTTAACATTAATAGTCTCTATTTAATAATTTAATCAATTAAAAATCATAATAAAACTATAAAAAAAATTTTAAACTAAATAAAATTTTATAATTAAATATAAAATATACTTAACTGTTTTACACTTAGAAACCGAACTTCTGTTTTCGTAAACCGTAAATAAAATTCGTTCGTTAGTAATAAACGTATACTTTAATTACTTAAAAAATTAGTTCGTTGAAACCGTTAAATCTATTATTTCAACTCATAATTGTTAGTCTAAAATATACACATCTAGTTTAGTATCTTTTCATTAAAATATTATATCTTATCAATAATCGAATACCGTTAAAATGTACAATATGATTATTATAATCAGAAGCTTTAAAATTAGTTAAAATAACAATAAAATGCCAATCAGTTCTTAAATAAGTTTATCGTAATAACATCGTTAGAATTAGCCGTTAAATTTCGAGTTTATTCTTATTATAGTTCGTACGGATCATTTGCTTTGGTTTCTTTGACGCTTTTGGTTTATTCTTAGTATTTCGCTTCGGTCGCAAAGGTGAGTTTCTCACACCCCCTTTCTAAACGGTTTACATTTTGGGGGTAATATGCATATCCTATTTAAACGTTTTCTATTATTACTTATTCAAACTACAATTCGTATTATGGACTTGTGTTTACTTGCTTATGTGCGTTGTGCTATTATCCGAATACGTTGGTTGTCCCCAACAGAAAAGGACCTTATGTGCGTTGTGCTATCCAAGTACGTTGATCTGCCTCAACTGGAGAGGACCTTGCATGCATTGTGCGATATCCCCAATACGTTGGTTGTTACCAATTGGAAAGGACTGTACTTGCATTGATTACACGATTCATAGAATTGTATATTTTTTACGTATAATGACAAACTATGTTGATTTTCACCAACTTCTTGTAGTTGATTTTATGCATGCTACAGGTGCGGTGATTAGAGAACGACGTAAAGAAAGACACTAGTTTTTAGGTTATAAAAATTAATCAATAAATTATAATAAATGTCTATCCTTAAATTGGTTATATTTGTTTACTTGAACTTGTGTGCTTGTGTTTTAAACGAATTAATGATATTACGGTCACTTAATTGTGCCACGTGTGTTTGAACAATCTGTATGTCACAGTGGGGCTTTTCTGCTTAAGCCAGGGAGTTACATCGAGTCATTTATTAAACTGCGATTCTGTAACACCCCGGCTAAAGCGGAAACGCCTGAGTGTGATGTACAGATTGCTCAAACACACGTGAAACTATTAGGTGACCATAATAACATTATTTCAATTATTTCTGCATGTAACACAAGTTTATCAAGTAATACAAGTTGTGACAAATAATAAACAAATGATAAGTTGTTCTTTGAATATCCTATAGGCATGCTATGTGTCTTCTAACTTTCATCCTCGTATCTTTACACCTGTATCATATGTATAAAATAAAGTCAGCTATGAACATAGTTTGTAAATGCATATACTACCCCAAAATATGAAAGCGTTTAAAAAGGGGTTGTGAAAACTCACCTTAGAAATTGATGCTATTGAAAACCGAAAGCGTCTACAAGAGGGTAAACAGCGAACAAACCGAAAGCATCACAAAAGCCTAATCGATCAATCCACACTAGCTAGGATAAATAAATACAAGCCTCCATCGCTAATCTAGCGGGGTTATATCTCATATTGAAAGCTAGGAATTATTTGACTAGTTTTATAGATTTTAATTATTATATTAATATTTAAGTTTTTAACGGAATTAATAATATAATATTATTAGTTATTGACGAAGACGCAAAGTTAACATGTTTGGGATTCTTGAATTAATAATTACAAGTTGGAAAATACTTAACATTTTAACGAAATGAATTTAAACGATTTAAAGTTACGATATAAGTTATATAACAATTTTTTATTAACTTTTTACGAAGGTGGGAGTTTGGTTTTTAAGCGAAAATAGTGAGATATATTTTATACTTAATTTATATAATTTTTATTTAATTTAAACTAATTTTTATAAATTAATTATGATTTTAAAAATATTTATTAGGTATAATAATAATAATAATAATAATAATAATAATAATAATAATAATAATAATAATAATAAAAGAGTTTAATTAAAAAAACTAAGGCTTGACCCGGGATTCGAACCCCGGTCTAATCGTTGAAAATGAAGTGAAGTAAGAAGATGAGATAAGTAACATATTCGTTTAAAGTAAAGTTTTTATTAATTACATAAACTAACAAAAGAAAACAATTTATATTACTTTATATTAAAAAGTTTAACCCAGGATTGAACGCGGGTCTCGAGTGCCCAACAACCAGACACAACCATGTGAACCAAAGAAATAATTAGTTAAATGTAAGGCCCCGAATCCCGGGAACCCTACAGTTGGTATTCATAAAAAAATACTTGTAAAAATACTTAAACTTGAAAACAGTTCATTCCATTAAAACAATCAATTCAGAGTACATTTTAGCGAAAAACATAAATAATAAAAAAAGTTCCCAAAACCCGAGAATTAAGCCCAAAACCAATTTAAATGTATTTGATAAAACTTTTAAAAATAAATGTTCAATATTTAAATCTTCCGTTCAGGTATGCCCTTCACCGTCCAAGTAGTTTCGTGCACGTCCAAAAGGTAAGGCATCCTCCTCCTAACCTGAAACTCACACTAACATGCACACAAAGTCAGCTTAAGCTGAATGAGTTCAAGTTTTAATAAATAACATCAATAATAATAATAATCATAATAGTCATTCCAAATGTTTTAAACTATAAAAGGGATACATCAGTTAGGCCATCTTCTTCAATAAATAATCATCCTTATACATATATATAAACATATTTATAAGTGCATCCCTATATATATATATAACATCCAAGTAATAATATCAGGGTCGAGCAAACGTACAACCCAAACACGTAACATCTCATCAACGTATGCAAACAAATATTCGGTTTTATTTTTTTCGGTTATATTCTTGGAAACGAGTTGGATGGGTATGGAGTTGTTTTGAATTGGGTAAAAGATGAACATCCTAGTAATGGATATGTTAATTATTTATGGGTTTAAATAACAATTTTTATCTTGGTTCATTTGGTTTGTACGTTAGTTATTAAACTAGAGGTCTCGGGTTCGGGTCTAATTCTAGACCGGTTTTGGTTTTGGTTTTTTTATACTTAACAAATTTGTTGTTACTATTAGTATTAATATCAATTCATAAAGATTATTATTAGTATTATTATTATCATTATTATATATATAAAAGTTGTGATTAATATTATTAAAGATCATATTATTATTATCTATTAAAATCATATTTTATCATTAATTACTAGCAATAATATTATTATAGTTATTTTGTGAATTTGTTTAGATATCGAACCAACATCGAGTACGGTATCATTATTTACTATCAATATTATTTATTATTTTTATCAACAACGCTTTAATAAATACTTAGATTGTTATTCTTTAACTATTATTATTAGTATCATACTATATTAGTATTATTAATAATTACTGTTATTATTATTATCATCATTATCTTACATATATATATATAGGATGAATATCATTACAGAACTGCTAAATTGTTTAAGAACTCGAAGGAACCATTGAAAATAAACTTTTTTTATAAAAATTTTTGTATGTTAATGTTATTTGAGTGTAGTATTTTCATTTTTTATATCTATATTTATGATTACAATTTTGAAAATTAGTTTTTTTTTACATATCTATGTTTTGTTTTACACCTATGTATATTTATGGTATATAAATTTTACACATATGTAAAATTGTGATTAACATATATAATCAAATTTTTTTATATAAAATATGGTAAAATTACTCTAAAATAATGTTAATGTATAATTTTTTTTTAAAATGTTGTGTTGTGTAGAGTTCCTAAGAGTTCTTAACTTTTTTAGAGTTCTTAAATGATACCAACCCATATATATATATATATATATATATATATATATATATAACATATATTTTTTGAATTGTTATTATCATTACTATCTTTATCATTAATAACATCATTATAAGCTTTATTATCTATTCATTTTATAAAACCGAACTCTTGATTTAAACACGTCTTGTTTCTATTCAATATTGGGTTAGTTAGTTAAAAGCCCAATAAAATAATATTATTTTATTTTAAATTATCAATTAAGTACGAGTCCTAATCGTTAACAAATTAACCGGTAACCCAAATTAACAACCGAACCTTCCCGTTCAATGTTCTCAAATGTAGTTTCAAATAAAATTCAAGTTCATTAATATATTTTATTTAAATGTTTTCAATTAGCTTTCAAGTCGGATTCATTCGTTTCGTTTGCAAGCTTTCTACATTTCGATCATTATTATTTCTCGACTCGTCAATCGAGGTGAGTACTTTCATATCCCGTTTTCCATCTTTCATTTTGGGGTGACATTTCATACTTATCAAACTAAATGCTGTATTTACTTGAATCTTAAACCCACAAACGTGATTTTATACTTTACTTAAATAATTGCTCGATTTGGTGTTCTATGCTTATATGCCTATGTGTTTATTGATTTTGATTGGTGGAATCTATAAATCCGTGAACTATCTGGTATTCTCTTATAGCACGGTGTCGTTGACGTAATGCAATTAACGATAACTATAAAATCCTAGCTAGGTGGCGCTAATGTGTTTAGCGTCTATTTATCCAAATCTAGTGCTTTTATTTATTGTTTTGTGGCTTTTCTTACTATATACCAATGTTGCTCAAACTTATGAATTGCTCACCAACCTTTGTGTTGACAAACTTTATTTTATGAAATGTTACAGGTTTGACTTTTATTGACTCGAGGACTTGACGAAAACGTTACCAAGACTATTATGATATTAGTAAAACAAACAATATAATTGCTACTTGTATTCAACTTGTTTGTGTGGACGAGATGTGTTGTTTATTGATTTGTTGAAATATAATGAGTTGAATAAATATTGTCACTTTAAATAGTGTCTTGTGTTTTTGGGCAATCCGTTGCACCCCGACATGTTCCGCCGCCTTTGGTCGGGGTGTGACACGCATCATGGAAATCTACCATACAAATCAATGACTGTCCTAAAGCCTTTTAAGCTTAATAACTTCACCTGTTAGGCACACAGAAGCAATTTTTTTCTATCATTTTCCAAAGATCGGATCAATTTTCATTTGACAAATGTTTTGAAGCTTCAAAAAGCTGTTAACTGAATAATCATATAACTTCCCAAAAGACAGTTTAAAACTCTGTCACCCGGTCACTCTTAGTTTTCAGGTAATTGGATATTCCGTATATCCACAAGTGGTTAACAGGACCAAACACAAAATGAAATACATGTCCCTCCAACTTAGAGTTACCGACATAATTTTAAGTGAAAGAGTTCAAAACAAAACACATCACAATCGCCCCGGATGCTTTTAGTATTTAGGTAAATGGCTATCTTGTGAATCTACGAGTAGATGACTGGACCAAACATATACAAGTATATGTCCTTCAAACTTGAGCAGCTGACATAATTTTAAGCGAAAGTGAATAACGAAAGAAGAATAACGCACACACATTTTTATTTTTATTTTTTTTATGAAATGAGAAAACGCACACATACTAATTTTAACTTTTTTATTTTTCTCCCCCTAAATATGTGCAAATTTAGAAAATATGTACAAATTTATACTAAAAAAGACTCAATTCTCGAAACGAAGCATTTTAAGAAAACTCACAAGCATATTAAATTTGGCTGTTCCGATCGGTTTTCTAAATAAGTCCGCCACATTATTATCAATGTGAACTTGCTCAAGATGAATCAATTTTCGGTCATAACAGTCACGAATAAAATGTATTTTAATATCAATGTTCTTGGTTTTTGAGCGTTCAACAGGATTTTTAACGATTTCAATGGCAGTATCATTATCACAAAAATAGGGGTGTCAAGAAATTCCAAACCGTAATCCAGCAATTGATGTTGCATCCATATAACCTATGACCAGCAAGCTGACGCAGCAACATATTCAGCCTCGAAAATTGATGTAGATACCGTTTGTTGCTTCTTGCATTGCCATGAGATTAGACGATCGCCCAAAAACTGGCAGCCGGCAGATGTGGATTTCCTATCAATGTCATCTCCTCCATAATTGCTATCAGCAAAGGCATAAAGATCAAAATCTGAGTTTTTAGGATACTAAAGACCTAACTTCGGTTGTCCCTTCAGATATCTAAAATAAATTTAACATAAAGTAAATGAGAAAGTTTAGGATTAGCCTGGAAACGAGCACATTGACAGACTGCGAACATGATGTAAGGACGACTGGCGGTGAGATACATCAGGGAACCGATCATCGATCGATAATGCGTTTAATCTACGAGACTCCCTTCAGGATCAGACCACAGGAGAGGTCTTTCCGCCATAGGAGTAGTAGCACTCTTGGAATCTTGAAATTCAAATTTGTCCAGCATGTCTTAAAGATGCTTTCCTTGATGTAGCAAAATTCATGTCGAGCTCTGAAGAACCTGCAACCCAAGAAACAATGTCATTTCTCCCAACGAGCTCATTTCGAATCTCTTCTTCATTACTTCTACAAATTCAGAACACAAATCGGCGCTGGAAGACCAAAAAATAATATCATCCACATAGATCTGAACCAGAATCAAATCTTTCCAGAAGGTTTTAAGGAACAAAGTTTGATCAATGGTCCCCTTTTATAACCATGGCCCAGAATATGTGTCGTCAATGTAGCATACCACGCACGAGGAGCCAGATGAAGCCCATACAGTGCTTTATCTAACTTGTAGACATGAGTGGGATTCTTAGAGTCTACAAACCCCGATAGATGATCCACGTAAATCTCTTCTTTAACTTCGCCATACATAAACGCGGTCTTAACATCCGTCTGATACACCGTGAAACCCATGAATGACGCGTAAGCCAGAAAAATTCGAATGGCCTCAAGTCTATCTACGGGAACGTAGACTTCGGTGTAATCTAAACCTTCAACTTGACAAAAACCATGAACGACTAACTGTGCTTTGTTTCAAACAATAACTCTTGTGTCATCTTGCTTGTTTCGGAAAACCCATCTCGTGTCTAGTTCTTTCTTTCCATCGGCAGCTCAACCAATTTTATACCTTCAATTTATCAAACTGATTTAACTCTTCATGCATAGCGTCTACCCAGCTTGGTTCTTGAAGAGCCATTTCCACCGATTTTGGCTCAATTTGGGAGATAAAACAAGAAAACAAGCAACTGTTTATATGTCATGTCTGACTTCTGGTAAACAAACCTGTTTCAAAAGGACCTATGATATTCTCAATTGGATAATTTCTTTGGGTTCTTGATGGAATCGGTTGTTCGGGAACAATGCCGATAGAAGTTAAGTTTGACAAATTCTCATCAATCTCAGTGAGAGGATTCTTCCATCCAGAAGCTACCATACTATGTGAGTATGAGGTGCTGGAAACGTATTCATTCGGAATACAACGGGAAACAAAGTGCTCCCAAAAATTTGATAAAATAGGACTCTATCCCTCAACTCATGGAGCATTTTCTGAAAAGGTAGAAGACATAGTTTCAGTAACATCTTCTGATTGATTAACGAAGACGGGTGGAGTAACATCAAGTAGTTCTGTGAGATCATCATCCAGAACTAGAGATATATGGGATACAACGGGTGAATCTTCTTTTGCAGCATTTACGGTGACATCACCTGAAATTTCCAAGTCGATAACCGGAAGCACATTGAATGGTTTCAACAGTTCATTGTAATCGAACAGCCAGTCGGGAACGACACGGGCATCGGTCTCGTTTTCTTCCAACCAAAGAACATCATATGATTCCAAGATCTGCTTGGTTGACTTATTGTAGACTCTGTAGGCGGTATGACCAGAATAACCAACAAAATAACAATCATCAGCTTTAGCCACAAATTTTGGAGTTGACTCGAGATTCAGTAGAGTACACGGGCATCCAAACGCTCTGAAATGCGCAACTGTGGGCTTATGACCATAGACAATCTCATATGGAGTTTTCATTGAGACTTGTTGATTATCACTCGATTCTGAACATAGCATGCCGTATTAATAGCTTTTTCCCAGAAGAATAATGGTAGTTTAGAATCACACAAATGGTCCATGCCGCCTCGATAAGAGTCATGTTTCTCCTTTCAGCCACACCATTCTGATGCGGTGTCCGAGCTGAACTGTGCTGACGAAGCACCCCCTCTTTCTGAACAAACATAATTCAATGAAGCATTCTTGAATTCCGTACCATTGTAGCAACGGATTCCCTTCAGCTTTAGATTCAGCTGATTTTCCATAAGCACCACAAACCTCTTGATCAGTTCTGCAGTTTCACTCTTATTTGACCAGAAAAACACCCAAGTAAAACGTGAGTAGTCATCAGTAATAAAGAGACAATAAGAGCTACGAGAAAGACTCAAAACATGAACTGGACCGAAAAGGTCCATATATAGCAATTGAAAAACTGATGAAATAGTATTAATCAATTTTGGCTCTTGAGTTTTTCGATGATGTTTACCCAAAGCACAGGCCACACATTTTTCAAAAGTAACAAAATCTTTAATGGGTAAACCACGCACCAAATCATTTTTAGCAAGACGGTTCAAGTTTTTCATATTTGCATGACTAAGACGACGATGCCAAAGCATGGAATTATGTTCTGACACTTTTGAAAACAAGCATGTTATTTCATCAGGAACATTTTTGTTCATGTCGATCACATAAGCATTATCTTTTCTTTGTGATCGAACAAGAATCCAGTATTCTGGTATAATGATATCAGGTTTCAAAATCAAACACTCTTTCTTGGTAAAATGAGTCGAAAAACCTTTATCACAGATTTGTGACACCCTCAACAAGCTATGCTTCAGCTCTGGAACAAAATAAACATTTTCGAATTTCAGTATACCGTTACTTACAGTACCCTTCTACGTAATCTTCCCCTTTTCTCCTCCCGCAAAGGAAACATACCCACCGTTAAAATTTGAATTTCACATAGTTGGGAGATGTCTCTTGTCATGTGCCTGCAACAACCACTATCAACATACCAAGGTCTAATGATATCCCTCTATAGCTGCTCCTGCACGATGTGCAGGATTAGTTAGACTTTGGTACCCAGTCCATAGTAACATTGGGTACACCTGACTAATCTACACTTGTCACAGGTTGCTATGACATATCTTCACGATTATCTAATATAGAAGTTGAAACCTTTTTCACCGTAGACTTAGGCAACCATTCATAGTTACTGTTATAAGATTTACTAGTTATGTGTATGAATGGTTGTTTCAGTCTGGTTTGCGAGTGGGGGAACAGACGAATTTGTTCTCCTGACAGGCTTTGATTTAGAAACCGAGTTGGTTTTTGAAATAAAATCACGGTTCCTAATACTCCTACCAATCATGTTAGGCTTGGTCTGATGAGGACTAAACCTACCAAATTTGTTTATGTTCCAATCACCGTAAGAGGGGTTAGCCTGATTATGCCTGAATTTTTGCCTATAGGTATTATGAGCCATATGAAGCATATTCCTCTGATTAAATCCATAATAAGGAACGTATGGGTGATGTGGACAATTTCTGGCAATATGACTAGGAGTCCCAAAGTTAAAATAATTTTGACATTTTACATAGAAATTATTTTTGGTAACTCCTTGTCTGGACCGGTAGTGTGGACCAGTTTGCTTTACTTGATGCTTACCACTTGTCACATTATTTAACTTACCACCTTGTTTGTCATTAGAGCATCCCTCGTTAACAAACTTAGGCGATGGGTGCTTGTTGGAATTTTTTGATTTTTTAAACTTATTAAAAATCACATTTTCAGAATTCAGAGTCTTAACGGAATCCACCACACAAGTATCGTTTCTCTTAAAAACAGAGCCCACACAAACAGTCGGAATAATGTAATTCAAAATAGGTAAATTTAAAGGAGCATTAGAGTCAATGTCTTTATTATTTGAAACACACGAATCATCATCCTCATCAGTCCAATCCTCAACAATTACTTTATCTACACATGAGGCAAACACATTAGAATCGTTCACTTTTGAAGTGGACGCAATAGTTTTTACTGAGTTGATCCTTTCATTGTTAGCAGGTTTACCATACTTCATATGTTTAACCTTTTCTTGCTGCTCTTTGGTAAAAGGAAGACTTGTGTAGTTGTCATTATATGGTGGGGTACCTGACTATATCCTATACCCTCACCTTCATTCTTTTTCCACCATAACTGATTTTCAATCATGGAATTAACTACCTTACTACCACCATTAAACTTTCAAAAATCGAGTTCAGCCCTTTTAAATTTTTCAGTTAGTTTTGAAAGTTCTAACTTAGAGGCTTCCAGTTCAGCAGTTAATTCAACAATTTTCTGTTTGGCATCTAGATGGTGACAACTTTTCAAGCTAAAGTCAGACATTAGTTTAGAAAAGTCTTTTATCTGTGCCTCAATCTTATCCAGACTAGCCTTTTCATTTTTCTTAAGCTTATGATTTTCAGATTTCCCGTTTCCATTTCTCTAAGCAAGTTACTGTTGTGAGATTTATAAAGATCTATAATATCAATACAAGCTTGAGAACATAATGGAGAGCTTACCTCAGATGAGCTTGGAGAAGTGAATGCCATAAATGCAAATTGAAGTTCCTTGACTTGTTCCTCAGCAACATTTTCTTCTTCAGACTCTTCAACGCGAGCAAAATTGGCAGTTTTATTGTTTATGTTGAGAGCTGCCATCCGATAAGACCATGAGAACTGTTGAGCAACCAAACCCCTTTCACTATCAACTGAGCTACACCCAGCTTCTCGTCTAGGATTACCCACGGGAACCAGCGACCTTTCCATATTTCCTTCCTTGGCTGGATTGGTGCACTCACGAGCAAAATGACCCGGCTCGTGGCAGTTGTAACACCTCAGAGTGTCCTCGCTAAAACCCACATTCTGATTATTTGGAATATTCCAATTAGTTCTTCATGTTCTCTTAATAAATTTCTTAGCCCGAAACACTACCATGGTGATTTGCCAAGAGATATCCATTTCCTCTACATAATCAGGATGAATTTGATCAAGTTCAGCAGCCACTACAGGTTGAACCAAATCTCCCGCAAGAAAGGCATTGCAACAGTTCATGAACCCCGCCATTAAAGCAATGTTTACTTGAGTTTCTTTTGAAATAGAAGGAGTTTGGATGGAATTATGACTAGGAGAAACGCCAGACGATTGAGGCTGAGCATTAACAGTAGGAGATTGACTAGGTTTAGCAAAGAACATTGGTGCAGGTTGTGGTGAGATAGAAGAGAATTGACCTTGACCCTGAGTGGATTTAAACATTGAGAAGTTGGCTTGAGGTAGAAATTTCTATTGTCCCTGAGTAGTCTTGAACATGGAGAAGTTGTCTTATGAGATGAGTGCATTATTGGAAGCCACATTGTAACCAGTTGCGCTGTAGGAGTTTGCTTGGTTTATTGCACGTTGTTTGTCATCCATATAACATGTCTTGATGATAGTCATGGCCTGAGACAGTGTTAGCTAGTTGAGGCCTTTCGTCTTCTTTGTAATAGCAACATTCATATCCCAACTTTGAGGCAATGAGTTCACCAACTTATTGTTTGTCTCGACAGCTGTTAAATTGATGCTTGCAGATCTCATCTTAGTCACAAGTGCTATGAACCTATGAAGTTGAGTTTCTAACGACTCTCCCAGGACATGATTAAACATGTTAAACTTTTGTTGTATCAGATCTTGACGACTTCTCTTCATGTCTTCATTCACTTCATACACCTCAATCAATGCTTCCCACAGTTCCTTAGCAGATTGCAGTTCTCTAAAGCCTAGGGCAATCTCAGTTGAGAGAGCCATAGTCAGAGTTGAAAGAGCCTTTTCATCTTCTTCAATTTTAGAAAGATCATCATCATCATACATTGCAACAGGCTTCACCGCAACTTCCGTAGAATTCTCACGTTGATAACTGATGACTTGAGGACCCCTGACTATGCTTCTCCAAATTTTGGCATCTTTCATCTTAACATATTTCTCAAATCTAAATATCCACTCGCTGAACCCCTCATGAGATAGCAGACGGAGCACACGGGTAGTGTGTCCCATTATTGAGTCCAATTCTTGGTGTAGTGAAGCATTTGAAGATCCATTAGTTAATTGATCCATCTTAGTCCAAATATCTTAAAGTCCAATAGTCAAAGTGTCACACCCCAACCTATGGCGGAAATGCTGGGGCATGAACTGATTATCACAGCTTTCAAGGTTACTATCATGTATTATTAAAAGTGTCGATATCTATTAAATAAATTTACAAATAACAATTATCCATAAAAAAATTCAAATACACAATTACATATCTCAATCAATGACAATATATCTTATTAAGTTTTTTCTTCTAGCATAAATCCTTAAGTGATCTTGTACTTCACATCAAACGAATACCTGCATATGCGTTGAAAATAATATAGTTTTGTCAACACAAGGTTGAGTGAGCAACATACCAGTTCAAAGTATAAATAAAAATATGTATTTGCAACAAGTCATATGAGAATAACAAAATAACCAAATGAGCAAGTATAACTGAGATGTCGAGAAGCACAAAGCTATAACGACTGGCGTATGATCATAATAGATTATGTTGGACCTCTCCGAATGCGAAAGCATACAAAGCAAATAAGTACATAAACAAGTAAGGTATAAGTTGTTAACACATAAGACAAAGTTGCAGTTTTAAGTATAAGTATATAATGAGAAATGTATTTACGCATATGTCCTCAAAACATTGAAAGCAGTAAAATAGGGGAATGTGGTACTCACCTCGAAAGACAAACAAAAGCAATTGAGATAAAAAGAATGTGAGAAATCACGCGATGACGATAAAGCCTATAAAGGAAAAGGAAGTACGGAAACACTGAGTTAATGTACAAGATCGATTATGAAAACTCGATAATTTTGATTATTTTTAAATTAATATTATACTCTCTTTTTTTTATTATTCATAATATATATATATATATATTATATGAAAAATTATTATTTGTTAATTAATATATCCTTTAAAAATAAAGTTTGCTTGTAATATATATATTAAAACATAAATACTAATTTCCATGTTATTATATATATGTATACACGAACGAAAAACGTGAGAAAACAAGTATTTATAAATTCGGTTTTCACCAAAATAATTTTAATTAGTTATTATTATTATTATTAATAGAATTATTAAATGCTTAACAATGATTTAACAAAAAAATACGAAAAATCAGGGGTGGCAGGGGGTCGAACCCTCGATCTGCCCCCCTGTAACAGACATGACCTAACCAGTTGGGCTATATAGCGACGTGCGTTAATAGCCAGAACTGATTAAATATAAACAAAAACAGATTTCAATCAACTTGAACATAAACCCTAACAAATCGATCTGCTCAATCTCATTACAATCAACCAAATCGATTTTGGGGCTTCTGATCAGTGTGATATCGCGATCTTACCATATATTAAAATACCTCGATCGATGCGCAGACACGTACTAATTGAACTGAACAGAGCCGGCCAGAAATGCTTATGAACGGACAACTAAATGGCCAAAGTAATATAATTAAGTATAGGGTTATGATAGGCGATGGCTTTGGGATTGTATGTGTGAATTTAATTGAAAAATAATCATCGTTTATATAGGTTTAGGGATTAGGGTTGTCGTTTGGTTAATAATGGAAGAACGGATCAAAATTGATATTGTTAACACTTATAGGATGTCGGTTTAGGCCGAAATTGATAATAACAAAAGATATGCAAGATCAATTTCATTAATTAAGCAAGAATTGTTGTCCAAGTTAAAGATTTATGAATTCGGGTTAAAGAAAACGTGAATAAGAATCGGTTTGGGTTATGGATATCCAAGTAAAGAAAATGGGTTATTACATAAAGTTACAATCTAGTCCTTGGAGTTTGAAGTTGGGTACATAGTAGCTTAAAACTTATACTTAGGGTGTAAAAATACTAAAACTTAAATATTAAATAATAAGTTAATAATATATTAATAATTAAACAAATTTAAACTTGATGAATGCAAAATATTTAATAAAAGTAATCCAAACATTGAATTGTATCGTATAAAAGTATAAATTTGAAAACCCGAGTTGTTACATAAAGCCCAGGCAGATTTGATCAGGC
The DNA here is from genome assembly GCF_021521415.1 of Bidens hawaiensis. Lineage (NCBI taxonomy): Eukaryota > Viridiplantae > Streptophyta > Magnoliopsida > Asterales > Asteraceae > Bidens > Bidens hawaiensis. Next base: position 3,349,583 of record NW_027491014.1, read on the forward strand.
CCAAGTGTTGTCAGAACCAAGATTTGAGTTAGCCGAGAACAGATTATGGCATAGTTTGCGTTGACCGAGAACAGGCACTGTTGTTGAGCAAGAGCAAACGTTCACCGAGAACTCTTGATTTTAGCCGAGAACACCTGTTTTAAGCCGAAAACAGTTGTTTTTGGCCGAGAACACCTGTTTTAAGCCGAGAACGATTAGAATGAATCAAAACCCTTATATAAATTTTTGGAGAACCTTCAAATCTACCCGAGAACTAATTATACTGGCCAAAAACTAGAGAATCAGTTGATTTTTGTAGCAACTGATTCCAGAAAACAACCAATCCACCAAACACACTTAGATCTTGAACCTGTTGATATCAAACCGAGCCTTGAATGGTTCAAAAGGCTCTGATACCAATTGCAAGTCCCGTAAATGGATCTTTCAATATGATATCAACACACCTAATTGTTAGGTCACGGATTTTTACTGAGGATCTTATATCCTTGAATGTCTTATGGATATTATAGCCTGGAAATATATGACAGTATATAAAGGATTAACGATCCTTGGTATTTTATGTTTACTAATATTTTCATTTATGTATGGTGATGTGTTAGACAGGTACATCAATTTCAAGACATATTAGCATCAATTATCCTTGTGGGACTTTTTGCAGCAAGAATATGGATAAAGGATCCTAACTAAGTATGGCTGGTTATGGACGAACTATCTAGAAGATTGAAGTTCAAATAATATCAACGGCCGTATGACTTGTTCTTCCGATTATTGCGCTGCTGAACGACTATACGCACGTGGTCAAGGTCATGGAGCGGCTAAGTGGAAGACTCCCGCATAGTTAGGACCTTTAGTTATTTATTTTTTATTATTATTTAAACGAGTTATAATCGAGCTAAGAAAGACACTTGTATTCACACACACTCTAGAGCAGATACTGTTATTCTCTCTACTCACTAGCTACTATTGTAATCTCGATCGTATACTCACCACCAATTGTAACCTCTTTTTCGATATTAATAAACTTTGACGGTGATAGTTTTCACCGTCCGGGGGTTTTTTGTGCCGGAGATCAAGATAACCATACACTTGACGACCAAAGGTTATCCCGTTGATCATTGACTAAGATACTTCAACCAAAGATTATATCGTGAATCCTTGACCGGAGTCATTTTACCAACGATTGCCTCGATAAGTTTTGACCAAAAGTGAGACTATCTTGGTTAAGGATTTTTTCCCTCGTTACTAAATCATTGTGTTCATCCATATTACGATTACACGCTCACCATTGTCGCGTTAGCACCATACCTCACATTTGCAAATTTGGATACTTGATCCTTAGCAGATTTTTGTCCAAAACAATTTGGCGCCCACCGTGGGGCAATTGGTGCTCTAATCCGAATTATCTTTTATCAATTTTCAACCTTTCATACACATATCACTATCAATGGCCTCTCAATCAACCTCTGCTTTGTCAACGATGCCCTCATCAATTCCTCTCTTATCGAGGACCATGCCACCACTACCTCCGCCAATCACGAGAGCACAGAGGACTGCTACTTCTGGAAACAAGACGCAAACTCCAGTCTTCCAGAGCTCAAGAACCACTGCTGCTACCCCGGCGGTTAACACTAACAATGATGTTTCATCTATGTTTTCGCAGGTTAAAGCATATATGGAGCAACATAACAAGACTAACCAGAGGATCCTTCGTGAGATAGAAGATCTCAGGAAGAATAAGAGGCCAGCAGAAGATGTCACTCACCTAGTGCCCAGGATGTTGGATTTCACTAGTCCAGGACCCCTAGCTCAACCAACTCAGGGACCCTCAATCTTTCAGCCAGGATCCTCTATCCTTCAACCAGGGCCAATGAATCAATCGGCTCAGGGATCCTCAATGTATCAGCCAGGATCCTCTATCCTACAACCAGGGTCCATGGGACAGTCAGCTTAGGGATCCTCAATGTTTCAGCCAGGATCCTCTATCCTGCAACCAAACTTGACAAGCCAACAGGTTCGAGGATCCTCACTCTTTCAGCCAGGATCACATATCCTTCAACAAGGGTCCGTGGGTCTGCAAGCTTCAGGATCCTCACAACCCCAACATGGCTCGTCAATGATACCACCGGGTTCGGCTGGGTGGTATGCTCCAGGTCCCCATGCTTATCAACCTCAAGCATCCTTTGTTCCGGATCAAGGATCTTCCAGGATGCAGCATATACAGTCTTCTGAAGTTCATGTTGGAGATATAATCCCCATGCAAACCATAGCTTCGGGAGGACCCACGCCTATTGCCGACTCATCTTTTCCCAGATACTCATCAGGAGTACCAAACGCCACACAGCAAAGAGGTAACTGGTACGATCCTATATCTTTAGATACTAACCATGTTCCCATGCAGGATCCAGGCATCAACCAGGCCATGGCTAGGGAGTTGCAAAAGCTGAAGGATATGATATCTAGTGTCCCGGGAGTGATACGTCCTATTCCTGAGATACCAGAAGGAAGCCACAAGCTGTCCAGATTTTCTCCACCTATATGTGATGCTGAGATTCCGAAGCGATTCCAAACTCCCAACATGAAGACGTATGACGGGAGTACTGATCCAGAGGAACATGTCGCCCAATATAGAGAAAGGATGGAAATTAATCCAATCCCTGAAAGACTCAAGGAAGCCTGTCTTTGTAAAGGATTTGGAGCAACACTAACAGGAGCTGCACTGAAATGGCTGTTGAGTCTCCCGCCTTTCTCGGTTACATCTTTCTCTCATTTAGTTAATTTATTTAACACTCAATTTTCCTGTAGTCGGAAGTTTGAGAGGTTAACTAGTGATTTATATCGTGTTATCCAGCCTAATGATGAATCTCTTAAGGAATTCGTTACAAGGTTTGGAAAGGAAGCTCTAGAAATCCCAAATCTTGTTATGAATACTGCTTGTTGGTGCATAATGTCAGTAGTTCAGTATCTCGTGTTTTGTATGTGTCTGTAATCATGTTAGATTGTTTGTTTTGGTTTTGAATATTGTTTTACACAAGTTAACCTGGGATGTAGGCGAACTTGGAGATAAGCGGTTATGACAACTTCGCCTAGTATGTTAAGCGAAGTTGTCGAGGTTATTTAAACCTCACTTCGGCTTATTTTGGTTAATAGTTCCGAACGTGTATTGGTGATTATTGAGATCACGTGTTGAAGTGTTGCAATACAATCGTGTTTATTAGTATTGTAACGTGTGTTTGTTTATCGGTTCAACGTATTATATATCTTACGCTCGTATCGTATTACGTGGGGATTCCGCACCCTCGTGTTACGAGATACTCCTGTGTAGATCCGGCTGGGAACCTACAATTGATATCAGAGCATTTGCTCGTGATTGTGTGGTTCGGTATTATCACACAGGTGTAAAGATCGTTCTGTTTGACTATTCGCGGAACGAGTTTACGTTGAAATATCTAGTTTTTGTGTCTTGCCCATCTCCCCCCATCAAATAAACCCCAAAACACCTTCACATACCGCGCAATACATCCAATTAAAACCTGCAAAAACTCGTGTTCATCAGGCGAAGTTGCCGTCATCTTACGTAAGGTTTAAGCGAACTTATAAGGTTTAAGCGAAGTTATAGTAAGGGCGAAGTTAAGAACAAGCGAAGTTGAGTACAAGCGAAGTTAGGAAGCAGCGAAGTTAAGGTTCAAGCGTAGTTAGGATCAGGCGAAGTTATCATCACAGCGAAGTTAACCAGTGAAGTTGTCATAACTTCGCTGTCTGATCACTGTTTAAAAGGAAAAATACTTTCTTTGTATTTCGAGTCGTGTTTCTTTCAACTATGACATCAATAAACATTACAGAACTGGTAAAAATGGAGGTTGAAGCAGGTTCAGCAACTAAAGCTCCAAAAATGCTTCAGGGTACCGATTTCGTTGCATGGAAAGATCGGTTTGAACAGTATGTGAAGTATCAAGATGCTAAGATGTGGGTTTGCATTCAAGACGAATACATTCCACCAACATCCTTGTTTGAAGGTCGTGAACAAATTAAGAAGTACAGTAAGATGGAAGAGGAGGAAAAGAAAATGTATGAGGCAAAGAGTAAAGCTCATGCAACAATAACAATGGCTTTTACACAAGAGATTCTTCATACCTTCAAGAAGTACAAAACTGCTAGAGAGCTATAGGAAGCACTAGAAAATAGATATGAAGGTAATGTGGGGATACGTGCTTCCATGACAAAGCTGCTAAAAACTCAATTCTCTGTATTCAAGTACTTGAAAATAGAATCACTTGACGATATCATAACAAGATATATCACTTGATGACCGAACTTAGTAATTACTCCATTGAATACAAGGAAGAAGAGATAGTAGAGAAACTTCTTGATGCTCTTCCACCGAAATGGGAAATGTACACTGTTCTGATGAGAGAAGATAAAGACTTTTCCAAGATTGATTTGGAAACAGCGGTCAATAAGTTTCGAAATTTTGAACTTAATATGGTTCGGAAGGAGACACCAACTGATCAGGTTCAGGATCCGGGAATGTATGGTGCGAAAGTCACTCCAAGCTCAAGTTCAAAATCAGAATCCTCCGCCTACTACTCAAAGGGAGAATCAAACTTAAACTTAACTCGAGATGGTCATGTGATTCTCAATATGGATGGCGACGTATGTTTCGTAGCTGGAGGTAGTAATCCTTCAAAACCTCAAGCCACAACTGGAAACTTCTCGTCAAATGTTCTTGGCTATAACTACTCACAGATGCCCATGAGTGTTAAACCAGCTGAACAACAGTTTGCTCTCTATGCATCCTTCATTGCATCTTATGAGAACCACATCAAAGGTAAAATAGTCGACCCTGCAACTTTGGATGAAGACTATGATCAGATCGATGCTGATGATTTGGAAGAGATGGACCTGCAGTGGCAGATGGCTATGATAGTAAGAAGGGTAAAGAGATTCATTAATAAAACGGGTAGAAAGTTCGTTGGAGAAAGACGAGGGTTTGATAAATCAAAGGTTCGATGTTACAACTGTCAACAAAATGGACACTTTGCAAAGGAATGTACAAATGAGAGAGTCGAACGAAGTCAGAACAGACCTGCACAACAGAATGGGGGTGGTAGTGAGAATAGGGCTATGGTATTAGACAGAATGGTGGATACAACTGGAATATACAAGTTGAGGAAGTGTTCGAACAAGCTAATTTGGTAAACATCGAAACTGGAGGAAGTGAGAGGGAGACAGGAGAAAATCAAGCATATATGGCAGATGTGAACGATCCAACTCTCTGAGGTAAGTTCTGAACTTCATTGTGTGCAATGTGAAAATCTGTCTGAGCAATTGAAAACTGTAACTGATCAGTTTGTTAATTTGGACGCACAACTTAAAACGTTAAAAGAAGATCATCACTATACTAAAACTAGAGAAAACAGTTACTCGGTAAAAATAAAAGCTAGTGAAAAGGATATCCGAAGTCTTAAAGCCAGTCTAGCTGAAAAAATACAAGTAATTGATCTTAGTTATGAAGTGTTAGAAGAAAAAACCAAACTAATTGCTGAAAAAGATAAAAAGATAGCTGATTACCAGGTAAAAGTGGTGGAACTAAATAGAAAAATTGAATAATTTAGAAATTCATCAGCAATGCTGGATCACATCATAAGTGTTCAACGTTCCCCGGTTAACAAAGGGGAATTGGATTTTCTGAAGTTCCACCACCGTATAACAATAACTATACTTATAATCCTAGTAATCAACAATCTGCGAATGTTGAGATTAGTCAGACAGTTCCAATCAAAATTCTACTAAAGAACCTGAAGTTAATAAGAGCGAGACGAGCAAGTCAATTTCTAATGTTGAGATTTCTGTCCATAGCTCTGTCTAATCAAATTCGGACAAGTCATCCGAATTGGGTGAGATAAAAGAAGAGGTAGTGTTACTAAAACGTGGGGAGGAATATAAGCCCGATGAAAAGAATTCCTCCCTAAACCCGTTCGTCCCACCATATGTTAGACAAACGGGTAGTAATGCAACCTCGACATCTGCAACAACTGTTGAGACGAAAGTTGAAAACAGAAGCTGTTTCAGATGCAATCAAGTAGGACACCTTATTGCTGATTGTCCTCTAAACTAGAGAAAATGTAGAGGTATGAGGCCTCTGAAAACTGAGAATAAAACGAAAATTAATTATGATAATGGTAAGAATGCGAACACACCAAATTTCAGACATTGGACTAATTCAAGATTTCAAAGAAATCGGTCTCATTTTTCCCTAGTTAACTACCGAACCAACAATTATAATTCAGTTAATTCACTAAGGTTTGGATGGCCTCATAGCCAATCCTCTAGAAGGTTTCCTTTCAGAACTTACAGAAATCATCCTTAAACTGACTTTGGGCAACCAAAGTACTAGATGCCGGTCAACAGATTTAATCGACCCATGACCAGTAGGTCTTGGGTCCCCAGATTTTAATCTATTTCTTTAATTGTGCAGGAACAGTCAAACAGGGCTGTAAACAATTTGTGGGTTGTTGACAGTGGTTGTTCCCGGCACATGACTGGTAACAAGAAATTGTTAGTGACTGGAAATCTGTTCAAGGAGGAAGGGTTAGTTTCGCTGGAGAGAGTGGAGGTAGAATCAGTGGTATAGGAACGGTGAAAAATGGAAAAAATGAAGTTAGAGAAGGTGAATTTTGTGGAAGAGTTGAAGCATAACTTGTTGAGTGTGTCTCAGATTTATGACAAAGAATACACGGTGCATTTTACTAAAAATGAGGCAATCGTTCTCTATCCTGGTTTCAAGATACCAGAGGCCTGGGTGGTGATGAAAGCTCCAAGAGAAAAGAACACGTATGTGATGGATATGAGGTCAACTGAGATGACCACAGAAGAGTCATGTCTTCTGTCAAAGGCAACTGAGTCGGAGTCAGAGTTATGGCATCGAAGATTGGGACATATATATCTTCGCAAAATGAATTACATTGTCAAGAATGGGCTGGTGCTGGGTGTTCCCTTGAAGAATTTTAACTTTGAAGATCAATGCTTGTCGTGCAAGAAAGGAAAGCAACACAAAAAACCTCATCACTCCAAGAAAGTTAACTCAATTGTCAGTACCCTAGACCTACTTCACATGGATCTCTTTGGTCCCGTGAATGTAAAGAGTCTAGGTGGAACGTCATACTGCTTGGTTGTAACCGATGATTACTCTCGATACTCTTGGGTATCTTTCTGAAGGCAAAAGATGAGACAGTTCAGTTGGTAATTAACTTGATTACCAAGGTTGAAAATATTGTTGGGAGAAAAGTTAAGTACATCAGGAGTGATAATGGTACAGAGTTCAAGAACTACCAGATGGAGATGTTCTGCTTACAAAAAGGGATAGAACATCAGTACAGCGCCCCGTATACTTCACAGCAAAATGGGGTAGCTGAGAGAAAGAATAGAACGCTAATCGAAGGAGCCAGAACCATGCTGGCAGATGCTAAACTTCCCATGGTGTTCTGGGCTGAAGCTGTTGCCACAGCCTGTTATATCCTTAATCGTGTTTTAACTGTTAAAAGATTAAATAAACTTGTTATGAATTTATGCATGGTAGAAAGCCAAACTTGAATGGTCTCGAACCTTTCGGTCCCCATGTTCGATACTAAAGACAAACTCAAAATTTGGTGAGAAAGCCGACGAAGGTATTTTTGTCGGATATGTTGTTGGGACTCCCAACAGAAGAGTCTTTAATTTATCAAACAACAAAGTTGAGGTGGTATGTAACACTGACATTACGAGTTACAAATCACCAAGGCCTAGCATGGGACCCGCTGAAGCTTTCGACTATGATAAACTGTTCAAATCTTTTAATATGCCTTACTTGGATTTTGCAGAAGTTGATGAGAAAATTTCTTCACAGATTCCGTATGACGATGAGGAAAATATTGTGCAACGTCCGCGATACGATGAAAGTCAACCTTCCTCGTCAAGTGCCCTTGATACTCCTGCTGCCTCTACTAGAAGAAGAATTCTACAATCCATTTCACTCTCAACATCAATCACCCACTAATGAACTCTCTTTGAATTTAGAAAACAATCTGGAAGTCGGTCCGGTTCAGACTACTGGAGTTCACAAAAATCACCCTTTGGAGAACGTGATAGGTAATCTGTCTGACGGTGTTCAAACAAGAAGAAGTTTAGATGAACACACATGTGTGTACGCAAGCATTAAAGACACGGGTATCATAAATGAATGCTTGTACACCTGCTTCATCAGCTAGATTGAACCAAAGAATTATCAAATTGCTCTAAAGGATAGCTCGTGGGTCGAGGCCATGCAAGAAGAATTAGCACAGTTTGAGAAAATGGAAGTATGGAAATTAGTTGAAAAACCACAGAATGTAATTGCTATCGGTACAAAGTGGGTTTTTAAATGTAAGAGAGATGAGAAAGGGATAATCATACGGAACAAGGCAAGGCTGGCAGTAAAAGGGTTTAACCAGCAAGAAGGAATCGACTACAACGAAGTGTTTGCTCATGTGGCAAGATTGGAGGCAATTCGACTATTTTTGGCATTTCCTGCACACAAAGAGATGAAGGTGTTCCAGTTAGATGTGAAAAGTGCCTTCCTTAATGGTAAAGTCGATGAGGTGGTGTATGTTGAACAACCTCCGGGATTCCCTGACCCTGATTTTCCTGATCATGTGTAAAAACTGAGTAAAGCTTTATATGGACTACATCAGGCACCTCGTGCCTGGTACGCAACCTTGTCCGATTACTTGCTTGAGAATGGGTTCGAAAGAGGAAAGATCGCTAGCACGCTGTTTGTCAAGAGAAAAGGGGGATATTTTCTACTAGTTCAAGTCTATGTGGACGACATCATCTTTGCTGCATCAAAAGTCGCCATGTGTCAGGAATTTGAAGCAGTCATGAAAAAGAGGTTTGAAATGAGCGCCATGGGCGAATTAACTTTCTTTTTGGGATTGCAGGTAGATTAGAAGAAAGATGGGATGTTTTTCATCAAACAAAATATGTCCATGATGTGCTCAAACGCTTAAAGATGGACGATAGCACCTCATTTGATACTCCAGTTTGCGTCAACCACAAACTGGGTGCTGATTCTGACAGTGATGAAGACGTTGATCCCACCCAATATCGAGCAATCATAGGTTCTTTGATGTATCTAACTGCATCTAGACCTGATATTATATTTGCAGTTTGTCTTTGTGCTCGTTTTCAGGCAAGCCCAAAGGAATCTCACATGAAGGGAGTGAAAAGAATATTGCGGTATCTCAAAGGCAAGCCTAAGTTGGGATTGTGGTACACGAAAGGGAGAGAACTGGATTTGGCAGCTTACATAGATTCTGACTATGGAGGTTGCAATCAGAACAAGAAGTCAACAACCGGTGGATGTCAGTTTCTAGGAGGAAGATTGGTGTCGTGGCAGTGCAAAAAGCAGACCTAAATGGCCATTTCCACCTGCGAAGCAGAGTATATGGTAGCATCGAACTGCTGCTCCCAAGTTCTTTGGATACAACCGCAATTGCGCGATTACGATCTGAATTTCACTCAAACTCCTATTTGCATTGATAACACTGCTGCAATCTCAGTAACTAATAATCCCGTAAAACACAGCAAAACTAAACATATTGACATTCATCATCATTTTATACGGGATTGTGCTGAGAAGAAATTAATTGTGCTTGAAAAGGTTGATTCTTTGGATAATTTCGCCGATCTTTTTACTAAAGCGTTTGACCAATCCCGTTTTCAAAATCTTGTTAAGCTGAATGGGAAGATCAATCCCGAGTAACCTTGTTTTTCGTTTTTATTTAAAAAAAACGTCACTATCACTTAGAATTATGTCGGTTGCTTCAGTTTGAAGGACACATCTTCGAATATGTTTGGTCCTTACTTCTACTAGTAGATTATGAGGATAGCCATTAGCCAGTTGACTGAAAGTGACCGGGGCGGTTTATGATGGGTTTTTATTCTTTCGCTGAAAATTAGTCATTCATACTTAGTTAGAAAGGACATATACTCGTATGTGGTCGGTCCAGCTGATCCATTGGATCTTCAGGATAGCCATTTACCTGAAGACTTTGACTTGATCGGGGCGATAGAATTTAAAATTTTTTTTAGGGAGATGATATAATTTTTCAAGTCTATAACTTCGTAAGAAGTTTCAATACAATGTTTAAAAGAAAATTGATCCAACCCAGGAAAGTGATAGAAAAACTAATTCTGTGTGCTTAACTGGTGAAGTTATTAGGCCTAAAAGACTCTAGAACAACCATTGTATGTTACGGTAGCTTTCTATGGTGCGTAAAAGTAGAAGTGATACAAACTAAATCTCCTCGATTTAATGTGGAGAATCATTCTGAGTTGTGCATGTCTCCATATACATCTTTCCGAATGATAGGAAGAAAAGTGATTACCCAGTCATACACGAGCCCGTGAGTGTTCTGATTCCCGAGAAGATGGTGTGTCAAGTACCTGCAGTGATCCAGATTCGGGACTTGCAGTCGTCTATTATTTGTAGCTGTATTAATATCTTTATTGAAAAAATATTGTTAAGCCTTCTGAAGCTTATGTTGTTTCAAATATCAATCAAGAGGCAAGAAAGATAACGGGAAGAAGACTCTAAAGATCGATATGTACTTACTGTTTAATCAGACACTACGGGTCGAGGTCAACTCGGGGTCACTTGGGGATAGCCAAATACGCTTTGAGAATAGATAGGAGGCATCACAATCTCTCATGTGATGTCCATATAAAGTTTGAGCTTAATTGAACCTAATCCGTATCACAGAAGCGATGAAAACCATACTAAGTTTTATACCTGCTTACAACCTGTTTCTTTATGTCATAATACCGCTGAACATGGATCTATGTGACAGCCACTTAATTAGTATGATTCCTGTTCGGATCTTTTCTAAAGCATGCAGGTTATCGTCAAGACTGAAATTTGATCCCGTTTATTTAATTACTAAAATTTTCATTGCATATTTTGTTTTATGGTTTAAAACTTGGTTACTTGGTTCTTAAAAGCCAGTCGGATTTTGATCAAATTTATAAGGTTTGTTTGTAAATTAAAATAGGCGAACTTGTGATAAGGTAAAGAGGCGAAGTTGACCACTTGGTTGACCTTAAGCGAAGTTATGATAAATTGTTTAGCAACGAAGTTGTCACAGGGGCGAAGTTAACCTTAACTTCGCCCATGTATTTTCAAACCTATATAAGGGGTTAACTTGGTCAAACACTTTCCAAACCTTCAAACTCTCGGCGAACTTATAACCATACTTCCACGCTCGGCAAACTTAATCCTTGAATCGAACCTCATTATTATATGTTTCTTGTCCGTGTTAAAGGTGTGTAGGATCGGTGTATCCTATAATTCATATTAATGGTGTTAATCGAACCTTGAATTGATCATCTGTTTGCGCCGTTTCAGTTACAGGCGAAGTTAGGGTTAGGCGAAGTTGTTCTCAACTTCGCCCTTGGTATAACTTCGCCTGCTCAAGTTTGTTTTAATTCAATTAGTCTGGTTTGTTCTCAGGCGAAGTTAGGATTAGGCGAAGTTATATTCAACTTCGCCTTAGGTTTAACTTCGCCTGCTCAAGCTAATATTATTTAAAAGTTCTGGTTAGATGTTCTCAGGCGAAGTTAGGGTTTAGGGCGAAGTTGTACTCAACTTCGCTATATGGCTAACTTCGCCTGCACATTAAATGTTATCATAACTTCGCTCATGGTAACAGGCGAAGTTATGATCTTCTACGTCGATGTTCTAACTTAGACTGTTTGTTGTGCAGATATGGCTGCTGTGGCAGGGGCTGGTGGTGCTGGTGGTGACGAAGGTGGTGACAACAACCGACAGTTCTTTCCAGGTCACAACATGTATATCACTTTGGATCCGAATGCTAGTGGTATCGATGACTATCGCGAGATCATATCCTTCCTCGTTCACTCACGTATTTTTCACGCCATCACTACTACTCTCCCAATTTCTCTACCAAATATTGAAGACTTTTGGAGAACGGTAGAATATGACTATAGAATTGATCCTCCGTTTATGCGCGCTACAGTGAACAATCAGGGGGTGCAGTTCTCGGCAGATCAAATCAGACTCGCCTTGCAGTTCGAGGTTGAAACTACAGATGATCCAACAGATTTTCCGGCTCCATTCAGAGATGGTGCATTTCTACGTATGGGCTATTCGGGTCCGTTGGGTGACACTCAAAGGAGAAAGGGATTTTTATTAGATCAGTGGCGTTTTCTGATGCACGTGATGATAGTGTGCATGTCGGGTCGTAAAACGGGTACTGACGGTATGGGGGCAACGATGCAATCTGCAATGACAGCCCTGACTTACAACAAGCCATACAGCTTTATTCAGATGGTCTTTTATGAAATTGATCGTCAGAGACGCGCGGTCGCCAGGGAAAGATTTTTAATGTACCCCAGATTTTTACAGATGATTTTGAATCATGTAGCCTCTACACTGCCTCAACGACGTCCCATTCGTTATGTTGAGAGTGTAAGTAAGAGAATCTTTGCGCAATGTAGGTCGTCTAGTGCTCGTAGCAAACCAGAGCTTCGTCCGCGGCACATAGCATTGTTTGGTTATTTGGTGAACCCTGCTTATATTGCTCCTCCAGGAGATGAATTTCGTGACCTAGCACCACAACAGGCTAATGTTCCTCAACCACCTCCTATGGTTCAACTACAACCTGTGGTATAGCAAGCTCTGCATGCTGATCCTGTTGCAGCTTCGGAAGAACAGGTCGATCTTGAAGCAGCCTTTGGTGGGCAAGGGTTCTTTGACATGGAACAAATTGATCCAGCTGCTGAGGTTCGAGCCCCAGTAGCTGAGGCATCTGGTGTGAATATTTCTATGGTTGCCACGTCTGTGGCGGATTCTGAGAGAACCGATTCTGACTTTTCCACTGATGATATCGCTGAAGCACAACAGATTCTGGTCAGACAAGAAAGAATACATGGCAAGAGAAAGAAAGACTCGGATGACAGTGAATCTGACTATGAGGAGGAGTTAGACAAGTTGGTACGAAGATCGAAGAAGGTCAGAGCTGGTGAAAGTTCGGGAGCTGGTGAAAGCTCAAGGGTGGTTCGTTTCTCTCCACCCTCGTTATCTGGTATGACTATGGTTCCTGCTTCTATGACTGTAACAGTACCGATTACCTCCAGTGTTCCCATGGTGACAACGTCATCATCATTTTGTATTCCACCAACCACGTTTCAGTTTTCGGCTCCGGAGATAGTTTCCTTGCAACCTCCTACTGTTCCTCCATCGGAGGTTGTTGCAAGATTTGTTGAGTCAACGTTGATTGCTACTGTGGGGTTATTTGTCACAATACCACCCGCGGTTACTATTCAGCCTGCTTCTGACACTCCAGCCAGTTTGGGAATACCTCCACCTTATGCTCAAGACGTTTCTCACATGCGTTTTGATTTTGATGCTACCTTATCTGATTCTGAAAGGATAGCGGCTCTTGAACGGGTAGTTGCTGAACAGTCAAGAATCAATCTAATCCAGACTCAATTTATTCAACGACTTGTTGCGGAAAATCAGATCCAATCGTCGCTCCTTGTTGAGCACGGTAAACTTTTTGATGCTCTAAAACAGTTCTTAGCATCTCAGGGGGAGACGAGCTGCAAGGGTGACGAGTTGAGAACAAATAAGAGTCAAGATAGAGACGATGATCCCAATGCATCGAAAGGTGCAGGTGGTGAGTTGCCAAGAACTGAACAAACTCTTGGGACTTCCACATCTCAGGGGGAGTCAACTGGTACGGCAGGTGGATCAGGTGGTGAAAATGTCGTGGTTGTGGATGATGAGGAAATATTGGGTGATGATGATGTGGGTGATGATGATGTGTTAACTGTTGAGGAGATTGAAAATATAGGAGAACAGATTGTGATTGATAGTGAGATAGAAGAAGGTGAGATTGTGGATGACAGTGTAGAACATGATATTCCAGACGTTGACAAGGTGAATGTGAGTCAAGATATGGATGTGTCAGATGAGTCTGAGTGGGAAGAACAGCCGAGATGGAAAGAAGGCTACGCTCAGTGGCTTGTTAAGACAAAGAAGCCAGCGGTTCCAACAATGTTCAAAAAGAGTTACAATATCAAAGGGTGTGCTGAGTCGAAGAAAGGTATTATTTGTTGGCTGTATGATGAGCAGTTAAAGTTATTTGTGATTAAACGCTTTTATGGGATTCAGTATTTTAAGAGGACATTGAGATCTCTCAATACCTTTCGTGAGTGTGAGGTGAAGGATTTAGCTAGATTGAGATTGATTAACAGGAGTGATGACAATATGGCTAGAATAATTGGGAAGATTATGTGGAAAGAAAGTGTGAAAGAGAAGAAGTTTGAGTTGTTAAAGCCTCAGAAAGGGAAGCTAGTTGAAGATAAGGAAAGAGGAATGCGAGCTGATGGTAAACCTTGGATGGTGATGAAATATAAGCCGATTCGGTGTTTGAAAGAAGTGCCGATGAAGTTAATGCCCAAGGATGTTTTAAAGAGTCTCAAGTGGTGGTACGTTGATAGTCAAACAGCTGAAGCTGTTATGGAAGATGAAGACGAGCAGGAGATTCTGAGAGTGTATGATCCCATGCACTTGGTAAATTTGTCTCAAGCTGATTTGTAGGTACTAAACGATAAGAAGATATTCTATATTCCTGCGTGGAAAGATGAAGCCAAGAAGTAACAGAGGGTGGTCTCTGTCTGTGTAAGACAGGGAGTTCATGCTTGAAGACGGGTGACACGAGATTTTTGGGTTTACTAGACACGAGAATGATGATAGAGATATGAAGCTACTGCCAAGGGGGAGTCTGTTGGTGCATAATGTCAGTAGTTCAGTATCTCGTGTTTTGTATGTGTCTGTAATCGTGTTAGATTGTTTGTTTTGGTTTTGAATATTGTTTTACACAAGTTCGCCTGGGATGTAGGCGAACTTGGAGATAAGCGAAGTTATGACAACTTCGCCTAGTATGTTAGGCGAAGTTGTCGAGGTTATTTAAACCTCACTTCGGCTTATTTTGGTTAACAGTTCCGAACGTGTATTGGTGATTATTGAGATCACGTGTTGAAGTGTTGCAATACAATCGTGTTTATTAGTATTGTAACGTGTGTTTGTTTATCGGTTCAACGTATTATATATCTTACGCTCGTATCGTATTATGTGGGGATTCCGCACCCTCGTGTTACGAGATACTCCTGTGTAGATCCGGCTGGGAACCTACACTGCTGTTGAAGCATTCAAGATGGGAATTCAAAAGAACTCCCCGTTTTATGATGATCTAGTGATGACTCCGTGCAGGACCTTAGATGAAGCCAGAAGTAGGGCCTTAAGATATATCCTCTTGAAAGAAGACAAAAAGATCCAAGATCGTCTTGGGGGACAAACAACCGAAAAGAATAAAGGATCCTGGAATAGGAACAACAATGCTAAGCCTTATTCCAAGTTCAACAATCAGAACGTGCGAGCAGTAGAAGAAGGGGATGAAGATGAAGATTCTTGCATCTTCGACTATTGTTTCTCTGTAGATACTCGTGGCTTGATTTGTGCCATGAAAGATCTAGGAGAAAAGGCAAGGTGGCCCCGAAAGAATGAGAAGATCGTCGGCTTTAAAGACAAGTCTAAATGGTGCGCTTTCCATGAAGACTTTGGCCATGCGACAGCTGAATGCATTGGCTTAAGAAAATAAATCGGGTATCTCCTAAGCAAGGGTCACTTTAAAGAACTCTTGGGAAGGAAGAAATCCAAAACCCAGGATCCTGAAGATCTTCCACAGAAAGCAACACCACCGCCACCAGATGCACATGTGATCAACTTTGTCTCCAGAGACTACGAATTATTTCGAAGTTCTTGTACCTTAGAAGACAATTCCATAGAAGAATTCGAACTGGACGATGAAAAAAGACCGCTCATCCCCACTACTCGAATGACCGATCAGAGAGTCTTTTTCACTCAAGGATCCAGGATCCTCATCAGAAAAACTCAGATGTGTCAGGGGTCAACTTTATATCGGGGGGTTCGGACATATGTGGAGCTTCATTCTCTGTAGCAAAAAGATTAGCAAAAGAAGTCAAGATGAACAACGGAGACCACCAAATAGTCTCAACCACGTTAACAACAGATAGGAGAATCTTCTTTGAAGAAGAGGACAAGCTGAACATCCAAGATCCTCACCACGACGGTTTGATTGTTACATTATTTATCTCTAACCATTATGTACGCAGGATCCTAGTGGACGGGGACAGCTCGGTCAACATTATCCAACACGACGTCCTCAAAAAGATGAACATCCCCGACTCAGAAATTATTTCCAGAACATCGGTGCTAGTCGGTTTCAGTGATGAAAGCAAGAAGACATTGGGGGACATCAACCTTCCAATCTATATCGAAAGGTTAAATTCTTACCAAAAATTCTGTTTTATAGATAACCTTTCTTCTTGCAATGTTATTTTAGGTAGACCTTGCTCCATGGAATGAAGGCCGTAGCATCAACTTATCACTAATGCATCAAGTTACCAACCCCTTGGGGAGTAGTAAAGATAGTAGGTGATCAAGTAGGGGCTAAGAACTATAATTCTTCATCAATGAAGCAACAGCCAAACCAACTATAGCATAGCAACTACAGCAACATCCTAGGAACGTGCTGGAAGCTAGGGAGAAAGACCTTAAAGAAGTATCATTGGACCCAGAAGATCCAGAAATAAAGGTGTTTCTAGGATCCAATATCCCCAGTAAGATCGAGGAAGATATAGTATCCTTCTTAGGGCGAAGGAGATCTACCTTTGCCTTCAAACACTCAGATATGACAGGTATTTCGAAAGAGGTAATTACTCATAAGCTCGGCCTTGATTTATCTGTTAAACCCATCCATCAGAAGCGAAGAAAATTCGCTCCTGAGAGGAACAAGATCATACAAGAAGAAGTTAAAAAACTTCTTAAGGCCGGTATGATCAGAGAGATTCAGTATCCTCGATGGCTAGCTAATGTGGTCGTAGTTTCAAAAAAGAATGGAAAGTGGAGGGTATGTGTTGATTTTACAGATTTAAATAAAGCATGTCCCAAGGATCCTTTCCCATTACCACATATAGACGCCATGGTGGACGCAACGGCTGGACATGAAATGCTCACCTTTATGGATGCTTCCTCTGGATTTCAACAAATTCTGATGGAACCATCTGATCAAGAGGACATAGCGTTCATGACTCCCACCGGTATATATTGTTATACTGCTATGCCCTTCGGACTAAGAAATCCAGGAGCGACATATCAAAGGTTGGTCAATATGATGTTCAAAGACCAATTGGGCAAGACTACGGAAGTATACATAGATGATATGGTGGTAAAATCCAAGAAGGCAGAGGATCACCTCAAAGACCTCGAGGAAGCATTCAATATCCTTGATCAGTACAATATGAAACTAAATCCATCCAAATGCCACTTCGGTGTCAAGGCTGGAAAGTTTCTAGGGTATATGGTCACAAAAAGAGGAATTCAAGCAAGCCCGGAACAGATCGAAGCTATTGTCAACCTCAAATCTCCTGCAAATGCCAAAGACGTCCGAATATTAATGGGAAGAATAGCAGCCTTGAATAGATTCATCTCACCATCCTTCGAGAAGTGTAAAGACTTCTATGATATCCTGAGAAAGAACAAGAAATTCGAGTAGACTGAAAAACATGAAGCCACTCTCACAGCCCTAAAGGATTACCTATCCTCAGCCCCAACCCTAATGAAGCCTGTGGATGGAGAATCCTTGTATCTATATCTCGTCGTCTCAGGAAATGCAGTGAGTGCAGTCTTGGTATAGGATCATGAAGGTGAGCAACACCCAGTATACTATGTAAGTAAGAGCCTTTTAGATGCGCAGTCCAGGTATTCTCATTTAGAAAAATTAATCCTTGCACTTATTATGGCCTCTACTAAACTAAGGCATTATTTTGAAACTCACCATATTATTTTGAGAACTAACTATCCCGTAAAGAATGTTCTTAGAAAACCAAAGTTGTCAGGTAGAATGGCTAAGTGGGATGTAAAGCTGAGTGCATACGACATTCGATACGAGCCGAGGACAGCAATCAAGTCTCAAGCTCTAGCGGACTTTGTGGCTGATTTCACTAGTGATCTACAAAAAGAAGCTAACTTGGAAGTACAACAATTAGACGAGACGAAGGATCCTTGGATACTCTTCACAGATGGAGCATCCAACGTGAGAGGAACAGGACTAGGGAACCTACTGAAATCGCCACAGGGGGACATATTACCCCAGTCGATAGCTTGTGAGTTCCAGGCAACAAATAATGAAGCAGAGTACGAAGCTTTAATCGCAGGTTTACAATTAGCCAAAAACATGAGGATCAGGTATCTTCAAGTTTATGTAGATTATTTATTGATAACTAACCACTTTAACGGCTCCTATGCTGTTAAAGGTGAGAAACTAATAAAGTATTTAGATGTTGTGAAGGAGCTATCAAAATCCTTCGAAATGTTTAGTATTACACAGGTACCAAGAGAAGAAAATGCTGGGGCAGATGCCTTAGCAAACTTGGCCTCATCTTTGAAGATTCCTAAGGATTTGAAAATCCCAATAATCCACATTCTTACGCCAGCAATAGGAGAACAGGAAATTGGAGAGATTACAAAAGACAAAGAAATCGTGCTCTGGGATCCTATATCCTCAGACAATAAAGGATCATGGATCCACCCTATCAAAACCTATATTCAAACTGGAGAAATTCCAGCCACAGAAAATCCCAAAAACTTCAAGTTCAATGTATCCCAGTATATTTAATTAGATAATATGGTGTATAGAAAATCTCTTGCAGGTCCGTATCTAAGATGCATCGAGGATCCTGAGATACAAGAAGTACTTAAGGATTTTCACGAAGGAGATTGCGGCAATCACACTGGTGGAAGAGAGTTATTTTCCAGAATTCTCAGAACCGGGTATTTCTGGCCAACGATGAAAAGAGACGCAGTGGAATACTCTAAAAAGTGTGACGCTTGCCAGAGACACGCGAATATCCTTCATCAACCAGCGGAGCCTCTATATCCTATATCCTCCTCATAGCCTTTCATGAAATGGGGTATGGATATTGTGGGCAAGCTACCAAAAGCACCCGGTGAAAAGGTTTTTATGCTTGCTATGACTGACAACTTATCCAAATGGATTGAGGCAGAAGCATTTGTACAAGTCCGTGAAAGGGAAGTAATTTCTTTTATTAAACGAAATATTATAACTAGATTTGGTATTCCCGCTGAAATTGTTTGTGATAACGGTTCCCAGTTTATTGGGAAATGAACTACTAACTTTTGTGACAGTTGGGGCATCAAAATGATTACTTCGACTCCAGTTCACCCTCAAGCCAATGGCCAAGCGGAGTCTAGCAACAAGATTATTATCAATAATCTATAAAAGAAGCTAGGATCCAAGAAGGGGAAATGGGCTGAAGAACTTCCTTATGTTCTTTGGGCAGTTAGAACTACACCCAAAAATGCAACAGGCCAGACATCCTTCTCCTTGGTGTTTGGATCAGAAGCAGTAATCCCAACAGAAATGGTGGTTCCCACTGCCAGAACCAGCATCCGTAATCCAGAAGCTAACATTGAAGTTCTCCTTGAAGACTTGGATACTATAGAAGAACTCAGAGACCTAGCAAAAATCAGAATGGCAGCGTATCAACAAAGGGTAGCTGGGGCATATAACAAAAACATCAGAATCAGAATATTTCAAGAAGGAGATCTAGTGCTAAGGAAAGCCTTCCAAAACACCACCAATCCGGATGATGGAAAATTAGCACCCAAGTGGGAAGGACCTTATCATATTGAGTCTGAAGCAGGAAAAGGAGCATACCATTTGCTCACAATGGAAGGCAACATGTTACCAAGAGCTTGGAACGCCATTCACCTCAAGAAATATTTTTCTAATCAGGATTCGCTATCCTGAGAGGATATAACATCCAGAAATAGGATCAAGGATCCTTAAAGTGGTAACATCTTTCTGATCTATTATGCTATTTAATTTATTATTACTAATTTAAGGATAATATATTCTTAACATTTTGTTTTTTCCAAGCTTTGAGTAACCATGCAGGATTGTAACGAGTCACTTGATGTTCAAGAGGTTGGCCACCTCTCCGTTGCAATTAAGGTACTTTACTATTTCCCTTGGCCTTGCCCACGTTTGAATATGATCCCCGACGGTTATATTCCCTAAGGTTTAAAGGTTTTCACCTTTCTCACGATCGCCAGTTGCGCACGTTATCCAATGTATAGTTCGGGGCAGCGGGACCAGTACACTTTTAGTGGCTGACAATTTCGTTGTCTCCGGCTATATGGAGGATCCTACGATTTACGGTAGACGTACCATATCTAAGGTTTAAGGGGTTTTCACCTCTTCTCAAGGGCCTTGTTGCCAGTTTAATCCTAAGGTTTAAGGGGTTTTCACCTCTTCTCAAGGGCCATGTCGCCAGTTTAACACCAGTTTACACGGGCTTGTCCCCAGATTACACGGGCTTGTCCCCAATTGCACGGGCTTGTCCCCAGTTTGTTGGGCTTGTCCCCAGTTTGTTGGGCTTGTCCCCAGTTTATTTTTGGGCTAGTCCCCGGTTTAACGGGTTTAACCCCAATTATTAACGTAAACTATTTGCAGCGAATTTTCTAAGCTTTTACTAAAGTTCGAGAGATTGAGGATCCAGGATCCTAAAGTTATTCCACGATGAAGCATAAATGTTCAATATTTCGGGTAACTTAGGTCTATCTAGACCTTCTGGTATGATCTTTCTTGCTTAATCAAAGTTTAATGTTGACATATCTTTGGATGATCCGATTAGGAAGACTAGTTTTCTAAAATTGACTTATTTGATTACTAAAATTTTCAACTGGTTTTTAGATACTTTATCCTAAAGATTACCTTATATAAGTTTTGTTAACTAATTAAGGATCTTCTGTCCTAAAAGATTTTTAAATATATTTTACTCTTGAAATTCTAGTGTTTAAAGATTGTTTAACAGAGCTTAAGTTTACATGCAACTAAATTTTGAAATAAACAAGAAGCGTATAGTCAAAAGATTTATATTAATTAAAAGTTAATAAGCCTTAAAGACTTATCCAAAATCCTTCACCCGGATTTCACCATACAAAAAGATGGACCATCCACCCGGGTTAAGAGATAGTTACTAACGGTTCATGAAGTGCAGGAAAATTAAAAACAGGGGCAACAAAGGCTTCATCCCCACAAACAGAGGATCCCTCCACCTTTGTCACCCCCGCGCATTGTCTTAAAGATCATAGATCCTATACCCTAATTATCTAATGTTTAATACAGACCATGGAAATAGTTCATAAAACATCAACATTAAATAAAAAGTGGGCTCGGGCCTTGTCTACGATATCTTTCATCGCCCACTTACGCTGCACCTTCAACCGCAGCATCATCCTCTCCCTTGCTAGCTTCACCTGCATCCTTCGCACCACTGATTCCTGCCTCGGTATTCTCAATCATCTCCTCATCATCCTCACCACCGATATCGACAAGGGCAGTTTTCCATTTCTCCACGTCCCAGGTCGACTTGTCAAAATCAAGATCAACAGCTTCCTTCGCCAACTTGATCCGTGCCTGGAATACCGATTTGGCAGCCCAAACTTTAGCTTCTTCAGTCGCCTGCTCCACTGCCTCTTGACGCTGGGCCTCTGCCAAGGATAACTGATCCTCTAGCTTCTTCTTCTCCTGAGAGAGTTGGGTCATCTCTTTGTCCTTAGCAACTGCAGCCTTCCCCAACCCGGCCATCTTCTCGCTCATCTGCAGAATGGTCTTCTCATAATGGTCCTTCATAGCGACCGCAGCCTACCAATAAATCCTTTGTCAAACTCATAGAAATATTTGATCCTAAATCCGTAAAGAAGAAAATGCAGTAAAACTTACAGAGCAGACAATGTCACAATGAGTCTCGGGTTCAGAGGTCTTTTTCCTCTTGGAGGCAGCAGATTTGGCCCTAGTAGTGGCGGTTTTGGGTTCGGAGCTCGCAACGGCTTTCAGAACCTCCTTCTTGACAACAGGAGGGGTAACCATGCAGTCAATGTCGTCCAGGGAGAATTTGAGAGCAGACTTGCCGGATTTCTTGGTGCCTATAAAGAAGGAGTCAGCAGATAAGTATCCTATTTTATTTTATTCATTCTAAAAATATGATTACTTACCTGACATGTTTGAGCTTGAGGAGATGTCGCAAAAACCTTCAACAAAGCGAGCTTGAAATGTTCTAACTTGGGAGTCCAGTGCTATGAATCGTTTTGCTTTTTCTTCTGTTCCAGGTAGCTTGCTTAAAGAAGCGAAGTTCTCAACTGCAGATAACATAAAGAAAATCAGATTTAAAGAATAAAGGATCCTGCTATTCCTTAAGGATCCAGGATCCTACCCTTCGTGACCCATGTAGAAGGAAGCTCAGTTCCCCCTGGTATGGAGTCGCGTTTAACAAAGAAAAACTGATTCCTCCACACGGAATCATTAAGCGTGGCTTTCAAGATTGGGTGAGGTTGTCGGGGTTTAGAATTGAAGATGAAAAGGGCAGAGCCAAAGGTAGTAAGGGTGTACGGGTAAGACAATTTCGGGATGCCAAAAAACAACTTCTCGTCCTTAATGATCCTCTCGATGGTGCTTAAAACCCTCCAATCATCGGCATGGCCTGAATATAAAAGATGTCGGTTGAATCGAAAAAGCTCTGGGTAAAAGGCGGAAAAGGATATTTGTAGCCAATGTGGAAAGGAGTTGCGGGAAAACAAGCCCATATTTTGGAGAAGGTATCGCATCTAACGCTAGATTCGTAAGGACGAAACACTGCTCCTGGGAGGAAATAGTGTATGGAAGTTGTCAACTTCGGGATCTGTGAGCTTACAAATTTCGGAAGACGGATTAGAAAGTAGGCCTTGTGGTTCCATTTTGGCCAGTTCGGAATTATCGGATAATTGGTCGGAAGATTTAGAAGGGGCCGGAGAAGAAGAAGATGCGGCAGACATGATTAAAGAAAGACAAAAGACAAGGGTTGAGAAGAATACCTGAATCGCCGATTGAGGATGTTTATAATTGAAGATATAGGGCGGCATATATAGACGGTTATAATTAACCTCAGGGGCTGAATGGTAAAATTTCTGGCAAAACCGTCTAATCGTGTGCAGTTTTTGCAGGGATTGAAAATTCAAAATGACTGCTGTATTCCACTGTCACCCGCCATTTTGGGGGCAATTGTTAGGTCACGGATTTTTACTGAGGATCTTATATCCTTGACTGTCTTATGGATATTATATCCTGAAAATATATGACAATATATAAAGGATTAACGATCCTTGGTATTTTATGTTTACTAATAATTGCATTTAAGTATGGTGATGTGTTAGACAGGTACATCAATTTCAAGACATATTAGCATCAATTATCCTTGTGGAACTTCTTGTAGCAAGAATATGGATAAAGGATCCTAACTAAGTATGGCTGGTTATGGACGAACAATCTAGAAGATTGAAGTTCAAATAATATCAACGGCCGTATGACTTGTTCTTCCGATTATTGCGCTGCTGAACGACTATACGCACGTGGTCAAGGTCATGGAGCGGCTAAGTGGAAGACTCCCGCATAGTTAGGACTTTTAGTTATTTATTTTTTATTATTATTTAAACGAGTTATAATCGAGCTAAGAAAGACACTTGTATTCACACACACACTAGAGCAGATACTGTTATTCTCTCTACTCACTAGCTACTATTGTAATCTCGATCGTATACTCACCACCAATTGTAACCTCTTTTTCGATATTAATAAACTTTGACGGTGATAGTTTTCACCGTCCGGGGGTTTTTTGTGCCGGAGATCAAGATAACCATACACTTGACGACCAAAGGTTATCCCGTTGATCATTGACTAAGATACTTTGACCAAAGGTTATATCATTAATCCTTGACCGGAGTCATTTTACCAACGATTGCCTCGATAAGTTTTGACCAAGAGTGAGACTATCTTGGTTAAGGGTTTTTTTCCCTCGTTACTAAATCATTGTGTTCATCCATATTATGATTACACGCTCACCATTGTCGCGTTAGCACCTTACCTCACATTTGTAAATTTGGATACTTGATCCTTAGCAGATTTTTGTCCAAAACACTAATGTTATTGCGGAATATAACACCAAGTGATTCAAGACAACAAAGGTAAAACGTAGAGTACACGAGATCTAGCTTCAAAACATACGTATATTAAACGCCCGATGCTTAAGCACTTACAATAGTCGTTCAAAAATATCAAAGTGAACGGCCAACCTTAACCCTATACACATAATCTCTATATATATGGAAACAACCAACCTAGCCCAACACTAAGCCCAAGCCCACCGAGATCACAATGTGATCTCAGCTTACATACATAAACACACATATACGACATATAATAATTAACCAACTACAAACCACAAATATAGACCCAACAAATGAAGATTCTCTTATCGGTTGTCAAGGTAGTGGAGATGACTGATCGCTCCCCATTCTCCAACTTTGTTTCTTTAGCGTGCCTCTTGGCTGCGGAGATGGAAGTTTCATATATATTCGAGCCACCGGAAATGAAGTTGATGACTTGTGCGTCTGGTGGGGGCGGAGTTGCTTTCTGCGGGACATCTTCAAGATCCTGGATCTTTGACTTTTTCCTTCCCAAGATCTCTTTGAAAGGACCTATGCTCAGGAGATATCCAATTTCTCTCCTTAAACCAATGCAGTCATCCGTCATGTGGCCAAAATCCTCATGGAATGCACACCATTTGGATTTGTCTTTGAAGGTCGTTGACTTCTTGTTATTTCGAGGCCACCTTGCTTTCTCTTCTAGATCCTTCTTGGCACAAATCAAGCCATGAATATCAACTATTAAAGCAATACTCGGAAATATTTGGGTAGTCCT
Organism: Bidens hawaiensis; assembly: GCF_021521415.1. Classification (NCBI taxonomy): domain Eukaryota; kingdom Viridiplantae; phylum Streptophyta; class Magnoliopsida; order Asterales; family Asteraceae; genus Bidens; species Bidens hawaiensis. The sequence continues at coordinate 3,374,518 of NW_027491014.1, forward strand.
CATCATCATTTCCTTCTTCAACTGCCCGGACATTCTGGTTGTTGAACTTGGAGTATGGCTTCGAGTTGTTGTTCCTGAATGAGGATCCTGGTTTCTGGTTAGGTGATTCTTGTTTTGTCGGAACCCCTAAACGTTCTTGGATTTTCTTGTCATCCTCTAGCCTTATAAATCTGAGTGCCCTGTTTCTGACTTCATCTGAACTCTTGCATGCAGTCATCACAATATCGTCATAAAATGGGAGCCCCTTTGAAGTCCCATCTTGAATGCTTCAACAGCCGTAGCCATATCAAGATTAGGGATTTCTAGAACCTCCCTACCAAACCTCGTGACAAAATACCTAAGGGATTCATCATAAGGTTGAACAACTCTATATAAATCACTAGTTAACTTTTCAAATTTCCTACTACAAGAAAACTGGTTGTTGAACAAGTTAACTAAATGTGAAAAAGAAGTAACAGAGTAGGAAGGAAGACTTAACAGCCATTAAGTGCAGATCCTATTAGTGTGGATCCGAAACCCTTGCATAGACAAGCTTCCTTGAGTCTTTCAGGAATTGGATTGATCTCCATCCTTTCCATATACTAAGCCACGTTCTCTTCTGGATCAGTGGTCCCATCATAGACCTTCATGTTGGGGGTTTGAAAGCATTTTGGGATCTCTACATCACATACCGGTGGAGCAAATCTGGACAACTTATCAATCCCTTCTGGTATTTCAGGAATGGGATGGACCACTCCTGGCATGCTGGATATCATATCCTTAAGCTTCTGAAGTTCCTTAGCCATAGCCTGATTGATACCTGCATCCTGCATTGAACCAAGATTAATGTCTAAGGATATGTGATTATATGTTTTACCTCTCAGTTGGTTGAATGTTGGCATCCCAGAAGAAAGCCTAGATACAAAGCATCTGCCACGGGAGTTGGTCCGCCAGAGGCAATGGTCTGCATGTGGATGATGTCTCATTCATGGACCTCTGAAGACCTTTGATGCTGAATTCCTGAGGATCCTTGACTCTGCCAGAAGGATCATTGAGGTTGGGAGTTGAAGGATCCTTGGTGATACAACCCAGAGGATCCTGGTTGATGGAACAAGGATCCTTGAGTTGGTTGTCCTATGGATCCTGGTTGAAGGATGGATGATCCTTGCTGAAGATACGAGGATCTTTGAGGCTGCTGACCCATAGACCCTGGCTAAAGGATAGATGATCCTTGCTGAAGATACGAGGATCCTTGCTGAAGGAACGAGGATCCATGAGCTTGTTGAGCCGCATATCCTAGAGTGGTGAAATCCAGCATCCTAGGCATCAAAGGAGTCTGATCCTCCAGTGTCCTCTTGTTCTTCTTGAGATCTTCTATCTCGCGAAGGATCTTCTGATTAGTCTTGTTTTGTTGTTCCATATATGCTTTAACCTGTGAAAATATAGCAGAAACATCATTGTTAGAGTTAACCATCGAATTGGCAGCAGCGGTTTTTGAGCTCTGGAACACTGGAAGTTATGTCTTATTTCCATCCGCGGTGGTCCTTGTAGCTGCTGCTAGCGGAGGAGGCATCGGCGGTAAGGTTCTTGGTGGGTGAGAAACTGATGAAGGCATAGTGGATAGAGCAGAAGATTGTTGATAAGCCATTGACGAAGTGTAGGTAAATAGGTTGAAAATTGATAAGGAAAAATATGGATTATAGCACCAATGGCCCCACGGTGGGCGCCAAATTGTTTTGGTCAAAAATCGTTTGAGGATCAAGTAACCAAATCTGTTAGGTGAGGTCTATTGCTCTGATGATAATATCGATTACGTAAAGATTGTAAACACAAACACGAGGATTGTTATGAGGAAAGCCCATGATCTTGGTCGGATCGCCGACACAAAAACCCCAGGTGATGACAAATCATCTATCACCACTTTATTAATATAAAAATCGGGTTACAAGGGTGGAGTTTATGATCAAAGATTACAAAGTAGCTAAGTGTGTGTATGAACTGCTTAGAGAGTTCTTGAGAGAGTGTTTATGAATGTGTGCCGCCAATGAGTGTGTTCGTGACCTAGTTTAATCATAAACTCGGTATATAACAAAAATAACAACTAACAACTTTCTCCTACTAATCCGCCATCTTCACATTATCTTTATCCACGCTATTGACCACGTGCTGAACAGATCTAGTAGCGAAATAGGTGGTAGACTAGGTCTTGGAGCCGTTACACTTATTAAATATCAACCTGCACAAGAGAAACAATCATTAAGAACATCAATTACTGAGGATCCTTGATTCTGACACAACTCTGGAATTCTCTAGAAGGATAACTGATCCACACTCGTCTCCAAGAATAACATATCTTCAGTACTTAATTATTTGTGGCCTAAAACTTAAAGTAGAAGTTTTTCTAGTGAAAATAAAAAAAACTGATGTTAAAATGTCAGGGTGACAAGAAATTGGTCACTCGGTATTAATAGTCTTTTTTTTTTCATAAACTATAACGAATTTTTAAGTGTCACGTTTATCAAGTTTATGCACTATATATATTTCTTATGAATTTGTATATTTGTTAAAAAAATCAATGAGATGATATTTTCTTTGGACTGAAATTGAAAGCCATTCATCTCACTCTCAAAGTTTGATAAGTAGTTGCATATGTGTCAACTTGGTCGACTTGTGACGGTAGTTTTTTTCTATTATTTGCGTAGGATGGTATTGGCAATGGAATATATAGATGGAATCTCAACCCTAAACTTGAAAGATGAAATTATAAAAGGAGGAACAAATCCAGATGGTGGCAGCAGCAACAAAGCAGTAAGCTCCACTAGTTCCACTTACTCAAGAGCATGAAGCTTTTATTTTCATAACCTTTCAAACTATATTTAAATTTCTCTTATAATTTCACAAATTCTATACTAGATTTTAAATTGACTCTTGCATATGGTCAAATGGTATTCAAGAGTGGTGCCTCCACCCAGGTAATATTCTCATATGTAAACGTTTAGATGTATTTAATGTTTGAATAAATATATTTATATATTTATTTATGGCCCTTATGATTATTTATATTATTATAATTGATTAAATAATATCATAAGCCTTATTAGATAATAGGTAAAAGCTTGATGGACGCTTTTACCCTTAAGACTAATTAAAAGGTTTCCCCTTGGGTGTATATATATAGAGAGATAATTAGAGAGTCTAAGGTTGGTTAATTGGCTAATCATAACACCTCAGAGTCACCCCACAACTCTCTCTCTCAAATCGTGTTCATCAAGAACACATAACTCCATCCTAACCGATACACCCTAAAGGGGAACCGAATCAGATTAAGAAGATGTCGATCTCCAACATCACTGGATTATCAGGTATTACATCCTTACTCGTTTCCGTTATATCATCAAATAGAAGAAACTGATCAACATGTGGTATCAGAGCATGATGTTGATTAATCAGTTTCTTCGATGTCCATAAAACTGGAATTAAAATCGGAAACGAATTTTTGTTTAAAACCCTTATGTTTACGGTTTTGATCATCATCATATAATTGATTGGATTTGATGTTCGTATTACTTCCAACGAATTGTCAGGTCTGATTAAAACCTGTTTATTATCAAAACCTGATTATTTTCGAAATCTGTTTTACAAAACGTTAAGATTTCGATTCCAGTGTTATTAATCTGATAAAATAATCGAATTATCAGTTTCATTATTTTTTTTGAAACTGTTCTTATTTTCGAAGATGTTCTTGATGAACATCATAATTTTCGAAAAACTAACACTAATTTGGATTAACTTGGGAAACTGAAATCTGTTAAAGAGATAATGTTATCTCTAAATTTAATTTAAAATCTTTTAAATAAAATAAAAGATATTATTTTGAAATCTTATTAAATTTTGAGATAATCTAAAATTTTAACAGAATCTCCCAAATCCCTTAAAATTAGGAAATAGGTTATCAGGTTGATTAAAATTAATTTTTCGAATTCTGCTAATGTTGCGAATCAAGGCATCCATTCGCAACAAATGGACTCCAATCGCAACAAACAAGATGTTGCGAAATCGCATGATGTTGCGAGTACTCTTAATCGCAACAACTATGTTGCGAGTGCTTTAAATCTTGCGAGTAACATGTTGCGATTATCTACTAATTATGTTGCGAATCAGAACCTGGCATCACAAAATGTTGCGAAAGGGACACATGTTGCGAAAGGTCACTAATGTTGCGAGTGCTTAAGATGTTGCGAGTATTACCTATGGATGTTGCGATCAGCCTTGAGATGTTGCGAGTATTACCTTATGTTGCGAGTACTCTTAATCGCAACAATTATGTTGCGAGTACTTCAAATCGCAACAATGCTGATTACATCGCAACAACATCATTCGCAACATCTCTTATAAAGCATCAATCGCAACATTACTTATGACCTCACTATCCGCAACATCTAAAATCCCCTAACCAAATTCGCAACATTATTTCAAAGTAATCGCAACTTCTCTTATATCCTAGATGTTGCGAGATGATCAGAAACCCTTATGATAACCTAACTGATTAAGGGGCCCTGCTCGCAACTTCTCTTATATCAAATGCACCCGAACCCAAGCAGGGGGCGCTGCCCCCCGCACCCCCCGTTAAATTACTTAACTTAAATAACACTTCTAGTTCACTTCTGCCCAACGGTGATGTGTAACCTAATATTGTTATTTAAGTCTAATTAAGTATGTCACTTAAAAGTGTATGTCCTAACATTATCAGACATTCGCGTGACTTTAGTTTTGCCTTAAATACAAAAAAGTTTTCACTTCTGCCCAACGGTGATGTGTTATACTTAGTGCATTGCGAACCTACTTAGTGCCTAAAATCTTAATTGTCTCACTTCTGCCCAACGGTGATGTGTTACAATTAATTTTGCACAAAACTTTAATTTTCATAATTGCTTGAATATATTCACTTCTACCCAACGGTGATGTGTTTTTATTTAAGTAGAACTTAATTTAAGTCTGTTATTTTGGTGTTTTATAATAGACTATATCACAGCTTCCTTATATAATGGTCCTTACTTGTTTGCCTGCTTTAGATTAAGTGCCCTTAGATCACTCTAAATTCTTCCTTAAGTTTCCAACTAGATGCCTTATTTAGATTAGTATCTTATTTTCTCATCTTATTTCCATCAGCTCCCAACTGTGGGATTGAAACCTTGACTGGCGCTAACTTTACTGCTTGGAAAGACTCCCTTACGCTGACACTTGGTATGCTGGACTATGATCACGCGCTCAGACATGAAGCTCCTCCTGCTCTTACTGATAAGAGCACAGCTGAACAAAAACTTGCTCATGAAAGGTGGGAGAAGTGTAATAGGATGTCACTTATGCTGATCAAGAACTCTATTACTGCTACCATCAGAGGAGCCATTCCTGATTCAACTATCGCCAAGACTTATCTGGCTTCTGTGGAGGAACAATTCAAGGGAACGTCTAAGGCACATGCTTGCACTCTTATGCTTAAGTTGGTGACTACAAAGTATGATGGAAGGAGCGGTATTCGTGAGCACATCATGATGATGCAAGACACGTCGAACAAGCTTAAAGACTTGGACATGTCAATCAGTGAGGGTTTCTTAGTCCAATTCATTATGACTTCTCTTCCTGCTTCTTATGAGACTTTTAAAGTCAATTACAACACACAAAAAGAAAAATGGTCAATGAGTGAGTTGATCGTTATGTGTGTCCAAGAAGAGGAACGTCAGAAAGTGGACAAACCTGAGATGGCTTACCTTATGACTACCGATAATTCCAAGAAGCGGAAAGGAAGTTTCAAAAAGAAAGCTGCTTCTAAGTTCCAGAAAAACAATCCAAGTACAAGCACTGCCTCCAGCTCTAAGAATCCTTCAGGGAAGTTTTTCTGCAAGTTCTGTCGTCTGACAGATCATAAGCAGAAGGACTGCCCAAAATTTAAGGAATGGCTGGCTAAGAAAGGTAATGATCTCTTTATGATACTTGAGTCCTTTAATTTAGAAGTTCCATCTAATACTTGGTGGGTTGATAACGGTTCAACTGTTCATGTATCCAATTCTTTACAGGGATTCCTTACAATCCAGAAGCTGGAGGGAAACCGAAGAACACTAAAGATGCCTAATGGAAAGCCTCTAGTAGTCAAGGCTGTGGGAACTTTTGAATTACGCATGAGAACTGGGTTTTGTATTAAACTTTATGATACCTTATATATTCCTGAAATTACCAGGAATCTTGTATCAGGAATAAAGTTAGACAATGACGGTTATGTAATTTCTCATGGTCATGGCAAACTTACTATTAGCTTTGAATCTAAAGTTGTTGGTTTTGGCTATCTGGATGGTCTCTATAAATTAGAATTGGATGATGATTTTACCAAGTCTTTGTTATCATATAATCTTAATGAATCACTAACAAAGAATAAACGAAAACGAGACTTAGAAACCTCATCTAAGTTGTGGCATGAACGTTTAGGCTACATTTCACGAGAACGATTATCTCGACTCGTGAAGGATGAAGTCTTACCATCTCTCGATTTCACTGATTTTGGAACTTGTGTCAAATGCCTTAAAGGTAAAATGACATCAGCGAATAAGAAAGGTGCTACAAGGAGTTCTAATTTATTAGAAATTATTCACACTGATATCAGTGGTCCTTACACTATCGCTGGAATAACTGGACATAATTCATTTATCACTTTCATTGATGATTATTCACACTACATGTACTTGTATCTCATTAAGGAAAAATCTGAATCATTAACAACTTTTAAAGACTATAAAACTGAAGTTGAAAAACAATTAGGTCTTCAAATTAAAGTTGTTCGATCAGATAGAGGAGGTGAGTATTATGGTAGACATACTGACATTGGACAAGCTCCTGGCCCATTTTATGAATTTTGTAAAAGCCAGGGGATTGTGAACCAATATACCATGCCCGGTACTCCTCAGCAGAACGGTGTTGCTGAGAGAAGAAATAGAACCCTAATGAACATGGTTCGCAGTATGTTGGCCAACTCTAATTTACCTCAATTTCTCTGGACTGAGGCCTTAAAGACAGCTGTTCATATACTAAATAGGGTTCCTTCCAAATCTGTCCCTAAAACTCCTTATGAACTTTGGACAGGGAGGAAACCGAATCTAAGATATATGAAAGTATGGGGCTGTCTTGCTGAAGCAAAGCTTTATAATCCTTTTCTAAAGAAACTTGACCCGAAAACGATCAGCTGTTTCTTTATTGGCTATCCTGATCACTCAAAGGGTTATCGCTTCTATTGTCCTTCTCACATTACTAGAATTGTAGAAACCAGGCGTGCCGCATTCCTTGAGGATTTTAAGGTCAGTGGGAGCAGTGAAAATCCTAATGCTGATTTGCAAGAAGCACAAGACGCGGGGGAGAGGGATTCCTCGCTCACATTAACTCCGATTACTCCTCTTGTACTCAATGCTGCACCGCATGTCACTGCACCAAATTCTACAGAACTTATCATACCAGAAAATGAAGTCACATTAAACGATCAATATCAACACAATGCTGAACCCGATAATCAACCCAGAAGGTCATCTAGGCCCAAAAAGCCTACTAATTTTGGTGATTATGTAACCTTTCTGGCTGAAGCTGAAGAAATGGATGATGGAAAGCTTAATGATCCTACCTCTTATCATGAAGCCATTAACAGTGATCAATCTTCTAATTGGAATAAAGCTATGACTGACGAGCTTGAATCCATGAAGCAAAATGACGTTTGGGATTTGGTTGAATTACCCAGCGGTGTCAAACCCGTAGGATGTAAATGGGTCTTCAAAACAAAACTGGATCCGAATGGAAACGTTGAACGCTATAAGGCGAGATTGGTTGCAAAAGGCTATACTCAGAAAGAGGGAATCGATTATCAAGAGACCTTTTCTCCAGTTTCTCGAAAAGATTCTTTAAGGATTGTCATGGCTCTAGTAGCTCATTATGATTTGGAGCTACATCAGATGGATGTCAAAACTGCTTTCCTTAATGGTGACTTGGATGAGGACGTGTTCATGACACAGCCTGAAGGTTTCAAACCCAAAGGGCAAGAACACTTAGTCTGCAAGTTAAAGAAATCTATATACGGGCTAAGGCAAGCATCGCGTCAATGGTATCTAAAGTTTGATGAAGTCATGAAGAAACAGGGTTTCGAAAAGAATCAAGTGGATCAATGCACCTACCTCAAGATGAGTAGGAGCAATTTTACTATTCTTGTCCTTTACGTAGATGACATTCTACTGGCAAGTAATAGCTTAGACATGTTGTGTGAGTCGAAGCGCTTACTTTCGCGAAATTTTGACATGAAGGATCTCGGAGAGGCTTCTTACGTTATTGGCATCGAAATACACCGAGATAGACACAATGGGATCTTAGGTCTATCCCAAAGGGCCTACATTGAGCGTGTCCTAACCCGTTACAACATGAAAGATTGCAACCCCTCTGCAGCTCCAGTAGTTAAAGGAGATGTTTTTGGCTCATTCCAAAGTCCGAAAACAGAGGCTGAAAAGGCGCAAATGAGAATGATACCTTATGCATCAGTAGTTGGAAGCCTTATGTATGCTCAGGTCTGTACTCGTCCAGATATCGCCTACATCACTGGAATGCTTGGGCGTTATCAGACTAATCCTGGTCTGGCTCATTGGAAAGCAGCTAAGAAGGTCTTAAGATATCTGCAAGGGACGAAAGACTATAATTTGACTTATAGAAGAAGTGATCATTTGGAAGTGGTGGGTTATTCTGACTCTGACTTTGCTAAATGCAAAGATGATAAGAAATCCACTTCAGGGTATATCTTTATGTTAGCAGGCGGACCTATTTCATGGAAGAGTCATAAACAACAGTTGACTGCAACTTCTACCATGATGGCAGAATACATAGCTGTTTACAACGCTACCTGTCAGGGAATGTTGCTTAGGAATCTTGTCACTGGACTCAAAATTGTCAATTCCATTTCTAGACCATTGAAGCTTTACTGTGATAACTCAGCTGCCGTTAGTTTCTCGAACAGTAACAGTTCGACTGGCGCTGGACTATTTCTTGATACAAAGTTTTTGTTCGTACGTGAACGAATTGAGGAAAATAATCTTTGTATTGAGTATATAAGTACTAAAGATATGCTTGCGGATCCGATGACAAAAGGTCTCCCATCTAAAGTATTCGAAGAATTTGTTTCGAGAATGGGCTTATTTAAAGATCTTATTTAATGGCATATTGTACTTACTTACGTTTATTAATAAAAGTTTCCTCACTTACTTGATTTACTTGTCTCTTAATATGTTCACGCTAGCCTAATGACATATAGACACTAATATGTAAGTCAAAATTAAGGGAATGATTTGATCCTAATGTTAAGTTTTAAATTTGGATTGTAGTATGATTAATGGGGGTCTTGTTTCGATTACTGATTCAATGACTGTATTTCTCTGCTACATTTGGGTTTAGAACTAAAATGAGTATTAATTCCTGCGCAGGCTTACCTAATGCTCATAATAAATAATCACTCGGCCAAGTGGGAGAATGTTAGAATAAATATATTTATATATTTATTTATGGCCCTTATGATTATTTATATTATTATAATTGATCAAATAATATCATAAGCCTTATTAGATAATAGGTAAAAGCTTGATGGACGCTTTTACCCTTAAGACTAATTAAAAGGTTTCCCCTTGGGTGTATATATATAGAGAGATAATTAGAGAGTCTAAGGTTGGTTAATTGGCTAATCATAACACCTCAGAGTCACCCCACAACTCTCTCTCTCAAATCGTGTTCATCAAGAACACATAACTCCATCCTAACCGATACACCCTAAATGGGAACCGAATCAGATTAAGAAGATGTCGATCTCCAACATCACTGGATTATCAGGTATTACATCCTTACTCGTTTCCATTATATCATCAAATAGAAGAAACTGATCAACATTTAAATAATACGTGTTGTGTATATATTACTTCTACGTGTACTATAAATTTGAATTATTTATTGTTGAATGGTTTGCTTTACTTACCAATTTAGTGAGTCATTAGAAAAGCGTAAAATTGATTAAAAAAAATACATCAATATTGCGTTAAAATTTACAAATTGATATTAACTGAATTTACGTGTTAATATTTTAATTTTTAAAATTTTGTTATTTTTTTCACTCGTGTGTAATACGGGTATCTAACCTACTAATAAGAATAAAACAAACTATATTTCATAATTTCACCTATTTATCACCACATGCCATCATTAACATTTGAAATCAAGTTTTTTTAATCTCATAATTTGGTAACTAAATACGTTAATCACTCACTCTTAATGCATTTCGAAAACAACCCATTGCCTCTAATGTTATAATTTGTACATCTCTCAATCCTATAACCTCTCTTTTATTAAAATCGTCATTATAATTATAACTTGAGTGTCGGAGGGCTATCCACACGAAACATAACACCATTTCCATCATAGCCCGAAGAAGCATGGTGCTTGGACACTTGTACATTATGCAATGAACCCTGTACACAAGAACCCAATTGGGACGGCCTGTACATTAACGGGTTCATCCACATTTGTTGCTTTGGAAACATGGGCCTCGACCACTGCGACGGGTCACAATACGGGTTACCAAAATACGAGTGGGCCCCATATCCACTTTGCTCATCTTGAATCACAGGTTAACGGCACCGCCTCATTTAAGTTTATACCCGAGTTAAATTTCATAGCATTTCCCGAGGTTGTTTCGTTTTTCACGGCTTTGTGTGAATCTACCGTTTTACCATTGAAATTTTCCAGTTTCTTGATGAGTTGGCATATGTAAATATGCGAAGAGCACCTCTTTTGCGAATCGTTTCCAGCTTTAACCATCTTGACAATCCTGCAAGAACTATTAGTAAATACATAAAAATTCAACCTTTTTCACATAAAAAGGTTATAATGATCTAGCCTTTTTCACATAAAAAGATTTAACCTTTTTTCACATATAAACAAACTATAATGATTTAATCATTTCCACATAATAACATTATAAAGATTTAACCTTTTTCACATAAAAAAGAGAATAAAGATTTAACATTTTTCACATAAAAACATATTATAAAGATTTAATCTTTTTCACATAAAAATATTATAAAGAATTAACCTTTTTTCGCATAAAAAGAGAATAAAGATTAACCTTCTTCACATCTAAGATGTTTCTTGATTCATTCAGATCATGAAACTTGTTGTTTAATTTAATTTCATGGGTGTTTGTGATATCATTTTCAGCCAATGCAAGCAAACCAGCAATAGCTTCTTCTTCATTTTTCATCATCAAGTGTTCATCCTGCAAAGTAAATGAAATAATTAGTGAATTGACACTTTTACCCTCCCAAGAAATCAAAATTACTAACCTGGTTGAATTTGACCTTCTTGTTACCATCAGCAGATGCCATTAGATTTGGGGTTGACTGGTCAATGTGTCGCTTGTTCATCCCTGCACAAGGAACTAATAACAATCTTGTTTTAATTCATAAAAAGTTAATTAAAAATCTGTTATTTTACATCAAGAATTGACATCTGAAGAGTTAAATACGGTGTTATTCCCTTAGTCCAATAGTTACATTTTCATATACTCCACTAACCTCATCTATATTCTCTGTTAACTTTTTATTAAATGACCTAAATATTATTGGATTATTGTGTTACTTGTCAAAATAATAAAATCTTTGGAACCCATTGAAAAAAAAACACTAATACCATTGGTATAACCTATTAAGTAAAATGTACAAAATTTTAATTTTTTTTTATTTCATATGTATATCTTTGGTTTTTTTTGCTTTATTTGATTTTCAGTTAACTTTACTTTTTAGTAGGCTCCAAAGATTTTGTTATTTTGACTAACTCTAATATTCCGAGGGGTATTTTGGTCTTTTAATAGGAAATTTGGATGAAGTTAGTGAGTTGGACTTTAGTTGAAAATGAAACCGTTACACTTAAAAAGTCAAATCCAAACTAATGGATTATAAGAGTTATTTCTGTTAAACCATAGTGATTAAAACCGTACCTAATTTGAATATGAATGAAAGATAAGCTTAACAGCAATATTGACAAAGCGTTATGATGAATTAAACACACCTGATCGTAATTTTTTTGGAACTGATATAAGATTAACTGCATAACTATCATCCAAAAGCTGCTATATCAAAAGTGTAAACGTTAAACCTTATGATTAATTAATAAACCTAAATCAATATATCTAAAAGAAAATGTCACACTAACTATCCACTATGATAACCATTTATCACAACCGGTTGCAAAATGGCACAAAATGACAAAAAAAAACATTTTGATTAAATAATTGAAAATTCTTTTTTGTCTACAACCGGTTACAACCTAGGTTGTTCCAGCAACCCAAGTTTGCAACCAAACTTTTATACCTAACTTGTTTTTTCATGAAAATTACAACTTTTAACTTTAAAAAAAAATGTAACAACATGATTTTATTTATACAAAAATATTGAACATTTTGATATAAATTTGATAAAAATAAAACATATTTTTTTAATAAAATATTGGTTTAGGTTGAGTTATGTTGTGAGTGAAATATTGAATTATTTATTTATTTATTATTTTGAAACATAAATTGTATAAAAGATATAATGATTATAATAATTTATAAATCACCTTTTTAGGAAGCTTATCCATTCCACCACCCACAGAGCTCAATGTTTTCACTTTCTTTGATGGTTTATGTGAAATTCTAATTTTACCCCACCTTCAATCACAAAAAATAAAATATCAAAAAAAAGAACGAATTTGTATTTATTTATGATTTTGAAACAGACAAATTTATGCTCACGATCAAGCACAAGGGGCAAAACAATAATTTCAATTCAAAGATCAGAACACGGTAAAAACAACAAAAAGGACTGAATTTCCTCGATTATTAGTTATATTTATATATCACAAATTTTGTTGGGTTTTAAGTAAGAACCAAGGGCATAATGGTAATTTCATTTCAAAGATAGAAAAACAGAGGATTATAAACACGAATTTTGCATAAAAAGGACAAACTTTGTTGGGTTTTTATGTAACAACCAAGAACCAGGGCCATAACAGTAACTTCAGTTCAAAAATAAATAAATAAATAAATAAATAAATAAATAAAAACAGAGGATTTAAAAACCAAATTTTTGCATAAAACATGACGAATCAGCGACTAACTACATAATGGATTACTGTGTTTTATGATCAGTAAAAAAACACGATCTTTGCATCAAAATGACAAGTTTTCAGTGAATACATATTTGGGTTATATGTGAATTCGATCAAGAAGCAGGGGTAGATTGGTAATTTGAGTTAAAAGTTTACCTGATTGCCGCATCGCATCCGGACATCGAGTGGTTACTTTCTTCATATCTGCAAAATTGAACACACTTAAATTCGAACGATGAAAGAATCGACACAATCTCTCACATTCAATTGATCAACTTAGACCATGTGTAATGGTCGCGTTGTGGCTACGTTTTGGGTGAAAACGCAGGGGGTACACCGCCCCCCCGTGTTATGATAATTTTTTTTTGGTGCGTTGTATACAAAACGCGCATGGTGGCACAGAAATCAAAAAACCTAGCCGTTGGAGCCGTTGAGATTTAAAAATATATATATATTAATTATATTTATACTATATAAACAAACCAAACTCATTTTTTTTAACACACTCCTACTTCTATACCAATTTATATCTTTTACACAAATATTTCTACCAAAATGTTTCCAAACAACAACCAAAATATTCTCGGTTTCGGCCAATATGCCCGTCAAGGCAACCGAACTCCACAACCGAACCAATCTACCGCCCGACGCCAACCGTACCCGTCCCACAAAGCCAATCGACGAGCGAAAATTTTAGAAAAATATAAATGAGTTTTAGTTTTATTAGTATTATTTATGTTTTTTTATTTTAATTTGATGTATTTTTTTAATTTAGTTTAATGTATTTTTTATTGAAAGTTTAATGTAATTTTTAATTTTATGTTAATTTATTTAAATGATTTAGTATTTAAAAAAACAAATAAAATTAATAATGATTGGGTGTCACGTGACGCATAACCTCTGGTAGTGGAGAGTTATGACTACAGCCTGTTTTTGTACAAAAACATAACTCTGACTGGGTGCCACGTGACGCATAACCCCTGATAGTGAAGCTTTATGACTACACATGGTCTTACACGCGAAAACGCACCACCGTTAGAAACAGAATCTCTTTCTCTCTCTCTGTCTGTTGTTGTTCAGAAAGAATCGTAACTAACGAGGAATATTCTTATTATTATGAGGAAAAGAAAAGCAAGAGAGGCTACAAAAAGGAAAATACACTCACACTTTTTTTCGTCTGAAGGTAGTCCTAGTAGTAGTAAAGTACACAATATTAAGCCAATGAGAGGAGATTATTATTATTATTATTATTATTATTGTTATTTAAAATAATAAAGAGTGAACAACTGAAAGTTCGGAAAATTCTCGAAATAGCCAATTTTGATCAACTTTTTTCAACTATAGCCGGAGATTAAAACAAATTCCCAAAGTAGCCATATTTTTAGTCGGAACCGACCAAAGCACAAACTGATTCGACCGAATTTTTAACCAGCCACGACGCGCTACGTAGCCTCGTGTTCGGTCAGATCCGACGCTTTAACCTTCTGGCCGACCGATTAGCGTGAAGAACCATCAGAGTAGAAGACTGACGGCTCCGACGGAAACAAACTCTGAACAATCGGATCCGATTGTCTTTTAGTCGCATAGGAATTTTTGAAAATATTTTAAATTTGTTTATAATTTATTTTGTAATTTTGTATCTTACATTTTTTATGTTGAGAAATTAATTTTTTGTATTAGTTTATTGAGAGAATTTGATGTTTAAGATTTATAATTTTTATGATTAAAATAAGTATCGTCGTAACTTATGAAACCATATATGGTAACATTTCATTGATAAAACAAGGATATTACATTACATTTCAAAGGAACACAATAATATTACTTATTGGAATAAGACCAAACATCATATGTTGAATTCTAGTTTTAATGAAGCCTCAAACGTTCCTTTAGGTATGCAATTTATTGACCGGTGTATTCGAAATTCACCTGGTAATTGGATCCCTTATTGGAATAACACATATATCCAACAAATATATAAATAATTCCAATAAATTGTTTAAATTGTTCAAATTTGCGGGTTACGTGGAATAAAAGGTAATGAAACAATTTGAACATGTATTGGCCCAACAACTGAAAAACGGTTAATACATATGTTAATTGTTCATCAAGACTTCAAAAACCAAAACCAAATGATCTTCAGTAGAAGTTTACCTTTTTTTATTCAACTTCACATGTTTTTTCCTCGTCACTGTGTTCGGTGGTTTTGGCCGAGGTATCAATGACGCCAACCGTCTCCGTTCTACCAACTTCAGTTATCGTCACGTCA
Organism: Bidens hawaiensis; assembly: GCF_021521415.1. Classification (NCBI taxonomy): domain Eukaryota; kingdom Viridiplantae; phylum Streptophyta; class Magnoliopsida; order Asterales; family Asteraceae; genus Bidens; species Bidens hawaiensis. Next base: position 3,389,969 of record NW_027491014.1, read on the forward strand.
AGCTTTACATCTTCAACCAATTTTTTTTCTTTTAACATCACCAACATTCCGAACCACACATGTTTTCTCATTCACACCATGATGATCTTTTTGCACCACCGCTTCTTCTTAATTCTTGTTTGTCACCCCCCACTGTCTTAGGTCGTTTTTACCGGACCACCGTCTTTGGCCGTTTTTACCTGCTCACTGTTTTCGGCCGTTTTTACCTGCCCACAATCTTTAGGCATTTTTACTTAGCCACTGTCGTCTTCAGCCATATGCACCCCACCATGTTTTCGTTGGTCCACCATTTCAACACTATGACTCTCAACCCGAAGGTCAACATCGCCAGCCATGTTATCCGGTTTACCACCACCACCACCATCCTCAGACACTTTGTCGATGCATTGTGCACATTTGTAGGTGTAAAAGACTGTCTCCATATTCCAACGATATTCAATTGTTGTGTGTGTTGTATCTTCCAGTTGGTGGGATAATGGCAAGCCTCTTGGTATTTTCTCCAAAAACCTGCAAACCCAAACCCCACAATCTCCTAGACTCCCACTTTGTTTAGAAATGTTAAGTGGAGTTATCCGTTTAAAAGGTGGCGATCTAAATACGGGCCTAGGTTGTACCAGGAGCACCTAACCATAATGGAAACATCGAATGAAGGTAGTAGCACAACTATTCACGTTCCTCTTCTTTGTATCCCGGCAAATTGTTAAACAAGGCAACACCAACTATATTCAATTAGTATATAGTCCCTAGTATTATATAATATAATATACAAGGGTAATGTTACAAAATATGTGTGTCCACCCATACCTGTCATAAATAGTTGTTGCACATTATGCCATGTCAATGCATGCGAGGACCTAATGCTTGTTGGCAATGTTCATCGGTATATAGAACTACACTTCAATGAGTTAATTGTTAACTAAACAAAAAAAAAAACGATAAGGGTAACTTACTACATCAATTTCTTCAATACAAGGGAAAGGTGGCAATTCTCTTGTCGCAACCTCAGAATACCAAAAGCCTCGAGTCATGGAACTGGCCAACCATTATGTTGGAAAGATGGTCCAGCGATCCGTTGGTTTCCTTTGGTTTAGCAAGTAGTAAATCCAAAGATTTATATGCTCTCCATGAATCCATCCATCATTGCTAGGTGTAATTAGTTCCAACCAAAACAAATTGTCTACTCCCTCGTTCTTCTTCAACGATGTGTAAATCCAAAAATTCTTCTTATCAGCTAGCATTGTTATTGTTTTCTTCAAATCTTTTTCTTTGATTGTACGACTAGTTTTGCGTATAATACTGTCAATATTTAGATATGGTGACCTCGTCATCCATGACAGTTTGCATATCCTTTTGCCCCGACCCTCGTCCATACCTTCAGATTATCATTTGATTACAACTTGTTAAACTAGTTATAAAATTGTTTAACAAATAAACGAAATTGTATATACCTTAAACCTTACTTTTGGTTTCGATTATATATTTAAGTTAGATTGGGTAGGCATTTCCAAAGCATCGTTATCCACAACATGCTTAGGCAAAGCATCCTTATCCACAACTTCCTCATCCAGTTGTTTACGTTTGGTGATTCTTAACATTCTTGACAAACACATGTGTACACGTGTCTATGTTAATATAATAAAAACATTTAACGGATAAAAAAATTGTTAATAATAACTAATACCTCCAATGAGCGTTGATAGGTTTCTTGATTGTTCATGATTACTGAAGTAGCCAAACAACTGACGCAGCAACACCTATGATGCAAGGAATAATAGACTTACATCATGATATCTTTTTCTTCCTCATTCTTATTTTGGTTTTCGTCTCACGGATCTTGGTTCGCGCTTTATGGCATTTCCAAAAAGAAAAAAATCCAATCCCGCAAAGGATTGTTCATGGAACTACTATCGAGATTCTTCGGACCATATTTCCTAGTATCATCCTGATGTTCATTGCTATACCATCATTTGATTTCTTATACTCAATGGACGAGGTAGTAGTAAATCCAGCCATTACTATCAAAGCTATTGGACATCAATGGTATCGGAGTGCGCCTCTTCACGAGGGTGATTTTTAAGTGCAACGAAATGCCTTAAGAATATGGTACGCGAAGCATCTGGCTTACCGGTAATCTCCCATTCCCGACGTCGAGAGACTTAAATAACTATAGCATGCCAGAAACGGGGAGTTGAGATGGTTAGACCTATACCCCGAAATGCTCCCAGCAAAGTTAGGGGTGGATTATTGAAACCGGCTAGGGGTGGATTATTGAAACCTGTTTGCTTGTAGTACCCAGTTGGTTGTTCTGCTTTCCGGTTTTTGTGTGTGCTTGGTGCTACAGTATTGAGAGCTGTTTGGTTATGGTACCCTATTGGTGGTACATTATGGAGAGATTCTTGGTTCAGCTGGCCACTTTGGGGTGGTGTTTGAATCAAGATATAAGCAGACAAATCAGCACCACCGATAAACTGATCAAGCTTATTAAGCCCCATATATGCAAGTGTGTTTTGATAAACATGTGAGTTTTTACATAGTTGTTGACCTTGGGCAACTCGTTCATGTCGCGCATGCTGCTCAAACTAGGGGTTGTTTAACCCGGGCCCTTGCTTTCCCACTTCCTCGTTATTCGGTTCGTGTTCAATGTCGTTGTTTCGAATATCTCCGTAGTCACTACGTGAAAATTGACCTTCGGCCACACGAAAAAAGTGTGGCCATAGGCCTTTAGCCACACACATTTGGTTCAGGACATATGTGGCCAAAGGTCGCAACACTGTGGGTATGATATGACCACACAAAGTTTTTAGTGGCCTTATGTGGTAATAAGTGTGGCTAAAGGGTACAGGCATTAGTTGCTGGCCATCAAGAAGCCTCTCCAATAAGTGTGGCTAAATGGTAGAAAATGGTCACATGTAAATTTACTCTGAGTGACCATTGCAAATATATAGCCACATGTATTTATGTTTCAGCCACATGAATTTTATATTAATGTGGCCAATAGGGTTGTGTTAAGCTTACACTGTGACCTATACCGTGTGAATATAGCAAAGAAATGGCCACTTAAATTTAATAATACCGTGGCTAATTATATGATATAGACACTAGATATTAAATTAAAAGTGGCTAAATATGTTTTCTTGCCACTCAAAAACTCCTTTGTAGATTATAGTGTGGCCATTGTCTTACCGTTTGTCACACAAAATGTTTTTCCTAATATAAAGTGTGGCTATTGTAATACTTTTCGTCACACATAGTGAACAGCTGTGTGGCTAATCATATCTTATAGACACTGGAGGTTATTGTAAGTGTGGCTAAAAATTTGAACTTTCTTGTCAAAAACTCTTTTGTAGTTTGTGGTGTGGCCATTGTCTTACCGTTTGTCACACATAATGCTTTTCCTAATTTAAAGTGTGGCTATTGTCAAACTTTTCGTCACACATAGTGAGGTACTGTGTGGCTAAAAATATCATATAGACACTGGAGGGTGTTGACAATGTGGCTAAAAATGTGAACTTGCTAGTCAAAAACTCTTTTTTAGTTTGTGGTGTGGCCATTGTCTTACCGTTTGTCACACATAATGCTTTTCCTAATTTAAAGTGTGGCTATTTTCAAACTTTTCGTCACACGTAGTGAGGTACTGTGTGGCTTAAAATATCATATAGACACTGGAGGGTGTTAAAAAAGTGTCTAAAAATGCGACAAATACTAGTCAAAAACTCTTTTGTAGTTTGTGGTGTGGCCATTGTCTTACCGTTTGTCACACATAATGCTTTTCCTAATTTAAAGTGTGGCTATTGTCAAACTTTTCGTCACACATAGTGAGGTACTGTGTGGCTAATAATATCATATAGACACTGGAGGTTGTTGTCAATGTGACTAAAATGTGAAGTTGCCACTCAAACACTCTTTTGTAGTTTGTGGTGTGGCCATTGTTTTTACCGTTTGTCACACATAATGCTTTTGTAATATAAAGTGTGGCTGTTATCATACTTTTCATCACACATAGTGAGGTACTGTGTGGCTAATAATATCATATAGACACTGGAGGTTGTTGTCAATGTGGCTAAAAATGTGAAGTTGCCACTCAAACACTCTTTTGTAGTTTGTGGTGTGGCCATTTTCTTTACCGTTTGTCACACATAATGCTTTTGTAATATAAAGTGTAACTATTATCATACTTTTGGTCACTCAAAAATGTTTATGTTGTGGCTAATGGTCATTTATAGACTCTAATTTTTGTAATTTCAGGTGTGGCTATTGTCTTACTTTTGGCCACGCCTATTTAATGTGTACTATGTGGCCAAATTGTGTGTAATTAGGCAATATATAATTATTTTTGTGCAGTAATATAAAACAACTATAAGCAAGCATGACAAAACAAAATTAGAAACAAATTATATTAACAATAATATTCACTTAAGCAAATGTATATGCAAAATACAAAAATAACGACTACCTATATACTAGCTAAGACGTCGGTTTTCTTGGCACTGCTCCTTGTCTTCTGTTTGGTCACCCGGTCTATCGTTGTGTACTTTGCCTTTGCCTTCTTGCCAGCTCTGTCTGGTTCTTTTGAGGATGGGAGTGGTGGTAGCTGGATCAACAGAATATGAAAAACAAATATGTATAATTAATGTCGTATTTTGTAATTGAATAGAACAAAATAGTATGCATGCATACATACCGAACGCTCGTTTAACTGTTCCTGAACCTTTCGGCGGGAAGTTTGTTTATGTTCGTTTATCTTTGTTCAATTACGTTAGTTTAGATTATAAACAAACGAACATAAACGAACACAAGTGTTCATTTTTTAAACAAAATGAAAAAGAACATAGATATTTGTTCGGTTAAGTTAAAAGGGAACAAACCTCCTGGTCACATACGATTAGGTGTTATGGCCAAGCAATAAAAGTACCAATTGCGTTGCCAACAGTCATAATTTCACCTGCCTCACATGGAATAATTGCTTGTTCCTTTATGGCTCCATCAATACTAACTTTATAGAAACCCTCCGGGATTGCTTTTCCATGCAACTGTTGTGGAACCGGTGACCAATAAACTTTACCATTTGCCACATTGTTACGCTTGTCATGTACACACAAACGACACTCATACACCTATAAACCAGCATGTGAAATTAAGATGGCTTAGTTGAAGTCAATATATAAGTACATACCCATGTTGGTGGAAAATTAACAATGTTTCACGCAGTACATACCTTTATTTCAGCAGTTGGGGAAGCTTCATCCGTGGATACATCAACTTTTCTTTTACAGCTTCTCCGTTTTACCTAAAAACCATTCAATCAATCAATCAACAATTAAAGGAAAAACTGAAATTGCCAAATACTTACTAATGGTTTTTTCGGGCCTTTACTATCCGGAGTGTGGTGTAGTTGTGTTGATGTTTGGTCAACATTGTTCTCTACCGGCTTCATTGGTAATATAACAGAAATTGGAATTGTTAGACTTATTAGGTTATAAAATATAAAAACTGAAACTGCCAAATACTTACTGATGTCGCGCTATGGGGATCGACTACAGTTTGGTCAACACTTTTTCCACAGACTTGGCCTGCAATTCGGTATATAGAAAATGAGCACACTCACATTGGAAACGAATTATAAAAAATACTGAAATTGTCAAATACATACTGATGTCGCGATATGGGGAGCCGGTACCGTTTGGTCAACACTTTTTTCCACATACTTGGCCTGCAATTCGGTAATAGAAAATGAGCACACTCACATTGGAAACGAATTATAAAAAGTACTGAAATTGTCAAATACTTACTGATGTCGCCATCTGGGGAGCGGGTACCGTTTCGACAACTATTTTATCCGCAGAGTTGGGCTACAATTAACTTATGCAAAATCAGCACACTCACATGGAAAGTCAATTATTTAAACAAATCAATCAAACTGTCAAATGCTTACCTGAGAAGCGGATTCTTGTTGCACAGCCTCACCTGAGGTTAAGATGTTTCCCACAGAACTGGCCTACTAATAAATTTATTAGGTTATGGAAAATGAAAAATCACATGGAGAGTTGTAAAAAACAAAGAAACTGTCAGATACTTACTGGTGCTGGCATTTTATTTTGCGCCACAGCGCTAGTACTTTGGTTAGAACCAACCTGGTTGGGAACAGGATTTACCTACGAATTGTGACAAAAACAGTGCTAATTATGTACGTCGAATGCATTAATGAATATGTAGCATACGTCACTTACTTGACTTGTCGACATTTGCGGCAACAATCCTTCGAGATGTCTGAAGCTTGCCTAAAATGCTAACCGTTCCTTCTCACGTGTTGCTAGCATAGCATTCGTGGATTCAAGTAGAGTCGTCAACCTGTTCACCACTTCATCTCTCTGCACCGCCTCATACTCAAGTTGGGAAATCCTTTGCTTAAACGAGCCTTTTGCCCGACTCACACCCCAATTTTTGCATGTTGTCAATCCGTACCCAATCCCTTTTAAAGACCCACCTTTCTCTTTGCCAAGCACTAAGGTGACGGCATATGTGCACGGTTCAAGTTCCAGGGCTCCGGAGGCGATCTGCTCCTCATGCTGAGCCTGCAAGAAAACAAATATTCTGATACACTTGTAACACGCTTATGTATCCACATCAAGTGTTGAGACAAGTTATCAGACTCAAGTTTTTTTGACACCAATATAAGGCAATGAATTGACTTTAACATGATTTAAATAGTTTAATACTAAAACATACTAATTTGGTTGCCATGCCTTCGACAACAACATTCTTGTATGCACCATCTTTGTCCTCCCTTCCTTTCATCCACATTAATGCACGGCCGGGATCTCATCCGGTCCAATTTCCTTCTTTTTGACCTTGTAAAATATTCAAGAAAAAGCAGCTGACGGTCATGCGTTAGACACATAACCAACAAATCATTGAACTAGAGAGAAAGCAGCTGACAGAGATTACCAGTTTCTCTCGAAGGTAGGTATAACCCCCTCGTCCCATGTGATGATCAAAAACATTCTTTGCTCGAGCTTCCTTTGATGAAGCCGATTTTTTCTTCAACCACACATTATAATCATTTCATTATATTTAAACAAAAAACATAAACCATATATAGTCGATCAATCTACGTTTGCAGAGTAGAGGATTTATACCTGAAACTTCTCTGATTGTGTGTACTCAACGAAGCGATCCCAGTCTTCTTGCATGATCATCGTCCTGTGTCCCTTGGGTATCGCCTCAGCTTCAGAGGTTTACCGATGTTCGACATAATGTATTTGGCATACATTTTTCTTCTGAAATCCCGAAGAAGGTGTCCGAGCCGATTCATCACAGAAGGCCTATGACACGCCTCAATCTCAAAAAATTTCTGGATAATATAATACAATAAAGGTAAATTACATCTCAAAATATAAAATGCACAAATAGAAATAAAGAATAACCGTTATTTGTTCCCACAGCTTATCTCTAAGCTCCTTTGTGACCTCCCTCCAACTTAAATGTCTCAAGCCAACTATTTCCCTTACAACATCCCCTAAAAAACTTGCAAACTTTGATCTGTTTTGGCCAGTGAACCTACCCAGATTATCAAACTCCACTACCAGTCTGACACCACCAGATTTTGCATATTGGGTACGCAGCTTAGGTAACCTCGTTAACCCCCTTGTAGGTTTTTTCATAGTAGCAAAACTGTTAATGGGTTCGATAGCCTCCAAACTGTTGATGGGTTCGATAACCATCGTCCCTATATCATCTTCTGCTTGACCGTCGTCGTCGTTGGCTTCCTCGCTGGAGTAGCCTTCAGTGTCGTCTGATTGAGCGTCGTCGCCGTCGTTGGCTTCCTCATCGGAGTATAAAACATGTTCTTCTTCGATTCCTTCATCTATAAGTTTCATCTTCGATTGTTTTTTAATAATTTGGAGCGTGATTTGGAGTATAAATCATTGTCGGCTGATTTGTGGAGTGGAAAATTTTTAATAATTTGAAGTGTAATTTGATTTTTGGAGTGTTGAATGTAATTTGGAGTTTTTGAATATTTGGAGCCAATATTTTGGAGCTTTTTGAGTTTTGCCTCCCTTTTAATTCAGAACCAATAGATTATTGGCAGAGAACCTGTGGCTGAAAATAGGCACTTTGCCAGAAGATGGTTAGATAAGCGTGTATTGCGTATTAGGATATTTATATATGTTTATGTACATTAGCGTGTTACAAGCGTAATAGTGTTTTTTAACAAAGTGTTTTTTGTTTTATTTTTAGATTTAACCATAACTACCATTCATTAAAAGTTTTCATACAACAGGCACCATTACAATACATTCCATGAAACAAAATAAGAGTGAATAACAAAATAGATGATACAAGAAACTATAAAATTATAGCATTTAAAAGCCAAGCAACCAACATTCAACACAATAAACTAAAAAGTGTATCAATACAACCATACATATACGAATAACCAACCAAATCACAAATGTTCCAAAATTCACCAAATACATCACCAAATATTTCTCAAATGTTCACCAAATAACTTCACCAAATCACTAATCAACTTTTGAAACTAACAAAGTAGCTTCATTGAATTCATATTTAAATTTGCACTTATCACCAATCTGTATTTCATTTTCCACCTTGTAATTTTGCCATTTTGGTAACCAGCATCTAAATTTCAGGTCCGACAGTTCACCATGAAGTCCCATTTTTTTTTACGACCTTCGGGATTGACCAAAGTGATTGGCATTCCATCATAGGCATCAATCTTGGTGGCAATGTGACGCGGAAGACGCTGTGAAAAGCAAATTTCAAATATACTTGTAAATAAAAATGAAATTTAAAAATTCAATTTACCAATTTCTTGGTGACGTTCATGTGGAAGACGATTTTAGAGTCATCATCTTGCTCATCAAGATGAATTGGTTTTTGGGAGGAACTACCTTGATTGCTTGATTGATAGTTGAGAAACAACTGATTTGGACCAGGAAGGATAAATTCTATGCCATCTTCATGAAAGACATTAATATGAAATGTCTTATTTGATATAATTTCAAACACAATATACGAATCACCTTTCAAGTTGGTTTGTTTAAAAACCTCCATCCATCCATCCTCTAGCCTACAACCCATTCCATCCCAAAGACATGAAACTTTAAACATATATCTATCTGGAACAATAAGATCGAAAAACGAATTCATGTAATTGTCACCAAATTCTTGAATCACGTACCACTCAGGGAAATCCTTTTAAACATGTTAATTAAAAGACATTAGAATTTGGAAACAATCATTAAAAACAGAAATTAAAACTTACCAAGTAATGGACGTGTCGGTTTCTGACTGGAATACATATCACAGTACCGGATTGATCATTTACGTTTCTTTTGAAAGTAAACATATTCAACATAGATCTTGATTTAAGCTCAAAAACAACATATGTTCCAGCTTCTATACAACATTCTCTGATTAATTCAGTCCAACCGGTTCCAAAATAAAAGTCATCAAGTACTTTGATTATAACAACAGAAAACGTTCTACCACTTTGATCATAAATCAAAAAACAGCCGGTATTCTATTTCATGTCAGCAACCATTGGTTGAACAGCTTTAGGAATGAGCTATAAGTAACACAAAACATGTTCTTAGAATGTATATGTTGCAAAACTGTAAAATGTTTTATAAAAAAAAATTACCAGATAACATTAATTAACATACCATCCTACTCATGGAATCGCTGTCGATATCAACCAGGAACCTAACTCCATTATTCAGACGTGGCATTTTTATGTTCTTACAATAAAGCGAAGTAGAAGTCGATTTAGGGTTTTGAAGTTAAAAGGGTTTTAAATTTTGGTTTTATTTATTTCTACACATTTAATTATATATATATTTTGGTTTTTGTTTTATAACTTTTTAAAAATAGTATAAAAACATTTACTTTTAGTTTTTTTAACTAACATTCCGGTATTAAATTTCGTTAAAAGTTGAGTTTGTTTAATAAAACGTATATTTTAAATAAATTTAAAATTTTATCCATTATTGAAGTATTATCTTAACCGTTACTAAGATTTTCTGGATAAGATTTACAACTTCGTAATAGAGAGGCTCATAACATTCTAGTGTTATCATTACCATATGTAGTTTTGTATCATTATCATCTTCTACGTTATCATCATCACCAAATGTGTTATGATGATGATCAAGATCATAAAGTTATCATCGTTATCATGTATTATAGTGGTTATCATCATCCTAATCATCGATCACTGTCACCATGAAACGACATCATCATCAGACATGCGTGTAATCAACGTGGTCATTGTATAGGTTATCGTAGTCGGCGTTGATCATACGGGTAACATATATCTCGCTATCAGTGTCGTCATCATCGTCACACATCTCCATCAACATCATTAGGTCATCATTATCATCCGATTGCCATGTACGAGATGTAGTCAGCATCATATGGGTTATCGTAAACAAAACGGCCAATATTAGCGATCACTGTCGGCACAATCTTATGAATTGTTGTCGTCATCAAACGACATCATCAGTCGTACATGCTACCATCAGTATGACCATCGTATACGTTATCATGGTCGTCGTCTATCATACGGGTTACATGTCATTAAACATCGTTGTCACCATCATCATCAACATATATATATATATATGTGTGTGTGTGTGTGTGCGCGCGCGGCTGTGTGGCGTATTGTCATATAGGTACCTATAATTGGTCCTCATCATATATATGTGTGCTCATCATCATAGACGTCATGCTCGTCGTACGAGCTACAGTCGCCATCGTATGGGTTGGCGTAAGCAAACCGTATATATAGGTTAGCAACATCAATATGATAACCAGCACCAACCCTGGTAGTTATATTAGCATCGTCTCGTCATAATTGGCCAATCATCATGTCATCATACGGGATAGCACCGTCATTGTCTCATGTATTACATATCCGCAATCATACTACACACCACCTACTACCACCATCCCTCGCCCACATTCGCCACAACGACCCCCAGCACCAACCACTAACCACACTCCACCACCACCCATCACAACCACCCACCACATCACCACCACCCACTAATATTATATATAAATATATATACATTTATTTATACCCATCCACCACCACTCACCCACTACCCACCACCACCACCACCAACCCACCACCACCACCACCACCACCGACCTCCGCCACCACCACCCACTGCCCACCACCACCGCCCACCACCACACATCCGCCACCACGAACCACCACACCTCCGCCACCGTCCACCACCATCATGACCACCTGAACCCACCACCACCCACTAATATTATATATATATATATATATTTTGCTATTATACAATACTAACCGTACGATTAAAATTTAAAAGCACGCGCCTTCTTTTAAAAGGGTCAAATAATTACCCTCTTAAGTCACTCATCTACTTCTGGAACGGCGATAAGTATTCCCAAAATTCAATCTCGTAAGTCAATATTCCTAAAAACCGTCGACGATTCGTTTCTACTGTGAAGCAAAAGCACAAGCACAAGCTCGAGTGGTTTAATTATTCTAGAACGGAACCAAAATGAAGAACCCTAACTCATCTACTTCTGGAACGGAACCAAGGACGAAGCAAAAGCACGATAGGTCTCAGAATGAAGATGGAACAGGTGTTACTTTATGATTTTTTTAGCTTTTTAGGTTTACTTAATCTTCAAAATGTAAGCATTTGTTTGAATCTTCTTATGTATTAATGCGTTTGATAAGCGTGTTGTTATTGTAATACATATCTTTGTTTTTTTTAATCTATGTATAATATTAAAGCATGTTATATGTATGATTAGCGTGTTATGGCTTTGGTATGAGAATTTATCATGGTGATGTTTTATAAGAGTTTTCTGTTTTCTTGTGATTCGTGTTGTTATCCCCTACCCCCGTGTTTTATTGTATGTATGTGATTCAGTTGTCGAAAAAACAAGACTGATAAAAGGAAGACTAAAAAAGTTAATCCGGTGGGGAAAAAAACATGTTGTGGAAGCAGACTCTGATTCAGACCTTGACACAAAGATCGACAGGTTGTTGTCAAAGCGGAAACAGGTGGAACACAGCACATCTGGCCCGGACTTTCAGCGTCCGGAAAAGAGAGCCATTAAATAAAAGAAGCCAGCCGAGAGGGGACAACCTTTTGTTGAATTTATAGACAAAAGGTTGATGAATAGGTGTGCACCTATTAATATTGTTGATGCAGTGAAGGCAATGACCATTGCCCAAAAAACTTGTGTAGAAGAAATGGGTTTCGGGTCAATGTTAAAACTTCAAGTATCCCAAACTCCAACAACTTCGGGATATTGGTTGCTCATGAACTATAATAACCGTTTAAATGAATTGAACATTAGGAGCGGTGTTATTAAGATAACACCACAAAAAGTACATGAAGTGTTGGGGATACCAATGGGTAAGATTCCTGTTTTAAGCAAGAGTAGACCAAGATTGGGGAAGATGTTACTACCGATTTGTTCAAAAATCAATTCCCGACAAATGCAAGAATAAGTTTAAAGCATGTGAAAGACAAACTGGCCGCGGATCAAGGAGTTGGTGAACTGTTTAAGATTAATTTCCTTGTGTTGGTCAACACCTGTATAGGATTTGTGACAAAATCAACAACAGTCAATCAACGATTCATCGCCGCAATTGATAAAACCTCGGATATTCCAAATATGGACTGGTGCAGCTATGTTATTGAAAACTTGAAAACGACAAAGGAAGAATGGAGAGGTATCAACGTTCAATACAACGGTCCGATCACCTTCCTTGTGATGCTTTACACGCATGAATACTAGAAAAAAGATGGTCCATTTGGGACTCCCGTCACAACGCCTGCAGTCAACTACATAACAACAACTACTCTTAATAAGATGGAAAAATACTTGGAGAATAATGGTCCTCCCTTAGAAGAAGATGCTACTGAGGTTGTTGTTGCTGCTATTGCTGTGACGTTTAGTGTTGACGGGAAAGGGATTGATGCGGCTGCTGCTGCTCCTGCTGCTGTGACCGTTAGTGCTAACGGGAAGGGACTTGATGAGACTGCTGATGCTGCTGTTGCTGATACTGCTGCTGTGACAGTTAGTGTTGCCGAGAAGAGACTTGATGAGACTGCTGCTGCGGCTGCTGCTGTGACGGTTAGTGCTGCCGGTAAGCCTGGAGTTGAAGAAAACACTGCAGCTGAGGAGAAACAAGAACATGGTATTATACTTGTTATTTTCTTCTAAAAAACTCTCATATCTCTTATCTCTACATGCATTTTATGTAATACAACATTATATATAATTAAAAAAACAGATGGTCAAAGTGCATCTGAAACAGATAATGCTGATCAAACAGCTGAACAAGATTTGGATGATTATATAAGCGATTATTCACCTTTAAGTTTGCAAATGCCTATCGTGCTTGTTGACTATTATTTAACTCCTTTACAACTGGCTGGGATAAATTGAAAATGTTTTTGAATTAATAATAACTATATTTTCTTTTTACAGTCTTGGAATAAGGCAATGGATAAGAAGTTGAAGAAATTTGATAATATTTGCTCCGAGATCAACGAGTTGGTCCGTCAAGGAAATGATAGACATCCATCAAATGAGAATATCTTTGCTAGATGTTGTGAATGGGAAAACAGATTCACTAATAATGTGGTCCCTAAAACACAAGATTCAGATGTTGGTGGTCCAGTGGCTGCTCTAAAAGGTATTTGGGCTAAATTAATTATTAGTATAATTAAAACGCTCTTAAAACACTTATGCTGTTATTTTAAACTTATTACATCTGTGTGATGCAGTTGATTCAGATGTTGGTGTTGGTGGTCCAATGGCTGCTCAGAAAGGTATATCATATATGTACCAGATTAATTATATACCAGCTTAATTATAATCACAGTTGAACATATTACATCTTTGGCTATCGTAAAAAATGATGCAGGTGATGCAGGTCAAGAAAACAATGTCTCATGCGCAGATATTGATGAAGTTGTTAATACAGTGGTTGTGTGGGCAAAAGAGGGTATTTAATTATAAATAAAAACCAAAAGGGGTTGAAGGTATTTAATTATAGTTACAATTATTTTCAGCCAAATTTAAAGTGAGTTGTTTTATGTTTAACAGGTGACACCGGATTGTCAACAAGTGATAGCCTCATTGCACTGAACTCTACATATCTTATGAGAGAGGTTGACGTATCCGCTAGTGTCATAGGAGATGAACAAATAATTTCAGAGTATATATTTTTTTGTCTATGAGACATTTGGGAGGAGGTCTACAAGTCCGCCCACACATAATCGTTCAAGGTGGTCTTTCAAAGCTTCTGTCCTGGCATTTATATAGCTACCAATGCAATGAATGCATTCGTTGAAGTAATGAACTATGAATAAAAGAAAAAAATCAGCAGCATCACCGTTCAGATTCTTTGCTTCAAGCACTTTGCTGGTACAAACTAATCTATTTTGTTTGTACTATTAGAAAACGCACAATAAATGTTTTAATCATCTGTATTTTAATTATTGTACATACAAGTGACCATTATGCTGAGTCAAGGGGTTACACAGACAAAGAAAGACTGGATGTGTTTTTCAGACAACATCCAAACACAAATGGCAAGGAGTGGAATTCTATCACTCAAGGAGGTTGCTATAGTGCTCGTGCCAATTCTATAGCGTGATCATTTATTTGTAGTTACCTTCAATCTTCAAACAGGAGTGATAGAATTACTTGACAACAGTGCAAATCAAGAAATACCAGCTGATGCAAAGTTTAAAAGCTTAGAAGAGAAATCTTACGCAATTAGAGAGAAATTTGAAGAAAGATACAGAAAGACTCCTGATATACTGGTAAACATATATACCTTTAACCCAAAAAACATACATACATGTTATAAAAATTGTCAAAATACTTAAATTGCTTTATATTTTGTGTAGAGAAACGTCTTTTGCATGTATCTTAAAACAATCAAACACCCCATTGCTCAGCAAATCCAAGTAGCAACAATCAATAGATTGAAGATGACATGGAGAACAACAAGTAATGGAATAGATTGTGGTATTTTTGCTATGAGACACATGGAGAAATATGATGGGAAGAGACCATGGGGGTGTAACCTCAAAAAGGAAGGCCCTATACAACAAACACAGCTAAAAGGCTTGAGGTTCAAGTATTTGTGCAAAATCCTCCTCTCGGATATAAACCAAAACAGAAATACTCTTATCAAGAAAGCACTACTATTCCATGAAAATGACGACACTCGTTTAACCGGAGAAGAGTTGGTTGCTGAAGTTATGAAAAGGCAACAAACAATTTGAATGATTTCAAAATTGACTGTTATGTACTTTAAGATACTTGTTATGATATGGACTTATGGAGATCTCTAGTCTTCTGTTATCAGTTGTTGGTACATGTATGTCAGTAGTTCATAGTCTAGCGTTTGTAATCGAGTCTGTAATGTAATTATGTTTATGATTATGTTTATGTTTATGTATGAGCGAAGTTGTCAACAAGTTCGCTTAGGCGAACTTGTCAAACGAGCGAAGTTGTTAACAAGTTCGCTCAGGCGAACTTGTTGAACAAGCGAAGTTATGGACAACTTCGCCTGAGGCGAAGTTGTCGTGTTTATATAAACTGTTCACCGTAACAGTTTAGGGTTGTTCGTGTTGTTCGTTTCAGTGAGTGTTAGCGAGTCTGTGAGTTCAGTCAAGAACGTGAGTCTGTAACGAACGTGTTTGAGTTATATAATATAACGTGTGTTCGGTTATTGTTCGTGTGATTGTTTAATATATATTCTACGCTCGTAACTACCTACGCAGGGATTCCGCACCTGCGTTGTTAGCGATATCCCGTGTAAGATCCGTCAGGGAACCTACACTTGGTATCAGAGCTTAGGCTCGATTGTGAGGTTCGGGATTTCACGCGGGTGTAGAAAACGTCTCGTTTGACCTATTCGCGGGACGTGTTTTTGTTGGGATTGTGTTATACTCTCCTTTTACAGTCATTTTCAAGCCATAACATCGATCGGAAACTGCTAAATCGACGAAAACAGATCTGAACAGTTTCAGTGTTCATCGGGCGAAGTTAGTGTTCTTCAGGCGAAGTTGCCGTCACTGGAAGTAGGGTTTCGGCGAAGATATAAGGATTAAGCGAAGTTAACCACAACTTCGCCTACCTCATAAGTTCGCCTAAGCGAAGTTATCCTCAACTTCGCTTACCTCCCAAGTTCCTTACCTCCTAAGTTCGCTCATCCTAAGCGAAGTTATTCTTAACTTCGCCCAGTCAAGCGAATTTAAGACCCAGCGAAGTTATCCTTAACTTCGCCTACAGTGCTGTTCAAGGGAAATTTTCTTAACTTCGCCTATACAAGATTTTTTTTGGTTTCTTAGTCTTCAAGAAGGATTTCGTCGATCAATATTTC
Organism: Bidens hawaiensis; assembly: GCF_021521415.1. Classification (NCBI taxonomy): domain Eukaryota; kingdom Viridiplantae; phylum Streptophyta; class Magnoliopsida; order Asterales; family Asteraceae; genus Bidens; species Bidens hawaiensis. Next base: position 3,406,395 of record NW_027491014.1, read on the forward strand.
AGAGCTTGTAAAAATGGAAGTCGAAGCGGGGTCAGCCACTAAGGCCCCAAGGTTGCTGAAGGGAACCGATTTTGTCGCATGGAAGGATCGGTTCATCCAATATGTAAAGTACTAGGATGCGAAAATGTGGGTGTGCATCCAAGATGGATATATTCCACCTGTCATGCAGTATGAGGGTCGAGACCAGATAAAGAAATACAGTAAAATGGAAGAAGAGGAGAAGAAAATGTATGAGGCCGAGAGCAAGGCCCATGCTGCAATCACAATGGCTCTTCCACAGGAGATCCTCCATACTTTCAGAAAGTATACATCAGCCAGAGAGCTTTGGGAAGCTCTTGAAAACAGGTTTGAAGGAAATGTTGGTATTCGGGCTTCAAAGATAAAGTTGCTCAAGACTCAATTTTCAGTCTTTAAGTACTTAAAGAACGAATCTCTTGATGATATTATCACCCGATATTATCATCTAATGACTGAATTGAGTAACTACTCTATTTCTTACCGAGAAGAAGAGATTGTTGAAAAGCTTCTCGATGCTCTCCTACCAAAATGGGAGATGTATACCGTGCTGATGAGGGAAGACAAGGACTTCCCTACTTATGATCTTGAAACTACTGTCAACAAGCTCAGGACTTTTGAGCTTAATATGGTAAGAAAAGAAACATCTATGGATCAGGTTCAAGATCCAGGCATTATGGTGCTAAAGTAAACACCAATTCAAGCTCAAAGACTGATTCTGCCGCCTACTACTCGAAAAGCGAGTCGGGTGCAAGTTCTTCACAGGAGGGGCATGTGTCAGTAAATACAAATGGGGATGTTTGCTTTATAGCTGGTGGATCAAGTGGTACTCAACAAACAGCAAGTCAGAGTAATGGATCTTCAAGTTCCTCAAGCAATAATTACTCAAAGATGCCTATGAGCGTTAAATCTGTTGAAGAGCAGTTTGGCCTCTATGCTTCGTTTATTGCTTCATACGAAAATTACATTCAAGGAAAGGTTGTTGATCCGGCGATGCTGGACGAAGACTATGACCAGATCGATGCTGATGATCTGGAGGAAATGGATTTACAGTGGCAGATGGCCATGATTGTGAGGAGAGTAAAGAGGTTTATGAGAAAGACAGGGAGAAATTTGTTGGTGGCAGGCATGGGTTCGACAAGTCTAAGGTGAGGTGCTATAATTGTCAACAAAACGGGCACTTTGCCAAAGAATGCAGAAATGAGAGAGTTGAATGTGGTCAAGGCCGGCCTACACAGCACACTGGAGTTAATAGAGAAATTAATGCCATGATGACCAGAGAAGCGGGTGAATACAACTGGAACCTGCATTCGAATGAAACTGGTGAGCAGGCAAACATGGCTGAGGTTGAGGTTGAAGAATGTGAGAAGTTTACTGGAGAAGAGAAAGCTACTGAAAACGAAACAGCTTTCATGGCAGATGACAAGGATAAACGCTCCGAGGTAAGTACTAAGAATATTTGTACTAGTTGTGAGAATTTGTCTGAGCAACTTACTACGATAACTGATCAGTACGTCCGTTTAGATGCTGAATTTAAAACTCTTAAAGAAGATCATCATTTTATGAAAGCAAGAGAAAACAGTTATAAAATTAAAATAAAAGCATGTGAAAAAGACGTTCAAAGCTTAAAAACAAAACTTGCTGAGAAAATCGAAATAATTGATCTAAGTTATGAAGTTTTAGAGGAAAAGACTAAACTGATTGCTGATCGGGAAAAGAAGATTGCTGACCACCAGGTGAAAGTGGTGGAACTGAACCGCAAACTTGAGCAGTTCAGGAATTCCTCGGCTATTCTTGATCACCTCGTTAGTGATCAAGGTACCTCTGCGAAGAGGGGAGGAATTGGTTATCACGAGGTTCCACCACCTTTTAACCACAACTATACTTATAATCCTAGTGTTCAGAAATCTGTTGATTTCGAAGTTCCTCAGACAATTCCAATCAAGGTTACGTGTAAAGAATCAACTGTTAGTAGTGGCGAAACGAGTTCGCTTGTTTCTAGTGTGAATATTTCTGTTACGAGTCCAGTCTCATCGGATTCGGATAAGTTGTCCGAATCAGGTAAGACAAAAGAGAAGGTAGTGTTACCCACTGGTGGAGATAAAAATAAAACTTCTAAAAAGAGTACTCCACTCAACCCGTACGTCCCACCTTATGTGAGACGAACGGCTGGTAACACTGCCTCTACATCCAAAACAACATTTGAAAAGAAAATGGAGAGTAGGTGTTGCTTTAGATGTAATAAATTAGGACACCTTGTTGCAGATTGCCCTCTGAAGCCGAGATTCAGAGGTGTGAGGCCAAATAAAACTGAGAATAAGCATCATTTTGATACTGCTAAAAATGAAAACTTTTCAAAATGCCAAAATGTAACTAATTCAAGTTTTCATAAAAACAAACCTCAGTTTTGGCGATTGGTAACACTTTCAATTCACATAGGTTTGGAAGGCATCACACTCAATCTTCAAGGAGATTTCCTAACAGGACTTACAGGAATTATCCTGATGCTAACTTTGGAAAGCCAGGGTACGGGACGTATCGATCCAAGACCAATTGGTCTTGGGTCCCAAGATTCTAATTCTTTGTTTTATTGTGTAGGAACAGTTGAACAGGGCTGCCCACAGTCTTTGGATTGTAGATAGCGGCTGTTCCCGGCACATGACAGGCAACAAACACTTGTTGCACGACTTAAAACTTGTTCAAGGAGCGAGAGTTAGTTTTGCTGGTGAAAGCGGTGGAAGAATTACTGGTAGAGGAACGGTGTCAAATGGGAGAATGACACTTGAGAATGTGAATTTTGTGGAAGAATTGAAGCACAATCTGCTGAGTGTGTCGCAGATTTGTGATAAAGATTACACTGTCCATTTCACGAAAAATGAAGCGATCGTGTTGAAGCCTGTTTTTCAGATACCAGACGAATGGATATGATGACAGCTCCACGTGATACGAATACATATGTGATGGATATGAGGTCTACTGAAATGGCCACGGGAGAATCTTGTTTAATGACGAAAGCAAGCGAATCGGAATCTGAACTATGGCACAGGAGAATGGGGCACATTCATCTTCGGAAGATGAACTACATTGTCAAGAATGGACTTGTTATGGGCGTTCCCTTAAAAAGTTTTAACTTTGAAGACAAGTGTATAGCATGCAAGAAGGGAAAGCAACACAAGAAATCCCATCTCACCAAGAAGGTCAACTCTATTGCCAGTACTCTAGAACTGCTTCACATGGATCTCTTCGGTCCCGTGAATGTAAAAAGTCTAGGAGGTATTTCTTACTGCTTGGTGATCACTGATGACTACTCGCGATATTCGTGGGTATATTTTCTGAAATTGAAAGATGAGACGGCTCAAATGGTGAAGAATCTGATTACCAAAGTTGAGAACGTCATGAGTAAATCAGTTAAGTTCATCAGAAGTGACAATGGGACGGAGTTCAAGAACTTTGAAATGGAGATCTTCTGTCTTCAGAAAGGAATTGAACATCAATACAGCGCTCCGTATACTCTGCAACAGAATGGAGTGGCTGAAAGGAAGAACCGAACTTTAATTGAAGGAGCCAGAACTATGCTGGCGGATTCGAAGCTTCCTGTGATGTTCTGGGCTGAAGCAGTTGCTACAGCCTGCTATGTTCTGAATAGGGTGTTAACCGTTAAGAGACTTGAAAAAACATGTTACGAGCATATGCATGGAAGGAAGCCCAACTTGAGCGGTCTTGAACCATTCGGGTCTCCTTGTTCGATTTTGAAGACAAACTCTAAATTTGGTGAAGTAGCCGATGAAGGAATCTTAGTCGGTTATGTTGTTGGTACTCCCAACAGACGTGTCTTCAATACTTCGACTTGCAAGGTGGAGGTGGTGTGTAACACCGACATTACAAGTTACCAATCGCCAAAACCAAGCAATGGACCTGCTGAGCTTTTCGACTATGTTAAGCTTTTTAAGTCGTTTAACGTACCTGATTTGGAAATTTCTGAAGAAGACGAAAGAGCTGTGACGAAGATGATACTTGATGAGGAAGAGAATCTATTGCAACGACAGCTGATTGAGAAATGTCAACCTTCCACATCAAACACTATCGGTACCCCTGCTGCCTCAACTGAAGATGAATTTATTAATCCTTTTCACTCTCAGCCAGAAACAACCATTGATGAGATCTCTTCAAATTTGGAAGATAATTTGCATGTCGGTTCTGTTCCGACCACGAGAATTCACAAAGATCACCCTTTGGAGAATGTTCTAGGTGATGTGTCCACCGGTGTACAAACCAGAAGAAGCTTGAATGAGCACACCTGTGTTTATACAAGCATTAAGGAAACGGGTATACTGAACGAATGTTTGTACTCCTGCTTTATAAGCCAGATTGAACCAAAGAATTATCAAATGGCTTTAAAGGACAGCTCGTGGGTCGAAGCCATGCAAGAAGAGTTGGCTCAATTCGAGAAGATGGAAGTTTGGACTTTGGTTGAAAAACCAAAGAATGTGCATGCTATAGGCACAAAATGGGTGTTTAAGTGCAAGAGAGATGATAAGGGGATTATCATAAGAAATAAGGCGAGGCTAGTCGTCAAAGGTTTTAATCAACAAGAGGGGATTGATTATAACGAAGTGTTCGCTCCTGTCGCCAGGTTGGAAGCGATTAGATTGTTTTTGGCATTTGCTGCTTTTAAAAAGATGAATGTATTTCAGTTGGACGTGAAGAGCGCGTTCCTAAATGGGAAAGTTGATGAGGTTGTGTATGTTGAGCAACCTCCGGGTTTTCCTGACCCAGACTTTCTTGATCACGTATACAAGTTGAGCAAGGCGCTGTATGGATTACATCAGGCACCTCGTGCCTGGTATTCAACGTTATCGGACTACTTGCTAGAAAATGGTTTTGAAAGGGGTTTGATCGACAGTACTTTGTTTGTGAAGAGAGAAGGAAGTGACTTCCTGCTAGTTCAAGTCTACGTGGTTGATATCATATTTGCTGCATCAAGAGTATCCATGTGTCAGGAATTTGAGGCCGTTATGAAGAAAAGATTCGAGATGAGTGCTATGGGTGAACTAACGTTCTTTTTAGGATTGCAGGTTGATCAAAAGAAGGATGGGATGTTCATTCATCAAACAAAATATGTTCATGATGTCCTCAAGCATTTCAAGATGGAGGATTGTGCTCCATTTGACACTCCAATTTGCGTCAACCACAAGTTGGGAGCTGTAACAGACGGTGACGCAGATGTGGACCCAACTCAGTATCGGGCTATAATAGGTTATTTGATGTATTTAACTGCTTCTAGGCCTGATATAATGTTTGCTGTTTGTCTTTGTGCTCGTTTTCAGGCAAACCTAAAGGAATCTCACATGAAAGGTGTGAAGAGGATTTTGCGGTATCTCAAAGGCAAGCCGAAGCTAGGGTTGTGGTACCCGAAGGGAGGAGACGTAGAACTGGTGGCATATACAGATTCTGATTATGGAGGATGCAATCAGAGTCGAAAGTCGACAACAGGAGGATGTCAGTTTCTCGGTGGAAGATTAGTTTCCTGGCAGTGCAAGAAACAGACATCAGTCGCAATCTCAACGTGCGAAGCTGAATATATGGCAGCATCCAACTGCTGCTCTCAGGTTTTGTGGATTCAGCAACAATTACGCGACTATGGTCTGAATTTCTTACTCACTCCTATTTTAATTGATAACACTGCCGCCATCTCAGTAATTAACAATCCCGTGAAGCATAGTAAAACTAAGCATATTGACATTCGTCATCACTTCATACGGGATTGTGCTGAGTAGAAACTGATCAAGGTCGAAAAGGTCGATACGCTGGAAAATTTCGCTGATTTATTTACAAAAGCGTTTGATAAATCCAGATTTCAAAACCTAATTGAGCTGAACGGGATGATCAATCCCGAGTAACCATGTTTTTGTGTTTATTTAAAATAAAAAAAAAAAAAAACGTCATTATTGCTTAAAATTAGTCGGTTACCTCAGTTTGATGGACATCTCCTCGGATATGTTTTGGTCCTCGTTTCTACTTAGAGAATGAGGGTCGCCATTAACCAGAAAACTGAAAGTGACCGGGGCAGTTATGATGTGTGTTCTTTCTGTCGCTGAAAATTAGTCGGTCATTCTTAGTGAGAAGGACACATACTTGTATGTGGTCGGTCCAGTTGATCCATTGGATCTTCAGGATTGCCGTTTACCTGAAGACTTTGACGTGATCGGGGCGATTGAAATCAAAAAAAAATTTATAGGGAAATGAAATTACTTTTCAAGTCTATTACTTCGTATGAAGTAAATGTGCTATGTTTAACAGAAAATTGATCCAATCTTGGAAAATGATATATATACTGATTGTGTGTGCTTAACTAGTGAAGTTATTAGGCTTAAAAGGCTTTAGGACAGTCATTGTATGTCATGGTAATTTTTTATGGTGCGTAAAAGTGTATGTGATATTAACTTAAATTACTCGATTTTGCGTGGAAACTCCTTAAGAGTTTTGAATGTCTTCATGCATATCTTTCCGAATGATAGGCAGAAAAGCGACTACCCAGTCATACACGAGCCCGTAAGTGTTCTGATTCCCGTGAAGAAAGCATTTCAAGACACTGCAGTGATCCAGATTCGGGACTTGCAGTGGTTTAGTACTCCGAAGTCTATAAGTATGTATGGTTAAAAAAAAAAAAAAAAAAAAAAAAGAAAAAAAAAAATTAGTACTTATGAGTTATTGTAACAATCAAGACTTCTCAATTTTGGAGTAAGAAGAGAACGGGAAGCAGACAACGAGTATCTACAAGTTAATCAGACACTATGGGTCGAAGTCAATTCGGGGTGACTTGGGTATAGCCAAATACGCCTTGAGAATAGATAGAAGGCATCATTATCTCTGAGTTGTTGCCCACTTAAATTTTGAGCTTAATTGAACCTTAATCCGTATCACAGAAACGATGAAAACCATTTAAGTTATTTACATGCTTACAACCTGTCACTATATGTCATAATACAGCTCAACACGGATCTATGTGACAGTCACGTAGTTAGTATGATTCCTGTTAGGATCTTTTCTAAAAACGTAGTGGTCCCTGACTAGACTGAAATTTGATCCCTTATTTCGTTAAATTTTTATAAGTTTTTCTATTTTTGTAGTTGTATTATTTTATAACTGGTTACTTAGACTTGATTTTTTTTAACTCTTTATGAAAGTTTCAAATGTTAATTGAAAAATGTTCAAACTTAAAGGGTTGATTCTGAAATTATAGGCGAAGTTGTTGAATCAGGCGAACTTATGCTTAACTTCGCCTAGGCGAAGTTAAGCGTAACTTCGCCTGAACTACACTGACCCTATATAAAGATTTTCAAACAGTGAATTTCATTATTTTCAAACCTTTCAGCGAACTTATCCTCCGAGTTTTCTGGCGAACTTAAGCTTTAACCGGCGAACTAGTTTCCTTTTCGTTCTCGATCTTCTTTTCTCAGTTTCTATTATCGGTGAGGGTACGTGTTGTCGATATACCTCACAAACATGTTCTTTTCATGGTCGTTTTTACCCGGTTCGAGACCTCGGGTCGTCGGACCTTCAAAACCTAGTTTTTCAAACTTGTGATACGTGTTCATGGACGAACTTTTCGTCTTAATACCATTAATATGTTGTGTTCTTCTCTCCTGGATCGTCAAATCGTGCAAAATCATCGGATTTTAGGCCGTTTGAATCTGAACAGTCGCCGATTCTGTTCAGGCGAAGTTAGGGTTTAGGCGAAGTTATCCGCAACTTCGCCTGTGGCTTAATTTCGCTTGAGGCGAAGTTATCCACAACTTCGCCTGAAGCTTAATTTCGCCTGAGGCGAAGTTATCCGTAACTTCGCCTTGAACTCAAATTCGCCTGAGGCGATGTTGTGATAAGGCGAAGTTATCATCAACTTCGCCTATACAAATTTACTTAACAGTTATTTAGACGAACTTACAGATGAGGCGAAGTTGTTTCCAACTTCGCCTCACCTTTAAGTTCGCCTATAAAGGTTTGATCACAACTTCGCTCGTGGTACAAAGCGAACTTGTGAGTTGCTTAACCGTTATCTAACTTGTTTCGTTTAGTGCAGATATGGCTGCTGTTGGCGGTGCTGGTGGTGATGACGGTGATGATCAAAGACAGTTCTTTCCAGCGCATAACCGGTACATCACGTTAGACCCAGACGCAAGTGGCGTGGAGGACTACAGGGAGATAATCACATTTCTCCTGCTCTCAAGGATCTTCCATGCGATCACAACTACCCTGCCTATTTCACTACCTAACATTGAAGACTTTTGGCAGACGGTAGATTATGATTGCCGGCCTGAGCCCCCGGTGATGCAAGCAACCGTTAATGGTCATGTTGTGCAGTTTTCTTCAGAAGATATACGGTTGGCTTTGCAGTTTGGAGAAGAAACGAGGGATGACCCAACGGAGTTCGTCGCTCCTTTTCGTGATGGGACGTACCTCAGGATGGGTTATTCAGGTCCGTTGGGGGACACACAGAGGAGAAAAGGATTTTTATTAGATCAGTGGCGCTTCCTAATGCACGTCTTGATCGTGTGCATGTCTGGGAGGAAGGCAGGAACTGATGGAATGGGCGCGACGATGCAGTCTGCCATGACTGCCCTGACTTACAACAGAAGATATTCATTTAGTCAGATGATATTTTACGAGATTGATCGTCAGAGGAGGGCTGTGGCGCGTGAGCGGTTTATTATGTACCCTCGATTCCTACTGATGATTCTCAATCATGTGGCTCCGTCGCTACCTCAGAGACGCCCTATTAGATACGTGGAATGTGTGACGAAGCGTATCTTTGCTCAGTGTCGCACTTCTAGCGCACGAAGCAAGCCTGAGCTGCGTCCCAGGCATACTCTACTGTTCGGGTATCTTGTCAACCCGGAGTATGTTCCTGCTGGAGGGGACGAGTTCAGAGATCCACAACCACATCAGGCGGCAGCACCCCAGGCTGTATCAGCTGCGCCTGCTGTACCTGCTGCTGCATCTGCTGCTGTGCCAGCTCCTGAGATTGATCTTGACGCCATGTTCGGCGGGCAAGGATTGTTCGACATGGACCGAGTCGATCCACAGGAAAATATTCATGTCTCGGGTCCACAAGCTGATTTTGACGATGTGATGGAAGAGGCGAGAAGGATGATGGTGACGCACGAAAGAACGGTTGGGAAGCAGAAGAGAACGGTTGATGACGATGATGAGGAAGAAGATGAAGAAGAGGCTGTCCATCTGGTACGAAAGCGCTCAAGAAGGGAGATGACAGGTATGGGTGTTGGAGCCGGAGAGACTTCACGGTTGGCACGTTTTGCTCCACCTGCCTTGTCTGGTATGTCCCTTGTTCCTACCTCTGTGCAGGTATCGAGTACAAGCGCTACGGCTGTGCCCGTAGTGGCTACATCATCGGCTGGCATTCCAACGATCTCGGCCGTCCAGACGTCGGCTCCAGCAATTGTGTCTCTACCACCTCAATCGCTTACTCTATCGGTGGTAGTAGCACGATTTGTTGAGTCCACGGCCACCACTGCTGCAGGAGTATCGGGTACGGTACCACCTGCGGACACGCCCACCTCAGACTCGGAACGTATAGCTTCGCTAGAGCGGATTGTAGCTGAGCAGTCAAAGACTATTCAAAGCCTAGTGGAAGCAAATCGACTGCAGGCATCCCTCCTGGTTGAGCACGGGAAAGTAATAGATGCCTTCAAAGAGTTCTTGGCATCTCAGGGGGAGATGACTTGTAGAGGAGATGAGTTGAGGACAAAACGGAGAGAAGATCAAGACGATGATCCCAATGCACCGGAAGGTGCAGGTGGTGAGCTGCCAAGAACCTCTCAGGCTCTTGGGGCTTCCACAGCTAAGGGGGAGTCTACAAGCGCAGCTGGTGACGATGTGGTAGCTATTGATGATGATGATGATGTTGATGATGTAATCGACGCGTTGAAAGAGATAGATGATGATGATGATTTTATGCTTGAAGAAGATGTGCTGCCGAGTGATGAGATTGAGAAGATCGGTGAGCAAATTATTGTTGAAAATGTGATAGAAGAAGGGGAGATAGTAGATGAAGATATTGAACACGAGATTCCAGAGGTTGAGATGCCCGATATGGGTGATAAGACAGTTGTGGAAGATACTGAATGGGAAGAACAGCCGAATTGGAAGGAAGGTTGTGCTCAATGGTTCGTAAAGACGAAGAAACCGGCGGTTCCTAAAATGTTCAAAAAGAGTTACAATATTAAGGGATACGCTGAAGCAAAGAAAGGTATTATCTGCTGGATATATGATGAGCAGCTGCGGCTCTTCGTGATCAAAAGATATGACGGGATTCAGTACTTCAGGAGAACTTTGAGATCATTAAACACACTGCCTGAATGTGAGGTAAAAGACTTAGCCAGATTGGGGTTGATAAATCGAAGTGACGATAACATGGCTAGAATCATCGGGAAGATCGTATGGAAGGAGAGCATTAAGGAGAAGAAGTTTGAGCTGCTGAAACCACAAAAGGGGAAACTTGTCGAAGACAAGGATAGAGGTCTGAGAGCTGATGGAAAGCCTTGGATGGTTATGAAGTATAAACCGATCCGGTGCCTTAAAGAAGTGTTAGAGAAGGAGCGCACGCGTAAAGATACAAGATTACAAGACTCAAGCTTTGAAGATCAAGATATGAAGCTACTGCCAAGGGGGAGTCTGTTGGTACATGTATGTCAGTAGTTCATAGTCTAGCGTTTGTAATCGAGTCTGTAATGTAATTATGTTTATGATTATGTTTATGTTTATGTATGAGCGAAGTTGTCAACAAGTTCGCTTAGGCGAACTTGTCAAACGAGCGAAGTTGTTAACAAGTTCGCTCGGGCGAACTTGTTGAACAAGCGAAGTTATGGACAACTTCGCCTGAGGCGAAGTTGTCGTGTTTATATAAACTGTTCACCGTAACAGTTTAGGGTTGTTCGTGTTGTTCGTTTCAGTGAGTGTTAGCGAGTCTGTGAGTTCAGTCAAGAACGTGAGTCTGTAACGAACGTGTTTGAGTTATATAATATAACGTGTGTTCGGTTATTGTTCGTGTGATTGTTTAATATATATTCTACGCTCGTAACTACCTACGCAGGGATTCCGCACCTGCGTTGTTAGCGATATCCCGTGTAAGATCCGTCAGGGAACCTACATCAGTTTTAATCCACTTTAAGATAATAGTTACATGTTGAATCAATGTTTTAACACAAACATAAAAATTTTATTATTACCAAAACACACATATAAACACACCATCACAAACATACAAATTTTATTACTACTAATCTCTGAGTGACATAAGAAACTTTAACTTCAATTCCATTGAGCAATTCAGTTCAAGAATTGCCTTGCCCAAAAGTTTTAACTCGTCAAGCTCTCTCTGTCCTAGATCAACCATAAACAAAACAGCAAGATCTCGGATACAACTAGCGGGAATCCAAGTAAGAACTTTTGTAATGAGATCCCTGGCATCCAAGCTGTTGCTAGTCTTTACAAGTTCTTCAGTAAGAGTTTCCCGACAAGCTTTATCTACCTCGATTTGAGCCTTAATTCGCCTTCTGAGGGCAGCCTTGTAGGATCTGGATGATGATGATGATGATGATGATGATGATGATGACGAGCTATCAATTATTAACTAAAAATAATAATTTAAAATTATGTAGGTATATGAGTTTCACAAATGTGGTGTAGGTATATATAACCAAAAGGCTCACAGACAAAACAAAAGGGTATCCCACGCATGGGAAACGCACACGGACGAATAGTAACTCTGTAATAAAAAAACAAAAAGGTGTCCCAAGCTTGGGAAACGCACCGGACGAATAGTAATCTAGAGATTGCTTGCATTTATATCACTTGTCAGAACTAACTGATCACAATTATACTCACCTGTCAAAAATGCCGGAAAAAAATATTATGGTAATGATAGCCTACATTAAAGTTAAGCTATATATTACTAGATCTTACTATATCTTACTACAAATCAAACTTAACTATATTAAGTTTGGTTATTCAATCACACTAACAGTTTCAGAAAGATAATAAAAATGAATTCTTCTGAGAAAACCATGAAGGCCATCGTGAAAAATACGATTGATTTTCAGAAAGAGAAAGACGACTCTTTTTTGAAGAAAGTCGAAGCGATTAGGGCTACACTCGCTTGGGAAAAAAACAAAGACCTTCCACTCCTGTAACCTCATGTTGTGGGAAGACGACATTGAGTTTCGAGCAATGGTTGCTGATTATCAGCAACAACAGTCTGAATGCTACGAGTCAGTGTGTGAAACCCTGGTTGATACCATAACTACGGTGCCAACCAACATGAGTTTTAAGGAGATGGGGGCGGAGACCGTGGACAAGGCGGGGTGATGGTGATGTATTGTAATTAATGGTACTTTTTATATGGCATATTTTGATGAATGGTAAATATATATTATCTTAAAATGCTTTCTTAACATGTTTTATGTATTGTAATTAAGGGTACTTTTTGTGATGCATCTTTTGATGAATGGTAAATATGGATTAATGGTTCTCATCTTTCTTTGTTAAAAATGCGTGTAATCAATTAGGTTAAAATATGTTATATAATTGTTTAAAAGAGTCTATTACGCTTGCAACTCGCTACTGTACAAAGACATATATAAATATCCTAAAACGCTAATAAAAAGCATGTGTACAACAACTCCTTTCTAAACCCTCCTATATATATACACTTATATATCTATTTTTGTTTTCAATAAAAACTCCTTTTTCACCATGGAGGAAATCTCATCGAGGACCACCACATCCAGTAACAGAAGCAATCGAGCGCAGGTTTATTGTTTTTGTAGTCAAGAAGTCATTCAAAGAGCATCAAGCACCACCAAAAATCCATGTCGGAGGTTCTACAATTGTGCATCTCAGGTTAGTGAAATTGCAAATAAAGTTGGAATTCATCTACAATTGTTGACCATAAACCCTATATTTTTTACAACTTAGGGCAAAAAATGTGATTTCTTTATATGGTCTGATTGTGTTTCGTCCACAAGATCTGATGTGTGCACAAGATGTACAGACATAATTCCTATCTTGATAAGGGCAAATAAGTCATTAGAGGATCAACTTGCAAGGAGTGTAGCTTCAAGGATTGAATCCGAAAAAAAAGTGAAGATATTGTATTTTATTTGCTTCTTGTTGTTTTTAGGGCTTTTAATTAGTTTTGTAATTAAAAGCTAAGAAACTTTGTTATGATTTTAGACCAGCTATTATGATGTATTTTTATGTTTCTGAACGTAATTAAAGGCTTAATGAGTAGTTTAGTTTGAGTGTTTCCAAAATCACAGTGTATTTACTTCATTAAAAAGAGGTTATTAAAATATTTCATTAAAAAGAGGTTATTAGCAAAAATCAAAAAAAAATATGTCCCCTCCTGAGTTTCGAACACGCGATATTTGCAATCTATGTTTAATCACAAGCGCCTCAACCGTTTGAGCTACACCCCTGAGAACGTATAGAACCTCTTCTAATATTTATATAACAAAATTTAGAAGTTTAAAATTTTCATTTTTACCCACCAGTTAATCGAGTTATCTTCTGGAAGACTCCCAAATCAATTAGCATTGACCAAATAAAATTTCACAATCTCACCAAACCCTAATAAATGATCTGCTAGTGTATTTATTGAACTCTCATCAATCTCAATCCTACAAAACAGTTTCATTAATCTCATGTGAGTACCAAATATTTGATTTTAGTCAGTTACATTTATTGGCGTTAATTAGTATATATATATATATATATATATATATATATATATCGTTGATAACACAGTTAATAAAAAACTCTTGGAAGATGGAAAAGTTTTGGATGTCAGTAGGCGACATGTGCAGTAAAGCATATAGAGATGGTATTAAGGCATTTATACATTTTGCAGTTCGTAATTGCGAGGAGACATCACCACCAATTTCTGTTTCATGTCCATGTGTTCGGTGTTTGAACCACGTATAGTGTAGACGAGGTAGAACATCACTTGTACATGTTTGGAATTGATACAAATTATACTACTTGGATAATACATGGAGAAGCCGACACCAACATTCCAACTAATTATGTTGATAATACTGGGTTTGTCTGCACCTGCATTCCAACTAATTATGATAATAATGCTGGGTTTGTTGACACCAACATTCCAACAGATGCCTGTGAAACTGTAGAAATGGCAAATGCTACAAAAGACAATTTCAAAGGCGACAAGAAGTATCAACTGTTTCTACAACTACTTGTTGACGCTGAGAAGCCCCTATATAAAGGATGTATTGACTTCACCAAGTTGTCTGCATTAGTACAACTACACAACTTGAAGAGCAAGCACGGGGTATCTCATAAGTTCGTTGATGAACATCTGAAATTGTTGAAAAAGATGCTACCCGCAGATAACGAAATGGTAAATAATATGTATGAGGGCAAAAGGATGATGAAGGCAATGGGCTCAGGATACGAAAAGATACATGTGTGTATCAATGACTGCATTATTTACTATAAGGATTACAAGGATTTGGAAGCATGTCCATTTTGTAACAAGTCAAGGTGGAAGCTGGATGAGAAGACTAACAAAACTTACATAAACACGCCCGCTAAGGTACTGTGGTACTTTCCCATTATTCCACGATTCAAGAGCCTCTTTGTAGGTTCCCTGGACGGATCGCACGAGTTATCGCGGTCTACTCAGGTGCGGAATCACTGCGTAGATCGTTACGAGTATAGAAACACAAACACACGAATAAACGAAACACGTTATATATTATAACCGAACTCACGTGATATAAGTATCACTGTTACAGACACACGAGTAACTCACTGAAATGCTAACTCACTAAACACTGATTAAACGAACGGCTAAGACTATCAACACTAACTACGCCGTAACCTAGGATATAAATACACGACAACTTCGCCTGATGTGTTCAGGCGAAGTTGTCCATAACTTCGCTCGTTCAACAAATTCGCCTAGGCGAACTTTTGAATAACTTCGCTTAAACATAAATTACATTACTAACAATACAGAATCGATTACAGACACTAGACTATGAACTACTGACATTCATGCACCAACAGACTCCCCCTTGGCAGTAGCTTCATATCTTGATCTTTAAGCTCTTGTCTTGTAATCCTGTATCTTCAAGCATGCACTCCTTCTCTAACACATACCGTGACTACTCGCTGATATTTCCTTGCTTCATCCTTCCAAGCAGGAATATAGAATATCTTCTTTTCATTCAACACTTGCAGATCAGCTTTCGATAAGTTAACAAGATGCATCGGATCATACACCCTCAGCACTTCTTGTTCGTCTTCGTCTTCCATCACGTCTTCAGCAGTCTGGCAATCAACATACCACCATTTTAGATTCTTCAACACATCTTGAGGCATAGTCTTCATTGGAACCTCCTTGATGCATCAGATCGGTTTGTACTTCATCACCATCCATGGCTTGCCATCTGCTCTCATTCCCCTTTCTGTATCCTCCACGAGCTTTCCCTTTTGTGGCTTTAATAATTCAAACTTCTTCTCTTTTATGCTTTCTTTCCACACGATCTTCCCAATAATTCTTGCCATGTTGTCGTCACTTCTATTAATCAGGCCCAACTTAGCCAAATCCTTCACTTCACATTCCGGCAACGTATTGAGAGATCTCAAAGTTCTTTTGAAGTATTGAATACTATCATAACGCTTCACCACAAACAACTTTATCTGTTCATCATATATCCAACAGATAATTCCCTTCTTCGACTCAGCATAGCCTTTGATGTTATAACTCTTCTTGAACATGGCTGGAACAGCAGGCTTCTTGGTCTTAATAAACCAATGAGCACAACCTTCCTTCCACCTAGGCTGCTCCTCCCACTCAGTCTCATCCATCTCAGTACCTATGTCAACTTTCTCAACATCTGGGATCTCGTGTTCAACATCTTCCTCTACTATCTCCCCCTCTTCTATCCCATCTTCAATCACAATCTGTGCGCCAATCTTCTCAATCTCCTCACACGGCAGCACATCATAATCAACCAAATCATCTTCATCTAGCATATCATCATCTAACTCTCTCAACGCTTCAATCACATCATCTTCATCACCAACCATCACCACCAACTGCACCTGCAGACTCCCCCTGAGCTGTGGAAGTCCCAAGAGCTTGAGTAGTTCTTGGCAACTCACCACCTGCACCTTTCGGTGCATTGGGATCATCGTCTCTGTCGTTTCTCTTCTTAGTCCTTAACTCGTCGCCTCTACAGCCTGTCTCCCCCTGAGATGCCAGGAACGCCTTCATAGCATCTATAATCCTCCCATGCTCAACCAGGAGGGACGACTGTAGTTGATTTTCTGCTACAAGGCGTTGAATAGCCTGGGTCTGGATAAAGTTTATCCTTGATTGCTCTGCCACGACCCGCTAAAGTGCAGCTATTCTCTACGAGTCTGAGATGGTTGCATCGAAATCGAATCTCATATTAGATGTATCTGGAGTATACTCAGCAGGGATTTCGAATACAACCGGGACTTCAGAAGCAGTTGTGGACGTAACCGCAGGTGGTATCGTGACCGACAACCCTGCAGTTGCGACGACCGTCGACTCTACAAACTCTGCCACCACCTCTGAAGGAATAAGCGTTGGAGGTGGTAACGACACAATCTCCGGAGTCGTCATCGGTAGTGTAGTGGATGGGATGCTGACAGCTGATGTAGCCACCACAGGGACATCTGCGGCGCTTGTAACCTGTACAGAAGTAGGAACAATTGACATACCTGACAGTGCGGATGGAGCAAAACGTATGACTCGTGAAGTCTCTCCAGCTCCCATCCCAGCACCTGTCCTTTCACGTCGTGAACGTCTGATCAACTTGTGTATATCCTCTTCTTCTTCTTCAGACTCAGTATCATCGACTGTCCTCTTCCTCTTCCCCAACGTCCTCTCACGAGTTACCAACATCCTCCTCGCTTCATTCATCACATCGTCAAGATCGGAGTCAGCCACAGTCGTAGCTGCTCTAGTTACACTCACCTCCGGGACCTGTGCAGCAGAGACCTGCACTTCTTCTTGTGAATCAAAACAATCCATGTCGAAGAAACCTTGGCCGCCAAATGCAGCATCAAGGTCAACATCCTCTTCAGGTGACACAACAGGCGCAGCAGGTACAGCTTGAGGTGCTCCCGCCTGTCGTGGTTGAGGATCTCTGAACTCGTCCCCAGCAGCAGGAACATACCCCGGGTTTGTTAAGAACCCAAAAAGTGGAGTATGCCTTGGACGCAATTCAGGCTTGCTCCTCGCACTGGATGTGCGACATTGAGCAAAGATACGCTTGCTCACACTCTCCACGTATCTTATCGGGCGTCTTTGAGGCAAATTCGGAGCCACATGGTTCAAGATCATCTGGATGAAACTTGGGTACATAATGAACCGCTCACGAGCTATGGCCCTCCTTTGCCTGTCAATCTCATAAAAGACCATCTGACTAAAACTATAACGTTTGTTATAAGTCAGAGCAGTCATTGCTGACTGCATGGTCGCGTCCATTCCGTCAGTACCCGCCTTCCTCCCAGACATACACACGATCATCACGTGCATAAGGAAGCGCCACTGATCGAGTAGGAACCCCTTCCGTCTCTGGGTATCGCCCAAGGGACCAGAATATCCCATTCGTAAGAATGCCCCATCACGAAACGGAGCCACAAAGTCAGTCGGGTCGTCCCGAGTCTCCTCTCCAAAGCGTAACGCCACCCGTATCTGTTCAGATGAGAACTGAACTACTTGGTTGTTGACGGTTACTCGCATAACCGGGGGCTCAACACGACAATCGTACTCTACCGTCTGCCAGAAATCCTCGATATTGGGTAAGGATATCGGCAGAGTAGTCGTGATCGCGTGAAATATCCTCGAGCGAATGAGGAAAGAAATAATCTCACGGTAGTCCTCAACGCCGTTCGCTTCCGGGTCTAAGGTAATGTACATATTGTGACCCGGGAAAAATTGTCGCTGGTTATCTCCGTCATCGCCTCCAGCACCTCCAGCACCAGCTACTGCAGCCATATCTGCAACAAAACGAACCAATTTAGATAAACATTAAAGCATAACACAAGTTCGCTTATTACCATGAGCGAAGTTGTGATAAAGACTGTATAGGCGAAGTTAAAGTTGGGGCGAAGTTGGGAACAACTTCGCTTCAGCTGTAAGTTCGTCTAATAATTATTAACTTAAAAAGGTCTAGGCGAAGTTAATGATAACTTCGCCTCACCACAACATCGCTTCAGGCGAAGTTAAGCTTCAGGCGAAGTTATGGATAACTTCGCCTTAGGCAAATTTAAGCTTCAGGCGAAGTTACGGATAACTTCGCCTAAACCTTAACTTCGCCTGAATCTGAAACGGCGACAGTAGGGTTTATCGAAATCCGTAAAAACTGGTGTTTCGATTAACTTTGACGATTGAGGAGGCTAAAACACGTGATAATATGGATAACAATACGACCCGTTTGCACATGACCACGTGAAAACGAGTTTTGAAATCGGGTTTAATGGTCGGTCTTCCGAGGTTATTACCCGGTTGTCGAAACAACCTTAGATTAATCAAGGAACATATAACATCAGATAAAAGAACCCAAACAACCTTTAGATCGGTTTGAAATCGAAGAACAAGTTAACAAGGATGAATCTGAATAAATAAGTTCGCTGTGTGGAACGGAGGATGTAAGTTCGCTGTGAAAATAATGAACAATTTTGACCTTAAGTATTCTTTATATAGGGGATCTGTTATACAGGCGAAGTTACGGATAACTTCGCCTAGGCGAAGTTATCCACAACTTCGCCTGTTCAATAACATCGCCTATATTTACAATATTTAACCTTATTATTTTTAACATTTTTCAATTAAGTTATAAAACTTCCTTTTAAGAACTAAATGACACGATCAAGTCCAAGTAACCTGTTATATAAAAAATACAACTACAGAAAAGAAAACTTTAAACAATTTAAGTATAAGGGATCAAATTTCAGTCTCGATAGGGATTGCTACGTTTGAGAAAAGATCCGAACAGGAATCATATTAAGTATGTGACTGTCACATTGATCTGTGTTTAGCTGTATTATGACATAAAGAGACAGGTTGTAAGTATGTAAATAACTTAAGATGGTTTTCATCGTTTCTGTGATACGAGTTAGGTTCAATTATGCCTCAAAATTTAAGTGGGCAACAACTCAGAAATATTGAGCCCTCCTATCTATCCTCAAAGCGTATTTGGCTTTCCCCAAGTCACCCCGAATTACCTCGACCCATAGTGTCTGATTTTGTCGGTACTCTTCATCTGGTTCCCGTTCTTCTTCTTACTCTATGATTGAGAAGTCTTGACATTTCAGCTCTAGAATGTTTCAATACTCACAAATTTATTATTATATTTTTTCTTTTTTCTTTTTTTTTTTATTTTATTATTTTATTTTTTTTAGTAACTCACATATTTACATAAGACTTCAGAGTAGTAAATAACTGCAAGTCCCGAATCTGGATCACTGCAGTTTCTTGAAACGCTATCTTCACGGGAATCAGAACACACATGGGCTCGTGTATGACTGGGTAATCGCTTTTCTGCCTATCACTCGGAAAGATAAAAATGAAGACACGCAAAACTCTTAAGGAGTTTCCACGTAAAATCAAGTAAATTTAGTTTGTATCACGTCTACTTTTACGCACCATAAAAAGTTATCAAGACATACAATGACTGTCCTAAAGCCTTTTAAGCCTAATAACTTCACTAGTTAAGCACACAAATTTAGTATATCTATCATTTTCCAGGGTTGGATCAATTTTCCGTTTAACATAGCAAACGTACTTCTTACGAAGTAGTAGACTTGAAAAATAATTTCATTTCCCACCAAAAAAGTTTGTCTTCAATCGCCCCGATCAAATCAAGTCTTCAGGTCAACGGCTATCCCGAAGATCCAATGGATCAGCTGAACCGACCACATACAAGTATGTGTCCTTCTAACTAAGTATGATCGTCTAATTTTCAGCGAAATAAAGAAAACTCATCATAAACCGCCCCGGTCACTATCAGTAATCTGGTTAATGGCTATCCTCAAAATCTACAAGTAGAAAATGGGGACCAAAACATATCCGAAGACAAGTCCTTCAAACTGATGTAACCGACATAACTTTAAGCGATTAGTGACGTTTTTTTTTTATTTTATCACAAGAAAAGCATGGTTACTCGGGATTGATCATCCCATTAAGCTCGATAAGGTTTTGAAATCTTGTTTTGTCAAACGCTTTAGTATAAAGATCAGCGAAATTATCAAGCGTATCCACCTTTTCAAGCACTATCAGTTTCTTCTCAGCACAATCCCGTATAAAATGATGACGTATGTCAATATGTTTAGTTTTACTCTGTTTCACGGGATTGTTAGTTACTGAGATAGCAGCTGTGTTATCAATGAAAATAGGAGTAAGTAAGAAATTCTGACCATAGTCGCGCAACTGTTGTTGAATCCAAAGAACCTGGGAGCAGCAGTTGGATGCTGCCATGTATTCTGCCTCACAGGTTGAAATTGCGACTGAAGTCTGTTTCTTGCATTGCCACGACACCAATCTGACACCAAGAAACTGACATCCTCCTGTTGTTGACTTCCGACTCTGATTGCACCCACCATAATCAGAATCTGTGTAGGCGACTAGCTCCAAGTCTCCTCCTTTCGGGTACCACAACCCCAGCTTCGGTTTACCCTTGAGATACCGCAAAATCCTCTTCACACATTTCATGTGAGATTCCTTTGGGTTTGCCTGAAAACGAGCACAAAGACAAACAGCAAACATTATATCAGGCCTAGAAGCAGTTAAGTACATTAAAGAACCTATAATAGCCCGATACTGAGTTGGGTCCACATCTGCATCACCGTCTGACTCAGCACCCAATTTGTGATTGACGCAGATTGGAGTGTCGAATGGAGTGCTGTCCTCCATCTTGAATCGTTCGAGCACATCATGGACATATTGGTCTGGTGAATGAACATCCCCATCCTTCTTTTGATCAACCTGCAATCCTAAAAAGAAAGTTAGTTCACCCATAGCACTCATTTCAAACCTTTTCTTCATGACGGTCTCAAAATCTTGACACATGGAGACTTTTGATGCAGCAAAGATAATGTCATCCACGTAGACTTGCACTAGCAGGAAGTCGCTTCCTTGTCTCTTCACAAACAACGTGCTATCAATCTGACCTCTTTCAAACCCATTTTCAAGCAAGTAGTCTGATAAAGTTGAATACCAGGCACGAGGTGCCTGATGTAATCCATCAATGCCTTGCTTAACTTGTACACATGGTCTGGAAAATCTGGGTCAGGAAAACCCGGAGGCTACTCAACATACACAACCTCATCAACTTTCCCATTCAGGAACGCACTCTTCACATTCAACTGAAATACCTTCATCTTCTTATAAGCCGCGAACGCCAAAAACAATCTTATGGCTTCCAACCTTGCGACAGGAGCGAACACTTCATTATAATCAATCCCCTCTTGTTGATTGAATCCTTTAACGACTAGCCTCGCCTTATTTCTTATGATAATCCCTTTTTCATCTCTCTTGCACTTAAACACCCATTTTGTGCCTATCGCATGCACATGCTTTGGTTTCTCAACCAAATCCCATACTTCCATTTTCTTGAACTGAGCCAACTCTTCTTGCATGGCTTCGACCCACGAGCTGTCCTTTAAAGCCATTTGATAATTTTTCGGTTCAATCTGGCTGATAAAGCAGGTGTACAAGCATTCGTTGATTATCCCTGTCTCCTTGATGCTTGTGTAAACACAGGTGTGCTCATCCAAGCTACGTCTTGTTTGTACACCGGAGGACATATCACCAATCACATTCTCCAAAGGGTGATCTTTATGAAATCTCGTGGTCGGAACAGAACCGACATGCAAATTGTCTTCCAGGTTAGAAGAGAGCTCGTCAATGGTTGTTTCATGCTGAGAGTGAAAAGGATTGATAAATTCTTCTTCAGTTGAGGCAGCAGGGGTATCGATAGAATTTGATGAGGAAGGTTGACATTTATCGATCAGCTGTCTTTGCAATAGATTTTCTTCCTCATCAAGTATCATCTTCGTTGCAACTCTGTCTTCTTCTTCAGAAATATCCAAATCCGGTATGTTAAATGACTTAAAAAGTTTAACATAGTCGAAAAACTCCGCAGGTCCGTTGCTTGGTTTTGGCGGTTGGTAACTTGTGATATCTGTGTTACACACCACCTCAATCTTGCTTGTCGATGTATTGAAGACACGTCTGTTGGGAGTCCCAACAACATAACCGACTAAGATTCCTTCATCGGCTACTTCATCAAATTTAGAATGTGTCTTCAAAATCGAACAAGGGGACCCGAATGGTTCAAGACCACTCAAGTTGGGCTTTCTCCCATGCATTAGCTCATAACATGTCTTACCCACTCTTTTAACAGTTAAGACTCTATTCAGAACATAACAGGCTGTAGCAACAGCTTCAGCCCAAAACACCACAGGAAGTTTCGAATCAGCCAGCATAGTTCTGGCACCTTCTATTAACGTTCGGTTCTTCCTTTCAGCCACTCCATTCTGTTGCGATGTATAAGGAGCGCTGTATTGGTGTTCAATCCCTCTCTGAAGACAGAAGATCTCCATCTCAAAATTCTTGAACTCTGTTCCATTGTCACTCCTGATGAACTTAACCCTTTTATCCATAACGTTCTCAACTTTGGTAATCAAATTCTTCACCATCTGAGCCGTTTCATCTTTTGATTTCAGGAAATATACCCATGAGTATCGTGAGTAGTCATCAGTGATCACCAAGCAGTATGAAGTACCTCCTAGACTTTTTGCATACACGGGACCGAAGAGATCCATGTGAAGCAATTCTAGAGTACTGGCAATTGAATTTACTTTCTTGGTGAGATGGGATTTCTTGTGCTGCTTTCCCTTCTTGCACGCTATACATTTATCTTCAAAATTGAAATTTTTCAAGGGAACGCCCAGCACAAGCGCATTCTTGACAATGTGGTTCATCTTCCGAAGATGAATGTGTCCCATTCTCCTATGCCACAATTCGGACTCTGTTTCACTCGCTTTTGTCAAAAGGCATGACTCTGCCGTGGCCATTTCAGTTGATCTCATATCCATTATGTACGTATTCCTATCACGTGGAGCTTTCATCAAAATCCACTCATCTGGTATCTGAAAACCCGGTTTCAGTACGATCGCCTCGTTCTTCGTAAAATGAACGGTGTACTCCTTATCACAAATCTGCGACACACTCAGCAGATTATGCTTCAATTCTTCTACAAAGTTGACATTCTCCAATGTCATCTTCCCGTTCGACACCGTTCCCTTTCCAGTAATATTGCCTCCACTTTCTCCGGCAAAACTTACTCTCCCTCCTTGAACAGGTTTCAAATCGTGTAACAAATATTTGTTACCCGTCATGTGCCGGGAACAGCCGCTATCCACAACCCAAAGATTATTGGCAGCCCTGTTCAACTGTTCCTGCACAATAAAGCAAAAGATTAGAACTTTGGGACCCAAGACCAATTGGTCTTGGATCTATACATCCCAAACTTTGGCTTTCCAAAGTTAGCTCTTTGATAAATCCTGTCAATCCCACTAGGATACCTCCTTGAAGATTGATAGTGAGGCCTTCCAAACCTTAGTGAATTGAAAGAATTATAACTTGTGGTTTGGTTATTAGAAGAGTAAAACTGAGATTTATTTCTATGAAAACCTGAATTAGTCACATTATTGCATTTTAAATGGTTTTCATTTTTAGCAGTATTATAATTACGATTTGGCTTAATCTCAATTTTAGTAGGTCTCACACCTCTGAAACGCTGCTTCAAAGGGCAATCTGCAACAAGGTGCCCCATTTGATTACACCTAAAACAACACCTATGCTTAACCTTTTTATCGACTGGTGTTTTAGATGTCGAGGCTTGATTACCTCCCGTTCGTCTCACATATGGTGGGACGTACGGGTTTAGTGGAGTACTCCTTTTATTTGTATTATCTTTTTCTCCACTCTTAGGTAACACAACCTCCTCTTTTGCCTTACCAGACTCGGATGATTTATCCGAATCTGACGAGACTGGACTTTGATCAGAAATTTCAACACTTGAAACAGGCGAACTTGTTTCGCCTTCACTAACATTTGGTTTTTTAACAGTTACTCTAATTGGCACTGTCTGAGCAACCTCAAAGTCAATAGATTTCTGAACACTAGGGTTAAAAGTGTAATTGTGATTGTACGGTGGTGGAACCTCATGATAACCGATTCCTCCTCTCTTGGTAGAGGAACCTTGATCACTAACAAAGTGATCAAGAATAGCAGAGGAATTTCTGAACTGCTCCAATTTTCGATTTAGTTCCACCACTTTCACCTGGTGGTCAGCAATCTTGTTTTCTCTCTCAGCAATTAGTTTGGTCTTTTCTTCCAAAACCTCATAACTTAAATCAATCACTTCAATTTTTTCAGCCAGTTTAGTTTTTAAACTTTTAACATCTTTTTCACAAACTTTATTTTAATTTTATAATTATTTTCTCTTGATTTAATAAAGTGATGATCTTCTTTTAAGGTTTTAAATTCAGCATCCAACCTAACATACTGATCAGTTATGGTTGCTAGTTGCTCAGACAAGTTCTCACATTTTGAACAAGTAGGTTTAGAGTATACCTCGGAGATCTTGTCATTAACATCTGCCATAAGAGCTTTCTCTTCTCCGGCAGCCTTCTCATTTTCTTCTGTTTCGACCTTTGCCAAATTTTCCTGCTCAAAAGATTCTTTAGAAAGCAGGTTCCAGTTATATTCTCCATCTCCTCTGGAGATCATGGCACTATAATCTTTTCTACCCTCATTGTGCGGTGTAGACTTTCCTTGACTTCGTTCTACCCGCTCATTCCTACATTCCTTTGCGAAGTGACCGTTCTGCTGACAGTTGTAGCACCTTACCTTTGACTTGTCGAACCCTGGTCTTCCTCTGACAAACTTTCTACCGGTCTTATTCATAAACCTTTTCACCCTCCTCACAATCATGGCCATCTGCCATTGTAGATCCATTTCTTCCATATCGTCAGCATCAATCCGATCGTAATCTTCATCCAACATAGCTGGATCAACAATCTTCCCTTGAATGTAGTTCTCATAGGAAGCTATAAAAGAAGCATAGAGGCCAAACTGCTCTTCAGAAGACTTGACACTCATAGGCATCTTGGAGTAGTTGTTGTTAGGACATGAAATGTCACATGTATGTCCCCAGTTCTATCAGGTTGGCTCAACATGAAACTAACGATCGTGAAACCAAGTTAACGTACTAAAAAAATCAAACGAAACTGATTCGATCGAATCAGTCACTGATTCGATCGAACCAGCTCTCATTCGATCGAATGAGATACTCATTCGGTCGAACCAGTTTTCGATATATAAACGTAACTTAGGAAATTTCACACAAGAGAGAACACAACCCACACTCACGAACTAGCAGCCTCCAGAAACTCTCTCAAGCGTTCTTCGTGTTCTTGGTCGTTTCCTCCAATCCTAGGCGTCAAACCCCTTTAGGAATCGTACCTACGTGCCCGTTGATCACCACCGAGTCGCCGTGTTAGAGGATTCCGCACTCTAACACGTTGCCCCGTGAATCGTTGGGAAACCGAGTCCCGAATCGGTCCTACAAAGTGGCATCAGAGCTTAAGGTTCTTGATTCACGAAAGATTCGTGGTGATATTCGTATTTTTCTCGTGAAAATCATATATTTTGCTTGAAAAATTTTCGAAAATTAGTGTTTTTGTTCTTGGTGTTCATCGTGTTCTTATCAAAACTCATAAAAGTCATATATTTTGGTTTTTGATCTCAAGATTTGGTGTTAAATTTCCGGGTTTTATCAAGAACATTCATCGTGTTCTTCGTTTTTTAGTGTTTGATCCATTTTTGGTTGGTTGGGTATTTGTTTAAGTGTTAAAATCATTAAAAAGGTCCTATTTTGCTTCTAGATCATCTTGGATTCGTGTTAGTGAGTTTAAAACCGAAAATCTGGTCAAATCTTCTAAGTTTGGAAATTCCCGAAATCCCGATCGAACTAGTCGTATTTTTGGTAGTCATTCGATCGAATAAGCTTCCTATTCGATCGAACCAGTTTGAATTTTGACCGAATCAGTTTTTCGCGCCTAGATTTACGCCAAGTTCTTTCGATCGAATCAATTCATCCATTCGATCGAACCTGCTTCCAGTCGATCGAACTAGTCTCATATTCGATCCACCCATTCGATCTCCTGATTATTCGACTGCCATAACTCTTTCGATCGAACCGGACACCCATTCGATCGAACCTGTCACCTCATTCGATCGAACAAGATCATATTCGATCGGATAAGCTTCAGAAGACCAGAACAGTGAATCAGTCAGTCATTCGATTGAATCAAGACTCATTCGATCGAATAAAGAACACATTCGATCGAATAGAACACACTCGATCGAATCAATTCATATTCGTTTAAAAGATCAAAGGTTAAAGCAAAGAAGCAAACATGGCCGCCAGTTCAAGTACAAATAAAAGGATCCAATCGATACTTGAGAGTGATTCAGAATCGGGAAGCTTCAACAAGCCTCTAAAGCTGATAGCACTAAATGAGTTTACTACCTGGAAGACAAGATTCCAGATTCATATCACAAGTGTTAGTCCTGGACTTTGGGAAGCGGTTCAGACAACGTGGGTGCATCCTACAAACGATGATGGTGAAAGTCTGAGCTACTTTAGGCTGTCTGAAGAACAAAAGATAGCTTTTGATGCTGAGAAGAAAGCCTTCTCCTTACTGTCTCGAGCTCTCTCCAGCGATCTCTTCCATCAGTTTAACCAGTTCACAACAGCTTCAACTCTTTGGAACGCACTGGTTGAACGATGTGAAGGATCTGAGTCACTTAAAGAAATTCACGCACGGGAGCTAAAGCGTGAATTTGATTTGTTTGGTCCAGAATCCGGAGAAGACATTGAATCGTTGCTGTCAAGATTCTATCATCTTATGTCAGAATTAAAGTCCTATAATGTCAAAACAACAGGGACTGAAAAGGTTAGATGTCTAGCTCAAGGACTCCCAACAAGCTGGAACACCTTCCTGACTGTGATGAGAAGAAGTCATCAATTGGAGACGATTCTTCTTGCTGATTTTATAAAAGAAATCAGACAGGAAGACGCTGAACTAAGAGCATCATCCAGGAAACCCAGAGCAACATCTGACAAGTCGCTGTACATGTCAAAATCACCAATGTCAGAGTCAAATGACCATGCTCCAATAAAGACTGCGTTTGTCTCCTCAACGTCAAATCAATCTAAGGGGACCGAAACGAGATCTTCTGCACCACCTACATCAAATTCCGGAAATTCAAGTTCTAACTCCGGACCCAAGTCAACTGAAAAGGCAACGTTAAACACTGAAGGCTTGGGAAAGGTAACGGTGGAAGTTGCCAAAGAACATATGGCAACATTAGGCACAATCATTGAATCATACAGCTTAATGGTGGCTGGTAAACTTGGCAACAGTCATCTGGACAGCGATGACTATGAACAGCTAGATGAAGACGATATGGAACGCATCGACATAATGTGGGCACTTGGCAGCGCGTTCCGTAGGGCTAGAAAGTGGGCTAAGAAAACAGGCCAAGCTCTTTCAATCAACAATAAATCCAAGTTTGGTTTTGATAAAACAAAAGTTAAATGCTACAACTGTGGGGAACTTGGTCATTTTGCCAAGGATTGTTCTAAACCAAAGAGGGAAGGTCACCAATATCCCTTCCGAACTACTTCAACTTCATCTGCTCCTGCTGCAGCCGCTGCAAATGTCAACAATGAGAGACAACTGGTCCCACAGAATCAAATTTCAGCGAACAACGCCAACAACAACAATGAAACTGCTCTTGCTGTTCAAGGTGATGAAGGCGAGTCCT
Organism: Bidens hawaiensis; assembly: GCF_021521415.1. Classification (NCBI taxonomy): domain Eukaryota; kingdom Viridiplantae; phylum Streptophyta; class Magnoliopsida; order Asterales; family Asteraceae; genus Bidens; species Bidens hawaiensis. The sequence goes on from NW_027491014.1 coordinate 3,434,392, forward strand.
GGAACTTCAGCATTAACATGGCTGACATCACCATTGTGGATCAAGACTCAGAATCTGGGTCTGATGATTCCTTAACTGATGAAGAAAACATTGTCGTGAAGCCAGCTTCTGAAGTAAATGAAGGAGAGCATGAAACTGAAGCGTCATCAGTGGAGATTAAGGAGGATCAAGCAAAAGAGTCAAATGTTCCTCAATCATCTCCAAGTTCAACAATTCCTACAGAAGCTGCTACTGCTGAAGAAGTCAACAAGGTACTGTCAAAAGCAACTTCTGCATCTTTTCTGGAAAAAGCAGGGAATCTTTACTTCGCGTTCATGGCAGAGACGACAAATGATGCCAAGGTAAGTTCTAACCCTACTACTCCCAAACCAGAAAATAATAAATGTTTAAAATGTGAAATGTCTGAACATGAAATTCATTCTCTAAAAGAGAGAATTGAAGATCTTGAGGCTTATAAACAAGCAGCCTCAAGATCTTTAATTGAACTGACTGACGCTCTTGCTCAAAACAAGGCTTGGAAGCAGAAAGAGTCTGCTTTTAAAGAAAAAATTGATAGCCTTAAGCGTCAGAACAAGGAATTGGAGATATGTGTTCTAAATCAACAAGATTCAATAAATTTTCATATCAATAAAAATAATGTCTTGAAAAAGGAAATGGAGAACACAAAAGCTGATCTTGAATCATTGACTTTCAAGTTAAAAAGTTACTCCAATTCCTCTTATTTGCTAGAACACATTATCCCCGAGTTCCGGTGCAAAAAGGAAAGAGGTGTGGGATATCACAATGTCCCACCCCCAGTGCTGAACCAATTTGTGAGCACACCAGGAGCTGTGCCAGACGATGACTCAAATGTTAAAACACCCGAGGACACAGAACAAATTTCAAAGTCCAAGGGTAAAGAAGTCATTGACCCGGCTCCTAAGGCCAAACCAAATGTTGTTGCCACAGACTTAGGTTCCACAACTAAGTCAGGCCCATCCACATCTAAATCAAAGGCAACAACAAGAAATTCTCAGAAGAACAAGTTTAATCATAAATCTGAGAAAGTGTATGTGGAACATAGTACTCAGTTTGTCAAGGAGGGTAACTTTAATGAAAAACATAATTTTCCAAAGCCCCCTCCCAGACAAACTTCACCCCAAAATGTCAAATCCAAGGGGTACTATGGTAACAAACAACAACAAAGTCGTTACTCTCCACCACGTCAAAGGGAGAGATACTACTGTTTCTCATGTGGAGAGGTTGGCCATGTAGCAAGATTCTGCTACAAGTATCCGGATCCTAGATATTTCAAGTCAACTCCTATGAGGCGACCGACCGTTGACATTCAAAGTCAAACACGGTCTCACACACCGTGGTCGGTTTCTCCTAGGAAACCTCAGTCAACCTCACCACACAGATCCCCGAACCCCTCAAACCCAAGTGTTTCCACTTCAACAAATGAAAGTCAGTCTTCAACTAATTATGTCAAACATGTTGAGAAGAAGACTGACAGTTGGAAACAAAAGAAAAACAACACTGTTGATAACAATGTCAAACCAGAAAACAGTGTTAATGAGGGTAAATGGATTGAACTGTTAATTCGTGATGATAATGGAGAACCCAAGACCATTAAGGCTTGGGTTTCCAATGATATCTAAACCTTTTGTTTTTTATGTGCAGGTTGCTCTTTATGATCCAAGATTCAACATGTGGATCATCGACTCAGGAGCTTCCAGGCACATGACTGGAAACATGAATCTCCTATCCAGTGTCAGACAGATTAAAGGAGGTGCAGTTTCCTTTGCAGGAAATCAAGGTGGTTACATCACGGCTCAAGGAATTGTTTCAAATGGGCGAATTTCGTTTGATAAGGTTAATTTCATCAAGGAGTTGGAGAACAATCTGTTGTCGATAAGTCAAATTTGCGACAAGGGTTTCAAAGTTATGTTTGATGATCGAGACTGCCACATCTTGGCGAAGGAATTCACCATTCCTGAAGACAAAGTTTTAATGTCAGCCGCACGCCAGAGTGTTCTCTACATTCTGGATATGGCTAAGGCAGGGTCATCGTCTCCAACGGCGACATGTTTTGTGTCCAAGGCATCCGAACGTGATACTGTCATATGGCATAAACGGATGGGACACATTAATGTCAGGAACATGAACAAGCTTGTGCACAACAGGCTAGTTGAGGGAGTTAATCTGAGAAGTTTTCGTCTCCCTGATTCGTGTGTGCAGTGCAAAGCGGGAAAGCAAGTAAAAAGGTCCCATAAGTCTAAGAGTTTCCACTCGATTGATATTCCATTAGAACTCCTTCATATGGATCTTTTTGGCCCAATAAGCGTCAAGAGTATCTCTGGGCACTCATACTGTCTAGTGGTTACTGATGAATATTCCAGATTCTCTTGGGTGTTTTTCTTGAAAGCAAAGTCCGAGACATTTGGGTGTATAAATCTACTGGTTACAACTCTTGAGTCACAGTACAATCTGAAGGTTCGAAGAATGCGGTCAGATAACGGTACAGAATTTAAGAGTGCGAATGTTGAAAATTTTTGCAAAGAAAGAGGTATTGTTCAGGAGTTCAGTGCCCCGTACGTTCCACAAATGAACGGGGTTGCTGAAAGGAAAAATCGAACGTTAATCGAGACAGCAAGAACAATGTTAGCAGACTCAGTGTTGCCTGTTACGTTTTGGAGTGAGGCAATTGCCAACGCCTGTTTCACATTAAATCGGGTAGGCATTGTCAAGTGCCACGGCAAGACAAGCTTCGAGCTTCTTCAACGACGGAGGCCTAATTTAGAGCACCTGGAACCATTTGGGGCTCTTTGCACGTTACTTAAAAGGCATGTCGATAATAAGTTCGTGGAAAAGATCATCAACGGCTATTTTCTGGGTTACAGCGTACCTCTCAAAAGGGTCTTCAACAGATCAACAAAATTAGTTGAAGAATGGTACCATGTCGACGTTCAACGCTACACAGAACCAGCCAAGGGGTCAGGAGAAGACTGGTTGTTTGATTTTGACAAATTGTTCAAGTCATTCAATCTGTATGAGGTTGCTATTCAGATGATGTATGAGGCGCAAAATGCACCTCCTGATGAATCACAGCAATCTTCACCTCATCCTGGTCCATCATCGTCTTCCTCCACAGAGTCTAGCGAGCAAGTTCAAGAGTCATCCGAATCTGAATCTGAAGATGAATCTCCAGCAGATGATGTACAATCAGCACCGACACAGGATACTCCACAACCTTCATCGTCAAATCAAGAAGCGCCAAATGCAGATCAGCCTCTAACGTCTACTTCAGAGGCACCAACCGCTCCAGTTCCTGAGCCGAACTTAACTAACTTGGAACAAAATGTTGTCGCTCCTGACAATCCGGTGGTTAGGACTGAACGTGATCATCCACAAGACAACATTATAGGGGACGTTCAACAGGGTGTCAAAACACGTCGACAACTGAATTTTGGCCTCTACACTGAAATGATGGAGTCAGGATCAGTTGCGCTAAATGCCCATGAATGCTTCTTAGCACAAGAAGAACCACGCAGCATCACCGATGCGCTGAAAGACGCTAACTGGGTCTCAGCCATGCAAGAAGAATTATTACAGTTCAAGAGACTTGGTGTGTGGAAGCTGGTGGATCTCCCCAAAGGACAGAAGAAAATTGGCACTAAGTGGGTACTCAAATGTAAACGCGACGATCGTGGAGTGATTGTTCGCAACAAAGCCCGCCTGGTGGTCCAAGGGTTTAGGCAAATCGAAGGCCTAGACTACAATGAGGTGTATGCTCCGGTTGCGCGTTTGGAGGCAATCCGGATGTTCTTGGCGTATGCGTCTTTCAAGAGATTCAAAGTATATCAGATGGACGTCAAGAGTGCTTTTTTGTACGGTCACATCGAAGAGACCGTATATGTGGCACAACCTCCAGGTTTTGAAGACCCAAATCACAAGGACAAAGCCTACCTGCTCAACAAGGCTTTGTACGGTCTTCACCAAGCCCCGAGAGCTTGGTACAAGGAACTCTCCAAACACCTTCTGAACATCGGGTTCAGAAGAGGAACGATCGACTGCACGTTATTTACAAAGGAGAAAGAAGGAGATCTCATTATGGTACAAGTGTACGTGGACGACATCATTTTCGGGTCCACGAATAAAACACTATGCAAGGAGTTTGAACAAGTGATGCAAGAAAAATTTGAAATGAGCTCCATGGGTGAGATGAAGTTCTTCTTAAGACTTCAGGTTGATCAAACAGACTCCGGTGTCTTCATTCACCAGACAAAATACGTCAATGACATCTTGAAACGGTTCGAGATGTTGAGTTCTTCTTCACAGGGAACTCCGTTAGAGGTTAATCACGGGATTAATCCTGACGAGAAGGGTGAATTGATCAATCCAACTCACTATAGAGGGATCATCGGATCTCTAATGTACCTGACTGCTTCTCGGCCGGACATAATGTTTGCTACGTGTCTCTGTGCACGTTACCAGTCAAAGCCGAAGGTCTCCCATCTTATTGCAGTCAAAAGAATTTTGCGTTATTTGAAGGGTACTCCAGATTGGGGTCTTTGGTATCCTCACGATGACAACTTTGATCTTCATGCGTATAGTGATTCGGACTATGGTGGTTATAAACTCGATTATAAATCAACAACAGCAGGATGTCAGTTCTTTGGAAGTCGTTTAGTAACGTGGCAATGCAAAAAGCAGACGTCAGTCTCCACTTCAACAGCTGAGGCGGAATATATTGCGGCTGCCAGTTGCTGTTCTCAAGTTATTTGGATTCAGCAACAGATGCGTGACTACGGTATTGAATGTTCTACTACTCCCATATATCTTGATAATTCTGCTGCAATTTCAATTACCAAAAATCCTGTTCAATTTAGCAAAACGAAGCACATTGAAATTCGATATCACTTCCTTCGTGACTGTTACGAAAAGAAGTTAATCGATGTGGTAAAAATCCCCACTCAGGAACAACGCGCTGATCTCTTCACTAAAGCATTTGACAAACCTCGGTTTTTATATTTACTAGAGATCAACGGCGTTAAACGTCAATCAGATGATGTTCCTAAAGATTTCATTTAAATTGTTTTTCATTTTTTCTTTTCTTAAAAATTTGAAAAATCCAAAAAGATTTTGTTTTTATAATTTTTAGGGGGAGAAAGGTTTCAAGAAAAACCAAAAACAATATAAAATACAAAAACCCAAAAACATCAAAAATTTTAAAATTTTGAGAAGTTGATCTTGTTACAAGAAAGATGATAGTACACAGACGCTATCATACTGAGACATCAAAAAGATTTTTATTTCTGTATAGCCTATTTTCATTGTTCTTATATTCAAAAAATATACATCACTATCGCTTAAAATTATGTCGGTTTCTTCAGTTTGAAGGACACATCTTCGGATGTGTTTGGTCCTTACTTCTACTAGTAGATTATGAGGATAGCCATTAACCAGATGACTGAAAGTGACCGGGGCGGTTTTTGATGGGTTTTATTCTTTCGCTGAAAAATAGTCGTTCATACTTAGTTAGAAGGACACATACTCGTATGTGGTCGGTCCAGCTGATCCATTGGATCTTCAGGATAGCCGTTTACCTGAAGACTTTGACTTGATCGGGGCGAAATAATTTAAATTTTTCCAAAAACATTCATATATTCAGAAAATGAGAAATTGTATCCAACCTTTGGGAAGTGATGGCACACTGACAGTAGCATGATGTTAAAAAGATATAAATTGAAAAAATTGGTCATGCATAGTACTAATGTGATATATTGGTAGGCTTATCTGGTAAGCTTATCTTACTGAATTGAGTCTGGATTTGACCTATCTAAATCATTTAGATTGTCAGCTATGGGTGTACATCTAAGATAAATTGACGAGACGTCACTGTCTAAAGATCAATATCAATTGAGGATATGTCTTATCACGCGTACACAAATTACCATCGGCCCAAATTGGTTCCCCCAAAAGCTAAATTTTTTAAAAGAATGTTAGATCTTCGTGTTGCAGGTCTGCTTTCATCGAAAGTCCCTTCTAAATCATATGCTTTAAACATTGATTAAGGAGGAGTATTAAATATTTTATACTTCACCGGCTTTGGAATGATCTCCCTCTGTGATACGTAAGTATCGACCTGGACAGCGCTCTTCCATGCTGTGATATCTAAAGTTATTATCTCCCTCTGTGATACGTAAGTATCGACCTGGACAGCGCTGATAACTTGGATATCTGTATTAAATATCTTATGCTCCACCGGTTTTGGAATGATCTCCCTCTGTGATACGTAAGTATCGACCTGGACAGCGCTCATCCATGCTGGTATATCTAAAGTTATTATCTCCCTCTGTGATACGTAAGTATCGACCTGGACAGCGCTGATAACTTAGATATCTCCTGAAAAAGAAAATAAAATAAATGATTTTGGGACAAGTAGATGAATACCGAACACGTATGTGAAAACATGATAAAATCATCAAGTTGCTAATTAAATTCGCAAGAATGAGAAAAGCAACAATATTTGATGAAAAGCGAACAAAGGGGATCCTATAAGCTTATGGTTGTTTGTCAAAATAAGATGCGCCAATTTGACTGTTCAATATGTTGTGAGGTCCTTCATGAGTCAATCAAAATATGGTGAGATACATAGCTGTGATCACAAGCAATTTTCAAATGGTCATTGACGGACGAGAGGATGTTTGTTTAAGTTTAAATGGACAAATATACCCATAATCGCATCGGTAATATGTATCGACCAAAAGAAATTATATTGAACTTACTGAGTGCTACAATGTCAGTACTGATCCCATGTTCGGATCTTTCTCACAAAAAGAATGTTCATTATGTCTAGTTTAATATCGTATATTCTTTTATCCAGAAAAATCAAAAACATGTGAAAAATCACGAAAAGTCTCAGTAGATAGTCAAATAAGTCTGTATGATTTCTTATTATAGATCCTTCTCAACCAAAAATATTGTATTTTAAATTTTTGTTCAGTTGCTTATTTTAGTTTGAAGATTATAAAAAAATTCAAAAAGATTTTTATTCTGAATTAATTTTATTTTTATTCTGCTTTAATGTTGATGAGAAATCATCCAGTGACAGGTAGTCTGATCCCTGTCCCTCCCTGTAAACACTTTGATAAAAACCAAAAAGATTTTATTTCTATTTATTTTTCATTTTTATTTAGTTCTGTTTGTTTGAAAATCGATGAGAAATCATCGTGACAGGTAGTCTGATCCCTGTCTGTTCCTACTAAATGTTTATCCAGTGTGTAGGATTGAAAGAAAACTTCATGCAGGTTGCTAAATGGTTATCTGCGCAACCGGCTGTGCATGAAAGAAAGAAGAAGTGACAAGAAAACTCAAAGATGTTTGAGCCTGATATTTTTCCGTGTGTTTACTAATGTTTTATGGTCTATATGTTCTGTAGGAACTAAGCTCTCATGATCGGAAAATGTCTAAGAAAACTAACCAAGTGTCAAAAGTTTATGTTTTCTTGCAGGTTCAAAGGCACCAAGATCGATGGCCGGGAATAAAAAGTTTAAAAGTTTATTTTTTTAATTTTTTCCCTCATTCGATCGAATATGTGGCTATTCGATCGAGTAAATCGATCGAATGAGCCGAATCGATCGAATCAGTTGTTGAGAGAATGAGAATTGTTGCGAAGAGACTTATTCGATCGAATATAATCTCATTCGATCGATTAGTCCAATCGAACAAGTCCATTCGATCGAATGAGTCCAAAAATAGTATAAATACTCAGACTCATTCGATCGGTCAGTATTATTCGAAAAAAAATTTTAGAATTTTTCTCTCAAATTTGTTTACGTCAAACCATCGTTTTGATCCGATAATTTTATTCGATTTTTCACGTACATCACGAAAATGTAAGTTTTTCTTGTTTTTAACCGTGTTTTGATCGAGTTTTTGGTCGTTTTTGTTCTCGGAAACGGACTTTAGAACGAAACACATTTTAAACTGTTTTTAACCGTTTAAGTCTTGTAGTTTAATGTTGATACATGTTCATAAACCTCAACCGATGTCATGTGTGTGTTGTGTATGTTTAAACGATCGAAAGGTCGATCGGGATTCTTTAACTTCTGGGCTGCTGTTTGAATGAGTCGAATCAGTCTATTCGGTCGAACGAGTCTCTTGTTCGATCGAATGTGACTTATTCGATAAGTAGTTCGATCGAATCAGAGGTCAATGATGAGATCTATCTCATTCGACTGTCTGTGATCGAACTAGATCTCACTCGATCGAATGAGAGCTCACTCGATCGAATGAGTAGCTCATTCGATCGAATCATTTCTCATTCGATCGAACCTGTCCAGAAAGTTTGCAAAAGTTAAACGCATTCAGTCTTTTCGATATCTGTTCGTTCTAACACGTTTATGTTTGCAGATAAAATGGCTGACGTTGCAGAAGTTTTCATTCCCTTCAAAACATCGATCAAGCACAACATAGTAGCCTTTCTCGACGAAAAGGCAAGCCACGGGAAAGATTTTGCAACAGTGATCAAATTCCTGAAACGGTCCAGGATTCACGAACCTATCTCAAGGGTGGTAGAACCCATCATGTCTATTCAACAGGAATTCTGGAGGAATGCCGCGCACGACAAAACTGTTGTGCCGTCGGTAATTCGCTCAAATGTTAGAGGGCACGAAATTGTTGTATCTGCCCAAATCATCAGGGAAGTCTGTGGGTTCGTTGATGCTGATTCAGATCCTACTGGGTTACATCCTGCTGGAACAAGAGGATGTTTTGCAAGAATGAAGTACGACGGTGATCTAAATGCCGGTCTACTACACAAAGCCAACCTGTGTCCAGAGTTCAAATATCTGGCACACGTGGTGATGCACTGCTTAGGGCATCAAAGAACAAGTTTTGACAAATTGAGGGAAAGCATGCAGTTCACAATGGCTGCATTGGTGATGAACCGCCCCTACAACTTCTCGCAGATGACCTTCAGTCATATGGTGGAGAATATCACAATAAAACAAGGGGCGGGCGAGAAGTTTCTTCAGTACCCGAGATTTGTGCAAATGATCGTTGATAGTCAAGCTCCGGGTCTACTGAAAGAAAACGAGGGTGATGTGGTGAAACTGGACCACATGAAGAACGAAACCCTTAACCGTTTAAAATCTTACAAGGATCGTCCCACAAGACCACCACACAAAAGGTGTTTTGGGCACATTACAAATCCGTCTTACAAGGCTCCTCCGAAGAGGAAGTGGAGGAATGCCGACAGTGATTCAGACGTCGAGAACTTACCTTATCAGAAAACCAGTGACGAGTCTGACACTGAGGAAGAGAGGGTACAGGAAGACACCAGAACCGATGCTGAAAAGGAGGCAGACTCTTTCTTTAATGTTGAGGATCTGGAGGCTGGTGGTGAAGCAAGTGCATCTGATTTGCACGTTACTGGTGAAGTTAGAGCCGAGGATGTTGCGGGCGAAGAAAGGCCTGCGAAGAGGCAAAAGAAGAAGGTTACAAGGAAGTATCGGAGTCTATTTTCTGATATCCCTCGTTCTTCCACGTTACAATCAATTGGAACCTCGTCTGCTGCTCCTCCCGTTCAACAAGCACCACCACCAACACAGCAACCAGCCACACAATCAGCTCCACAACCTACTACTCAACCTCAACCTGAAATGTCTATACCTCCTAAGGTTGCAACAGAACTGGCTGATCTACACAAGGCTATGATGAAGATGTTTATGTTCAAGACTGAGCAAGAAGAACTGAACAGACGGCAAGAAGAACAAAATCGACTGAAAGATGAGCAGATTGCCAAACTTCAAGCCGAAAACGAAATGCTCAGAATTGAAAACAGTCAGCTGAATGCGACTGTCGCTGAACAGGGCTCTTCTATCAACCTACTAAGAGAGTCAAATCAAAGACTTGAGGCAAAAGTAACCGAGCTGAAAGGTGATGTTCTACGTCTGGAAGGTCCAACAAATGTTGATGTGGACACAGACGAACTTGACTCATCAGATGATGGAGGTGAAGGTATTAAAGAGTGAATTGAGTGAATGTAGTGAGGACTTAAATGTTAAATCTTGTTAATTGATGATTTATGTATAAACTCAGTTTCATATGTAATGATATTGTATTTCATGTTTTTGATATTACATATGTTTACTTAAATTTGTTGTTACATTGTGTTTGTTTATTCAAACAGGTGATGATGATTCATTTAATGTCCAACCGCTGCAATCAAAAACAGCTGCAGAATATTTCACGTTTCTACTGGACAATCCAAATGAGCAGCAAAACTTCGCAAGTGGAGACTTGGAAGAAGGTGAAATTTCTCATAATTTCACAGAAGAAGAATTGGAACAAATGTTTGAGTTATACAACGAAGAAACAGGCAAGTATCTAGCTTTGCCTCCAACAGAACAGACATCTTCTTCTGCTGCTACACCTGATTCATCATCAACTACGGCCACTGATCCCTCACCTGTCGATCCCTCTCAATTTGATGACGTTGAAATGGAAGACTTGTCAAAGGAAGAGTATCCTGAATATTATACGTCTCAAAATGACGATCTTCCTAACTTTGCAAGTTTCTTTCAAAATGTAACAGAGGAGGAAATGCAGAAAAAGGCTGAAGAAAGATCAAACAATATGGAACAGCCTTCTGAAGCGGATCAAGCCGATTTTTTAGAGAAAACCGAGGAATGCAAGAAAGCATTCAATGCTATTCTTGAAAAGATAAGATCCAGACAAAAAGCGAAGCCGACCATTCCTCATACAACGTCATATAAAATGAAGGGTCGCAGAACTTCAGGAGAAATTATTGCTTGGGCATGTCTGAAGGATCTTAACTGCGTAGCTATCAAGAGAGAAAGGGGGGTTGAATACTTTCAACGTATTACTGATTTGAAGACCCTTCCTACTCATGATCTGAACCGTCTGAATTATCTTGATATGCTATACGCCAACTCATCTCCATTTGCCACGTATTATCAGAGTGTATTGCGAAAAGAGTACAACTCAAAATGGAAGATGATCACACCACAAAGGCCGAAGAGATGTATAAGCAAAAAGGAGATCGATCCGATCACCAACAGGCCAAAAGTTATTTTGAAGTACATGCCACCACTTACAATGAAAAAGATTCCTCTTAGAAAGATGAAGTAGGATTTCTATAAATCATTCAGGCATTGGTACTATGATGGAAGACTGCATGAGGCAGTTATTGTGCTCAATGACTATGGAAACTGGAGCACAATTCGTATCTTTGATCCAATGTGGCTCACAAATTTATCTCGGGAAGATGTCTACACATTGTACAAGACAGAGATTCTTTATGCTCCCGAAGACATAGAGCAAGCGTTAACGTACAGAAATGTCATTAGGATTTGCTTTGCCTATGACATACATGCAGGATCAGATTGGAAAGAACAACAGAAGAAGTATATCCAAGAAACTGAAGATTAATTGTCATGTTTATCGTTTATATTGTTTCTTGTTGTAATTCAAAGTTAAATCTTCTGGTTGTAATTGTTTTAAATTGAATGAAATATGATTTGGAATATTGTGATAGATTATGTTTTAATGTCAATTTTGCAAATCTAATACAATTGTGCTTAAATGTTAATCCAAAATTCCAATTGACAGTGTCTCAGGATATGCGGAACCTATGGTAAGTCTGACTGACTGTACCATTTGATCAAGAGTGAACTCCATGAATAAAGGAGTTTGTGGATGCAACGTATGCACCACTAGTTTTGAGAAAAGAGAGAGTGAGATAACTCCAAGGAGGAGTTACGGTCGAGCAAGAAAACTCGATTGGTTACAAGCAAATAGAACTGGATCCAAGGGGGAGTTTGTTAGGACATGAAATGTCACATGTATGTCCCCAGTTCTATCAGGTTGGCTCAACATGAAACTAACGATCGTGAAACCAAGTTAACGTACTGAAAAAATCAAACGAAACTGATTCGATCGAATCAGTCACTGATTCGATCGAACCAGCTCTCATTCGATCGAATGAGATACTCATTCGGTCGAACCAGTTTTCGATATATAAACGTAACTTAGGAAATTTCACACAAGAGAGAACACAACCCACACTCACGAACTAGCAGCCTCCAGAAACTCTCTCAAGCGTTCTTCGTGTTCTTGGTCGTTTCCTCCAATCCTAGGCGTCAAACCCCTTTAGGAATCGTACCTACGTGCCCGTTGATCACCACCGAGTCGCCGTGTTAGAGGATTCCGCACTCTAACACGTTGCCCCGTGAATCGTTGGGAAACCGAGTCCCGAATCGGTCCTACAGTTGTTGCTGGGAGCACTTGAAGAGCAACTACTCTTGCTTGCCTGGGGTTGATAACCACTAGATCCAGCTGCTACGTAGCAAACATCACCATTGGTGTTGACTGACACATGACCCTCATGTGATGAGTTTGCACCCGACTCTCCCTTCGAGTAGTAGGCAGCCGATTCAGTCTTTGATCCTGAGCTAGTGTTGACTTTAGCTCCATACATACATGGATCTTGAACCTGATCCATAGAAGTCTCCTTTCTCACCATGTTAAGCTCAAAAGTTCTGAGCTTGTTGACTGTTGTTTCTAGATCATAAGTGGGAAAGTCCTTGTCTTCACTCATCAGCACCGTGTACATCTCCCATTTTGGTGGGAGAGCATCTAGAAGTTTTTCAACTATCTCTTCCTCTCTGTAAGAAATGGAATAGTTGCTCAGTTCAGTCATCAGATGATAATACCGAGTGATAATATCATCTAAAGATTCATTCTTCAAATACTTGAAGACTGAAAACTGGGTTTTGAGCAATTTTATTTTTGAAGCCCGGATCCCTACATTTCCCTCAAATCTGCTTTCAAGAGCTTCCCAAAGCTCCCTTGCTGAAGTGTACTTCCTAAAAGTATGAAGGATCTCCTGTGGAAGAGCCATGGTAATAGCAGCGTGAGCCTTGCTCTCGGCCTCATACATCTTCTTCTCCTCTTCTTCCATTTTGCTATACTTTTTAATTTGATCCTGACCTTCATACTCCATAATCGGTGGAATATAACCATCCTGGATGCATACCCACATTTTTGCATCCTGGTATTTAATGTATTGGATGAACCGATCCTTCCACGCAACGAAATCGGTTCCTTTCAGCAATCTTGGTGCCTTAGTAGCAGACCCTGCTTCAACTTCCATCTTTACTAACTCCAAGATGTTAATCGACGACATCTTTCCCGAAAAGTAAGAGACCCGAAAAAGATCAAAAATTTTCTGAAAAGTACTGTAGGCGAAGTTAGGGATAACTTCGCTTAAGTCTTAACTTCGCCGCTGATTAACTTCGCTGAAGTTTAACTTCGCTGATGATTAACTTCGCTGAAGATTAACTTCGCTTAAGGTAAGCGAACTTAGGAAGTAGGCGAAGTTGTAGATAACTTCGCTGATACAGGCGAACTTGAGAAGGTAGGCGAAGTTGTGGATAACTTCGCTTAACCTTATATCTTCGCCGAAACCCTACGTACAGTGACGACAACTTCACCTGATGAACACGGACGATTTCGAAGATCTGGAAACTGGATTTAACAAGGTTTTTGATGGTGCAAAGGCTTGAATACTGTGGTAGTAGGTAAGATTGACTTGGAAACACGAAAACACGTCCCGCGAAATAGTCGAAACGGGACGCAATCTATACCCGCGTGAATATCCCGAACCTCACAATCGAGCAAATGCTCTGATACCAATTGTAGGTTCCCTGGACGGATCGCACGAGATATCGCGGTCTACTCAGGTGCGGAATCCCTGCGTAGATCGTTACGAGTATAGAAACACAAACACACGAATAAACGAAACACGTTATATATTATAACCGAACTCACGTGATATAAGTATCACTGTTACAGACACACGAGTAACTCACTGAAATGCTAACTCACTAAACACTGATTAAACGAACAGCTAAGACTATCAACACTAACTACGCCGTAACCTAGGATATAAATACACGACAACTTCGCCTGATGTGTTCAGGCGAAGTTGTCCATAACTTCGCTCGTTCAACAAATTCGCCTAGGCGAACTTGTGAACAACTTCGCTTAAACATAAATTACATTACTAACAATACAGACTCGATTACAGACACTAGACTATGAACTACTGACATTCATGCACCAACACTCTTTCAATCAAAGACCACAGCAGAGAATTTAACATGGCATGCCGCGAGTACCAATAAACCCGGTGTTTTACGCCACCCATCAGATTCACCAGCATGGAAAGCCATAGATGACAGGTACTCCGATACCATCGGAAGCAATTCAAGAAATCTTCGTCTGGGGATTTGCACTGATGGGGTCGACGTACATAGAGGCAACAGAAACCACAGTGTCTGGCCTGTTTTAGCAGTCATTTACAACATTCCACCTTGGATGTGTATGAAAAGAAAATTCATCATGCTTTCCTTATTAATATCCGGAGTGCCAGGAAACAATACTGGTGTGTTTTACAGCCTTTAATTGACGATCTAGCATCTTTATTTGAGGTCGGGGAGCCAACATATGATGCATATAAACAAAAAATGTTTACACTACGTGCAGTTGTGTTATGGATGATTAATGATTACCCTGCTCTTGGTACACTATGCGGTTGCCCTTACAGTGGATTCAAACGTTGTGTGGTGTGTCGGGGTGACACTCAGTGTGTTCGACTTTTTCACATAAAGAAGCAGAGTTATGCTGCCCACAGAAGGTATTTATCACATGACCACCCTTTTAGAAAACAAACAAAGACGTTCAACGGAAAAGAGGAGATGAGAACCGCTAAAGAGCCAATGACAGGGGAAGAGATATACGACGAGGTCAAAAACATTAACAATGAATGGGGAAAGGGATCTGAATCCCTAAGTGGGAGTAAGAGGAAAAGGGATAACACAAGGCCGCAACCATATTGGAAGAAGTTCAACATATGGTACCAACGGCTCAGCTATTGGAAGTATTTACCTGTCCAACATTGTATTGATTTGATTCATGTTGAAAAGAATGTGGCAGAAAGTATTGTCGGGACGTTGCTGAACATTCCCGGTAGGACAAAAGACGGATTGGCAGCTAGAAAGGATTTGGATTTTTAGGGATTAAAAAGGAGTTGCAACCGAAAGCAAAAGGCAACAATACAGAACTGCCTGCAGCATGCTACACATTATCAGCGCAAGAAAAAGACATATTTCTTGAAACACTGTATAAACTAAAGGCTCCGCTAGGGTATTGTTCTAAATTCTCTAGTTTGGTGAATCTTAAAGAAAGGAAGCTACAAGGCCTTAAATCACATGATTATCACATGCTTATGCAACAGTTTTTGCCCCTTGCAATACGGTCCATCATGCCAGAACCAATGAGAAATGCTATAATCAGGATTTTTTTTCTTTTCAAGTCAATTTGTAACAAAGAAATTATTGTAGAAGAGCTTGATAAGATGCAGGAAGAGCAAATAGTTACACTGTGCCTACTGGAGAAGTACTTTCCACCATCATTTTTTGATGTCATGGTTCACTTAACCGTGCACCTTGTAAGAGAGATTAAATTATGTGGGCCACCATGCTTTCGTTGGATGTATCCCTTTGAAAGGTGTGTGAAGGTTATCAAAGGGCATGTGCGAAACAAAACTTATCCAGAAGGGTGAATTGTTGAGGAGAACATTGCGGAAGAAACAATCGAGTTTCTGAGCGAATACAAAAAAAACATCAAGAGTACTGTTGGTATTCCACATGATAAGCATGATGATAATGGGGAGACAATTCCTGTCACAGGCGTTAAATCAGTTGAAGTTTCTCCTTATCTTTTCAAGAGAGCACATTTCTATGTGATGCAGAATACGCCTGAAATAGTGATGTATATCGAGTAAGTATTACTAACATATATACTCTAAATTATATATATATATATATATATATAGGGTGCAGATACTGTACGCTAATGCCTTAACGTACGGTAGTTACGCGAGACATTCAAAGGCAAAAAACAAAGCTAAAAACCTAAAACGCTCAGCAAACGCACCCAAAATTAATATACACACACACACACATATATATATATTAATTCACAATATATTATACTCTTACTTGCAGACAACACAAGACCTCTTTGAAAAACCAAATGCCTGGTAAACGACAAGCATTGCTGGAGAAGGAGCATACTTTAAAGTTTGGTGACTTGACTGGTTACGTGACAAGGTCGATCAATTTATTAAGTCTTCTATAATTTTTAAAATTCTTTTATAGTTTCTGCAATGTAGGTGAAGAATCTAATCCTTGTAATGAAATTCAGGTTGAAAGAGAGCTAGCGGGCTCCCCAGGTTCTGTATCGGAAACTGTAAAGTGGATTGCACACGGAGCACACCGCAAAGTTTACAAATTCGACTCGTACGACATCAACGGTTTTGAATTTCATACAAAATCTCATGATGGTAGAGTTTACCAGAACAGCGGGGTTGGTGTACACGCGGATGACATGCACATAAAAAAAGACGTGGTGACGTATGGACAAAACTTTTATTTTGGGGTTTTGCAAGAGATATGGGTCCTAGATTATCATACTAAAAGAATTCCGGTCTTCATGTGCCAATGGATTGACCGTAAACATGTCAAACATGATATTCTTGGTTACACGTCGGTCGATCTAAACAAATTTGGCCACAAGGATGATCCGTTCATATTGGCCTCGCAAGGACGCCAGGTGTTTTATGTTCAAGATCAGCTGGATAGAAAAAAGCATGTTGTCCTCATGTCTCCACCTAAGAATTATAGGCATTCGTATGACGTGGTCAATGAGGAATTTAGTACGATAACTTTCCCTCATGAGGGTAATACATTTCAACTTGTACAACCAAATCAACTGCTTCGTAATGAGTCCCCGGATGATTACTGGAGGCCCGGGAAAAAGCCTACAACTATTCATAATGGAGATTGACACCGATGTCGAGGTTGTCAACCCAGCAGTTGTGTTCGTTCGGCTAGTTAGATGTAAATAATGTTTAAATATAGTTGATACATGATATCACCATTCTTTACTTTGTACTTATTAATTCAAACTAAAGAAATATTGGTTGTTTTTAATACTATTACTACTTATACGTACAGGCCGGGTTGTTGAATTCATTTCATCTTCTGGCTATTTTGGTCAATTGGTGTCAAGTTCAAACATACATCATGTTACATCAATAAAAGTCACAATTGACTTGTAGTGTACCATAGTAAGATCAATAATGTCATTACACTCATAATTGACTCGTGCTATATCAAAGTTACATTAATACAAAGAAAGCCCAAAAATGCATCATGTTGTCTAGGGTGTTCGGTGACAGTCATCATTTCTCGTCTGATGGTTTTGTTTCTTGCACAACCTCTATTTGGTTATGTTTCAACATACTTTTCAAGCGCTGGTTTCCTGCAAAACATTATCAACTCGTTTTATAAAAAAGACCATTATGCCCTTCTTTTCACTAACCTGCATACCAAAATTGTACCCTCCAGACTTTGAAGAAACCTTTGAACAAATAAAATTCAGTTTTGAAAAGCCGCTTCCAAACTCAATGCCATCACCAGTAACCTTAGATTTAAGATTTGGTGATGGCATTGAGTTTTGGAAAGGATTTTATCAAAATCTAAGATCTTTGGGAAGTTTAAGATCTTTGGAAACCTTATATTTTTTCTTCTTGGCCACGTTTGGAATTCACATAACATATATAAAAGTGTAATAAATTTCAGTCACCAGTTTTATTGCAGTCATTAAACTCTCTATTGTTATACAGTTGGTTTTTCAGTGTATAACACACTATAAAAAAATAGCCTACATTCAAGTTAATTAAAATAAAAAAAAAAACTATTGTATCACACGCTTTGTACGCTTTAAATACCTGTCAGAAATCTTGGAAATATATTTATGTAATAATAGCCTACATTCAAGTTAATTAAAATAAAAAAAAACTAGTATATCTTACTAGATACGCTACAAATCAACTGAACTAAAATAAATTACTGTCTCAACTACCAAAAATTAAATTTAAAGTTAATTATAAAAAATCAACATCATCTACGCTTCACATACGCAACGAAAATATAATAATAACATTTACAGTTAATAATAACATTTACAATAATAACATTCACATAACATATTAATACCAAAATATAATAACATTTACAATAATACCATTTACATAAATATTGAAAACCAAATTACATAAAACTAACTCCTAGCATCCGATTCCATATCGAAACCTACATCCGATTCTGGAGTCCTGCCATCAGATTTTGTATCCGAATCTACATTCGGATTCTCTTCTGGAGTATGAGAGGGCATGATCCTCTTGTACATGCCATCCGAGGTGTAGGTGGAGTCCTTAAGCCTATGGAGGCGAAGGTTCACATGAGTATGGAATGCCCCATAAACGGACACCGCCTTGAAGTGCTCCAAGTCGTTCAACTCGATGTAGGCCACCTCGATTCCCGGCACTACCATTTCAATGCTGAAATAATCAGCAGTCGTGTACCCAAGCCACCTAACCATTCGGTTAAGTTGTTGGTACGTGAAGGTCTGAGGGTTGACATAGTCAACATACCTCACCCTTTGATTCCTCCGGACGACGCCGGAAAAAAAGTGGAATCGTATGGTGAAAAATGTGGGGTCGTAGTAAATGGGGGCATGAGCACCCGGTGCACGTTCGAGCCATGTTGAAGCCATTATCGGAAATTATAATTTGAAGACAGGTGGATTGTGATTGTGATTGTGGATTGTGATTATGGATTGTGGATTGTGATTGTGACTGGTATTTAAACACCATCGGAACCCGGCGGTACATCTCCCTGACAATTTGAAATTGGCGGCACAAGCAACTGTAAAGGCAATGATGACGTCGCCACTCGTCAAATCAACGTGTGGCCATTAATGACGATTGGACACACTTAAAAATATTTTAGTGTGACCATTTATCACTTATAGCCACACATAATAAGTGTATCCGTGACAATAAAAAACTTAGAAAAAATAAAACTAAGATATTCTTTGGTCACACAACCTCATATAAGTGGCCATTAATTACATTTGGACATACTTAAAAATATTTAAGTGTGACAATTTCTCACTTATAGCCACACATAATAAGTATATCCGTGACAATAAAAAACTTATAAAAAACAAAACTAAGATACTCTTTGGTCACACAACCCCGTATAAGTGGTCATTAATTACATTTGGACACATTTAAAAATACTTAAGTGTGACAATTTATCACTTATAGCCACACATAATAAGTGTATTCGTGACAATAAAAAACTAATAAAAAGCAAAACTAAGATACTCTTTGGTCAAACAACCTCGTATAAGTGGCCATTATTTACATTTGGACACACTTAAAAATATTTAAGTGTGACCAATTATAACTTATAGCCACACATAATAAGGGTATCCGTGACAATAAAAAACTTATGAAAAATAAAAGTAAACTACTCTTTGGTCACACAACCTCGTGTAAGTGGCCATATATTTGAAGCGTTTTAGCCACATTTCTAATAAATACAATGGTTGTTCGTCATATTTCGCCACTTTATTAAAAATTTGGCTAGAAAATGTGATATTAGGTCACACAATGTAATATAAGTGGCTATATATTTTACCTTTTAGACACATCTCTTATCAATACAGTAGCCGTTTGTCACATTTGGCCACACTATTACAACATGTGGCTAGTTAAATGTCACAGTTTGTGGCTAATGCATGTGTTTTTGGTCACATGTATCAAAGATTAAACAAACAATGACTGTAGGTCACATTTCGCCACACGTTTTTATAATGTGGCTAGTTTTTGTCACAGTTTTTTTCAAAGTGTAGCGAAAAGTACCTGAAATGGTCACATGAAGAATAATATGTGTGGCCAAAACATTATGGAAGGTTTTCAAACATGGTCAAAGACCTTTTAGCCACACTTTGTAGTGAAAGTGTGGCAAATCGCCCAGGCCACATATGTGGCCGAAGGTCGATATTCACGTAGTGAGTGTTTCTTTCTAAATTGTTCATCAAAGTACCATATGCTATCAGCTAACCAAGGTATGTTCCACTCTTCGGGTTTGAAGATCATATTTTTTTGACAAATTCAGTTGCTATATAATTTAGTTTGCATATAAAATGTTACAAACTACAACAAGGTTTAAACAAAAGTTGAATATTGTAAACAAAAGTCTCGTACCTTTTTAGAAGCCTCTACCAGGGGGAGGCAGTTTTCCATACCATTCCCTTCATTTTTGACCAATAAAACAAGAGGAAATGACAACATATATTTGGATTTCGACCTAAGAAAAGGAAAATCTTCGTACAACCATACCTAAAAAATAAGGAATGTTAATAAATACAACTATTTGGCTTAATCATTTATGTGACACCCGGTAATTTCCCAATCCCATAAACCAAGTAATCAACCTAATAATTAGGTGATTGTGAATATTATGCGCGCTATGTTAGAATCAGCGCGTGCATGTGTTATATGCGCCCTGCGCGAGCGCGCTATGTTAGAATCAGCGCGGGCATGTGTTATATGCGCCCTGCGCGAGCGCGCTATGTTAGAATCAGCACGGGCATGTGTTATATGCGCCCTGCGCGAGTGTCTTGGCCTTATGTTTTCATATAACTTAACTTTATGTTGTCTAACGGGTTGACCGCCTCGCTTAATGCTAAGGCGGGTGCATCCCAAATCGTTTATGCGCGTGCGGAAAGGGAACTAACCTCCCCGCATGGCGGGAACATTGAGAGCTAGTTTGTCTGAAGCTCCAAGATGGAATTGACTTCAACATAACTGATCACTATGTTGAAATACCAAGGCCTCATGGAGAATCTACAAATGAAACTCAACGTCCCTGACTGCGAGAAGGTTACGCACCTACCCGCAGCAAAGAAATGTCCTTCACGCAGAAGGCTATGCGCGCAAAGTTACACGCGCAAAACACTTACACTAATCTCCAGATATAAGGGGATTTTCCCCGCCCAGAGAAAACCAGTTGCGTGTTTCAGAGATATTTCACTTTTTGACTGCACACTGACAAAAGTACCAGAAAAAGCATACTGTAACACGAAAAGTCAACTGTCAGCCGCCCTACTCTCACCAACCACAGACCTGCATGTCCTGTCAAAATCAAATCAGAATCTTCTTTTTCCACTCCCTAGGACCAATCACCTCCATATTTTTAAATAAATAATAATAAATTCCATACTTTATCATCATTACACCTAGATATGATAAGATTACAATCCCCTAAATCAAGGGATTGTGTTCCCCTGAATTTGCCTATAAATATGTAACCATTCTTGACTAAAAATATCACTCAAACACACTTCAAACTCCTCTCTTAAAACTGCAAATCAGCATCTGTTCCCATTTCCGGTCCCGTCACTAGGTAAACCGAGACTTTAACCTTGAGATTTACTTTCCTAACCAGCCCTTGTATTCTCCGATTTCTTTATCTTAATATATATATTTCTTGTTATTTAATCATATTCTAGACTTTCAATTTCGAGGCTAACACCAAGAAACCCGAAATCTCGATTAATCTCTTAACAAGAACCACAGGTGAGTTTCACAGCCCCTATTTTCACTATTTTCACTGTTTTTAAACTGTTTTCGGGGCGAGGGACACGTACTTAAATTATGTTTTATCCTGGTACTCTTACAAATAATGCAAGCGATTATGTGTTTAAATTATGTTTCATTATGGTATATTTTCGAGCAATGCAAACGGTTATCTATGGTTTTCGATGTGAGTGCGCAAGATTCGAGTAAGTGATCACTTTACCATTGGAACTCTAAGGGTAGGGACTGCTGTGTTTGATCAACCCACTCGTAGGGGTCGCACCCCTTGCTTAGACGAGTGCCTAGTATGGTCATGGGGCAGTACTATGGGATTGAGCCCGCTCGTAGAGGTCGCCCCTCTTACAAAGACGAGCGCCTTGTTTTCCGGCACAACGTCCGCGCGTAACCTGCGGGACGGTATTACTAAGTTATAGTGGCAGCGCCACGGTTTTCAGAAATGTCCGCGCGTAACCCGCGGGACGGTATTACTAAGTTGTAGTGGCAGCGCCACGGTTTTTCAGAAATGTCCACGCGTAACCCGCGGGACGGTATTACTAAGTTGTAGTGGCAGCGCCACGGTTTAAAGAAATGTCCGCGCGTAACCCGCGGGACGGTTTTATCAAGCATATGTTTAAACAATGTTATCATAAATATGTTTCAATATGGTTTTATCAAGATTATGATGCAATACGATTTATCAAGTCACCAAAACTTGTGAACTCACTCAGTTTATACTGATTCAAATGTTTTTACGTGTCTTTCAGGAGATAACTAGGTAGCGCAAGGAGTCACACATAGAGCACCTCACGCAGAACATCTAAAATTAGCTTTTTGGAAGATTTTAGTTCTATCCCTTCGACGCGCGCGGTTGTTCCCGCCGCGTAAGGGGATATGGCGCGGAAATCTTCAACGATTTTCATACTTGGATGTTTTTATATGTAATTTTTAAACAATGTAATGTATTTGTACTAGACATTTCATGCGCAATGGAAATTTTATTTTGAATGTTTGCAATGACCCGTGCTTGATTATCAATCCCCACTCGCGCGCGCCCGGCTGTTTCCGCCGTTCAGGGCCGGGTGTGACAGATTGGTATCAGAGCACTGGTTATAGCGAACTAGGAAAGAAGTTTTAACCTAGACTATAACCGTTGGGGAATCGCATGAAATATTTTTCAAAGAAAATATTTTCAAAAGAAAAACTACACACACACTTAGGAACACGGGTCACACAGTGTCTAGTGAATAAGGATAAGAACATTATGTGCTCAGGGTACATGCGCTAAGTTTGATATATTTTCATTCTCTTTTAAAGCGAGAATGCCTCCAGCTAGAGCCAAGGGAATTACCATGACACCCGAGGAACTCGCAGAAATAATCGCGCAGGCGATCGCAACGCATGAGGCCAGCAAGGCCGAATCAAGTCAGGGTCGTCAGGAGACCGAGACCCCAGAACCTGAATCAGGAGCCTTGGACAAAGGATGCTCCTATAAGACGTTTATGGCCTGTAAGCCTTGGCCATTCAAGGGCACCGAAGGGGCCATTGGGCTCTACAATTGGATCGACAAAATGGAGACAGTTCTCTCCATTAGCGGGTGTAGTGAAAACCAAAAGGTCCTTTACGCGACCTGCATGTTCCAAGAAGCGGCCTCGTCTTGGTGGAAGCTTCAAGTGAAGACTTTGGGGCGAGAAGTTGTTCTCCACAAGACCTGGGAGGAGCTGAAGGAGATGATGATGAGAAAGTTCTGCTCTCGCGCCGAAATTCAAAGTCTGCAGCAGGAGTTTTGGAACCACACCATGGTAGGAACTGACATCGATACCTACAACAACCATTTCAACGAGCTTTGCCAGATGGTGCCAGACATGGCAAACACGGAGGAGAAGAAGATAGAGAGGTATATCTTTGGGTTACCTCATGTTATTAGAGTTCCGCTCAACGCCGCAGCGCCTCCAACCTTCGATGAGGTAGTAGCGCGGGCCATCACCCTTACAAGGGATACGGTCCGTGCGGGCATGTTGACTGCGCGCGGAAACGAGCAACGAACCTCTGATCCCAAGAGGAAATGGAACTCTCACCACCGAGGGTCCGACTCCAAGCAGCCACCCTTCAAGAAACAAGAGAGCGCAAGGGCTTACGCGATACAAGCCGCGGAGCTATCACGGAAAGGGTACAACGGGCCTCACCCTTGGTGCAGCAGGTGCAAGTATCACCACGAGGGTGAATGCGCAAGCATCGCGTGCGCAAAATGTGGCAGACCAGGGCACAAGGCGGTAAACTGCCATAAGGAAGCCGGAGCAAACGATAACTGCTACGCATGCGGGAAGCCAGGGCATTTCAGTCGGGATTGCCCGCAGAAGAGAAACCAAGCTCGCGGGAGAGCTTTTGTGATCGGCGCGGGCGAAGCGAAAGAAGAGCCGAATGTGGTAACCGGTACGTTTTTACTTAACGACCATTTTGCATCTGTCTTATTTGATACTGGCGCTGACCTAAGTTTCATATCTACTGAGTTTAAAAACTCCCTAGGCTTAGCGACCAGTAGGCTAGACACGCCTTATACTATAGAACTAGCCAATGGTAGGCAGTTATGCGCGAACGAGAGGACTGAGCAATGTGTATTAGTCATGGGAGGTCACGGATTCAATATTAACTTATTGCCAATAGACTTGGGTAGTTTTGACATTGTGGTAGGTATGGATTGGTTAGTCGAGAACCACGCGGAGGTTATTTGCCATGAGAAGCAGGTTCGGATCCCACTGTTGAACGGAGAAACCTTGGTAATTCAAGGGGAAAGAAGTGGAGTTGTGACAAAACTCATTTCGTGTCTAAAGGCGCGCAAGTGCCTGAGGAAAGGATGCTACGCTTTCCTGGCGCACGTTGTGGAGAAGAAAGGAGATGAGCGAAAGGTTGAAGACTTACCAGTGGTGCGCGAATTCCCAGAAGTTTTTCCTGAAGATTTGCCCGGATTACCGCCGCCGCGACAAGTCGAGTTTCGAATTGATTTGGTCCCAGGAGCTGCGCCAGTAGCTCGAGCACCCTATCGACTAGCTCCGTCCGAGATGCAAGAGCTATCCAATCAGTTGCAGGAACTATTGGATAAGGGATTCATACGCCCAAGCTTTTCACCCTGGGGAGCTCCAGTGCTTTTTTTAAAGAAGAAGGATGGATCATTCAGAATGTGTATTGACTACAGGGAACTGAACAAGCTGACGGTCAAGAATCGGTACCCCTTACCGAGGATTGACGACTTATTTGATCAGTTACAGGGATCCAGTTATTATTCGAAGATAGATCTACGGTCAGGATACCACCAACTTAGGGTCCATGAGGAAGACGTGCCGAAGACAGCCTTCCGAACTAGATACGGCCATTATGACTTCTTAGTGATGCCTTTCGGGCTAACTAATGCGCCGGCTGTATTCATGGATCTGATGAACCGTGTGAGCAAACCATACTTGGATAAGTTTGTAATTGTATTTATAGATGATATTCTGGTTTACTCCCGAACCAGAGCTGAGCATGAGCAGCACCTGAGATTGATTTTGGAACTGCTGAAGAAAGAAAAGTTGTATGCGAAGTTTTCTAAATGTGAGTTTTGGCTTAGAGAGGTTCACTTTCTCGGTCACGTGGTAAACGAGAAAAGGATACACGTCGATCCTTCCAAGGTCAAAGCCATCGAGAATTGGGAAGCGCCAAAAACCCCAACTGAGGTGAGGCAATTCCTAGGACTAGCTGGCTACTATCGACGTTTCATTGAGAACTTCTCCAAGATAGCTTTACCTCTGACCGCGCTAACCCAGAAAGATAAGAAGTTTGTTTGGGGCGAAAACCAGGAAGCGGCGTTTCAAATGTTAAAACAAAAGTTATGTAGCGCGCCAATTTTGTCTCTGCCCGAGGGGACGGATGACATCGTCGTTTACTGCGACGCTTCGCATCAAGGACTCGGATGTGTCCTTATGCAGAGGGATAAAGTCATAGCGTATGCCTCGCGTCAACTCAAGGTCAATGAAAGGAACTACACAACGCATGATCTGGAACTTGGAGCAGTTGTCTTCGCGCTAAAGATTTGGCGCCATTACCTCTATGGTACAAAGTGTATAATTTTTACGGATCACAAGAGCCTTCAACATATATTTGATCAAAAGGATTTAAACATGAGGCAACGAAGATGGGTTGAGTTATTGAACGATTATGATTGTGAAATAAAGTACCATCCTGGAAAGGCGAATGTGGTAGCAGATGCGCTAAGTAGGAAAGAGCGAGCAAGGACGCTACGAGTTAAGGCTCTAAGATTGACCATTCGCGCAGATCTCACTACCCGCATCCGAGAAGCTCAACAAGAAGCCTTGAAACCAGAGTTTGTCAAGAACGAATCCCTTGGGGGTATGATTAAGAATTTGGAGCTTAAAGAGAACGGCAATCGATATTTTGCTAACCGCATATGGGTCCCTCTCAAGGGAGGATTGCGCGAGCAAGTATTAAACGAAGCTCAAAAGACGCGGTATTCCATACATCCTGGCGCAGACAAGATGTACCAAGATGTTAAAGCGCTGTATTGGTGGCCCAATCTTAAGGGCGCCATCGCGACGTATGTCAGTAAGTGCCTGACATGTTCGAAGGTGAAGGCTGAATACCAGAAACCGTCGGGGTTGCTTCAGCAGCCAGAAATTCCCATGTGGAAGTGGGAACAAATCTCCATGGACTTCATCACCAAACTGCCAAGAACACCCGGGGGTTACAACACGATTTGGGTTATTGTAGACCGGCTAACTAAGTCAGCACACTTCCTGCCGATCAAGGAAACCGATATGATGGAAAAGTTAGCCCGATTGTATATTCGAGAAGTAGTTTCAAAACATGGAGTCCCGGTGTCCATCATTTCCGATAGAGATAGTCGGTTCACCTCAAGATTTTGGAGATCGTTACAAGGGGCTTTAGGTACTCGTCTTGACATGAGTACGGCTTATCATCCCCAAACGGATGGACAAAGCGAGCGAACAATTCAGACATTAGAAGATATGTTGCGCGCATGCGCAATCGATTTCGGAGGTAGCTGGGATACTCATCTCCCATTGGTTGAATTTTCTTACAACAACAGTTATCACACAAGCCTCAAGGCTGCGCCGTTTGAAGCCTTGTATGGGCGCAAGTGTAGGTCCCCACTGTGTTGGGCTGAAGTGGGTGACAAGCAACTGACTGGTCCAGAATTGATCCAAGAAACAACGGACAAGATTTTTCAGATACGGGATCGCCTTAAGGTAGCGCGCGACGGACAGAAAAGCTATGCAGATGTGCGAAGGAAACCGTTGGAGTTTCAAGTAGGGGATAGAGAACTTTTGAAAGTTTCTCCATGGAAAGGAGTCCCCCGTTTCGGCAAGCGAGGAAAGTTAAATCCGCGCTACATTGGACCATTTGAGATCCTGGAAAGGATCGGTCCAGTTGCTTATAAACTCCGTTTACCCGCCGAACTTAGTGGAGTTCATGATACGTTTCATGTGTCCAACCTCAAGAAGTGCTTATCCGACGAAACGTTAATTTTACCGTTGGACGAGATTCACATCGACAAACAACTACACTTCGCAGAAGAGCCTATAGCAGTAACCTATTGGAAAGAACAATAGTTGCGAAGAAGCCGAATCAAGTTAGTAAAGGTTCAATGTAACTCAAGGCGTGGGCCTGAATTCACTTGGGAAAGAGAAGACCAAATGCGCAAGAAATACCCACACCTCTTTCAAAGCATGGCTCCTGCCAGCGACGTCTCCTAAATTTCGGGACGAAATTCTCTTAACAGGGGGAGAATGTGACACCCGGTAATTTCCCAATCCCATAAACCAAGTAATCAACCTAATAATTAGGTGATTGTGAATATTATGCGCGCTATGTTAGAATCAGCGCGGGCATGTGTTATATGCGCCCTGCGCGAGCGCGCTATGTTAGAATCAGCGCGGGCATGTGTTATATGCGCCCTGCGCGAGCGCGCTATGTTAGAATCAGCACGGGCATGTGTTATATGCGCCCTGCGCGAGTGTCTTGGCCTTATGTTTTCATATAACTTAACTTTATGTTGTCTAACGGGTTGACCGCCTCGCTTAATGCTAAGGCGGGTGCATCCCAAATCGTTTATGCGCGTGCGGAAAGGGAACTAGCCTCCCCGCATGGCGGGAACATTGAGAGCTAGTTTGTCTGAAGCTCCAAGATGGAATTGACTTCAACATAACTGATCACTATGTTGAAATACCAAGGCCTCATGGAGAATCTACAAATGAAACTCAACATCCCTGACTGCGAGAAGGTTAAGCACCTACCCGCAGCAAAGAAATGTCCTTCACGCAGAAGGCTATGCGCGCAAAGTTAACCGCGCAAAACACTTAGACTAATCTCCAGATATAAGGGGATTTTCCCCGCCCAGAGAAAACCAGTTGCGTGTTTCAGAGATATTTCACTTTTTGACTGCACACTGACAAAAGTACCAGAAAAAGCATACTGTACACGAAAAGTCAACTGTCAGCCGCCCTACTCTCACCAACCACAGACCTGCATGTCCTGTCCAAATCAAATCAGAATCTTCTTTTTCCACTCCCTAGGACCAATCACCTCCATATTTTTAAATAAATAATAATAAATTCCATACTTTATCATCATTACACCTAGATATGATAAGATTACAATCCCCTAAATCAAGGGATTGTGTTCCCCTGAATTTGCCTATAAATATGTAACCATTCTTGACTAAAAATATCACTCAAACACACTTCAAACTCCTCTCTTAAAACTGCAAATCAGCATCTGTTCCCATTTCCGGTCCCGTCACTAGGTAAGCCGAGACTTTAACCTTGAGATTTACTTTCCTAACCAGCCCTTGTATTCTCCGATTTCTTGATCTTAATATATATATTTCTTGTTATTTAATCATATTCTAGACTTTCAATTTCGAGGCTAACACCAAGAAACCCGAAATCTCGATTAATCTCTTAACAAGAACCACAGGTGAGTTTCACAGCCCCTATTTTCACTATTTTCACTGTTTTTAAACTGTTTTCGGGGCGAGGGACACGTACTTAAATTATGTTTTATCATGGTACTCTTACAAATAATGCAAGCGATTATGTGTTTAAATTATGTTTCATTATGGTATATTTTCGAGCAATGCAAACGGTTATCTATGGTTTTCGATGTGAGTGCGCAAGATTCGAGTAAGTGATCACTTTACCATTGGAACTCTAAGGGTAGGGACTGCTGTGTTTGATCAACCCACTCGTAGAGGTCGCACCCCTTGCTTAGACGAGTGCCTAGTATGGTCATGGGGCAGTACTATGGGATTGAGCCCGCTCGTAGAGGTCGCACCTCTTACAAAGACGAGCGCCTTGTTTTCCGGCACAACATCCGCGCGTAACCCGTGGGACGGTATTACTAAGTTATAGTGGCAGCGCCACGGTTTTCAGAAATGTCCGCGCGTAACCCGCGGGACGGTATTACTAAGTTGTAGTGGCAGCGCCACGGTTTTTCAGAAATGTTCGCGCGTAACCCGCGGGACGGTATTACTAAGTTGTAGTGGCAGCGCCACGGTTTAAAGAAATGTCCGTGCGTAACCCGCGGGACGGTTTTATCAAGCATATGTTTAAACAATGTTATCAGAAATATGTTTCAATATGGTTTTATCAAGATTATGATGCAAAACGATTTATCAAGTCACCAAAACTTGTGAACTCACTCAGTTTATACTGATTCAAATGTTTTTACGTGTCTTTCAGGAGATAACTAGGTAGCACAAGGAGTCACACATAGAGCACCTCACGCAGAACATCTAAAATTAGCTTTTTGGAAGATTTTAGTTCTATCCCTTCGACGCGCGCGGTTGTTCCCGCCGCGTAAGGGGATATGGCGCGGAAATCTTCAACGATTTTCATACTTGGATGTTTTTATATGTAATTTTTAAACAATGTAATGTATTTGTACTAGACATTTCATGCGCAATGGAAATTTTATTTTGAATGTTTGCAATGACCCGTGCTTGATTATCAATCCCCACTCGCGCGCGCCCGGCTGTTTCCGCCGTTCAGGGCCGGGTGTGACAATTTATAATATAATGTACCTCAAAAATCCATAAAAACTGGTAACAACATAAGCATCTTATGTCGCTATTGAACACAATCTTTTATTCAACAAATTCTGTATACTATTATGTAATGTATCCCATATGACATTGCCCCAATGGTAAGAGTTCCGTACATCAAAATCATCCACGAGTATGGCATACTCTTTTTCAACGGTATAGTCCTTACTCTTTCACACGAACCACATCTTCGTCATAGAGTTATTGTTCCTTCTCAGTTAAAAAAGTAATTACTTGGTCAAACTTAATATAACCACCCGCCAGAAAGCTTACTCTTTCACTATATAAGTTATTGCCCATTCCTAAACTTGATATATCACCAAACGTGAACCCGGAGAGTGTGGAAAAGTTCTTAGGACCGAAACGTGTGAAGTTAGAGTTCCTCACTTTATACGTTATACCTTCAAATTCAGGATTGTGGCACCAATGTGTTTCATTCATGAAAACTGCATGCAACAACATACAAGAAGGGTGTCTAGATTCTTCAGGTATTTCAATCCAACGACTAAATCACTGTTCATTCCAAATAGTCATCTTGTGTTTCCGGTTTTCCCTAGGCGTAACTAAGTCACTAATATCATCCTTTGTCACACCCCACCAAATTCGAAATGCGGGTGCGCGACGTTCATGGATAATCACAGCTACTGATTAACGTGGTGATCCTACATGTTATGCGAGGCTTTTATATGCCCACAAATTTCTTCCTGATTTTAATAACTCAAAAAACATACTTAAAAGTCAACATAATGTTGGTGAGTTCACAGGTTTTAAATGCATAATTAAATCCGTCGTTTTGAAACTATTGAGTTTCAAATGTTTAAAATGTATAAAACATGTAATAATTGATCGAATATATATTTTCATGATTAAAACGTTTATCAAAACCTTATGTTTTCATGACCACAACGTACTTTAAAACTTGTTCATATTTATATAAATAAAATGTAGTTTAAAACTTATTTATGTCTTCAGGAATAAAGCGTACATTGGAACTTATTTATGAAGTCGAAAACTGTGTTTGTTACGAATGCATCTTTCCGATGAAAACTTTGTCCAAAAAGTTTACGTTTACAAATTTAAAAGCCCTTTTAGGTAAGTGAGTGTATGCAATGCAATATGATATATACGATAACCTAAACAAGATTGATAGTCCTCCGTAGACTAGCTAAGAGTACGAATTAATATATGACAATTAGCCTATAATCAAACCCAAATCCGTATGTATGCCCGATAACTGTGCCATCACGGTGTGAATTATAGAATATATGTTCCCATTAACACGTAGGTTAGAGCGACTAACCATGAGATAGGGATCAATCCCGATAGTACTACCCATATATTCTTCGGCTAAACCCATATTTAATGATTATAGAATGTATTGATCCAATGATCTTAAGGGCCTCATGTAACTCATGTTCACATAAAGATTCTATGTCTTGCTCACTAATTATCGTATTAAATAATTTTTTGTAAAGTTGTCAAATTAGTTTATGCAATGTTAATATGTTATGAAATAAATAAGTTTATGTGAAGTTATGAAATAATTTTTTACAATATGTAAGCCGAAGACCAAGACCAAAACCAAAACCAAACCCACTACTTCTTGGAGACTTGTAGATGAACCCGTAACTCCTCCCGAAACATCACCTTCTAGATTAGATGAACCTATGCCATCTATATTTGAGAACCTACCGACATCCACTGCCCACACCGAAACCGAGCTCACACATCAAACCATTTCACCACCTAGGACTTCCTAACTTTTTAGCTCACCCACTTACCAATTCACTTCCCCAATAAAAAGTACAACTTTTTGGACCTCCACCTTTACCTCATCAATTCACACCCAAACCACCTCATAAACCATTCCAACCTCAACCCAACCAATTAGCCTACCCTTTACCATAACCACATCCCTACCAACACAAACCATCACCATGCCAACCCAAACAACAATACAACCAACCTTTTCCATTACACCTCCCTCAACCACCAAAAGCCCTATCATATCTGCAATTACCTTGTCCAGTGGAAAATCAAACAGATCTCTAGTGTTTCGGGATCCAATCCACAATAGGATTCACGCCCTGGAGGAATCAAATGAGAAGTGTCACACCCCAACCTACGACGGAAATGTCGGGGCGCGAACTGATTGTCACAGCTCTCAAGGTACTATCATGCAATATTTAAATGAAAATATCTATTAATTTTATTCAATTTTTGAATAAATCAAATACAAAATACAACTCATTAAACAAACAATAAACACAAATTTAATTCTTGATTTTATCTTTTATAACACAATTCTTCACTAAATCTTCACAAAGTCTTGCAACTAATTCAAGCGATAACCTGCATATGCGCATAAAATAGAATTTTGTCAACAACACATGTTGAGTGAGCAACACACCAGTTTAAATGTACGTATAGTATATAACAAAAAATGTATTTGCAACAAGTCATATGAGAATAACAAATTAACCAAATGAGCAAGTATAACTGAGATGTCGAGAAGCACAAAGGCTAACGACTGGCGTATGATCATACTAGACTGAGATTATGTTGGAACTCTCTGAATGCGAAAGCATACAAAGCAAATAAGCACATAAACAAGTAAGGTATAAGTTGTTTTACATAAGACAAAGTTGTTGTTTTTGAGTATAAGTATATATAAGAAATATATTTACGCATATGTCCCCAAAACGTGGGAAACAAGTAAAATAGGGGAATGTGGTACTCACCTCAAGGATGCACGAAGATGATTAAGATAGCGTGAATGAGGAAAAAGGATCACACGCGAACATTAAATCCTTATACGATGACCGGAGATGGGTTAATCGATGGTTGCAGAGGCCGGCGGTTATAACGGACGAACAGGCTACCAAACAGCAAAACCAATACGGTTAATGATAAGGTTAAAGTTGTTGATGGTGTAAGGATGAGATATGCAAGTTTAATTGAATTTATAAAAACGATTATATGTTTAATAAGTAATTAGGGTTGTCGGCAAGAAATAAAAGGAAAGACGGATCAATTTGATATTATTTGCTTGTATAAAACTTCGGTGAGGCAGCGTTTAAGGTAAGTAAACGATTCTCAAATCAAAACTGTGATTACGTGATTTGCTAGATTAATTGGGTGATTAGTTGATTCGAGTACAAGAAATTGAAATGTATATGGGTTTGGGTATTTGGATATCCAGTTGGGTTAAATGGGTTATAACAAAAAGATTACAATCTGGTCCCTAGAGTTAAGGAATGGACAAATGAAGTTAGAACTACATACTTTGGGCTAAAAATGTATAAACTTTAAAGATATAAATATAAATTATTAAATATAACTCGATAAACGCAATATTTTAAATAAAATAATCCGAAGTCGGGTATTTTAATAAAATAATTAATTCGGAAAATCCTGAGTTGTT
This sequence comes from Bidens hawaiensis, assembly GCF_021521415.1. Lineage (NCBI taxonomy): Eukaryota > Viridiplantae > Streptophyta > Magnoliopsida > Asterales > Asteraceae > Bidens > Bidens hawaiensis. The sequence goes on from NW_027491014.1 coordinate 3,467,494, forward strand.
ACAGTCTCCCCTACTTTAGGGAATTTCGTCCCAAAATTAAAAAATATTATAACAAACCATCAAATTATTTTGAGGAAATGAAGATTTTAAAATAAAATTTAAAAATTTATCATTGCACAGAACTTTGAATAGTTAAAATAACGCCCCAAATGCAAATCCGATAAGGGCACTTATATATAGGATGTACCAGCGGCGTATCCACCATGTACTTATCATTTCTACATTTGTACCATTATCCCAACTACTTTCAATTCTATATTATGACACACAACTTTACGCTTCATGATTTCCATGCGAGGAATATGATAATTATGTTCCGGACCATAATTATTGTCATCATCGAATGGTCCACATGATTCGTCCAATCGTGTGGGTTTACAAAACATTTGAGTAAAACATGATTTTGAGGAAACAAAACTTTTTAAGGAGTTTTAATTTAGAACACTAGAAAGTCACCAATGTATAAAATAGTTTCAAAAGTTACGATGAATTTTAATAAAGCAAAGAAATTTTAAGACGACATGTAACGTAATGATACAAGTATTTAAAGTTTAAGAAAGGGTAGCTTCTATATGGTTAAGGTTAACGAAAGTAAAGAGATAAGATAGAAGTATGCTTTAATAAACAATAAAATGGACTTTAGTCAAGGGATAAAAGATAAATAGTTCAAATGGGGAAATAATTCAAAGCCATAAAGAAGCGTTACAATACGTAATTAAGCAAAGATAAAATAAATTAAGATAGATAAAGGGAACGGCAAAGGTCTTCACGATCGTTGAGTAGCTTGATTGACGTGACTTGAGGCACCATGAGGAGTTGCAGGAGTAGGAACAGTTGAGGTAGATTGATTTGGGGTAACTTGAATAACGTGAGATTGAACAGTTTGCAAGAAGGTTGTTTGGTGGAAATATGTCTGGTAAACTTGAGCTTGTGGTTGCGAGGTTTGGTAGTGTTGGGTTAAGTATGGTTAACCTTGATTGATAGGAGGAGCTTGAGGGACATGATGTTGATGGGTTTGAGCCTGGTAAGCATGGGTCAAGTAGTATGGTGTAGTCGTAGATTGGGCTTGATGAGCTTGAGTAAGTTGAGGGCACATATCGCAAAGAGAGTTAAAGTCTCTTGAAGGGTAACCATCACGGGTAGTAGGGGCATCAGGTTGAACATGAGAGTTAGGTTGTTGCGGGACGACTTGTGCATTAGGCGGGACACGACATGTGTTGGCAAGATGGCTATTAGGTGCGGAGACGGCATAGAGATTTAACCTAGTGATGATTACAAACGGAGCATGACGGAAAAAGGGCCGAGGTAAGGTTTCTAGTTTTAGGTGACTTGCGGGTGGGTAGGATTTGTTGCAGCAAGGTTCTTACGTTTCTTGTTGTGAGGATGAGTGGAGGTAGATGGTTTGTAGGCACCAACAGAAGAATTAGCGGGAAAGGTTGAATCGAGTGTATTGATGTTTTGAATTTGAGTCACTATCCTAGGGATGGCAACAACTATCTCTTTGGAGATACAGGCAGCCATACGGTGATTGTGAGAATCAAACGATTGAGGTCGAGAATAAAGTTGGTATCTTGAATGAGACATTCAATAGGGATAAAAAATGAGTATTTATAAGATGAAGGATAAATTGAGGAAATCGTTAGAATAGTAAAATGTTTAACTATGATATAACGTATAATATGTTGCGTTAAAAAGTAAGAGGAATTGCATCATGAGGATTAAAAGTGAAAGTTTATAAGATGAGAGGGGGGGTACATAGCGTAAGTAGTTATTAGATGATGTAGTCAATAAGATTAATGTGTGATGACTACATGAGGAGTTAAGTCAGTTTAAAATTTAGATTATTAAGTTTACAATAAACTAACGAAATATAAATTGTGGATGTTGGCCTCACATGAGCTTTCCATGGCAATTTGAATGGCCCAACGAACTAACGAAAAACAACTGAGTTGGACAACCCATGAGTGTTACATGGCAATTCGATTGTCCCAACTAATTAACGAATTAACAATGCAATGAAGTTTGTCAGCCCAATGAGCGTTACACGGCGTTTTAACCGACCAAACTAAATAACGAACTCTCGAAATAAATATGGGTAGTCGGAGAATCTTGTGAATCACCACGTTGATTACTCCGACAAAAATACGAAATCAAGTTAAGAAATGAATAGTAGGAGTGCCCATGGGTTCCATGGATTTTTCACCCGACTAACCATTTAAATAACGGAACACAATAATCGGGAAAACCGAGTTTAGCCACGAATCACCGTGAATTCGGTTAAAATTAACCTAAGGTGTCGGTCATATGGCATTTATGGGTCTCGCTCGGGTCCATGGGTTTGAGTACTGTGGTCAGGTTATCACCCAGGTAAGGAATAGCGTCTTACCTTTGGTTCTTGGAACCGTTTTGCCAGTGCCCAATTCACAGTTTCTCTTCCCCTTTTAATTTATCATAGGGACATGCCACATAACCTATCCTTAAGGTTTATGAGTGAAAAAAACAGGTGGGAATTCTTAAGGAATTTCCCAAAAATAAAAACAATCTAATTTTTTCGAAAACTTTTCTTTACATGTTGAGACATAGCCTCGGAGTTTGTGTGTGTGTGCATAACAATAAAATAATAAAGAATAATTAAATAATTATCTAAAAAGCTTAAACAATTAATTTTGAACACACAAATGTAAACAAATAGGCACGTATGGGGCTCCTAAACATGTGTCTAAGGCAATTTCTGACGACCTATCTTAAACCTTCGGCTCGGATACCAATATGTCACACCCCAACCTACGGCGGAAATATCAGGGCGCGAACTGATTGTCACAGCTCTCAAGGTACTATCATGAAATATTTAAATGACAATATCTATTAATTTTATTCAATTTTCAAATAAATCAAATACAAAATACAACTCATTAAACAAACAATAAACCCAAATTTAATTCTTGATTTTATCTTTTCTACAATTCTGCACTAAATCTTCACAAATTCTCGCAACTAATTCAAGCGATAACCTGCATATGCGTATAAAATAGAATTTTGTCAACAACACATGTTGACTGAGCAACACACCAGTTTAAATGTACATATAGTATATAACAAAAATATGTAGTTACAACAAGTCATATGTTAATAACAAATTAACCAAATGAGCAAGTATAACTGAGATGTCGAGAAGCACAAAGGCTAACGACTGGCGTATGATCATACTAGACTAAGATTATGTTGGACCTCTCCGGATGCGAAAGCATACAAAGCAAATAAGCACATAAACAAGTAAGGTATAAGTTGTTATCACATAAGACAATGTTGCAGTTTTTTAGTATAAGTATATATAAGAAATATATTTACGCATATGTCCCCAAAACGTGGAAAACAAGTAAAATAGGGGAATGTGGTACTCACCTCAAGGATGCACGAAGATGATTAAGATAGCGTGAATGAGGAAAAAGGATCACACGCGAACGTTAAAGCCTTATACGTTGACCGGAGATGGGTTAATCGATGGTTGCGGAGGCCGGCGGTTATAATGGTCGAACAGGCTACCAAACAGCAAAACAACTACGGTTAATGATAGGGTTAAAGTTGTCGATGGTGTAAGGATGAGATATGCAAGTTTAATTGAATTTATAAAAAATATTACATGTTCAATAAGTAATTCGGTTTGTCGGCAAGAAATAAAAGGAAAGACGGATCAATTTGATATTATTTGCTTGTACAAAACGTCGGTGAGGCCGCGTTTAAGGTAAGTAAATGATTCTCAAATCCAAACTGTGATTACAAACTGATTCACTAGCTTAATTAGGTGATTAGTTGATTCGGGTACAAGAAATTGAAATGGATATAGGTTTGGGTATTTGGATATCCAGTTGGGTTAAATGGGTTATAACAAAAAGATTACAATCTGGTCCCTAGAGTTAAGGAATGGACACAAGAAGTTAGAACTACATACTTTGGGCTAAAATGTATAAACTTTAAAGATATAAATATAAATTATTAAATATAACTCGATAAACGCAATATTTTAAATAAAATAATCCGAAGTCGGGTATTTAATAAAAGTATTAGTTCGGAAAATCCCGAGTTGTTACAAGAAGATGGTGAAACGGGAACAAGTGTTCATCAAATTTGTCAAACGCCAACAGACGGTGAATGAGAGGGTTGTGAAATAAAGGAATGAGCTGGCTACTCAAGTTGCTCAACTGGAGCACAACAAGGAGATTGATAGAGCCCTGATCGAGAGGCAAAGACTTTGGATAAAAAACCTGTATAGGTGGGTGGACAATCAACAACAAATGGGTAGTCAAGAGTCCTTACTAAACACTGAACCTCATGATGATGTTATTATACTTCAATCAAGGGTCATACATCTTGTATGCGATTCCTCTTCAAACTTTTCCCAATATCTAGAGAGGGAGCTAGTTACAAGTGTTGATCGAGTCTTGATTGAATGTGAGACTCGTGACTCACGCGTTCGTTTGTTGGAGGGTGATTCCACTTCTTCAAGGAATGTGGGCACCCTAATTGGTGAGAATGTGAAGCTCAGATCGATGATTGAGTGGCTGTAGAGAGAGATTGAAGAACAAAGAAGCCTCAACAACTATCAATGCCTTATCAGTGAGCGTCCTGTTAATCGCTATCTTGCTACAATAGAAGTCATGTGAATGACTATCGAAGATGTTGAGGATTTGAGAAATCATCTAATGGGGACGTTTAGAGGATGGGTACAAGGTGAAGAGCAAGGTATTGAGCAAAGCAAGAAGAAATGATATGCTCTTGCTAACCTTATTATTGATGTTAAAAGCGTTGGAGATAAAAGAAGTCTAGATAGGATTGTGTTTGGATCTTCGAAGAAGGGTGTGAGTGGTAGCTGTGTTGGTGATGCTGGTGATGAACCATTAACGGGTCGTTGGAACCATCGTGAGAACAACTGCTATTGGTACTACTGCTGCAAGTACCAATAAATTGCTGCAACTATAACTACACTTGTTGTGGCTACTTCAGTCACACAAGTAATTGCTCCATATGTTGGAGAAAATGTTGCTCAAGATGATGCCGATGATGGTGATGATTCTGATGATCATGCTGAGGGTGATGAAGAAGGTGATGATGAGGATGATGATCCTCATGACAGTTATGATGAACCGCGTGATGATAGCAGTGATAGTGACGATGATGATGGCGTTGATGGTGCTATTGGTGGAAATGAGGCGAGTCAACAACAACCTAAAGACTCGCCAAGGGACGTGTCTGATGATCTTGCAAGATAAGTTAGAGATGCGGAATCTGCTCTGGAGGCTGAGATATCCTCTATCTTTAATGTTGATGCTTTTGCGGGTACCGACTCTATCATTCAAGAAGCCGTGGAAGAAAATAAAGTAGAGGATGATGGGATCAACTACTCTCTAAACCCGGATACTCGGTTCGTGATGAGCCCGTGGTGGCTCTTCCTGCTCAGACAACCAATGCTGCTAAAACGTCTCAAGCTTCGAGACATCGAAATAACAAGTTTTATACGATAAGAAATCGAGCAAGCGTGCGAGACCAAATCTATCCCTTTGGATTATTCTTCAATCGTCTACTGCAAATGGCACCCCGGCAATGAAACATGGGCCATTAGACAAGCCAATGGGGATATGACTTACATGCAAATCAGGGATATGCATACTCTGTCCGAGCTTGAAAAGAACTACTTTAGAAGAATTGTAGGTCACTACGCGACATAAAAGGAGCTCAATGGATGGTTTAATCGGTTTTTGAGCAGGCAATGGAAGAAGGATTACCCTGACTTCAAACTCAACAAGGGTAAATCCTACCAGCACCCCATGGAGGTTGATCTTGTCACTAAAAAGAAAAAGAATATGTGGCGATACAAAACTCATAAGGATGGGCGATCAATCTATCATGGCGAACCTTTCTTGCACAACTTGTTCGAGCGCTACATATGTTGAGAGTTCGACAACAACACATGAGAGGTGGTTATCCACTATGAAGACATGCACCGCCTCCGCTTCTTTGATGAACATGAGTTTGCAACGCTTAGCAAAGAAGATCTCTTGAAGTTGTACAACTCCCCACTGGGTACAATCGAAGACGTTCATCGAGACACCACGGATGGGATAGTTGAAAAGTTCAACAAGGTTGTGTATTATCTTGTTGACAATCAACTATTCAACTACGAGGATGACTTTGACTAGAAACCGACTTAAGACAAGAGTTAATGAATTAAATACTAAAGACTAGAGGGATACCCATTTTGTATATTATTCTTTTGTATATATTTGAACTAACTACGATGTATACTAGTTAGGTTGTCGGTTTCTTTATTGGTATGTTTGAGCCCGAGGCCTTGTAATGTTGAGCCCATTGGGCCGTTTATAATGAAAGAGTACATGATATGCTCTCACCTATATAAGGTGAAGCATACTCATGCACACAACAACCTTTTGAAAAATCATCTTATCTACTTACCTATTGTCCTCTCCTCTCACCTTTCCACATCGGGTAATAACGAACCCAAACAAGATCTGAGATCTCGGTTCTCTACTAGTAATTTTCGCTAGCAAGTAGTGAGATTGATCCAAGAACTCTAGTTGTTTGATCCGTCCTAAGGACCTACAATAATAAATTATAGAGGCTTGGATTTGAGCCTCTAAAAGGTTGCATTTGTTTTGTCTAAATTGTTCTCTATTGTAGAGAATGGGATAGAGTGGTGTTTTGGATGGTTCTTTAGACTATTCTCTAAAATCTAGAGATAAAGTATATAGAGGTTCAGATGTCAGAGCATTCACAACTCTTCTCTTTCTTTTTATGAGTGTGGTTGTTATAATTTATATAACATCATTAATTTTTATAATATTAAATAAAGAAAAGTTATGTTGCGAAACGTGTATTAATATTTAATTGAGATTAAATATTATAAAGAATAAGGACTTGGATAGTTAAAGATGGAATAAAGGGTGGGATGGGCTTAGGGTCCATGGGCCTTGGAGAGTATAAATACTCATTAAACCCCTCTAAAACCCTAAAATCCTCATTTCCATCTTTCCATAATCTCTACACACTCAAAAACACACACATACACCTACACCATCCACGACCAAGAGAGAGAGAAAGATCCGAGATCAAACGAACATTGATTCTAGATAGATATTTGACATACAAGCTAAATACAAAATATAAAGCTCATACCCAAGCTAATCGTGACCCAACGAACACGTAAAGGTATGTTCTTTATATTAAAGTTTATAGGAAAGGTTGGCCTTGAAACTTAAACCTAAAGTAGATCGGGTTTAAACGAAACATAAAGTAGCAAGCTTGATGTTAAAATGGATGTTAAGAACTAATGTCTAAATACGGCTCGTTTAAAGAAACCCTAGATCTATTTTTGAACATTTTACGCCTAAAGGTTCAAATTTATTGTCTTCCGGGTCAAGTTTGGCCAAAAATGTAAACGGTAATGCTTATGGTTTACTACCTAGCCATAACGAAGTGTTAGGGTTAAAACGAGTGGATATCACGTTGATAATGGACCAAGCCGTGACTTAATGATTAAATAAAGTGCAGATCAGTCGTATACAATGATGTCACTTGCTTACAACTTGTAAACTCGCTTACAATCTTGAAATCGCATACATGTGGGTCGATTACAATGGTATTCCCTTACTTTGGTAGTCGATTACTAATTGAACTCGATTACATACATACTCGATTACAGTATGTACTCGATCACAATGTTATAAATCGATTACTCTGATAACTCGGTTGCAACCTTATAATCGAACACAATCTAACTCGCTTACATTAGACTTGATTACAGTTGAACAACTCGATTACAATGTACATCGATTACATTGTATATTCGGTTGCAATACCTTAATTCGATTACAAGTTCATAATTCGCATACAATACATGGATCGATTACAAGGTTCGAATCGGTTACATTATGATGGTCGAATACATCGTTCGATTACAATATCCCGATCGTATACACACATTCGAATACAACTGTGGACTTGCATACATTAAGTCGTTCAGTCACATTAAAAGGCTCGATTACATTTCCTTGTAAAGATTATTCCAAGGGCATTAAGATAATCGATTACATGGAGGCTACTTGAATACCTTGAAACATTTCGAATAACACATGCCCGTTAGATTTATGGGTTACCTTGGAACTCGATTACACCAACATGGCCGATTACATGGATATAATCGGTTACAATCGAACACAAGATCCAATCGATTACATTAAGGCTCGATCACTTTGGGTTACCTTAATGGTTCGAATACAAGGAAAGGAAAGAAAGATTACCCAAGAAGAATATTAAAGCAAACGAAAACCATAAATTCAAGTATATTATGGTTAAGGAATAAAATATTCTGAGTTAAATGTAAAAAAAACAAGCTCACTAGATTAGACCAGACTTAGCCATTTTTGGATGAAATACAAATAGGACAAGTATTGATACATGTAACTTATATACAGTTAGCAGAGCTCAATTAGAGAAGGATTAACCGTTAACGGAGAAAGAAACATGATCCAGGTGAGTTTCTAGCCCCATTTCCTTGTTATGTTTGTGGGGCTGTGTGCATACTCGATGTGATAGTTAATACATTTACCTTAAATGGTAGTATGATATATATGATTTATGTGATAGATACTATGTTATAAATATGAATGAAAGCTTGTCGGTACGTGAATGATCTTCGGATATTACACATATTGGCAAGGGAGGTATGTATATGAAAGATGAAATGTGTTTGATATATATATATATATACAGCTTATGAGTACGTATAATGAATAAAGAAAGTATATGTATGTTATGGATATGCAAGGACAGAATGTACGAAGATGAAGAAATAAGGGATCATACCTCAATAATATCTGAGATAGAGAAGAAAAAGGGATCAGACCCTAATAATATTTGAGATAGACAAGAAAGGGATCAAACCCTAATAATATCTGTGATAGACAAAGGAAAGAGTGATCAGACTCTAATAGTATCTGAGATAGAATGGACAGTAACTATATAGTATGAAAGTAATAAAGTATGAATGTATGTATGAACTATGTAATGAAAGTAAGTTAGTAGAGTAATTATTATGTATCTTCGGATGCATAATTGAAGGTAAATGTATGTATTATATAACATGTGATTAACCAGAACTCACTCAGCGTAGCTGACTTTTAGTATGCACGCATGTGAGTAGGATGAGACAGCTGGCTTGAATGGGGGCACATGGCAGAAGAATAAGAGTATGGCATCTGAATACTCAAGATGTTTTATGTTTAAATGTTTGATTTTGAAAGACAAGATGTTTATTTAAGACATGTTTATGAATTAATATGTAATGTTTTATGAAAGTTTTAATATTCCGCCAATGTTTTAATTAACTCTTATATTTATAATTGTGTTTATGAGTAAATACAACGTCCAATGTAGGGCACCCGTAACGGGGCCTTACAATTTAGGGTGCGGTTGTGAGAGCATTCTCAGTCCATCGCATAAAAATCCGGCAAAGAGATTTGCAAATTATAAGATAAAGTTATATATGAGTTGAAGAGAGAAGAAATGTAGTGATATTATTTTGTAAATTTGGGAAAAAAAGGTTGTTTGTTCCAATTTATTTTTTAATATTTGTTAAAATTGGTTGTGAGTAGAGGGGAGAGAAAAAATAATGATAAATATATAAAAAAATATTATTGAACTAAAAATTTATAAGAAATATAATAGTTTTTAGTGTAATTATAGAGATGATGGAGATAAGCTTGGAATGCTCTGAGTGGATGAGAGAGATAATGTTCTTGTTCACATGTATATTAAAAGTTCCGGTTCGCTCTATTATTTTTTTTAAATTTTTTGAAAGTGGCATAGATAAAAAGTAATGTTAAAGATATAAAAAATATTATTTAATTAAGAATGAAAGAGGAATTATTAAATTTTAGTGTAATTATAGGTTTGGAGATAGAAAAAGATCGAGATTTGATTGCTCATATACGTAAATAAAAAGTTGCTTATGTTCTTAGCATTTTATCTTCTTTATATGAAGTGCCTGCAACACTTTATGTTAGACAACACATCTACCATATCGCTAATGAAGAATCCGGTTTCCAACAAAAGGAGCAAGCATATTCACCAAGATACGACTTTATTAGAGAATGCATTGAGCGAGAAGAAGTTAAGGTAAAACGTATAAGCGGATACATTAAAGGGCCAACATTCTCAGGATGGTGTTATCAAGACTGAAGTTCATCGAGATGAAATGATTCATTGGATTTGTAAGATTATGAGGTGATTATCAGAGTAATCATGTGTAAATACATTAGGTTAATTGTCACACTTACGAATATAAGTTGACTTTTCTCCTATTCAATAAATCATCATAATTAACATAATTGTTATTAAGAAATAAGTATCGTAATAATCCATAAATATGAATTCAAACACACTAACGACGCGGATTGTTTTCATTGCTTCCTAATTTTGGTTTTGATTATAGTTCGTATATGACCTTTGTTCCTTGTTCTTATTCTAATTTTGCTTCAATATCTTTTTCAATTCTTCAATCTGAGTTTCTAATCAATATGATTACAAAAGATATTGAAATTGAAAGTGAAAATGAAAATTACAATCATAGATTGATCGAGTTTTCTTTTTCTCTCAACTATGAACGTGAAATAAGGGATTAATATTTCCTTTTTTTCCTATATAATGATACAATTAAGTATTTTTCCGAATTTTAGATGAAGTTCAAAATAAATTGCATGATTTATAAACTCTTAGAAGCACGCCGAGGTTTTTGAAGTACAACATTGCCTATCTTGGTTTTTAAAGCTTCCAATATATCCCAAGTTTGTGTAAAATCCCCAAAACCACTCCCCAGAAGATAATCTCAACAAATATCACGTATAAAAGCGTCCCAAATCTTTTGGAGTTCCAAACGTTGATAAAAACATGATTGACTATCCAATTTACCTGAAACACATCGATCATATATATGTCGAAACCATTAAAGTTTTCATTATGAAATAAATAAAGCTTAATTTGGTATTGGTTGGTTATGTTACCAGATTGTTATCGACACTCTTGTAGTACCATCCGTTTATGAACCCTGCTAAAATTCCTTGTGCTCCGAGTACAAAAACCAACATTGCGTTCATTCCAATCCACTCAAAGAGCAAAAATGGAGTTCGTTTTCCCCAAACATCAATCTGTGTAAATTATCAAGCAAACCCAAAAGTCCGAGTTACATAATCCACGTTGCAAGCTAAACCAAGTAAGCAGGTGGTCTTAGATCTAAAGATTATCACATAGCTTCTACGTAGTGCAACACCATATGCAGTTGAATATCAATACAAATTCATTGTACATCATGTGAATTTCTAATGTTAAGGAATTCATTGTATCGTAAGATTTGCTACGGATAAAGGATAAAATGAATGTGTTCAACTGGTTTTGGAAAAAGAGCCCAACTGGTTTTCGCATTGGACCCAAAGGTAACGATCTTAAATCATTAACTAATGAATGTGTTCATTTGGATATGTTGAATCTCTAGAAGGTGAAATGAGTATACTAAATCTAAGTTAAAACTTAAAAGTGGAACGTGTAAAATAGTTCAATGTAAAATGGTTGAAGATCGCCTAAAGTTTAGGTTTTAAATTATGCAACCTTTTGAATCATTTTAAATGAACATACATTGAACATACACGTTTCATTCATTTATTACGTATATGACCTTATGGTACGTAGTTTGTTTAGGGATGACAATGGAACCCAAATCTGATGGGAAAACCCGAAGCCCGGCATAAATGGGATGGGTACTACCCGACCCATTAAGGTTTGAGATTAGTTTTAAAATTTTTCGCGGGTTTGGGAATTCTAATATTCTCGATTACCCGACCGATAACTCGATAACATAAACTCATTTATCCGATTATATACCCGATGTACCCGATATAGCTTTTTATATTATATATATAATATATTCCAAATATATTATTTGTCGAAACTTGTTTAGGTTAATTATTTGAGATAATTTATCTTTATGGTAACCATCTTTGTAATCGATTAGTTATATTTTGTCAAAACGCGACGGTTTTGAGCTGGGTATACCCGACGGATATTTTATCAAAACCCGGTAGGAAACCCGATGTGAAAGCTCAAAACCCGACGGGTTATTACCCGATTAAAACCCGACGGGTTTGGGATAGACTTTAATAACCGGGTATGGGTTTGAGAATACCTAAGCCAGACCCATTGCCATCCCTAAGTTTGTTTGTTACTAATTTTTGTATATCAATAGAATAATTATGCATAGAATTACAAAAAAAAAATTATATATTGTAATGATTTTAAATACCAGTTTTAGCTATTTTAAGTTAGCACACACACACAACTACCTTGTTAATTAAGTATATAAAGAACACACTTATTCTCTTAACAAACAAATACTAGTTCGATAAAAATTTTTGAATCTTTAGATGGTGAAGAAACACCAGTCGAACCCGGAGAGATTACGAGTAACCTGAGGGGTTAGATAGACGTTTCCCACGAGGGGTTAATCCCGGCAAAGATGGTTCTTCTGATATCCTGCAAAACAGACACCGTGAGCTCGTCACTGAGAAGGGGGGGTTCCTCCTTGTGACCACCCTCCGGCGTGAGAATCAGACCAGATTGCTCTTTAAATATAAAAGTATATTAAGAGAATATTAAAGCAGTTATCAGGTATAAGATACAAGATATGAGATGATAATAGATAATACCATTTGGGGTCTTTTATAGCCGAAGGTAGGTTTCCAAGGAGGTATAGCCGGCCTAGTACTCTGCCAACTGTGGCCTACGCACGTGCCCTGCTGGTGATTGGTGGGTAGGTAGCGGCTGATAGTGACCAGGCCTGCTATGCACTGTTCCTTTTCCACCAACTACAGGCTAGGCACGTGGTAAGGCAGGAGTTGGTGAGTAGGCGGCGGCTAGTAGTGACAGTGCGATGGCGTGTTGTCTGCCATGCTACTGTCAGTGAGCTGTCGTATCTTTGGTCAGATCTTTTGTCCATACCTCGTCAGGTATCATACAAAAGATCCTCCATTATCGTACGGACTGGCCCATTTAGGCGGGAGTTTTCCCCCTCCCGCCTTTGTGCGGGAATGTTCCCGGCTTGCTCATTCCTTCTTCAGGTGACTACTGAATTATTATGAGAGTTAAGCCTTATGCGTGTAGCCCTGCTGCGCTGGTGGCCAGTCCCTAATGGCGGGTATCCGTGACTGCGGGAACAGGCGGATACTTGGAAACCATTGGGAGGCATTTCCTGCGGGACCAGCTTGCGTACCGCATGTGAGGTCGTCACATCTCTGTGCGTGGTGGGTCCTGCGGGTCTGGTAGGTCTCGGCGCAGACGTTCCTATAGTGAGGTCTTGCGGGTTCAACCGCGCAGACGTCCGTTTAAGGAGTCTTGCGGGTTCAACTGCGCAGACGTCCCTTTTTAAGGTGAGTCTTGCGGGTCCTAACCGACCTCTGCTGGGACCTACCTCTTCAAGTCCCCCCAGTCCAATGTTCTTCTCATGAATGTTTAATAAAGTGAGGTGAACTTTTGGACTTTAAGCAAGGGGTTTTTTGAAGAGGGTTTAGTTTTTGGGTTTTCCGCAGGGAGTCTACCCACGGGTTTCCCAATGTCACGCAGAATTTCCCACTGTTCTGCTTGATCTCTGGGATGATGCGGATAGGTTATTGACCGCTCCGCAAGTCAGGAGCGTTGAGAACCTTTTGTGTAGATTCTCCATGAGGTTTTGGTGGTTTTAAACGTAGTGATCAATTATGTTACAACCACCAATTCCATCCTGGAGCTTCTAACAATCTGGTTCTCGACGTTCCCGCTATGCGGGGATGTTATTCCCGCTTCCGCAAGCATGGCCCATAAGATCCTTCTTGGTTTCAATTCCCTGCGGAGTGCTAGGTATGTGAAGGGTTTCGCCTTGACACTGTACCCGCACCCGTCTTATAGTTACTTTACTTCCAAGGTATCCTTGGCGTCAATTCCCTGCGGGTGCTGGGTATGTGAAGGGTTTTGCCTTAACACTGTACCTGCACCCGTCTTATGGTTGCCGAGGTGTTCCTGGCTTTTAATCCCCTGCGGGTGCTAGGTATGTGAAGGGATTTGCCTTAACACTGTACCCGCGCCCGACTTACAGTTTGTTGCCGAGGTATGACTTTTTGCGGGTGCTAGGTATGTGAAGGGTTTTGCCTTAACACTGTACCCGCACCCGTTTTGTAGTTGGGTGGATTGCCAAGGTATTCTCGGCTTCACTTCCCTGTGGGTCCTAGGTATGTGAAGGGTTTTGCCTTAACACTGTACCCGCATCCAACTTATAGTTGGGTATTTCCGGTTTCCGTTCCCTGCGGGTGCTAGGTATGTGAAGGGTTTTGCCTTGACACTGTACCCGCACCCGACTTATAGTTGGGTATTTCCGGTTTCCGTTCCCTGCGGGTGCTAGGTATTTGAAGGGTTTTGCCTTAACACTGTACCCGCACCCGACTTATAGTTGGGTATTTCCGGTTTCCGTTCCCTGCGGGTGCTAGGTATGTGAAGGGTTTTGCCTTAACACTGTACCCGCACCCGTCTTGGGTATTCTTGGCTTCAGTTCCCTGCGGGTGCTAGGTATGTGAATGGTTTTGCCTTAACACTGTACCCGCACCCGTCTTGGGTATTCTTGGCTTCAGTTCCCTGCGGGTGCTAGGTTTGTGAAGGGTTTTGCCTTAACACTGTACCCGCACCCGACTTATAGTTGGGTTGCCAAGGTAAGGGGTTTTTCCCGCTTACTTTTTGAATCTTTTTGAATCTTTGAAATTTGAAGAGTTGGTGAAAGGATAAGAACAGTCGTCGTGCGACGGTTTCTTCTGACTGTGTCAGGACGTGCCGGATGTTATGGCGACGTGACAGTACATGGTCATTCCAGACGCTTTTTAAGGCGCGTGGGCGCGATTTTTCGGGCGCGTGGCCGCGAAATTAATGGCACGCGTCCTTTCAACAGCTGTTGCCAGCTTGCTTATTGCCACATGTCACAGTTTCATTGCGTCTTAGATTTCTCTCTCATCCGCATTAAATTCATCGCATTAATTGCGATTAGTATATAAAGGGGGAGAGGGTTCTTTGCAATTCACTTTCACTCTTCATCTTCAAAACGATTTCCGGCGAATACTCATCTTTCCAGTCGAGCATTCCCTTGAAATCGTTTTCTTCTTTCGTCTGCAAGATGTCTTCTCACGATGTCGAAGCTACAGCCGATGACAAGAGTACTGCTGGCGAGTGCCAGTGTGCTTTGCCTGTCGATCTGTATCAGTACGTCGTCAGGAAGTTCATTTTCGAGTCTCTCGAGCCTGAGTTTCCTGAACCCCACCAGACGGTGTACGATGCCCCCAGAGGCAAGATCGGGGTATATGCTGCATTCTTTGTTTATGGGAATCTTAGGTTCCCATTGACAAAGTTTGTGTACCGTGTCCTGGAGAGGCACGGTGTGCACCTGACCGAGGTGCACCCGATGGCGATTGCCAAGGTTCGGCACTTCGAGTGGGTGTGCCGGATACTGGGCATTGAGCCCTATGTTGACCGCCTGATGACCTTCTATACTTGGAGGTGCATCCAGGGGTGGTATACGCTGACAACCCGGATTAGGGGTTTGAAGATTTGCGCAACCGAGCGCAGTCTTCGTTCGTGGAAGCGGGAGTTCTTCTACATATCCGCTCGCGCCATCCCCATTGCCATGAAGTTCAAGAATGGGACGGCGCTCATCGCTCTTCACGCCCCCAATTACCAGGAGGCGGATTGGTTCGCCAAGATCTCCCGGATCCAGACTCCGGTGTACCGCTTTGCGGAGTCTGCGATGGTGATGCTTGGCATGAGCCGGGTGTGGAAGGAGGCGTCTCAGGTTCCCATCCTTCTTGAATACGGTTCGAACTCTGTTCCTTACGGTATGCGGTGTCTTCTTTGCTTATATTGAGTTTGTCTTCTAACTGTTTTTCTTTTATTTCAGAGGGGAACGACTTGGAGTCGCTCCTGTATCCGCGGGAGGCTGACAGCCCCGCTCGGATGGGTACTCGTGCTCTAGATGAGAACGAGTTGCCCATCCTAGAACAAACTGCGGATCGGTTCGTGGAGGTCTACCCGCTAGGTCACGAGATCCTGAGCGCCAGGCGGCCAGGTAAGGCGCTATTCAACCCTCGACCCCTCAATGTTGAAACCTCTGCCGGAATTCCTGTAATCTTGTCTTCTTCTGAGGAATCCGCAGATGGTCCTCCGTTGGTGCGGAAGAAGAAGGCTACCGGCGGGAAGGGAAAGGAGAAGGTGGCCTCCACAGCCGATCCAGTGCCCCTGTCTGACTCCGAGGCGGAGAGCGAAGAGGTGGCGGGGAACCCCGGTGGTGACAAGACCACTGCTCCGGAGGCTACGACTGTTACCTCCGGAGAGCCTAGGATGACAACGGTGACCGGCGTGAAGAGGCCGGCTCCATCGGGTTCATCCCCGCCCGTCCGTACGTTTAGGCTCAAGAAAACCCGTAAGTACAAACATCCTTTTATCTTTATAGATTTATCATTAACACTTGTCTTCTTTGTGCAGGCGTGGATGTTGACGCATTTCAGGGTGGAGCGCAAAGTAGTTCTTCATCGCCCATGACGGCAGGCTCGGTCAGCCTACCTGAGGCGACGACCCAGGCGGCTGCGCCTGCGCCTGCATCCGCTGTTTCAGTTGCTCACTCCGTTGAGCCGACTGTTCCAGCTGTGATGACGTCACCGCCGGCAGTTAGTGCCATTTTTACGGCATCTTTCACTGAGCCGGCGGTTACTTTTGCTGCGGATTCCGCGGCGGCGACCGCGGCGGGCTTCACCATGCCTCCTCCGTCATCGGCCTCGACGGCCAATCCTTCAGGTATGCATGGGGCGTATCGCCAACCTCCGCCACCTTCCCATCTGCCTGACCTCTTGGATGGATTTCCCTTAGGTTCAGGTGATGGGTTCGGCGGCTATCGGCCTGTGATCGACCCTACAGGTGCGTAGGGTTCTTTTGGCCTTTTATATATTTTATCATCTTTTCCTAACTACTTTGTTTTTTGCAGTGTCGGATTCCAATGAAGTGTATGTTCCAAGATGGAACATTCGCCGAGGAACAACCCTTCGCACACCTGTGGAGTGCGTGGACTGGGCTCGTCACGCTGCTCCCAGTGGTGCGTTGGGGGAAGCCATGGTTAGCTACCAGGAGGGTAGGCTAACTAATGAGCTTCGGGTTCTCCTGGCCCGGATGCAGCCGCGCGTCGAGCTTCTTTGTCGTGAAAACGACAAGTTAAAAGCAGCTCGACTTCAAGAAGTAGCTCAAGCGCGGGCTGTCCGGGAGGAGAACAGGAGGCTCTCCGCCGCGGCTGCGGAGAAGGAGAAGGCATTCAAGGCCCTTGAAGTTGAGGTTCAGGCCCGTCTCGAGGCTCGTTCCAAGGCTGCCCAAGCTGTTAATGAACAGCTTCGGCTGGCTAAGGAAACCGCTAGGAACGCAACTGAAAGGGCCACCAAGGCTGAAGCTGTTGCTGAGCCTCTACGCCTAGAGAATGAAGAGCTTAAAGCCAAATTAGAGGTTCTCCAGCAAGCTCATGATGCCTTGGCGATGGAGGACGCGAAGAAGCTCCAAGAGATTCTGGACCAGAGGGGTGTGCTTGACCACACTGAGCGGAAGCTTAAGGGCGTCGAAGAGGCTGCTGCAAAGGAAGTGTTGCTAGCCAACCTTAATAAAAGTGAAGCTGAACGCGCCTGTACCCAAGCTCAAGCCGCCCTCCAAGAAGCTCTGGTTGCCAAGGAATGGCTTCTTCGAGAAGCGTTGTCTCAGGTAAGCTTTTCATGTCTTTACGCTTTTCTTTGTACATAGAAAATGTTTTGACACTTGTATTTTTTCTTGTAGGTTGTGCGTCGAGTCTTCTCAGAGACTACTTACGATGATGCTATGAGCGCAGCCCTCAACGCTTCTCACGAGGATGGGGAAAAGGCCGGCTTCCTGCTTGGTCTAGGGTTCGTTGAGAAAGGCATCCCGCCTTCCAACTTCCCTTTGTATGATGTAGATACTAAAGCTGTTTACGACCAAGCAGTGAATCAGTATGCCGCCTTCCCGCATCCGGTGGTGGAGAAGGTGAATGAAGTTGCTGCTGCTGATGATGGGCTAGCTATCCTTAAAGCTTTCCTTGAACCGCCACGTTCTACTGATGGTGCGGGTCCAAGTGGAAGTGGCCCTGAAGCTTGATCCTGAAGATCCCTTCCACTGCTAGGATAGACTTAGCTTGTACAGATGTATTTTCTTGTAGGCGGGTAGTTACCCGGCCGTTCTTGTAATAAATCATTGTGGAATATAAATCTTTTTGCGGATAAAACTGCTATTTTCTTCTTTGGATTCCTTGCTTTATAAATGTTATATGACTTGCATACTTAGTTTAAATTAGCAATTTTCCAAGTGTTTAGAATAAGTTAACCTTTGAACGTGGTTGATAATAGGTTGAAGTTTTGCTTCCCCCTTCGTGAGTGTGCGGGTAGGATCGTCACTTGCACTTGGTAGGATGGCTAAACTTTACCTATATCTGACCTGCGTAGAAGTTTTCCTCATCATTTTAGAAAATTTAACTCTTTTAAGCTAACCGTTCGACGCGCGGTTGTCAATAGGTTTGGTTTCCTCATGGTTTGTGCGGTTAGGACCAGCACTTCCATTTTAGCGGGATGGCCAACGTTTACCTATGACTGACCTGCGTGAAGGTTTGCCTATACGCCACGACTCTTCACGTAATGCGGTGAATACCGGCATTAGTGTTTGAGTCAACCGTTCAACGCGCGGTTGCTAATGGGTAAGTGTTCAGTTTCCTCTATCATGATTCATGCGGATAGACCGACACTTTCATTTAGTAGGATGACTGAACGACCTTTAACTGACCTGCGTGAAGGTTTGCCGTTTTTTGGGTTTATGCGGGGTTTGCCGCCTTCCCCACGCAACGACTCTGCACGTGATGCGGTGAATACCGGCATTAGTGTTTGAATCAACCGTTCAACGCGCGGTTGTTAATAGGTTAGTGTTCAGTTTCCTCTATCATGATTCATGCGGATAGACCGGCACTTTCATTTAGTAGGATGACTGAACGGCCTTTAACTGACCTGCGTGAAGGTCTGATGCTTTTGGGTTTATGCGGGTTTTGCCGCCTTCCCCACGCAACGATTCTTCACGTAATGCGGCGAATACCGGCATCTCCATGTGTAAAGTTCATAAAATATAAATGTAAAATCATCAGCTTCAATTTGAAGGAGAATCGTTTCCATTAGAAGTGGCTCTAGGCCTTTTCTTTACAGATTTGGAATTGATCTACATGCAAACTGTGTAATTGAGCTCCCTTCCATGTTGGGATGGGAGTGCCATCGAGCCGAAATGCATCTGGTTCGGGATCTCGTTGTTTACGCAGTATGTAGTCTCCATCATTGAAGCTGTAATTTTATTCGTGCGTTTCCCCAGCTGGGGTTCTACACGCATCAGCCTGCTCAGCGTTCACTGCGCCACGAGGTGCGCGAGCGTCCCATCTCTGACAAATGCTTCGACCAAGTCCTTTACGTCTATGCATTCTTCAGTATTGTGACCTTTGGTTTTGTGAAAATCACAATATTTGTTCCGATCAGCATTGTGACGATGTCGGATAAATGGAGCCTTCGGCCATGGGAGCTCCTCAGTGGCGAATATCTCGCTCACGCTTTTTGTGAGTGGCGTCCACCTGGAATTCTTATTCGGTTTCACGTTATCCCTTCCGCCCAACCGATGTTGCAAGCCAGATGAGGTGTCAAAGTTTACCCTTGACTGCCAAATGCCTAGCTTCCGTTTTTTGTTTAGTCGGGCGGTAAGCACGTTGTTTTCTCTTGTTTTCTGGGTGTAGAGGTTCGTGCTCTGCGGAAGATCTCTACCTAGTTGCCTCTCAGTTTCCGCAAAGCGTTTAGCTGCTGTCATGATGGCATCCCATGTGGATGGCATGCCATCTTTGCCCGTTAAGGTGCGGATGAGTTCTGGGTCGTTTGCGCCCTGGATGAAAGCAGCGCGAACAAGATCCTCGCTAACATTACCCAGGCTTAGCTTCTTTGAGTTGAAGCGAGTGATGAAGTCAGGCAAAGATTCTTCCTCCTCTCGAATGCACTTGAGGATTGTCCATTGCTCCTCGGTATACCTTCTTTGCTGACTGAAGTGTTGGCTGAACTTCTGCTGGAAGTCTGCCCAATCGTAGATGTGGTGGACCGGTAGACGGTCGAACCACGCTCTGGCTGCTCCGACCAGTGTCATCTGGAACATATAACACCACGTGGGTTCCGTCCAGTTACTGACGGTCGCCCCCGCTATGAATCTGTTCAAATGATCGTCAGGGTCGGATATACCATCATATGTGCCTATGTTGGACATTTGTTTGGCACTTCTTGGGGCGATTGCTTCCGCAATGTCCCTTGCAAATTTGGACGTTCCCGCCTTTGCAGCAGTTGGCGTAAATGTTTTGGAGAAGTCCCGTGGGCTTTCGCCTACGTTTATTGGTCTGAAGGCTTCTCCAAAACGCCTTCTCGGTTGGGAATCCGTTTCTTTACGCTTCCCTTTCGCCTTATGACGAGGGTTCGCGTCTTCCTCGGATTCCTCCGAGTCATCGTCCAAGTATTCGAATTCTTCCACCTGTTGGAGTGAACGTAAACGTTCATCCAACTCAGCTTGGAATTCTCTTTGACGCGCTTCCGCCCATGCTTTAACTTCATCGAGTGTTTGGCAGGGGAGCTTCGTCTGTTGATTTTCTAACTGGGTATCGGTGAATCCCAGCGAACGATTATTTACTGCACTTGCCCCAGCTTGGGTAACTGGGGTAGTGTTCGTAAAATTTGTGTACTCGGTATTCCCCCTAGTAGCTGGGGTTGTGGTTACCGGAGTTTCTTGGTTACTCGGTTTCGGGACCGGAGTACCTTTAACCATCTTCCCAGAAGTTTTGAAAAAACTTGGAGAAAAATTAAGTTCTAGTTTTTATGCACGGATGGCGCCAATGAAGAAACACCAGTCGAACCCGGACAGATTACGAGTAACCTGAGGGGTTAGATAGACGTTTCCCACGAGGGGTTAATCCCGGCAAAGATGGTTCTTCTGATATCCTGCAAAACAGACACCGTGAGCTCGTCACTGAGAAGGGGGGGTTCCTCCTTGTGACCACCCTCCGGCGTAAGAATCAGACCAGATTGCTCTTTAAATATAAAAGTATATTAAGAGAATATTAAAGCAGTTATCAGGTATAAGATACAAGATATGAGATGATAATAGATAATACCATTTGAGGTCTTTTATAGCCGAAGGTAGGTTTCCAAGGAGGTATAGCCGGCCTAGTACTCTGCCAACTGTGGCCTACGCACGTGCCCTGCTGGTGATTGGTGGGTAGGTAGCGGCTGATAGTGACCAGGCCTGCTGTGCACTGTTCCTTTTCCACCAACTACAGGCTAGGCACGTGGTAAGGCAGGAGTTGGTGAGTAGGCGGCGGCTAGTAGTGACAGTGCGATGGCGTGTTGTCTGCCATGCTGCTGTCAGTGAGCTGTCGTATCTTTGGTCAGATCTTTTGTCCATACCTCGTCAGGTATCATACAAAAGATCCTCCATTATCGTACGGACTGGCCCATTTAGGCGGGAGTTTTCCCCCTCTCGCCTTTGTGCGGGAATGTTCCCGGCTTGCTCATTCCTTCTTCAGGTGACTACTGAATTATTATGAGAGTTAAGCCTTATGCGTGTAGCCCTGCTGCGCGGGTGGCCAGTCCCTAATGGCGGGTATCCGTGACTGCGGGAACAGGCGGATACTTGGAAACCATTGGGAGGCATTTCCTGTGGGACCAGCTTGCGTACCGCATGTGAGGTCGTCACATCTCTGAGCGTGGTGGGTCCTGCGGGTCTGGTAGGTCTCGGCGCAGACGTTCCTATATTGAGGTCTTGCGGGTTCAACCGCGCAGACGTCCGTTTAAGGAGTCTTGCGGGTTCAACTGCGCGGACGTCCCTTTTTAAGGTAAGTCTTGCGGGTCCTAACCGGCCTCTGCTGGGACCTACCTCTTCAGATGGTTTGTAGTTTTCATGATTTCTAGTCAAGTTTTGGAACTTGTTTTACTTTTAGGTGATCCGCTAGTTGAACTAGGGGATGTGAATATTGTTAATGAGGTTTTGCTTGTTGAACTAAGGCTGAGGGTAGTGGGGGTGAGCGGGGGGCGCGGCCGCCTACATGGCTCGCGAACACCGCTACACCCCTCAGGTGGTTGGGGACGCGGTGGTCCGGCGTAGCTGTGGCCGCGGGGGCGAAAGAGAGAGAGAGAGAGAGAGAGAGAGAGAGAGAGAGAGAGAGGAAGGAGTGTGTTTGTTAATATAAGTTATGAGGTGAGTAACTGAAGTTTGAACTCACGTGATCGGAGTTAGTTAGGTTCCACCAGAAGATGGTGCCATCGGATCCGCCGGTGTAAAGAGTGGAAGGCCGGTCGAGTACGGCGGTGGCGGTGACTTTGTGAACCGGTGGTGATTCGGACCATATGCAACCTACAGATCGGCACTTCATTGAGGAATAATAATAAGTTGTTAGAGTGGACGAAGAATATTAACAAGGTGAAGAAGAAGAATATTAATACTAATATTAAAATTAATATTTAAAATAAATAAATAACTGGATCAAGCCGCGGATCACCTGACCACTACACCCTTCGGGACATGATTGAGGGGCTTGATCCAGTGTCATGTCATCCCCTACATGTCGGGTTTTTCTTGGCTCACCTGGGGCTCAACCAAACCCCATTACCCTTAGTTGAACATGTATTGGCTTTCCAACATAAATAATATTCACATCCGCTGGTTCAACTAGCTGCCAATCGATCATCTAAAATCAAAACAAAAGTTTGACTAGAAACCATGATAATTTTTCTCTAAACCACCTAAAGATAAAAAGTTATTTTTTTTTGTTTAACCGTATCATGTATAGTTAGTTTGTTTTTTTATGCCATTTCAAATTTCTAAATATTCAAACTAGACCCGTATGACGGAACACTAATGAAACTTAAATATCACTAGACAAGAGCTGACAACACCTAGTGCAAACCAAAATCGTTAATTCTGTCTCCTAAAAACCACTTATCCCCTTCTTTTTCCTTTTTCCTATTTTCATAGATAATTCATTTGTTCCATTTAGGGATATTTTGCAAGATTTTTAAAAATGGAATGTTTTCCTTACCAGAATATAAAGAACAGAAAATACTACTCCTGCAGCTGATACTATAGAGTTGTTTGTTTATCGGGATCGCTACATAAAATGTAGATGTTTTATCGACTATTGTTTAAAGAATTAACGTTGTTAAAGCTTAAAAATATACCATCAGTAAAATGGAGTAGAATTGCTATAATTAACAAGCCAACACCCATTGTGATCCATTGCTTCAGCCTCTCTGCATGTCCCTTGAAGTGGATCAAGACATGCCCATAGTGGATGCCGATGACACCCGACATAATTGCTGAGATTGAACTGTAAAACAAAATCTCAAATTGCATACATGTTTAGTAATTCATCGGTTATCAGCTTATATGTTATTACATCGGTGTGTACCTTAATAAGCCTTTGGGTTCGAAGGGAGCACGACACAAGGTAGGGGTCTGGACGGAGAGGGCCAGATTCTGGAGACTCGAGTGCAAGCCTAAGATTTAAGATACAACCAAAAAAATCACCTTGTGTTGTAGTGATTATTTTTTAATAAGAGATTTGTTTTTAGGTTTTTATGTTTATTAATAGATGATGAACAAACCTTTAACCGAATCCATACGGGCTGGGTATAAAGATGATTGATACCCCAAACTTCTCTGTCGACATAACCAACCACGTTACAAGCAGGACCAAAATGCCCTCTCATACCACATTCAACCTAATGAACAAATTATCACACAAGAATTAAATGAACTTTCTAATAAAAATTTATTTTTTCCTTTTTATCATATATGTGAATTCTATCTTACTGTGAAAGTCTGTGATCTACCATCATCATCCTGTAGTGTAAAACTCCAATCCGGAACATATAGAGCGAACGTTGTGATCATGTAAATAAGAAACGCAATGAACCCTCCAAGCCTAATCTCATACGCGAAATACAAAGGAATTAACAAAAATACCATTTAAAAACAAAACTTGTACATTTCATGAAATGTCAAATATCTAGGTTAAGATTTACCATTGCCATCTATAAGCCGAAAAAATGGAGAAATAACCGGGCTCTATGACTGTCGGTCGGAGCTTTATGGTGAAAGTTTCGATTAGAGCTACAACCATGTATACCAATGCAATTCTCTACGAGAAAGATGATATTATCCTTAGAAAATCATCGTTGCATTCGAGTTTGGATATAAGATGTTAAGAATACCTGAAAGATGCCACACCATCTAATTTTTTTCATGTCTACTCCATAAGCTAAATCATATGGTGCATGTGAGTACCCTCCTTGCAATATAATTCCCCAAAACAACATCTTTAATGTTCTTATGATAATCTTTCTAACTGCATACTTCACATTTGGAACCCTCTACAAAGGTTACGACGACATATTGTTAAAAAAGTTAACGTGACATGACAATACAAGAAAACATATTTTCATCGGTGACAATTTTACTGAATCAACTAAACCAATGAATAATCCAGGGATCACTCAGAAAAATAGTATATATTTTTAATACATTTGTTGGCAACCCCTTCATGGTGAGATTAAAATACCTTAAGAGCAAGGGCAATTGCCACACCCACAATGAAGAGAAAGAACGGCAGAACAAAATCTGCCAAGGTGCAGCCGTTCCACGGTGAATGATCAATTCGCTCATATTCTCCTCCAGCGTCATCTACTAATATCATTAGCTGTAAGAATGAAGAAAAGAAGTTATTTCATTTTGTACTTAAATGTTTCAGAATTTAGTTATGACCTTGTCTTTGCAAGTAGTAAGTGATCAAATTACGTAAGTGACGATGATAAAAAATAAAAAGCCGTTAAATAAAAAGAATTTATTTAGAAGCTTATACTTCTGTTAAAAGTACGCATTTTTGTAAAGTCTTACTATCTAACTATACTATTAAAGCAATAGGCTTTATGTCAAAATCCTCTCTTTGTTCACTAGAGTTTCTCTGTATATCAATAGCTTCTTTATTTTTCATCTTAATTAAATAAATCAATAATAAATTAAAATAAGATTAATCAATTCTTTAAGGTATTCTCTTTCATCTTTCATTTAATGTTTTATTTTGAATTTGAATTTTGAATCTTTTTTAGTTATGTTTCAACTTAATAATTATAATTAATAATTATTTATGATTTATTTATTATGTATACTATAAGTATAAATATGTTTTGAAACTAATTTTATATTATTATTTTTGATTGATGATTGATTTTATTCACACTCTTTGTTTCTTCTCAGCAGGTTTAATGATTTTTAGATAATATATAATATATAATTTAGATAATTAATATATATTTCATCAATAAGATTCAATATAGAGATAATATGTATTTAACTTTATTATAATTGGTTCTACTATTATATTTAAAAATAATTTATCAAATTGACCGGTTTGTACCATTATCGTAAAACTTAGGAAAGAATCACCCCTTTGGTTAAGGAAATTGGTTAAGGAAATTGTATAATTACGGAATTTCTAAATTTGAATTAATTATTGTAGCTTATTTGATTAAGTATATGATTTAGCATCATTAATTTTTACTATAATTATGGATGATCAGTCAATCAGTTAACTAATCATAATTTTACATAAATATAAAACTAGAACTAATAAATTTTACATAAATATAAAATTAGAACTAATAAAAACAAAATTAGTAATTTCTTTTTTCACACCTTATATGAATTACATATATAATTAAATGTTGATTATTTTCATAACTTTCAATCATATGATTCAATACTTCGTTATATAAAAATTTATTGTAAATTTATATATTATAGATATTGTTATTTTATAAGTTACATATACGGTGTTATAATTGATGATTAATTATATTTTTGTAAATAAATAAATTACTAATTTATATTTTTACATTAATAAGTTTATTTCCGTTTGTTTAAATATAGTCAACATTTAAATTTAAATTAAATAATATTATATTCATAATAATCTATATTTGGAAAATTACATTTTCGTAAATTCAAAATTTGAAAATCCATTAATCCTAATTCCTTACTTATCGTTCTTACTTTAAGTTTTTTAAGATTTTTTGAAATTCCCTAATTATTTGTTTCTAATCAATTCCCTATATACATTCCTTCTATAATTTAGTCAACCATAATTCAATCCGTATAAATAGAAAAGTTTCATACGGTAATTCTTACACCTTCAAACTCTCTTTAGCAAACACCGTTAGCTTTGTGTCTAAGGTTTTTATTTTGTGTTGTTCTTATATCGTCCATTTTTGTATTCTTTTTTTGGTTTAAAAGTGTTATTGTTCCTAAATAATTTTTTTTTTAAATTTTTCACCTCTAGAAAGAAGATCTCAATTTTTGAATTAGGAATTTATATTTCTAAGTTAATAAGTTTAATTCCGTATTTAAATGTAGTCTAGATATAAATATAGTATAGATTTAATTTATGAACATTACATTTTAGTAATTGAAATTTTAAAAAATAATTAATCCTAATTCCCTAATTTCCGTCCTTATTTTAAGTTAATTGAGTTTCCCTAATTTTTTGTTTCTAATTACAATAGGAAATTCGTGTATAAATACCTAACATTCATACGGTAATTCTTACACTAACAAATCCCTAACCATTTTAATCTCTCTCTCTCTCTCGGCTTATTCCTCAACCGTCTCCTATATTCCGGTAATGGCCAATTTTGTTATACGTTTTTCCGGTAAGGTTCTATTGTTTCCGGTAAGATTTCCGGTAATGTTTTACATTTATTTTAATTGCTATAGAATTTTTTTATAATCTCTTTAGGTTGTAAATCAAAATCCAAGATTGAATTAATATGTTGAAGTTATTACGGTTTTCCGGTAAGGTTTTATATTTATTTTAATTTTTATATTACTTTGTTATAATATCTTTAGATTCTATATCAAAATCCAAGATTAAACTGATAATTTTCCTTTTTTGTTTGTATTTATATTAATATTTATATTTTTTTTCTTATAATATTTTTAGGTTATATATCAAACTCTAATATTCAATGGAGATCTTCACTATTTCGTTTTTCCGGTAACGCGATTCAAATTTTCCAGTTGTTAGTTATAATATCAATTTTACATTTTTATCACGTGATTCAGATCTTCCATAATTTGTAATATATTTATTATGTGATATTAATATTTAATTTTATCATTTCAGGTTATTGTCCCCAACTTGGTATAGCTAATTTCATGGATTGAGAATTGTTTGATAAGATGTCTTTTATTTTTGTTTAATATTTATTTATGTTTACGTTAGTATTCATGTATTTATTTATTTTTCACAATTTATGTAATTTAATTGATTATTATATAATCCCGAAATAAAATTTAGTTGATTATTCTATAATACATTAAATTATCTATAGTAAGATAATCAATCTTATATTGTTGTTGGTCTTATATTGAATAGGTTTAAATAACATTTACATACTTGATTATATTGAATATGTTTAAATAACAACAATTTGAATAAATTAATGATTTGACTCAATTTGACCATTTATATTGAATAGGTTTAAATAAAATTTACATATTTAAACATAATTCTCATTCCTAATTTGACTAATTTTTTTCAGCCCTTTTTATTTTTTTGAATACCGTCCATAAATATAAACTCATTTCATAATTATTCAATATTCATGCATTAAATAAAAAAAATATTAGTTTCTTCTAAATATTTCAAGTTATTGTGAATTTAATGTCAATTTCAACTAAATTCCATAAGTGAATAATAAAAATTATTTATTTGAACCATTTTGAAATTCGAATTCTTGACTACTTACAAAAATAGGTTATATAGTTAATAATTCTGTGCTCACGTACATTATAAAATCTTTAATACATTTGACCAATTTAATATGTCTTTATTATAATTTTTTAATTATCGTGTTTTAATTAAGGTAACCAATAAATAATTATTGTTAATTAATTAATGTATTTATGTTTTTATAAAGATTGTTATAATACGTGGTTTAGTTGGGTTAGGTGATATAATGTTTTAAACACGATTACTTACAATATATTAAAATTGATATGTTTAACTCTACACCATATTTCAAGCTAGAGCATAAAATTAGTAATGTACAAGAATAAGTTAGTAATTGATATTTATTACCATTAATATAATTAATCATATCAATTAAACGAATTTTGATAACTGGTATGAATTGTCAATTCCCATACATCTAAAATTAGACCCAGTTAACAATAACATAAATAATTAAGCATAGAATATAACTTTGTTTGGCTTTATAAAAAAATTGTATACTAATTAAGCCTATATATTAAAATAATTTTTACTAGAGACGGGATATGAAATTAAAAATTTTAATTGAGTCAACTAATTAAAAATAAATGTATAAACTAATTTCAAAGGATGTTTATTAT
Source organism: Bidens hawaiensis (assembly GCF_021521415.1). Classification (NCBI taxonomy): domain Eukaryota; kingdom Viridiplantae; phylum Streptophyta; class Magnoliopsida; order Asterales; family Asteraceae; genus Bidens; species Bidens hawaiensis. The sequence goes on from NW_027491014.1 coordinate 3,496,126, forward strand.
ACGAGATATGATACAATTAATTAAGCCTATGTATATATTTCTTTATTAAAATGATGTTTACTAAAGAAGAGATAATTTACTTTATGATAAATCATTTAAGAGTTTTCTTAATTTACTTTATGATAGTCATTTATCAAAATTAATTACTTTCTATAATAAAAATGGTGAGACTAACTTTTCAAATATCATTAAATATTCCAAAATTCAAAATCATTTGAATAACCGGATTAAAAGCACATTCAATTACCAAAACCACATATAATTCAATTTACCATAATTATGCAAAATCATCAGTTTATGAATTAATTGTAATTAAAATATTTAATTGTTTTCTATATAAATGGGAAAATGTGTTGACTTTTTTAATTTTAAGAAATTAAGAGATTCAGTTTCACAACATATGGTACCAAGCTTAATAACATATTTTCACATTTAATTTATTTATAATGTTTACTTAAATTTATATCATTGACTTTTGTAGGAATTATTAGAAGTTTTTTTGAGGCAGTTTTATGGTGATAACGCCCCATGTGTAGGTATAATTATTAGGAGGAATAATACTATTATACAATAGTAAGCTTCAATTACTAATAAATATTTAAGAACCACTAAAAATTATTTTATTGACCTTTTGTATGTATTAAAAAATGAATACATTATTAGTATCTTACTAACGGAAAATAAGATATCAAAAAGCTATATAAACTATCATCTCATGCTCAATCTCTAATCGGGTGTTAGGTAAAAACCTCAAGTTATTGGTGTTTGTTGTATAAGGTTTTTTTACTTTATTTATCGAAAGCTTTATAAACTATTTTTTTATTATAATTATATATCAGGAGTTTGACGATGGAATTTGAATACAAGGTAATTTCTTACTTTATATTCATCAATTACGTAGTTAATTTAATTTTGACCTTTAAATTGATTATTTACAAATTAAAGTATAAAACTTATATACAGGGAAGTATTTAAGGTGTTGTAGATACTAAATTTATGATACTTTTGTTAAATAAATAGTTAAATTGTATAGAATTTTCTTCATGTTTATTTTAAATTACACTTCAAGTAGTTCTTCCTACACCTTGTAAAAGCACAAGGTACTTAAACTATCAAAAAAACATGAGGCTCACAGTTAGATGTCAATCCTTACATGTTGAAGAGATAAAATAATTTGTGAATTGACTATTGGATATAGGTGAAGAGAATGTTGGGGGGGGGGGGGGGTTTCAAATGACGACAAATGAATGTACAAATTCCGATGATCTTCTGATTAACAGTTCATTATATCCAATATATGATTTAATAGACTTTGTCTATCCTTCGAATTTAGACAAGTTCTATTAACTTACTTTCGAGGACGGGAAATATTGTCGTTTGAAATTATATGTGTTTATTAGACGATTTTCTATATTTCCACTCGTGGCGCCCACGGGACAATAACCTAGTTAAATACTAATTAACAGGTTCAACTTACGACAATGGTTAGACCTCGAAATGCATCCAAAGTCGCAACCCTCTTAGTCTTTGGCTTTGGCATTGGTTTTTCACCAGCATTTGGTTCTTCATATTCTTTTGTTTTCGTTTCGATTTGATCTTCTGTTAGCTCCGCCATTGTAGTTTTGGGTTTCTCGTCAGTCACAAATATTGGAGCATGACCGAACCCTTCTTCTAGTCTCTTTGGACCCTCCATTATATTAAAAACTCTCCTTTCTATCTCCTAATAAAACTTTCCTAGCTACATAGCACGAGCATAGGCATATATATGCATGTACATATGTATATATGCATACATAGATACATATATTCATATATATTGAATAATAGTGAGTTTAATAAGGGGAAGGGAAAGCCGGCCGTTTTCATTGTGAATATTTTATAATGTTAGTTACTTAGATAAGAAACAAAGAAAACATCCAAAATCTTGTTCCATTGTTAACAAGTAATATTGGACAGGTAATGCTAGTCAATATATCATTAGTTGGATAGATGTTTTGGATTCGGGCATTCCTAATATTTGGATCTGTGCAGTCATTTGTGGACACATACGGCTTTATAAAACCTTTAAAAAGATTAGTGTATGTAATAATATAAATTTAACATTTCAATAGAACTTTATATTTAGATTAACAGGGGATAACCTCTTTGTGCAAAAATGTTTTCAAAAAATGAATACTTCATACTTGCCGTCTGTGCATTGATATTTTTAAAATAGCTAAACATGGATCAAAACCAAGATTCATTGTTAATGTTTGTTAATCATGCATGAAATAAAATACCGGGAACAGGACAAAAAGGAAGGAAATTTAATAATGTTGGCATTGCATAAAAAATATATAATAACGTCTCCCGTCAATTAACTTCAAGCTAATTTGCTGTTCAAAAAGTAAAAAAAAAAAATAGAAATAAAAATAACTTCTAGCAATTAATTAATTTAATTCTTATCTTTTGCTATATCCTTGATTTTGTTAAATTAAACTTATGTTTATCTATCAATAACTTTTATCCCCCTTTCTTTTTATATATTTGTCGTTTATAATGAAATATACTTTTTTTTGGATTATAATTTAATTTATTATAAGAAACTTTTGGTTATGTTTATTTTCCGTAAGATATTAAATAAATCATCAACTTAATATTTTATATTTCTTCGTTCTTGTTTATTTAAGTGTGTTTATTAATATTCGTTTATGTTTGTTTGTGTTTTTTTGTGTTTTTTTGTGTTTGTTCATATATGTTCGTTTACCTTTTTTCAATTACGTTTGTTTATGTTCATGAACTGTTTATTAAAAGTTTAAATGAACAAACATTTAACTCACGTTTGTATTAGATAACATTATCATCTAAAACTAAATCAGACATGTTTTTTTTATAAAGTTAAGATAGTATAGTATGCTAGTAATCTATCATCACTAATAGCCATTCTAGGCCTGGAATCAAGCGTGTCATGGTGATTGTGGTGGTATGAGTGACGAAGGAGTGGTTTAGGAGAAATCCAACAACACTACGTGAATATTGACCTTCGGCCACACGAAAAAAGTGTGGCCGTAGGCCTTTAGCCACACACATTTGGTTCAGGTCATATGTGGCCAAAGGTCGCGACACCGTGGGTATGATATGACCACACACAGTTTTTAGTGGCCTTATGTGGTAATAAGTGTGGCTAAAGGGTACAGACATTAGTTGCTGGCCATCAAGAAGCCTCCCTGTTGGTACATGTTTGTCAGTAGTTCATAGTCTAGTATTTGTTATCGAGTCTGTAATATAGTTTATGGTTTGTTTTGTAAACTAGCGAAGTTATCAGCAAGTTCGCTATGGCGAACTTGCTGATCTAGCGAGGTTACTGACAACTTCGCCAGTGGCGAAGTTGTCGTGTTTAAATAGAACGTTTCAGCAGAGAACGGGTTAGGGTTTTGGTGTTACGTTTTGTTTCGTTTTGTTCTCTGTAACAGTGACCTACTGTCACGGGTTTGGTTATTCAATATAACGTGTTTACCTTATAGCTCGTGTTCATTGTTCGTGTATTCAATCTATACAATATCTACGCTCGTATCTATATACGCAGGGATTCCGCACCTGCGTTGTTAGAGATTTCCCGTATACGATCCACGTCAAGGAACCTACAATTGGTATCAGAGCCATCGGCTCGATTGTGAGGTTCGGGATTTCACGCGGGTGTAGATTTCGTCTCATTTCGGGTGTTACCGGGACGAGTTTTTGGTGTGTTTAATCATTCAAGCTACCTACCAGTGTGTTTAAGCCTTTAAACCTTCAAAATTCTCGTTAAAATCCGAGTTTCAGATCTGAACTGTTCTTCGTGTTCATCGGGCGAAGTTACCGTTCATCGGGCGAAGTTGCTGAATTCAGGCGAAGTTGCCGTCACTGGAGATTAGGGTTTCGGCGAAGATATAAGGATTAGCGAAGTTAACCACAACTTCGCTTACCTCATAAGTTCGCCACAGCGAAGTTATCCGTAACTTCGCTTACCACCCAACTTCGCTTACCACCCAACTTCGCTTACATCCTAAGTTCGCCCATTTTAAGCGAAGTTATTTTTAACTTCGCCAAGCCAAGCGAATTTAAGATCCAGCGAAGTTCTTGTTCAGCGAAGTTAACTTCCAGCGAAGTTATTCTTAACTTCGCCATCTGAGCTGTTTTAATATTTTTTTTGTTTTTCAGGTTTTTCAGGTTTTCGCAAGGATGTCCGCGATTAACATCTCAGATTTAGTCAAGATGGAGGTAGAGGCGGGGTCAGCCACTAAGGCCCCGAGGTTGATGAAGGGAACGGACTTCGTGGCATGGAAGGACAGATTCATCCAGTATATCAAATATCAGGACGCCAAGATGTGGGTGTGCATGCAGGATGGATATGTACCCCCAACCATGCAATACGAAGGACGTGATGTGGTGAAGAAGTACAGTAAGATGGATGACGAGGAGAAGAAAATGTATGAGGCTGAGAGTAAGGCACATGCTGCTATTACTATGGCACTACCTCAAGAAGTTCTTCATACATTCCGAAAGTACACTTCTGCAAGAGAGCTCTGGGATGCTCTGGAAAACAGATTCGAGGGGAACGTGGGTATACGTGCCTCAAAAATTAAACTTTTAAAAACCCAATTCTCCGTCTTCAAATATTTGAAGAATGAATCCTTAGATGATATTATCACCCGATACTATCACTTAATGACAGAGCTTAGCAACTATTCAATTGCCTATCGAGAGGAGGAGATCGTTGAAAAGCTTCTAGATGCTCTCCCACCGAAGTGGGAAATGTATACCGTGTTAATGAGGGAAGACAAAGACTTTCCTAACTGTGACTTAGAAACTGCAGTGAACAAGCTCAGAACGTATGAGCTAAATATGGTTCGAAAGGAGACACCCACAGACCAGATACAAGACCCTGGTATGTATGGTGCTAAAGTTAACTCAGGCTCAAGTTCAAGGCCTGAATCTGCTGCATTTTATTCGAAGGGGGAGTCAGGTTCTGACTCTGCACATGAAGGAAATGTTTCTGTGAACTCAAATGGGGACGTATGTTTTGTTGCTGGAGGATCTAGTGCTTCAAAGCCTCAATCCTCTACAAGTGATTATTCAGCTGGTCCCACAAGCAATAATTACACCAAGATGCCTATGAGTGTAAAATCTGCTGAAGAGCAGTTTGCAGTCTACGCTTCATTTATTGCTTCATACGAGAATTATATCCAGGGGAAGATTATGGACCCTGCCGTTCTTGATGAGGATTATGACCAGATTGATGCTGACGATTTGGAAGAAATGGATTTGCAATGGCAAATGGCAATGATCGTGAGACGGGTAAAACGTTTTATGAACAAAACAGGAAGAAAGTTTGTTGGTGGTAGGCCTGGATTTGACAAATCAAAAGTAAGGTGCTACAATTGTCAACAGTTCGGGCACTTTGCTAGGGAATGTAGGAATGAGAGAGTTGAACGGGGACAAGTTAGGCCTAACCAACACTCTGGAATTAACCGCGAGATCAATGCCATGTTAACTAGAGAGGCAGGAGAATACAACTGGAACCAACACTCAAGTGGTTTGGGTGAACAAGCACACATGGCTGAGACTGAAGCTGTAGAAGTTGAGAAGGTTGATGGAGAGAAGAAAGCAAATGAAGAAGAAACTGCTTTCATGGCGAACGATCAGGATGGTAGATCCAAGGTATGTCCCAAAATTATTTGTGCTAATTGTGAAAATTTGACTGAGCAACTAACCAATATAACTGATCAGTATGTCAAATTAGATGCTGAGTTTAAAACTGTTAAAGAAGATCACCATTTCATTAAAGCAAGAGAAAACAGTTATAAAGTTAAGATAAAGGCTTGTGAAAAAGACATTAAAAGTCTTAAAACTAAACTTGCTGAGAAAATAGAAATTATTGATCTTAGTTATGAGGTTTTGGAAGAAAAGACAAAATTGATTGCTGATAGAGATAAACAGATTGCTGACCACCAGGTAAAGGTGGTGGAACTGAACCGCAAACTTGAGCAGTTCAGAAACTCCTCGGCTATCCTTGATCACCTTGTGAGTGATCCAAGTACCTCTGCAAAGAGGGCAGGAATCGGATACCACGAGGTTCCACCACCCTTTAACCATAATTACACTTATAATCCAAGTGTTCACAAATCTGTTGATTTTGAGATTGCTCAGTCAACCCCAATTAGAATTACTAGTGTCAAACCAAGTGTTAGCTGTGGCGAAACAAGTTCGCCTGTTTCTAGTGTGAATATTTCTGTATCAAGTCCAGTCTCATCAGATTCGGATATGTTGTCCGAATCTGGTCAGACAAAAGAAAAGGTAGAATTACCCACCAGTGGAGATAATGATAAAGTTTCTAAAAAGAGTTCTCCACTCAATCCGTACGTCCCACCTTATGTGAGACGAACGGCTGGTAATACTACCTCTACATCCAAACCAACATTTGACAAGAAAATGGAGAATAGATGTTGCTTTAGATGTAACAGGTTAGGACATCTTGTTGCAGATTGTCCTTTGAAACCGAGATTTAGAGATGTGAAGCCAAATAAAAATGAGAATAAGCGTCATTTTATTCCAGCTAAAAATGAAAACTTTAAAAATTGCCAAAATGTAACGAATTCAAGTTTTCATAAAAACCAACCTCATTTTTACAACCAAACCACAAGAAATAACACTTTCTATTCTCAAAGGTTTGGAAGGCATTACACTCAATCTGCAGGGAGATTCCCTAACAGGACGTACAGAAATTATCCTGACGCTAACTTAAGAAAGCCAGGGTACGGGATGTATCGATCCAAGACCAACTGGTCTTGGGTCCCAAGATTCTAACTCATTGTTTTATTGTGCAGGAACAGTTGAACAGGGCTGCCAACAATCTTTGGATTGTAGATAGCGGCTGTTCCCGGCACATGACTGGCAACAAACACTTGTTGCAAGATTTAAAACCTGTTCAGGGAGCTAGAGTTAGTTTTGCTGGTGAAAGTGGAGGACGAATAACTGGAAGAGGAACAGTGTCAAATGGGAGGATGACACTAGAGAATGTGAATTTTGTGGAGGAGTTAAAGCACAATCTGCTAAGCGTGTCGCAGATTTGTGATAAAGATTATACTGTCCATTTCACGAAAGATGAAGCGATTGTGTTAAAGCCTGGTTTTCAAATACCAGAAGAATGGATTGTGATGAAAGCTCCACGTGAGACAAACACTTATGTGATGGATATGAGGTCAACTGTAATGTTAACTGGAGAATCATGTTTACTGACAAAAGCTAGCGAATCTGAATCGGAGCTGTGGCACAGGAGGATGGGACATATTCATCTTCGGAAGATGAACTACCTTGTCAGAAATGGGCTTGTGATTGGTGTTCCTTTAAAAAATTTCAACTTTGAAGATAAATGTATTGCATGCAAGAAAGGAAAACAACATAAGAAAAGCCATCTCACCAAGAAGATTAATTCAATAGGTGGTACTCTAGAGTTACTTCATATGGATCTCTTCGGTCCAGTGAATGTACAAAGTCTTGGCGGTACTTCCTACTGCTTGGTGATAACTGATGATTACTCGCGATACTCGTGGGTATACTTTCTGAAAACTAAAGATGAGACTGCTCAGATGGTAAAGAATCTAATTACAAAAGTTGAGAATATCATGAGCAAATCAGTTAAGTACATCAGAAGTGACAATGGGACGGAGTTCAAAAATTTTGAAATGGAAATCTTCTGTCTTCAGAAGGGCATTGAGCATCAATTCAGCGCTCCGTATACTCCACAACAGAATGGAGTGGCTGAAAGGAAGAACCGAACGTTGATAGAAGGAGCCAGAACTATGCTGGCTGACTCAAAACTTCCTGTGATGTTCTGGGCTGAAGCGGTGGCTACAGCCTGCTATGTTCTGAATCGGGTGTTAACGGTTAAGAAGCTTGGAAAAACGTGTTATGAGCTTATGCAAGGAAGGAAGCCCAACTTGTGCGGTCTTGAGCCATTTGGGTCTCCTTGTTCGATTTTGAAGCCTAACTCGAAATTTGGGGAAGTAGCTGATGAGGGAATCCTCGTTGGTTACGTTGTTGGGACCCCCAACAGACGGATCTTCAATACTTCCACTTGCAAGGTGGAGGTGGTATGTAACACTGACATTACTAGTTACCAACCGCCAAAACCAAGCAATGGACCGGCGGAGCTCTTTGATTATGTTAAACTTTTTAAGTCGTTTAACGTGCCTGATCTGGAGATTTCTGAAGTGGAAGAAACTACTGCGACGAAGATGATTTTTGATGAGGAAGAGAATTTACTGCACCATCAGATGACTGAAACATCTCAACCTTCCACATCAAACCCTTTCAATACCCCTGCGGCCTCAACTGAAGACGAATTCATTAATCCGTTTCACTCTCAGCCTGAAACAACCATAGATGAGCTCTCTTCAAACTTAGAAGACAATCTGCATGTCGGTGCTGTACCGACCACGAGAATTCACAAGAATCACCCACTGGAGAATGTTATAGGTGATGTGTCCTCCGGTGTACAAACCAGAAGTAGTTTGACCGAGAACACCTGTGTCTATACCAGCATAAGAGACACAGGTATACTGAATGAATGTTTGTACTCCTGCTTTATAAGCCAAATTGAACCAAAAAATTATCAAATGGCTTTAAAGGACAGCTCGTGGGTCGATGCCATGCAGGAAGAGTTGGCTCAGTTCAAGAAGATGGAAGTGTGGACTTTGGTTGAAAAACCAAAGCATGTGCATGCTATAGGCACAAAATGGGTGTTCAAATGCAAGAGAGATGATAAGGGAATAGTCGTGCGTAATAAGGCGAGGCTGGTGGTTAAAGGTTTCAATCAACAAGAGGGTATTGATTACAATGAAGTTTTCGCTCCTGTTGCCCGGTTAGAAGCAATTCGACTGTTTTTGGCATTTGCTGCTTTTAAGAAGATGAAGGTTTTTCAGTTGGATGTTAAGAGTGCGTTCCTTAACGGGAAAGTTGATGAGGTTGTGTATGTTGAGCAACCTCCGGGTTTTCCAGATCCGGACTTTCCTGATCACGTATACAGGTTGAGCAAGGCATTATATGGGTTACATCAGGCTCCTCGGGCCTGGTATTCAACTTTATCTGATTACTTGCTGGAAAATGGTTTCGAGAGGGGGTTGATAGACAGCACGCTTTTTGTAAAGAGAGATGGATGTGACTTCCTGCTGGTTCAAGTCTACGTGGATGACATAATTTTTGCAGCCACAAGAGTATCCATGTGTCAGGATTTTGAGGACGTCATGAAGAAACGATTCGAGATGAGTGCAATGGGTGAACTAACTTTCTTTTTAGGTTTGCAGGTGGATCAAAGGAAGGATGGTATGTTCATTCATCAAACGAAATATGTTCATGATGTGCTGGAAAGATTCAAGATGGGGGACAGTTCTCCATTTGACACACCAATCTGCGTCAATCACAAACTGGGAACTGACTCAGACGGTGACGCGGATGTGGACCCTACTCAATATCGGGCGATAATAGGTTCTTTGATGTATTTAACTGCTTCTAGACCTGATATTATGTTTGCTGTTTGTCTTTGTGCTCGTTTCCAGGCAAACCCAAAGGAATCTCACATGAAAGGTGTGAAGAGGATCTTGCGGTACCTCAAAGGCAAGCCGAAACTAGGGTTGTGGTACCCGAAAGGTGGAGACTTTGAACTGATAGCATACTCGGATTCTGACTATGGTGGTTGTAATCAGAGTCGGAAGTCAATAACGGGAGGCTGCCAATTTCTTGGAGGAAGATTAGTTTCATGGCAGTGCAAGAAACAAACATCGGTTGCAATTTCAACATGTGAAGCTGAATACATGGCAGCATCCAACTGCTGCTCCCAGGTTTTATGGATTCAGCAACAATTGCGCGACTACGGTTTGAATTTTCTACTCTCTCCCATTTTAATTGATAACACTGCCGCAATCTCAGTCATTAACAATCCTGTGAAGCATAGTAAAACAAAGCATATTGACATTCGTCATCACTTCATACGGGATTGTGCTGAGAAGAGACTCATAAAGATCGAAAAAGTTGATACTCTTGAAAATCTTGCTGACTTGTTCACAAAAGCTTTTGATAAATCAAGATTTCTTAACCTGATTGAGCTTAACGGGATGGTCAATCCCGAGTAACCTTGTTTACCTTAAAAAAAAAAAAAAAAAAAAAAAAAAAAAAAAAAAAAAAAAAAAAAAAAAAAAAAAAAAAAAATGTCTTTATTGCTTAAAATTAGTCGGTTATCTCAGTTTGATGGACATCTCCTCGGATATGTTTTGGTCCTTGTTTTCGATTTAGGAGATGAGGATAGCCATTAACCGGAAGACTGAAAGTAACTGGGGCAGTCTTGACATGTTTTCTTTCAGTTGCTGAAAATTAGTCGGTCATTCTTAGTAAGAAGGACACATACTTGTATGTGGTCGGTCCAGTTGATCCAAGGATCTTCAGGATAGCCGTTTACCTGATGACTTTGACATGATTGGGGCAATTGAAGTCAAAATTTTTTTTGGGAAATGAAATTACTTCTCAAGTCTATTACTTCGTAAGAAGTTCTTTGCTATGTTTAACAGAAAATTGATCCAACCTTGGAAAATGATAGATATACTGATTGTGTGTGCTTAGCTAGTGAAGTTATTAGGCTTAAAAGGCTTTAGAACAGTCATTGTATGTCATGGTGATTTTAATGGTGCGTAAAAGTGTATGTGATACTAACTTAAATTTACTCGAATTTATGTGGAAACTCCTTAAGAGTTTTGCATGGCTTCATACATATCTTTTCGAATGATAGGCAGAAAGGCGACTACCCAGTCATACACGAGCCCGTGAGTGTTCTGATTCCCGTAAAGAAAGCATCTCAAGACACTGCAGTGATCCAGATTCGGGACTTGCAGTAGTTTAGTACTCCGATGTAAATACTGATGTTGATTCAAAAAAAAAAAAAAAAAAAAAAAAAAAAAAAAAAAAAAAAAAAAAAAATAAATAAATTTTATTCATGTATCATTTTTGTACTTATGAGAAATAGTGACAATCAAGACGAGAACCGAGACTTCTCAAGATTTCTCAAGTTTGGAGTAAGAAGAAAACGGGAAGCAGACAACAAGTATCTACAAGTTAATCAGACACTATGGGTCGAAGTCAATTCGGGGTGACGTGGGTATAGCCAAATACGCTTTGAGAATAGATAGAAGTCATCATTACCTCTGAGTTGTTGCCATCTTAAATTTTTGAGCTTAACCGAACCTTAATCCGTATCACAGAAACAATGATAACCATTTAAGTTATTACATGCTTACAACCTGTCTCTCTATGTCATAATACAGCCAAACACGGATCCAAGTGACAGTCACATAGCTAGTATGATTCCTTTTCGGATCTTTTCAAAAACGTAGTGGTCCCTGACTAGACTGAAATTTGATCCCTTATTTCGTTAAAATTATATAAGTATTTTCTGTTACGTAGTTATTTTATTTTTATTATTTTATTATTATTGGTTACTTGGACATAATCATTTTAGTTATAACTCTTTTTGGAAGTTTTCAAGGTTAAATGACAGATTTTTCAAACTTAAAGGGCTGATTTTGAAGGTACTGGCGAAGTTGTTGAATTTGGCGAAGTTGTTGAATTTGGCGAAGTTGTGCTTAACTTCGCCATGGCGAAGTTAATCGTAACTTCGCCAGACACAACTCCGCCCTATATATGTTCTGAAACACTGTAGCTCTTTCATAAATCTTCCGGCGAACATATAACCTCAAATCCTTCGGCGATCTTTATATTCAATCGTCTTTTCGATCTTGTGTTTCTTGTTACTATTATTCTTGTGGTATGTGTTATCTCTTGCGTCTTACCTCTCTCGTTCGTAATAGTTTACCCGGTTCGAGACCTCGGATCGTCGGTTTTTCAAAACCAAGTTTTTCCGACCCTTTGTTACGTGCTCATGGACGAGCCTTACGTCTCAAATCCTTTGAAATATGTTGTTCTTCACTTATAAATCATCGATTTTGTCCGAAAACCATCGGACAAAATCGATTGAATCTCAACAGTCGCTGGTTCTGGTTCTGGCGAAGTTAAGGTTTTGGCGAAGTTATCATCAACTTCACCAGTGGCTGAAGTTCGCCAATGGCGAAGTTGTCCCCAACTTCGCCCTCGGCTTAAGTTCGCCAGTGGCGATGTTAACCGTAACTTCGCCAAGAATTTAACTTCGCCTATTTCCAATGCCTTATCAGTTTTCAGACGAACTTAAGGACGAAGCGAAGTTGTCTCCAACTTCGCCTCATCCTTAACATCGCCTGTACTGGTTACCTCACAACTTCGCACTTGGTAAACCGCGAGCTTGTGATTTCGGTTTTAAACGCTTCTAACTTGATTTGTTTTGTGCAGATATGGCTGCTGTTGGAGGAACTGGTGGTAATGACGGTGATGACCAACGACGACAATTCTTTCCATCCCACAACCAATATATCACCTTAGATCCGGATGCACGAGGCTTAGATGATTTCAGGGAGATTATCACATTTCTCCAGCGATCAAGGATATTTCATGCTATAACGACAACATTGCCCATCTCCCTACCAAACATTGAGGACTTCTGGGAGACAGCTTACCTTGATTGCAGGGCTGAGCCTTCGGTGATTAGAGCAACCGTAAATGGCCAAAACATACAATTCTCTTCTGAGGATATACGGTTGGCTCTGCAATTCGGTGCAGAAACCAGAGATGACCCTACGGAATTCACAGCTCCTTTCCGTGATGGAGCATATTTGAGAATGGGCTATTCGGGTCCACTGGGGGACTCACAAAGGAGGAAAGGCTTTCTGCTGGACCAATGGCGGTTCTTGATGCATGTGTTGATTGTTTGCATGTCCGGCAGGAAGGCGGGGACAGACGGAATGGGGGCGACGATGCAATCGGCTATGCTTGCGCTGACTTATAATCGCAGATACTCATTTAGTCAGATGATATTCTATGAGATTGATCGCCAAATACGGGCTGCGGCGCGCGAGCGATTCACTATGTATCCGCGCTTCTTGCAGATGATTATCAATCACATTGCTCCGTCTCTACCGCAACGACGCCCAATCCGATACGTTGAGTGTGTCACTAAGCGTATCTTCGCTCAGTGCAGGACGTCAAGCGCTCGGAGCAACCCTGAGCGTCGTCCCAGGCATACTCCTCTTTTCGGGTATCTAATTAACCCAGAGTATGTCCATGCAGGCGGGGATGAGTTCAGGGATCCACAACAACATCAGGCGGCAGCACCTCATGCTGTATCTGCTGCGCCTGTTGTCACTTCTGCTGCTGTGCCAGCTACTTCATCGCAGGCTGTGTCTACTGCTGAAAACATTGATCTGGATGCTGCTTTCAGTGGACACGGTCTGTTCGATATGGATCTCTCGGGTAATCAGTATTTGGGTACTACCTCAGCGGCTACTTCGGTAGCTGAAACCGAGCTGGATGAAACATTTGCTGAGGCCAGACGGTTGTTGGTGACTCGGGAGAGGACAACGGGTAAGCGGCCGAGGGCTGTGGATGAGGATGAAAATGATGAAGATGAGGAAGAGGCAGTCCAAGTTGTGCTGAGACGCTCACGTCGAGAACGACAAGGTATGGCCACTGGAGCGGGGGAGACTTCAAGGTACGTACGATTTGCTCCGCCTGCCTTGTCAGGTATGTCTCTATTGCCTACTACTGCACAGGTTACTGCGGTCGAGGCGTCGGCACCAGTAGTTGTGTCGCTACCACCCCAACTGGTTGATCCCCCGGTGGTAGTTGCACGCTTCGTCGAATCAACAATTACAACAACTGCAGGGTTACCTAGGGTACCACCTGCGGTCACTTCTGCTACTGAGGTTCCACCAACTCCATCGCCTGCTTCAGACTCTGAACGGATTGCTTCGCTGGAGCGTATTGTTACTGAACAATCGAAGACCATTGAACGCCTAGTGGAAGCCAATCAAATCCAAGCCGCCCTCCTGGTAGAACACGGACGAGTTATCGATGCCTTCAAGGAATTCTTGGCATCTCAGGGGGAGACGACTTGCAGGGGCGATGAGTTGAGAACAAAGAGACGACAAGATCATGACGATGATCCCAATGCACCTTCGGGTGCAGGTGGTGAGCTGCCAAGAACCTCTCAGGCTCTTGGGGCTTCCACAACTGAGGGGGAGTCAACTGATGCAGCGGGTGATGATGTTGTGGATGTTGATGACGATGCTGATGTTGAAGATGTCATCGATGCTTTGAAGGACTTAGATGAGGAGGAGGATGATGACTGTGTGAATGATGATGACGTGTTGCCCGTGGAGGAGATAGAAAGGATTGGAGAAAAGATTGATGTGGTAAATGTGTTGGAAGAAGGAGAGATCGTGGATGATGCAGTGGAACATGAGATTCCAGCTGTTGAAAGAGCAGATTTTGGGGATAAGAATGTGGTAGATGAGATGGTGTGGGAAGAGCAGCCTAGATGGAAGGAAGAATATGCTCATTGGTTTGTCAAGACCAAGAAGCCTGCTGTTCCAACCATGTTCAGAAAGAGCTACAACATTAAAGGGTATGCAGAGGCGAAAAAGGGGATTATTTGTTGGATTTATGATGAACAGCTCAAGTTGTTTGTGGTGAAGCGTTATGATGGCGTTCAATATTTCAAGAGAATGTTGAGATCGTTCAACACATTGCCTGAATGCGAAGTAAAGGACTTGGCCAGGTTGGGCCTGATAAACAGAAGCAACGACAATATGGCTAGAATGATTGAGAAGATAATGTGGAAAGAAGGAGTAAAAGAAAAGAAGTTCGAGTTGCTAAAGCCACAAAAGGGAAAATTAGTGAAGGATACAGAAAGAGGTATGAGAGCAGATGGTAAACCGTGGATGGTGATGAAGTACAAACCAGTCCGATGTATCAAGGAGGTACCCATGAAAACTATGCCTCAAAATGTACTGAAAGATCTGAAATGGTGGTATGTGGATTGCGAGACAGCTGAGGCGGTTATGGAAGATGAGGACGAACAAGAAGTACTTCGGGTTTATGACCCGATGCATCTTGTTAATCTATCGCAGGCTGATCTGGAAGTGCTGAACAACAAGAAGATCTTCTACATTCCTGCTTGGAAGGATCAAGCGAGGAAATATCAAGGAGTTGTGTCGGTTTGTGTGAGAGAAGGGGCGCACGCGTGAAAGTGCAAGATTACAAGACTCAGAGATCAAGATATGAAGCTACTGCCAAGGGGGAGTCTGTTGGTACATGTTTGTCAGTAGTTCATAGTCTAGTATTTGTTATCGAGTCTGTAATATAGTTTATGGTTTGTTTTGTAAACTAGCGAAGTTATCAGCAAGTTCGCTATGGCGAACTTGCTGATCTAGCGAGGTTACTGACAACTTCGCCAGTGGCGAAGTTGTCGTGTTTAAATAGAACGTTTCAGCAGAGAACGGGTTAGGGTTTTGGTGTTACGTTTTGTTTCGTTTTGTTCTCTGTAACAGTGACCTACTGTCACGGGTTTGGTTATTCAATATAACGTGTTTACCTTATAGCTCGTGTTCATTGTTCGTGTATTCAATCTATACAATATCTACGCTCGTATCTATATACGCAGGGATTCCGCACCTGCGTTGTTAGAGATTTCCCGTATACGATCCACGTCAAGGAACCTACACTCCCCGATAAGTGTGGCTAAATGGTAGAAAATTGCCACATATCAATGTCCAATGAGTGACCATTTCATCTTTATAGCCACGTGAATTTATGTTTCAGCCACATGAATTTTATATTAATGTGGCCAATAGGTTTGTGTTAAGCTTACATTGTGATCTATACCGTGTGAATATAGCAAAGAAATGACCACTTAAATTTAATAATAGTGTGGCTAATTATATGATATAGACACAAGTTATTACATTCAAAGTGGCTAAAGATGTTTACTTGCCACTCAAAATCTCCTTTGTAGATTATTGTGTGGCCATTGTCTTACACGTTTGTCACACAAAATGTTTTTCCTAATATAAAGTGTGGCTATTGTAAAACTTTTCGTCACACATATTGAAATTCTAAGTGGCTAATCATATCTTATAGACACTGGGGATTATTGTAAATGTGGCTAAAAATGTGAACTTGCTAGTCAAAAACTCTTTTGTAGTTTGTGGTGTGGCCATTTTCTTACCTTTTGTCACACATAATGCTTTTCCTAATTTAAAGTGTGGCTATTGTCAAACCATTCGTCACACATAGTGAGGTATTGTGTGGCTAAAAATATCATATAGACACTGGAGGGTGTTCTCAATGTGGCTAAAAATGTGAACTTGCTAGTCAAAAACTATTTTGTAGTTTGTGGTGTGGCCATTGTCTTACTGTTTGTCACACATAATGCTTCTAGTAATTTAAAGTGTGGCTATTGTCAAACTTTTCGTCACACATAGTGAGGTACTGTGTGGCTACTAATATCATTTTTAGCCACTGGAGGTTGTTGTCAATGTGGCTAAAAATGTGAAGTTGCCACTCAAACACTCTTTTGTAGTTTGTGTTGTGGCCATTGTCTTACCGTTTGTCACACATAATGCTTTTCGTAATTTAAAGTGTGGCTATTGTCAAACTTTTCGCCACACATAGTTGTATTGTGTGGCTAATAATATCATATAGACACTGGAGGTTGTTGTCAATGTGGCTAAAACTGTGAAGTTACCACTCAAACAATCTTTTGTAGTTTGTGGTGTGGCCATTGTCTTTACCGATTGTCACACATAATGTTTTTTTAATATAAAGTGTGGCTATTGTCAAACTTTTCGTCACACAAAAATGTTTATGTTGTGGCTAATGGTCATTTATAGACTCTAATTTTTGTAATTTCAGGTGTGGCTATTGTCTTACTTTTGGCCATACCTATTTAATGTGTTCTATGTGGCCAAATTGTGTGTAATTAGGCAATATATAATTATTTTTATTTTTTGTGCAGTAATACAAAGCAGCTATAAGCAACAAAACAAAATTATTATATTAACAATAATATTCACTGCAAATGTATATGCAAAATATCTTACAAAATACAGAAATAACGACTACCTATATACTAGCTAAGGCGTTGGTTTTCTTGGCACTGCTCCTTGTCTTCTGTTTGGTGACCCGGTCTATCGTTGTGTACTTTGCCTTTGCCTTCTTGCCAGCTCTGTCTGGTTCTTTTGAGGACGGGAGTGGTGGTAGCTGGAACAACAGAATATGAAAAACAAATATGTATAATTGGTCGTATTTTGTAATCGAATAGAACAAAATAGTATGCATACATACATACCGAACGTTCGTTTAACTATTCGTGAACCTTTCGGCGGGAAGTTCGTTTTTGTTCGTTTATCTTTGTTCAATTACGTTAGTTTAGATTATAAACAAACGAACATAAACGAACACAAGTGTTCATTTTTTAAACTAAATCAAAAAGAACATAGATATTTGTTCGGTTAAGTTAAAAGGGAACAAACCTCCTCGTCGCATACGATTAGGTGTTCTGGCCAAGCAACGAAAGCACCAATTGCGTCGCCAACAGTCGTAATTTCACATGCGTCACATGGAATAATTGCTTGTTCCTTTATGGCTCCAACAATAGTAACTTTATAGCAACCCTCCGGGATTGCTCTTCCATGCAACTGTTGTGGAACCGGTGACCAAAGAACTTTACCATTTGCCACCTTGTTACGCTTGTCATGCACACACAAACAATAGTCATACTCCTATAAACCATCATGTGAAATTAAGATGGCTTAGTTGAAGTCAATAAATAAGTACATACCCATGATGGTGGGAAATTAACAATGTTTCGCGCAGCACATACCTTTATTTCAGCAAGTAGGGAAGCTTCATCCGTAGATACATCAACTTTTCTTTTACGGCTTCTCCGTTTTACCTAAAAACCATTCAATGAATCAATCAACAATTAAAGGAAAAACTGAAATAGCCAAATACTTACTGATGGTTTTTTCGAGCCGTTACTATCCGAGTGTGGTGTAGTTGTGTTGATGTTTGGTCAACATTGTTCTCTACAGGCTTCATTGGTAATATAACAGAAATTGGAATTGTTTATACTTATTAGGTTATACAATATAAAAACTGAAACCGCCAAATACTTACTGATGTCGCGCTATGGGGATTGACACTTTTTTCCACAGACTTGGCCTACAATTCGGTAAATAGAAAATAAGCATTCACATTGGAAACGAATTATAAAAAGTACTGAAATTGTCAAATACTTACTGATGTCGCGATATGGGCAGCGGGTACCATTTGGTCAACACTTTTTTCCACAGACTTGGCCTGCATTTCGGTAATAGAAAATGAGCACACTCACATTGAAAACGAATTATAAAAAGTACCGAAATTGTCAGCACACTCACATGGAAAGTACTTACTGATGTTGCGATATGGGGAGCGGGTTCCGTTTCGACAACTATTATATCTGCAGACTTGGGCTACAATTAACTTATTCAAAATCAGCACACTCACATGGAAAGTTAATTATTAAAACAAATCAATCAAACTGTCAAATTGTTACCTGAGAAGCGGATTATTGTTGCACAGAACTGGTCTACAAATCAATTTATTAGGTTATAGAAAATGAAAAATCACATGGAAAGTTGTAAAAAACAAAGAAACTGTCAGATACTTACTGGTCCTGGCATTTTATTTTGCGCCACAGCACTAGTACTTTGGTTAGAACCAACCTGGTTGGGAACAGGATTTACCTACGAATTGTGACAAAAACAGTGCCAATTATGTATGTCGAATGCATTAATTAATATATAGCATACGTCACTTACTTGAATTGCCTACATTAATTAATATGTAGCTGACTGTTCCTTCTCACGGCTTGCTAGCATAGCAGTCGTGGATTCAAGTAGAGACGTCAACCTGTTCACCACTACATCTCTCTGCATAGCCTCATGCTCAAGTTGGGCAATCCGTTGCTTAAACGAGCCTTTTACCCGACTCACACCCCAATATTTACCTGTTGTCAATCCGTACCCAATCCCTTTTAAAAACCCACCTTTCTCTTTGCCAAGCACTAAGGTGACGGCATCTGTGCACGGTTGAATTGCCAGGGCTCCGGAGGCAATCTGCTCATCCGCCTCAACCTGCAAGAAAACAAATATTCTAATACACTGGTAACACGCTTATGTATCCGCATAAAGTGTTGAGGCAAGTTATATAGATTCAAGTTTTTTTGACACCAATATAAGGCAATGAATTGACTTTAACATGATTTAAAAAGTTTAATACTAAAACATACTAATTTGGTTGCCACGCCTTCGACAACAGCATTATTGTATGCACCATCTTGTCCTCCCTTCCTTTCATCCACATTAATGCACGGCCGGGGATCTCATCCGGTCCAGTTTCCTTCTTTTTGACCTTGTAAAATATTCAACAGAAAGCAGCTGATGGTCATGCGTTACCAACAAATCATTGAACTAGAGAGAAAGCAGCTGACGGTGATTACCATTTTCTCTCGAAGGTAGGTATAACCCCCTCGTCCCATGTGATGATCAAAAACATTCTTTGCTCGAGCTCCCTTTGATGAAGCCGATTTTTTCTACCACCACACATTATAATCATTTCATTATGTTTAAACAAAAACATAAACCATATATAGTCGATCAATCTACGTTTGCAGAGTAGAGGATTTATACCTGAAACTTCTCTGATTGTGTGTACTCAACGAAGCGATCCCAGTCTTCTTGCCTGATCATCGTCCCGTTTCCCTTGGGTATCGCCTTCAGCTTCAGAGGTTTACCGATGTTCGGCATAATGTATTTGGCATACATTTTTCTTCTGAAATCCCGAAGAAGGTGTCTGAGCCGATTCATCACAGAAGGCCTGTGACACGCCTCAATCTCAAAATATTTCTGCATAATATAATACACTAAAGGTAAATTACATCTCAAAATATAAAATGCACAAATAGAAATAAAGAATAACTGTTATCTGTTCCCACAGTTTATCTCTAAGCTCCTTTGTGACCTCCTCCAACTTAAATGTCTCAAGCCAACTATTTCCCTTACAACATCCCCTAAAAAACTTGCAAACTTTGATCTGTTTTGGCCAGTGGACCTACCCAGATTATCAAACTCCACTGCCAATTTGACACCACCAGAGTTTGCATATTGGGTACGTAGCTTAGGTAACCTCGTCAACCCCCTTGTAGGTTTTTTCGTAGTAGCAAAACTGTTGAGGGGTTCGATAGTCTCCGAACTGTTGAGGGGTTCGATAACCATCGTCCCTATATCATCTTCTGGTTGACCGTCATCGTCATTGGCTTCCTCGCTGGAGTAGCCTTCAGTGTTGTCTGATTGAGTGTCGTTGTCGTAATTGGCTTCCTCATCGGAGTAGTGTTCTTCTTCGATTCTTTTTTTAATAATTTGGCTAATTTGTGGAGTGGAAAATTTTTAATAATTTGGAGTGTAACTTGATTTTTGGAGTGTTAAATGTAATTTGGAGTTTTTAAATATTCGGAGCTCATATTTTGGAGCTTTTTTAGTTTTTCCTCCCTTTTAATTAATTATTGGCATAGTTTCTAAAGCAGAGAACCTGTGGCTGAAAATAGGCACTTTGCCAGAAGATGGTTGGATAAGCGTGTATTGCATATTAGGATATTTATATATGTTTATGTACATTAGCGCGTGACAAGCGTAATAGTGTTATTTAACAAAGTGTTTTTAGTTTTATTTTTAGATTTAACCATAATTACCATTCATTAAAAGTTTTCATACAAAAGGCACCATTACAATACATTCCATGAAACAAAAATAAGAGTGAATAACAAAATAGATGATACAAGAAACTATAAAATTAAAGCATTTAAAAGCTAATTAAAGCATTTAAAAGCTAATTAAACAACCAACATTCAACACAATAAACTAAAAAATGTATCAAAACAACCATACATATACAAATAACCAACCAAATCTCAAATGTTCCAAAATTCACCAAACACATCACAAAATATTTCCCAAATGTTCCAAACATCACCAAATCACTAATCAAATTTTGAAACTAACAAAGTAGCTTCATTGAAGTCATATTCAAATCTGCACTTATCACCAATCTTGATTTTACTTTCCACCTTGAATTTTTTCCATTTTGGTAACCGATATCTGAATTTCAGGTCCGACAGTTCACCATGAAGTCTCATTTTTCTTTTACGACCTTCTGGATTGACCAAAGTGATTGGCATTCCATCATAGGCATCAATCTTGGTGGCAATGTGACGCGGAAGACGCTGTGAAAAGCAAATTTCAAATATACTTGTAAATAAAAAAGAAATTTAAAAATTCAATTTACCAATTTCTTGGTGACGTTCATGTGGAAGACGATTTTAGAGTCATCATCTTGCTCATCAAGAGGAATTGGGTTTTGGGAGGAACTACCTTGATTGTTTAATTGATAGTTGAGAAACAACTGATTTGGACCAGGAAGGATAAATTCTATGCCATCTTCATGAAAGACATTAATATGAAATGTCTTATCTGATATGATTTCAAACACAACAAACGAGCCACCTTTCAAGTTGGTTTGCTTAAAAACCTCATTCCATCCATCCTCTAGCCTACAACCCATTCCATCCCTAAGACATGAAACTTTAAACATATATATATCTGGAGCAATAAGCTCGAAAAGCGAATTCATGTAAATGTCACCAAATTCTTGAATCACGTACCACTCAGGGACATCCTATTAAACATGTTAATTAAAGGACATTTGAATTTGGAAACAATCATTAAAAACAGAAATTAAAACTTACCAGGTAATGGACGTGTCGGTTTCTGACTGGAATACATATCATAGTACCGGATTGATCATTTACGTTTCTTTTGAAAGTAAACATATTCAACATAGATCTTGGTTTAATCTCAAAAACAACATATGTTCCAGCTTCTATACAACATTCTCTGATTAATTCAGTCCAACCGGTTCCAAAATAAAAGTCATCAAGTACTTTGATTATAACAACAGAAAACGTTCTACCACATTGATCGTAAATCAAACAACAGCCGGTAATCGATTTCATGTCAGCAAACATTCGTTGAACAGCTTTAGGAATGAGCTATAAGTAACACAAAAAATGCTCTTAGAATGTATTTGTTGCAAAATTGTAAAATGTTTCATAAAAAATATTAACCAGATAAAAATATTAACATACCATCCTACTCATGGAATCGCTGTCGATATCTACCAGGAACTTAACTCCATTATTGAGACGTGACATTTTTATGTTCTTACAGTAAAGCGATGTATACGAATTACAGTAAAGCGAAGTAAAAGTCGATTTAGGATTTTGAAGTTAAAAGAGTTTTGAATTTTGGTTTTATTTATTTCTACACATTTAATTATTTATATATTTTGGTTTTTTGTTTTATAACTTTTTAAAAATAGTATAAAAACATTTACTTTTAGTTTTTTACTAACACTCCGGTATTAAATTTTGCTAAAAGAGGAGTTCGTTTATTAAATCGTATTTTTTAAATAAATTTAAAATTTTATCCATTATTTAAGTATTATCTTAACCGTTAGTAAGATTTTCTGGATAAGATTTACAACTTTGTATCATTATCATCTTCTAGGTTATCATCATCACCATATGTGTTATGATGATGATCAACATCATAAAGTTATCATCGTTATCATGTATTATAGTGGTTATCATCATCATAATCATCGATCACCATCACCATGAAACGGCATCATCATCAGACGTGCGGGTAATCAACGTGGTCATTGTATAGGCTATCGTAATCGGCGTTGATCATACGAGATCAACCATATATCTCGCTATCAGTGTCGTCGTCATCGTCACACATCTCCAACATCATCATCATCATCAGCATCACCATCATCATCCGATTGCCATGTACGGGATGTAGTCAGCATCGTATGGGTTATCATAAACAAAACGCCCAATATTAGCGATCACTGTCGGCACCATCTTATGAATTGTTGTCGTCATCAAACGACATCATCAGTCGTACATGCTACCATTAGGATGACCATCGTATACGTTATCATGGTTGTCGTCGATCATACGGGTTACATGTCATTAAACATTGGTGTCACCATTATCATCAACATATACGTGTGTGTGTGTGTGCGCGCCTGTGTGGCGTATTGTCATATGGGTACATATAATTGGTCCTCATCATATATTTGTGTGATCATCATCATAGACGTCATGCTCGTTGTACGAGGTACAGTCGCCATCGTATGGGTTGGCGTAAGCAAACCGTATATATAGGTTAGCAGCATCAATATGATAACCACCACCAACCCAGGTAGTTATATTAGCATCGTCTCGTCATAATTGGGCCAATCATCATGGTCATCATTCGGGATAGCACCGTCATTGTCTCATGTATTACATATCCGCAATCATACTACACACCACCGCCCACATTCTCCACAACGACCCCCAGCGCCAACCACTAACCACACTCCACAACCACCCACCACACCACCACCACCCACTAATATTATATATAAATATATACAAATTTTCTTATACCCATCCACCACCACCACCACCACCACCGACCTCCGTCACCACCACCACCCGCCACCACGAACCACCGCATCTCCGCCACCGTCCACCACCATCATGACCACCTGAACCCACCACCATCCACTGCCCACCACCACCACCCACCACCACACATCTGCCACCACGAACCCCAGCACCTCCGCCACCGTCCACCACCATCATGACCACCTGAACCCACCACCACCCACTAATATTATATATTTATATATATATTTTGCACGCGCCTTCTTTTAAAAGGGTCAAATAACTACAGTACGATTAAAATTTAAAAGCACGCGCCTTCTTTTAAAAGGGACAAATAACTATCCACGTAACTCATCTACTTCTGGAACCGTCGACGATTCGTTTCTACAGTGAAGCATAAGCACAAGTACAAGCACGATAGGTCAGAACCCTAACTCATCTACTTCTGGAACGGAACCAAAATGAAGAACCCTAACTCATCTACTTCTGGAACGGAACCAAGGACGAAGCAAAAGCACAATAGGTCTCAGAATGAAGATGGAACAGGTGTTACTTTATGATTTTTTTTAGCGTTTTAGGTTTACTTAATCTTAAAATGTAAGCATTTGTTTGAATCTTCTTATGTAATAATACGTTTGATAAGCGTGTTGTAGTTGTTGTAATACATATCCTTGTTTTTTTAAATCTATGTATAATATTAAAGCATGTTATATGCGTATGATTAGTGTGTTATGGCTTTGGTATGAGAATTTATCACTGTGATGTTTTATAAGAGTTTTCTGTTTCCTTGTGATTCGTGTTGTTATCCCCTACCCCTCGTGTTTTATTGTATGTATGTGATTCAGTTGTTGAAAAAACCAAGACTGATAAAAGGAAGACTAAAAAAGTTGCTCCGGTGGAAGCAGACTCTGAGTCAGACCTTGACACAAAAATCGACAAGTTGTTGTCAAAGCGGAAACAGGTGGAACCCAGCAACTTTGGCCCGGACTTTCAGCGTCCGAAAAAGAGAGTCGTTAAAGAAAAACAAGACTGATAAAAGGAAGACTAAAAAAGTTGCTCCGGTGGGGAAAACAAAACATGTTGTGGAAGCAGATTCTGATTCAGACCTTGACACAAAAAGCGACAGGTTGTTGTCAAAGCGGAAACAGGTGGAACCCAGCACCTCCGGCCCGGACTTTCAGCGTCCGAAAAGGAGAGCCGTTAAAGAAAAGAAGCCAGCCGAGAGGGGACAACCTTTTGTTGAATTTGTAGACAAAAGGTTGATGAATAGGTGTGCACCTATTCATATTGTTGATGCAGTGAAGGAAATGACCATTGCCCAAAGAACTTGTGTAGAAGAAATAGGTTTCGGGTCAATGTTAAGACTTCAAGTAACCCAAACTCCAACAACTTTGGGATATTGGTTGCTCATGAACTACAATAACCGTTTAAATGAATTGAACATTGGGAGCGGTGTTATTAAGATAACACCACAAAAAGTACATGAAGTGTTGGGGATACCAATGGGTAAGATTCCTGTTTTAGGCAAGAATAGACCAAGATTGGGGGAAGATGTTACTACAGATTTGTTCAAATCTCAATTCCCGACAAGTTCAAGAATAAGTATAAAGCATGTGAAAGACAAACTGGCCGCGGATCAAGGAGTTGGTGAACTGTTTAAGATTAATTTCCTTGTGTTGGTCAACACCTGTATAGGATTTGTGACAAAATCAACAACAGTCAATCAACGATTCATCGCCGCAATTAATAAAACCTCCGATATTCCAAATATGGACTGGTGCAGCTATGTTATTGAAAACTTGAAAACGACAAAGGAAGAATAGAGAGGTATCAACGTTCAATACAACGGTCCGATCACCTTCCTTGTGATGCTTTACACGCATGAATACCAGAAAAAATATGGTCCATTTGGGACTCCCGTCACAGCGCCTGCAGTCAACTACATAACAACAACTACTCTTAATAAGATGGAAAAATACTTGGAGAATAATGGTCTTCCCTTAAAAGAAGATGCTGCTGCTGCTGCTGCTGTGACGTGTAGTGTTGACGGGAAAGGGATTGATGCGGCTGCTGCTGCTGTGACCGTTAGTGCTGCCGGGAAGGGACTTGATGAGACTGCTGATGCTGTTGATGCTGATACTGCTGCTGTGACAGTTAGTGCTGCCGAGAAGAGACTTGATGAGCCTGCTTCTGCGGCTGCTGCTGCTACTGCTGTTGTGACGGTTAGTGCTGTTGGTAAGCCTGGAGTTGAAGAAAACACTGCAGCTGAGGAGAAACAAGAACATGGTATTAAACTTTTTATTTTCTTATCCTACATGCATTTTATGTAATACAACATTATATGTAATTAAAAAATAGATGATCAAAGTGCATCTGAAACATTAGTACGGTAACTTTCCCTCATGAGGGTAATACATTGTCACTTGTACAACCAAATCAACTGCTTCGTAATAAGTCCCCGGATGATTACTGGCGGCCCGGGAAAAAGCCTACAACTATTCGTAATGGAGATTGACGCCGATGTCGGGGTTGTCGACCCAGCAGTTGTGTTCGTTCGGCTAGTTAGATGTAAATAATGTTTAAATATAGTTGTGATACATGATATCTTCCTTCTTTACTTTGTACTTATTAATTCAAACTAAAGAAATATTGGTTGTTTTTAATACTATTACTACTTATACGTACAGGCCGGTTTGTTGAATTCATTTCATCTTCTGGCTATTTTTGTCAATTGGTGTCAAGTTCAAACATACATCATGTTACATTAATAAAAGTCACAGTTGACTTGTAGTGTACCATAGTAAGATCAATAAAGTCATTACATTCGACTCGTGCTATATCAAAGTTACATTAATACAAAGAAAGCCCAAAAATGCATCATTTCTCGTCTGACGGTTTTGTTTCTTGCACAACCTCTATTTGGTTATGTTTCAACATACTTTTCAACAGCTGGTTTCCTGCAAAACATTGTCAACTCATTTTATAAAAAAAGACCATTATGCCCTTCTTTTCACTAACCTGCATACCAAAATTGTACCCTCCAGACTTTGAAGAAGCCTTTGAACAAATAAAACTAACTAGCTCCTAGCATCCGATTTCAAATCGGAATCTACATCGGAGTCTGGAGTCCTGGCATCCGATTCCGTATCCGAATCTTCATCCGGATTCTCTTCTAGAGTATGAGAGGGCATGATCCTCTAGTACATGCCATCGGAGGTGAAGGTGGAGTCCGCAAGCCTATGGAGGCGAAGGTTCACCTCATAATGGAATGCCCCATAAACGGACACCGCCTTGAAGTGCTCCAAGTCTTCCAAGTCGATGTACGCCACCTCTATACCCGACACTACCATTTCAGTGCTGAAATAATCAATCGTGGTGTACCCAAGCCACCTAACCATTCGGTTAAGTTGTTGGTACGAGAAGGTTTGAGGGTCGACATACCTCACCCTTTGATTCCTCCGGACGGCGCCGGAAAAAAGTGGAATCGTATCGTGAAGAATGTGGGGTCGTAGTAGATGGGGGCTTGAGCACCCGGTGCACGTTCGAGCCAAGCTACAGCCATTATCGGAAATTATAATCGGAACAAAGGTGGATTGTGATTGTGATAGTGATTGTGATTGTGGATTGTGATTGTGATTGGTATTTATCACCATCGGAAACCGCCGGTACATCTCCCTGACAATTTGAATTTGGCGGCACAAGAAACTGTAAAGGCAATGATGACGTCGCAAGTCGTCAAATCAACGTGTGGCCATTAATGACGATTGGACACGCTTAAAAATATTATTGTGTTACCATTTATAACTTATAGCCACACATAATAAGTGTATCCGTGACAATAAAAAACTTACCAAAAATAAAACTAAGATATTCTTTGCTCACACAACCTCAAATAAGTGGCCATTAATTACATTTGGACACACTAATACAACCTTTAAGTGTGACAATTTATAACTTATAGCAACACATAATAACTATATCCTGTTGGTGCATAATGTCAGTAGTTCATAGTCTAGTGTCTGTAATCGAGTCTGTAATGTTAATTATGTTTTATATGTCTTAAGCGAAGTTGTTAACAAGTTCGCCTAGGCGAACTTGTTAGTCAAGCGAAGTTATGGACAACTTCGCCTGAACATGCCAGGCGAAGTTGTCGTGTATTTATATACCTAGCTTACGGCTTGGTTAGGAAGATCGGGAAGTTGTTTGTTTCAGTAGTTCGAGTTCATTTGTAACGTGAGGACGAGAGTCTGTAACAGTGATATTACATCACGTGTTTGAGTTATAATATATAACGTGTGTTTGTTTCGTGTGTTCGTGTGATTCGTTTTCTACGCTCGTAACGACCTACGCAGGGATTCCGCACCTGAGTAGATCGTGATATCTCGTGCGATCCGTCCAGGGAACCTACAATTGGTATCAGAGCATTTGCTCGATTGTGTGGTTCGGGATATTCACGCGGGTGTAGAATTCGTCCCGTTTCGACTATTCGCGGGACGTGTTTTCTGTGTTTTTGAGTCAATCTTACCTCCTACCATCGTGTTCAAGCCTTTGCACCGTCAAAAACCTCATAAAATCCAGATTCCAGATCTGCAAAGACGTCCGTGTTCATCAGGCGAAGTTGCCGTCAGGATACGTAGGGTTTCGGCGAAGATATAAGGTTAAGCGAAGTTATCCACAACTTCGCCTACCTTCTCAAGTTCGCCTAACTCAGCGAAGTTCTCTACAACTCCGCCTACCTCCTAAGTTCGCTTACCTTAAGCGAAGTTAATCATCTGCGAAGTTCTTCAGCGAAGTTAATCAGCGGCGAAGTTAAGGCTTAAGCGAAGTTATCCGTAACTTCGCCTACAGTACTTTTCAGAAATTTTTTTTGATTTTTTTTCGGGTTTCATACTTTTCGGGAAAGATGTCGTCGATTAACATCTCTGAGTTAGTGAAGATGGAAGTTGAAGCAGGGTCAGCTACTAAGGCCCCAAGGTTGCTGAAGGGAACCGATTTCGTTGCATGGAAGGATCGGTTCATACAATACGTCAAATACCAGGATGCGAAGATGTGGGTATGCATCCAGGATGGTTATATTCCACCAGTTATGGAGTATGAAGGTCGTGACCAAATCAAAAAGTATAGTAAAATGGAAGAAGAAAAGAAAAAGATGTATGAGGCCGAGAGCAAGGCTCATGCTGGTATTACTATGGCTCTTCCACAAGAGATCCTTCATACGTTTAGAAAGTACACGTCAGCAAGAGAGCTTTGGGAAGCTCTTGAGAACAGATTTGAAGGGAATGTAGGAATCCGTGCTTCAAAGATAAAATTGCTCAAAACCCAGTTCTCAGTCTTCAAATATTTGAAGAATGAATCTTTAGATGATATTATCACTCGATATTACCATCTGATGACTGAATTGAGCAACTATTCAATTTCCTACCGAGAAGAAGAAATAGTTGAGAAGCTTCTAGATGCTCTCCCACCAAAATGGGAGATGTACACTGTGCTGATGAGGGAAGACAAAGACTTTCCCACATATGATCTAGAAACGACAGTCAACAAGCTCAGAACCTTTGAGCTTAACATGGTCAGAAAATAGACACCTATGGATCAGGTTCAAGATCCAGGTATGTATGGAGCTAAAGTCAACACTAGCTCAGGATCGAAGACTGAATCTGCTGCCTACTACTCGAAGGGAGAGTCGGGCGCCAACTCATCACATGAGGGACATGTGTCTGTTAACACAAATGGTGGTGTTTGCTTTGTAGCAGGTCGATCTAGTGGTTCTAAACCGCAAGCAAGCAAGAGTAGTTGCTCTCCAAGTATTCCTAGCAATAACTACTCTAAGATGCCTATGAGTGTCAAATCTGCTGAAGAGCAGTTTGGTCTCTATGCTTCTTTTATTGCTTCCTATGAGAACTACAATCAAGGGAAGGTTGTTGATCCAGCTATGTTGGATGAAGACTATGACCAGATTGATGCTGATGATCTGGAGGAAATGGATCTGCAATGGCAGATGGCTATGATCGTAAGAAGAGTGAAGCGGTTTATGAGAAAGACCGGAAGAAAGTTTTTCGGTGGAAGACCAGGGTTTGACAAGACGAAGGTAAGATGCTAAAACTATCAGCAAAACGGCCACTTTGCTAAGGAGTGCAGGAATGAGCGTGTAGAACGTGGTCAAGGAAAGTCTACACAGCATAATGAGGGTAGAAAAGATTTTAGTGCCATGATGTCCAGAGAAGATGGTGAATACAACTGGAACCTGCATTCTACAGAAACTTCTGAGCAGGCAAATTTGGCGAAGGTTGAAACTGAAGAAAGTGAGAAGGTTACCGGAGAAGAAAAAGCTTTCATGGTAGATGTTAATGACCAGCTCTCCGAGGTATGTTCTAAACCTAAATGTTCTAAATGTGAAAACTTGTCTGAGCAATTAGCAACTATAACCGATCAGTATATTAGGTTGGATGCTGAATTTAAAACCCTAAAAGAAGATCATCATTTTTTAAAAGCAAGAGAAAATAGCTATAAAGTCAAAATAAAAGCTTGTGAAAAAGATGTTAAAAGTCTAAAAACAAAACTTGCTGAAAAAATTGAAGTGATTGATTTAAGCTATGAAGTTTTGGAAGAAAAAACCAAACTAATTGCTGATAGAGAAAAACAGATTGCTGATCACCAAGTAAAAGTGGTGGAACTGAATAGAAAACTAGAGCAGTTCAGAAATTCCTCTGCTATTCTTGATCACCTTGTTAGTGATCAAGGTTCCTCTGCTAAGAGAGGAGGAATAGGTTATCATGAGGTTCCACCACCTTATAATCACAATTACACTTTTAACCCTAGTGTTCAGAAATCTGTTGACTTTGAGGTTGCTTAGACAGTACCAGTTAAAGTAACTTGTAAAGAACCAAATGTTAGTGGAGGCGAAACAAGTTCGCCTGTTTCAAGTGTTAAAATTTCTGATCCAAGTCCAGTCTCATCGGATTCGGATAAGTCATCCGAGTCTGGTAAGGCAAAAGAGGAGGTGGTATTACCCAATGGTGGAGAGAAAGATAAGACGAATAAAAAGAGTACTCCACTAAACCCGTACGTCCCACCATATGTGAGACGAACGGGCGGTAATAAAGCCTCAACATCTAAAACACCGGTTGATAAAAAGGTAGAGCATAGGTGTTGTTTTAGGTGTAATCAATTAGGGCACCTAGTTGCAGATTGCCCTCTGAAGCAGCGATTCAGAGGTGTAAGGCACTACAACTGAGAATAAGCCTAATAGTAATTATCATGCTACTAAAAATGAAAACCATTTAAAATTCAAAAATGTGACTAATTCAGGTTTTCATAGAAACAAATCTCAGTTTTACACTGCTAATAACCAAACCGTAAGCTATAATTCTTTCAATTCACAAAGGTTTGGAAGGCCTCACTATCAATCTTCAAGGAGGTATCCTAATAGGACTTACAGGAATTATCGAGATACTAACTTTGGAAAGCCAAAGTTTGGGATGTATAGATCCAAGACCAATTGGTCTTGGGTCCCTAAATTCTAATCTTTTGCTTTATTTTGCAGGAACAGTTGAACAGGGCTGCCAACAATCTTTGGGTTGTGGATAGCGGCTGTTCCCGGCACATGACGGGTAACAAATACTTGTTACACGATTTGAAACCTGTTCAAGGATGGAGAGTGAGCTTTGCCGGTGAAAGTGGAGGCAAGATTACAGGAATGGGAACGGTGTCGAACGGAAAGATGACATTGGAAAAAGTAAACTTTGTCGAAGAATTGAAGCACAATCTGCTAAGTGTGTCGCAGATCTGTGATAAGGAGTACACCGTACATTTTACAAAGAATGAGGCGATTGTGTTTCAACCTGGTTTTCTATACTACCGACATTAGGATAAGCTCACGGGCAAGAAGTAGTCATCCGCAAGATGTGGTCCGCCACACTGAATACCACAGCAACGCTGAGCGGGACTTCACTAAACCATATCGTCTGGCAGCTTTTGCAGAAAAATCAAAATTCATAGCAAGTAATGCTAAACCATATCGTCTGGCAATGCTAAAATTCCTACATTAGTGGGGAAATATAATGGTATGACGGATCCAAGTGATCATCTCCAAAACTTTATAGCAGTGGGTGGTGTTAGTGGTTGGACGCTCCCATATTGGTGTCACATGTTTGCATTGACACTAAAAGGGGCGGTGAGAGAATGGTTTGAAAAGTTACCTGACGGAGAGGTTTCTAGTTGGGACGATCTGGTAAAAAAGTTTTCCCAACAGTTCAGCCAGCAGAAGAAGCATACACGAGACCAGTCTGAAATTTTGGATGTTGTCCGCCATGACAACGAATCCATTGAAGATTTTATCACGAGATTCAATGATGAAAGTCTGAACATCGATGGGATAAGCAAAGATATGCTTCGCGGTGCCTTCCGCAAGAATGTCAAATGTGACGACCTGGTCCGAACACTCACTGGTAGGGATGGAATGCCGAAAGAAGGGGACGATCTTATGACCGCAGCAAAGTTGTATGCCAATATTGAGAAAACATTAAGAAATGGCAATCCGAAGCAAAAATTTAAAGTCGAGTTTCAAAATCCGAGACCTAATAGACAGGCGAAAGGCCCTATCTGGTCAAGGCTTTAGCCAAGTGCGGAAGTATCAAAACCATTCGATGTAAGATCCCTCATCGGCAACAAGAACAAAGCGGGGCCCTCAAGCGAGGTCCCAATAGTTGGACTCCTCTTTCAAAGACTCCCGCGGAAATTCTCACCACATAAAATATAAGTTTCAGAAAGCCGCAGCCATTAACAAGAAGATCATTCTTAGATGCCACGAAACATTGTTCGTATCACGATGACATTGGTCACAATACGAATGAATGTAGAACATTAAAAAGTGAAATTGAGGCAGTTGTGAAATCTGGAAAACTAAAACATCTGGTGAAAGGTGGGATATCTGACCATGGTAAAGCTCCTGTACGGGACATCCAAGGCCCGAGTATGAAGCAAATCAAGGATTTGAACGTTCACATGATACAAGGTGAGTCCCTTACTGGGAATAAGAGGAGGGAATCTGATAATAAAGAGTGGAAGAATGAACCAGTAATCTTCCCTCGAATTAAAGGGGGTCCGAGCAATAAGAATCCCCTGATTATCACTGCTCTCTTCGGGCACTATCATTCTTACTATGTCTTCTTCGATACCGGAAGCACGTCGGACATCATGTATGAGCAATGTTTCGACCAGCTAGATGAGGAAGATAAAGAAAGATTGAAACCGATCCACGCTCCGGTATCTGGGTTCGGAGGAGAAATAATGCATCCTCGAGGCATAATTTCATTTCCAGTCACCCTAAGTGATGGAATTCATTCTAGAACCGAGGAGGTCGGATTTCTAATTTTACCAACAACTTCAAAACACGATATTATTCTTGGACGAGATGCAATTGGTGACTTCAACGCCCATCCGTCCACAGCACATGGTGCAGTGGGAGTCCCAACTTGCACTGGTATAGTAATAATTCATGTCAATCGACATTGCTTTTCAATCGAAAGTTCAAAACCCAGCAAGATCCCAAAACAAACTCTAAGAACCGAACCAGAAAAATGGGTCTTGAACAAAAATTTCCCCGATCAAACCATAACTATAGGACCCGCTATCTCAGAAGTAGCACGCATTTTCTTGAAACTATTGTTATAAAAAAACGTTGATGTGTTCGCTTGGTAGCCCGCGGACATGACTGGTGTCCCGCGGAGCATCGCGGAGCACAAATTAAGGGTAAACCCATTGTTTACACAAATCGTTAAAAAACAACGTAAAATGGGTCCGGAACAAACAAAGGCAATGAATGAGCAAGTCCATAACCTTTTACAAGCCGGGATCGTCCGACCAATCCGTTATCAAACATGGGTCACCAACCTAGTCATCGTTCCAAAGAGTAAAGGAACATGGCGGATGTGCATTGACTTTAAGGACCTCAATAAAGCATGTCCTAAGGATTGTTATCCCTACCGGAGATTCATCTCAAAGTTGATGTTGTGGCACCATTCAAATTTAAATGCTTCCTGGACGCCTACAAAGGCTATCATCAGATTCGCATGGCAGCAAGTGATGAAGATAAGACAACATTCCGCACAGACCAGGGCACCTTTTGCTATAAAATGATGCCTTTCGGACTAAAGAATGCGGGGCCACATACCAACAATTAATGGACATAAAATTTAAAGGTCAGATTGGTCGAAATTTGGAAGTGTATATGGACGACCTCGTAATTAAAAGTGTTGAGGAAGATCAGATGTTAAGAGATATAGAAGAAACTTTCGAGACACAAGGAAGTATCAACATGAAATTGAATCCAGCCAAATGTTCATTCGCAATGGAGGAAGGAAAATTCTTGGGAGTGATTGTAACGGATGCGGGCTTCAAAGCTACTCCAGACAAAGTTCAAGCTATAGCCCGCATGCCTTCCCCATCTTCCCTCAAAGAAGTGCAGACACTTAACGGCCGACTGGTTGCTTTAAATCGTTTCCAAGCAAATCATGCAGCCAAGTCCCATCCCTTCATTTCGACCCTCAGAAATTGCCTCAAGAAGGCACAGTTCAAATGGACTGCGGAAGCAGAACAAGCCTTCTTGGAGGTCAAAAAATGTTTGATGGAATTGTCCACATTAACAGCACCTCATGCGGGAGAACCTTTAATCTTGTACCTATCAGCTTCAGATATTGCCATAGGGCTGTCCTTCTGACAGATCGAAAGAACGTTCAAACACCGATCTATTATGTCAGCAGAACGTTATCGGACCCAGAAACAAGATACTCCATGCTGGAAAAACTTGTTTTGGCATTGGTCTATGCTGCCCATCGTCTCCGCAGGTACTTTCAGGGGCACCCCATCAATGTCTTAACCGGATACAAACTCAAAAACGTTCTCAGTAAGCCAGAATTATCTGGGCGTCTAGCCAAATGGGCCATCGAGTTAGGTGAACACGCAATAGAGTATAAACCTAGACCAGCAATCAAAGGGCAGGTGCTGGCGGACTTCGTGACAGAAGTCCTGCACCACAAAGAGAAAGAATGTTTGAACGAGCAACAACCCCAAGTACCTCCGAAATTAGGACAGGTTTGGTCTTTATTCACGAACGGAGCCTCAAGGAACGAGGGATGTGGCGCAGGCCTCAAGCTAGTCAATCCCGAAGGCCATGAGTTCACACATGCCATAAAATTGGATTTCAAAAGCATCAATAACGAGGCAGAATACGAAGCTTTCTTTGCAGACTTACGGATAGCCAAAAAGCTGGTGGTTAAACACCTGGAAGCCCGAGTGGATTCCATGTTGATTGCGGGACAGATCAATGGCACATACGAAGCAAAGAATGATATCATGGCTTCATAAATTTGATGCTCTAGTTCTCTTCTTGCAAAGTCATCCATATAAAAAGAAGTGAGAACAAATCAGCAGATGCGATTAGCAAATTGGCCTCAACAAACTTTGAGCATTTCGCCAAAGACATCCCCATTGAGATATTAGACCGACCATCTGTCCCGCAGCACTAAGTACTAGTGATTCAAACAGGAGTAGAATCCTGGATGACACCTATTGTAGCATACCTGTCATCCGGAGCACTTCCGGAAGGTAAAATCGCGGCCCGGAAGATTAAGCACAAAGCCTTGAACTATCAAATGCATGACGGTACTTTATACTGACGTTCCTTCCTCGGACCACTACTTCGATGTGTGGATGCCGAGGATGCGAACTACAGTTTCCGGTTGGGTACGAGACGCCTCCACAATTGTTTCGGCAGGAGGAGTAACAGACTTGTTAACCTCTTTCTCCGGGAGAGGTGATGATTGCTTTTCAACATTTGGCGCATACGCTGATGTTACGCCAAACACACGACCCTTAGCAATGGACGGATCTGCATAACAAAATCAATGCCAAACTTCATCTCCACATATAGCAAAAAGAGTTAACTCGAGAAAACTTACCAGTCACAGTTCCCAATCGGTCCGCAAGGCTTGGGGGCAGTGGCTTACGAGAACGGTGGGTCCGACGTTTCTTCGTCTTCGGCTCCGAAACACTAGGACCCGCATCACTCGCTTGAGACACATGAAGGGGCCTCTTCCGGTATAACTCTGCCAACAAATGAGAGACAGATGAAACCGTAGAAGCATCATCCGAGCTTTCCCCCTCAGAAGCAGCAGAATCGTCACTTAGAATAACGATCACTCCATCCGAGGTTAACACATTAATAGGGGAGGGTTCAAAATGTACGCACCTGTGTCAAAAATAGTATCCAAAACAACAGGCTCGGCCCGTACATCCACAGGAAAGAGGAAATACTTCCTTTCCATAACGGATACTTGCTTAACATCGCGGATGGTTTTCCCGACACATCCCTTGTCATCATATAAAGCGTTAAGCATGGATCCAAACTCTGAAAAAAAAAACGCAAGAGTTAGAGTAACACAAAGATTTGGAGGATCACACAGAGAAAACTAATAAAAACTTACGGCCGTTTGGTTTGATGGAAACGGGCTCCATGTATGGAGCAGGCCATAAGCGGCTCATTCCTGCCCAGACGAGAGCCTCCTTAGGAAGAACCCGCATCGGTGTCAGCGGGACAGTCAGCATCCGAACCCAATCACGGTTCTCATGCGCAGCCGGAATATGGTCAATCAATGGTTCGTTGCTTGGTCGACGAACCATGACCTCCGGCACCACGTTGTCCGATATCCAGAAAAATTTTCTCTTTTAGTCTTTGGATATCGTTTCAACTTCTTGAACAAACGCCCTGTCAGTTGACGAGTGACAAGAAAACCACCCATTTCGACGGGTCATCTTGTAAAATACGGCGAAACGGTCTAGCTGAGGTACCATCTCGTGCGCCATACATACGAATTCGAAGTGGCGAATTCGCATGACAGCACGAGGGTGGAATTGGGACAAGTGAATCCCAAATGCTTTCACTACCTTCATGAAAATTTTCGTCACAGGAAGATGGAAGTTTCCCAAATCAAAATAGTCGGCATATAATGCCATCTTCCCGGAAGGAGGGAAACTGGCAATGGAACCAACAGATGGGAACTCCGGTTCCCATTCTGGCAGAATACCATAAGTTTCAATAAGTTTTTGGTATTCACCATGGTCCCATTGTACTTCTATCTCATCAACCTCTGCCATCGTGCTAGTCATAAAGGAAAATATTTGGTATGAGAGAAAAATCAAAGGGATATGCAGAGAATTTCAGAGAAAGATAGTAGGAAAATGATGAGAATGCAAAGACAAAAAAACTTCCAAAAGAAGTTAACTCCACGTATTTATACCCACCGCAATTAATGCGATGGGATACAGACAGTGGAGAGAGAAAAGGCAACCCAGTAGACAACCGCCACGTCACGCGGGAAATTCGAAAAAGTGAAAAAGTTGAACAGTCGGATACAGTTACAGCCGTCATAAACGTCCTGTCACCTGCACACGCGCCTGCGAGTGGTCAACTTGTCATTTTTCATCATTATCCACAAACAACAAAAGATATTTCTCATCAACTTGCAAGACAAAAACCCCCAAATCCACAATAAGTCCAGAATTTCACCCGCACAAAATACTTCACACGGAAAAAACACTTGACTGGGGGGACTTATAGAGGTAGGGTACCAAAAAGACCCAAATACCCTTAAGGACTACCCGCGGGTCAATCAGAAGCCCCTGATAAGTCACCCGCGGGACATATAAACCATCCGCATAATCATTTGAGGAAGAAACACCCTCATATCGCATGCGGAAGCACCACAGTACCATCAAAGGTCATCCGCGGGAAGCAATATCCTTCCCCAGAAACAACCACGAGGTAAGTGCTCCAGGATAGCTGTCAATACACAATTGCCTTCTAGAAGATTTGCCAAGATGCTTTCTTGGGCAATACGTGAGCCCTCGGCCAGTCAATTGATGACAAGTGGTAAGGACGTTATAACCGTGCACATGGCTAATATTCTCCAAGCAACCAATGAGGAAGAGACACGTGTCCAGGTTGTTATACATGCACATGCAACGTATGGAATAAACCTATTACATAAGGACACGTGCCCAGATGGTTATAAAAGTATTTTCTTAAGGGACAGCTGCCCCAATCACCTTCCCCCATCCTTCGGCTATAAATACCTTGTCAAATGGTATGAGGTATTCATTCACTCACCTATATTCTGACTACACTTAGTCTTTGTACTTAAGTACTTTCTCCATTACAAACGATATTGATTCTCACGCCGGAGGGTGGTTACAGGAAGACCCCCCGCTCTTGTCCTTCCTCTAACGAGACTTGCGGTGTCTGTTTTGCAGGTTTCGGTCACTGGACTTTGGGAAGTGTTACTAATATCGTGATCGTAGTTATCATATTGTACTATGTGGACTCATTGGATCCCGGACCCATACTCGGGGAGTGGGTCCGTGTTTCCTCAGTTTTGCATGGGATCTATAATCATGTTTAATCTAGTATATTGTTGTTGGATCGTATCCGATATTATTAATAGGGTTGTATCCAAAGTAATTACTTTTATAATAAAAGACGGCGTCCTTAAGGCTTAAAAAATGGTTTGAGTCAACTTTATTGATTTAGCATGTATTTTACATTAGAGCAGACATGACGGATCTTTGTAAACAAAAATAACATTTTGATTGTATTATGACGATGATGGTGTGAATCGCTGGCGGTGTTGGTTTGAATTGTTGGTACAGTTATTAAAATACCGGCTGTCATGGGTGGGGTGGGCCCCTCTAGGAAGAAATCGAACATATTGGAATTTTGGAAACATCTTTATAGTTTTTACATAAATGCATCAATATCTAGCACGTGGGCAAAAAGCAAATTGCTGTACTATTACTAATTCCAAAATTGTTTTTGTTACGTGAATTGAATTCTATGTTCATTAAATCCTATCTTTGTTTTTTCAACTAGAGATATCTTTGATCTTTTTAAATGGGTCCCGGAGGATGAGCTCGAAACTATAATTCTTTGGTATTTTATTCATAGTATCTTTGTGCATTTAGAGATATAATTCATGGTATTATAATCATAGTATATTTGTGCATTTAGAATGCTAGGAATTATTCGTATTTCTAGAGCTCAGATACAAATCAAAGAAATATTTTGGAAGAAATATTGACCCTCGGTTATTTACGTTTCTCTAATACGTCCAAATCTAGAAACATTTCTTGACTATAGTTGCGTAACTAGGAGCTCCCAAGCGTATTTTTGCTCAATGGTGTAAATATACTTGTTCTTGTCTGAAAATCTTGAACCACCCCCTCCTCTATGCGCACGTGTCTTTATCTAAGCTTCGCCAATTAGTATAAGTTAATTTTCGTATATTTTTCTTGTTGTTTGGGCCGCTAAAACATTTTTTTTTTCTCTCTCTCTCTCTCAAATCCCATTTATTAGCAAGGTTATACATTGAATTTGAAATATGTTGACCGAATGGTTTTCTCAAATTACTAAAATATTGATATAATGGTTAGACTACTTTCAAGTGTTTCTACTTTCTGGAATTTAAAGTAATGATTATGTAAGGAATATGTTAAGAAATGCGCTGTCTATTTTAGGAAATTAGTTAACAAGTAAGAGATTTTCTACTCGTTTTTTTCAGATAATATTTGTAATTTATTATTAAATACAAAATAAAAATACAAGTCTTCAGAACATGGAACACAACAACATACAAATTGGGACCAAATTGATGAAACAAGATTCAACAAAATCAGCTATATAGTACTGATTCAGTGGATCATATTACATACTTCAGAACATCAAAATATATATATCTAAATTTAAAGCACATCAAATTACAAGCCAATTTGAACACAGCAAACAATTAAATGAATGATTGTATACTTTTATCATACACCCTGAATTTACACATTAGTGCAAAATCAAATCACAAGAATAAAATATGGCTATATCCTAGTACAAATTATGCCTTGGCAAGTAAACTAGTTCCTTCAGTTGAGCTTCTATCTGTTTGGCATCGAACCCTAATCGAGGTTGAAAAGCCTACACAAATAAAAAAATATATATTTGAAGTCATTAATCATGATTTCCATTATGATTATTTAATTTGCGTTCAAAAACTCGATAGTTTACTAGATTCTATAACTCACGCCAACTATCGCATACTCATTTGTGATATAGATGACTAAAACCTATTACAATTACACTTTTTTTTTAATTTAGTTAAACAAAGTTGTCTTGATGAATGTTCTCCTTAAAAAAATGAGGTCAATTGCCTTATAATTATTCTTTTTGGTGCGTTAATAAAAAAAAAGTATTATTAGTTATAAACTACCTTTGATTAATTAGTAAGTTTTTAATGCTTGTTTATTGACTAACAACCTAATTGTTTTTTTTCTTAGATATTTGTAGCCAATTTACCATGGATTTTAAGACTTGCGATATTTTTCTTTAAAGGGTGCATGTTTTGAAAAGTGATAGAAGATGATATAAACCTGAGCATGAATCGTGCAATAGATATTGTGACCGACGGTACTCGAGTATAAACTCGTAATTTCAGCACCACCTTGCTCTATGACTCTGTACAATTCAACTGGTACCACTCTCTTGTTATTCACCGTGAATATCAAGTTAACCTCTAGTTTCAGATCCTCTGGCTCCGTTACGTGAACCAACTTTAACCGGTGTTGAGTGCTCGACTCAGCATTACGGTTAACTTCCTTTTCTAGCTCTTCTTTCCGAACCTTCAATCGGTCTACGTTTTCCTTCAATAGTTTAAGTGACGTGGTGGCTTGATCTAAGAACGAGGGCAACGACTTGCTTTCCTGTAATTGTTCCAAAAATATTGTTTACCAGGCGGTCGCAATATAAGTGACAAGAAACTATTTATTTTTTCGAACATCAACAAGAAACTAAGTAATCTGAAAATGGTCGCTAATTTAATTAGAAGATATAAAAAAATTAAGTTAACGTAAGTAATAAAAATATATTTCAGTCAGAAACATTCTTTTAAAAAATAAAAAAAATTAAGAAATCGGTCGCAGAAACAGTTGAAAATGGTAGACAAATAAATAAAAACTCGTTGCAGTCACTACGATCTGGTTAAGTGACCACCTAATAAGTTGGTCGTAAATAGATTTAAATGGGCATATGCGACCATTTTGGGACGATTATGAAACTCGCCAATGGTTGTTTTTAAGTAGTGGTGATTGTTTGTAATACATGGTTGTTTAATGAGTATTTGTAACACGCATGGTACATAAAATAATATAACATAATAAGTAATCCTTAATTCTTAACCTCAAGAGTAAACAATTTATCGCTACGTCAATCTTAACTCAACCTAACCCGACTATGATTACATGGACT
Organism: Bidens hawaiensis; assembly: GCF_021521415.1. Classification (NCBI taxonomy): domain Eukaryota; kingdom Viridiplantae; phylum Streptophyta; class Magnoliopsida; order Asterales; family Asteraceae; genus Bidens; species Bidens hawaiensis. Next base: position 3,537,000 of record NW_027491014.1, read on the forward strand.
CTTTGGTTGCTTCTTAATAATTTCATTAAAATGTTACCTTTGAATCAGATAGATGTATATATAAACAATGAAAAGTTATGTAAACCGAGTGCATGTGTGTGTATATCTATAGAGAGAAAGATTTACATATGGTTGAAGATTAAGGAGAGCAGCTAGTGTAGAGTAGAGATCCTTCATACGATCTCTACGTAGCTTTTCTTTCTCTGCTGGTGGTGCATGAGAAGATGAGCTTCCAGGCCTCATATTGATTATTTGTATTATTGTTATTATATTGTGGAATATGTATCACACACAATATGTTGATTTTTTTATATACTTCAAGAGGGCTAGAAAGTTAGACTCAAATCTGAAGTCTTCTCACCAAAGTCCAAATCAACGCCTACATATTTATTGAACAGAATTTAGAAGGGAAAATAAAACCGTAAACATGAGCACATAATTGCTAGCTTCTTCGAAGTTGCAGTTGAAAAGGATACTTGTCGTTTTGATAAGTCTAGGTTTTATTATTGCTTCAAATATAATATGTTTTTAATTAATAAAACGCTATTAAAAATTTGATTAGGCTCGGTACAAATATATATATGATTATTTTAGAACCACTTTAAGTTTTAAGAATTCGAAAGAATTCAACGTAACATTTTTTTTTTGAATTTTTTTACACACATGTAATACGTAAGTGTAAGTAACGTAAAAAGATTTACAGTATTTTTTTACACACTGAATCAACTTATTACACATGTGTAACTAACATTTAAACTTGTGTAATTATCAAAAATCTTTATTCTCTCTCCAGATTAATTATTTAATCGTATTTATTTCCAACCACATATTCAATCCTCATTTATTTAATTGTGTGGTCCATATTGAGTTCTTAAAATTCTTATAACTTATTAAGTTCTCAAAAGATCCCATATATATATATATGTATGTATGTACATATAAATATATATAGGGTGAGTTTATTGGGGTATTTTAAAAAAGTCGGAAACTAAGGAACACCCTTCCCAACCCTTAGATCATTTTCCCGTATACTTATGGTATACCCTCAATCACTTAAATCGCATCATTTTTGTAAGGTAAAAAAAACCTTCAAAAAATAATTAAAAAACTTATAAAACTAAAAAATGTAAAACAAAAAAAACAAAATATTTATCTAACACCACCCGTTTAAAAGAAATCTAGTTTAGCATTCGAAAAATAATTTAAAAAATTATAAATAAAAAAAAAGTAAAAAACCAAAACGTTTCTCTATCATCCCCCGTTCCAAAAAAAATATCGGTGTAGCCTTCGGGTTAAGTTCAACAATTAGGGATAGGTTTTTAGGGACTTAGGTATTACGTGTAAAATACTAATGAAAAGTGTTATTTTAAATGTAAAACATTAATTTTTACATGTAAAATCTAAAATAACTGTTGTTTTACATGTAAAATGTTAATAATATTTGTTACTTCACGTGTAAAATGTCAATGAAAAGTGTTATTTTACATGTAAAATATTAATTTTTACATGTAAAATCTTAAAGAACTGTGGTTTTATATATAAAATGTTAATGGAATTTGTGGTTTTATGTGTAAAATGTTAATGAAAATTGCTATTTTACATGTAAAATCTTAAAGAACTGTCGTTTTACATGTAAATTGTTAATGACGTTTTTTGTTTATTTGTAAAACGTTAATTAAAAGTGTTATTTTGACCCCCCCCCCTCCCCACAAGCCAAAAAAACTAAATCCCATAAAAGCTAAATTAAACCGGAAGGCCAAACCGAGAATTTTATTATTATTATTATTATTTTTGAAACAGTGATGTTAGATAAACATTTTGGTGTTTTCACTTTTTTTTAAATTTTTTCGTTTATAATTTTTTTAATTAATTATTGAATGTTAAACCGTGATTTATTTTTGAAACCGGGGATGGTAAATACAAATTTTGATTTTTTTACTCTTTTTGTTTATTTTTTCAATTTTTTGGTTTTATAATATTTTATAATTATTTTTCGAATTCTAAATGATATTTTTTATTTGTTTTTTTCTTTTTGGAACGAGGGATGTTAGATAAACATTTTGGTTTTTTTTCCCATTTTTATCTTTTCGTTTGTTTTATTTCGTTTTATAATTTTTATAAATTTTTTTTTCATTATTTTTGGAGGGTTTTTTTCCTTTAAAAAAATGATGTGATGTAGATGATTAAGGGTGTACCAAAAAGATGTGGGGAAATGATCTAAGGATTGGGAATGGTGTTTACCATTTTTTTGGTTCCCTTCAACACACACACACACACACACACACACACACACACACACACACACACACAATAAATGAGATGTTACAAGGTTTAAAGGCTATCTGGATTTGGTTACACCCATAACCTTCTTATTTTTTTACTATAAAATTGTTTCTTAATTATACATAATATCTTTTAAAAAATGAATATTAATTTTTAGTATATCCCTATTATATAAGATTTTCATAGCAAATATTTGGTAAGATTAAATATAATTTAATAAGATATTAAAAGTCGTTTAAGGGCTATCTGGGTTTAGTGAGAGTTATACACGTGAATTCGGGTCAAATGAATGAGATACCTCATGTCACACCCCAACCTAAGACGAAAATGTCAGGGTATGAGCTGATTGCTCACAACTCTCAAGGTACTATCATGAAAATTTTAAAATGACAATATCTATTATTCCAATTTAAATAGTCCAACAAATTTCAAATACCAAAGTACATAATCGATAAATAAAATAAGTAAAAACAAAATAAACTTTTAAGTTCTTGTATCTTCTATCTAGCATGCAACCCTAAGTTTTTTCAAACAAACTTGATAATCATATCATACGGTGACCTGCATATGCGTTAAAAATACAATAATTTTTGTCAACACTAGGTTGTGTGAGCAAAACAACAGGAAATGAATATATAATAAATATAGAAAAGTGCAAATTGTATCAAATGATATAAGCAATTTAACCAAATGTGCAAGTAATAAGTTGTCGGCAAGCACGATGCCAGATGAACTGGACGATGGCTACTACGACGGTATAACCAAATATTCAAGTAAATAAGTTGTCAGTAAGATCGATGCCAGATGAACTAGACGATGGCTAATACGACTATATAACCAAATAAGCAAGTAAGCATGTAAGGCCCCGACTCGGTGCCCAACTTTGGAGTTGGATTTACTCGTAAACACAGTTCTAATTATCAGAGTTAATTAAAAACTTTCGACGAATAATAAAAGTCAACCATTTCTTACAAACCATAGAATACTTGTCTTAAAACATCACAAATTGTCATCCTCATGCTAGCTCTTTTAACCTATTTTACCTACGTGCATGCTGAAAGTCAGCTACGCTGAGTGAGTTCTAGTTAATCAGGCAACGTACAATACATTCACATACTTACATATATACGTATCCGAAGATACATATTCGTAATTAGCATGTTACTTTTATTTCATACATTCATACATACATACTTACACTTGCCTTAGTCAGCCAAGAGTATGCTCATAGTCCTCCGTCTGTACCTACACTCAAGGTCGTGAACACGAAAAAGGTCCGCAGTCCTCACCTATGTTCACCATTCATGGTACGTACAAGGTTCGCAATCCTTCCCTATACCATCATACATTAACAGCACGTACAAGGCTCATCCTTCCCTATGTTTCCACCTATATCATAGCACGTACGAGGTCCACCGTCGTCCCCTATGCTACCACATTACATCTACAACACGTTTAAGGTCTACAATCCTTTCCTATGCTGACTCCCATTTACATTGCGTATAAGCTCCACAGTCCTTATCTATGTTGACATCTATCATTTATAACATGTATAAGGTCCACAATCCTTAACTACGCTATTGCATGCCATGTCCATGAACAGAAGTTAGAGGGATTTTCCATCCTAACTAACTATGTCAGACGTAGAGCCCGTATACCGTACATACACCTGTTTATACGTACCATATACAATAAATATTTATAACGTACCAACATAAACAAAGCAAATTACATCATTACATACAGACACACTAGGCATCCTTTTCATTAATCTTCTAATAATCACCTTCCTTGGCGATAAGTGCAATATCCAAAGATCGTTCACGCATCGACAAGAATTCATCCGTAACCTCAACATAATAACTATCACTTAAATCGTTTATGTCATACACTTACCAACTAAGTTAAGTATATTAACATTTCATATTGAGTATGGACACTGCCCCGAAAACATAAGAAGGAAACGGGGCTAGAAACTCACTCGCGTCCCGCTTCTGATGATGGTTATATCCTTTCTTTGAAATGTACGACTGACTGTGTAATAAGGCACACTAATCACTTACTACTTCTATAGTTTGTTACTTCATTTGCCTTTCTTTCTAAGTCCTACCCATTTTAAATGTTACCTTTCATTATTAATTGGTTCCTTGTTCTTAGCGTATTTACCGTATAAGCCTATGCTCTTTGTTTACATACGCATGCGTCATACATACATATATGTCATACATTCACATATGTATTGCATGCATATACGTCATATACATCATACATACGTACATGTTGTACATACATATTCGGAATTCGTACATACACGTTATACATACATATATGATATATGCATATACATACACGACATACATACATACATAAACACATACACGTCATACATATATACATATACAACATACATACATATACATATACGACATACATGCATTCATATACGGCTTACATGGATACACGTTGTATACATATACATATATACATACATACACACTGTATACATTACATATACAAGTATACATAGACGTCCTATGTAAAAACTCGGGTTTTCATCTATTTAAACTATTTCATTTTATTATTTTTCTTTTTCTTTATTATTAAACTTCAAGTTAACTACATTTTACTCCCCTAAACATAAATTTTAACTCACTTTGCATTCACACCCAAAGTTGAGGGACTAAATAGCAATTATGCCTAATTATTATTATATTATGAACCATATCCATATCCAGACCCGTCTAACCCGTATTCAAGATCTAAACCAGTAAACCCTTAACCAGATTGTTAACTTGTGCCTTAATCCTCGTTCTAAAGTTGGAATTGATCACTGGGAATCATTCTTGTTGCCTAAACGAACTCGCACCGACGTTTGGATTTGGAAATTGTGATCAATGTTATAGGATTTCTATATTAATTAACCAGCCCGTATCAATTTAGGGTAAAACCTTTTATAGTTGATCAAAACCCATTTAATATGGTATTCACCATTTTCGCGAACCGACGACCTTAATCACGTAATTAATTTCACTATGATGATCCATGTGTATCGCGTCCAGATTTTATGCATGTCGCCCGTCATTCATTCTTGTAAACCGTCAATTCGTAAAGTCTAGAGGTAATCCTTATATGATTTCATCTCGTTTTGAACCCTTAATCAAAAACCCCAAAGTTAATTTAACAATCAATAATTAGATGTTCGGATTTGGATAATTAGGGTTTATAAAAAAATGGGGGAACAATCGTATATTGTATTTAAATTTTTTGTTTGCGTTTGATTACCACCAGACAAGCTAGTTCAGTTGATTGTGGGTGTGTACGTTAAACCTTTGAACCGGCCAGGGTTGTGGGTTCGAGCCCCCCTAAACGCAGTTTTAGTTCTTTTTATTTTTATTAATTGTGTAAAGGTTTTTAATGAATTATAGTTATATTATAATTAATATTAAATATCAAATAAACATTATACTATTCAAACCGACATCGTTAACTTGTCATTTTTTGTCGAATAATATCGCATACTAGTTTTCGTATATATATATATATTTATATATATTATAAGTAAATAATAACACTAGATTATCACTATTTTATTTAAACCCGACACTTTAATCTAGTTTCCTCATCGTTGAACGTTTTTATAAATTCGCTTATATTAATTTTGTACATAAATATATATATATATATATGTATGTATCATTCTTTATAAATTGTAAAAATCGTATTTTGAACATATTAAATATATATATATAAATTATATTTTCGTTAAATAGTCCAAGACATATATTGTATAATAAATATATATTTAAACGTTTGTCTTAAATTAATTATTTTATTAAAAGTTATATTTGTATATGTACATGTTTATAATTGCATTACATTTAATAAAATATTATCTAAATAATCATATAATTATTTCAACTCATATTTATTTATTTAAACTGATAATTATGATTTCATCATAACAATAACCGTAGAGATTAATTAATAAATATCTTAATCCCAATCATAATATAAATCACATCGGAATCTTAATTCATTAAAGTATGTTATATTATTTATAACTAATTCATATTATTAAACTAGGAATCCTAGTCGGTGTACCTCGAAGGCGTCATCATTCTCACATCATCATTTTTTTTTCGTTCATCCGATCAGGTGAGTATCTCACTCCTCCTTCTTACTCATTTTTAACCGTTTTGGGCACATATGTGTTCTATTTATTTTGTTACTATATATTACTCAACTTGCAACTGTTGTCACTTGTGCTTAACAATTTATACCTTACTTGTTATGTGCTTATATGCTATATGTGAATCGCCTTCGGAAAGGTCCAACATAATCTCAATCATGATCATACGACCGTCGTAGTGGCCGACGTTCGACGCATTGACAATGCTTTCACCGACACCTCATTTTTGGTAACCAATGCCCATTCGTATGGTAGCGGTTTAGCCCTTTCTTTATGGTTTGATTGATTTGTTTATATGCTATGGTTAAATTGCTTATCTCACTTGATACAGTTTGCTATCTTATTTATTATTATATAATCATGAAAATTTGGTGTTTCACTCACTTAACCCTGTGTTGACAAAGCTATTTTATTTTCAACGTATATGTAGGTCATCGTATGATGTAGTTGAAGTTATAACGTCGTTTAAGGACTTATGCTAGAAGAAATTTAAATGAGAAAAATAAATTTTATGACTTTGATTTGTGTTTGTTTTGAGATATTGTAATGAATAATGGTTTTATTTGAAATTATTAAATAGATATTGAAACTTATAATGTTGCATGATAGTAATATTGTGAGCTGTGGAAATCAGCTCACGCCCCGACATTTCCGTCTTAGGTTGGGGTGTGACAGATTGGTATCAGAGCCGAAGGTTTAAGATATGTTGTTAGTGGTGCCTTAGTAACATGTTTAGGAACCCCATACATACTTATTTGTTTACCTGATGTGTTCTATTTTATTGTTTACATCTTACGTAATGACTTGTTAGATTAAATACTTATTTAACTGCTTAGCTAATTGTTTATTTTATTGTCGTGCATACACACACAACTCCGAATCTATGCTTCACTCTCAAAATGTTTTATTATATTGAGTCAAGAAATTGACCTAAGGGGGAGATTGTTGAGTTATAGAATTGACCTAAATGAAGTACATGGAAGATTGGAATCTTCTCAACCTCCTCAGAATTTGCTAAGTATGGATCCGGGCACACCTTAGACATCCGAGCAAGCTTTTACTTAGCCGGGTACGAAATTTTGCCTACTGGGAAAGGTTTAATTCAAGAAGTCTTCTTTAGTGGCTATCCGAGCAAGGTTTACAAATTAGTGCATTACCGGGCAAGGTACACTAGTTTATGTAAATCCGGGCAAGGTTCACTTTATCAAGCAAGTCTGTTCTTCAGTGAAAAGTATATTACTCTTCTGAGTAAGGTTTGGTTAACCAAGTCCAAGAAGCCAAGTGATTGGAAGACCGGGCAAGGTATTCATTAATAAATATGGTCCAAGTAGGCTTGATGTAAATGGAAAATATCTAAGTAACATCGGGCAAGGTTCAACTCAAGCAAGGTATTATACTCTCGAGTACACTTTGCTAATAAGTTATTCAATAGCAAAGAGTTGAAATGGATCATTGAAGAACAAGGTTGCTCGTAAGGGTTTGCCGGGAAAAGTCTGGAAAAGTCAAGAAGATTGAAGTCTACCAGGTGAGTATTTTACTTGGTAAAATACTCTTCAGGTAAAATCTACCCGGAAACTGATACCGGGCACACTTAAAGGTTACCAAGTCATGAAGGATGGCAGAGTACACAGCGTACTCGGAATGAGAAGTTTGATAAAAAGCCTACCCGGAAGACTTGTTTTACACTTAGTTTATTTTGAATATGTAATTTGGATATGTACGTTGCATTTAGGGTTTCTAGAAGGAATGACAGCTGTCATAGGGTGGCAGCACGCCGCCCAAGACACACGGAAAAGGATAGACAGACACATTTATTGAAAGAGAATACAGAGTGACGGCTGTCCTAGGATTCCCTAAAAACCCTAAATCGATTATCCACTTTGTATGATGAAAATTATATAAATGGAAATCTTTTGAGTGAATCCTGTGTGTGCTTTCTACCTTTGATTATTAATTGCAACTATCATGTTTGTTATTGATTCCGCCTTTAACAAACATTAATCTTTCTAAATATAGAAACCCGTCATTAACTCTCCTGTCGACACATTAATCTGTGTGAGTTATGACATGATTAAGTAAGATCCAGCTGAAATCGGGGACCTGACAAGTGGTATCAGAGCTGATTACTGCTATTTTGGAAAGATTTGTGTTGCTGATTGAAGATTTGAAGAAGAATGACGTAAGCAGACCACTGTTTCATTGATTTGTGACGTCAGCAGCTCTGTTTTGCATTTTTCTTCCAGATCTGCAATCTACTGGTGTTTTCTCTTCCTTATTTCAATTAAATTTTAGTCTTTATATTTAAATCTTGTTCTGATCATATCAGACACATCAGATCTAAAGATTTGTTCTCAGATCTGATTATTTTGATACCCTGTTTTACTAAGAAATTAATTTTGTTTTCACAAAAATGTCTGGTTATGAGGAACAAGAGGTGTCTACTAACAAGATTCCTAGATTGTCTAGATAGGAAAATTTCACAAAATGGAAAGTCTTGTGTGAAGCAGCCGTTTGCTACAATGATGTTGATATGTGGAACTCCATCAAGAATGGTCCATAAGGGGAAGTTGCAGAAGGTGCAAATCAGGCAGCAACTGCTGCTGTGAGAGAAAGAATGAGAAAGGTGGATGACAAGGCTTTAGCTATGTTGAAGCTAGGTCTGTCTTGGGAGATACTCACCAAGGTTGCACATCATCCCAATGCCAAGGCAACGTATGATGTAATACTTGAGATGTTTGAAGGAAATGTTGAACTCAAGAACATCAAGAAGCAAAGATTGAAGTAGCAATTAGAAAGATTAGTAGAAAGGTTGAAATCAATTCTGGAGAGGTTTCTGGGAATTGTGAATGAGCTCAGAACCACAGACTATGTTATGACTGACTTTGACCTCAACACAAAGCTGCTCAACTCTATGCCAAAGGAATTGTATACTGCTTGCAAATTCATCCTCACAAAGCACAACTTCAATGAACTAAAAGTAGATGATGTAGTGTGTTTTCTTCAAGCTGCTGAGATAGAAATGATAGAAAATGAAATGATAAGGGAGGAAAGACCCTGCTTCAATGTTTCAAATGCATTGATTGCACCTATGGAAAATCTGTCTACCAAGAATCAACAGCAGATTCCTATCATTGAAGAACCTGTTGAACTCAATTCTGATACTCAAAAATCATTTGTTGGTGTTAGCACAAGCAATCAAGGAAACCAGCAAAGATTCAATGTTCAATTGATTGATGACACTGACTCAGCCTCTATGGCAAGTGGGAATGTTCCTCATATTGGTACAAGACATGGTCAAAGCAATGATACACAGGCTTTGCTGTCTATGTTTACTGAGTCATATAACGCATTTGTTGCAAAGAATTTAATTCACACAAGTGTAGTGCAAGATGATCTAGAGCAGATAGATGCTGATGATTTGGAGGACATGGATTTGAAGTGGCAAGCTGCCATGTTAGCTTTGAGAAGGAAGAGGTTGTATAATAGGACTGGTATATCTCTGGTTTCTGGACCAAATGAAAGAATTGGGTTTGACAAGTCAAAAGCAATCTACTACAATTGCCAACAGCCAGGACATTTTGCAAGAGAATGCAATTTGCCAAGGAACTATCAGATGAATCAATTCCAGAATCAACAGCCAAGAGGTCAACAGCATTACCAGCAAAATCAGCAAAGAAACAACAACCAAAACTTCAATAGCAACCAAAACTTCAATAACAACTTCAATCCCAACAACAACTACAATCCCAACTTCAACAACTTTCAGCCTCAAATGAATAATCTGAATCAAAGTATGCAACATAATCAAGGTTTTCAAATGAACAACAATCAAAACCTTCAAGCAGTTCAAAATGTTCCAAACAACACTGTTCCAGCCAACCAGAATCAACCAAGAAATCAAGGTAATGTGGCAGTGAATACACAACATGAAGGTAACTTTGATTGGAGCAATCATGAAGAAGACATTGCAGATGATATCAAAAGGGCAAATGTGGCATTCATGGCCATAATTGAGAAAGAAACTGCATCTTCATCTCAGGTACACTCTGCTCCTACTATTGATTTAACTGAAGTTATCAATGAACTAAAAATGAAAGTAGGAAAGCTGGAAAGTGAGTGTTTTAAGAAACAAAGTATCATCAATGCATATGAGGCCAGTGAAATGGTGAGTGAAGAAAGAATGAAAAGTTTGGAAGAAGACTGTGTAAACGATTACAGAGCTCAAAAAAGATTCACCACCGAAATTGATGGGTTGAAGAAAATGGTTTTAGAAGAAAAGTTACAGAACACAAAATTGCAAGTTGACATTGAATTCTTGAAGAACTTGGTTTCCACTGGAAACATTTGTGGAATTCTAAACCAAGTTAAGGAAAAAGACAAATACAAAGAAGTACCACCACCATTCAAGAACAACTTTATGCCAAAAGTTGATAAAGAGAAAAGAAATGCATATCTACAACAATTCAAAGACGTATTTCAAGACAAAGAAGAACTTGTAGATATGTACAAAAATGTTGAGGTGAGTGAAGAAGGAGAGTTTGTTGTGAAGAAAGAACTGAAAGAAGAAAAGTCAATTAGAGTTCAAGTCTCTGAAGATGACCTTGAGTTAATTGATTTGATTCAAGATGACTTGAGTGATTTGAGTGATCAAATTACTGAAGAGGAATTTAAAGCTGCTGAAAGAGAAAGAAGATACAAGAATCCAGAATCAGTTGATAAACTTCCAAAGTATCCACCAGTCACAGCAAGAATGAAGAAACAGAATGAAAGAATGAAGAAAGAACATGTGTCATTTGACATATGTGAAAGGAAAAAGGTAAACTACAATGCTGTAAGGCCTCCAAGCCAAGAAGTATTGGAAAGGATAAAGCAAAACAACAAGAAAAGAGTGAAAGAAGATGTGAATGTTGAAAACTTTATTCCAGTTTACCCTATTTTCTCAAGCATTGAAGATTTTGACATTGGTGAAGTAGAAACAATGGAAGAATATGAAAAGAGGAAATTGAGAAAAAGGGAAAACATTATGGAAGAACCCTTGATTATAAGAGAAATTGTTTTTGTTAAAGGGAAAGTGGAAAGAAGTAACATAAGGATAGCTGAATTTGTTCCCTTCTCAATTGATTATAACAGTTTAAAATCTAAGAAGACCATTGGAGTCAATGAGCCAAGACCAAGTGAAAGATTCAAGAAACCAAAAGAACATGAAGTATTCAAAGGAAAGGTTTGGTGCAAGAAGTGTGATGAATATGGTCATCATACAGACTCCTGTGATGAAAGACTCAAATTCAAACCTTTTCATGTCCCAGATGGCACAAAGTATGGACAAGACTTTGTGGCTTACAAAATGAAGTATGAAAAATACTTGGGTATGGGAAAAGTTTGTGAAGCGGAAGTAATAGAAAATAAGAGCCAAGGGCATTCACTGAAAGCAAAGAAACATATGAACAAACCTGTTAACAAGGGTAAATCTCCAGTGAAGCATGTGAAAAATGTTAAGAGAGGATCTCAACCCTTAAAAACAATCACAAAAAGGGACACTCAATCTGTCAAATCTGAGAGTTCACAAGGATCATCAAGCAGTGAGAAGATAAGAAAAAAGAATGCATATCCAAGAAAGAAACCAACTGAACTCACTGGTGATGAGAAGTTTCTGTTAAAGCATGAATTTGAACCACAAGGTTTTCTTTGGAAACCTAAAACAGAAACAAAGGTTGAGGAAGTTACTGATGTGAGGGATTACTGTGAAAAGAAGGATTATGTGATAAGGGTGTGTGTACTGACTCTAATGAGTAGCTAACTCAACCTCACTAGTTAAAACCCCAAGAGAGTGTGGATATGAAACAGATAATTCAGATAATCTAGAAATCACACATGAAGATCCTGAACCAACAACACTCACTTCCCAAGCTGTGTCTGAAACTGAATCTGATGAGCTGCAAGTTGATAAGGCTTGCACTTCATCACTCAACTAATCAAGCTTTCTTTGTATGTGCAGGAACAGTCCACTCCTCTCAATGACATATGGTACATGGATAGTGGTTGTTCTAGGCACATGACTTGTGACAAGAGATCTCTTGTCAATTATAAAGAAAAGTATGAAGGTCCTGTAGCTTTTGGGAGTGATGAGAATTGTGTAAAGATTGTTGGAAAAGGAATCTTAACAAATGAGAATGTCTCATTTGATAATGTATTTCATGTTGAAGGTCTTCAGTACAATCTGCTGAGTATATCACAAATGTGATAAGGAATACAAAGCCAGTTTTGATGATTCCCACTGTTTCATTTTAAAACCTGAGTTTGTGTTTCCACCTGAAATGATTATGATGATGGCACCAAGAAATGGCAATCTCTATGAATTGAATATGAAAGAAGCTGTTTCAAGAGGAGGTGCATGTTTTGTTTCCAAAGCCACTGAAAATGAGTCAAAATTGTGGCATATGAAACTGTGTCATGTGAACTTGAAGAACATGAATACACTTGTCAATGGTGAGCATGTCATAAGCTTACCTACAAGAGAGTTCAAATTGGAAGATCATTGTAGTTCGTGTCAAAAGGGAAAACAACACAAATCTACTCATAAGTCAAAACTCATCAATTCAATTGATCAAGTACTTGAATTACTTCACATGGATCTCTTTGGTCCTGTGAGTGTACCAAGTATTGGGAAGAAAAGATATTACCTGGTGATCATTGATGACTATTCAAGATATACTTGGGTTTATTTCCTAAGTACCAAGGATGAGACTGCAAAGTTGATCAAAGGCTTTGTAACAATGATTGAGAACAAGTTAAATAAGAAAGTGAAGATGATGAGAAGTGACAATGGCACTGAGTTCAAGAATGGGGTTATGCAAGAATTCTGTGAAACAAAAGGAATACAACAACAATTCTCAGCTCCTAGAACCCCTGAACAAAATGGTGCTGCAGAGAGAAGAAATATAACTTTGATTGAAGCTGCAAGAACCATGCTAGCAGATGCTAACTTGCCTGTCACTTTTTGGGCTGAAGCCATAAATACAGCCTGCTATGTTCAGAACAGGGTGCTTGTAAACAAAAGGCATAATAAGACTCCATACGAAATCTTCAACAATAGAAAGCCTTACATCAAGTTTTTCAAGCCCTTTGGATGTAAATGTTTTCTTTTGAACACAAGGGACTATTTGAACAAGTTTCAAACAAAATCCCTGGATTGTTTCTTTGTTGGATATTCTACACACTCAAAAGCTTACAGAGTTTATGTGAAAGACCACTTGAGTGTTATAGAATCATCTGACATTATTTTTAATGAAAATCAATTCAATACAATTGATGGTGCATCATGGCTGTTTGATCATGAGAAACTGATTAAGTCCTTCAAGATTTATCCTGAAGATTTGGATGAATCTTTCTACAAGACCAATGAAATTGAAGAGAAAAAGAAGAAATCATTGGACTTGGAAGAATTATGGAAGAAGGTTGCTAGAAAAGTAAAGGAGTATACTTTTGTGAAGAGCTCCTCATGTGACATTGATGAACATAATCATACTGTGCACAATCAAAACAATCCAGATGTACAGAATGATCAAGTTCAGAATGAGGGTGACACAAGCAACCATGCAAGTGGAGAAGAAGTTGTCTCTGCTGCAAGATTTCAAGATCTATTTCAAAGATTGAACTTAGAAAAAAATGGTGCATCTACTTCAGGACAACATAATGATGAAGCACCAGAATTTCATGATGCAGAAGCTGATTTAATCATTGAAGAACCAGAACTCAATGAAACACATCTTGACACAAATTTGTCTACAGATATGATTGTACAAACTCCTTATGTGGAAAAGAATCATCCTTCTGAAAATATCATTGGTGATTTGCATGAAAGAGTTACAAGAAGTCATTCTGAAATTGCAAACATTTGTCTTTACTCCTGTTTTCTATCCCAAATAGAGCCAAAGAACATTGCTCAAGCACTAAAAGATAATAGTTGGGTAGAAGCAATGCAAGAGGAACTGGCACAGTTTAGAGACCTACATGTGTGGGATCTTGTTGATAAGCCATATGACAGATATGCAGTAGGAACCAAATGAGTTTTTAGAAACAAAAGGGATGAAAGGGGTTTGGTGATTAAGAATAAAGCTAGACTTGTAGCACTGGGATGTCTTCAAGAAGAAGGAATAGATTTTGAGGAAGTCTTTGTTCCTGTTGCAAGACTTGAGGCTATCAGGATTTTTCTTGCATATGCTGCCTCAAAGAACATTAAAGTGTTCCATTTGGATGTTAAGTCTGCATTTCTAAATGGAAAGATTGATTAAGAGGTGTATGTAGCTCAACCTCCATGTTTTGAGGATCCAATTTATCCAAACAGGGTGTATAAGCTAAACAAAGCACTTTATGGACTGCATCAAGCTCCTAGAGCATGGTATGATGAGCTGTCAAATCATCTTCTTGAAAATGGTTTCAAAAGAGGAGCCATTGACAAGACTCTCTTCTACAAAAGAAAGGGATCAGACTTACTTCTGTTACAAGTATATGTTGATGATATCATCTTTGGTTCAACAAATGAACAAATGTGTTTGGAGTTTGAAGGGGTGATGAAATCCAAATACAGCATGAGCTCCATGGGAGAAATGAACTTCTTTCTTGGACTGCAAGTTCAACAGAAAGATGAGGGGATCTTCATTCACCAAAACAAATATGTGCAGGACATCTTGAACAAGTTCACTGTCAAGAATACAAGACTGCTTCAACTCCAATGAACACCAAAGAAAAGATGATTGCAGATGAAAAGGGGGAGCCAGTAGATGAGCATGAATATAGACCCAAAATTGGATCTCTGATGTATCTGACTGCAACAAGACCAGATATCATGTTTGATGTATGTGTGTGTGCAAGGTTTCAATCAAGTCCAAAAGTCTCCCACATGAATGCTATTATGAGAATATTCAGATACCTGAAGGGAAGACCAGACTTAGGGATTTGGTATCCAAAAAACCAAGCTTTTGATCTGATTGCATATACAAACAGTGATTATGATGGCTGTAACATGAGCAGAAAGTCAACCTCAAGAGGATGTCAGTTTTTGGGTGAAAGGCTAGTGTCATGGCAATGCAAGAAGCAGACTACAGTATCAATCTCTACTGCAGAGGCTGAATATGTTGCTAGATCTGCCTGCTGTGCACAAGTATTCTGGATTCAAAATCAGATGCTGGACTATGGTTTGAATTTTCTGAACACCCCTATTCTTATTGACAATACTGCTGCATATATTACTGTCAAGAATCCAGTTCAACATTCTAAGACTAAGCACATTGAAATCAGACATCACTTCATCAGAGATTGCAGTGAAAAAGGTTTGATTGAAATGCAAAGAGTTGATCAAGTGACAATTTGGCTGACATATTCACCAAACCACTTGATAGAACTAGGTTTAACTTTCTTCTGAAAGCCCTGGGAATGATCAACTCTGATGAAATCTGATTAAGGATGTGTGCTTGGTTGTGAACCTCTATGTGCTAACTGATTACTTTGTTAAGAGGTCACACAAAAAATTGAATGTTTGGTGAATATGCTTGATTATGTTACTGAATATGTTAATTGTAATGTGCATTAACTGATTTAGTGTTCTTGTTATGATTGTTTAATTGATATGTTTGAATGTCTATCAGTTAATGTGCATGTGTGATGTTAGGTTAAGTATTTTTGATATGCTCTACTTGTTAGAACAAGCTTACCTGACATCTGTGCTTTTATTGCCTGAATATGTGCTTTATCTGATCTTCTGATGTTATTAAGATAGGTTAGAATTTGATTGTTAGTACTGTCTACTTGTCTTGATGAGATCATATTTGATTAAGATTTGAATATGTATTACAACTGTTTGTGTCAAAATGAATTTTTATGTCAAAATTAAGTGATAAACTGAAATTTTCTAATGAATTTTGCATAAATACTTTATTTTGGTCAAAACATGAGCATGTTGTTAATGGTGTTGAGATATGATAAGATTATTCAGTTCAAGCTTTAAAGAAGCTTAAAAGAAGGATTTTTTTTAAAGAAAAGTCTCAAGTAGTTGTTTTTGCTGAAAATCATGTCATTTGCCCAGTTGGAAGGACATGCACTTGTGTTTGTTTGGTCCTTTGATCTCTACAGATTCAAGGTTAGCCATTGACCTGAAAACTGAATGCATTTGGGGCAATCATAACTTGTTTCTTATTCCTTCATTTAAAACTATGTCAATAACTCTGATTTTGAAATGACATATATTCACATGTATGTTTGGTCCTGTTAACCACTTGTGGTCAAACAGGATAGCCATTAACCTGCCAATGAAGAGACATTGGGGTGATTGAATATTAAACTGTATTTATTTGGGAAATGATAGTACATTGACTACTTAGCCAATCATATGGAATTAATAGGCTAAAAGGACCATAGTATAGTCATTAACATGTATGGTTGCTTTCTCATGATGATGTAAAATCTAAGGTGATATAAACATAATGAATATGCTAATCTTTATGTGGAGATACATAGTTGTCTTTGCATGTCTCAAGATATATCTCTCCAAATGATAGGCAGAAAAGTGATTACCTAGTCATACACAAGCCTGTTGTTATTTGGTCAACCAAAATTGAAACATCTTTATATATGACAAAGAACATGCTTTAAGAAAATTTGAGAAAATATCAAAAACAAGTGGAAGATTGAATAAATCAACCAAAAGTTGATAAGTGTTTTAAATATTTTATCAAACAAGAGGGTTATAACTAAGAACTACAAAGATGTTGACATAATCTGTCTCATCTTGAATGAAAGGCTTGTTATTTAACAGAAAGTCCAACATTCAACCTCTATATATGTTTGAAAATCAAAAATAAAAAAATATTCAATAAGTTCTGTCATACAAAAACAAGTTTTTGACCAAATACAAGAGGTTGGAGTCAAATTGGGGTGATATGGGGAAAGCCAAATAAGCTTTGAGAAGAGATATGAGGCATCATAGCACAATGTTGACCATTAATGCATTATGCTTGAATTGAACCTTAATCATGTCACCAAAGAGATGAAATTCATGCTAAGTTTAAACCTGCTGTTAACCTATCTATGTTGTCATAATAATGCTGAGAATGAAGTATTGAGAAAGCTATTTAGTCAATATGATCCCATTCTTGAGATCTTTTCAGTTAAAGAAAGAAACTGTTTTGAAGAGAAATATAACTGAAATTTGATCTCTAAATGCACCATTTGCTCTTAGACTATGATCTGTAATGAAAAATATATTTTGACAAAGTGGTTTAAGTCAAAAAGTGTTGCATTTTATCTTTAATAGGCTGAATATGTAAGTTCGGATAAGGTTTGATGTTTTATAACCTTTCCTGGCACAAAACAGTTGAATATGTTCGAATATGTGTATCCTAGTAAGCTTATTGCTAACTTAGGTGTTTTCGGGCAAGCTATTTGAAATTCAGTAATTAACTGTTTATATGTGTTTAAATTTCATTCATAGCCTGCTCTGTGACATTTGTGCTTATGATTTCTTTGAAATTGCAAGTGTTTTCGGGCAAACTTTGTTTTCCGGGCACACTTTATATTCCAGGCACACCTTTGTTCCCTCAATATACTTGGTAATTTCAAAATATGACTTTCCGAGTACACTGTATGCTAAGAGTCCTTTCCGGGCACACTTTGTACTCTAGGAGAGTTATTCGGGTATACTTTACATAAGAATGTTGTTCGGGCACACTTTATATCTGAAAGGTTGCTCGGGCACACTATGTTTCCATGTGTGCTTGAATGTATATGTTTTGAGTATGATTTTTTGATTATGATTTCTATTTTATTAGGGTTTATGCTAGTCTAAATCATTTAATTTGAATTCAAGAAATATATTTGGGGATCTTAATTGATTCCAGTAAGAATGATTATTTGATATTTTATACTTTATTATTTGCCTTGTGATTAATTTCTCAAGAGATCTAGTATTTCGGGTAAGCTTTCTTCATAATGTCTTGACTTTAAGTTACTTTGCTTGACCTAGCAAGGTTTGATGTTTTTACTTTAATCGGGTAAGGTTTGTAAGTGGAAGTATGCCGGGTAGACTTTGGATATATTAAACTTTCCGAGTAAGGTTTCATGAACTTAAATGAAAATAAATGTTTTTAATATATCTAGTGGATAATGTTACTGTTTGACAGCTAATAATTCACAAAATGACAAAAAGCATTTAAAACCCACTTTCAAAAGGTATATAAGAGGGACTTAGGCAAAATTTTCAACAATTGTTTTCCCTCTCTCTCCTTCCACTGCAACTCCTTACTCCTAAAGAAACCTAACAGAATTATCGCAACCAAACCTTAATCCAAACCCTAACTTGTATAAGCCCTCTAATTCCGACTCGGTAAGCATTAATAATATGTTTTCCGATCACGATTAGACAAGAATGGGCTTTGATTATGTATTTGATTACTAATACTCTGTTTATGTGTAGGTTATAAATTTGTCAAAGAACAGGTTCTTGATGATTTCTCTTTATTTCTTCTTCATTTTCTGAACTTTATGACTAATTTTATTTTGAATATGTTTATTTGTGATGTTCAGATATGGCAGAAGAAGAACAGCCAAAGTATTTATTTGAAAAGAAACATAATATGTGTGCACTTTTACAAGTCACACCTGACAATGAGCCTGTGGCATCAATGATTACATGGATGGCTCGTTCAAATGTCAGTTTTGCATTAACAGAAAATCCTGTCATCTACAGAAATCACTCACTTGATTTCTGGAGATCTGCAACACTTGTGAATGACATAAATGGCCGAAGAATTGAAGCCTCTGTTGCTGGCCATGAGATACATGTGACTGCAAGGATGATCAGAAGATGTTTACGTTTGAATGATGATGATCATAACCATATAGACTTCAATACAGCACACCTAATGAGAATATTCGAAGAGACAATGGGTTATCAGGGAACTGTACATGATGGATAGTTTCAAAAGGGGATATTTCCGATGATGTATAGATTCCTCATTCATCATGTGATATAGGGGTTTGCTCCAAGAAAAGGATCATGGACTCTGATGAGTCATGATTTGGCAAATGCTACTGTTGGGATTATGTTTGATCTGCCCTTCAATTTCTCAAAAATGATTTTTGAAGGATTAGTTTCAAACTTGAATAAAGCTGAGGTAAACAGATTCTTACAATATCCAAGGTTCCTGCAGATTATCTTCAACAGAGAATTACAAGATCTACCCACTATGGGAATGGCACATCTACTGTAGAACCCCGACACTTACAAGAGAATTAAGAATCCAGGTGTTGCCAATCGATTCAATACTGAAGCTCCATTTGAGATTTTGCCATGGTTGTTGAACCATGACTTGGAGGTAATGCCAGTACCTGAGTTAAGCTCAGAGGAGGAAGGAGGAGATGATGATGACAGTGATGATGATGGAGACTCTGATGATGGAGATGGTTATGTTGATGGAGATGAAGGAGGAACATGAGTAGATATAGAAGTTGTTGCACCTGATCAGGGGGAGCAACTTGAGCACATTGAACAACCTATTCCCACACCACCACAGTCACCACCACACATTGACCAACCAATTATACCTTCACCACCACAAACTCCACCACACCAGATCACTCACACACCACCTCAAACCCAACCCTTAAGCTAACCAGAAACCTCAACACATACATCACCAACACCAAAAACACCATCAACAACAGGTCCAATCCATTCTAATCCATTCATTTCTAGCCCACCTCATACACAATCACAACCACCATCCTTATTCCAAACTTACACCACAGAATAACCTGAGTTTGAACCTTTTTCTACATCACCACCTACAACTCCACATATTGACACCTTTCAAAGAAATTTGGACTTAATGTTAGAAAATGCTGATTTGAAAAGAAGAATTGAGGAGGTGACAAATGAAAATGCTGAGTTAAGAAGAAGAAATGAGGAGGTGACAAATGAAAATGTAATGTTGATTGAGAAGTTGGTACAAGCTGAATTGAAAAACAAAACCCTGGTGCAGGAGGTTGAGAAGACCTCAGCTGCCTCAAAACTGGGGGAGAATGAAGAAAGGCCAACTGTCTCTGATGTGAATATTGAAGAAGCTGCAACAGTTGTTGAAACTGCTGATAGCTTAAAGTTGATTATAAATGTGTATGATAATGAAGAGGAAAGTAGTGATGATAGGAGAATACTGGATGATGAGGAGTATGAAGGTGATATGTCTGAGGATGTTGAACAAGATTATGATTATAATGAAGAGAGATTGGATGAGGAGAATGTTGAGAAAGTAAATGAGACTGAAATGACAGATGTTGAGAAGAGTGTAGAGAATGTAGCTACTGATATGGCTACTGATAATATTCAAACTTGTTTAGAGACTGAAGAGCTGCATGAAGAGAATATTGCTACTGAGGAGCCTATAATTCAAACTTAACAACTTGAATGCTCCAAGACTGTAGAATATGATGAGGAGATGGATGAACTTGAAAGAGACATTGATAACTTCCCTCCTGAAAGTGAAGAAGAGTTAAAGAAAAGATTAGACAAGGGAAAGGCAAAAGTTAGTGTAGAAGAGCCTTTTAAGGCATATCCTGAAAAAGATGTGGCTTTTAGAGATAATGAGATTGCCAATGCTGAAGCTCTAAGAGAACAGGAGAATATCTTGAGAGAAACAAGAGATAGAGAGATATTGGCTCAATCTATGACTCCTGAAGAAATAGCTGAACAGGAGATCTTGCTCAATCAAGCCAAACTTGCTAAAGAAATTTTTGATGATGTGGCTGATCAAGAAGCAATTGAAACTTTGATTATGATGAACAGAGCTGAGGAAGCTGACAATTCCTTGGCTATGGTGATTAGTATGTTTCAACCACAAAGCCAACCTGAAAAGGAATCTGAAAAGGCTTATGAATATGAAGATATGCCTCAAAAGGGACTTGAAAGGCCAACTGTTGAATCTGTTGAAGAGATGATGGCTAATATCACCAGAATCAGGATGGAAAGAGAGAAAAGATTTGAACAAGTGTATACAAGAAAGAGAAAATATGATGAACAGAAAAAGGATGATGAGAGGAAAACAAAAAGAGGGAAATGGGATGAAAAGAAAAAAAATGCTATGTTGAGACTCATGATGAGGAAGGAGATAATGAGAATAGCCCAATCAGGGCAATTCCATTGCAGACACTACAACCAGGTCAACATATTCCAGGTGTCCCTGATGTGCCAATCAGAAGTGAACCGGATCATCCACCTTCTGATGAACCAAAAATTGATGCAATGAATGATTTAACTGAAGGAGAGGATGAGTATGAGGATTCTGATGATGATGATGATGACCCTAAGAATGATCATGGGAAAGTAGGTGAAGCTACCAATGTTGTGTCCCCACAAGTTGAAATGACTGATTAACAGAGGACAAACATTGAGTTGAGTATTTGAGAAACCAAGAAGAGTCATCCTTTGGTGGTAAAACTGAGAAAACATGGCATAAGTTTTGATTGATTGGCTGATCTTGATGATGATCAATTACAAAGAAGACTTGACAAAGAGAGAGATGCCTTGAAGAAAAAGATGGAAGAGAAAAACAAAGAAACTCAAAAATTCAGGGAATATCTCAGAAGGCATAACTCTTCTGAAAAAGATCTGTCTCACTTCAACTTTGACAAACTTCAAGATCTGTATAACAGTGAAAGAGAGAAGGTCATTGAAAAGTGTGTAAAAGAAAATGAGAAACTCGAAAAGACAGAAGCTTTGAAAGAAATGTTTAGAGGAATGTGTGGATGCCTGCTAGAAAGGGGTATGATGCCTGAAATTGTTGAACATCTGTCAAGAGAATCTGTAGTAGACCAGTATAACAAATTGAAGAGAAAAGAAAAACTAAAAAGAGCTCAAACTGAAAGGTCTACCAAACAGGTTGAAGAAACTGATGAACCTCATGCTAAGAAAAGAAGAATTCAAACTTTGAGGGAGAAGACAAAAGAACAAGTCAAAACAGTTGAAACCTCTATTCCTCAAGAAGTGAAGCCTGAACCTGAAGATAAACCATTTGTTCCTTGGGAAATCGAAGAGATGATCAACATTTTGAGGAACATAATGATAAATCAAAGGGGAATGAGTGAAGAAGAATTTAATGTTTTGGAAAAGAAGGATCTAAAAACACTCTTCTATCTTCAAAAGAATGAATGGGAAAAGGTTTTAAGAGAAGGTGAGAATCCAAGATACTATTCAGATGGTAGGTTTGTACCTGCTGGGTCGGCAAACACTCCTAGAATGGCAAAAATGTTATAAGAACTTAAGAAACATGGAGTAAATATTGATGAACTTGCCAATCTTCCAACTGAAATGGTAGAGGCCATGTAGATAAAGTTTTTCAACTTAAAGCCGGCAAAACCAAAGAAGTCCGTTCCCTTCAGACCTCCAATTTCAAGAAGATTTCCACAAGGAGGAAGAGGTCAAGGAGGAATAAGTGAGTCAAGCAGTTCTGCACAACAAAGAACAATTAGACCACAGTCTAATTTGGATCTTCCTAGGGAACTGTACTTTTACTCTGTTACTGAATCTTTAAAGGTGATTATGGAAAGTAGACTGCTGAGAGAGATTGTTGTTAGGAGTGACTTTCGTGAATACAATGAAGAACAATTGTAAAGGATGGCCACTCTTAGATTGTATGATTATAGAAACAGAAGCAAAATGGCAGGTAGATAGATGAATGATCTGTCAAAGTTCTTGTATGAAGAATCTGGCAAAGGATTCAAATTCTTAAAGGAAAAGAGGAGCTGGAAATTGATTCAGCTTCACAAGTCAAGAAGGACAGAGAAGTTGAAAAGAATGGATATAGCTGAGAGAGACTTTCAAATGACTGTCAGAGATGAGAATCCATTGTCTAACATAAATACATGTATAAGTCTGGGAAGAAGAATGAGACGCCCCAACTACACAGTACAGAAGAATGACATGATAGCTGAAATTGAATACAAAGAGAATGCTGATCATTTTGTACTGAGGAACTTTGATGGAAAAATTCTGGGGATTATTAAGATAGATGAAGACTTAACCTGCCTGCATAATGAAGATCTAATGGATATAAGGGACTTGGCTATACCAGAAAGTCACACTCATTACCGAGCCCTTAATATCTTCAAAATGAAAACTGCTAACGAGCTAGTCAATCGAAGACAAGCCATTCATGATGCAAGAAAGAGACAAGATCAATAGAATAGGCTTTGTTTTGTAATGTCTTCGGACAGTTTTTGAATATGTAATCTTTGTTTATGTAATTTGATTCTGTAATTTGACTTTTAATTTGATGTGTATTTTGACTGAGTGTAAGTAACCTTAGAAGTGTTTTGGGTCAGCTGAGGTGTTCCAATCTAGGGGGAGATTGTTGAGTCAAGAAATTGACCTAAGGGGGAGATTGTTGAGTTAAAGATTTGACCTAAATGAAGTACATGGAAGATTGGAATCTTCTCAACCTCCTCAGAATTTGCTAAGTATGGATCCGGGCACACCTTAGACATCCGAGCAAGCTTTTACTTAGCCGGGTACGATATTTTGCCTACCGGGCAAGGTTTACTTCAAGAAGTCTTCTTTAGTGGCTATTTGAGCAAGGTTTACAAATTAGTGCATTACCGGGCAAGGACACTAGTTTATGTAAATCCGGGCAAGGTTCACCTTATCAAGCAAGTCTGTTCTTCAGAGCCAAGTATATTACTCTTCCGAGTAAGGTTTGGTTAACCAAGTCCATGAAGCCAAGTGATTGGAAGACCGGGCAAGGTATTCATTAATAAATATGGTCCAAGTAGGCTTGATGTAAATGGAAAATCTCTAAGTAACATCGGGCAAGGTTCAACTCAAGCAAGGTATTTTACTCCCGAATACACTTTGCTAATAAGTTATTCTATAGCAAAGAGTTGAAATGGATCATTGAAGAACAAGGTTGCTCGTAAGGGTTTGTCGGGCAAAGTCTGGAAAAGTCAAGAAGATTGAAGTCTACCCGGTGAGTATTTTACTTGGTAAAATACTCTTCAAGTAAAGTCTACTCTTCATGTAAAGTATACCCGGAAACTGATAAATAGAATGTTTTAGGGCACGCCGTCCAAGACACACGGAAAAGGATAGACAGACACATTTATTGAAAGAGAATATTGAGTGACGGTTGTCCTAGGATTCCCTAAAAACCCTAAATCGATTATCCACTTTGTATGATGAAAATTATATAAATGGAAATCTTTTTAGTGAATCCTGTGTGTGCTTTCTACCTTTAATTATTAATTGCAACTATCATGTTTGTTATTGATTCCGCCTTTAAAAAACATTAATCTTTCTAAATATAGCAACCCGTCATTAACTCTCATGTCGACACATTAATCTGTGTGAGTTATGACATGATTAAGTAAGATCCAGCTGAAATCGGGGACCTGACATATTACTCTGAGACTATGTCTCATTCTCAAAATATTTTTGTAACTCTGAGGCTACGCCTCAACCTCAAAATATTTATATTTAATTTTATTAAATTGACTTTTATTGTCAGAAATTTTCTTGAGAATTTCCTAGCTTTGTATTTGTTATTTTTCGCTTAGAACTAGGGAGTGTGACAAGATTCTACGCCATTGTGGGAATTTTTATGCGACCGGCACTTTAATCATTTAACGTAACCAGCTAAACGTTTACACCATTTATTGTGTTTTATTATTTTTAAAATGTCTAGTCGGGTGTAAAATCCATGGGACGCCATAGACACGCTAACTGTACATTTGCACAATTTGTTCTATTTGCGATATTTTGTTGGAACATTATCATCCGTGGTGATACACGAGATGTTTCAACTACTTGTGCTTGAGTTCGTTTATTCTTTGTTTAGTTTGGTCAGTCAAATCGCCATGTAACGCTCATGGGCCGAAAAACTCAATTGATTCGTTGATTCGTCAAATAAGTTGGGCCATTCAAATTGCCATGTAATGCTTATGGGAGGCCAACTCACACATTTGTTTTGGTTTTGGTATGCTAATAAGTTGGGAAAACAAAATTCCATGGAAAGCTCATGGGAAACCCAACACATCGAAGAACATTCGTTATTTGTTTATGTGTTGTGTATTTGATTTTATACGATATAGTTTATGAGTTGACTTAATTATTCAATTATTTTATTATTCAATTATGCAATTAATTAATTCCTTAATAAGGCACTTTTTGAATCAAGATTTATTGATTCGATCTTTTCATACACTCAAAACATTTTTATTCTCATGATCGGATTCAAATCATTCATTCATCAAGACTTGGGTATCGCCAACCAAAACAATTTACACTATATTATTGAAATTGGTTTACACATATTCATCTTATCGCGATATTATAATGTCAATACCTCAAGTGATTTAAATAATATAGCACAATTTATTACTCATGATATCATCTACATAAACCATTAAACATATTTCAAGCATTCAACCACAAATTCTAATTTGTTAAAAACATATTAAACTTTGATAAAACTTTTCTGTCGTCAAATCAACTCATCGATTATCGATTTAGTTTCTAACTTATCCTTAAGTTATAAATAAACATCAACATAACATAATTTAAGTTTCGTAATACACAATAACTCATATGAAATCTACACAACTATCCAACTTTCTCATTAAATCACATCTTTATTAATCATAGAATGTTTTCTCAACATCAAATAATTTCAATCATTTGTTTTCTATAATCGTCTCGTGACCACATGTTTAGTCAAGGCGATAGTTCCTGCGATCTCTAAAATAAACTCAATTTCCAAATCAAAAATACAGTCAGTTTAATCTTGTTCATTAACTTATTTGCTAATAAAGTCAATTCATTTACCCCTACTCATTCTCATAACAACAACAACAACAACCGCAATTCTAAACATCAACTATAGCTGTCAATCAAGTTAACAATCAATCTCAACAAAATCTTAGCGTCTCAAACAAGAAACTTTACGTCAAAATTCACTCGATATGCTTCACTTACTATCACTGTTCAATTCAATCCTCATATCGTTTTGTTCCTAAAGTAATCATTTGATTATCTTGTTAATACTTGCCATAACTATGGAAATCCTAATCACCTACGCCATGTGTGTGCTCGATTCAATCATGTTCATCAAGCCCAAAATTTTTGAACTTATTCTATTAAACCTTACTTTGCAACCTAATCAAAATATTTCAATTCAATCAACCTCATTTATTCAAAAAATTTATAGATTTAATTAATCAAGTTATATTAAAACCTATAAATCAAACCAATCATAACCAAGCTTACCAAAGAAAATGTTTTCATCATTTTTATCTAAACATATTTTATCTTTCTCGATTATACATCATAACAAAATCTTTATTCGATTTTGGATTTAAACAATTTAAATTCTAATAATTTATTAATTTTAAGTGATTATGCTCCTACAATAAAATTTACATTTTCAAAAGACAGCCGCCTACAATACCGTATTTCTAGTTTACCTCTTGTCCTCATTTATCTCAATTCGTCTCACTCGCAACCCTAAGGAATCATTTCCTTTTCAACTTCCAAGATTTATAACTTTTCTCAAAAGACATTTTAGAAACTTTAATATTTTATTTAATCAACACAAGAGTTCAATTTATTTTTAGTAATATTTTACCCAACTACGATCTTCTAGTTTACAATCAAAATGTATTAAAAACCTTTCTCGCAATATTATGTCTTTCAAATATTTTGTAACCCACAATATGGGATGAGTTATGTGGACCATCCGACGATCTAGGTAATTATGGTCCGGAACATAATTATCAAAATCCTCGCATGGAAATCATAAAACGTACAATTGTGTGTGATAATATAGAATCGAAAGTAGTTGGGATAATGCTACAAATGTAGAGATGATAAGGACATGGTAGATATGCCGCTGATACATCCTATATATAAGTGTCCTTATAGGATTTTCATTTGGAGTGTTGTTTTGACTATTCATAGTTCTGTGTTATGATAAATTAAAAAAAATAAAAATTATTTTCTCAAAATATAATGGTTTTGTTATAGTATCCTTTAATTTCGGGAAGAAGTTCCCTAAAGTAGGGGAGACTGTAACAACTCGGGTTTTCATCTATTTAAACTATTTCATTTTATTATTTTTCTTTTTCTTTATTATTAAACTTCAAGTTAACTACATTTTACTCCCCTAAACATAAATTTTAACTCACTTTGCATTCACATCCAAAGTTAGGGACTAAATAGCAATTCTGCCTAATTATTATTATATTATGAACCATATCCATATCCAGGCCCGTCTAACCCGTATTCAAGATCTAAACCCGTAAAACCTTAACCAGATTGTTAACTTGTGCCTTAATCCTCGTTCTAAAATTGGAAATGATCACTGGGAATCATTCTTGTTGCCTAAACGAACTCGCACCGACGTTTGGATTTGGAAATTGTGATCAATGTTATAGGATTTCTATATTAATTAACCAGCCCGTATCAATTTAGGGTAAAACCTTTTATAGTTGATCAAAACCCAGTTAATCTGGTATTCACCATCTTCGCGAACCGACGACCTTATTCACGTAATTAATTTCACTATGATGATCCATGTGTATCGCGTCCAGATTTTATGCATGCCGCCCGTCATTCATTCTTGTAAACCGTCAATTCGTAACGTCTAGAGGTAATCCTTATATGATTTCGTCTCATCTTGAACCCTTAATCAAAAACCCTAAAGTTAATTTAACAATCAATAATTAGATGTTCGAATTTGGATAATTAGGGTTTAAAAAATTGGGGGAACAATCGTATATTGTATTTAAATTTTTTGTTTGCGTTTGATTACCACAAGACAAGCTAGTTCAGTTGATTGTGGGTGTGTACGTTAAACCTTTGAACCGGCCAGGGGTACGGGTTCGAGCCCCCCTGAACGCGATTTTAGTTTTTTTATTTTTATTAATTGTGTAAAGGTTTTTAATGAATTATAGTTATATTATAATTAATATTAAATATCCAATAAACATTATACTATTCAAACCGACATCGTTAAGTTGTCATTTTTCGTCGAATAATCTCGCATACTAGTTTTCGTATATATATATATATATATATATATATATATATATATATATATATATATATATATATATATATATATATATATATATATATATATATA
This sequence comes from Bidens hawaiensis, assembly GCF_021521415.1. Lineage (NCBI taxonomy): Eukaryota > Viridiplantae > Streptophyta > Magnoliopsida > Asterales > Asteraceae > Bidens > Bidens hawaiensis. The sequence continues at coordinate 3,565,650 of NW_027491014.1, forward strand.
TTATATTAAATAATAACACTAGATTATCACTATTTTATTTAAACCCGACACTTTAATCTAGTTTCCTCATCGTTGAACGTTTTTATAAATTCGTTTATATTAATTTTGTACATAAATATATATATATATATATATATATATATATATATATATATATCATTCTTTATAAATTGTAAAAATCGTATTTTGAACGTATTAAATATATTTATAAATTATATTTTCGTTAAATAGTCCAAGACATATATTGTATAATAAATATATATTTAAACGTTTGTCTTAAATTAATTATTTTATTAAAAGTTATATTTATATATGTGCATGTTTATAATTGCATTACACTTAATTAAATATTATCTAAATAATCATATAATTATTTCAACTCATATTTATTTATTTAAACTAATAATTATGATTTCATCATAACAATAACCGTAGAGATTAATTAATAAATATCTTAATCCCAATCATAATATAAATCACATCAGAATCTTAATTCATTAAAGTATGTTATATTGTTTATAATTAATTTATATTATTAAACTAGGAATCCTTGTCGGTGTACCTCGAATGCGTCATCATTCTCACATCATCATTTTTTCTTCGTTCATCCGATAAGGTGAGTATCTCACTCCCCCTTCTAACTCATTTTTAACCGTTTTGGGCACATATGTGTTCTATTTATTTTATTACTATATATTACTCAACTTGCAACTGTTGTCACTTGTGCTTAACAATTTATACCTTACTTGTTATGTGCTTATATGCTATATGTGAATCGCATTCGGAGAGGTCCAACATAATCTCAATATAGTATGATCATACGACCCTCGTAGTGGCTGACGTCCGACGCATTGACAATGGTTTCAACGACACCTCATTTTTGGTAACCAATGCCCATTCGCATGGTAGCGGTTTAGCCCTTTCTTTATGGTTTGATTGATTTGTTTATATGCTATGGTTAAATTGCTTATCTCACTTGACACAGTTTTCTATCTTATTTATTATTATATAATCATGAAAATTTGGTGTTTTACTCACTCAACCCTGTGTTGACAAAGCTATTTTATTTTCAACAAATATGCAGGTCATCGTATGATGTAGTTGAAGTTAGAAGATCGTTTAAGGACTTATGCTAGAAGAAATTTAAATGAGAAAAATAAATTTTATGACTTTGATTTGTGTTTGTTTTGAGATATTGTAATGAATAATGGTTTTATTTGAAATTATTAAATAGATATTGAAACTTATAATGTTGCATGATAGTAACCTTGTGAGCTGTGGCAATCAGCTCACGCCCCGACATTTCCGCCTTAGGTTGGGGTGTGACATCCCACATGCATACATACATGTCGTATACTTATACGGGTATACATACACGGCTTACATGCATAATTACACGATGTATACATATACGAGAATACATACACTGCTTACATGCATACATACACATTGTATATGTATACGGGCGTAGATACAGCTTGCATGCATACATACACGTTGTATATATATACGGGCATACATACACGACTTACATACATATACGCCATATACATATACAACTATATGTGCATATACGCTACATACATACTTATACGGCCTATTCACACTTATACGACGCATATACATATGCGCCCATACTTATACGACTTAATGTTCAGACCAGCTTTCTTATTTCCCACTTTTAGGGTTTTTCTTCGATTCCGATGCCGTCAATTGCCGTTAACCACCATGTATGGCCAGATTTCGATTGTTTATAACCTAGGTAACTTCGGGGTGTCAATATCCAAGCTAAGGTGGCCCTTAAGCTCCTTTTTGGTTGATTAAACACCCGAATAAAGCTAGATCTAGATTCAAACAGTTCATTCGACATCCCAGGGCTGCAGTGTCGGGTTCTAAATTGTTGGGCCAGCTTAGGAAAATGATGTCTTACTTTCGGTTGGTATCGGATCGTTGAATAGAATAGTGTAGAGAGTGTTTGGCTTAAGTGTGTGTTTTTGATGGTGTAGGCTATGGTGTAAAATGAAAGAGATGGAAAGGATTTAGGGTTTAAGGGGTATTTATACTCTCTAAGCCCATGGAACTTAGGTCCATATTCATTCTAAGTCCATGACTATTTTAGCCTACCATCCCTTTTATCTTTTATTATTATTTATTGTTGTTTTTCTACTAGCTCAAATTATTTCTTCCAACGAAATTAATATTTTAATATTAGTTATGGAAATTTTGGGATGTTTCAAGTCTACCCTCCTTATAAGAGGTTTCGTCCTCGAAACCTGTTTAATCCTTGAAAAAGGAACGCTATTGTCACTCACATCCTTTATTGAACTGTCTTAGCTTCTTGGGTCACCGAGTGGTGTTCGTGTGTTTTTGCTATTCAAGATAGCTTGTCCATGAGGCCCTCGATGTGCTTCTTCTCGTTCTGATTCAGTAAGTCTCGTCTCTTCTTTCTAAGGGACATTGTTTCATACTCTTTTAACACTATTGCCTAAGATGACATTCTATCATGGCACAATTAATCGTTCATAACCAAAATCCATTCATAACAAATGCAATATCTTACACATCATAAATAAGCATAAGTCTTAAACTTTAACATAGAATAGCACAAAATAAGTCCTTAAGCAGTTATACACAAAATAAAATAAAATTATTAAATAAGCAATTTTTTCTTTCATCGAATGCTCCTCTCTGCAGTTTCTTTGACCTATGCCTTTACCCCTTTCACACCTCTCGCTTCTGTTCCCTTTCACTCGTTTGCCATATGATCAGTTTTACCGCATTTGATGCATTTCGGGCGATCTGGGAATTCTCAAGAGTAACGCCCACTCTTTCCACACCGACAACACATGTCCGACCCAGACTTGAATTCTCCCTGATGCACTTGCCCACATTACATGCATCCGTGTTTCCAACCTTAAACTTCCTCTCATTAGTTATTTCCAACATATTGCCAGCCCTCTTAGCTGTAGTAACCCCTTTCTTCTCCTTCTTTTCCTCCACCACCACATTATCCACAGCCAGGTCGTCATAAACCATTTGTGCGAGTTTAACACCATGTTTACTAGCCATGACCAGGGTGTGTACATTCTGTGGAAGTCTTCTGACGTAGCACTTGATCCGCTTCGCTTCGGTGTTCACCATATCCGGCACCAGCCTGGACCGGCGGTTGAACTCAGTGTTGTACTCGTGGTGTATATTATTTGTAATAACTTGGGTTTTTGAATTTATTAGTACCCGACCCGTTTCGTTGTTCGGGTTATTTTATTAATAAAAATATCACGTTTAACGAGTATTTAATATTTTATTAATAATTGTTTGTTATATTTATTTATTAACTTTGAAACATATTCAAATTATACCTTAATCTATACATTAACCTATTCTTGAATCTACACTTATAATTGAGGGACCAAATTGCAAATTAGTTAAAAGATTTTGTAATATAACCCTTAAACCATCTCCCAACCCATATCCATTTACCCAGTTACAAACCCGACCCATATCGAAACCCGTTTGTTTTGCTTGAACCACAATTCTCTTCCGAATGTAGGAATTGAGTTTGGATTTATGATCCTCCTGCCTTAATTAACCATACCGACACTCGAAATTATGTTAAAACGGTCTTATGCGATTCAGATTTCTTATTATACTAAACCGCCTTTACTCGTTAAACAAACTATAACATAACAAACATAATAATACAATTAAACAGAGATAAAATACCCTCATAGCAGCGCCTTTCAAACCCTATGATTAATTGATTTATATAGACCTGCAAGTGATTGTTCTTTATCCTCTTTATGCCAGATGGTTCTCATCATAATTAACCCATCACTTAACGTTATCGGAGGTAATTGTTTAATGTTTTGAGTTCGTTTTTGATCAAGGAACATAAGCCCTATCATTAATTGGATTAAGAATAACTGAATTGCTCAATTGGTAATCCTAGGGTTTATGTGAGTTGGGTTCTTTAACTGATTGTATAAGATTTAATGTTTATATGTTGTTAACAAGTAAGCCACCAACCCTGATGGATGGTGCACCTTTGGTTAAACATATAGAGATAGCTGAGGGCGCAGGTTCGAGTCCCTCAACCCGTCTTTTTGGATAGTTTTTTTTTGTTATTTTAGCTTTTGCTTATTTAAATAATTAATATTAATCATATAAAATCATTAATAAACATTACTTTTTACTAAACCAACACCTTAACTAATCACGTTTTCGAATCTTGATTAATTGCATCTATATATATAAGTATGTATATTATTATTAAAAGATTTTTTAAGGTTTTAATAAAAAATTATAATTGTTTAATATGTAAAGCGAGTTATAATCTAAAATACGGATTTAAAATAAACTTGTTATTTAACATATTAAAATATAGCATAAGTCAAGTATTTTATAAAAGATTTTATAGTTATTATTTATCTACAATACTAATATAAAAGATATCTTTATTAATAATATATATATATATATATATATATATATAACTATACTAAATGCCTTTTTAATTGTAAGGAAAGCAAATCTCTTAATATAATTTACTCAAGTTTTATAAATATTTATTTAAATATTTTACTTATAATTATAACTTTATATAAATAAAATGTGCTATTTTCTATAAACCTTTGATAAATAAACTGATAATAACATTTATAATAAATCTACGTAATATTTAACTTTCGCTGGTACACCCGATTATCAAACCCCGAACGTCTATCTAGTTTAAGATTCATTGTTGACTTCATAGTTATTTATATTCCGCAATTATTCTTTATTAGGCTATCTCGTCAGGGCTTGATCTACATTTATCTTTCTTGTCGAATCATATCTCTTGCTTATTTACTAATGTGAGTAATCACTACCATTTTTACTTATTTTAAATCTTTGGGGATATATGTTGTCACACCCCGAAAATCTTAAATTAAACTATCGGAAGACTTAACTTAAGTCTTCAGGTTATGACATATGCCGATAGCCAATAACAATAGAATAATTAATAATAAAATCTTTATCTTTTATTAAAGAAAATATCGTGTTACATTATCAGAGTTTCACACACGTGCCATTGCACGGTTTACATTATTCAAACTTTATTCAAACACGACACGCCCTCCTTTCCATGCCTCCTCGAACCTTCATTTACCTAAAAAGAACATTAAAATATCGATCAACACAATGTGTTGGTGAATTTCCCTTTATAACAAAATAGTCCATATATATATATATATATATAGATATATATATATATATATATAGGGTAAGGATCCTAAGAGAACCCTTTGCAAATTGAGAACTTTGAGAACCATTTTGGACCACTAAAAACACCTTTAAAAAAATTATTTAAAAAAATCATAAAACAAAAAAGAACAAAAATTTTTAAAAAGTAAAAAAACCAAAATTCTTATATTTCATTCCGGTTTCATTAAAAAAAGTAAAAATAAATAAAAAAAATTAAAAAAAAGTCGTATTATACACATATGTATAATTTTATTTAATCTTTAATTACGTAATATCATATGTACAGTATCATTTATCTTAAATTATACACATGTATATAAAAAACATGTAAATGTACATATATGTATATATTATACATATGTATATAATTTATCTAAACCGAGATTTTTTATTTATTTTTTATTTATTTTTTATTTTTTTATGAAACCGGGATGTTAAAATAAGAATTTTGGTTTTTCTACTTTTTTCATTTTTCTGTTTTTTTTTTATTTTATGATTTTTTTAATTTTTGGTTTTTGTGGTCCAAAATTGTTTTTAAAGTTCTCAATTTCAAAAAATTTCTCTTATGATCCTGATCCTATATATATATATATATATATATATGGTGAGGTTATTCCTAAAAAACCATAGTGTTTAAAAAGTATAGGAAGAAATGTGGACCCTTAGATCTAGAAATTAATGATCAAGATTGAAAGTTTCTTAAAACTATGGTGTGCTTTATTTTGTAACCTGTTTTTTAAGTCTCTAGGGGCATAATTGTCTCATGTGTTATTTTATATAAGGAAAACGTTTTCAAGCTTTGATTATTATATTGTCATCCAAATTTAAAACAAAACATCACGAATACCCATGAACAAAAACACAATTTGTTGAACATCATGCATGAAGACCAATAATTAAAATACACTAACAAAAAATACACATGATATTAAGAACTAAAACACACTATGTTGAACATCATAAACACCAACAATTAAAGCACAACAAAAACACACTATGTTGAACATCATAAAATATATTCTAGTGTGTTTTAGTTCTTTAAAATTCTAACCAATGTCTTTTAGTTCTCGTTCCAAAATTAAACTTTGAATGATTACCATAAATTAAAGCACTATACATAAACTTAGAATTAAAAGATCATAACCAACATTCATAAAACAAAAAACTACATACAAACTAAGAATTGACAAACATTCTTGAACAAAAACACACTATGCCCATGAACAAAAACACAGTGTTCTTGATTCATAACCACCGGCATAATCGACTTCGTCACCAATTCCGATCTGCATAAAAGATACAAAGGTAATGTTTCTTGGTGCTGGCACTATCACCGACAAACTATACAAAAGCCTCCAAAACTCGATTATGATTTCGACAGTTTAAATGTTATCGGTGTCGGCCGTTAACAGCGGTGTCATTGCAAAACTGGATTTCTAAACCCTTAGACGGCGAAGATTTTGAAAAGAGAACATTAAATTCAATTTATTCTTCTTCGCCATTAGTAATTGTAACCTGCTTGAATCATAGAAACCACCAACATTTGAAAGATAAGAACCGATGACGTCATTATCAAATCGCTCTCAACCACAAAGTGCTTAATAAAAATTATATGTTACATACCTTTGAACTTATTTGGGGAGCAATTATTTTTGCCTTTTTCAAGAAAAAAACCACGACATGATTATGAGGATGAAGAATGGTGTGATATATTTTATGTCTTGAAATAGAGATCTGGTTGTGGCAAACCAGTAATTGTAATTGTGATTGCAAGATCCAAATAATTAGGAAAATAATAATCACTCTTTGCTATATTTAATAGAAAAACAAAAGTCTAAAATACCTTAGAGTGTTAATTTGTTTCATGCCACGTGTCAACTTATGGTGGCTTCCTACACTTCTTAGCAAATTTTCTATTTTTATATTAACATTCCTATATATATATATGATCAGGATTATAAGAGAACCTTTTTGAAATTGAGAACCATGAGAACCATTTTGGACCACAAAAAACCCAAAAATTAAAAAAATCATAAAATAAAAAAAACACAAAAATCAAAAAAGTAAGAAAACCAAATTCTTATTTTATCATCCCGGTTTCATAAAAAAAACTTGGATTAGCTAAATTATATACACATATGTATAATACATACATATATGTACATTTACATGTTTTTTTGTACACATGTGTATAATTTAAGATAAATGATGCTGTACATATGTGTATATTACGTAACTAAAGATTAAATAAAATTAAACATATGTGTATAATACAACGTTTTTTTTTGTTTTTTTTCTATTTTTTTTAATGAAATCGGAAAGAAATATAAGACTTTTGGTTTTTTTACTTTTCTAAAATTTTTATTATTTTTTGTTTTATGATTTTTTTAAATATTTTTTTTAAATGTGTTTTTAGTGGTTTAAAATGGTTCTCAAAGTTCTCAATTTGCAAAGAGTTCTCTTAGGATCCTTACCCTATATATATATATATATGAATTGAAAACATCCATATAATGATCTTTTGTCATTATATCCGATATCAATTCGTGTGTAATCATCACTACACCCCAAATTATATCCAAAATATCCCGTGTATAATGGCTTACCTCCATTATAAAAACAAACCGTGTGTAATGTTCTACCGTTATTACATCACAAAAACTATAGGCATTTTACTTCATAAACAAATCGTGCTGTTGTAGACGAGCAAAGAATACAACATTACGTATGACTACCATAGTTGATAACCTGATACATACCAGACTCAAAATACGCCCACTTCTAACCCAACACGATGAAAGTGGGGGGCGTCACCCCGATAGATCTACCCATATCTTTGTGCCCCTTTCTAGGGTTAACCGTTATTTAGCCAACTAGACTCATCCCGGGTTTGACACGGTTTGTAATATAAAATGCATTTACAAAATCAATGTGTTCCATATGAAATGAAGAATATGTTTTTCCCCCAAAATACAATTAAATATCGATTTAAAACAATTCCAGTTAAAAACGAAGGGGGTTCGATAGAGAAACTCACTGTTTGTAGTTTCGTTCCAAAATCTTGTGTCCTATATTAGTACACGTTTTGTTAATAAAAAAAACTTGATTTAGGTTTTATATAGTACCCTTTTTAGTTTACTAATCCTAACCTAATTTCCACATAAGCACGTAAGAACATAAGCACATAAGCGAGTACGCATAGTTCGGTTTTTCGTTAACTGTTATTTAATTAATTAATAAAAAATTAAAATATATGAATAAAATATTTTTAAGTTGCAATTTCTGGAAAGTTTTTTTAAGAAAATATTAATCTTTTATTTTTCATAATTCTTGTCGGTTTTGTCGGTTTTATGTTTAAAATGAACTGTTTCGGTTTTTCATTTAAAATGTAACTTATAATTCATGTAAAATACTTGTTTTATATATATATATATATATATATATATATATATATATATATATATATATATATATATATATATAATCTAGTTTTACAAGTTAAATTGCGAAAATATATTATTATCATTTTTGATAATATTTTCTTAAAATAGCAACTTTTTAACGTTTTCGTGTCGGTTTTCGCGACACAAACCGTTTAGGACTAAGTTTTATTATCTTGTCATTTCCTCATGTATTAACTTATGTTATACATGAGTATTTTACCACTTTAGGGGCAGTTCTAAAACAGTTCCTAATAGTTGTGTCAGTTTCGTTTAAAAACCGATTTTTCGACCGTTAACGTTATCGACAAGTCAAATAAATTGAACAAGTCTTTGCTAATCATCTTATGAACTAATAACACATATAATGACACATAATTACCCATAAATTGCAGTTTTGACCATATAAGTCCATAAGACACGTTTAATCGAGTTTTAGGTTCCTAGTTCATATTCTAGGTATTATTAACAATGTTACTAATTAAGCTTGATATTTTAATATATGAAAATATTATTAAATACTTAAAAAGTCGAGATCTTTATCCTATTTTGTAAGTTCACAATAATCCAAAATATTACTTTTATGTAAAAGGTTTTTATTCTATTTTAGAAGAATCTAAATTTCATTATTCAAACAATGTCTTTTTCAACAAAGTCAAGTATGAACTTTTAGTTGACTCCATTCTTTTTAATCCAACTCTTTTACATCATTCTTATCTCTACCAATCTTTAATCAATCATTCAAATTACAAGAACATGGATTTTAATGAATTTTCTAAGTACTGTTCTAACAAAGTTTCCTATTTTAGTAACTTTTAATATTTGATCATTCTAATTGATTTAATTCTTCCACTTTGATTAACTTCAATTCTAGGTTAAATTCATTCATTATTTTGATAGAGTTTCATGAATCTTAAGTGTTCTATTCCCATTTTATTCTTTCAATTCACCATTCAACAAAGTTTCTATATCTAGTAAGTTGTTGTCTATCTTAACCAATGTGTTAACTGACCCATGTTTCTAATCATACACCCTATCTTAGCTTAGAGTTTCTATTAATCACATATTTCTTACATTCATCACGAGTATTCACATAAAAATCCAATTATCATCTTTTCTTAAATTAAAGTTTCTCTATTTAGTAACTTTGCCAATCTTGGTTAATTTTCAAGTTTCAATTATCAATTCTAGCATGCAACCTATCTTACTTCCAATTAAGTTATCCCATATCAATTTTTGATTAAATATTCCATCCAAAACCCCATAATTAATCCAAAACCAAAAATCCCCAAATTTACCATTATGAACATATCCTTGTTTTATTCGTCTCTAACAACAATTTTCAATAATCTAAGTACTTACTAAAAAGTTTAAGACCAATAATCAATCCAAACTTCATTAGAACAACAAACCCTAACATCAAGTTCTTTCAATTTCATCTCGAATATTCAAGAGATTAATAACACCCAATATCAAATCTAACAATCAATGTAGAATCTTTAGAATGTATGTATGCATGTGTAAATGAGTTTAATCCTCCTTCTTACACATTCATACATACATACGGCACCCACAGAAAAACATACTCATCCATGATTTCATACTTTCAAGCTTTCAAACAATCTTAAGAACATTAACCATATGCATCCATATCTAACAATTAGCCAATTATAACTTAATACTTACTTGATCTTTGAGGGTTTGAAAGACGAAAATGGTGTTAAGAGTGGTGTGAGAGTGATGCGATTCCTTCCTAATAGCTTAATCTTCTCTTGTTCTTGATTTAGATCTTCATATTCTTGATTATGTGTGTGTGTGTGTGTGTTTAATATTGATTTGAATTTGTGTTTGTGCGTGTGTTATGGGGTGTGTAATTTTTCTCGTTCACTTTGAGTTGTCGGGATGCATAAGCTATCACCTTGTCTCATTGCATAAGCACGCATCCGAGACCCAGTCGTTAGGCATCACAGTAAACTATGAATCCATCGGTTCCTTTTGGAAGAGACAAGATTGGCGCACTACACAACTTTTGTTTAAGCAGTTGGAAAGCTTCTTCTTGCGAAACTGTCCACTCATATTTCTTGTCTTTCTGAGTCAACTGGGTTAAGGGGTTGAGCTATGGAAGAAAAATTCTCAATAAATCTACGGTAATAACCAGTTAATCCTAAAAATTGTCTTACTTCAGTGGGTGACCTTGGTGTCTCCTATCACACCCCAACCTACGGCGGAAATGCCGGGGCGCGAACTGATTGTCACAGCTCACAAGGTTACTATCATGCAAACATTTTAAATTTAAATATCTATTTATTAAATTCAAATAACACCAATATTCATTACGAAATCCAAAGTAAACAAAACATCAAATAAATCAAAATCATGAAATTCATTGTCTCAATATAAATCTTTCTAGCATAAATCTTTAAGTAATCTTGTACTTCACATCAAACGATAACTTGCATATGCGTTGAAAATAAAGAAGTTTTGTCAACACAAGGTTGAGTGAGCAACACATCAGTTTGAATGTACATATAGTATGTATATAAATTAAGTATTGCAACAAGTCATATGTGAAAAACAAATTAACCAAAATGAGCAAGTATAACTGAGATGTCGAGAAGCACAAGGCTATAACGACTGGCGTATGATCATACTAGACTGAGATTATGTTGGACCTTTCCGAATGCGAAAGCATACAAAGCAAATAAGCACATAAACAAGTAAGGTTAAGTTGTTAACACATAAGACCAAGTTGCAGTTTTGAGTATAAGTATATATAAGAAATATATTTAGGCATATGTCCCCAAAACGTTGAAAGCGGTAAAATAGGGGAATGTGGTACTCACCTGATTGGATGAACGAAAAATAAGTGATGATGAGAGAAGTTAAACCCCTTCGGGATTCACCGACAAGGATTCCTAATTAATAATGGTAATATGAATTAATTACGTATAATATACACGATCTAATGAATTAAGATCCTTAATGTGAATTGAGTTATTGAAGAAACACCAGTCGAACCCCGGCAGATTACAAGTAACCTGTGGGTTAGATAGACGTTTCCCACGAGGGGTTAATTCCGGCAAAGATGGTTCTTCCGATAACCTGCAAAACAGACACTGTGAGCTCGTCACTGAGAAGGGGGGGGGGTTCCTCCTTGTGACCACCCTCCGGCGTGAGAATCAGACTAGATTGCTCTTTGAATATAAAAATATATTGAGAGAATACTAGAGCAGTTATCAGGTATAAGATACAAGATATGAGATGATGAATGATAATACCATTTGGGGTCTTTTATAGCCGAAGGTAGGTTTCCAATGAGGTATAGCCGGCCTAATACTCTGCCAACTGTGGCCTACGCACGTGCCCTGCTGGTGATTGGTGGGTAGGTAGCGGCTGATAGTGACCAGGCCTGCTGTGCACTGTTCCTTTTCCACCAACTACAGGCTAGGCACGTGGTATGGCAGGAGTTGGTGAGTAGGTGGCGGCTAGTAGTGACAGTGCGATAGCGTGTTGTCTGCCATGCTGCTGTCAGTGAGCTGTCGTATCTTTGGTCAGATCTTTTGTCCATACCTCGTCAGGTATCATACAAAAGATCCACCATTATCGTACGGACTGGCTCATTTAGGCGGGAGTTTTCCCCCTCCCGCCTTTGTGCGGGAATGTTCCCGGCTTGCTCATTCCTTCTTCAGGTGACTACTGAATTATTATGAGAGTTAAGCCTTCTGCGTGTAGCCTTGCTGCGCGGGTGGCCAGTCCCTGATGGCGGGTATCCGTGACTGCGGGAACAGGCGGATACTTGGAAACCATAGGGAGGCATTTCCTACGGGACCAGCTTGCGTACCGCATGTGAGGTCGTCACATCTCTGAGCGTGGTGGGTCCTGCGGGTCTGGTAGGTCTCGGCGCAGACATCCCTATAGTGAAGTCTTGCGGGTTCAACCGCGCAGACGTCCGTTTAAGGAGTCTTGCGGGTTCAACTGCGCAGACGTCCCTTTTTAAGGTGAGTCTTGCGGGTCCTAACTGGCCTCTGCTGGGACCTACCTCTTCAAGTCCCCCCAGTCCAATGTTCTTCTCATGAATGTTTAATAAAGTGAGGTGAACTTTTGGACTTTAAGCAAGGGGTTTTTTGAAAAGGGTTTAGTTTTTAGGTTTTCCGCGGGGAGTCTACCCACGGGTTTCCCAATGTCACGCAGAATTTCCCACTGTTCTGCTTGATCTCTGGGATGATGCGGATAGGTCTGTGACCTCCCCGCAAGTCAGGAGCGTTGAGAACCTTTTGTGTAGATTCTCCATGAGGTTTTGGTGGTTTTAAACATAGTGATCAATTATGTTATAACCACCAATTCCATCCTGAAGCTTCAAACAATCTAGTTCTCGACGTTCCCGCTATGCGGGGATGTTATTCCCGTTTCCGCAAGCATGGCCCATAAGATCCTTCTTGGTTTCAATTCCCTGCGGAGTGCTAGGTATGTGAAGGGTTTTGCTTTGACACTATACCCGCACTCGTCTTATAGTTACTTTACTTCCAAGGTATCCTTGGCGTCAATTCCCTGCAGGTGCTAGGTATGTGAAGGGTTTTGCCTTTACACTGTACCCGCACCCGTCTTATGGTTGCCGAGGTGTTCCTGGCTTTAATCCCCTGCGGGTGCTAGGTATGTGAAGGGTTTTGCCTTAACACGGTACCCGCGCCCGACTTACAGTTGGTTTCCGAGGTATGACTTCTTGCGGGTGCTAGGTATGTGAAGGGTTTTACCTTAACACTGTACCCGCACCCGTCTTGTAGTTGGGTGGTTTGCCAAGGTATTCTTGGCTTCGCTTCCCTGTGGGTGCTAGGTATGTGAAGGGTTTTGCCTTAACACTGTACCCGCACCCGACTTATAGTTGGGTATTTCCGGCTTCCGTTCCCTGCGGGTGCTAGGTATGTGAAGGGTTTTGCCTTAACACTGTACCCGCACCCGACTTATAGTTGGGTATTTCTGGCTTCAGTTCCCTGCGGGTGCTAGGTATGTGAAGGGTTTTGCCTTAACACTGTACCCGCACCCGACTTATAGTTGGGTTGCCAAGGTATTCTTGGCGTCCATTCCCCGCGGGTGCTAGGTATGTGAAGGGTTTTGCCTTAACACTGTACCCGCACCCGTCATGGGTATTCTTGGCTTCAGTTCCCCGCGGGTGCTAGGTATGTGAAGGGTTTTGCCTTAACACTGTACCCGCACCCGACTTATAGTTGGGTTGCCAAGGTATTCTTGGCGTCCATTCCCCGCGGGTGCTAGGTATGTGAAGGGTTTTGCCTTAACACTGTACCCGCACCCGTCTTGGGTATTCTTGGCTTCAGTTCCCCGCGGGTGCTAGGTATGTGAAGGGTTTTGCCTTAACACTGTACCCGCACCCGACTTATAGTTACCTGGGTTGCCAAGGTAAGGGGTTTTTCCCTCTTACTTTTTGAATCTTTTTGAATCTTTGAAATTCGAAGAGTTGGTGAAAGGATAAGAACAGTCGTCGTGCGACGGTTTCTTCTGACTGTGTCAGGACGTGCTGGAAGTTATGGCGACGTGACAGTACATGGTCATTCCAAACGCTTTTTAAGGTGCGTGGGCGCGATTTTTCGGGCGCGTGGCCGCGAAATTAGTGGCACGCGTCCTTTCAACAGCTGTTGCCAGCTTGCTTATTGCCACATGTCACAGTTTCATTGCATCTTTGATTTCTCTCTCTTCCGCATTAAATTCATCGCATTAATTGCGATGAGTATATAAAGGGGGAGAGGGTCCTTTGTAATTCACACCTTCACTCTTCTTTTCATCTTCAAGACGATTTCCGGCGAATACTCCCTTATTCAGTCGAGCATTCTTTTGAAATTGTTTCTTCTTCCTCTGCAAGATGTCTTCTTACGAAGTTGAGGGTACAGCCGAGGAGGCTGTGTATGCCGAGAACCCGTCGTCCACCGCTGATAGGGACGACAAGAGCACTGCTGGCGAGTGCCAGTGTGCTCTTCCTGCCGATCTTTACCGGTATGTGGTCCGGAAGTTCATGCTCGAGTCTTTCGAGCCTGAGTTTCCAGAGCCACACCAGACGGTATATGATGCCCCCAGAGGCAAGATAGGGGTGTATGCTGCATCCTTTGTTTATGGGAATCTTAGGTTCCCATTAACGAAGTTTGTGCACCGTGTCTTGGAGAGGCATGGTGTACACCTGACCGAGTTACACCCGATGGCGATTGCGAAGATTCGCCACTTCGAGTGGGTGTGCCGGATTCTGGCCATCGAGCCCTACGTTGATCGGTTGATGACCTTTTATTCTTGGAGGTGCATCCAGGGGTGGTACTCCTTGGTCAACCGGATCAAGGGGCTGAAGATCTGCGCAACTGAGCGCAGTCTTCGGTCGTGGAAGAGGGAGTTTTTCTTTATCTCCGCTCACGCCATCCCGCTAGCGATGACCTTCAAGAATGGGACGGCGCTCATCGCTCTTCACGCCCCCAACTACCAGGAGGCGGATTGGTTCGCCAAGATCTCCCGGATCCAGACTCCGGTGTACCGCTTTGCGGAGTCTGGGATGGTGATGCTTGGCATGAGCCGGGTGTGGAAGGAGGCGTCTCAGGTTCCCATCCTTCTTGAATACGGTTCGAACTCTGTTTCTTACGGTATGCTGTGTCTTCTTTGTTTGTATAAGTTTGTCTTCTAACTGTTTTTCTTTTATTTCAGAGGGGAACGACTTGGAGTCGCTCTTGTATCCGCGGGAGGCTGATAGTCCCGCTCGGATGGGTACTCTCGCTCTAGATGAGAATGAGTTGCCCATCCTTGAACAGACGGCGGATCGGTTCGTGGAGGCCTACCCGCCAGGCCACGAAATCCTGAGCGCCAGGCGGCCAGGTAAGGAGTTATTCAACCCTCGTCCCTTAAATGCTGAAACCTCTGCTGGAATTCCTGTAATCCTGTGTTCTGATGAGGATTCCGCAGATGGTCCTCCGTTGGTGCGGAAGAAGAAGGCTGCCGGCGGGAAGGGGAAGGCGAAGGTAGCCTCCACTGCCGATCCGGTGCCTCGGTCTGACTCGGAGACCGAGAGCAAGGAGATGGCGGGGAACCCTGGCGGTGATAAGACCACTGCGGATGCTGAGACGACCGTTACCTCTGAGCAGCCACGGACGACGGTGAGCGGCGTGAAAAGGCCGGCTCCGTCGGGTTCGTCCCCGCCTGTTCGCACTTTTCGGCTCAAGAAAACCCGTAAGTACAAACTTTACTTTTTAACTTAGCTTTCCATCCTTAATGTTTATCTTCTTTGTGCAGGCGTGGATGTTGACGCATTCCACGGTGGAGCGGGAGAGAGTACCTCTCCGCCAATGACGGTAGGCTTGGTCAGCCTACCTGAGGCGACGACCCAGGCGGCTGCGCCTGCGCCTGCATCCGC
Organism: Bidens hawaiensis; assembly: GCF_021521415.1. Classification (NCBI taxonomy): domain Eukaryota; kingdom Viridiplantae; phylum Streptophyta; class Magnoliopsida; order Asterales; family Asteraceae; genus Bidens; species Bidens hawaiensis. The sequence continues at coordinate 3,581,730 of NW_027491014.1, forward strand.
TGGTTTAGTTCACTCCGTTGGGCCGACTGTTCCAGCTGTGATGACGTCACCGCCGGCAGTGAGGGCCATTTTTACGGCATCTTTCACTGAGCCGGCGGTTACTTTTGCTGCGGATTCCGCGGCGGCGACCGCGGCGGGCTTCACCATGCCTCCTCCGTCATCGGCCTCGACTGCTGATCCTTCAGGTATGCATGGGGCGTATCGCCAACCTCTGCCTCCTTCCCATCTGCCTGACCTCTTGGATGGATTTCCCTTGGGTTCAGGTGATGGGTTCGGCGGCTATCGGCCTGTTATCGACCCTACAGGTGCGTAGGGTTCTTTTGGCCTATTTTATATATTTTTATCATCTTTTCCTAACTGCTTTGTTTTTTGCAGTGTCGGATTCCAATGAAGTGTATGTTCCAAGATGGAACATTCGCCGAGGAACAACCCTTCGCACACCTGTGGAGTGCGTGGACTGGGCTTGTCACGCTGCTCCCAGTGGTGCGTTGGGGGAAGCCATGGTTAGCTACCAGGAGGGTAGGCTAACTAATGAGCTTCGGGTTCTCCTGGCCCGGATGCAGCCGCGCGTCGAGCTGCTTTGTCGTGAAAACGACAAGTTAAAAGCAGCTCGCCTTCAAGAAGTAGCTCAGGCGCGGGCTGTCCGGGAGGAGAATAGGAGGCTCTCCGCCGCGGCTGCGGAGAAGGAGAAGGCGTTCAAGGCCCTTGAAGTTGAGGTTCAGGCCCGTCTCGAGGCCCGTTCCAAGGCTGCCCAAGCTGTTAACGAACAGCTTCGGCTGGCTAAGGAAACTGCTAGGAACGCAACTGAAAGGGCCACCAAGGCTGAAGCTGTTGCTGAGCCTCTACGCCTGGAGAATGAAGAGCTTAAAGCCAAATTAGAGGCTCTCCAGTAGGCTCATGATGCCTTGGCGATGGAGGACGCGAAGAAGCTCCAAGAGATTCTGGACCAGAGGGGCGTGCTTGACCACACTGAGCGGAAGCTTAAGGGCGTCGAAGAGGCTGCTGCAAAGGAAGTGTTGCTTGCCAACCTTAATAAAAGTGAAGCCGAACGCGCCTGTACCCAAGCTTAAGCCGCCCTCCAAGAAGCTCTGGTTGCCAAGGAATGGCTTCTTCGAGAAGCGTTGTCTCAGGTAAGCTTTTCATGTCTTCACGCTTTTCTTTGTAAATAGAAAAGGTTCTGATACTTGTATTTTTTCTTTGTAGGTTGTGCATCGGGTCTTCTCAGAGACTACTTAAGATGATACTATGAGCGCAGCCCTCAACGCTTCTCACGAGGATGGGGAAAAGGCCGGCTTCCTGCTTGGTCTAGGGTTCGTTGAGAAAGGCATCCCGCCTTCCAACTTCCCTTTGTATAATGTAGATACTGAAGTTGTTTACGACCAAGCAGTGAATCAGTATGCCGCCTTCCCGCATCCGGTGGTGGAGAAGGTGAACCAAGTAGCTGCTGCTGATGATGGGCTAGCTATCCTTAAAGCTTTCCTTGAACCGCCACGTTCTACTGATGGTGCGGGTCCAAGTGGAAGTGGCCCTGAAGCTTGATCCTGAAGATCCCTTCCCACTGCTAGGATAGCTTGTATAGATTTATTTTCTTGTAGGCGGGTAGTTACCCGGCCATTCTTGTAATAAATCATTGTGAAATATAAATCTTTTTGCGGGTAAGACCGCTATTTTCTTCTTTGGATTCCTTGCTTTATAAACGTTATATTACTTGCATACTTAGTTTAAATTAGCAATTTTCCAAGTGTTTAGAATAAGTTAACCTTTGAACGTGGTTGATAATAGGTTGAAGTTTTGCTTCCCCCTTCGTGATTGTGCGGGTAGGACCGTCACTTGCACTTGGTAGGATGGCTACACTTTACCTATATCTGACCTGCGTAGAAGTTTTCCTCATCCTTTTAGAAAATTCATAACTTTTTTAAGTTAACCGTTCAACGCGCGGTTGTCAATAGTTTTGGTTTCCTCATGGTTTGTGCGGTTAGGACCAGCACTTCCATTTTAGCGTGATGGCCAACGTTTACCTATGACTGACCTGCGTGAAGGTTTGCCTCTTTTGGGTTTATGCGGGTTTTGCCGCCTTCCCCATGCCACGACTCTTCACGTAATGCGGTGAACACCGGCATTAGTGTTTGAGTCAACCGTTCAACGCGCGGTTGTTAATAGGTTAGTGTTCAATTTCCTCTATCATGATTCATGCGGATAGACCGGCACTTTCATTTAGTAGGATGACTGAACTACCTTTAACTGACCTGCGTGAAGGTTTGCCGTCTTTTGGGTTTATGCGGGTTTTGCCGCCTTCCCCACGCAACGACTCTTCACGTGATGCGGTGAATACCAGCATTAGTGTTTGAATCAACCGTTCAACGCGCGGTTGTTAATAGGTTAGTGTTCAGTTTCCTCTATCATGATTCATGCGGATAGACCGGCACTTTCATTTAGTAGGATGACTGAACGACCTTTAACTGACCTGCGTAAAGGTCTGACGCTTTTGAGTTTATGCGGGTTTTGCCGCCTTCCCCACGCAACGATTCTTCACGTAATGCGGCGAATTCCGGCATCTCCGTGTGTAAAGTTCATAAGTATAAATGTAAAATAATCAGCTTCAATTTGAAGGAGAATCGTTTCCATTAGAAGTGGCTGTAGGCCTTTTCTTTACAAATTTGGAATTGATCTACATGCAAACTGTGTAATTGAGCTCCCTTCCATGTTGGGATGGGAGTGCCATCGAGCCGATATGCATCTGGTTCGGGATCTCGTTGTTTACGCAGTATGTAGTCTCCATCATTGAAGCTGCAATTTTATTCGTGCTTTTCCCCAGCTGGGGTTCTACACGCATCAGCCTGCTCAGCGTTCACTGCGCCACGAGGTGCGCGAGTGTCCCATCTCTGACAAATGCTTCGACCAAGTCCTTTACGTCTATGCATTCTTCAATGTTGTGACCTTTGGTTTTGTGAAAATCACAATATTTGTTCCGATCAGCATTCTGACGATGTCGGATCATTGGAGCCTTTGGCCATGGGAGCTCCTCAGTGGCAAATATCTCGGTGACGCTTTTGGTGAGTGGCGTCCATCTGGAATTCTTGTTTGGTTTTACGTTATCCCTTCCGCCCAACCGATGTTGCAAGCCGGATGAGGTGTCAAAGTTTACCCTTGACTGCCAAATGCCTAGCTTCCGTTTTTTGTTTAGTCGGGCGGTAAGGACGTTGTTTTCTCTTGTTTTCTGGGTGTAGAGGTTCGTGCTCTGTGGAAGATCTCTACCCAGTTGCCTTTCCGTTTCCGCAAAGCGTTTAGCTGCTGTCATGATGGCATCCCATGTGGATGGCATGCCATCTTTACCCGTTAAGGTGCGGATGAGCTCTGGGTCGTTTGCGCCCTGGATAAAAGCAGCGCGAACAAGATCCTCGCTAACATTACCCAGACTCAGCTTCTTTGAGTTGAAGCGAGTGATGAAGTCAGACAAAGATTCTTCCTCCTCTCGAATGCACTTGAGGATTGTCCATTGCTCCTCGGTATACTTTCTTTGCTGACTGAAGTGTTGGCTGAACTTATGCTGGAAGTCTGCCCAATCGTAGATGTGGTGGACCGGTAGACGGTCGAACCACGCTCTGGCTGCTCCAACCAGTGTCATCTGAAACATATAACACCACGTGGGTTCCGTCCAGTTGCTGACGGTCGCCCCCGCTATGAATCTGTTCAAATGATCGTCAGGGTCAGATATACCATCATATGTGCCTATGTTGGACATTTGTTTGGCACTTCTTGGGGCAATTGCTTCCGCAATGTCCCTTGCAAATTTGGACGTTCCCGCCTTTGCAGCAGTTGGCATAAATGTTTTGGAGAAGTCCCGTGGGCCTTCGCCTACGTTTATTGGTCTGAAGGCTTCTCCAAAACGCCTTCTCGGCTGGGGATCCGTTTCTTTACGCTTCCCTTTCGCCTTATGAAGAGGGTTTGCGTCTTCCTCGGATTCCTCCGAGTCATCGTCCAAGTATTCTTCGAATTCTTCAGCCTGCTGGAGTGAACGTAAGCGTTCATCCAACTTAGCATGGAATTCTCTTTGACATGTTTCTGCCCATGCTTTGACTTCATCGAGTGTTTGGCAGGGGAACCTCGTTCGTTGTCTTTCTAACTGGGTATCGGTGAATCCCAGTGAACGATTATTTACTGCACTTGCCCCAGCTTGGGTAACCGGGGTAGTGTTCGTAAAATTTGTGTACTCGGTATTCCCCCCAGTAGCTGGGGTTGTGGTTACCGGAGTTTCTTGGTTACTCGGTTTCGGGACCGGAGTACCTTTAACCATCTTCCCAGAAGTTTTGAAAAAACTGGAGAAAAATTAAGTTCTAGCTTTTATGCACGGATGGCGCCAATGAAGAAACACCAGTCGAACCCCGGCAGATTACAAGTAACCTGTGGGTTAGATAGACGTTTCCCACGAGGGGTTAATTCCGGCAAAGATGGTTCTTCCGATAACCTGCAAAACAGACACCGTGAGCTCGTCACTGAGAGGGGGGGGGGGGGGTTCCTCCTTGTGACCACCCTCCGGTGTGAGAATCAGACTAGATTGCTCTTTGAATATAAAAATATATTGAGAGAATACTAGAGCAGTTATCAGGTATAAGATACAAGATATGAGATGATGAATGATAATACCATTTGGGGTCTTTTATAGCCGAAGGTAGGTTTCCAAGGAGGTATAGCCGGCCTAATACTCTGCCAACTGTGGCCTACGCACGTGCCCTGCTGGTGATTGGTGGGTAGGTAGCGGCTGATAGTGACCAGGCCTGCTGTGCACTGTTCCTTTTCTACCAACTACAGGCTAGGCACGTGGTATGGCAGGAGTTGGTGAGTAGGTGGCGGCTAGTAGTGACAGTGCGATAGCGTGTTGTCTGCCATGCTGCTGTCAGTGATCTGTCGTATCTTTGGTCAGATCTTTTGTCCATACCTCGTCAGGTATCATACAAAAGATCCACCATTATCGTACGGACTGGCTCATTTAGGCGGGAGTTTTCCCCCTCCCGCCTTTGTGCGGGAATGTTCCCGGCTTGCTCATTCCTTCTTCAGGTGACTACTGAATTATTATGAGAGTTAAGCCTTATGCGTGTAGCCTTGCTGCGCGGGTGGCCAGTCCGTGATGACGGGTATCCGTGACTGCGGGAACATGCGGATACTTGGAAACCATAGGGAGACATTTCCTGCAGGACCAGCTTGCGTACCGCATGTGAGGTCGTCACATCTCTGAGCGTGGTGGGTCCTGCGGGTCTGGTAGGTCTCGGCGCAGACGTCCCTATAGTGAAGTCTTGCGGGTTCAACCGCGCAGACGTCCGTTTAAGGAGTCTTGCGGGTTCAACTGCGCAGACGTCCCTTTTTAAGGTGAGTCTTGCGGGTCCTAACCTGCCTCTGCTGGGACCTACCTCTTCAGTTATGTTTGTGATTAGAATGTTTATTAATTGATCACTGGATTTCCACAATAATTATTATTACAAAGATTAATATTATTGTTTGTCATATACTTAAAAGATGATTAATTATTATTTATAAAATACTATTGATTGTTCTTGATTAAAATATAAGATCCATTTATTTAAATAATTTTAAATAATTAAGATGTAAAATATCTAAATAAATAAATAGTTAAATATACAAACTAAACAAAATAATGTAATTAAATATAAAGTGAGATATACTTATAATATGTACATATATATGTATATATACGTAATGAAAACTTTGAGACGTGATTTATTTACAAGAACCGGAAAGGTTGATAAAATATTGTTTATTACATCTAATTATAAAATTATAATTTATTAAAACTAATTATATTGATTAACAAAAATTAAATACAAATAAAGACTAAAAGTATGGATGGCAGGGTTCGAACCCGTGACCACCACATTCACATTACACAAACCAAACCAACTGTGATAGCATGACAATTGATAATTAAACAAAAACGAGTTTTTATATAAGAAAACGACCAGAACCCCCAAATTAACTATGAACCCTAATTCCCAAAATCGATCAATCCGTTATTGTTAATTCAATTAAGCATAGGGTTAACGATTACATATTTAAGACGATTAATTTAGTATAATTAGTTACCTTATACGCTCACTGACATATAGCTAAATAGAAGCAAACGAGGCCGACGGAACCAGATGAAGAACACCGTTTATAAGCGATTATAACTTAATTAAAGTTGTGGGTTCAGTCGTCGAGATGAGGAGACGGTACAGGTCCGTTTAATTGAATTCTAATGATCCTCAGATCGCATAACCCTAATCTTTCAAGGACGAGTTGTTTAATATATAAATTAGTATCCTAGAGATTTTATTTTCCTAATTATAATAACGGGGAGCCAAAAATGGGCTGTATAACAATCTTCACGATTTTAATTCCAAGTTTATGCCGATCATTGCGTTCCAAGGTGTTAAACGAGTCTATGGGTTTCGGGTTTGGATACGGGTTGGGAACTTGGTTATGGTTATGAATCTGGGTTAAATGAAAATTTTATTAATATAATTATTTTTCAGATTTTGCATATTGATCCCTGAACTTATTAGATGGAAAGATAAAAAGATAAAACTATAGGTTAAGGTGAATTGTGTATATAACTGAAAGTTATAAATATGTTTTAATTAAATAATTAAGAATAATATTATAATAATTAATTTAACTCGATAAATACGGTATTTTATTTGTTAAAATAACCCGAACATCGAAATGGGTCGGGTAAACGAATATAATATTAATAACAAATATCAGTGTTGTTATAGTGTCTCCCAATTCTTAATTGCTTCAATTTTTGTTGGATCCACATGGATACCATTTTCATTGATCACATGCCCTAAAAAATGGACCTCTCGAAGCCAGAATCGCATTTGGAAAATTTGGCATATAGTTTTTCTTCTTTAAGCAATTCTAGAATCAATTTCAAGTGCTGCTCATGTTCTTTCGTGGTTTTTGAGTAGATAAGTGTGTCATCGATGAATACTATCACGAATTTATCCAAGTATGGCTTACAAACTCTGTTCATAAGGTCCATGAATATAGCGGGTGCATTCGTTAGGCCAAATGGCATGACCAGAAATTCATAATGGCCATTGAGAGTTCTGAAAGCGGTCTTATAAACATCTTCTTCTGCAGCACGTAATTGATGATACCCAGATTGCAGGTCGATTTTTGAGTAGTAGCTTGATCCTTGCAATTGGTCAAACAAATCATCAATCCTCGGTAGTGGGTACCGATTCTTAATGGTGAGTTTGTTCAGTTCTCTGTCATCTATACATATTCTAAAAGAGTCGTCTTTCTTTTCCACGAATAAGACTGGAGCTCGCCACGGTGAGAAACTTGGTCTTATAAATCCTTTGTCTAGTAATTCCTGAAGCTGATTAGATAGCTCCTGCATTTCCGGTGGTGCCAATCTATACGGAGATCGAGCTATCGGAGCGGCATCTTGAACCGATCGATTCCGAATTCTACTTGACGCTGAGTAGGTAATCCATGTAAATCTTCAGGGAAAACTTATGGGAAATCTCAGACAATAGGGATATCGTCTGTTTTTCTTTCATTAGCCTTTTTGTCGACCACGTTGACGAGGAAAGCCAGACATCCTTTCCTTAGCATCTTGCGGGTTTTCTTGACACGAGAGTTTTAATTCTGTGTTACTCTGATCTCCTTGGATAATCAGACATACGATCTCAGCTCCATTTTTGGATAACTAATCCATTCCTACTACTATATCAAAACTTCCTAATTCTACGGGTAGGAGGTCGATTGAAAATCTATGGTTTTCTAATAGAATGTTGCAGTTTCGAACAACTTCACTGGTCTCGATTAGTTTTCCGTTAGCTAATTCAATTGAGTAGCTATTGTTTAACTTACTGGGTTTAATACTGAGAAGGGGTTCAAATTGGTTAGAAACAAAGCTTAAATCTGCTCCGGTATCGAATAGTACATAAGCATAGTGATTATTAACGAGAAACGTACCGGTGACTACTGATGAGTCCTTCCGGGCATTCTTCGCGTTCATCTCAAATGCTTTGCCCCTAGTGTTTTGACCTTTGAGTTTGGGGCAGTCCCTCCTGAAATGTCCTACAACACCACATTCAAAACATCTATAAGTTTGGCTTCCCACGGACGTTGCTATCCTTGTGTAACAGTCGCGGGCCACATGGCTAAGTCGATTGCATCTGTTACACTTTCAGCATTCACCACTATGGGTCCTTCCACACCTGTTACAAGTGGATCCTTGTCCTGAGCTTCCTCCTGGTCCTCTTGTGTTTGCTGCATCCATCCTTCCAGCTCCTTGGTTTCTTTTGAATTGTCCTCCTGAGTTACCATTCCACTTCCGTGAGTTCTCCGGGTTTCTAACTCTCGGTAGCTACTTTTCGCTCGGGTTCTGCCGTGGCAGCTTTCTTTCCAGAATTTTTTAGAGTTCCCATTTAAACTGCATCACCAGTTAACGATTTTGCTAGTTCTCGAGCTGATTGGATGGTGATTGGTTTGGAGGACGTGACCATTCCACGGATTTCGGGAGCTAATCCCTAGATATATCTCTCAATTCTTGCATATTCAGGCGTAACCAATCGGGGTACCAGTCGTGCTAATGCGTTGAATCAAGAAGTATATCCTTCGATGTCGGCACCTTCCATCTTTAACTGCCAGAAGTCATATGCGATCTTCTGAAGTTCATTTCGAGAAAAATATTCTTTTAACAACATTTCTTTTAGTTCTTCCCAGGTTAGACGGTAAACGGCATATTCTCCAAGATTTTGAATTATGGAGTTCCACCACTCAAGTGCCTCATCACGGAATGAACACACTCCATATTTTATCCATTCGAGAGTAGTGCAATCACTGATTTTCATGACAAATTCCATCTTCTCGATCCATCGGATAATTTCCAAAGGTCTTTCGGCACCGGTAAATTCCTTCAGTCCGCAACCTTGGAAAGTTTTGTTTGAGCACCCGCGTACCGTACCACCCGAGGGGTTTTCGTTTAGATTTTCGGTTCTAGGGGTTTCTCTGTTTATGTTGTTAGTTGTATTTTGGGGGTTTTGGCTTGTGTTGCGGTTATCCTCATGTTGCTCGAGTGCCGTGTTCACATGTGGAGCGATTAATTGAGCTAACTTGTCCTGAGAGGATGGTAATCCGGACGCTTAATTGTTAGTCGTTCGTCTTGTTTTAGGCGCCATGTTTTCTTTTAGTAAAAGAATATAATTTTGTTAGTTTTGAAAAAGAAATATTTTCTAAACTTTAAAGAGAATAAATAGCATAATCCATAACACATATACGTAACCATCCAAAAGAGAGGGGAGGGGGGAGGGTTATATAATTACCAAAACCTACAAAACTAGGTGTAATAATTACTACACCTTTAACCACCCACCATAGTTCACAAGTACCTACAAGATAATAACAATTACCTAAAAGACTACAAGTTTAACAGTTAACTTACACAACATTCTACCAAACTACCAACACTACTTGTGAGCTCAATCTAATGTAAGCTCATCAAGTAACACACACAAGGCTCGATCACACCGTTCTTCATCTCCAATTCTCCCACCCTTGGTTCCGTGTTCAACCCATTGTTCCTTATGTCGAACATATACTGGCATAAGGCATTGTGGGAGTGGTCATCAGTGCCCTGTTTGTGTTCAATGGCGAGAACACGGTTTACGAGAGTATTGATCACGTTCTAGTAAGACGCGACTTTGCCCAAAAGCATCATAATGAGCTCGTGGTCAGTGGGACCCTCCTCTACCATGGGCTCCGGTGAAGGAGGTGGTGGTGGGGGTTGGATCACAGCCAAAGGGGTCACGGTAGCGGAGGTAGATGCATCACTGGTAGTCCTGGTTCGTTTCCGGGAGTACACCCGAAGAGGTGCAGCTCCCGAAGTCGAGCCAGGGAGTCCGGACGCAACCACCGGGCGGAACTCGACCGGGGACAATGGTGCACTGTCGCTACTGGACTCGGTGTCGGCCACTATCACAAGCGATGTAGTCATCTGAAAAATATATATCAATTCAAGTTAGTAATAATCAATTATTAATATATATTGTTACCTTTTTGATTCGAGAGGCGGGAAAGGAGCGTGTGTTTGAATATACGGTTATAGTTTAGAAAACCTTATATTTTCTAATTCTCTATAACTATTGGATCTGATAGAAACTTCTTTCACACCCCGAAAATCTTAACATAACACAGTGGAAGACTTAACTTAAGTCGTTCAGGTTATGATAGACGCCGATAGCCAATAACAAAAGAATAATTAATAACAAAGCTTTATCTTTTATTAAAGAAAATATCTTGTTACATTATCAGTTTCACACACGTGCCATTTCATGGTATACATTATTCCAACTTTATTCAAACACGACACAGCCTCCTTTTCGTGCCTCCTCGAACCTTCACTTACCTTAAAAACACATTAAAATATCGATCAACACATTGTGTTGGTGAGTTTACCTTTATAAAAAAATAGTCGATATATATATATATATATATATATATATGAAACGAAAACAACATCCATATAATGATTGATGTGCGCTAAGTGTAGCTTCGAACCTTCACTTACCATAAAAACACATTAAAATATCGATCAACACAATGTGTTGGTGAGTTTACCTTTATAAAAAAATAGTCGATATATATATATATATATATATATATATATATATATATATATATATATATATATATATATATATATATATATATATATATATATATGAAACGAAAACAACATCCATATAATGATTGATGTGCGCTAAGTGTAGCTTGTAAAATGTAATGGATGAGATTGGATATTTAGCTTTTGCACAAGATCATGTTTTAAATTTATAAAAGTGATTTCTACTAAGACTAAACACACACAAAATAGGCAAGTGTACCTATCGTATATGTAGAATAGTATTGGTAAGAACCAAGTATCGATCCGTGGACACAAATGTTTCTAATAGTGAATCGTTGTTTTACTTTAATTGGAGGTTTTAATCATTTTGGGGTTAAGTTTTTTGAACTTTTTATAAAATATAAATACTTATATATAATATATAGGTGACCAAGACAGGAAATTCTAAACAAGTAGTTCAATTATATGAATGTTACCATCTAAGATCAAGAATCCACTCCGTTTTATTATTGATAATTAATATGTAAACATGTGGTGAACTTACTGTAATAATATATGATAGATAGCTCGTCATTCTAAGCGACTATCTATGAAATAAAATAGAGTAGCATGCGCATTTTAAAGTCGACCATTTCCAAATGTCATGCTACCTCGAGAATGTCAATTTAAGTTGGCAAGTAGTTTCGTAAAGTAGAAAGATTTGGATTGACTTTGATTTCTCAAATACCAATTCTAACAACTTCGGGTGGTTATAGTTTATCACATAACCTCCCCTTGGTTGATTTAAGTAGGTTATAATTACACATTCCGTTAACATATGATTTCTTGAACTAGCATGATATCCTAAGCAATTGCACAATGCCATTTTCGGATTACCGAAACTTAGAGAAATAGATCATAAGTTATATCTCATCATTTCTAAGTACAATATAAGGATCCATGTTTCAATAAATTATCAAAGTATTTATATCTTTCAAGAGCATGAATAGATCATGAATTATTGTCAATATAATTAACAATCACCAACTTTGAATTGTTGAATTAAGATGGTGAAATGTCACACCCCACCAAGGCGGAAGTACGGGCGAGTGACGTCATGTATATTGTAAGCATATGTTTATCGCCAACATACATGTATTAGGATACCAATAGTTTTAAGAAGCGTTTACAAATCATAACTTATTTTCAAACAAAATTTATTAAAAAAAAAAAGGAGATTTCTCGTATGTGACCCTAAACATCGATAGGGCTATACATGGAAAATATTTCAAAATGGTATCCTAATTATGCATTGAGGTCTCGTATTCATGATTCCTTACGTGTGTTGTTAATTCCCTGAAAAAAATACGTTTAAAAAGTCAACACAATGGTTGGTGAGTTCACAGGTTTTGAGACTCGATATGAAATCACGTTATTCAAAAAAACGTTGTATATGTTCACAAATAAGAATACGATAATATGTTGAAACAAATACGATGATCCTCCGTAGACTAGCTAAATCTAAGAATTAATATGATCAACCCTGAGCCTATATCCAAACCACGACTTATAGCCATTTGCCCTGTTCAAATATCACAGATGGAATATACGCACCTGTTTCAATGCAATATCGGAGGTTAGCGCGACTAACCTAACAGTAAGGGAAATGTCAACGTCAATTGTACGATTAGTATATTCATGTGGCTAACTCTGTTAGCTAATGGTTATAGTATGCAAGCAAGGGACTTATAGCACTACATAGTTCAACTCATGTTCGCATAAGGATTGTGTGTTTTGTTTCTAATTATCGTATATAAAAGGAGTTGTGTATGTTTTCCATCCCGGATAAATAAACAGTATAACTGTAAAAAGGGGTTAGTGAAACTCACCTCATGAGTTCAGTGTTTAGTTTGCTAGCAATTTTAGTTTAGACCCGGGGTCCGCTGCCTTCACACGTCCTAAACGAGTAACGTCAGTTAGTTCGCTATCGACTCGCAAGTCGGTTTATGCTAGTCGCTTTCACCCAACTAGTGTTTTTGTTAATTCATTTGTGCCGGTAACTTTCACCAACTGATCTTTTGGTTAAAGGTGTCGGCTGCTATCACCAACCGATCGTTTCATTTAAGGTGCCGGTTGCTTTCACCAACCGATCGTTTCGTTTACTATGTCGGTTGCTTTCACCCAATCGATCTTTCTGTTTATTCGTAAATAAAGTATCACATGTTAGTTTTGTGACGGCCCGTTGTGATAAGTTTTTATACTCATTTTTGAAAATGAATATTTATATAACTATATAAATATTAAGTATGTACTTCATATTACCATGAGTTTCATTTATTTGTCATTTAGCTAAATACAAACAATTCGCATGATCAAGTTATAAATAAATGTATATTAAAAGTATATATTTATTTCTAAATAATATTCTTGAAATTATGATTAATGGTTTTAGTAAAACATAATATATTTACATTTTCGTTCGTTGTTTTCAACCCAACTTCATTACCGTTTCGGTGGTTTAACTGTAAAAATTATTATTCATCTTTTTTTGTCTAACATACACACATGTCATGTGTGTAAAAAACTCCATTTTTGACATAAAGTGTCGTCATAACAACACTACGTATTGTTTCTCGTTTTTAAACATAAAATTGTGTAGGCCTATTCAAAACCACATTTAAGTTTTACAAGATTGAATGAATGTATATTATAATATTTATAAAATCTTCTAGCAATATTGTTTGCACTTATAAATCATCAAATTGACATAGTTTTCCACATAACCAATAAGCCGTGCTTTAGTCATTTATATATTTATTTTCCGTCTTTCATATAAACTATAGATTATATATATATATATATATATATATATATATATATAGGGTAGGGTTAATGTAAAAAACAATAGTTTTGTGAGAAGTATAAGAATAGATGTACATCATTGGATCTAGGATCTAGTGGTTGAGATTGGTAGTTTTTAAAAGTATAGTTTCCTATTTTCATGTTATAGTGTTATATTTAGGTGGTTACCTTTATTTTAAAGCATTTTCACACTTCTCACAAAAGAATTGTTTTTTATTTGAACCCTCTTCTATATATATATATATTTATTTATTTTATATAAAAATACATCTTTTTAACAACATGAAGTTATATGCTATTTTTAGAACATTGTAACACAATCTATGTTTATCTTTCATAATCTCCATCTATATCAAAGGACCCTTTTAAACTAGTATGTAAACACCATGATCATTTCTAACATGCTTTTAACTCTAGTTTTATAAACCTTTTCAAATCCTTAACCAAGCTCATATTTATCAAGTTTAAGCCTAAGTTTAGCAACATTAAACAAATTAGTTAGTGTTTTGATCGTTGGGTGGTAGAGCTAACATAAACGCTCTTTATAACCATGTAAAGATCATTAAAAAAAATTAGCTCACAATGCTTTAAAATTCGGGTCCATTTAGGATGATGAAACAAGAAGACATGAGTTAGTTCCAACTTCCAAAAGCTCGGCCCGCCAACTTCACGTTCCTAGTGGTTTCTTTAGATTAAAAACCGCTAATGGTCCTGGGACGCTCGGTTTACGGTAAGAGACCGAAGAACATTTCGGGCTAGGTTCGGGTCTAATAGTGGACCGTACGTAGCAGTGTCTCAGGTCGAGTTTGATGCCACAATCTGGTGTTAGACCGGTACAAGTGGGGATGGTGTTACGGTGGTGATGAGATGTAGAGCGAAACAGAGAGCAGCAATGTATGTGTACGTGTGTGTTGTAGAGCTGAAGAGAGAGTGAGCATACAGAGAGAATGAGGGGTTGGGGCGTTGATGTTGTTGGTTCCGAGGTGGTGTTGCTTCTACGATGGTGTGTTGTGGTAGTTGAAGTGGCGGAGCGGTGGTACTTCTACTGCCGTGCTGGAATGGGACGGTGGCTGTTGGAGGTGGGTTTTGCTGGTGGTGGTTTGTAATGCGAACGGTGGTGTGTTCGGACTGACGTAAACAAGGGAAAGAGAGAAAGTTGTTGAAACTTGTTGCGTGTTTGAGTGTCCTCATTGATATGATTATAATGATTGTATATAGATATGGCTCTTGATATTATCAAATAAATTGATGACGCATGAGATTGAGTGTACTTGTTGAGTTTGAAAATTTGAAGCAAAGGAATGGGTGTGGCTGTTTGTGTCGGTATAGACACATTGAACAACAAGAGGTGGAGTTTTGAAGTTTGTATGAAGATATTTGAAATGATGAGATTTTATTAATGCATCCATACATTTTAGTGATTTTACCATGCACATATGTATGTATCATATGTATAGATAACTTTATTTTTGTTTAGAATTCTGGCCATCTGATCAATTTAGAGTAGACGAGTTTAGTTTATTTTTTTCTGAGTAATTAGAGATAATACTAATTGATTAATTAGAAGAAATTATATGCAGGTTAGATGTTTACATTAGCCTTACAGATTCGTACACTTATGTGCTAAGTATTAAAATCGTTTAAAAGTATTTCTAACACTCGTATATGTTGCCTAAATCCAAAAGTTCGAGTAATTTTAATTAAGAAAAATAAATTACTTATATGCAATGTTCATGCATATGTGGGCTTATGCTAGACTCATTATTATTAAACTTGACAAGTTTTAATCTATAAGCAATTAGCGTAAAGGAATCATGTTTAGTGATTGTACGGAAAATGACTTAATTTATGGGGTGTCACATGAAACATTTCTCATCAAAAGATATTTGCAAGATAACCATGTACTTTACTAAACTAAACCACATGTTTTATATAATTATCAAGTAAAACTAAGCTTCTTCATAGATTTTAGATGGTAAATGGAGTTTAGCTCATAATGAGCATAGTTTTGAACATTAGAATGGATGATGATAACAAACACATGATTAAACTAGAACAATCTAACCAAATGTAGATGAATCTTCCTTTTTAATGATGATGATGATGATGGATGATGATGATAGTCGATGATAATGACCTCCAAGCCTTCAAACTCTTCACTAGATCTTCAATATGAGTGTTAGTGGGTGTTTTTATAAGTGAAAACCATATAGAACTCTCTTCAAAGCACCCCAAATGAGTGCAACATGAGCCACTATTTATAGGCATTCTAGAGTGAGAAGCACGACCCGTGCTTTGGTGGGCACGCCCTCGTGCTTTTAATGACATATGCTAAATTTATTTTGTCTTTTTCTTGAAAGTGACCACGGGGGGCCGTGCTTTTGTTCCCAGTTTTTGTTTTTTCTTGTAGATTTTTGTCCTTTCTGGTGTTCAGAGGCATGGGGGCGTGTTTCTTGAGGCATGGGGGCATGTTTCTTGCTTTTCCTTGTGTTTTCTTCCGTTTTTCATCGTCTTTTCGCTTGTTTCTTGTTTTGGGGCTTGGTTTCACCTTAAATTATATTGTATGATGATAAGTAGCCTTCTGTGCTATTTTATTTTATAGAAATTGCAGTTTTTAGAGATTATTTGATGCTAAAAAGGTGTATAATTTTATGTACATCAAAAATCCCCACACTTGAACATTGCTTGTTCTCAAGCAATCTATTTATAAATATTCTCTAAAAACAGCAAGTCAAGATTATATCTTAAACATCCCCTAAAAGAGTTCCAAGAAAATAGAAAAAAAATAACCAACCTTCAGTCATAGGAATATATAGTGCTAAATAAAAAAGGCAATTTTGTTTTTATGAACTTTTTTTTGTGCAGGACGTCACGTTCTCACAATGTTCACTCATACTCGGTTTTATATCTGATCATACCTGTGATGTATGGGAACACTCTTAGCCAATATGTAACCTGTGATAAATAAGCTTGTAACAAATTTAAATCTCCAACTTTTTTAAGGGTTGCCTAAATCTGAAGGTAATAATGGTTTGTCTTGAGTGAGTAGGGATTTTGGTATTTTGTGGTGGTTCAAGGGTTTAGGTTAATGATGTAGGTTAATGTTGGTGAGGATGGTAAATACAACTTTCCGTTGATTTTCGGGAGTCTTTAAGATGTCTTCAATTGTTAGCTCTTTCTCCCAATTGCTGATTTTTTTTTTACAAACCTAGTGACTCTTTTAAGGTCAGATCGTCAAGACCAGTTTTGTCGAGGATGTGGATCAGTTCTTCCTCAATCCTGTTCTGAACATAACTTCCAACTCTAGTGGATCGTTCGGTTTTCAGCCTAATAGCCCCCACCCTCATTAGCTCGGTATATTCATGCTGAGACTTAGTTTGACTTTTTCTACATCTTCCTTCGTGGGACCAGTTTCCACAACCTAAGCAATGTTCGTATCTTTTTGCTCTTCTCTTCATTGCGTTTTTGGAAACTCCACAAAATGGTGGCCTTTGTTCGTCTTGGCACCACTGCCTCGTCTCGCCTCGTCTCTTGCCTATTCGATCAATCTCTCGCCTCGTCTCTGCATATTCGGCTGCTCGTTGTGCATCAATCTGCTCTATGATCCTGTCAAACGAGGCGGTGGTTCTTTCTGAGAACTGATCAATTAGGCCGTATAGGCCCTCGAATGAGTATCGGCTATCATGTGATGAACTAGGGCCGACCCATTATGAAGATGGGCCTCCTCTCTGATGGTAGGTGCGGCGGCGGTGCTGTCTGGGCGGTGATCCTCTCCTTTCGGGCACATCCTGGATTAACATCTCTGTTGGGTCTTCTGGGTCCCAAACCAGGTTATACTTGTCACAGAATCTCCACACATCCGGGTGTTGACCGATTCGCTGAACCATCTGCATGCTAATACAATAATCAATAGTGAGAGCAATCGAATCCGGGCTTCGGGTACCTTCTCTGTCTACACCATAAGCTCCATAGAGGTTGTAGATCCAAGGGCCGCCAAATATCGGTGTGTTTCCTATGGCATTTGCATTTGTTGTGAACAGCCTGCAGAATAAATACGTGATGTTGCATGGGACGCTGTTCTTCGTGCAATAAAGTGCCCAAAGATCCTTTAAATTAACAGCCCTTCATTTTGACCTCTAGCCGTAACAGTGTGACTGAGGAGGCGGTGAATGTATCTCATCAGTGGATCACGTAGTGCCGTGCTGTTTAAAACGCTTGCATTATAATCTTCTGTCTAGTAGCTCAGTTGTTCCCATGCCTGTAACCGTGTGCTCCCAGCATCAGCATCATCATCACCGTCTTCATCTGCAAATGTTGTTCCTGCTCTGAACCAGATTTCATCGTCTGTTTCTGAAGCTGAGTAAATTCCCAGATGAATCCCAAGTTGGGTGAAGGAAGTTCTGTGCCATTCACCACCACATCTGAACTCAATGGCGTCCTCATCCCACATGTGCAATTTCTTGGCCTTTATGGAGAAAGAAGCCAAGAACTCTTTTGTTAGTTCAGTTACCGCCTCCACTGTCTGATCAAAAACTCATCTCCATTGACCTCGAACAAGGGTTTTGTACAGGTTCCATTGGTTAACTTGCCTTAGTGTATTCCTGCAGGCGTAAAAGTTTGCTTCCGGAAATCGACGGTTAAGGTAGGTTAATCTTGCGTTGGCCCGTCTATTCGCCCGGGAAAAACTAGGATAGCGTGAACATCATCCCCATGCTCGGCCATCTGCAATTAGTATCCAAATTAGTCAAAAAACAATGAAAATTGATAATGTGCTGGAACAGAGAACAAAGCACGGTGGCGTGCTTTCAGAAGCACTGTACCGTGCTTCTGTTGTTCGTCAGTTCCTACAGATTTTGACTTTTGGTTGACTAAAAGGTTACCACGATTCGTGTTGTTTAAAACACGGTTCGTGATTTTAATTCTAATTTTGACATTATCTAGATTTGAACCCTCGTTTCTAACGGGTTATACCATTTGGGTTTATTAGTTTGTTCGATATTCAACCCAAGTTCCAAACCCGAAAGGTTTCTTCCAACAATCAAACTATCAAACTATCAAACAACTCATTATCCTAACCCTAACCGAATAACCCATCTAATTTTCGGGTATAGACCAGATTTAATCAATTGGTGAGATTTTAGGGTTCAATTAGCCTTAAAAAGATGAATTTGAACAATAAATTTATTAAATAAACATACCTTTGGCTTGAAATCGAAGATTTGGTGTACAAATTGGTGAAATACGGAAGTGGTCGGCGGTTTTTGTTGAAGGACGAAGATGGTTTTAGGGTTGGGTGGTTGGAAAATTTATTTTATTAGCTAAAAACTCGTAACTCCACTGGAACTAAAAACAGGACGCCGTGCTTTTGGAAGCACAGTACCGTGCTGCATAATGCAGACAATTTCTTTTTGTTTTACTGTTTATATGACGAGCTTGTTCGTTTTAATTGATTTTCTTTGTATGTTAGGATTAAGACAGTAATTAAAACTCCTGAATTTCATTAACACATAGTTAAACATAATGGAAAGAAAACTACGACAACAATTCTAGATCATAACACTAGCAAGAGCAACTTCAACACAAGACAAAGCCGGGACTTCAACGACCACAATTTCCGAACAAGTCTTGAATGTGCGGTGGGGCTCGCTTAACTTCCAAGAGGTCGGAAAGATTTTTGTCGAGCTTTGCGATTTCTCGGTTAAGAAAGTTAAGCTTGAAAGCCACATCCTTGTTGTGGCTATCCACAACATGGAAGTTTTCAAACCGAAGTAGTTCGACTTTGTTGATTAGCTCGATTACGCAAGCTTCAGTTTGGAAGTTGCTTTCGACTAGGTCTCGTATGATGCATTGTAGCCTCATGACCTCCTCCTCAAGATTTGAGGAAAAATCATGTTGTTTGCCTTTCCTCACTGGCCTCCATTCAACTTTCTTGATTTCCATTCCAGTAATTTTGTGTTTGATGTGATTGGAATAGTGAGTTTTTGCATGCATTATATAGAGACTGGAAAGTCGAACACGGCCCTATTCTGCTAGTGGAATAAATGTTTCTGAGTCAGAGAATTTTACGGAGTCAGCGTGTATCATGCTGAAGATTCTAGGGTGACCACGGCCTCGTGAATCTTGAAGCACGACCCGTGCTTTTTGTCACTAAGATTTTCTTTTATTTTTCAGCCAAACACGAGAGCCGGAATTTTTAGAATGATGTTTAGCATGCTATTTTAAGAGTTTGTTTATCTTAAAAATTACTTTTCATTAAAATTAAAGGTCGTAAAACAAATATGGGATAAGCCCGGTTTTCCTAAAGACATGAAAATATTCTGGTTTAGCCCGATATTCCTAACACAATGTGCGTAACGCACTTGTTTACACATGAAAACAGAAAATTAAGGTTCCTAAATTTACCCGAAAGGTTCTCCTCCGCCGAAAGGCCCTGGTGGTGGAAAGTACGTGAAACCGAGAACTTGAAACTGGAGTTGTTCGTTAATTTCTCGAAGTTCCATTTTCATGTTTTCCTTTGATTCGGTGAGTTGAACGAGGCGCATCTCAACAAGGAGATTCATTTTGGTGAGTTCCTTGACGAGTTCTTAGAGTTTCAAGAGAAGCTCGGTTTTGGAGACATGGCGGGCATGGTTTCTCGGTTGTCGAGGAACGGGAATTGCTTCACTCATTTCAGTAGGCATGTTGAATTTTCAGAGAGGAGTGTTTTGATTTTGGTTGGTGCAAGGAATGCATTGGCAAGAGGTGCCTTTTATAGTTAACCAGATACCTAAGCACGACCCCATGCTTTTGGAAGCACGACCCGTGTTTTTGCTAATACAATTCTGTTACAAACCAGTCTGGCTGAGATTTTTGCAGCGAAGATTCCGGTCCGCATATCGTGGCACGGCACCATGCTTTATTAAGCACGCCCCCGTGTTTTGTTTTTTTTATATCTAAGTATTTACAAAGCCTAGTTTGTGAAGGTCTTGGCCGGACCTTATTTCCTTATATTTCTATTTAGGGAGTTGGAGGACTATTACCTCCGAAATTCCTTCATATGGTCCATCGATATATGCTTTTAATCGATGTCCATTGATTTTAAACTTGTGGTCGTTAGAATTTGATATCTCGATTGTCCCATAGTTGAAGACTGATTCAACTATGTATGGACCTGTCCATCGTGATTTTAATTGCCCTGGGAAAAGACGTAAACGTGTGTTGTATAACAGTACTCGATCACCAACTTGAAAACTTAAGTTTCCTTTTAAATGGGCATCGTGCAAACGTTTAGTCTTTTCTTTGTAGGACCAGGAATTTTTATAGGCCAGTGTTCTTAGTTCTTCAAGTTCGTGAATTTGATCTTCCCGGTTTATGCCGGCGGACCTTAGATCGAAGTTCACAGCTCTAAGAGCCTAGTAGGCTTTGTGTTTTAATTCCACAGGTAGATGGCATGCTTTCCCTTAAACAAGTTTGAAGGGTGTTGTTCCTATGGGGGTTTTGTAGGCTGTCCTAAGGGCCCACAAAGCGTCATCTAACTTTTCTGCCCAGTTTTGCGATTCATCCATATGGTTCTTTCTAAGATTCTTTTAATTCCTCGATTCGAGACCTGTACTTGCCCACTGGTCTGAGGGTGATATGGTGTCGCCAGTAGGCATATCGTGCTAAGACTTTGTCCATTAAAGTATTACAGAAGTGAGTACATTTGTCGCTGATTAGGGCTTTTGGAGTACCGAATCATGAGAAATAACCTTTTTTAGAAATCGTACAACTACTCGAGCATCGTTAGTGGGAAGAGCTTGTGCTTCTACTCATTTAGACACATAGTCGACTGCTACAAGGATATATTTATTTCCGAATGAGTTAGGAAATGGGCCCATGAAATCTATTCCCCGTACATCAAAGACTTCACATAGTTGAATGCCTTTTTGAGCCATGTCATTCTTGGCTGAGATGTTTCCGGCTCTTTGACAAGCATTGCAAGCTTGGATCAAAGCATGTGTGTCTTTGTATACGGTGGGCCAAAAAAATCCTACGTCAAACACTTTTCTGACCGTAGTGGCAATACTGTGGTGTCCACCAGTAGGTCCTTCATGACAGTGTTTGAGAATATCTAAGGCTTCTTCTCCTGCTACACATCTATGAACAACCTGATCGGCACCTATCCTAAACAAGTAAGGATCTTCCCAGAAGTAGAACTTAAGGTCGGAAAAGAATTTCTTCCGTTGTTGATGAGTAAGCCCTTTTCTTAGGATCCTACAAGCTAGATAGTTTGCAAACTCGGGAAACCAATGACTTTCATCTTTCTCTTGTATGACTGCTTGGATATGCATGAGAATTTCATGTGGAAAATTATCATTTATAATTTCCTTGTGACGTTCTTCTGAAGCTGGGCATTCTAAGCGTGGGAGATGGTCTACGGCTACATTTTCTGCTCCTTTCTTATCTTTAACTTCAATGTCAAATTCTTGTGTATTAGGATCCATTGGATAAGTCTGGGTTTGGCATCTTGTTTGTTGAAGAGGTATCGTATGTCGGCATGGTCGGTGTAAACTATGGTTTTGGAAAGAACGAGGTAGGATCTAAATGTTTCAAAGGCAAAGACTACTGCTAGTAACTCTTTTTCTGTTGTGGTGTAATTTTCTTAAGCATCGTTAAGGGTTTTACTGACATAGTAAATTGGGTGAAAATTTTTTTCCTTGCGTTGTCCATGATCTCCAATTGCAAAGTCACTTGCATCGCACATGATCTCGAATGGAAGTGTCAAATCGGGTGTAGTCATGATTGGTGCGTTGACAAGTTTCTCTTTCAATATGTTGAATGATTCAACACATTCTTCAAAGAAGACGAAGGGTGCATCTTTTTCCAGAAGTTTGGTCATAGGCCTAGCAATTTTGGAGAAGTCTTTTATGAAGCGTCGGTAAAATCCTGCGTGACCTAGAAAACTTCTTATGGCCTTTACTGATGTTGGGTGCGGAATTTTGGAGATAGTTTCTATTTTTGCTTTATAGACTTCTAATCCCTTTTGAGAAATCTTGTGGCCGAGAACGATGCCTTCTTTAACCATAAAGTGACATTTTTCCCAGTTAAGCATTAGATTTACTTCCTCACCCCTAGCTACCATTTTGTCAAGGTTTTTTAAGCAATGATCAAAAGAGTCTCCAAAGACCGAGAAGTTTTCCATGAATACTTCCATAGAATGTTCGATCATTTCTTGAAAGATGGCCACCATGCAACGTTGGAAGGTGGCTGGAGCATTACATAGTCCAAATGGCATTCTTCAGTAGGCGAAGGTTCCGTGCGGACATGTAAAAGTGGTTTTCTCCTGATCTTCAGGAGCAATGACAATTTGGAAATATCCTGAAAATCCGTTAAGAAAACAGTAGAACATTTTTCCATATGTTCATGCATTTGATCGATGAAAGGAAGTGGAAAATGATCTTTTCTTGTGGCGTCATTAAGTTTCCGGTAGTTAATGCAAACTCGTCAGCCTGTGATGGTTCTCAATGGTATTAGCTCATCCTTTTCGTTCATCACAACTGTCATTCCCCCCTTCTTGGGTACTACTTGAACGGGACCAACCCAAGGTGAATCTAAGATTGGGTAGATTAATCCGGCATCAAGGAGTTTGATTACTTCTTTGGTCACCACATCTTGCATGTTGGGATTGAGACGTCTTTGATGTTGGACCACGGGTTTATATTCTTCTTCCATGAGGATTTTGTGAGTACAAAACGAAGGACTGATGCCCTTGATGTCCATGATTTTCCATGCGATAGCCTCCTTATACTTTTTAAGAACCTGAAGAAGTTCGTTTTTCTCTTCTTTAGAAAGGTGAGATGAAATAATTATTGGAAGTTGAGAGTCTTTTTTCTAGAAAGGCGTATTCGAGATGGCTTGGACGTTCTTTTAACTCTAAGGTTGGTGGTTCTTCGATTGATGGTTTTGATTTTTCATTACATTCGGTGATCTCACATACTACTTCTGATGCTTCGTGACAGTCATCATTGAGATTTTCGTTTTTTAAAATGGGTATGGTGATGGTTTTGTCTAAAACTTGCGTTTCTAGTGGGTTATTGATGGAGGAATCTCGCATATAGCAACTCACGATGGAATCTATGATGTTGACACAATATAATGTGTTATCGTGATGTTGCGGATATTGCATAAATTTTCCAGTGCAAACGTCAATAATAGCCTTTGAAGTGGCTAAGAAGGATCTTCCTAAAATTAGAGGTACACTTTTGTCTTCCTCCATGTCTAAAATTACAAAATCTACTGGGAAAACAAACTTGTCAATTTTCACAAGCATATTTTCAACAATGCCTAGAGGATATTTAACAGATCGACCAGCTAACTGAATGCTCATGCGGGTGGTGTTTGGTTCTCCTATCCCTAGTTTTGCAAAAACCGCATATGGCATTAAATTAATACTAGCTCCTAGGTCAGCCAGGGCATTGCTAATAGACGAGTTTCCTATGAGACAAGGGATACTAAAGCTCCCTGGATCGGTCATTTTTGTTGGCAGCTTGCTTAGGAGGACTGCTAAACATTCTTCACTCAGGGTGACATGCGAGAGATCCTCTAGCTTCCTCTTGTTTTTCAGTACTTCTTTGATAAACTTGGCATATTTCGGCATTTGAGCTATGGCTTCGATAAAAGGGATGTTGATGTGGATTTGTTTGGAGAGTTCTAAAAACTTCCCGTACTGAGTTTCCAATCGTTCCTGCTTCAGCCGTCCAGAGTGTGGAATAGTGGAATATAAGTTCGGACCGACTCCTTGGGTTGTACGGTGCCCGTTGGGATCAGCCTTTCCTGCGTTTTACTAGGGGAATCCTTTTCCGTATCTGGCTCTGAAATTGGTGAGGCAACAGTGGTTGTGTCGCTTCTGAGTGTGACAGCGTTAGCTGTAGCATTCGGGTTGGTGATTGTGTTGCTTGGCAGAGTGCCGGGTGGTCTTTCGGATAATTGTCGGGCAATTTGTCCGATCTGAGTTCTAGATTCTGTAATGATGCTTGTTAACTTTTTAGGTCGGCTTCATGTTTTAACAATACTCCGCTGATATCAACAGCTCTTGAGTCGGACTTCTTTTCTGCTTCATTTGTTTTGGTCATAATTTGGATCAACATTTCTTCGATTTTTGAGTAGCTTGGGTTTTGATGGCTACTACAAGTTTGATCATGAAATTGGTGTTTTGGTTGGAAGGGTTGATTTATCGGTCATTTTTCGAATCCGGGTAAGGGTTGAGTGTTACCTCCGTCTTTCCAACTGAAATTGGGGTGGTTTCTCCATCCTGGATTACAGTTATTGCTGAAAGCGTTGTTCTGTCGAGCGATGAAATCGACTTCTTCCATAGCCATGATGACTTGTTTATTGACCTGTTCACGAGCCGAGCCCGAGCCAAGGCAAGCTCAAGCTTGGCTCTATATTCAATCGAGCTGGCTCGGCTCGAGCTCGAGCTCTTAATCGAGCTAAAAATTTGAGCTCAAGCTCGGCTCAGTTTTAAATCGAGCCGGCTCGGCTCGGCTCGATTTGGCTCGAGTTTACCTGTAATAATAACAATTATATGCAACCATCAAGTTAAACTAAATAAATATGACGTTGAGATCAACACCAACCAAATACAAACTAAATAAATACGTCTAATAACACAATCGAAAAAAATATGTTCAACAAGTCTAAACCAAACCAAATACAAAATTAAGCAGAGAAGTATTATCTATGAGCGACGGCCGATGGCGGAGGTGAATATGAGTGGCGGCCGCCGGTGAAGGTGAGTATGAACGGCTAGGGTTAGGGTGGAATATGGAACGTATACTGATTATTGAGTGTGTGAACTATGAAGTCCATCTCTCAGTTACTCAGTATATGAAATTATGAATATGGACTATGGAGTGAGAAAGGACATTGGGCTGGATTAAAGGAAAGCCCATGTGTGAACTATGAAGTCCATCTCCCATACACACATATACTGGGGCGTCCAAGGGGCTTTAAACCACAACGGGACGTTATGGAGAAGGGTTTCGAAACCCTGTTTTCTACGTGGCGACAAGCGGTTTTATTTCGTTTCTTATAATATACCCCTAAATACATAGAGCATTAGATGGAAGTATGTTTGAAAATTAGAAAGGCCATTTTGTGAATTCATTTGTAAGATAAAGTGGTGGGATGTAATTTTTTGATGTATGGGGGAAGTGAAATTACTGCACACTGAAAACCGAACCCAATTTATTATTTAATGTCAGCTATCAATCTTTTGGTATGCTCTACTAATAATTACATCTATCCAACTATTTGAATTTTGAACCTTACAAATGTTGACTATTTATACAAAATACAAAATAGAAATCTAAGTAAAAAAAACCCGATCCGAAGTTGCTCGAATTTTTAGAAAGGGCTTCAAGTTTGCTGTGACAAGAGTGTTGGAATCGACGTGGTGTATTCCTTTATGGGTTGGTGTAGATCTTGGTGGGTTGTAAGCGAAAATCTTCTTTGCAGCATTCTCTAGGACTTCAAATGCTTCGTTAGATGATTTGGATCCCAGGTTTCCACCGGCGATTTGGTCGATGGCCTGGATTGTGCGTCAAAGAAAGTTTGTACTTGTAATCATACGCTCATTCCATGATGTGGACATCTTCTTAGAAGAATTTTGTATCTTTCCCATGCTGCGTGTAACGATCCATCATCATCGGTCCAGAATCCGGTAATGCTGGCTCGGTATTTGGTAGTTTTTTCAGGCGGAAAATATTTGAGGAGAAACTGTTCAACCATCTGGTTCCAAGTGGTGATGGAACCAGAGGAAAGAGATTCTATCCATTCCAGGGCTTGACCCCATAGAAAGAAAGGAAATAGTTTGAGTTTGATTTGATCGTCTGAATAATTTGAATTTTAAAGGTTTGCAGATTCGTAAGAATCGAGATATTTGAGAAAGAGGGTCTTCGTCGAGGAGACCATGAAATTGAACTGAATTTTCCACCATATGAATGGTTCTTGATTTGATTTCGAAATTTTCGGTGATTTCGGGTGGAGCCACTCTATTGCCGTAGCCTTCGAGAGTTGGCTTGGCATACTGACTCATGTTCGGCTCATTGTTATGGGTCGCCATCATTTCTTCTATTTGATTTTCTCCTGATGTAGTGGCGTCTACTGTTTCGTCTTTGATTGCTTCGGCGGTTTCTGCAGTCCGTTTACGTGCTCGTCGATGAAAGAGTCGTTCCGGTTCAGAAATTGGAGAAACAAGATCGGGCTCAAAAGTAGAGGACATACATGGGACTAAAGGCAACACTATTTAAGCTATTTTAACCCATAAGAACCGAAACTTTGTTTTTAGTTTGATTGGGTTTGCTATCCAAAAGGGGGGTGCGGCGCAGCTTGTTGCCCGCTTACCTGCCACTTCATTGTAAATCGTTTGGATGTTTCTATGATATTTGGATTTGCCGTTACAGTAAAAAAAGTTAGTTAAAGTTAAACTAAAGGTTAGTCGAAGTTAAACTACAAGTTAGGCTAAGCTATTTTAACACTGAATTAAGGTCTAAGTTATTTAAGCTAATGTAAAGGTTAGGTAAATAAAGGTTAAAATTAAGCTAGCCGTAAAAGTATATAGTTTAATAGTTAATAAAAATAAATAAAATGAAAGTTAAAATTTGTACTATTATAGATAATGATTAAATTAAAACTTGGATCGTTCTTAGAATCGTACCGTGTCCCCAGCAACGACGCCAAAAACTTGGTGTGTGCTAAGTGTAGCTTGTAAATTGTAATGGATGAGATTGGATATTTAGATTTTGCACAAGATCGTGTTTTAAATTTATTAAAGTGATTTCTACTAAGACTAAACACACGCAAAATAGGCAAGTGTACCTATCGTATATGTAGAATAGTATTGGTAAGAACCAAGTATCGATCCGTGGACACAAATGTTTCTAATAATGAATCGTTGTTTTACTTTAATCGGAGGTTTAAATAATTTTGGGGTTAATTTTTTTGAAGTTTTTATAAAATATAAATACTTATATATAATATATAGGTGACCAAGACGAGAAATTCTAAACAAGTAGTTCAATTATATAAAGGTTACCATCTAAGATCAAGAATCCACTCGGTTTTATTATTGATAATTAATATGTAAACATGTGATGAACTTACCGTAGTAATACATGATAGATAACTCCTCATTTCTAATCGAGTATCTATGGCATAAACTAGAGTATCATGCGCCTTTTAAAGTCGACCCTTTCCTAATGTCACGCTACCTCGAGAATGTCAATTTAAGTTGGCAAGTAGTTTCGTAAAGTAGAAAGATTAGGACTGACTTCGATTTCTTAAATACCAATTCTAACAACTTCGGGTGGTTATAGTTTATCACATAACCTCTCCTTGGGTGATTTAAGTAGGTTATACTTACACATTCCGTTAACATATGATTTCTTTAACTAGCATGATATCCTAAGCAATTGCGTTAGCAATGCCATTTTCGAATTACCAAAACTTAGAGAAATAGATCATAACTTATATCTCATCATTTCTAAGTACAATATAAGGATCCATGTTTCGATAAATTATCAAAGTATTTCTATCTTTCAAGAACATGAATCGATCATGAATGATTGTCAATATAATTGACAATCACCAACTTTGAATTGTTGAATTAAGATGGTGAAACATTTCTCATCAAAAGATAATTGCAAGATAACCATGTACTTTACTAAACTAAACCACATGTTTTATATAATTATCAAGTAAAACAAAGCTTCTTCATAGATTTTAGATGGTAAATGGAGTTTAGCTCATAATGAGCCTAGTTATGAACATTAGAATAGATGATGATATCAAACACTTGATTAAACCAAATGTAGATGACCCTTCCTTTTTAATGATGATGATGATGATGATGATGATAGTCGATGATGATGACCTCCAAGCCTTCAAACTCTTCACTAGATCTTCAATATGAGTGTTAGTGAGTGTTTTTATAAGTGAAAACCGTATAGAACTCTCTTTAAGGCACCCTAAATGAGTGCAACATGAGCCATTATTTATAGGCAGTCTGGAGTGAGAAGCACGACCCCGTCCCTTGCTTTTTATGGCATGTGCTGAATTGGTTTGTCTTTTTCTTGAAGGTGACCATGGCCCCGTGGTCAAGGGGCATGGCCCCGTGCTTTTGTTCCCACTTTTTAGTATTTTCTTGTAAATTTTTGTCTTTTCTGGTGTTCAGAAGCATGGGGGCGTGTTTCTTGTTTTCTCTTGTGTTTTCTTCCGTTTTTCTTCATCTTTTCGCTTGTTTCTTCGTTTTGGGGCTTGGTTTCACCTGAAATTATATTTTATTATGATAAGTAGCCTTCTGTGCTATGCTATTTGGTAGAAATTGCAGATTTTAGAGATTATTTGATGCTAAAAAGATGTATAATTTTATGTACATCAATGATCTTCTGTCATTATATCCGATATCAATTCGTGTGTAATTTTCACTACACCCCGAATTATATCCAAAATATCCTGTGTATAATGGTTTACCACAATTATCACACCAAACCGAGTGTAGTGATATACTATCACTGCATCACAAAATCAATAACAATTTACTTCTTAAACAAATCGTGTTGTTTTAGACGAACAAAGAATATAACATTACGTATGACTACCATAGTTGATAAACTGACACATACCAGACTCAAAATACTCCCACTTCTAACCCAACGCGATTGAAGTGGGGGGCATCACCTCGATAGATCTACCCATATTTCTGTGCCTCTTTCTAGGGTTAACCGTTATTTAGCCAACTAGACTCATCCCGAGTTTGACACGGTTTGTAAAATAAAATGTCTTTACAAAATCAATGGATTCCATATTAAATGAGGAATATTCTTTCCCCCCAAAACACAATTAAATATAGATGTAAAACAATTCCAGTTAAAAACGAAGGGGGTTCGATAGAGAAACTCACTGTTTGTAGCTTTTCGTTCCAAAATCTCGTGTCCTATATTAGTACACGTTTTGTTAATAAAAACTTGATTTTAGTTTTTATATAGAACCATTTTTAGTTTAGTAATCCTAACCCAGTGTCCACATAAGCACGTAAGCACATAAGCGAGTACGCATAGTTCGGTTTTCCGTTAACTATTATTTAATTAATTAATAAACAATTAAAATACATAAACAAAATATTTTTAAGTTTCAGTTGCTGGAAAGTTTTATGAAAATATTAATCTTTTATTTTTCATAAGTCTTGTCGGTTTCGTCGGTTTGTCGGTTTTATGTTTAAAATGAACCGTTTCGGTTTTTCGTTTAAAATGTAACTTATAATTCATGTAAAATACTTGTTACATATATATATATATATATATATATATATATATATATATATAAATCTAGTTTTACAAGTTAAATTGCGAAAATATATTATTTTCATTTTTGTTAATATTTTCTTAAAATAGCAACTTTTTAACGTTTTCGTGTCGGTTTTCGAGACACGAACTGTTTAGGACTAAGTTTTATTATCTTGTCATTTTCACATGTGTTGGGTCAAGAAATTGACCTAAGGGGGAAAGGGGGAGATTGTTGAGTCAAAGATTTGACCTAAATAAAGTACATGGAAGATTGGAATCTTCTCAACCTCCTCTAAATTCGCTAAGTAATGAATCCGAACACACCTTAGACGTCCGAGCAAGCTTTTACTTAGCCGGGTACGATACTTTGCCTACCGGGCAAGGTTTACTTCAAGTAGTCTTCTTAAGTGGATATCAGAGCAGGGTTTGCAAATTAGTGCATTGCCTGGTAAGGTACAATAGTTTATGTAAATCCGGGCAAGGTTCACTTTATTAAGCAAGTCTGTTCTTCAGAACCAAGTATTTTACTCTTCCGAGTAAGGTTTGGTTAACCAAGTCCAAGAAGCTAAGAAATTGGAAGACCGGGCAAGGTATTCATCAATAAGTATGGTCCAAGTATGCTTGATGATCTAAAGGAATATCTCTAAGTAATATCGGGCAAGGTTCAGATCAAGCAAGGAACAATACTCCCGAGTATACTTTGCTAATAAGTTATTTTATAGCAAAGAGCTGAAATGGATCATTGAAGAACAAGGTTGCTCGTAAGGACTTGTTGGGCAAAGTCTGGCAAAGTCAAGAAGACTGAAGTCTACTCGGTGAGTATTTTACTTGGTAAAATACTCTTCAAGTAAAGTCTACCCGGAAACTGATCCCGAGCACACTTCTATGTTACCAAGTTATGAAGGATGGCCGAGCATACTCGGAAAGACAAGATTGGTGCAAAGCCTACCCGGAAGACTTGTTTTACACTTAGTTTATTTTGAATATGTATGATTGTATTTAGGGTTTCTTGAAGGAATGAAACCTGTCCTAGGTTGGCAGGCCTATAAATAGAATGTTTAGGGCACGCCGCCAAGGACAGAGACGGACAGGCAGAGAGAGAGAGATAAGCCTTTACACTTTTCGGATAACAAAGAATATTCCTTGAAGTGACGGCTGTCCTAGGATTCATAGAAAACCCTAAATCGATTATCCACTTTGTATGATGAATGTTATATAAATGGAAATCTTTTGAGTGAATCCTGAGTGTGCTTTCTACCTTGATTATTCTTTGCAACCGTATGTTTGTTGTTGATTCCGCCTTTAACAAACGGATATCTTTCTAAATATAGCAACCCGTCATTAACTCTCTTTTCGACGCATTAATCTGTGTGAGTTATGACATGATTAATTAAGATCCAGCTGAAATCAAGGGACACGACAAGTGGTATCAGAGCTGGTTACTGCTATTTTGGAAAGATTGTTGCTGATTGAAGATTTGAAGAAGAACATCGCAGGCCACTGTTCCATTGATTTGTGATGTCAGCAGCCATGTTTTTCATTTTTCTTCCAGATCTACAATCTACCGGTGTTTTCTCTTCATTATTTCAATTAAAGTTCTAATCTTTATATCTAAATCTTGTTCTAATCACATCAGACACATCAGATCTGAGCATTCTGTTTTCAGATCTGATTATTTTGAAACTTTGTTTTTACAAAGAAACTGATTTTTAATTTCTCAAAATGTCTGGATATGAAGAGCAAGAGGTGTCTACTAACAAGATACCAAGGTTGTATGGACAGGAAAACTTTATCAAATGGAAAGTACGCTTTGAAGCAGCCGTATGCTACAATGATATTGATATGTCGAACTCCATCAAGAATGGTCCACAGACTGCTGTTGAAGAAGGTGCAAATGCAGCTGCAACTGCTGCTGTAAGAGAAAAAATGAGAAAGGTGGATGACAAAGCCTTAGCTATGATTAAGCTAGGTTTGTCTTGGGAGATTCTGACCAAGGTGGCACATCACACAACTGCCAAGCAAATGTATGATGCCATCCTTGAGATGTATGAAGGGAATACTGAACTAAAGAACATAAAGAAGCAAAGATTGAAGCAACAGTTGGAAAGGTTCAAGTATAAGGATGGAGAGAGGTTGAAATCAATATTAGAACGTTTTCTAAGTATTGTAAATGAGTTGAGGGCAACTGATTATGTAATGACTGACTTTGATTTGAATACAAAGTTACTCAACTCAATACCAAAAGAATGGTATATTGCTTGCAAGTTCATCCTTCAGAAGCATAATTTCAATGATTTGAAATTGGATGATGTAGTATGCTTTCTTCAAGCTGCAGAACTTGAAATGATAGAGAATGAGATGATTAAGGAAGACAGACCCTGCTTCAATGTTTCAAATGCATTAATTGCACCCATGGGAAATCTGTCTACCAAGAACCAACAGCAAATTCCCATTATTGAAGAAACAGCTGAACATAATGTTGTTACTCCAAAATCTTTCATTGGAGGTAGCACAAGTAATCAAGGAAATCAGCAGAGGTTCAATGTGCAACTGATAATGATACTGATTCTGCCTCTATGCCAAGTGGAAATGTTCCTCATACTGGCACAGGACATGGTCAAAGCAATGAAACACAAGCTTTGTTGTCTATGTTTACTGAGTCATATAATGCATTTGTTACAAAGAACCTAATTCACACAAGTGTGGTACAAGATGATTTAGAGCAAATTGATGCAGATGACTTGGAAGACATGGATTTGAAGTGGCAAGCTGCCATGTTGGGTTTGAGAAGTAAAAGGCTGTATAACAGAACTGGTAGGTCTCTGGTTTCTGGTCATAATGACAGGATTGGATTTGACAAGTCAAAAGCAATCTGCTACAATTGTCAGCAACCTGGTCATTTTGCAAGAGAATGCAATCAACCAAGAAACTTTCAAATGAATCAGTTCCAGAATCAACAACAAGGAGGTCAACATCAATATCAACAAAATCAACCAAGAGGTCAGCAGCATTACCAACAAAATCAGCCAAGATTCAACAACATAAACATTCAAATGAACAACTTTAACAACAATAACTTCAATCCCAACAACAATTACAACCCCAACTTCAACAAATTTCAGCCTCAAATGAATAATCAACAACAAAGTATTTTACTCTTCCGAGTAAGGTTTGGTTAACCAAGTCCAAGAAGCCAAGAAATTGGAAGACCGGGCAAGGTATTCATCAATAAGCATGGTCCAAGTATGCTTGATGATCTAAAGGAATATCTCTAAGTAATATCGGGCAAGGTTCAGATCAAGCAAGGAACAGTACTCCCGAGTACACTTTGCTAATAAGTTATTTTATAGCAAAGAGCTGAAATGGATCATTGAAGAACAAGGTTGCTCGTAAGGAGTTGTCGGGCAAAGTCTGGCAAAGTCAAGAAGACTGAATTCTACTCGGTGAGTATTTTACTTGGTAAAATACTCTTCAAGTAAAGTCTACCCGGAAACTGATCCCGAGCACACTTCTATGTTACCAAGTTATGAAGGATGGCCGAGCATACTCGGAAAGACAAGATTGGTGCAAAGCCTACCCGGAAGACTTGTTTTACACTTAGTTTATTTTGAATATGTATGATTGTATTTAGGGTTTCTAGAAGGAATGACAGCTGTCCTAGGTTGGCAGGCCTGTAAATAGAATGTTTAGGGCACGCCGCCAAGGACAGAGACGGATAGGCAGAGATAGAGATAAGCCTTTACACTTTTCGGATAAGAAAGAATATTCCTTGAAAATGACGGCTGTCCTAGGATTCATAGAAAACCCTACATCGATTATCCACTTTGTATGATGAATGTTATATAAATGGAAATCTTTTGAGTGAATCCTGAGTGTGCTTTCTACCTTTGATTATTCTTTGCAACCGTATGTTTGTTATTGATTCCGCCTTTAACAAACGGATATCTTTCTAAATATAGCAACCCGTCATTAACTCTCTTGTCAACGCATTAATCTGTGTGAGTTATGACATGATTAATTAAGATCCTGCTGAAATCAAGGGACACGACAACATGTATTGTTATACATGAGTATTTTACCACTTTAGGGGAAGTTCTAAAACAGTCCCTAATAGTTGTGTCGGTTCCGTTTAAAAAGACGATTTTTAGACCGTTAACGTTACCGACAAGTCAAATAAATTGAACAAGTCTATACTAATCATCTTACGAACTAATAACACATATAATGATAGATAATTCCCCATAAATTGCAGTTTTGACCATATAAGTCCATCACACACGTTTAATCGAGTTTTAGGTTCCTAGTTCATATTCTAGGTTTTATTAACAATGTTACTAATTAAGCTTGATATTTTTATATGTGAAAATATTATTAAATACTTTAAAAGGTTCATATTCTATTTTAGAAGAATCTAAATTTCATGATTCAAAACGAATCAATCGCACAATTAAAAACGAAATGATATTTAGAACTATGTTTATGAGTAAATCCAACACCAATGTTGGGCACCGGGATTGGGGCCTTACAAGTTGGTATCAGAGCATACGTTCTAGAGAAATAAGCATCATGTATGCTTTAACTCGAACAAATAATGAGACTTAAGAAGAAAAGAAAGAAGATGTCAGTTCAAGAAAGCCATGTATCGCTCAAGCAAACTCGAGAACGATAAAGTACATGATTAAGTTCATGTAATGATTTTGAAGTATATGTATTTGCATGTTAAATGAAGGTAAAATAATGTATGATGTTAGCTTAATTGTTAAAGACAGAATGTTTGTATGCTAGCTTAATTGCTAGGGATAAGTATTTAGGTTATATGTATGTTTACATGATTGTGTGAGAAGTAGAAACTAGCACAAGTGAAATCATAAAGGGAAGTACGTAGAACCTGAGGAGTAATGTAAAGAGTTAATTACACTTGTCCACTGTCATTAACTACTTACATTACGAAACATGTGCTAAATAATTCCTAGAGTGATAACGTTTGTGTTTCCTTAGAGATAAGATAGACGACTGCTACAAAGGGGCGAGCACGAAGAGGTCGTACTAGACGCTATCGTAAGACACATGTCAACTAGACAAATTTTGAAGTAATGTGTGATAGAACGATATACAAAAGCAGTAAGACTTCGACTGAAGGATGTAATGAGGAAAGATCAAGCTTGGAGCTTGTAGAAAAATTCACTAAGGGAGTTGCTCCATTGTTTCGCACTACAATGCCAAAAATGTTCGCTGAAGCATCAAAGATAGCCCAAACTGGGAAATCCAAGTGGAAGAAACAGAGATAAGCCAACTATAATGAGTCAAGATATGTAGTATGCCTGCAATAGTTAACTTCATAATGGAACTTGTTTGGGTCGTGAGTAACGAAGCGAACGATGAGAAAGAAGAGATGATCGAGAAGGACGTGCGATTGTCAAGGTATCCTAATTGAAAAGGCATGAAAGGATACACAATAGGCATTGCGATGCGAAGAGCTTTACTTGGAGAAATCGAAGGAACATGTATCACACGCGCAAAATCTGAGAAATTCTCACACGAATATTCTACCATAATGGGTATTCAAGAATCAATACATAAAATTTTAATGAATTAGAAAGAAATCGTGTTGAGAAGTAATCTCTATGGAACTTGTGAGACGTCTATTTGTTTCAGGGGCCTTGGATATGTAACTTCTCAATATATCATCTTACCGCCTTATGTAGAAATTGTCAATAATACACAGCATATAGCTAGCTTGACAGAACCCATTGAATACCCATTATATGAGGCTACATAATGTAGTGAATATGAGAGGAAGACGCCAAGAAGAATGTAGTTGTGTACCTGAGACATTATGGAAGAGACCACTAGAGGAACTTTCATTAAAGTATAAGAATGATTAGGAATTGTAAGGGTAGAACTTGGGGGACGTGAGTTCATTATTACTCTTATTGTTTGACCTTAAGAGAGTTCGATGTCGTTTGGGAATGGATTTGCTGTTTGAGTTTGAGGCTCATATAGCATGTAAGAGTAAGTTGATAAGGTTGAAGTCTTTGGATGGCGGTATAGTGACGGTTTATGGTATTAAGGAAAGTTCAGGGCTTAATGTCATTTCAATGATAAAAGCCGAAGGTTTGTTGAGGCGAGGGTGCGGTGCTTACCTGACGTATGTTGTTAAAGCTACAACAGAGACGAAAGAAGTGAAATTTGTTCCTGTTGTGCGCAACTACCCCGAAGTTTTCCTTGAGGATCTTTCAGGGTTGCCACCGGGTCGAGAGGTAGAATTTCAAATAGACTTAATACCAGGAGCACAGACCTTCGCAAAAGCACCTTACCGCCTGGAACCATCCCAGATGAAACAAGTAATGTCCCAACTACAATAACTACTCGACAAAGATTTCATTAGGCCGAGTGTTTCCCCGTGGGGCGCATCGGTGTTCTTTGTTAAGAAGAAGGATGGAAGTGTGAGAATGTGCATAGACTATGTGAGTAGAACAAGCTTACGGTGAAGAACAGATATCCGTTGCCATGGATTGACAATTTGTTTGATCAACTACAAGGTGCGAGATGGTTCTCACGGATAGAACATAGATCGGGCTATCATCAGCTGAATGTGAAACATGGGCACTACGATTTCCTCGTGATGTCATTTGGTTTGACGAATGCACTAGCATCATTTACGAACATGATGAATAGGGTATGTAGGACGATGTTAGACAAGTCAGTTATCATTTTAATTGAAGATATATTGGTTTATTCAAAGAGTGAGTTCGACCATGCTGAGCATCTAAGAGAAGTATTGGAGGTTTTGAAGGAAGAGAAGTTGTATGCTAAGTTTTCAAAATACGTATTCTGGTTGCTTAAAGTGTAGTTTCTAGATCACGTAATCAATCGTGAAGGGATTATTGTGGACCTAGCTAAGATTGAGGCATAATGAATTGGAAGACTCCGCAAAACCCGATTGATATACGAAGCTTCTTAGGGTTGGCTGGTTATTATAGGAGATTCATTGAAGGCTTCTCCAAGATAGCCACACCGTTGACCAGAATGACCCGAAAGTCTTATGTATTCAATTGGGGTAAGTTCCAGGAAGAGGCTTTTAAGGAACTGAAGAAAAGACTCACACGACCTCCAATCCTTGCTCTACCCGATGGTGACGAGGATTTGGATATTTTTACTGATGCTTCGCATCGTGGGTTAGGTTGCGTGCTAAGGCAATGAGGAAAGGTGATAGCTTACGCGTCCAGATACTTGAAGGTTCATGAGAGTACCTACGTGACACACGATTTAGAGCTAGCAGCAGTAATGCATGCTCACAAAATATGGAGATATTACCTGTGTGGTACTAAGTGTACTATTTATACAGATCATAAGAGTTTAAACTACTTCTTCGAAAAAAAGAGTTGAACATGAGACAGAGAAGATGGTTAGAGTTGATAAAGTATTACGAATGTGATATCAAACACTATCCGGGTAAGACTAATGTGGTTGCTGACGCACTAAGCCGTAAGAATGAAGAAGTCATTGCAGCAATGAAGTCTTATAAGTTGATCATGAATTCGGATCTCTTTTGAGAGATCATCAAGGTACAGCCCGAGGTGATTAAAAATGAAGAGCCAATGAAGAAGGAAAGAATCTGTGAATACATTAACTCTAATCCTCAGATCTCAGATTTGATATATATATTTAACACGATTAGGGATCTAGTTCATGATTACGCTTGATTATATGTTTATATGTTATATTAATTGTAGATATGTGTATGTATAATATTAGAGTGAAGCTTGAGAGAGTAATTTGGCAGAGGTTTGATAATGTAAACTCCAAACTATAAATAGAAGATGGATCTAGTTCGTTACACATTCCGTAACGAACTAGCTTCCACTTTGTTAGATACATAAAATATGATTAACTTAACGAATCACCCCCTGATTCGTTAAACATCCTTAACGAACTAGAAGATAAACATAACGAACTAGAGAAATAACTTAATATTTATTACATAAATAAAACGACAAATACATTAACAATAGATACACAGACTCGAGATGCAAAACCTTGTACTAACAGACACCCCCTCGTCTTGAGCTCTTTCTCTTTTACTTTGCTTGAAGCGCTTGAACTGCCAATCTCTGCATCTATGAATCCCACTCTCATAACATACACGCACGGCGCGTTGGAACTGCATAGCCAGATCATAGTCTTCATTGCGCTCGAACAATATCTTATTCTTATGTAGCACGTCGTTGTCGGTCTCAGTTAGGTTAACAAGCCACATTGGATCGAAGATCTTGATCAGCTCTATCTTTAAACCTTTACCCAAGACAATGACGTCCTCGCCAGTTTGGTTGTCGTAGTACCAACGGTTGATTGATAATGACCTATGTTGATTCAACGTCTTTACCGGCACACGCTTCATGGTCTTTAGCGGTTTTACCTCAAGAATTAACTTTCTCCAGCTCGTCCTTGGATCAATTTCATTAATACGCTTACGAGTAGGGACCTGTGGCTTAAGAAACTTGAAACCATGGTTAACCTCGAATAGCAGATGTTGATGAAACCAATCTGCTATCCGATCACCCCCACGGTTAATAAATGGCCGACACGCGAGGGTCTGAACATCCCAACGCGGTAGTGTGATAACATTAGTTATCTTCTCATAATATTGGATCCCTTTCTCCCATTTAACAATACACACTTTTAAATCATAATCAAATAACCAAGAGATAATGTCACCTTGAACCATTGACACAGTCTTGAATGAAGTCATCTGATTGGCTTTGGCACGACCAACAGCTTCATCCATCTGCTCTTGATCCACATACCGATAAGCCTCAATAATTTTACGAGACTTCTTACTTCGATAGCCAAACCACCTTTCAATATCAGCATCAGTCGGGTTTTCAAGCGAATTAAATCTTGTATCAACTACACGTTTACCCTTTGATACCTTATCCAAGTTATCCTCAACAGCTTTGAATGTTTCTCGGTGAATACTGGAGCACCCTGATCAACATTTGTGTGTTGAAATAGTTCAGGGTATTCCTTAGCTGTAACATCTTCAACCTCAACCTCCTCATCTTCATAAATAAAATTCGTATTCATATGAATATTTGGATCAATTAAGATCTCTTCGTCGTTCTCAACCTCGACATCGGGCTCAGCTTCTAACACGGTTAATTGATCATCATTTAAGCCAAGCAGTAACGAAATCTGCTCTCGTGTTAGGGACTTTTCCACAAACTACCCCTCTTCGATCTCATCCCGATTCACCACACTTCTAACCAACCCCAATCCATCCACAAAGATGACAGTGTTAGCTTCAATCATCTCAATCGGTTTGGCAGCTGTATAGTCGTGATACACAATAATTTTCTTGCCAGAGTCATCAACAACACTTGTACCTGTACCTTAGGATGAACCGTGAGATTTTTAGGCTCACCTCCTGCACCAGACTAATCCGGATCTTCTTCATCATTCTTGATATTTTTAAGTTCATCATCCTTGCATGTTAATTGCAAGATAAGATCCTCCTGTTCTTTGATCTTCACCCCCTGAGACTTAACAATCTCACGAAGATCCTTAGTTTCCTTCTGACAATAGGATATATATCCCATCAACCTTCGTTGATTATCCATCATTCGTTCTTGAGTCATACGGTCAGCAGACATTTGATTTTCATACAAATGTAGTAGACTCAGAACCATACCCATCTGTTGATCATGCGTCATAGCTAGAAACGAGGCTGGGATAGGCTGAACAGGACCTTGAGTTCGGTTAAGCCTCAGAAATGAGAAGTCCATAGGTTGTGGAGGCAACATAGTTTGTGTAGGAGAAACCACCGAAGTAGCAGTTATAGGCCTTGGTATAGGGGATAAACAGTTTGAGGAATCATACCAAGCCTAGGATCGGACGTAAGCGTGGTCGTCAAAGTGAGTTCTGGGGTGCTAGTAGTAAGCGGCACCGCCGGTCTTTGAGAAACGGACGACCTTGGAGGCTGAACTCCAAAAGAAACGCTAGCACCAGCCGACCGCTTAGCCGATCCCTCAGTAGCCAACTTTTTTCCCTTTCTCTTGCGTTGAGCGGCAATTGTAGCAGCTAAAGCCGCTTCAACCGCAACTTGTTGTTCAAGGATAGCCGCATCTCCATCACCACCATTACCACCATCACCACCATCATCACCATCGTTCCCACCTGGTCCCTCCTAACGCTCGGAATCCGAATCGTCATGGATCCAGGACATACATAATCAGGATTCACCAGATGACCAATCAAACGTTTGGTCCTAGGTTTATCCTTTCGATAGATCTTCATTCTTCGTACAGTATCAGCCGTCATGTGATCTAGTTCCAACACATCGTCTACCAATGTTTGATCGATGACCAAATTTGGAATCAAGTCTTGAATAATTAACTGAAGGAATCGTGGATACATTAAGAACTTCTTCCTTTGAACCGTTTGAAGACACTGTTCTTTAAGATGATAAAAAATCATCTCTGAAAAGTTGAACGGTTTGTTAAGGACTAGTGCAACGAAATCCGACTGTAACATGATCCGGCATTCATCAAAACGGCCTTTACGTCCTCCCAAGCAATGGATCAACACATGCAGTAGATACTTGTAAGTTGGACACAATCTATTCTTGTTGTACATAGAATCTCCGATGTCACCACCGTAAAATACTCGACTACATAATCTCTAGATCAATTCCTTATCAAATTCACAAGGATTGTCAATGTTATCTCCAAATTGCAGCACTCATCGGATCACATCTGTATCTACAGTGATAGGAGTTTGGTTGATTGTGGCTTTGATGTGGTTATCAACTTCAACATACTAGGCGTGTTCCAGAATTGACGTATAATACTTAGATAAACCTTAGGCCGAGCGGTTACAGCAAAATGCATCACCGAACGTCTCAGAAAAGCTAGTAAATCTCCAAATAAAGCTTCGTCTGCAAAGTTTGTACCGACAAAGGCACATATATTATGTTTCTTGTCATATAAAAGCAATGGTAGATTTTGTTGTTGTTGCTGTTGTTGTTGATCAACAACCGGTGGATCTTGGTCCATGTTATCAGCAGTAGTTCTAAATAAACAATGTTGAGAATCAGTAATATTCAAAATTATATAAATATAACTTTGTAAATTTGGAAAATTATCAATTTGAAGTATTAAATTCATTATATTAAAATGTCATTCGTTAAAACAGAGTAATTCGTTAAATTATTATAACGAATCAACTGTTTCGCTATCAGATAAATACATAACGAATTTAAAACTATCGAATTACCATTAAAAGGTAACGAACTAACCCTCTAGTTCGTTATAATTAACAAATACCAATCTGATTCGTTAAGACAATTGATTCGCTATTCTAATTCGTTTGAATTGCTTAACGAATTGGATACGAAGTAATAAATAATCAGCTTAATATTTGACTTAATTAGTCAAGGTCAAAGTTAACCAAGAACTTCAAAAGTCAAATTAATAATCGGAAATCTGATACAGTCATAATCATCAACATGAAGCCAAATCAGTGACCATAATAGATCTCGGAAACACATTCCGATTACAATGGTATCAACTTAGTTGTACACAACATGATATAAAGCATATATATTAAGGTTTATATAAATCTCAAAAACCCGGAAATAACATTGCATAATTAACCAATCAAATCATCATCATATTTGACGCAAACACGAAAATATGATCGTCTATACCTTAGTAACTCAGAGGTATAATCAAAACAACGAAATTCGAAGGTTGAAAAATTATTGAAAATTTTGGCAGAGTAACAGTACACAATGGAGGAAGAAGACAGTGAATAGTGTGGCGGTTCGTATGCACGCCGTCCTATATAGTCTGACACAGCACGTTTCCCAATGTAAGGAATCAGCCGATTCGTTTGAATTTTGAACTAACGAATTAGGTTATTCATTAGGTTAATTTAATACGTGTCATAGCGAAATAGATTTTATTATTGTCCTGTTCGTTAAATATGCATAACGAATTGAGTGTCATTCGTTACAGAGTGCGGAAGCAAATTAGGATAACGAATTAGGATGTAATTTGTTAAAATGACCTAATTCGTTATTCATAATTAACGAATTACCCTTTATTTAATTTTAAATGAATAAACAAATTAATAAATGAATTAAATATTATATAAATTAAAGAATTAAATATTTACAAAAATCAATTTTAACTTAAAATGAATTACCGAGGACCTCTATCTCGATAATCGAATACCTTAAATCGTTTCACGTTTTGAAACATGTAACTTAAAAGAATTTAAATAAAATCAAATGTTAGTGCATGAATTTGGTGTCCGTAGCAATCGAATAAGTTAAGAATAATTTGCTTATTAAAAAATAAAGTATTTACAAACGAAATATCTAAAAATGAAAGACATAGAATAGAAAATATTTTTGTGTTTTATGATTTTACAAAAGCAGTAAATATTTTTGGATTTTTTTGTTGAGTTTGAGCAGAGAATCATATTGACTAAATTGCCCTTCCATCTCAGTTTTATATTTCAGCGATATTATGACTGGCGTTAAGTCGGTCATTGATATTTTTGTCCACCTAAATCTTATAACAAGCCTTCAAGCATTTTTGTGATATGATTAATGGTTCACTTAGCGCACAGAATATTAGAAACTATCAGCCTCTAATCTCGGTTCAAGCTTAATTTTATTTTTTTCAAATCACCCCAACTTGACTTAAACCATTATAGTGTCGATCAAAATTTTTAAGAATTTAGAACTTTTGAGCAAGGCATCAAGTTTCCTTTACTGTGAGTGAGTATGCACGAGTCCTTCTGTTCGGCTTACATACATTATATCCCCTGGTGTCCGTTTCTTATTGGTAGTGAGACGCGCACAAGGGAGGAACAAATGTATGACTAACAACGGATTTTGATCAAGTCAGTAATTTAGATTGTACGAAGTACAGCAGTGATCAAGTTTAATGACTTTAGGTTTGCTCTAAAGGCGAGTGAAATATTCATGTTAATGAATACCCAGATGATTAAGCCGCATAAAGACTCACAGTGTCCAGAATCCTAACGCTTGTCATTTGCTTTATTATATTTTTATGTGATCGACAGCTATAAGGCTTGAGTAGGACCGGTTATTACATTTCTGCCATTCTCACCGAGATTTTTTCTAGAGACTAACACCTCTTTCAATTTGGCTTTTCTTTATGTTTATATCACATATTTTACTCTAACAACTTGTTTAAGACCTATCAATGCACCAATGATTAAGCACTCAGTCCTTTTAGCTTATTTCTTGCTGGATTTGGGGTCAAACAATCAATGTACTATCATTTTCTCTTTTTGCTTCAAAAACTCAAAATTTTGAGAAGCATAAAACAAAATGAATTTAAACGCCCCAGTTACTTTAATTCTATAGATTAATGGCTATCCTATCAATCTACAAGTAGATACTAGGACCAAAACATGCAAGCATGTTCCACAAACTTAAATAACCGACATAATTTTCAGTGAGAAAATAACATAAAGAGCATAACTAACACCCCAATTACTTTCCAATGTCAGGTAAATAGCTATTCGGAATATTTACATGAAATTATCAGGACCAAAAATATACAAGTACATGTCCTTCAAATAGAAGTAATTGACATATTTTTCAGCGAACGTAAGCAAGAATCTTTTTGGTTTTTCTCTTTACATACTTAAAATACAATCTTTTTGTCTTTTTCGAATTTTTTCTATATAAACGAGAAATTAACAATCTTTTGGAATTTTCAAAATTTTCTTATAAATAAAACTAAAAATTTCACAATCTTTTTGTCTTTTCAAATTTTAAAGTGTTTTTGGATTTTTCAAATTTTGAAACATAAAGACATGAAAACACACTATTTTTGAAGTTTTAAATTTTTCAATATGTTTTTGGATTTTATCTATACAAACGAAAAGCACAATCTTTTTGTATTTTCTATATTCACCCCCTAAAAGCCAAAATAAAATTAAATTTTAAAAGCAAAATAAACTGACAATAAAGATTTTTATCCTAGTTTCA
This sequence comes from Bidens hawaiensis, assembly GCF_021521415.1. Classification (NCBI taxonomy): domain Eukaryota; kingdom Viridiplantae; phylum Streptophyta; class Magnoliopsida; order Asterales; family Asteraceae; genus Bidens; species Bidens hawaiensis. The sequence goes on from NW_027491014.1 coordinate 3,625,540, forward strand.
GGATATCAGCAAGAGTCTTTAATCCATTTAAACCAAGCAAAAATTGAAAACACATTTTATAAAATGCCTTGGTAAATAAGTCAGCTCTTTGAAAATAGGTATGTACTTTCTCAAGGTCAATTAATTTCTTTTCAAAGCAATCACGTATGAAATGATATCGAATTTCGATATGTTTCGTTTTAGAGTGTTGCACGGGATTCTTGGTGATGCTAATGGCCGCTGAATTATCAATTAAAATGGGAGTAGTAAGAAACTTCAAACCGTAGTCGCGAAGATGTTGTTGTATCCACAAAACCTGGGAACAGCAACTCGAGGCTGCAACATACTCAACTTCGGCGGTTGAAGTGGAGACCGTTGTCTGCTTCTTACACTTCCAGGAAACAAGTCGGCTTCCTAAGAATTGACATCCTGCTGTGGTAAACTTGAAATTAATCTTGCATCCTCCATAATCTGAGTCAGTTAAAGCGGTAAGATTAAAAGTATCGTCCTTGGGGTACCATAACCCGGTGTCAGGATTTCCCCTCATAAATAGAAGATGGATCTAGTTCGTTACACATTCTGTAACGAACTAGCTTCCACTTTGTTACATATATAAAATATGATTAACTTAACGAATCACCCCCTGATTCGTTGAATATCCTTAACGAATCAGGATGGAACTTAAAAGAGGCCATCTCGTTAGAAACGTTAGCCAATGTGTTCATAAAAGAGGTTGTGGCTAAGCATGGAGTACCGTTGTTGATCTTTTGTGATAGAGACTCGTTTTACCTCAAGATTCTCAAAGAAGTGCTTGTGTGTTATACTTTGGAGGAAGTTGGGATGATCATCTGCATCTTGCCGAATTCTCTTGTAGAACTCATGTATGTTGGGGAGAGAATGGTCAGAAAGATATTGGGAGTCAAGTAGTGATGCAGGAAACCTCTTCATGGTTTGATCAGATCAAGGAAACAATGAAAGCTGCTCAAGACCGTAAGGAAATGCAACTTCGTCATAAAGTTATCCCATTGGTGAAAGTGATATGGAAGCATCGTAAAGGATCAGATGCCACTTAGGAAGTAGAAGGGGAGACGCACAAGTTTTACCCATACATGTTTAAATAATAGTTAGGTTTCGGGGATGAAATGTCTTTTAAGGAGAGTAGAATTGTAACATCCCGGAATTTCTATGAATAATATTAACACATTATTTACGTTGGAAGAATTAATTTGAGGAAAAATAATAATAATAATAATAATAATAATAATAATAATAATATAATAATAATGATAAAAGGACGGTAGGCTAAAATAGATGGAATTAATTATGGAATTAAGCTGAAGATGGGCCTAAGGTCCATGGGCTTAAGGAGTATAAATACCCTTTAAACCTTATTCCTTTCCATCTCCATCCATTCTACACATTAGCCTACACCATCAAAACACACACTTAAGCCAAACACTCTCTACACTATTCTATTCAATGACCTAAGACCAACCGAAGGTAAGAAATCATTTATCTCCGCTGACCCAACATTTTATAACCCGACACCGCAGCCCCGAGATGTCGAATGAGCCGTTTGAATCTAGATCTAGCTTTAAACAGGTGTTTAATAAACCAAAATTGAGCTTAAGGGCCACCTTAGCTTGGATGTGGACACCCCGAAGCTACCTGGGTTATAAACAATCAAAAATCCGGCCAACCATGGTGGTTAACGGCGGCTGACGGCGCCGGAATCGAAGAAAAACCCTCAAAGCGCGATCTAATCTGAATCTATATGGCACATGAATATGGCCATATATGTATGTATGACGTATATGTATGTATAACGTATATATAACGTATACGTATGCATGACTGTATATGTAGAAGCTTGTATGTATGTATGAGCGCATATGTATGAAAGCATAAGTTATACGGCGTATAAGTCCACAAAGGACTTATACGGGCGTATAACTTATGCGTCCGTATAAGTTATACGGACGAATTATGCTTAATAACTTATGCGTTGACTTATACGTGGAAATGACTTATACGCTAGAATAAATTATACTCTAGAATGACTTATACGCTAGGGATAACTTATACGCCCAAAAACATATATGGGCTTAGGTGAATTTCCAGATAAAAGAAAGATATAAGGCGAATACGTACGTAAACGACAAGTATGGACTTATACGGTGTATACACTAAGAATAAGGAACTAATTAATTATGAAAGGTAATGTTTAAAATGAGAAAGACCTAGAAAGAAGGGCCAAGGACATAAACGAGCATGAGAGTAGTAATTAAACTTATGTTCTTTCTTACACAGTTAGCTGTGCTCAGTTGAAGAGAGGTGTTACCATCAATTCCAAAAGAACCAGGACACATGTGAGTTTCTAGCCCCATTTCCTTGTTTTGTTTTCGGGGCTGTCTACATACTTCGTGTGATAGTTAATACACTTACCTTAAGTGGTAAGTTTATGCCTTATGAATGTTATATGTATGTGAAAGGACAAGTGTAAGAATGCATTTATCTAATTGTATGAATTTATGGTTGTACGAGTATGAAGGGAACATACCCTAATAATATCTGCGAATATAGAGAACAGACCCTAATAATATCTGCGAATGTAAGGAACGGATCCTAATAATTTATGCGAATGTAGGGAGCAGACTCTAATAATATCTGCGAATATAGGGAAATAATATCTGCGAAAGTTATAGGGCGAATTGCTCTTTAAAACATATATATGATTATGTAAGAATGGAAGTATGAAAGAAAGGTAACAGGTTAAGTAAGTAATATGTATATTCAGATACGTATACGTAAGTATGAGAATGTAATGTATGTTGCCAAATTAACTAAAACTCACTCAGCGTAGCTGGCTTTTAGTATTCACGTAGGTGATTAGGATGAGACAGCTGGCTTGAAGAGGGACACATGGCAGAAGAATGAAGAAGCTAGCATCAAAAGACTTAATTAACGATATTTGAACATAAAGAAATGTTTTATACTGTTTAAATTTTAATACTTATGTAATGAAGGATTTACATTTATCTAATCCGCGAAAAGTTTTAATTCACTCTGATTTTAGAACTGTGTTTATGAGTAAATCCAACGTCCAAGTAGGGCACCGGAATCGGGGATTTACAATATATATATATATATATATACATGATATTATTTTATGATAACTTCTATAAAAACACCATAAGGCAGTTCGCTATGGCCTTTCAGAGGGGGGGTCACCAAGACAGGCGCTATGGGGGTGTTTTAGTGGTCCCTTGTCACACCCAACCTAAGGCGGAAATGTTGGGGCGTGAGCTTATTGCTCACAGCTCTCAAGGTACTATCATGCAATAACTAAAATGACAATATCCATTTATTTAATTCAATTATTCCAACAATATCCAAATAAACAAAATACACCATCCATAATTAAAACAACTAAGAAAGTAAATAATTCAAACCAGATTAACTCTTGAAATCTCTTCTCTAGCATAATTAATCGTAACTTTCTTCAGTAGATCCTGATCAATCAAATCACACAGTGACCTGGATATGCGTTGAAAATACAAACAGTTTTGTCAACACGAGGTTAAGTGAATAAAATACCAATTAAGTGAAATATATAATAAATAAAGAAAATGCAAATTATTAAACAGTTAATCCATAGCGCATAAACAATTCAACCAAACAATAAAGATAGGGCTAAACTGTTGCCATACGAATGGACATTGGTTACCAAAGATAGGGATAAACCGTTGCCATAAGAATGAACATTGGTTACCAAAGATAGTCGTATGATCATACTATTAATGATGGACCTCTCTGAAATGCGTTCAAATAAAGCAAGTAATAAAATAGCAAGTTAGGCATAAACTGATATACACACAAGGATAGCAGTTGCTAATGTGGATATTAATAATAATATGAAAATATCTAAGTTACGTATATGTCCCATAAATATAAAATGTGTAAAATAGGGTAGTGAAATACTCACCTTCGTAAATAAGCAAAGAAGAGAATGAGTAGATAATAAAGAACGCTCTTCGGGAATTACCGACGATAAATCCTAAGTAACAATAATTGTGGAAAATAAATATGGATTTAATAACGAAGCTAAAACTGGATAGAGGCTCTGGAATTTGATGAGCGAGTGTGTTCTTGTGAAAGTTGATTATTACAAAGATTTATTATTACTTTATCAATTTGAATTATTACTTTAATAAATAGTATACTTTAATTAATAAAATAATTAAATAGATATTTATAAAATTTCGAATTGATTGTAATCAGAGATTTGATTTAAATGTTATTTTAAACTAAAAATACATTTAATGTATTTATATATTTTTTATTATTATTAATAAAGATTTCTTATTAAGTTAGTATTGTAACTAAAAGATAATAAATAGTAAGATTTATATAAAATATAATCTTTTATAAAATACTTGTAACTATATTTTAATATGTTAATTAACACGATTATATTAAATATATATTTTAGATTAAACTTCTTTTTAAATATTAAAACCTTTATAAACTCTTAATATTAATACTCTTAACAATTTAACACTTACTATATATATAATATATATATAATATATGTATAAATTTTTTGTTTTAATAATGGTTTGGAAAATCGACTAATTAAAATGTCGGTTTTAAACAAAATATAAATTAATTACTAAATTTTATAGTATTTATAATATAATTTACATGACCTAATATATCAATATAACCATTTAAAAGGATTTACCAAAAATAATATCAAAAACGGATCTGGGTTGTCTAATGGGGAAATAGGTAAAAGGGTTAAGATGATTATTATTATCAGATTTTTCTAAAAGGTCCCTCTACTATGAAGATGGAAATCAAAAATGGTTTAAAGCATATGGTTAGGGTTAAAATTGGATATATAACAAAGTTGTTTTATATTAAATAATATAACAAATAATAATAAAATAATAATTCGATAACGCGATATTTTATTGATATGATTTCCCGAACATATAAACGGGTCGGGTAAATGATAAGAATATCAATTTGAAAAATTCAGTTGTTACAGCCCTTTACTGTTCACTCTCACTTTCCCGTACAAAAATACATATATTCACGAAATTGATCAATGAAATCACATCACAATATTTTGAAATCTCAATACATACTCAATTTATCATCTATTCACCGAGAAGAACATATTTGGATTGTTAATCGATCGATATTTTACTTTTTTTCACGAAACCTGTTTTGAGCGTATTACGGATTCTTGAGCGTTTTTTGTATTTTGGTTTTGAGTGTTTTTGTTTTTTGGCCTTGTGCGTTGTGTTTTTGCCTTTGAGCGTTTCGTTTTTGCCTCGAGTGTAATTCGCATACGTTTTTGTACGTGAAGGATTATTGTACGATAACTTAAGTCTCTCTCTCTCTGTCTCTCTCTATATATATGTGTGTGTGTGTGTGTGTGTGTGTGTATAGGCTTTAAACCACAGCGGATTGTTATGGAGAAGGGCTTCGAAGCACTGTTTTCCTACATGACAATGCCGTGAAGGGTCTTTAAAGCTCCTCCATAGTAAACATCCTAATAGACGTTTTTAGGGTGTTTTTAGGAGGTGGATAGTGATGTGAATGAGAGATGATGTGATGTGTAAGAGAAAATATGGAGATTAGTTGTTTTATAAAAACATACAAACCGACATTATGAGTGTGACTAGGAGAGAAGAAAGCATACTGTTTTAAAATAGTTAGTGAGTAGTACATGAGAGAGATATATGGCAATTAGTCGGGCAAATGATAACTTAGCACAAACAAACTTCTTGTAAAAATTAACCACTTATTAGTGATGTTCTAAAGAAACAAGATATCTATTATCGAAAGGAGAAGTACACTTTGTCATATGTTCTATTGCAAGTTTGCAACTATACCAAGGAGTTTTTATATTTAAAGAGAATTACTAAAACTCGATTTTTTACTAAGTAACTGAGTTAAACTATATTTAAAATCTTTGTTTCCTTTTTAATCTAGTGTAGTGGTAGAGAGTTTGGGTTTCTCAGGAGACCCAAGTTTAACTCCCACTTACAGCATTTTGGGGGGTCATGGATGGCTCAATGAAGAAAGACTAGGATCTTTGTGATTTTCAGTTTGATCCGGAGGACATCTGGGTTTTACCACTAGTGGACCTTCAGACGGGTGGGTTTTTCCTGGAACTGGAGAAAAATTGGAGACGCTTAAGGGCTTCGTACGATTGGGTTAGGCCAGCTGACGGTGATATTTAGCCATTAAGTCACTTCATACAAAACACCTAGGCATTCTATATTTACTGAACGTTAAAAAAAATCTGTGTTCCCTTAACGTAAACGCACTAGAACATGGTATATTAATTTATTATATATAATAGAACATTAAAAATTTAGTTGAATCTGTTTCCTATTAAATACTCCTTTCGTCCCTTTATAAGTGTCATGGTTTGAAAAACACAAAATATAAGAAAGTTTAAATGATTCCACTTTTTTCTTTACAAATTACTATAATGCCCTTGATATATATAAAAAGACAAAATTTAAGAAAGTTGGAAACATTGTATTTTTAAAGGTAAATTTGAAAATTAGTTAATAAAGTTTGAAAGTTGATATTTGTAATGAGACAAACTAAAAAGAAAATATGAATATTTTCAAAGGAACGGAGGGAGTAACTGAGTTATATTACATCAAAATGACGACTATTTCCTATTATATAATTGAGTTAAATTACATCAAAATGACGATTACTAAAACTTGTAAAAGCCAGTAGTATATAATAAAATGGAAAATCCTCAAAAGTGTCCATTTGACTTTGTTTAAATTTTTTTTATTTGATTGGTTAACTCTTAAAAGAACGTCGATCAAAATCAGTCGATCTGTTCAGATTTAAATCATCATTCCATTGGGATTTTAATCCAAACAAAATATGCCATGTGCTAAAAAATTCGGTTGAACAGACTGGATTTGTTTTTTTAAATATTTTAGACACATAATTAATATTCCAATAAAAGTTTTGAATAAAATTCTGTCATCGAATGGAATTTTAGACACATGACATTTTCTAGTTGGATTAAAATTCAGTCATGTGATAATTAAAGTGCGTGCTAGTTATGGTGTTTTATAGACATTGTTAGGAGTTGACCAGTTAAATAGATAACATATACGTGACTTTAATAAAGTTAAATGAATATTTTGAGAATTTCTCTTATCAAAAACTGAGTTTTCTTATCTTTATATATAGTAAAGAGAAAATATTACAATGTCACAATTACCAATTAATCTTATGTTGAATTAATAAAAAGTTTGAATGAATAAGAGGTAACATCTAAATCGTCAGCATATTTCTAAAATTTAACCATGAAGAAGCTCCATTTGTGAGCGTATAACATATGCATCGTATATGTTTGTCTACATATATAGTTTTCTTGTGTTTTGTATTTGCAACTTTTGATTATGATGAAATAAGATTTTTCTTTCCTGCTTCTTTTCTTATTTTCTTTTTGTGTCATCAGTTTTCAACGATTACATAGTATCAGAGCCGAATACTTAATCTTACTCTTTGCTTCAACCAGTTTCTCTCGATTCGTCGGTTTTCTTTCTTCATCTGCTGTTTGTTTTTTGAACTTTCGATCATTTTCTTTAATCATTCTTGTGTTTGTCTAGGAATTTATCAAATTGATTTCCTTGATCAATTCCATTTGTTTCATTCAATCTCTTTTGAAACTGGATTATTTTTTTCTATGTTTTTCAGCATACTCTATTTTCGTTCCATCGACGATTTGTTCCGACGTCGGATTTCGGTCGCTGGAGTTTCATATTTAGTCTATGATTTTTCTCTTGATTTTCTGGTTTTCTTAGCGTATATCTTACACGGCGCATAAGTTACACGTCTTATATCTTATACGGCGTATAAGTACTTATACGTTGCCTTTTATTCTAATACCCCGTATAAGTCCTTTTGTCTCTCCGTATAGGTCTTTTTGACTTATACGCCGTATATCTCAAACATTTTATCTCTCCGTAAAAGCATATATAGCCGTATATCTCATTCGTGTACCTTATACGACGTATACCTTTTACGACGCTTAGGCTGTTCTTATATGCTTCTTCTCGTGTGTTTGTTTTCGTTCTGTTGTGTACAAAGGCAGACTCAAACAATATTGTTCTTCCAAATATGTCCATCGATTCTTCGAACCCTCCTTACCTTCACCCTTCGAATCATCCTGGTATGATCCTTGTCTAAAAAATTTTTGATGGTACTGGGTTCGGTGCCTGATAGAGAGCGATGATGATTGCTTTGTCTACTAAAAAACAAGCATGTTTCATTAACAACACTTTAACTATGTCGGTTAACGAGCTACATCTTGCAATTTGGCAGCATTGCAATGATATGGCGATATCATGAATTCTCAACACTCTCACTCGTGATATCATTGATAGTGTGTTGTATGCTGAAACTTCTTAGACTCTTTGGAATGAGTTGAACACTCGATACCGTCAGGAAAAATAGTGCTAAGTTTTATCAGTTACAAAAGAACCTTTGCCAAATCACTTAGGGTAGCAATGATATTTCTACATACTTTACCAAGATGAATTCAAATTAGGATGAGTTGAATGCTATTAATACTATTCCCTCCTGTACATGTGGAGCTACACATTTGTTTGCCAAGAGAGAAGAAGATCATAGGCTAACTCAATATCTTGTTGGTCTTAATCCTAGCTATGGCACGATCAGAAGAAACATTTTGAAGATGCAACCATTCCTTCTATCGACCATGCTTATGGTATCCTCATACAAGATGAGAAACATAAAAAGATTCATACCACCACTGATTTCATTGCTTCTTCGCATCTATGAATGCGAGCAGTGTAGGTCCCACTAGTGACCGAACAAGAGAGAATAGAAGAACCTTAGTGTGCACTCATTGCAAAAAGAATGGGCATCCGGTTAAAACGTGTTATAAACTGACTGGTTTTCCCAAGGATTTCAAATTCACCAAAGTCAAGAAGTTTGCTAATCTTGCTGAAGATCAAGGGGAAATTGGTCATAAGAATCAATATGAACAGCAAGCCATAACCTGACAACAATACAATGATCTCATGATTATGTTACAGCAGACTAAAGTTCAATATGGTGCTTTAACCACATCTGCTGCTAATCATGCCAGAACCATCAATCAAGAATGTTTCAGAGGTATAATGTCTTGCAATTCTTCAAAATGTTATTCCAAATGGATCATTGATCCTGGTGCCAATGATCATATGTGCCATGATCAAAATCTGTTTTCAAACGTTTCTTTTCTTTAAAATCCTATTTTTATCTCTCTTGCAAATGGCACATCTATCACATTCCATCAATATGGGACTGTTCCTTTGACCGATGACATTTCTTTGTCGAATGTTCTTTTCATGCCACATCTTACACATAATTATCTCTCTGTCTCAAGATTATGCATTGATATTAACGGTATTGTCTTTTTCTCTATAAATGCATTTGTTTTGCATGTCCCTTCTCTGAAGAGGCCACATGCACTTGGTGATATGCTTAATGGTCTTTACCTTCTCGAGACCACTAAACATTTTCCTGTTAATTCTTTTGTTTCCAATAATGTGTGTAATTATGTTGTAAGTTGTGAGGCTTGGCACAACTGTCACACCCGGCCCTGAGCGGCGGAAATAGCCGGGCGCGCGTGAGTGGGAATTGATACTTAAGCACGGGCCATTGCAAACATTCAAAGTAAGATTTGCGCATGAAAAGTTTAATACATTACATTGTTTAAAAATTACATAAAAACATCCAAGTATAAAAAATTGTTGGAGATTTCCACGCCATATCCCCATGCGCGGCGGGAACAACCACGCGCATCGAAGGGATAGAACTAAAATCTTCCAAAAAGCTGGTTTAGATGTTCAGCGTGAGGTGCTCTAAGTGTGACTCCATGCGCTACCTAGTTATCTCCTGAAAGACACGTAAAAACATTTGAATCAGTATAAACTGAGTGAGTTCACAAGTTTTGGTAACTTGATAAATCGTATTGCATCATAATCTTGATACAAATCATTCTGAAACACAATTCTGATAGCATCATTAAAACACAAGCTTGGTAAAACATAGTTCTATCAACATATTCTGATAAAATCGTTCCGCGGGTTACGCGCGAACATTTCTGGGAACTGTGCTCGTCTATGCAAAGTGGCGCTGCCACTACGAGCTAAAATGAGTAATACCGTCCCGCGGGTTACGCGCGAACGTTTCAGGAACATGTGCTCGTCCATGCAAAGTGGCGCTGCCACTACGAGCTAAAATAATAATTCCGTCCCGCGGGTTACGCGCGGACGTTGTGCCGGAAAACAAGGCGCTCGTCCATGCAAAGAGGCGCGACCCCTACGAGCGGGCTCAAACCCATAGTACTGCCCCATGACCATACTAGGCACTCGTCCATGCAAAGAGGTGCGACCCCTACGAGTGGGTGGATCAAACCAGCAGTCCCTACCCTTAGAGTTCCAATGGTAAAGTGATCACTTACTCGAGTTCTAGCGCACATACATCGAAAACCTTAGATAACCGTTTGCATTACTCATCATGAAACATAACTTAAACACATAATCGCTTGCATAGCTTGTAAGTATACCATGATAAAACATTATTTAAGTACGTGTCCCTCGCCCCGAAAACAGTCTAAAAATAGTGAAAACAGTGAAAATAGGGGCTGTGAGACTCACCTGTGGTTCTTGTTAAGGGATTAATCGAGATTCGGGTTTTCTTGGTGTTGGCCCCGGAATCGAAGGTCTAGAATACGATTAAATAACAAGAAGTATATATATTAAGATCAAGAAATAGGAGAATATGAGGTTTGGAAAGTAGTTCTCAAGTTTATAACCTCGGCTTACCTAGTAACTGGGACGGAATCGAAAATAACGGATGCTCGGGAGATGCTTAGTGCAAGTTTGCAGTTCTTTGGAGTGTGTTTTGGGTGATAATTTAGGTTACATATTTATAGGCAAACTCAAGGGAACACAATCCCTTGCTTTAGGGGATTGAAATCTTTTCATATCTAGGTGTAATGATGATAAAGTATGGAAATTATTATTGTTTATTGTTTACTTAAAAGTGGAGGAGTGGACAAAAGATCTTGATTTGATTTGGACAGGACATGCAGGTCTGGGGTTGGTGAGAATAGGGTGGCTGACAGTTGACTTTTCATGTTACAGTGTGCTTTTTCAGGTACTTTTGTCAGTGTACAGTAAAAAGTGGAAAATCTCTGAAACACGCTACTGTTTCCTTTTGGGCGGGAGTAATCTCCTTATGTCTGGAGAATAGACTAAGTGTTCTGTGCGCATCACTTTGTGCGCATAGCTTTCTGCGTGAAGGACATTTCTTTGCTGCGGGTAGGTGCGTAACCTTCTCGCAGTTGGGGATATTGAGTTTCATTTGTAGATTCTCCAGGTGGTCTTGGTATTTCAACATAGTGATCAGTCATGTTGAAGTCAATTCCATCTTGGAGCTTCAGACAAACTAGCTCTCAATGTTCCCGCCATGCGGGGAGGTTAGTTCCCTTCCGCACGCGCATAAACGATGTAGGATGCACCCGCCTTAGCATCATGCGGGATGGTCAACCCATAGACAACATAACGTTTAAGTTACATGAAAACATAAAGCCAAAACATTCGCGCATGGCGCATATAACATATACTCACGCTGGTTCTTAACATGGTGCGCTCGCGCAGGGCGCACATAACAAATGCACGCGCTGACTAACATGGCGCGCTCGCGCAGGGCGCACATAACAAATGCACGCGCTGACTAACATGGCGCGCTCGCGCAGGGCGCACATAACAAATGCACGCGCTGACTAACATGGCGCGCTCGCGCAGGGCGCACATAACAAATGCACGCGCTTAATATTTACAATCACCTAATTATTAGGTTGATTACTTAGTTTAAGGGATTGGGAATTTACCGGGTGTCACATTCTCCCCTCGTTAAACGAATTTCGTCCTGAAATTTAGGAGACGTTGCTGGCAGAAGCCATGTTCTGAAAGAGGTGTGGGTATTTCTTGCGCATTTGGTCTTCTCTTTCCCAAGTGAATTCAGGCCCACGCCTCGAGTTCCATTGAACCTTTACTAACTTGATTTTGCTCCTGCGTAACTTTTGTTCTTTCCAATCGGTTACTGCTATAGGTTCTTCTATGAAGTGCAGCTGTTTGTCGATGTGAATCTCTTCCATCGGCAAAATCAACGTTTCGTCAGATAAGCACTTTTTGAGGTTGGACACATGAAACGTATCATGAACTCCACTGAGTTCGGCGGGTAAACGGAGTTTATAAGCAACCGGACCGATCCTTTCCAGGATCTCGAATGGTCCAATGAAGCGCGGATTCAACTTTCCTCGCTTGCCGAAACGGGGGACTCCTTTCCATGGAGAGACTTTCAAAAGTACTTTATCCCCTACTTGAAATTCCAATGGTTTCCTTCGCACATCTGCGTAGCTCTTCTGTCTGTCGCGCGCTGTCTTAAGGCGATCCCTTATCTGAAAAATCTTGTCTGTTGTTTCTTGGATCAATTCTGGACCAGTCATTTGCTTGTCACCTACTTCAGCCCAGCACAGTGGGGATCTACACTTGCGCCCATACAAAGCTTCGAACGGCGCAGCCTTAATGCTTGTGTGATAACTGTTGTTGTAAGAAAATTCAACCAATGGGAGATGAGTATCCCAGCTACCTTCGAAATCGATTGCGCACGCGCGTAGCATATCTTCCAATGTCTGGATTGTTCGCTCGCTTTGCCCATCCGTTTGAGGATGATATGCCGTACTCATGTCAAGACGAGTACCTAAAGCCCCTTGTAACGATCTCCAAAACCTTGATGTGAACCGACTATCTCTATCAGAAATGATGGACACTGGGACTCCATGTTTTGAAACTACTTCTCGAATATACAGTCGGGCTAACTTTTCCATCTTATCGGTTTCCTTGATCGGCAGGAAGTGCGCTGACTTAGTTAGCCGATCCACAATAACCCATATTGTGTCATAACCCCCAGGTGTCCTTGGCAGTTTGGTGATGAAGTCCATAGAGATTTGTTCCCACTTCCACATGGGAATTTCTGGCTGTTGAAGCAACCCTGATGGTTTCTGGTATTCAGCCTTTACCTTCGAACACGTCAGGCACTTACTGACATACGTCGCGATGGCGCCTTTAAGATTGGGCCACCAATACAGCGTTTTAACATCTTGGTACATCTTGTCTGCGCCAGGATGTACGGAATACCGCGTCTTGTGAGCTTCGTTCAATACCTGCTCGCGCAATCCTCCCTTGAGAGGGACCCATATGCGGTTAGCGAAATATAGATTGCCGTTCTCTTTAAGTTCCAAATTCTTAACCATACCCCCAAGGCATTCGTTTTTGACAAACTCTGGTTTCAAGGCTTCTTGCTGAGCGTCTCGGATGCGGGTAGAGAGATCTGCGTGAATGGTCAACCTTAGAGCCTTGACTCGTAGCGTTTTTATTCGCTCCTTCCTACTTAGCGCGTCTGCTACCACATTCGCCTTTCCAGGGTGGTACTTAATTTCACAATCATAATCGTTCAACAACTCCACCCATCTTCGTTGCCTCATGTTTAAATCCTTTTGATCAAATATATGTTGAAGGCTCTTGTGATCCGTAAAGATTATACACTTTGTACCATAGAGGTAATGGCGCCAAATCTTTAGCGCGAAGACAACCGCTCCAAGTTCTAAATCATGCGTTGTGTAGTTCTTTTCATTGGTCTTGAGTTGGCGTGAGGCATACGCTATGACTTTGTCTCGTTGCATAAGGACACATCCAAGTCCCTGATGTGAAGCGTCGCAGTAAACAACAATGTCATCCATCCCCTCGGGCAAAGACAAAATTGGCGCACTACATAACTTCTGTTTCAACATTTGAAATGTTGTTTCCTGATTTTCGCCCCAAACAAACTTCTTGTCTTTCTGAGTTAGCGCGGTCAGGGGTAGAGCTATCTTGGAGAAGTTCTCAATGAAGCGTCGATAGTAGCCAGCTAGTCCTAGGAATTGCCTCACCTCAGTTGGGGTTTTTGGCGCTTCCCAGTTTTCGATGGCCTTGACTTTGGAAGGATCAACGTGAATTCCTTTCTCGTTTACAACGTGACCGAGAAAGTGAACTTCTCTAAGCCAAAACTCGCACTTGGAAAACTTCGCATACAACTTTTCTTTCCTCAACAATTCCAAAATCAATCTCAGGTGTTGCTCATGCTCGGCCTTGGTCCGTGAGTAAATCAGAATATCATCTATAAACACAATCACAAACTTGTCCAAGTATGGTTTGCACACGCGGTTCATCAGATCCATGAACACAGCCGGCGCATTAGTTAGCCCGAAAGGCATTACTAAGAACTCATAATGGCCGTATCTAGTTCGGAAGGCTGTTTTCGGCACATCTTCCTCATGGACCCTAAGTTGGTGGTATCCTGACCGTAGATCTATCTTCGAATAATAACTGGATCCCTGCAACTGGTCAAATAAGTCGTCAATCCTCGGTAAGGGGTACCGATTCTTGACTGTCAGCTTGTTCAGCTCCCTGTAGTCAATACACATTCTGAACGAACCATCCTTCTTCTTAACAAACAGTACTGGAGCTCCCCAAGGTGAAAAGCTTGGGCGTATGAAACCCTTATCCAATAGTTCCTGTAACTGATTGGATAGCTCTTGCATCTCAGATGGAGCTAGTCGATAAGGCGCTCGAGCTACTGGCGCAGCTCCTGGGACTAAATCAATACGAAACTCGACTTGTCGCGGCGGCGGTAACCCGGGCAAATCTTCAGGAAAAACTTCTGGAAATTCGCGCACTACTGGTAAGTCTTCAATTCTTCGCTCATCTCCTTTCTTCTCTACGACATGCGCCAGGAAGGCGTAGCACCCTTTCCTTAGGCACTTTCGCGCCTTTAGGCACGAAATCAGTTTCGTCGCAACTCCCCTTCTTTCCCCTTGAATTACCAAGGTTTCTCCGTTCAACAGTGGGATCCGAACCTGCTTCTCATGGCAAATAACTTCCGCGCGGTTCTCGACTAACCAATCCATACCTACCACAATGTCAAAACTTCCCAAGTCTATTGGCAACAAGTTAATATTGAACCCGTGACCTCCCATGACTATAACACATTGTTCAGTTCTTTCGTTCGCGCATATCTGCCTACCATTGGCTAGTTCTATAGTATAAGGCGTGTCTAGTCTACTGGTTGCTAGGCCTAGGGAGTCTTTAAACTCAGCGGATATAAAACTTAGGTCAGCGCCAGTATCAAATAAGACAGATGCAAAATGTCCGTTAAGCAAAAACGTACCGGTTACCACATTCGGCTCTTCTTTAGCTTCGCCTGCGCCGATCACAAAAGCTCTCCCGCGAGCTTGGTTCCCCTTTTGCGGGCAATCCCGACTAAAATGCCCTGGCCTCCCGCATGCGTAGCAGTTGTCGCTTGCTCCAGCTTCTCTGATACGGCAATTCATCGTCTTGTGCCCTGGTCTGCCACATTTGGCACATTCGATTCTTGCGCATTCACCCTCGTGGTGATACTTGCATTTGTTGCACCATGGGCGAGGCCCGCTGTATCCTTTTCGTGGTGGCTCCGCGGCCTGAATCGCGTAAACCCTTGCGCTTTCCTGCTTCTTGAACGGTGGCTGCTTGGAGTCGGACCCTCGGTGGTGAGAGTTCCATTTCCTCTTGGGATCAGAGGTTCGCTGCTCGATTCCGCGCGTAGTCAACATACCTGCACGGATCGTATCCCTTGTAAGGGTAATGGCCCGCGCTACCGCCTCATCAAAGGTTGGAGGCGCTGCGGCGTTGAGCGGAATCCTAACAACAGGAGGTAACCCAAAAATATACCTCTCGATCTTCTTTTCCTCCGTGTTTGCCATGTCTGGCACCAACTGGCAAAGTTCGTTGAACCGGTTGTTGTAGGCGTCGATATTCGTTCCTACCATGGTGTGGTTCCAGAATTCCTGTTGTAGACTCTGGATTTCTGCGCGAGAGCAGAACTTTCTCATCATCATCTCCTTCAGTTCCTCCCAGGTCTTGTGGAGAGCAACTTCTCGCCCCAATGTTTTCGTTTGAAGCTTCCACCAAGACGAAGCTGCCTCTTGGAACATGCAGGTCGCGTAAAGGACCTTCTGGTTCTCACTACATCCGCTAATGGAGAGAACTGTCTCCATCTTGTCAATCCAGTTGTAGAGCCCAATGGCCCCTTCGGTTCCCTTGAATGGCCAAGGCTTACAGGCCATGAATGTCTTATAGGAGCATCCTTTGTCCAAGGCTCCTGATTCGGGTTCTGGGGTCTCATTCTGACGACCCTGACTAGATTCGGCCTTGCTGGCCTCATGTGTTGCGATTGCTTGCGCGATTATTTCCGCGAGTTCCTCGGGTGTCATGGTAATTCCTTTGGCTTTAGTTGGAGGCATTCTCGCTTTAAAAGAGAATGAAAATATATCAGACTTAGCGCATGTACTCTGAGCACATAATGTTATCATTATTTACTAGACAGTGTGACCCGTGTTCCTAAGTGTGTGTATAGTTTCTTTTGAAAGTATTTTCTTTGAAAAATATTTCATGCGATTCCCCAACGGTTATAGTCTAGGTTAAAACTTCTTTTCCTAGTTCGCTATAACCAGTGCTCTGATACCAATCTGTCACACCCGGCCCTGAGCGGCGGAAACAGCCGGGCGCGCGTGAGTGGGAATTGATACTTAAGCACGGGCCATTGCAAACATTCAAAGTAAGATTTGCGCATGAAAAGTTTAATACATTACATTGTTTAAAAATTACATAAAAACATCCAAGTATAAAAAAATTGTTGGAGATTTCCACGCCATATCCCCATGCGCGGCGGGAACAACCACGCGCATCGAAGGGATAGAACTAAAATCTTCCAAAAAGCTGGTTTAGATGTTCAGCGTGAGGTGCTCTAAGTGTGACTCCATGCGCTACCTAGTTATCTCCTGAAAGACACGTAAAAACATTTGAATCAGTATAAACTGAGTGAGTTCACAAGTTTTGGTAACTTGATAAATCGTATTGCATCATAATCTTGATACAAATCATTCTGAAACACAATTCTGATAGCATCATTAAAACACAAGCTTGGTAAAACATAGTTCTATCAACATATTCTGATAAAATCGTTCCGCGGGTTACGCGCGAACATTTCTGGGAACTGTGCTCGTCTATGCAAAGTGGCGCTGCCACTACGAGCTAAAATGAGTAATACCGTCCCGCGGGTTACGCGCGAACGTTTCAGGAACATGTGCTCGTCCATGCAAAGTGGCGCTGCCACTACGAGCTAAAATAATAATTCCGTCCCGCGGGTTACGCGCGGACGTTGTGCCGGAAAACAAGGCGCTCGTCCATGCAAAGAGGCGCGACCCCTACGAGCGGGCTCAAACCCATAGTACTGCCCCATGACCATACTAGGCACTCGTCCATGCAAAGAGGTGCGACCCCTACGAGTGGGTGGATCAAACCAGCAGTCCCTACCCTTAGAGTTCCAATGGTAAAGTGATCACTTACTCGAGTTCTAGCGCACATACATCGAAAACCTTAGATAACCGTTTGCATTACTCATCATGAAACATAACTTAAACACATAATCGCTTGCATAGCTTGTAAGTATACCATGATAAAACATTATTTAAGTACGTGTCCCTCGCCCCGAAAACAGTCTAAAAATAGTGAAAACAGTGAAAATAGGGGCTGTGAGACTCACCTGTGGTTCTTGTTAAGGGATTAATCGAGATTCGGGTTTTCTTGGTGTTGGCCCCGGAATCGAAGGTCTAGAATACGATTAAATAACAAGAAGTATATATATTAAGATCAAGAAATAGGAGAATATGAGGTTTGGAAAGTAGTTCTCAAGTTTATAACCTCGGCTTACCTAGTAACTGGGACGGAATCGAAAATAACGGATGCTCGGGAGATGCTTAGTGCAAGTTTGCAGTTCTTTGGAGTGTGTTTTGGGTGATAATTTAGGTTACATATTTATAGGCAAACTCAAGGGAACACAATCCCTTGCTTTAGGGGATTGAAATCTTTTCATATCTAGG
Source organism: Bidens hawaiensis (assembly GCF_021521415.1). Lineage (NCBI taxonomy): Eukaryota > Viridiplantae > Streptophyta > Magnoliopsida > Asterales > Asteraceae > Bidens > Bidens hawaiensis. The sequence goes on from NW_027491014.1 coordinate 3,643,607, forward strand.
TGTAATGATGATAAAGTATGGAAATTATTATTGTTTATTGTTTACTTAAAAGTGGAGGAGTGGACAAAAGATCTTGATTTGATTTGGACAGGACATGCAGGTCTGGGGTTGGTGAGAATAGGGTGGCTGACAGTTGACTTTTCATGTTACAGTGTGCTTTTTCAGGTACTTTTGTCAGTGTACAGTAAAAAGTGGAAAATCTCTGAAACACGCTACTGTTTCCTTTTGGGCGGGAGTAATCTCCTTATGTCTGGAGAATAGACTAAGTGTTCTGTGCGCATCACTTTGTGCGCATAGCTTTCTGCGTGAAGGACATTTCTTTGCTGCGGGTAGGTGCGTAACCTTCTCGCAGTTGGGGATATTGAGTTTCATTTGTAGATTCTCCAGGTGGTCTTGGTATTTCAACATAGTGATCAGTCATGTTGAAGTCAATTCCATCTTGGAGCTTCAGACAAACTAGCTCTCAATGTTCCCGCCATGCGGGGAGGTTAGTTCCCTTCCGCACGCGCATAAACGATGTAGGATGCACCCGCCTTAGCATCATGCGGGATGGTCAACCCATAGACAACATAACGTTTAAGTTACATGAAAACATAAAGCCAAAACATTCGCGCATGGCGCATATAACATATGCTCACGCTGGTTCTTAACATGGTGCGCTCGCGCAGGGCGCACATAACAAATGCACGCGCTGACTAACATGGCGCGCTCGCGCAGGGCGCACATAACAAATGCACGCGCTGACTAACATGGCGCGCTCGCGCAGGGCGCACATAACAAATGCACGCGCTGACTAACATGGCGCGCTCGCGCAGGGCGCACATAACAAATGCACGCGCTGACTAACATGGCGCGCTCGCGCAGGGCGCACATAACAAATGCACGCGCTTAATATTTACAATCACCTAATTATTAGGTTGATTACTTAGTTTAAGGGATTGGGAATTTACCGGGTGTCACAACAACAAACTTGGTCATTTACCAAATTACAAACTGAAACAATTACTTTTCATTTCTAATGATTCCTTAAAATCTATTAGCATTGTGATATATTTCCAAAGTCATGACAGCATAAACTGCCATTTCCTACTAGTTCCACATCAACTAGAAAAATGCATACAGTGGTTTTAGTATTTTCTAACCATAGTGGATAATTTCATTAGGACCACATGGACCACTTGCTTTCAAGAAATAAAAAACAATGATTTTCCTAACCATCAATCTTTTGTTGAAATGGTTAGCAACCAGTTTGATACCACTGTGAAATGCATCAGATCCGATAATGTTTCTGAACTGAGGTCTGGATCAATTCAAAGTGCTTATTTGTTGAGTAAAGGAATTCTTCATTAGAACACTTGTGTAGTTTTCCCTCAACAAAAGGACATGTTGAACGTAAGCATAAACATTTGCTTGAAACCTCAAGAGCTCTTATGTTTCAATCTAAGTTATCGGTTCAGTATTGCGGTGATTGTGTATTAACTGCAATACAGTTAATCAATCAGTTTCCTATCGAAATTATTAATAATAAAACCCCTTATGAGGTTTTAACAGGAAAGGCTCCTTCATATGATCATCTGAAGTTTTTTGAATGTCTTGCTTATGCGTCCACCTTATATCATGGAAGGGATAAATTCAAACTAAATGATGTGCCTTGTGTTTTTCTAGGTTATCCTTTTGGCAAAAAGGTATACGAATTGTATGATCTTGACACAAACAAAGTTGTCATATCATGAGACTCTGTTTTCTTTGAAGCTTTATTTCACTCTATAACTAAATCCAAAGAAAGTTGCATTTTTGTCACACCCTCAAAATCCACTAACGGAGTTTTACCGTCAGAGGGTGTGAACCGGCAGGATCGGAATCATCAGTTATAATCAAACCATAAAATAAAGTTTCAAAACCATGAAAACGTTTACGAGTAATTAAATGCGGAAGCGTAAAAAAAACTTTAATCAAAAGTTGCGTCACGCAGGACGACTTAAAACCAAAGATAACTGTTAAAAATAAGTTTGCAGAACAAAAGTGTTTTCATTTTATGCATGCTCCTAAACCGCACGCCCGCCTCGGCTACCTGAGAATAACATACTAAAAGTGTCAACACAGGGTTGGTGAGTTCACAAGTTATATAAAACAAATCGTTTAGCGTTTGCGTTCAGCGTTTTACGTTAAGTGTTTTGCGTAACCACGTTACGGCGTTTAAGCGTTTTGCGTAACCACGTTACGGCGTTTTGCGTTACCAGATAGTGTTATGTCAAATTATATATCGATAGGTAGCTAGTCTATACAACAAGTATTACTAAGTGTTCGACACCGAAGCTGACTCGTTTAGTAAGTGCCTTGTCACCAGGTCCTCCAGATCATGGTACGTGTTAGCCAAAATTACACCCGCTCGACTTCCAGTCGAGTTTAGCGTTGGGTGGGGTTTGTCAAACCCAGTAGTACTACTCAACAGTGACTCGCTATTCTAAATATTAACCGGTTCGATGTGTAGGACTTCAAATATTTCGTTTGCCACTTAGCCTTTACAAGTGATATATAATTTATAACAAAATCTTAAATGCGTTGTGGAGTATGTTATCTCCCCCAAGTGAAAAACGTTTGAAGACAGTTTAAAGAGGGGAAAGTGAAACTCACTGTTTGCAAAGAATTTCCCAAAATAAATCACCAAGATGCGCGTCACCGAAAAACTCTCTCTAACGTTCTAAAACAACAAAGAGATTTTTCTAAGTGTCGGAATATTATCGAGTCTCTAGACCCGGCACATAATACCTATGCACATAACATGTTTCGTGTTTCGTTTGTGAATCGTGTGTGACTTTCACAAGTGTTTTTGTGACACATCACATGTGTAAGCAATCATATACGTGTCATGTATTCATAACGTCATTACTAGCAATTATTCCCCGTAAGGGCACTTTGGTCAACAATTAACAATTAACTAGCCATTATTCCCCATAAGGGCAATTTGGTCAAATCATGGCAATCAATTAGCAACTATTCCCCGCAAGGGTATTTTGGTCAAAACATAACAATTATATAAAAAAATATCATATTTCATGCATTTTTACACAACTCAGCAGCTAGTTTCACCGAGACAGAAATCCTACTAGAAAGATTGTACTATTTCACTGACCATAGCATCTAAATTAATTTACCAAAAATCATCACAGAAGCACATATGTCTTAGGTTTCCAGAACATATTTTATTACATTTTTATTCCTCATAGTTTTCTCACAATCATCAAATCATTACAGCAAACTCATAATAGTCAGATTCATGCACAACAGAATGTTATTTGCAATTTCCGTTAAACGAAAAATCCAATAAATGCAAGACCACTTGGGTTTGGTTCCTAACTCAATGAGTCAACTTCCAAAAGTGGAACCAACCCAATTGGTCTCGTAGTTCATGAGATATAACATTTACAACATAACCTAACAGCAGGTCTAACAGCTCAGCTTTGCACAACGTTTTTGTAAAATCATAAAAGTAAACTTCTACTTGTCCAAAAATTACAAACTTATACTTTATAGAAACTAGACTCAACCTAGTTTACTGCAGTACCCACAATCTCAACCAATTTTCACGTTTACACTTTGTTACAGTCACTTAAACATCGTATACACATTCTGTCCAGAATCTGTTTACATCCAAACTCAACATAATAACAATCTATGAACTATCATGCATCCATATAACCCTCTAGACTCCATAAACACCCTCCATGCACATCAATTACATATTACATACTTGATTAGGGTTTGTGTTTGGACTCAAATCAAAAACACAACTATCAACATGTATCAACATCAATCTAGTTATCAATTCATTATCCAAATAACAACAATCATATTAGCTATATACATGAACAAAATCGGCCAGCTAGGGTTTGTTATTAACCCAACAAACATCAAAATCAATCAACAAGAATGTGAAGGATGATCAAAAATACCTTCCTAGCACTTAGTTCTTCAATCAAAGGCTTGAATTGATGGTGTATATGTGTGTGAAAGTGGACGGCAGCCAAGGAGAGGGGAGGTGAGAGCTCCGATCGGACTTGTGGGTTTAGAATAATAATAAGTTAGGGTTAAGTTAAGGATATATTTATAGACACACAAGTTACACTCAACTCCCTCTACTTTCAAGTGTTGTTTTTCTAACTTAACTAACTTAGTTTTTGTCTCTTGTCTAGCATTACACACAATATAATCAAGTAACACATAATTATCACATAATTATTATGTTGACGTTTTTCGTTTATTCCTCAATCGTTTGCGTCGACTCGTTTGCGTTTCGGTGCAAATCCCGAAAGACTACGCATGTAGTAAGTGTTAAGCGTCATTTAAACCCTAGTTTAAATGTAATGAAGTGTGCGTTATAGATTCAATGATCTTTAAGTTTGAATTGACGGAGTTGAGTTAACGGAGTTAACCTGAAATTGACGATTGTCACAATTTTTCCATCTATTGATCTTAACAATTGTTCTTCTGATGATCTTTTATCTCCTCCTCCTATTGATCTTGTTCCTACTACTCCTACTGATCCTACTCCTATTGCTCCTAATACCTCGATCCCAGTGCCCTATATTGGGTGTTGGATTTACTCATAAACACAGTCATAATTATCATAGTGATGTTTTTGTGGAATATAAAAACATCAATAATTCATTAAAAAATATTAAAATCTGGTCTTTAAACATTCAAATTGTCTTAACATAGAACATCATAACTTTTCTTCACTAGATTCCATTTAGCTCAGTCCATGCCATGTGCCTCCCTTATGCACGTTTTACCGATAAAACAAGTTTTGGGTCATAACAACTTCAATTTCTTGCCTTAACACAGCCCGAATGTCACTCGTTCACCTCAAATCGTTCCAAACAACTCATGTACTTTAAAGTTTATGTTTTTCTGAAACCCTACAGTTCGATTTACTATCCTACTCACTCAAACACTTAATCCTTTAATAAAAAAACATACCTTTTTTTGTTCGGTTTGGTTCGGATCATATTCAACACGTGAATCGTGTTAGGTTCCTTTTTGTTGATGATGCGTGGACATGAAATTTACTCCCCTATAGCTCGGAACTGGATCCGAATTTGAAGGATTGTTTGTGTGTGTGGAAGCAAGGATGCAAATGAGAGGTTTAGGATGGTTTATGGAGTTTATATACTCCAAGACCATGGACCCTAAGCCCATATCTGTTTACTGGTCTATCCTTTACTTGCTAGTCCACAACCCAACTTATTATTATTATTATCATCATCATCATCATCATCATCATCATCATCTAACATACTTAAATAATAACACATTATTTGAATAAATAACATTCTTTTATTTATTATAAAAGTAGGATGTTAAATAATCAATCATCTTCCATTACTATCCATTGTTCTCTTTTTAATTCTCACCCTTATCTTATTCTAAGATCTTCTAGAATATATGTTTCGCCTTATACTTAAATGACTATGTTTGCAACAACTCTGAATCTTCTCATCCTTGTTTCCACACTGCCACTAATTCTCGCTCTTCTCCTATCTCATGTTCTTATTCACATATTCTTCCTTCCAGCCAATCTCTCACCCGAGAAATCTCTGATTTACATGAGCCTATTTCGTATTTGGGAGTTGCTAGTATTTCTAAGTGGCAAGATTCAATGCACGCTAAGTTTAAAGCTCTTGAAACCAATCAAACATGAGTTGTTACCGATCTCCCCCCGAAAAGAAAGCTATTAAGTGAGAATGGGTGTTAAAAGTTAAACACAACGCGTATGGGATTGTTGAACGCTATAAGGCTAGATTGGTTGTGAGGAGATACTCAAAAAGAAGGGATTGATCACACTAAAACCTTTTCTCTTGTTATCTCGATGACCACTATTAGAAACCTTCTATTGTTGCTACAAAGAGAATTTGGCCTCTATTTCAGCTAGATGTCAGTAATGTTTTTCTTCATGGGGATTTATTTGAAGATATATATATATATATATATATATATATATATATATATATATATATATATATCTACCTATTCTAATAAAGTAAAATAACTGTGACACGTGTCAGTTTGTGGTTAATCCTCACAATTGTTTTCCCTCCAAAACTAATATATGTCATATATCAATGATTATTCACTTTCCTTTTACACTCCATTTATATTATATCTATAACATGATTAAATTATTCATTTTTCTTTAAACTCTAATTATATTATATCTATACACTATTATAAAAAAACATTTACATGTTATACTTCTATACATTGATAAAATTTATTTCACAACAAACTTGGTGAAATCCAGAAATCAACAACAAACTGTGTTGTTTAAATATTGAAAACAATATATAATTTTAAATGTTATCATTAACATATGATACTATGTTTATATTTGAATATTGTAAACAAAAAAATAAAAAAAAATATTCTAATATGCTTTCAAATTACGAAGTAATTTTTTTAATCATTAAATTATAAATATATGCTTAAAAGTTCATGTTTTAAAAATAAATCCATTTATCAATTGATTTTTTTACACTATCATATAAATTTATAAACTATAAATATATGATTTAAATTTATCTATTTCTTTTTCGGTTAATTTAGTAACCTGTACATATATGTGTTAAATTGTAAAGATAATATATACCAATCACTTTCAAATATAATAAAAATATGTGTTAAATTGTAAGGATAGTATATACCAATCATTTTCAAATATAATAAAGTTTATCATATTTAGTTTCTTAGGTTATTTTTATCAAGGACTGCTTAGGGTTTTTTGTGAAACTTAAATTTGATGTTACGGGTTAAAAGTTGGTAAATAGATCGTTTGGTACAAATTAACTACATTTGGCTCAAATTTCTTACGGGTAAAATAGGGGTAATCTGAATATTTTTAAAATTTTGAGAGTGCAAATAGATTTATCATTAAACTTGTTACGGGTTCAAGGTTTTGACTTGAAAGTGTCAAACAATTGAAAGTTAGAATTTTAATTGTGATTGGATTTCAAATTTATTTTTAAGGACATTTTTGAATATAGTTAAAAAATTCGGGGTTTTGGACGTTAAGTATTTTTCCCATGACTATTAAAATTTAAGAAAAAATGACAAACACTTCCGACATGCCACCTCTAGACCTATTAATGCTTCTAACTTTTATCAAATTAGAAACATTTGTGTCGTAACCAAATTTCTTTCAATTATACATATATGACACCGAGAATAAATTTTAAATAGATGGAGTGTTCTTGGGTATGTTTTTAGTATTTTTTTTATTAAGTTTATTTTTTTTAGAAAAAATCATTTTGTGATATAAATAAAATCAATTTATGTATAATGATACAGGCATAGATGTAATACATTTTTCCATATACATTATGTATTGCTTTATTTGTAATTTAATTGTTTTGATCATCTCGTGTGCTACACGGGCTCTAAAACTAGTGTGTATATATATATATGTTTAAGTTCAAGAAAGAAATCAAATTATTGCAAGAAATCAAAGAAGTGGCCTCAACCAATCACAAGTTTTCTTTTTTCTTTTTCATTTAATTAATTAGTGGGGTAAATTAGTAAAATTGTCATCTGCTTTATTTGGTAACTATTAAATTATAAGAGTTACATATATTCTAGACATATATTTTTATATTGTACAGCCCATCCTATTTTCCTACACAAATACTCATATCAAGTAATCAACCTACACATAATATATTAACATGCACATAACACATAATCATATTAACTTACACGTAACATGCACATGACCTACACAAATGATCATATTAACCTACACATAACTTATTCTAAAACAATCTATCATATTTACCTACACAGAAAATCATATTAACCTACACATAAGATGATACTAACCTACACTTTTAAATATACCTCCTACGCAACTCGTAATACTGCCAACACATGGCATATCAAACTTCACGAATCATGCTTTTAACCTACATTTAAATATATATATATATATATATATATATATATATATATATATATATATATATATATTGTATCAGTGTGATATAATATACAACAACCCATACTATTTACCTACATAGATAATTATACTAGCCATCACTTTGTGTACTAGTATCGTGATTTGAAGCACCATTTTTAAACTTACCTACAGTAGCACTACATTTTTAGTTATAATTTTAGTTGTTTCCAATTTTTAATCATACAGATCCATGTTTTAATCCTAAAAAGCAGTTAGTTAAATACTATAAAAAAATGTTCATACATACGTATAAGAAAAAAAAGTTGACTTATAGATACTAATTAAGGAAATTGAAATCAAGGGATGGAATGATTATTGCATTAAATGAGAGATTGTGATAACTAAATTACAACACTACCCTTCTCTATTAAAAGACATTAAAAACATGAACCAATTAATTACAAGAATGCCATAATCAATCTAGTCATAGATTAATCTTGATCAATGGTTATAAATCACTTCTTGCATTTCTTGCAATAAAGTGACTTCTCTCTTGAACCATTCCCTATATATATATATCCATATATATAAACAAGATCAAATACATTTTATTCGTAACATGAAAACAGTGAGAACCAATTTGTTGTTAGGTTTATTTTTATATGTGTTTTCTGTTATTTTTTGTTCGTATTTACTAATTTTCGATTTGCTAAGTATTTGCTAATTTGCTAAATACTTACTAATTTATATTTTGTTGTTATTATTAGATTTTTTCTTTTGCTGTTATAAGTATTTGTTGGTATATGTTGTTATTATTTTGTTCTTGATTTTGATTCTTTTGTTGTAATTTTTAGGTTTTTTTCTTTGTTATTATCAATTAATGTTTATGTAGATTGGTATTGTAGTTGGTATTGTTTCTTACGTTCCCATTTTTTTATAAATTTATATTATTTCCTATATTCTCATGTTAAGATTAAAATGTACATGAACATTCCCCTATATATATAGGGTTAGTTTCAATAGAGAACTGATTGGATAAATCAATGGTTGTAAATGATGAGAGCATAACTGTAAATTGAAGAGTCATTTTATATAGAAAAAGGGTATAATTGTAAAACTAAGTAAATTAAATTCTGTTATGAACCATCAGTATTAGAGTGACTCTCCACATGCATAACCACTATCTATTTATTATCCTTTGTTAATGTATAAGTTCTTATATAAAGACATCTTGTATTTGGTTATATACGTCAATAAGAATCAATCTTCTTTATCTTTATCATCTCTATATGTGTATGGATCTTGCTAATAGGTCGTTGTTTAACAACATGTTATCGGCACGGGTTGCTGTGTATTTTGGGTTGATTCATATTACCGTCAGATCAGAATACCACTTCCGACTGGATCAATGAATACGGAATATCCTTATTGGAAGTTGTCAGATATGCATGTGAGCTACCAACCATTCTATGATGACCACATCAAATATTAATTCATCTTCATTAGAATCAGGTATGTATTTATTTAGCTATAACTACTCAACATATAATAATATTATAAAGGGTTACATTCAATCAGCATGTTTATCTGTTTGTGGTTGGTTCATGTTCTATTTATAAGATTATCTTCTCGGGTTACCACCACAGATTAAAGCTTTTTGTTTTTCTTGAAAATATATAACAGTACCAAATTTATTAGTTTATGTTATGTGGTGATTTTATGATGTTATTAGTTAATTTGATTAATGTGATATTTAAGAATTAATATTTTATCCAATTTTCATGATGGTATGTGTTACATGTTTTAGAGTTTAAATTACGATAAGAAATATGATTTGAATCACCAAGTATACAAGAACTATAATTATTTGTATGATATATACTATTTTCTTTTAGTAATGGTATGTGTTGGTGTATATATATAATTGTATGACTCTGTTAAAAAAAAGTTCAACAAATAACATTATGAAATTATGAACTTATGATTACCTTATAATGTTTTTTTTATTCCACAAGATATTTGACAAATTTATAAAACTGTGTTATGGAATTCGTACTTAGTGCGGAATTCAAGTTTTATATATAATGAGTTGCTTAAGTTTTAACCATTATTAATTAATTTAAAGTTATTTGATATACTTGTTTAACTTTCACCATGAGTCTTTTACGGGTTCATAGTTAATTTTCATAGTAAATTTAATCGATCATTAATGGCTATCATATGAATGGTTTCTTTTATGAAAACCTTTTCCGTTATTATGGATTTAATTTGACTTGATTATTAAAATTAAAAATTGGTTTAAAGAAAATAGAAAGTTGATGTAAATAGTTAAAGAATGAGATACTTTATAAATGTTAAACGATAATATTTCTAGATATGTTTTTCTACAACTAATATATGTCCTTTTTGGTTATAGTAATTTATATTGGTTTATTTGATTATATACTAGCCTCCCTCATTTGAAATGAATATATCTATGTAATCCAATTTGGGATCGAATGCTTAATGTTTATCATTCTATGTAATTGTAACCGGATTCAAAGGAAATTAACTTAGATTTTGTGAACAAGGTGTTGCTTTAGTGGTTTACAAACTTCACGTCGTCTTTTGATTTGTTAAACCATAGAATATACAACAAATTATTTGATTTGTGTTTCATGATAAATTGTTGTTTTATGCCATATAAACAAAGGTTTAGTAGATGATCAAAACTTATTATTATGTAAGTATGTTATATCCCATATGAATTAGTAAAAACTATATGCCGATGTGCATGAAAATTTAAATTCATGGGCTTTCTGATATATTATGAATTTGACAACTTCATATTTGAATAAAACTTTTTGCCTTGAGTGATTTAAGTTGTAATAGCATAATTGAACTTTATAATACATTTATATACCATAAGATATAAGAAATGTTGTATAATACACTTTATGATATATGTTGTTTATGACATGTTAATAAATATTTATATAGAGATTATTGTATAAAGCAAATAAATTATCGAAGTTGATTGCTTTATTGTCACTCTTATAAAAATATATGATAGTATACATATACATATGGCACCCAAAGTGTCAAAATTTTATAAATTTCATTATTAGTTTATAGACGGTCGTAAGATTTTATTCTTATATACCTTACAGGATTCGGTTGTATAACTACTTCTCAGTTTATATCATGTTTTAATTTAGTGAAAATAGATAAATTGCATGTGGATAACAAATGATGTCTAATAATTCGTGTTATTTATTTGAAGTACATTATTATTAAAAATGTGTTTTATATGGTAGTGTATTATAATAATGAAAAGGCGTATATTATTTGTTGTTGGAAATGTATATGAATTATAGTTGTTATACATTAATAGGTAAATCAAATAAATGACCAAAGTTGTGGTATATGACCAAATGATATAAACATGCTTAAATTGTGATCAAGAGTTATGATATTACACCGATGTACCAAACTCAACAAAGCTTATTATAAATGTATGGAAGTTGTAAGATTTTGGATCGCTAAATCTCAATGATTATGGCATATAACTTCTTCTCAGTTGATGTTATGATAAAAAGATTATTTATACAAGTTGTGAATAATACAATTTCCATTGACTAACCTCAAATATACTCTTGATGTAGTAAGATTATTAAAGAATACCAAGAAAACGCCCACCATGAAAGTTGTGTGGTGCGAATCCATTCCCTGAAATGAATGTGATGATAGACTGATCAGAGTAAAGATTTTCATCATAACTAAGGATATTGTAATGACAACACCTTGAAAGTTATCTAGTTAATAATCCATTCTTTGAAATGAATGTGAAGATATAATGATCCGGTAAACTCTGTGATCATGGTAATTGAATAAATTGTTATGATGCCATGTTAATAATGAGATCAACTATGCTAATAATGTGATGAGTATAAAATGATTGGTGATAAAGGTCATGATATTGGTAACTGGGGATATTATAATAACCCTCGCGTTGATAACGAGATCAACCATGTTACTATTGACCACAAGAAGTGTGTTGGTGCATTTTGTGACCGTCGCTATGCAATTCTGTTCAGCGGAAACGAAGTACGAAGTTAGAACAACTTCGCCATAGGCGAAGTTATAACAACTTCGCCATAGGCGAAGTTAGAACAACTTCGCCTTAGGCGAAGTTATAACAACTTCGCCTACAGGCCCAAGCCCAAGCCCGCGAAGTTGTGTATCTATATATAGGTGTGTCTTGTTTAGAGTTGGGAATCCAGAAAGTCAGAGTGTTTTGTGATCAGTTTAATTGTTTAGAGAGAAACCGTGTCACACCCTCAAAATCCACTAACGGAGTTTTACCGTCAGAGGGTGTGAACTGGCAGGATCGGAATCATTAGTTATAATCAACCCAAAGAAAAACGTTTAAATGTAAATAAGTGCGGAAGCGTAAAACCTTAATTCAAAAGTTGCGTCACGCAGGACGACTTAAAACCAAATGTAACTGTTAAAATTAAGTTTGCAGAATATAAGTATTTTCGTTTAATGCATGCTCCTAAACCGCGCGCCCGCCTCGGCTACCTGAGAATAACATACTAAAAGTGTCAACACAAGGTTGGTGAGTTCACAAGTTATATAAGATAAATCGTTTAGCGTTTTGCGTAACCTCGTTACGGCGTTTCAGTGTTGCGTAACCACGTTACGGCGTTTAAGTGTTGCGTAACCACGTTACGGCGTTTAAGTGTTGCGTAACCACGTTACGGCGTTTAAGTGTGCGTAACCACGTTACGGCGTTTAAGTGTGCGTAACCACGTTACGGCGTTTAAGTGTGCGTAACCACGTTACGGCGTTTAAGTGTTTTGCATTACCAGATAGTGTTATGTCAAATTATATATCGATAGGTAGCTAATCTATACAACAAGTATCGCTAAGTGGTTCGAGACCGAAGCTGACTGTTTATCAAGTGCCCGTCACCAGGTCAATCCAGACCATGGTAAGTGTTAGCCAAAATTACACCCACTCAACCTCCAGTTGAGCTTAGCGTCGGGTGGGGTTTGTCAAACCCAGTAGTACTACTCAACAGTGACTCGCTATTCCAAATATTAACCGGTTCGATGTGTGGGACTTCAAATGTTACGTTTGCCGCTTAGCCTTTACAAGTGATATATAATTTATAACAAAATCTTAAATATGCGTTTATCTCAGAAAATGCGTTTATCGGAGTATGTTATCTCCCCCAAGTGAAAAACGTTTGAAAACAGTTCAAAGAGCGGGGTAAGTGAAACTCACTGTTTGCGAAGAATATCCCGATCTAGATCACCAAGTGATGCGCGTCGTAGAAACTCTCTAGCGTTCTAAATAACAAAGAGATTTTCTAAGTATCGGTACGTTTAACGAGTCTCTAGACTCGGCACATAATACCTATGCACGTAACAGATTTCGTGTTTCGTTTGTGAATCGTGTGTGACTTAAACAAGTACAATTGTGATACGATACATGAGTGAGCAATTACTTTCGTGTCACGTACTAATAACATACTTTACTAGCAATTATCCCCGTAAGGGCATTTTGGTCAACAAACAAAGATTAACTAACCATTATTCCTCATAAGGGCAATTTGGTCAATTCATGGCAATCAATTAACAACTATTCCCCGCAAGGGTATTTTGGTCAAAACGCAACAATTATGTAAAAACTATCGTATTTCATGCATTTTTACACAACTCAGCAGCTAGTTTCGTTATGACAGAATTTCTACTTGAAAGATTGCACTAGTTCACCGATCATAACGTCTCAATTAATTCACCAAAAATTACCACAGAAGCATACATATCTTAGGTTTCCAGAACATATTTTATCTTATTTTTATTCCACATATTTTTCTTATAATGACCAAAACATTACAGCAAACTCATATCAGTCAGATTCATGCGTAACAGAATGTTATTTGCAATTCCCGTTAAACGAAAAATCCAATAAATGCAAGACCACTTGGGTTTGGTTCCTAACTCAATGAGTCAACTTCCAGAAGTGGAACCAACCCAATTGGTCTCGTAGTTCATGAGATATAACATTTACAACATAACCCAACAGCAGGTCTAACAGCTCAGCTTTGCACCACGTTTTTGTAAAATCATAAAAGCACACTTATACTTGTCCAAAAATTACAAACTTATACTTCATGGAAACTAGACTCAACCTAGTTTACTGCAGTACCCACAATCTCAATCAATTTTCACGTTTACACTTCGTTACAGTCATTTAAACATCGTATACACATTCTGTCCAGATTCTGTTCACATCAAAACTTAACAATTTCACTAGCCATGGATCACAAATAAATCATATAACATGCTAGACACTAATACTACTATCCATGCATCTCCATTACACCATACATACAAGATTAGGGTTTGTGTTTTAACTCAAATCAAAGACAACAATGAATCATGCAACAACATCAATCTAGTTATCAATTCATTATCCAAATAACAACAATCATATTAACCATATACATGAACACAATCGGCTGCCTAGGGTTTATACTTAACCCATTAAACATCAAAATTAAACAACAAGGAGGTAAGGGATGATCAAGTATACCTTCCTAGCACCTAGTTCTTGGATTAATCACTTGATTTGAGGGTTGTGTGAGGGTGTTTGTGGACGGCAGCCGTGAGGGAGCAAGGAAGAGAGAGGCCGATCGGGTTTCTTAGGTTAAGAAAATAGATTAGGGTTTTATGATAAGGTTATATTTATAATAATACAAGTTACACTCTAGTCCCTCTACTTTCAAGTGTTACATCTCTAGCCTAAACTAGTTGGTTCTTGTTTCTTGTTTAACATTCCACATAACAATCAAGTAACACACATATAACTAACACATAATTATCACATAATTAGTGTTTTGACGTTTGTCGTTTATTTATCAATCGTTCGCGTCAACTCGTTTGCGTTTCGGTGCAAATCCCGAAAGACTACACATGTAGTAAGTGTTAAGCGTCATTTAAACCCTAGTTTAAATGTAATGAAGTGTGCGTTATAGATTCAACGATCTTAAAGTTTGAATTGACGGAGTTGAGTTAACGGGGTTAACCTGAAATTGACGATTGTCACATCATTCCCATGTTAAAGAATTTTCGTCCCGAAAATTTGAGTCAAGTCGTGATGAGTGTCTGAAAAAGTAAGAAAAATTTTCAGTTTGTCATATCATCCCCTAGTAGAAAGAAATTTCATCCCGAAATTTAGTTCATACCTCCGGTGATGTTTGACGGTTTGCCGGGTTTCGCGGTTTTCGGTGTTTGGTTAGCCCTTCAAAAAGGTGAGGATACTTTTTCATCATGTGATCCTCGCGTTCCCACGTGAACTCCGGTCCACGTCTCGAGTTCCAACGAACCTTAACGATTGGAATTTTGCTGTGCTTGAGCGTTTTGGTTTCCCAATCCAAAACCTCGACTGGTTCCTCAATGAACCGTAACTGTTCATCAACTTGTAGTTCCTCCAAAGGGACTACTTGGGTTTCATCAGACAGGCATTTCTTCAAATTTGACACGTGGAATACATCGTGTACGCCACTGAGTTCTGTTGGTAGGTCCAGTCGGTACGCCACCGGACCAATGCGCTCAGTTATCCGGTACGGACCAACATATCGTGGGTTGAGTTTGTTTCGCTTCCCAAATCGAACCACACCTTTCCAAGGTGAGACTTTGAGTAACACCCGATCTTTCACTTGAAATTCGAGAGGTTTTCGGCGCTTGTCGGCGTAACTCTTTTGGCGATCTCGTGCTGCTGCCATGCGATTTCGGATTTGAACAATCTTTTCCGAGGTTTCGAGTACCAATTCCGGACCAGTGATTTGGCTATCACCCACCTCTGCCCAGCAGAGTGGTGATCGACACTTCCGTCCGTACAGCGCTTCAAACGGCGCTGCCTTAATACTTGCGTGGTAGCTCTTATTATACGAAAACTCTACCAAGGGTAAGTGGGGTTCCCAACTTTTTCCGAAATCTAAGACGCATGCACGCAACATATCCTCCAGGGTCTGAATAGTCCGTTCACTTTGCCCATCCGTCTGAGGATGGTATGCTGTACTCATATCGAGACGGGTGCCCAGTGCGCTTTGCAGCGACTTCCAAAAGTGTGAGGTAAAACGAGAATCTCGATCGGAAATGATCGAGACAGGCACTCCGTGTCTCGACACTACTTCCTTCATGTAGACACGAGTCAGTCTTTCCATTTTGTCTGTTTCCTTAATTGCTAGGAAGTGTGCCGATTTAGTCAACCGGTCAACGATCACCCAGATGGTATCGCATCCCTTCGGTGTCTTAGGCAAACCCGTAATAAAATCCATTGAGATGTGTTCCCATTTCCACATTGGGAGTTCCGGTTGTTGCAGTAGACCAGATGGTTTCTGGTATTCTATCTTGACTCTGGCACAAGTCAAACATTTGCTCACGTAGGTGGAAATGTCGGCTTTCATGTTCGGCCACCAGTAAAGTGCCTTTAAATCATGATACATTTTATCTGAGCCAGGGTGGATAGAATATCGGGACTTGTGAGCTTCGTCCATCACTAGAGTTCTCAACTCTCCGTATCGTGGAACCCAAATCCGGTTCTCAAAATATCGGACCCCGTCCGATTTGGTTTCAAGTTGCTTGCTCATGCCCCGCATGAGTTCCGATGGAAAATTATCATCTTTCAAAGCTTCTAGTTGCGCATCGCGAATCTGATCGGGTAAGCTGGCATGAATCGTGAGTTGCAATGCTCTCACCCGTCTGGGTTTATCCGTTTCTTTTCTGCTGAGGGCGTCGGCCACCACATTGGCCTTGCCAGGGTGGTACTTGATGGCACAATCATAATCTTTAAGCAGCTCGACCCAACGACGCTGTCGCATGTTCAGCTCCTTCTGATCGTAGATATGTTGGAGACTCTTGTGGTCGGTGTAAATGGTAAACTTGGTACCGTACAAGTAATGCCTCCATATCTTAAGAGCAAACACTACAGCTCCGAGTTCCAAATCGTGGGTCGTGTAGTTCTTCTCGTGAACCCGTAGTTGTCGAGAGGCGTAGGCTATAACCTTCTCGAGTTGCATCAGCACACAACCGAGACCTTGTATAGATGCGTCACAGTGTACCTCAAAATTTTCCGTTCCCTCGGGGAGAGCTAAAATAGGGGCCCTACAAAGTTTGGTTTTCAACAGTTGAAAAGCGGATTCTTGCGCGTCACCCCAATTGTACTTAGTGCCCTTGTGGGTCAAAGCGGTGAGGGGTTGGGCAATTTTTGAAAATCCCTCGATGAAACGCCGGTAGTAGCCGGCCAGTCCTAGGAATTGTCGCACCTCAGTCGGAGTCTTAGGTGCTTCCCAGTTTTTGATGGCCTCTACCTTACCGGGATCGACATGGATACCATTCTCGTTGATCACATGTCCTAAAAAGTGAACCTCGCGAAGCCAAAATTCACATTTCGAGAGTTTAGAATACAGTTGTTCCTTCTTCAGTAGTTCCAGAATTATCCTTAAGTGCTCTTCGTGGTCAGTCTCGTTCTTGGAGTAGACGAGAATATCATCAATGAAAACAATCACTAACTTGTCGAGGTACGCCTTGCATACTCGATTCATGAGATCCATAAATACGGCTGGCGCGTTGGTTAGGCCAAAAGGCATAACCGAAAACTCGTAGTGACCATACCGTGTTCTGAAAGCCGTCTTTGAAATATCTTCTTCGCGCACTCTCAACTGGTGGTAACCGGATCGTAGATCGATCTTCGAGTAGTAACTCGATCCCTGAAGCTGGTCAAACAAATCATCAATTCGGGGTAAAGGATAACGGTTCTTGACCGTCACCTTGTTCAACTCCCGGTAGTCGATGCACATTCGGAAAGTCCCGTCTTTCTTTCGGACAAACAAGACAGGGGCTCCCCATGGCGATGAGCTAGGTCGGATAAAACCTTTATCCAACAAATCTTGCAACTGAGTGGACAACTCCTGAAGTTCCGCCGGTGCGAGCCGATACGGGGCTCGTGCTATGGGTGCTGCACCGGGTGTCAACTCGATTTGAAATTCGACTTGACGAATAGGAGGGAGTCCGGGCAAATCCTCCGGGAAAACTTCCGGAAAGTCTCGCACAACCGGTATGTCTTCAATTCGTTTCTCCTCCGCGGGTTTCTCAACAATCTGCGCCAAAATTGCCGGATGACCCTTTCGTAGATACTTCTGTGCCTTCATAAGGGTAATGACGCTGGTGGTCATGACGCTTCTCTCGCCTCGGACCGAAATGATCTCGCCGGAAGGGGTGGTAATATGGACTATCTTATCATGGCATATAATCTCCGCTCGGTTCTCGGATAACCAGTCCATGCCGACAACGACATCGAAACTACTAAGCGTAAAAGGAATAAGGTCGATGTCAAAGACATGACCTGACAGTTTCAACTTACATCCCGCAAGTATATGAGTTGTTACTACAGTTTTACCGTTAGCTAATTCAACAGGAAACTTAGCGTCTAACGGGGTTGGAGTAAGGTCTAAAAGTTGGCTAAAAGCTTTTGACACAAAACTCCTATCAGCTCCAGTGTCAAACAAAACAGAAGCAAAACAATCGTTTACAGGGAACTTACCAGACACCACATGCGGATCATTGCGGGCTTGACCCGATCCTATCACAAACGCTCTTCCTTTGCCATTTCCTCCACCACTACTGCCACTTCCATTACCCCCATTGTTGTCATTCTGTTTCAGCTTGGGGCAATCCTTCCGGAAATGGCCTTCCTGTCCACATTCAAAACATCCCTTCGTCGTCATCGGTGGCTTAGGAGCACCCTTCGCCGCAAGGTCAACTCTACATTCCTTCGCTTGGTGACCTATCTTTCCGCATCTTTGACACTTGACACGGTCACACTGGCCAACATGATGAAAGTTGCACCTGTTGCACTTTGGATATTTCCCAGCATATCCGCTCGAAACCTGCCCGCTACCGTTGTTGTTGTTGTTGTGATTCTGAGTGTTGAAGCTCCGAGTAAATTCGGGCTTACGGTAGTGGTGTTGCGGTGGAAGGTTCGAGGATGAAGATCTGGTGTTGTCAAACTTCCTCTTCCCGCTGTTCGGGTTACTGTTGCTGTTATTGTCGTTACTCTGGTTGTCACGGGCTTTAACGGTCGAACCCCTCGGTGGTAACGCACCCTGGGTCACAGCCTGATCCGTCAGTTTGTGAGCTAAACGGATCGCTTGTTGGATCGTGGCTGGTCTGGAAGACGTCACCATACCCTGAATCTGCGGTGCTAATCCATCAATGTACATTTCTATCCTCTTGCTCGGCGGATCCACCATCCGCGGACACATCACAGCCAACTCGTGCGAACGAGTAGTGTAGGCTTCGATTTCCGAACCCACCATCTTCAACGACCAAAACTCCGACTCTAACTTCGAAATTTCTTCCCTCGGACAGTACTCCTCTCGCATCATGTTTTTGAACTCCTCCCAGTTCATCGCGTTAGCCAGTTCCAATCCAAGGATCTGGATGTTCGAATTCCACCAAGTGAGGGCGGAATCCTCAAGTGTCCCAGCAGCGAATTTGACCCTACTGGCAGGGGGACAGTTACACATCTCAAAGGCCGACTCGGCCTTCTCAGCCCAACGCAGGAAGCCTATAGCTCCCTCAGTGCCCTTAAACGTACTGGGCTTGCAGTCTAGGTAGTTCTTGAAGGTACATATTCCACTCGGACCTCCTGTTTGATTCTGAACGTGTGCAGCTAAAGCGGCAGCAACATGGTCATTCAGCAGAGTTTGGAGTTCAGCTGCAGTCATGCTGATGTTACCACGTCCTCGTCCAGCGTTTCTTCCGGCCATTTCCTAGAATCACAGTATAAATGTTTAACATGAATTTTTCTTTCATATACAACACACCATACATGTAATAAAAGATAGGTAAGAAAGAAAATAAGAAACAACATCACATCACAACCACATATTAGTCTAAATAAAAATTCATGATTAAAACCATTGTATTCGCTACAAAGTATTTCCAATCAATCCTTAAAATCATAGAAAATAGTTCGGATGGAGACAACCCCTCCATCTAAGTGTCATCATCACTAGATGTCGTCATCTGAGGACACCTCTGAATGTGCCTCCTCTTCAGTCGGTTCTTCCTCCGGTTCTTCTTCGGGTTCCTCCTCGGGATCTTCCTCGGGATCTTCCTCAGGCTCCTCTTCGGGATCTTCTTCAGGTTCTACTTCAGGCTCTGCCTCGGGTTCTGCTGCGTTCTGAGCAAGTTGCATTTGTAGGATATCGCAACGTTCTAACGCTATTTCGGTTCGGGTCCTTGCTTCTTGGAGTTGCTCTCTCAAGTCTATCATTTCGGCTTGCATCTTCATCATAACCTTCATCTGTTGATCACTAGCCCCTTGCATATCTTTCATTGCCGCCGCCATGCGGGCAATCTCCTCCTTATTCTCGGTTTCGTCTTTTAACAATCTGGAAACGTTCTCTCTCGTGTAGCGCATGTAACCCACATCACGCTCCAAACAAGAAACGACAGCTGCGAGAACTCGCTCCACAGGTTCGGTTATGGGTGGTAGGGTGTTAGGGTAAGCAGGGTGGTTCGGGTGAGGCAATGGGGGAACTTGTTCACGGTAGACCATACGTCTGATCATGTTGGGGTACCAATCCCAGCTAACGTCGTTTTCATACAGGCCTACGGATAGGCGGTACCTCTTCGGTGCAGGAGCTTCGAGTTCCGGGACTACACGGGGTGGCGAGGCAGTAGGTAACTGCGGTTCCTTCCCGTGAGCATGCGTCATCGAATCGGATGATGATGAGGGTGGCGTCGACATTCCTACAGGTAAGCCGTGTATATGCGCGCGTATGAGTGAAAGAGGTAAAGAAATAAGATTTCAAGACTACACAAACCTATGCAGTGCGTATCATTATAACTAATGGGTCGTCGCGGTTATAGTCTAGTATGCATGCAGCTTCTAGTTCGCTATAACCAATGGCTCTGATACCAATCTGTCACACCCTCAAAATCCACTAACGGAGTTTTACCGTCAGAGGGTGTGAACTGGCAGGATCGGAATCATTAGTTATAATCAAACCAAAGAAAAACGTTTAAATGTAAATAAGTGCGGAAGCGTAAAACCTTAATTCAAAAGTTGCGTCACGCAGGACGACTTAAAACCAAATGTAACTGTTAAAATTAAGTTTGCAGAATATAAGTATTTTCGTTTAATGAATGCTCCTAAACCGCGCGCCCGCCTCGGCTACCTGAGAATAACATACTAAAAGTGTCAACACAAGGTTGGTGAGTTCACAAGTTATATAAGATAAATCGTTTAGCGTTTTGCGTAACCTCGTTACGGCGTTTCAGTGTTGCGTAACCACGTTACGGCGTTTAAGTGTTGCGTAACCACGTTACGGCGTTTAAGTGTTGCGTAACCACGTTACGGCGTTTAAGTGTGCGTAACCACGTTACGGCGTTTAAGTGTGCGTAACCACGTTACGGCGTTTAAGTGTGCGTAACCACGTTACGGCGTTTAAGTGTTTTGCATTACCAAATAGTGTCATGTCAAATTATATATCGATAGGTAGCTAATCTATACAACAAGTATCGCTAAGTGGTTCGAGACCGAAGCTGACTGTTTATCAAGTGCCCGTCACCAGGTCAATCCAGACCATGGTAAGTGTTAGCCAAAATTACACCCACTCAACCTCCAGTTGAGCTTAGCGTCGGGTGGGGTTTGTCAAACCCAGTAGTACTACTCAACAGTGACTCGCTATTCCAAATATTAACCGGTTCGATGTGTGGGACTTCAAATGTTACGTTTGCCGCTTAGCCTTTACAAGTGATATATAATTTATAACAAAATCTTAAATATGCGTTTATCTCAGAAAATGCGTTTATCGGAGTATGTTATCTCCCCCAAGTGAAAAACGTTTGAAAACAGTTCAAAGAGCGGGGTAAGTGAAACTCACTGTTTGCGAAGAATATCCCGATCTAGATCACTAAGTGATGCGCGTCGTAGAAACTCTCTAGCGTTCTAAATAACAAAGAGATTTTCTAAGTATCGGTACGTTTAACGAGTCTCTAGACTCGGCACATAATACCTATGCACGTAACAGATTTCGTGTTTCGTTTGTGAATCGTGTGTGACTTAAACAAGTACAATTGTGATACGATACATGAGTGAGCAATTACTTTCGTGTCACGTACTAATAACATACTTTACTAGCAATTATCCCCGTAAGAGCATTTTGGTCAACAAACAAAGATTAACTAACCATTATTCCCCATAAGGGCAATTTGGTCAATTCATGGCAATCAATTAACAACTATTCCCCGCAAGGGTATTTTGGTCAAAACGCAACAATTATGTAAAAACTATCATATTTCATGCATTTTTACACAACTCAGCAGCTAGTTTCGTTATGACAGAATTTCTACTTGAAAGATTGCACTAGTTCACTGATCATAACGTCTCAATTAATTCACCAAAAATTACCACAGAAGCATACATATCTTAGGTTTCCAGAACATATTTTATCTTATTTTTATTCCACATATTTTTCTTATAATGACCAAAACATTACAGCAAACTCATATCAGTCAGATTCATGCGTAACAGAATGTTATTTGCAATTTCCGTTAAACGAAAAATCCAATAAATGCAAGACCACTTGGGTTTGGTTCCTAACTCAATGATTCAACTTCCAGAAGTGGAACCAACCCAATTGGTCTCGTAGTTCATGAGATATAACATTTACAACATAACCCAACAGCAGGTCTAACAGCTCAGCTTTGCACCACGTTTTTGTAAAATCATAAAAGCACACTTATACTTGTCCAAAAATTACAAACTTATACTTCATGGAAACTAGACTCAACCTAGTTTACTGCAGTACCCACAATCTCAATCAATTTTCACGTTTACACTTCGTTACAGTCATTTAAACATCGTATACACATTCTGTCCAGATTCTGTTCACATCAAAACTTAACAATTTCACTAGCCATGGATCACAAATAAATCATATAACATGCTAGACACTAATACTACTATCCATGCATCTCCATTACACCATACATACAAGATTAGGGTTTGTGTTTTAACTCAAATCAAAGACAACAATGAATCATGCAACAACATCAATCTAGTTATCAATTCATTATCCAAATAACAACAATCATATTAACCATATACATGAACACAATCGGCTGCCTAGGGTTTATACTTAACCCATTAAACATCAAAATTAAACAACAAGGAGGTAAGGGATGATCAAGTATACCTTCCTAGCACCTAGTTCTTGGATTAATCACTTGATTTGAGGGTTGTGTGAGGGTGTTTGTGGACGGCAGCCGTGAGGGAGCAAGGAAGAGAGAGGCCGATCGGGTTTCTTAGGTTAAGAAAATAGATTAGGGTTTTATGATAAGGTTATATTTATAATAATACAAGTTACACTCTAGTCCCTCTACTTTCAAGTGTTACATCTCTAGCCTAAACTAGTTGGTTCTTGTTTCTTGTTTAACATTCCACATAACAATCAAGTAACACACATATAACTAACACATAATTATCACATAATTAGTGTTTTGACGTTTGTCGTTTATTTATCAATCGTTCGCGTCAACTCGTTTGCGTTTCGGTGCAAATCCCGAAAGACTACACATGTAGTAAGTGTTAAGCGTCATTTAAACCCTAGTTTAAATGTAATGAAGTGTGCGTTATAGATTCAACGATCTTAAAGTTTGAATTGACGGAGTTGAGTTAACGGGGTTAACCTGAAATTGACGATTGTCACAAACCGAGAGGGAGAGTCGTGTGGGACGGCCCGAGGTAGAGCTCACCTCGGGTCGGCCGTCATTTGTTTTCGTGTTTGGTATGTAATGTGTTTCGGTTATTATATAAAAGATCTGCAGATGTGTTTATCCCATTCGTGTGTTTGTTCGTGTATGTGTTTGTGTGTAATAGTGTTCTTCGTCTTCTACACCATTAAACGAGTCTAGGAGGATTCCGCACTCCTAGACCTCGTGCGGATCTCGTATCGATCGGCGACGCCCCGGGGGGACTTACAAGTGGTATCAGAGCCTTAGGCTCTTATGCTATGGTTCGAGATCTGCGTTTTGGTGTTTCTGGCACGTTTCTGATGCGTTTTTGGCCGAACAGCCGCCGCAGGCGAAGTTATGGGGTTCAGGCGAAGTTGTCGCTTAAATTTTAGGGTTTAGGCGAAGTTATCAGTCAGGCGAAGTTATGGACAGGCGAAGTTATAGACAGGCGAAGTTAAGGAGGGGCGAAGTTGACTTTTAGGCGAAGTTGACTTTAGGCGAAGTTAAAAAAAAAATTGTTTGGAGTTTTCGTCTGTATGGCCAGGTGTACACGATTATTGTGAGACCTAAGAAGTTGTTCCGTCAACGAGTGAAACTTGTTATCTCTTGGTCTTACGTGTGAACAAATACGTGTCAACTCTGGATATGGAGTTGAGGTTGTGAATGGGATATTGATTGAAACTAGATATTGACACATATTTGGGTGTTTGTGGGCAATGAAATAGTTGTTGTTCGAGGTTGACCAACTGAAGAAAGTCAAATTGAACTGAAGGTTTTCGTCATTACTGGATTGCGGTCAGAGCATATTATTTATGTTATTTTCAAGGCGTTCGAGAATTGGATCCTGAAACGTGATGCTTATTTATTAAAGTGAAAATTCTGGAACAAGTTGGATTTAATCGGGAATTAAAGTGTTTATGTTCTTGATCGTTATCCCTGGTGATTGAAGATGCTTCGGATTAATTAATGGTCATGTGTGTTAGATTCTGTCAAGGTGGTTTTGTGATGAAATTGATCACTTGATGTTGAGTAGTTGAAGATTAAACCTTATCGTATGCCGACGTGTTGGTGAAGTTGTGGAGGGAGCCCAACTTCACGTGTTGGTGAAGTTAGAAGAACTTCACGTGTTGGTGAAGTCAGAAGGACTCACGTGATTGGTTGAGATGATCAATTAGGCACGGGGATGCATGCATTTCAAAGACCTCAATCTATATAGTCGGAGAAGCTTACACTGAAGGGGAGATCTGATATGGAAGACGCTGGGTGATTGGTAGATTTGTGAAGCTACAAGACAGTTTCAGACACGGCTGGTTGAAGAGCAAACAGAAGATCATCAGTTAAGAGGGAGTCTGTTGGTGCATGTTTTGTAACAGATGATCTTCTGTGTTTGTTAGAATTGAGAGCAACGGTCAAAGGGGAGTCTGTTGGTGCATTTTGTGACCGTCGCTATGCAATTCTGTTCAGCGGAAACGAAGTACGAAGTTAGAACAACTTCGCCATAGGCGAAGTTATAACAACTTCGCCATAGGCAAAGTTGTAACAACTTCGCCATAGGCGAAGTTAGAACAACTTCGCCTTAGGCGAAGTTATAACAACTTCGCCTACAGGCCCAAGCCTAAGCCCAAGCCCGCGAAGTTGTGTATCTATATATAGGTGTGTCTTGTTTAGAGTTGGGAATCCAGAAAGTCAGAGTGTTTTGTGATCAGTTTAATTGTCTAGAGAGAAACCGAGAGGGAGAGTCGTGTGGGACGGCCCGAGGTAGAGCTCACCTCGGGTCGGCCGTCATTTGTTTTCGTGTTTGGTATGTAATGTGTTTCGGTTATTATATAAAAGATCTGCATATGTGTTTATCCCATTCGTGTGTTTGTTCGTGTATGTGTTTGTGTGTAATTGTGTTCTTCGTCTTCTACACCATTAAACGAGTCTAGGAGGATTCCGCACTCCTAGACCTCGTGCGGATCTCGTATCAATCGGCGACGCCCCGGGGGGACTTACAAAGTGGCACACTAAGAGAGTGATTATACGAGAATAAAAGATGGGAAATGTTTTTTAACATGAATGTTTAAAATGATATATTATTCTCTCGTATTATTTTTTGTGGTGTATTAAACAAACACGAGTTAAACTAAAGCATACATGATCATAATACATAAATTTATGGATCATGATTGTTTGATATATTGGCTTGACCGGTTTGACCATTCCAAGTCATTGATGATGTGAATTTATTGGAGAACTAGAAGATTCTTCATGGTAATTAAATATAAAATGTTTGTTCTCAAGGGGAAGTTAATTGTTAACCAACTAAGTTGGGTTTAAATCTCTAATATACTATGAAAATGATTAAAGGATATGTATATCCTGACATGATACCATTTAGTGTTTTTAAATCGATGCATCGTCTAAATGGTTATCAAATTCGCAACCTGAAGTTTGCGTGACTTGTGACTTAGCTAATAGCAAGCACACTATTCTAGAGGTGATCTTAATTCCCATATTACTAATGATTATTGGAATAAGTGTTTTATTTTTTGTCGATGACGATGATCAAACGTCTATGATTGATTGCAAAACCAATAATCATGAGAGCAAAAGTTCATATTTGTTTGTTGGAACATGTGTTTTTACACAAGGTAATATTAATTCACATAAGACCAATAAGTTATAATACTTCATCCCCATTACAATTGGTTTTCGGTCAGGAACCAAATATTTCCTGTTTATAGTTTTTAAAAGTGCATAACACATTGCAATTACTCCACCACATTGCACATATATGAGACATCAAGGAAGGTTGGGAATATATGTTGGATATGGAAAATTATTGATAATTAGGTATTTAGAGTTATCAACGTGGGATTCGTTTACGACTCAATATTGATTTTACTTAAACAAAATAATATTTCCAACATGAGGGGGAAATAAAAAGCAGTTGCAAAATTAAAAAGTTGTAATGAATTATCATTATATTGATCCTCAAGTCAAAAAGTGCAAACAAGAAGTTAAAAAGATAATTCATTTACAAGAATTAGCGAATTAACTACCAGATGCATTCACTGACCTAAATATAGTGACTAGCTAAGTCACATATAACAACTGCTAGTGCTCCAATTAATGTTATTGAAAGTACAACCATACATTGGTGATGATTCTATTAAACGCCTGAAGCGTGATAGATTATTCGGTTCAAAGAATAAAATTCCTCGAAAATGGAGCAAGTAATGAAAATGGTCAAGTCGAGGTATGATGAAAGATTCTCTTTAAGAGACGACAGACATGATGGTTCCAGAAGAACCTCAGGTACCTGAAAATAAAAGAGATATCAATATAACTATATCATGTCTAGATATGTATGGAATCGAAAAAAATCGACGTCTTTGATAATTTTGTATAACGCTTGAAATAATGAAAATGTTGAGGATCAAGAACTACGTTCTGCCGATAAATGAGATATAAAAATAATCGGCCAAAGTGGAAAGACGCAAACATGACAGAATTGAATTCTATAAATAACGGAAAGTATGTTGGACCAACAGTCCGTACAACTAAAGTTGTAAAATGTGTGAGAAACAAACGGGTATTGTATATTAGTTATGAATATTTATCAAGTGATTTGCAAAATTGATGGCATAAGAATTTTTGCAAAGACCCATGATTAATTATGAGGAGACACATTCTCCAGTGGCGGAAGCAATGATTTTCCGATAAATAAACAGTCTAGTAATACAAAAAGAGAATTGATATGCGTTCAATAAATATTCTTATTCAGTTGATACTGAGATTTACAAGAAAATCTATGAAGGATTTGAATTATCAAATCATGTAAAATAAGTTCTCAAGAACGATATGATTGCTCCGAGTACATATTATTCTTGTATACATTGATGAATGGAATATATATGGAACTCCTGGTGAGTTTACTAACACGATTTATTGGTTAAAAATAAGCATCTTAAGGATGTAATTCCTATGTATTAATAAGCATATGAAGATATTGAATAAACTATGTATAAGAATTGTACAATATGGAATGAAATTAAAATAATTCTTGATGACATCTTTAAATATGACATAGAAATGAATGTGCTAACAGATAAAGTTTATGTGCCAAACTCTTGAAGAGTAAATTTGTATACATGATTGGTCAAAATGAAAAGAAGTCCATGGCAGATTGTAAAATCTCTTAACTAGTATGTTGTATAAATGATTAGTCAACAAGAAAGGAAGTCCATGACATATTAGACGTGCATGAAGAATTTAAACTAAAATTTCTAGAAATTTATTATATGAAATGAAAAGTTCTATATGTGGACTACAAAAACCGAGTAAGAAATGATAATATCAACTCGGTGATATCTTGTTGAAAAGAGGTATCAATATGATGTAATCGATCCATGTGTTAAATATTTTAATATTAAATCAACAATATCATGTGATGATTGCATTGTAAAGAGATGGTATGCGGGTTGAGCACTTGAATAATGATATTTTTATATCAATCAAATTTCATCTAGAAGATGTTGAAACATTTTAATACGGATAATGTTCATCTCATATAGAACAAATTATCCTTATTATCAATAAAAATTCTTAGTCAAGAAGTACACCATATTTTATCATAATTGATGCAATAATTCTTGCTAGTTATACACAACTATGTATATTATATTTATATTTATTGACAAGATATAATTTGTTTTAGTGATGAGCATCGAAATGAGTTAAACATAATATTTTGATATATGCAGGGTATGAAATATATAAGTTATATTTTACTAACCCGTAAAAAAGGTTTGGTTAGTTGTATCGATGCAGGGAATATAATATAGCAAATTCGTGGATTTCATGTCACTTTTATTTACAAGAAGAGGAACTACAAGTCATCAATGAAGATAGTACAACGTTGCTCGAAATTAGAAACTTTGCACGACAAGATCAAGCGGTGAATCATTAACTACAAAAGATTTAGTCAAACTTTCGTGAAGGTTAAAACCCATCATTTAAAGGATGTATAAATGAGGGGGAGTATTATACGCGTTGCACTCTTTTTCCCTTAGCTATGGTTTTGTCCCAATGGGTTTTCCTAGCAAGGTTTTTAATGAGGCAACATTACCAAGCGTATTCCATTACGTGGATAGTCAAGGGGGAGTGTTATGAACCATTAGTATTAGAGTGACTCTCCACATGCATAACCACCATCTATTTATTATCCTTTGTTAATGTATAAGTTCTTATATAAAGGCATCTTTGTATTTGGTTTTATACATCAATAAGAATCAATCTTCTTTATCTTTATCATCTCTATATGTGTATGGATCTTGCTAATAGGTCGTTGTTTTACAACAAATTCAATTATATCCCTAATTTTACTCCTTTTTATATACGATTTCATCTTTTGACTTTCCCACTAGATATATTTTTTTTTATTGAGTATTTTTTATTTTGTAGTAAGAAAGTCGATGTTAACTATTAAAAAATTTTAATTTACATGTTTCATTCAAAATTACATGGTAATATTAAATATTAGTGTAAATACATACATGCCAATCATGTTAATTTTTTAATCAATACGTGCTGTTACAAACATGTTAATTAGTAATTTACATATATATAATTTATTGAGTTACATATATGTAAATTTATACATATGTAAACAAGGAACTTGTAAATATGTAAATACATCTCTTGAACGCATTAAATAGGTCAATTACACTAATAGGTCAACTTACATATACAATAAATGACGAAATTACATATACGTAAAGGTTATAGTATTTAAATTACATGTATGTAAATAACGTTATAAATGGGTCACTTGCACATATGTAAATGTAAATATATCACATGTATATATAAAAGTTTTCATCGCTAAGACAAAAAAAAATACATATAAAAGATTAGGAGTACGAAAAATCTAAAGCCAAAAGAATTTGAGGATTACGAACGTGTGAAACATAGAAAAAACACTTTTACGTAATTTAAATACTAGACAGTTGCCCACGCGATGCAGCAGGTGTTTGAACCTGCTAATCACGTACAAATATAAGTGTTTATGGTCGGTTAAAACCTTGAAATCGTTTAAATCGGTCATTGGTTTGACTTCTTTTTTTTTCTTTTTTTACTTTCGATTTGTTGGTCGGTTTCAAAAATTTCAAAACGTAGTGAACGGTTGGTTTGCGGTTTATATCGGCAACCGGCCATATGAAACCAGAAAATATTGTAAATTAACCTAATTGTAATATGATTCCTTTTGTAATCTTTGTTGTTATTATTTTACGTCATAGATCTTCCATTAATATTTACCATTTATGTGGCTAAAATTATCATTTTTAATTTATGATCATCTCAAGTATCATATTATGTTGGTTTTTAGTTAAAATTGATGGTACATTTAAATTATTAATTATTTTAAACTAAATTTATTATTAAAGTTTAAACTGTGAAACCAAACTGGAACCAGGCTGTTAGTAACGATTCAGTTTCAACTTTCAATGGTTGAGTTTGGTTTTGGACGACAAAAATCAGTATTAACGGTTGGACTCACAAGTTTAACTTAAAAACCATCAAATCCGACACTAAACACCCATACGTAACATATTAATTTGTTTAAAATGAAAAAAAAAATTACAACAATATCATATCCAAATTAAAGAGAATAAAATGCTCGTTTTTATGGTGCAATTTGTTTATAAAAATATTAACGTATGAAAAGGCTATAGTCGTTTAAAAATCATGGGTGGGAAGTTAGTTTATAAGTTAAATTAAAAACATAATATGGTTAAATATGAGGGACCAAACTTGTAAGTTGAATGAATTGTATTTAAAAGACATGTTTACCCTTACTAACACATGTGCATCATGCTTTAAGTGTTGTAAATTACTTAAAAATGGGTGTCTTAATTTGCCCTTATTTGGTGTATTATATATAGTATAGATATCGCAAGATTAGTTAGGAGAAAAAATAGGAACTTTAATCAGATATATACGGAGATTAGGAATCATGGGATTGACTGAAAGTTATAAATTTACGTTAATAACCTTATGTTGAATAAAAAATAATTAATGATAAAAATAAAATGATAGGTTAAAATGAGTTCCTAAAGTTTTTAACAAAATTAGGAGTTCTTAAATGATACCAACCCTGTATCTATAATATATGTAAACGAAAACATAAAAATCCTAAATGTCGCGATGTGGTCGCTCCCCCTTTTATTGGAGTCACCAGATTTGCTTGATTTTTAAATGGTGGTTTCTCATGCATTTGACCCGAATTCATGGGAATTGGTCTTACCAAACCCGATATTCCTTAAACGGGTTATAATATCTCATTAAATTAAAAATTATTATCACCAAATTATTGATGTAGAAATCCTATATAATAGGATATACTAAAAATTAATATTTTATTTATTTTAAAAAAGATAAATGTATATCATTTAAATTAAAAAACAATTTTATAGTAAAAAAAATAAACGGGTCTTGGGTCTCATCAAACCTTAAGTATATTATTAACTTTCATAAATATTATTTATAATTAAAAAACCAATTTTATATTGAAAGAAATAAACCGGTCTCGGGTCTCATCAAAACCACATAGCTTTTAAACCGGGTTAAAACATCTCATTTATTTGTGAAACAATTTAACATCAAACCATAAGTATATTATTAACTTTCATACAATAAAAAAATATATCAATCAATCAATCAATCATGCCCAGTAAAATCCCACCGACAGCAAAGCTATAAGTAGGGTCTGGGGAGGGTGGGATGTAGGCACACCGTACCTCTATCCAAAGGAATAAAGAGGTGGCTTCCAGAGAGACCCTCGGCTCTAAGAACATGTGTATGAAGCAAAATAAAGGAAATCAAAGTTTAACAGTTATATAAAAACTACTACTAATTATAATAATATTAATAACAAGATCACAGTTTAACAGCTATAAAAAAGCTAATAATAATTATAATAATAATATATGTAAGGGAAATACCATTATGGTATGTGACCTAAATAAGTTAAGTCTAAGCCCTAAGGTATTCAATTCTCTCTAAAAATCCTTAACTTTAATTCTACTTCTCCACGAATTCCTATCCTCAACCATGTCCTCGGAGAGATTTAGGTCTATCAAATCATGCCTAATCCTCTCATCCCAAGTCAATTTCGGTCGTCCTCTACCCCTCCTCCCCTCTATAGTAATGTTTTTACGGATCTAACAGGATTCGTCGTCTGTCTTCTCTTTACATGTCCAAACCATCTCAATCTCCACTCTCTTATCTTGTCTGCTATGTTCGCCACCCCTAATCTCTCGCGAAACACAACGTTTCTTATTCGGTCTAGTCTTGTGTGCCCACACATCTAACGTAGCATTCTCATTTCTGCTACCTCCATCTTCCGCACTTGTGCCTTCTTGATGGCCCAACAATCTGTTCCATATAGCATTGCAGGTCTAACTGCCACCCTATAGAATTTTCCCTTTAGTTTAGTCAGGAAACTCTTGTCGCACAATATACCTGTGGCTGCTTTCCATCTACACCATCCTACCTGAACTCTGTGGGTCACATCACTGTCTAATTCCCCATCGCTCTGTACAAATGATCCTAAATACTTGAACTTCGTTACCTGCGGGACCACTTGCCCTTCAATAAATTCAACAAATAAATAAATAAATGTTAGAAAAAATAATATAAAACAACCCCCGTAATACGGGGGATAAAAACTAGAATATATATATATATATATATATATATATATATATATATGCTACCACCACCTGGTATGCAACTTTTTAGTGATGAAGTTATGAATCTTCAGAAATCCTTATATGGTTTGAAACATGCTTCTAGACAATGGTATGGTAAATTGTCATCTTTTTTAAAGTCTAGAGGGTATCTTGGTTCTCAGAATGATCATTCTTTATTTTCAAAGATTATGGGATTCTCAGTGTTCTATGTCGCTATATATGTCGATGATATATTACTTACCGGGAACAATTAAGGATCAATTATATTTTGGGTATGGAAGTCCTTAACACTAATAAAGGTGTTATCATGTGCCAAAGGAAGTTTTCTAAATATATGCTTTCTGAATTTGATACTTCCAATCTTCATGTCATTAATTTTCGGTTGCCTCGTCATTTACAACTTCGAGCTCATATGGGAGTTGTTCTTGATGACCAATTATAATACATGTAGCTTATTGGAAAACTTAATTACTTACTCATACTCAGCCTGATACTGCTTTTGCTGTTCAGTTTCTAAGTCAATTCACGCAAGATTAGAGGATTTCTCATTGGAATGCAGCGCTTCATACCCTCTTATATGTCAAGGGAACTTTATCTTAAGGATTATTTTTTTTAATAATAATCCTTCTTTTGATCTGCAAGCTTTTTGTGACTTCGACTGGGATGCGTGTCATAATACTCATCGATCGGTTAGTGGTTTTTATGTTTCTCTTGGCGGTTCTCCGATTTATTGGAAATCTAAGAAGCTGTTTACTGATTCTTAGAGCTCGGCTAAAGCTGAGTACCGATCTCTTCGACGAGTGACTGCTGAACTTTCTTGGATGACAAGACTACTATCGGAGATCAATGTTTCTAACGTTATTCATGTCATGCTTAAATGTGATAGTCAAGTTGCAATTTATATTGCCATGAATCCTGTTTTTCATGAGAGAACTAGACACATTAACATTGACTGCCATTTTGTTCATAAAAAGTTGCAAGAGGGACCGGTCACTTTAATGCATACCAACATGAAAGATCAGTTTGCTGACACTTTTACTAAGAGCTTACCAAGATCACATTTTCACTCGTTGTTATGGAAGTTGGGGTTTTCTCAACCTCTTGCTTGAGGGGGGATGTAACGTATAACATATGTGCCACAAATGTTATGCACCGTATAACATATGCACCGCATATGTATTCCTATATATATATATATATATTTTCTTGTTTTCTGTATTTGTAACTTTAGATTATTCTTCCCTGCTTCTTTTCCTCTTTTCTTTTTGTGTCATCATTCTTCAACGATTACACCATCAAACACTAAGAAGTGTCTTTTTAATGAACAAACACACTCTACCTTTGACCAATTACAAGATAGTCGTTTAATTGAATCATTAAGAAGCTACTAAATAGCCCATAATCTAATTTTTCCATCACTTAGAGCTTGCACAATGGTGAACCTCACGAACTATTTATCTTTCTTCATGCCCACTTCGTTACTCCAAGGACTGCATACATACATAGATGCCTACCTTTGTATATCCCATCTACTCTCCTATGTCTCACAGTCTATTCTTTTCTATGTATGCACGTCCATAGCCACAAACATGTGACTTTAAAACAAACCCCATAATTTGATTCTCTTTGCCATGTTTTATCACGTCATAGACATTCCTGTTCAAAAACCTCCGTTTTAGATTCTTGAATATCCTTTTTTGTACCAAGGGTTATTTTTTTTTTGACAAATCGAGTGGTTGAGTGTTAACTTGAAGTCATAAAATTCAAGATTGCTTATGAAGATTGATATGAAGTTTGTGGTATGCTAATTGACTTTCCTCTTTTAACTTAAGCTTCAACTTAGAGATGCAACATTTTCTTTGGATATTTGAACTTGTACCACTTTTCTTTAGGGTTATAAAATAAGAATAAAGAACCATATGAAAAGTTTTAATGTGTATAACATCAAGGATTTGATATAGAAACAAGGATTTGATGCATCAAATGAAAACCATTTTGTCATTGATTTTTAGTGAAGGTTCAATTTGTCACTTTTAATAATCTTAAATATATATAAACGAAACCTTTTAAGCTCTCTGGTTGCTCCCTGCATTCTCTCAAGTCACCAGATTGTTTTATTTGTAAATGGAGATTCTCATGTATTTGACCCAGAATCACGGGTATGGATCTCATTAAACCCAGATAGCCCTTAAACGGGTTTTAATATCTCATTAAATTAAAATTAATCTAACCAAATATTTGATATGAAATCCTATAAAATAGGGATATACTAAAATTTAATATCTAATTTTAAAAAAAATATTACTCATAAGTAAGAACAAATTTTGCAGTAAAAAAAATAAATGGGTCATGGGTCTTACCAAACCCATGTAACTTTTAAACCAAGTTATAACGTCTTATTTATTTGTGAAACCCTTTCATCATCAAATCCTTAGTACATTATTAACTTCCTTACAATAAATAAAATTAAAATCTGAAAAAAAAATATAAAATTATTAGAGCGTCATTTTATGTCTCGGTCTTTGTTTTTATGTATTTTGGTAACAGGTAAAAGTATGGGGTATTTTGGTCATTAATGTAAGGTATCATTCGTTAGGGAATGTTAACGAATGTCACCCGCTTAGTTTTGTCCTCATTCATTAAAGATGTTAATGAATGAAGGTTAACGAACATGGTTCATTCGTTAGGGATGTTAACGAATGAACTTAACGTATGATAACGAATGAGTGGCTCATTCGTTAGGCCTGTCTAACGAATGAGCTTGTTGTCTATATATACCATGTAATTATATTCTATTTATAACAGTTCTTATTTAATCACTTAGCATATCGTTACTCTTCCCAAATTCACTCTCAACACACACACACAGTAACATAAATCATAACTAACCGTATTCATATAAAAAGACTAGATCTAAAGTATGAATCAGAACTTGATTTCTCAAGTGGCATTAGAGCTCGATGTCTGACTGAATACATTTAGGATTCAAATTCGCTTCAATTGATCTAGGTTTTGGATGTTAATTATATTGAATTGATCGGATTTGGTGTTCGAACTTTTTTGACACAATAATCGATCAATTGAAGGTCTTAGACATGATAATTGATACTGATATGGACCTAGGATTGTTCTCAATGTTCATTGGATCATCTGATAGGTTTTAATTGTAGTGATTTGATATTTAATGTTGGAATCCATTTTCGCGGGAAAGTATTTAAGTGTTTTAATGTGTTTTGACTATTTGAGTCAAAATTGGATTGGTTTGATAGTGAATTAGATGTTTGGATTGGTTTGAATATGTCGGAATTGGACTGCAAGTGTTTTGAGTATCATATTGTGTAATTTGGTTTAGTTTAGTGAGGTTTGGATTGGTTTGGATTGTGTTTGGATCTGGAAATTAAAGATGATGATGAAGGCTCATTCGTCGATTTGTTGAGTTCATTTGTTATTGTTTAAACTCATTCGTTAAAAGGTTAAAAAGGTTGTTGTAACCGTTTCAACAACCAATTAGTTTAATTGTTGATCCATTCAATATACTGTTCACTCATATGTTACAATTCCACATTCGTTACCCCATTTGTTTAAAACACATTTGCTTCACTGTTGCCCATTCATTACTTTATTCGTTATCTGTCACATCCGTCATTGCTACAATGCATTCTTATAAATCGCATTCTTTGTAGTATTGCAGCTCATTTGTACGGACTCATTTGAACAGTGTAATTCATCAAAGACTCATTCGTTACCTAAAACTTTGAGAATTTGTCAAGTTTTACCCTTGAACTTTCAAAAGTTAACAGTATAAACCCTTTTGTTTTCCAAAATGACAAGCTACTATGCACTGGCTTCTCAAAATGCTTTAATGCAACAGATGTTGAATTGTGATTCTGAGATCGGGTCTCACACTAAATGCCCGAGACTCGTGAACCTCTGTGATTATCCAAAATGGGAGCCAAGGTTTAAAGCTCATTTGGGAGCTATTCATCCTGAGTGTATGCAAAGCTTGGACAATGTTTATTAACCATCGATGGTTGGTACTGATGTTACTAGTTTTGTTGAAAAATCATTTACTCAAATGTCAGCAGAAGAAAAGAAAGCATATGAAATTGAGACAAATGCTTATTCCACTCTAACAGTGGCATTGCCTGAGCACATCTTCCATCAATTCAGTCATATTAAACAATGTGCTCCTATGTTACAACATTTAAGGTCAAGAAGCATGGGTAACATAAAATAAAGCAAGAAGTCAATGTTGAAGTTACAATTTAAAAACTTCAATCTGATGCTTGATGAAACTGATGAAACTTTGGAGAAATGTTGACAAGGTTTTATCATTTGACAGCTGAGATTAACAGATTTTCTATGCTCCCAGATGAAATTGATCAAATTCACACATTAAAGAATGCTTTACCCCCTTACTACTAAACATACTTAATGTTCTCACAGAAAATGGGTATTTCAAGAATGAAAGACTCTCTGCAATGGATTTGGAGGAAAGGGAACTTGAATTAAAGTGTCAGAATTTATCTAAAGGTAGTCAAGATCCTACTTTGTATGGTGGGGGCAAATCTAGTCAATAAAAGTGCATCTCCAATTACTTCCTTTTATTCTCAAGCAACTCTAGATTTTCCTCCACAAGCTGGTTTTGAACCGAATGAATGTCCAAGTTCATCTACTATTAATGTTGGTTCAATTCCTTATGTCACACCACCACCTAATATAAACATGAAGGAAGCAGAAAAACATTTTGCCTTCATAGGACCATTTATGACCTCTTATGAACAATTAGTGGGTGGACAAGTGTCAAATAGTGATATGACTGATGAGGACTTTGATCAAATTGATCATGATGATCTTGAGTTGATGGACTTGAAATGGAATATGGAAATGATTGTGAGGAGAATTAAGAAGTTTATGCAGAGGACTGGGAAGGATCTTCCTGCCAGAGCAAGAGGATTGGTTTTGATAAGTTGAAGGTTAAGTGTTATAATTTCTAGGAATATGGTCATTTTGCAAAAGAATGTGACAAGCATAGAAAAGAATATTCTTCTAGACCAAGGACTCAAGATAGAAACTTCAACACCAACAAGAAGTATAGCAACTTTGAGTCAAAGGAGAAACCAAATGGGGCTGATTCGGCAAAGCCAAGAGGGTCACATGCAAGTATAACACAAGAATGGATTGATTGATCTCAAAGACTGTTGGGTAATGTATCTACTAAGGTGCTGCAAGCTAATGTGGATGTGATCTATAAGCATGAAGAATGTGTGGGTAAAAAGGATGAGACACTGATTGACGAGAGTGACGAGTCAAAGACAAATTCAGATGACTTAAGTGTTTATCAGCAAGAAACTTTTGCTTGCATGGAAAAGATTGAAGAGGTTAGTTCTAAAGCTTCTGAATCTGTGATTGCTGAAACTAAAATTGAGTGTGATCATTGTGGTGAATATAAGTCCGAAATTGAATCACTTTGTCACCAAAATGACAAGTTGGTTTGTGATTTAGCTTTCATTCGTGATAACTATAGACAAGTGGTGGATATTGATCAAAAATCGAAGGATAAGATTGATGCCTTGTCTATCAGTATTCATGACTTGAAAGCCAAAGTTTCTTTTAAATTAACCATTATTGCAAGTCAGTTTCAAGAGATTATAAGATTAAGAACTAAAATCACTGAACTTGAAAAATGAGGTAATGGATTTGAAAAACAAGCTATGAAAATATAGAAATTCGTCTTTCTTGTTAAATGAAATAATTGAAGTAAATAGTACTCACCACAAAAGTGGAGAAGCTGGTTTAGGATTTGTTGAGATTTCTCATCTTTTCCATAATGGTTATAACAGTATTCCAGACATACGAAACTTACAACATGTAGATGTTGATAGTCATTTGACTATAGATCCTCCTGTGACTGTGGATAAGGTTATTCAAGTGGAAAAATCTAAACCAGTATAACCACTAAAGTTTGCTAATATAAAATCAACTCCGAAATCTCAAATTTATAGCAATATGATTTTCTCTGAAACTGATCATGATGTGTTATTATTTGAGGATGTTGTTGAACCACATGTGTTTCACAAAGATAAAAACATTCCATGTGCAAAT
The DNA here is from genome assembly GCF_021521415.1 of Bidens hawaiensis. Lineage (NCBI taxonomy): Eukaryota > Viridiplantae > Streptophyta > Magnoliopsida > Asterales > Asteraceae > Bidens > Bidens hawaiensis. Next base: position 3,682,198 of record NW_027491014.1, read on the forward strand.
CATATTCTTTGTGAACCACATGACTATAAGAAAAATATAGTTGGTTCAACTTCTTCATGTGTTAGTGCAAAGTCATCTAAAAAGAAGGTTATTTCAGATGAGGATTTAATGAAATATATAAATCCAATAAGAAATGATAAAGTAAAAATTGGTAGGCAATATAAACTCAAGGGTGTGAATCAAGTGTTTTATGCTCGAGTTCTTCTTTTGAGTTTAATCAAACCTGAACTAGTTGAGTGTTTATTTAATGATGAGACATCAAACTTGACTGAAATTGAACAAGCTTTTGAAAAATCAAAACTTGTTAGTAAATATGAACTTAAACATATAACAAGTTTGTTTAAACCCATTAACTTTGTGAAATCATCCGGATTGGATTCACTAAAAAGCTTTTCTGAGTGTTCTAATCTTGATTTTTACAATTATAAGCATGTAAATAAAATGTGAAGGTGGTAACTTTTCAACCTGAGGATTCACATGTCACTGATGATTCACCACAAATGTTTGCTGATATGAGAACATGTTTCTCATGTGGTGAATGTGGTCATGTTGCAAAGAAATATGAATCTAAAGTGAAGTTGACTGTAAACACCTTAATAAAGGAGAAAGTTGGTTAAGAGTATTTTGTAAAGGTAAACTGCATAAAACTGTGAGTGCAATTAATCCTAGGAAGGCTGTGAGGGTTAATTTTCAAAATCTTAATGTAATTGATATAGAGGTTGAGATTGTTAAACCTCTTTATAAAAATGTTGATACTTGTGTGATTCGTGATGAATATCTTAAGAGAAAGTCAAAGGAAAAATTGACATATAGTTAGGTTCAGCAATTCCACCAGCATAACTCGAAAAAGATATCAAGTGAGATCAAGGTTCCTGTTGATGTTCTTCCAACAATGAAACCTAAAACTGAATTATGCCGAAAGGAAACAATGGTTAAGCTCAATACTAAGGCCTGGGCTGCCTCTTTGAACTAATCACTTACTTAATTGTGCATAGTTCATCCAATCTATTTCAGGAGACAAATGAATTATGGATAATGGATGCTCTCGGCATATTACCGACAATCTTAATGTTCTTTCTAATGTAAAATATATTCAAGGAAGTTATTTTTCCTTTGCGGGTAATCAAGGAGGGTTGATCACAAAAGACGGTGAAGTCTCTAATTGTAAAACTACAGTCATTTAATGTATAATGCTCTAATATCAATTAAAAAGTCGTTTTATGGATCGAAATCACGTGATGTTTACTATATGATGACTAATGGCGAAAACACTAATCAAAGGGATAAAAACATAGCAATTCACACAAAGATTCTCTATTATTGATATGACATGAAAGCTCTCTCTCTCTCTCTCAAGATGAAAAGATATGACATGAAATTATCTATATATAATAATATTATATGGACCGTATAAGGTGGGTGTGGCGTATAAGCTATAAGCTTATACGTTGCCCAACTTATACGTTCCTTACAACATATCAAACAATATAAGCTCGTTTAACCAATCCAAGGCCTAGCGATAGACAAATATGCTCTAACAGACTCCCCTTTGGATATTGCTTGGTCTTGTTGTCTAAGTAATAGACGTTTATGCTCCAACAACATTCGAGAAGGTTAGTCATTGTGACAAGGAGGATGATAATCTACTTAGTGTTTCACATATTTGTGACAAAAAGTATACCACCTTGTTCGCATATAAGGAATGTGTTATTCTCAAACCAGGATTTATTATTCCGGAGGACATGTTTGTTAAGTGATCACCTCGATCGAATGATATTTATGTGTTGAACATGGCTTTGATGACTACTTCCTCACCGTCAACAACATGTTTTATCTCAAAAATCAACTATGAATGAAACGGTCCTTTGGAAAAAAAGATAGGTCATATCCACATTCGAAAGATGAATCATTTACTGGAAAATGTTTTGGTGCTTGGGGTTTCATTGAAGAATTTCAAGATGACTGATCACTGTGTTACGTGCAAGAAAGGGATAGAAAAGAAGAAGTCACATCCACTGAAGAAGATAAACTCAATCGATACTCCTTCGGAACGTCTACACATGGATTTATTTGGTCCTGTGAATAGAGCAAGTATGGAGATCTTTATTTTTTTGTCGTTTCTGATGACTATTCTCGATTTTCGTGGATGTTTTTTATGAGAAAAAAGGATCAAACACATGTTCTTGTGCAAAACATGATTTCCAAGATCTAATCACTTTACAAGTTGAAAATGGGACGTATCCGAAGTGATAATGGCACAGAGTTTAAGAATTGCATGATGAACTTTTTCTATCTGCAAAAGGGTATTCATCATGAATATAGTGCCCCTTATGTGCTAAATCAGAAGCGTGTAGCTGAAAGGAAGAATCAGATCTTCATTTAGGCGGCTAGTACTATGTTGGCAGACGGTTCATTTTTGGAACGAGGTTGTGAATACCGCATGTTACACGTTGAATTGAGTTCTCACGGTAAAGAAGCTCAAGAAAATAAGTTACGAGTTGCTTAATGTAAGCCGAACCTTCAATTCCTTGAACCATTTGGGTGTCCTTTCACAATGTTGAAGAAATATGCGGTTAATTTAAAGAGAAAATCAATAGATGGTTACTTTCTTGGGTATGCATCACCTAAGGGACGTGTACTTAACTTCTCTTCTGAGTGTGCTAAAGAATGATACCATGGACTTTCAAAGGTACATCACACCACCTGATTGGATGTTTTATAATATGGTTAATCTGATTCTTTCCTTCCCTAGGTTGGTGTACAATAAGACGATTTGGTTCGTGTTTATCTTCAAAAAGAGATCTTATTTAATCCGGGATCTTCAATTTATGTGGATCCCGTTGCATGTAATCAACCCGACGCGTCAGATGAAAATTTATTTCATCTGATGATGCCGACTTTAAGGATTCTTCCTCCACACCATTTGTTGAATCTCATGATGTTCCTGAGATACAAGTTGAAAAGTCTACCCAACCTTTGAATGATGAATCAGTGGAAGAAAACGTCACCAATTACAAGAAAATGTTGAAGTTTCTGAGAATCCGACTCTTTGAATTCATTCTTATCATCCTCATGACAACATCATTGGTGACATGAATGAGGGAGTTCGTACTCAAAGTCAAGTTGCTAACATATGTGATGATAATGTATTATGTATGTATGCTAATAAGAACATGTCAAGAATCATCAGTATCGCCAAGTACACGTTCTTCTTATCCCAAATTGAAGCAACAAGTTTTTCTATGGCACTTCAAGAATCGTCATGGGTAGACACAATGCAAGAGGAATTGCAGCAGTTTGTACAACTGGGTGTTTGGGATCTCATTGATCAACCGGCTTAGGTGAAGAAGGCGATCTCGACAAAATGGGTATTTAAATGTAAAAAGGACGATCATGGGGTAATCGTGAGAAATACGGCACGATTAGGCGTCCAGGATTTTAATCAGCAAGAATGCATAGATTACACTGAAGTATATACTCCATTACTCGACTAGAGGCTATACGCATCTTTTTAGACTATACAACTTTCAAGAACTTCAAAGTTTATCAAATGGACGTTAAGAGTGCGTTCTTGGATGGGAAAATTCATGAGGAGGTGTATGTGAAACAGCCTCCGGGTTTTGAAGATACGGACTATCCCGACCGTATTTACCAATTAAACAAGGCTCTATATGGCCTTCACCAAGCTCCGAGAGCTAGGTATAGAACATTGGCATACCATCTCATCGATAGTGGCTTGAAAAGAGGGACGGTGGACGGTACACTCTTTTACGAGACTGTGAAAGATGATCTCCTCCTTGTCCAGATTTATGTGGATGATATAATATTTGACTCAACAAATGACAAGCCATGTAAGGACATCGAGAAGACAATGCTGACTAAGTTTGAGATGAGTTAAATGGGAGAGATGAATTTCTTCTTGGGGTTGCAGGTGCATCAGTTTGACTAGGGTATTTTCATTCATCAGACGAAGAACATAAACGACGTCGTGAGCCGATTCAAGATTACTGTCGAAAAGTCCCCTCAACGCCTCTTCTCATGGGTCATAATTTGTCACCGGACCAATTGGAGGACACCGTTTATCCGATCCTCTATCGTGCTATTATTGGCTATTTAATGTACATAACTGTGTCTCGTCCTAATATTATGTTTGTTGTTGTTTGTGGGCAAAGAATCAATATAGTCCTCGAGTGACTCGTCTGGCAACTGTTAAGCGTATTTTCCACTATCTGAGGGGTAATCCTGACATCGAGTTATGGTATCCCAAGGATAATATTTTCGATCTTATGGGTTACACAGATTCTGACTATGAAGGACGCAAGATCAATTTCAAGTCTACCACACCAGGATGTCAATTTTAGGAAATTGGCTTATTTCCTGGCAGTGTAAGAAACAGACAACAGTCTCTACTTCAACCGCCGAAGCCTAATATGTGGCAGGCTCGAGTCCTATTCACATGTTTTGTGGATCCAAAAACATCTGTGGGATTACGGTTTGAAGTTTATTACTACTCCCATATTTATTGATTTCTATTTGTATAGATAAAATAAAAAAAAACATTCTTATATATTAAAAGTCATAAACGTTGTAAAATGCTCCTTAAATGAGTTTTTGAAGTATAAAGGAAAAATGATAGTACATTAATCATTTATATCTCATATCCAGTAAATGAAATAGGAAAAAGGTTGTGTGCTTAATTGTATTAGTGCATTGGTAGGTCGTAAACAAATAAGTAACAAAGAGTATGTGATATAAACTTAAAATTGACAAATTTGGAGTGTTAATCTCTAGCAAAGTCTTGGTAAATGAAGGAAGAAATGTAATTGCCTGTCATACTCAAGCCTTAAATCAGTTTGATCACCAAAAAATGTTGCAAAATAAATGTTTTAAGCTTCTAGTTAATGATTAACACTTCAATGACGTATGGTCTTATGGCTAGGGGTGTAAGTGAAACGGACGTCCTATCGTCTGTTCGGCAAGTTCATTTATGTTCGTCCGTTTAATAAACGAACTGGACATGGACAAAAGAATTTTGTTCGGTAAGCTTTACGAACGAACACGGACAAGGGTCAAGTCCGTTCGATAGTTTGGGAGAACGTTCGGTAAAGTTTGTCCGATTACGTCAGGTAACGTCCGTCTGGTATTGTAAGTTTTTATATCTATCTAGTATTATTGTCCATTAATGTCTGATATTGTAATGTCTGTCCGGTATTGTTCGGTAATGTCACACTTTTGAGTCACTACATATGTCTAATGTCTCTTATAGTGATCCAGTTTTTATTAATATATTAAGTGTTAAGTATATTTGAATATTATATGGCGTATTTCCAAATTTGTAGGTAAAGTTGTTTGATATTATGTTTGGAATTAATATGTAACCGTTTATTTTTGACCATTAGTGTCCATTGGTGTATGTTGTAAATTAATTTTCACATGTCCGTTTGTCAATCGGTGTCCGTTTGTCCATTATTGTCCATAAATGTTCGTTTACAATATTAACGAACGGACACATAAATGAATTTTCATTCAATAGAGTATTCGTGACACTGTCTGTCTGTCAAAAGCTTAACGGATGGACACATACATGCTCTCGTCCAGTTCGGTTCGGTCCATGTACACCCCTATTTATGGCCTTAAATCCTGTATTGATGGGATGCTTCGGTTTTCTGAACTCCATTGGGTCTTTTTGAGGTTTATCATTTAGGTATTTACCTAGGTGAAAATAAAAATGCTTTAATAGAAAACCTGCAGTTTATCTGCCAATATAAGTAATTAAACTTTACCACCAAAGTACTTCATTGTTCAAATTCTCTACTGACTTGATCAAACCACGCTGTTAGTCATACATTGTCCCTTTCTTGCGTCTTATTGCCATTAAGAAACAAACCACAAGGGACACAATGTTTGCAAACCTTACAAATGAAACTGTGCATAATCATCCATGGGAAAGGACCTCAGGGTATTGCTTGATATTGGGGGTATGTCTTGTAGTGGGGATTATATGTTGATTCTAAGGTTTAAGTCAATTTGGGTGACATGGTACAAAACAAAATAATACCGAATTAAGATTAGAGGATGATAGTTTCTGATATTTTGTGCCCGAATTGAAACTTAAAACGTATCACATAAATTTCTGAATTCTTTGTTATAAGGTTTAGGTGGAAAACATATCAATGACTGAATTAACACTGATCATAATAAGCTGAAAGCTAATACTGTGATGGAAAGAGTACTTGGTCAATATGATTTCCTGCTCAATTTTCAAAAAAAAAATATGTTCTACTTTTCGTAGTTTATTTTTTTTAGATTGTTTGATGTTTGAATATATAAAAATTACAAAAATAATTTTGAAGTGTTTTGATATAAACTTATAAAAATTCAAAAATATTTTATATTTTGCTTTATTTTCGACTACCGAGCTATGCGAATTGTAAATTTAAAAAAGATCAGATTTCACCCAAGTGTTTTAATTTAAAAAGTTTAAGTAAAGAAGTTTAAGGTAACTTTTACAGTAATATTTATGAAAGATGACATCAAAAGTTGGTTTTGATGGTTATTATAAAAATTTTACAATATTTTGAGATGTATGATGTGCGAAAATATATATATAAATATTAAACACAAGTCGCAACTAAGCTTTAAAAACCAAACAATCTATCCTAGTTCACACAAACGGCAAGTGTACCGATCGCGTATAGCACAGATAAGGAAAGTCCGGATATCGAACTCGAAGACACGTGAAAACGTTTTTAATTACCAAACTCTAACTAAGACTCACCAAAATAATATTTATATGATTTCAATATGTAGAATTGATTAAACTACTTAACTTAATTAAACGAAAACTTTTGACAAAATACTTTGAAAACTTTGGTTTAAATTCAATGAATAAAGACGTCTACCTAGGAATGAATCATGTTGAAAGAAATAACAAGACAACGGATTGAAAATATTCAAGACACCGGTTATAAAATATGACACAACTAAAACTTGTTTAAGAAAGTCAAATTACCTCTCAGTCTCTCTAACAAACTTTAACTTATTTTAGTTGATTTTTAAGGGAACAAACCGGAAAAACAATTATTAACGTGTTCAAGTATCAACTCACCTCTCGGTCTCACCGACACACTATCCTAATGGCGACGAATACTACGCAACCAAGGATAAAGGAACAATCTAACTTAACCCAAATTAAACCAACTAATTGCACATAAACACTCAAACTCGACAAGACAAAAACCCTCTCTCGCACGGTCTTAATTCTAACAAGTAAAAGCAACGAGACAATATTACTTCTTATCACCTCTCGGTCTCAAAGAAGGTGTATTTTAACTGATTTTAGATGATATATTACCCACTTATCCCTGCGGTTGTACTTCCCGCAAATAAACCCAAAACACCAAGTAAAGAGCTTAACAAGCAATCAATTAATCAAAACTGATTCAATTAACTAATGCAAGAGGATTATAAGTAATAACAAATAAAACACAGCCATCACACACAATCTAATTTATGGTTTAGTTAAACTTTACATCAATAATTTAAGTCTTGAACATTTACAATCCATTAAACAAGTTAAAACCACTCAACAATCATCTATCCTAGGTAGAACAAGCAAGTTTAGCCTAACATGGATTTTGGACAGCCACAAACAATCAAAGTAAACATCATAAACATCAATATAAACATGATAAAACTCATTCAAGATCCAAACTCAATCAATAACAAGTCAATCTATCAAACAATTGCAAAACAATGTAAAACAAAAGACCAAATCAATCAAAGTTAAGGTTCTTGACAATAATTAAAGTTTAAAGATGTGTTACTAAGTAATATGGCTGAGATTTGTGATGTATTGAAGCCCCTAGCTGCTGCCCCTGGTCTCCTTCTTCTCCCTCAGCCGTCACAACAGCCCCTGGCCGCCTCTTCTTTTCCTTTTTTCCTTCTTTTTTCTTACTGCCGCCGGCTGGAAAAGCTGTCCGATCGGACTTAGGGTTATGGGGTTAGGGTTTTGATTTTCGGGATATATGGATGAATAATGGCAGATTTCCCTTGATATTTATTAAATATAATAATATAAAAGGCTTTTAAGAAGTGGGCTTGGGCCGGGCCTTGATTAAACTTTGAAACTTTGACACTTAAACCCTCCAAGTTCTCTTTTTCTTGCCTTTTTTCCACATCTTTCCATAACCTACACAAAACATTTCAACTTTGTAAAACTTTGCACTTAACCCCCTAAACTTACATAAATTTGATATTAAATCATTAAAACATCATAAAATTGTAAGGAAATATAAGTGTGTTATTCAACACATCAAACATCCCCACACTTAAACCTTTTTCGTCCCTGAAAAAGTCTAATGCAGTTGGATCAGAATCGGAAAATCAAAGTCAAATCAAACATATAGGTTATATTTTAAAGCTCAGAAAAACGCAAAAACTGCGATCATCGATATTGTTGTCCACCTAAACCCATGCCTTAATCTTTACCGGGACAAATAAGATCAGACAATAATATTACTTAGTGGTTTGCACAATTAAGACCCGCTTATTTTCTGCTTTTACCGGACCAGACCACCCCAACTTGACTTAAACCTCAAAGTTAGCAGAATTAAAACTTTGTTGCTCAATATTTATGAATAGTTAAGACGATCAAGGGTATTGTTTATCCACCTAAGCTTAAGCATCAAAGTCTACCAAGCAGCCATTAGATATGATTAAGGTTTAATTATTTATAGCCAGTGCTCCCCACAACATGACATACCCCCGTTATCAAGCAATACCCCAAATCCATAACCATAGGTGAGTATGCAAAATTTTATCTGTAGGGCTTACATGTAGCGTGTCCCTTGTGGTCCGTTTCTTAATGGTAATGAGACGCGAGCAAGGGGACCCCACATGGCTAACAGCATGGATGATCAAGTCTGTAGTGTATTTGTACTTTCGTACTGTTGTGATCATGTTTATAGACTTAAAAGGGTTTGCTCTTTGGCTTTATTTTAAATATTCACAACCCCACTTAGGAATTGTGAATACCCAACTAAATAGATTGCATACAGACCCATGGTCTCCGGACCCGAAGCATCCCATCAATACAGGATTTAAGGTTATAAAACCATACGCCGATGAGGTGTATAACACTAAACTATCATTTTAAGATTTATATCACAGGCTACACGGCATACTCTAACGTTAAACCTACCCAAGCATCATATGATAACGTATTCAGATTTTTTAAAACTCATGATATTTTCACTTTTTCATACCAAAATTTGAGGCTTGAGTATGGCCCGACCTTTCATTGCTTATTTTCCACGGACAAAACGCTTTACCCACAAAAGATTTCTGTTTAACCGTTTTATCAAATTTGCCCTTTCATTTTCAAGGCTGAGCCTACCGACACATCCCAAGTTAAGTGTTTTTTCTTTTATTTATCTCATATTATTAGTAGTTTGAAAAACCGATTTCCGAATAAAATCATCATCTCCGACTTTAACGCAAAAGAAACTAAAAACAAGGGACATTTTTATTATTATTATTATTATTATTATTATTATTATTTTTTCACAAACTTGAACAACGTACGAAAACGAAAAACAAATGAGAACCTTATTTTTTTTTAATTTTTTTTTCTACAACTAAGTAAAATAAATTCCCATCCCCACACTTAGAACGAAATCGTCCTCGATGAGAACAAGGAAAAGAAATAAAATAAAAATAAAACGTAAAGCATAAAATTAAAACTTTAAAGAACAGAAATTAAAATAGAGAACGGGTTACTCCCCTGGTTTAGATGCAGATTCTTCATTTGCTGTTTATGATTTGAACGAACGACCGTATAGCATTTCATTCGCGGCCGCAACCTCGGGTGAACCAGTTCCAAAACGCCATCAGAGCTACCATGCGCATAATAATACATGTAACAACTCAAACTCGCTCGCATGTAGCGGCGTACAAAACAGAAAACAAAAACATAAGAAATAAACATATTTTTGTGTTTTTGAATTTTTTTAATTTTTTTGATTTTTTATTAAATATTTATTTTTTTTGTATTTTTATGTTTTTATAAATATAAATAGAAATAAAACAAATAAAAACAGATAATAAAGAAAATCAAAAATACAAACTCTACAACTCGGGCTGTTTCCCGAGTGATGCATCCATCACGCCTATTCCTCGGTGAATGAGTCAAGGTAGAACACCTCGACTGTCTGATCAGTCTATGGCCGTTCACCTTAAACTTCCCGCTTCGATCTTGTATCTCAATGGTGCCATACGGGAAAACCTCAGTGACCGTGAACGGTCCCGACCATCGGGATTTCAACTTTCCCGGGAATAACCTCAACCGGGAGTTATACAATAAAACCTTATCCCCACACTTGAACTGCTTATTACCCTTCAGCTTTCTATCATGCAGTTCCTTCGTCCGCTCCTTATACCGAAATGATTGTGCATATGCGTGATCCCGGAGCTCCTCCAACTCGTGCAACTGATGGAAACGTGTACTCTCAGCGACGGATAAATCAAGATTAACCCTCTGAAGGGCCCATGAAGCGCGGTGTTCCAATTCAACAGGAAGATGACATGCTTTCCCATAAATAATCCGAAATGGTGTGGAACCAGTCGGAGTCTTGTAGGCTGTACGGAAAGCCCACAGAGCGTCATCTAATTTGTCGGACCAATCCCGACGACTTGAACCAACCGTTTTCTCGAGAATACGTTTGATTCCCCGATTACTCACTTCTACTTGCCCACTGGTCTATGGGTGGTAGGCGGTCGCAAGCCGGTGGGTGACCCCATAGCACTGCAACGCCTTCTTCATCTGCGCATTGCAGAAGTGAGTACCTCGATCACTGATCAAGGCCTTCGGGACTCCAAAATGGGAAAACAAACCTTTTAAAAATCTCACTACAACTCGGGCGTCGTTAGTGGGCAATGCTTTGGCCTCGACCCACTTGGAAACGTAATCAACAGCCACAAGAATGTACTTGTTCCCTTTAGACGACGGGAACGGGCCCATAAAATCGATACCCCAAATGGCAAAAAACCTCGCATACCTGAATCGCATTTTGGGGCATCTCATTCCGGGATGAGATATTACCAACACGTTGACATCGGTCATAATTTTTAACAAACTCATGTGCGTTTTTGAAAATAGAAGGCCAATAGAATCCAGAATCGAATACCTTCTTCGCTGTCGAACTCGCACCGTGGTGACCTCTTGTCGGTCCCACATGACAATGGCTCAGAATCTGCCATCCCTCCTTTGCATCTACACATCTCCTAATTAACTGATCAGCACCAACACGGAAAAGATACAGGTCGTCCCATAAGTAGAACTTAACATCAGCAAAGAATTTCTTCTTTTGCTGGTAAGGCATCTTCGGGAGGTATCCATCAGCAAGATAGTTTGAGAAGTCAGCGAACTATGGAAAACCCTCCTCCTGTGCCTTAACGAACATGAGACTTTCCGTCGGAAAACGGTCGTTGATCCTGCCCCCCGAATCTCCTAACTCAACACCTTCTAGACGTGAAAGATGATCGGCCGCAATATTCTCGGCCCCCTTTTTATCACGGATCTCAATATCAAACTCTTGAAGCAACAGGATCCAACGGATAAGACGAGGTTTGGCATCCTGCTTGCTGAAGAGATAACGAATAGCAGCATGATCCGTATAAACAATCGTTTTGGACAAAACCAGATAGGACCTAAATTTGTCGAAAGCGAACACCACAGCTAAAAGCTCCTTTTCGGTGGTGGTATAGCTTTCCTGTGCGCCGTTTAAGGTCCGGCTCGCATAGTAGATTGGATGGAAATATTTATCCTTCCGTTGTCCAAGAACCGCTCCGACTGCGAAGTCGCTCGCGTCACACATCAACTCGAATGGTGACGACCAGTCGGGAGCAACCATGATCGGGGCGTTAACGAGTTTGTCTTTTAGAAGATCAAACTCCTCGATACACTGCTCGGAAAAAACAAATGGAGCATCCTTCTCCAAAATTTTGGTCATGGGTCTCGCGATTTTTGAGAAATCTTTAATGAACCGGCGGTAGAACCCGGCATGACCCAGAAAACTACGAATGGATCTCACAAAGGTGGGTGGGGGAAGCTTAGAAATGGTCTCGACCTTCGTTTTGTCAACCTCTATCTCCGCACTCGAGATCCGATGTCCCAGAACAATGCCCTCACGAACCATAAAAGGACACTTCTCCCAGTTAAGGACTAGGTTGGTGTCAACGCAACGGGACATCATCCTCTCAAGATTAGATAAACAATGATCGAAGGAACTCCCAAATACGGAAAAATCGTCCATGAATACCTCCATGGAGTCCTCGATCATATCATGGAAAATGGCCACCAATCACCTCTGGAATGTGGCCGGAGCGTTACACAGTCCGAACGGCATACGTTTGTAGGCAAACGTACCGTAAGGGCAGGTGAAAGTGGTTTTCTCCTGGTCACCGGGAGCTATGGGAATCTGGAAATACCCGGAGAAACCATCCAAGAAGCAGTAGTACTGCTGACCCACTAAACGCTCCAACATTTGATCAATGAAGGGTAAAGGAAAGTGGTCTTTCCTGGTGGCATCATTCAGTCGGCGATAGTCGATGCAGACTCGCCATCCCATCACAGTCCTTGTGGGAATAAGCTCGTTCCTCTCGTTGGTGACGACAGTCATACCACCCTTTTTAGGAACCACTTGGACTGGACTCACCCAAGCACTATCAGAAATGGGGAAAATGATCCCCACATCAAGGAGTTTAATGATCTCCTTCTTTACGACCTCTTGCATTTTCGGATTGAGCCGTCGTTGCGGCTGGACGACAGTTTTGAAATTTTTCTCCATGAGGATTTTATGAGTGCAAAACGAAGGGTTGATACCCTTGATGTCGATAATCTTCCATGCAATTGCCTCTTTGTGCTCTCGTAGCACCCTCAACAACTTCTCCTTCTCGACCTCCGTCAAAGCAGATGCAATGATAACTGGAAGCTTCCTCTCTTCATCTAAAAATGCGTATTCTAGATGGGCAGGCAGATCCCTAAGCTCTAAGGAGGAAGGAGGGCTCTCGACCGAAGGTCGGTCCATCGGATCATCTCGTACGATCTTAGTAGACACGCCAGATTCAGGGGTATGCGACTCGGTGTCGTCATCTAAGGACTGATTGGTTACGGCAACCATTTCAATCTCCGGAATCTCCCTATCGAGAATCTGGGTGTTCGGAGGCAGATCCTCCACAAATTTCGCTGAGAAACTCCCCAACATGCTCCATGATGGTATCAATGAAGTATAAGGAGTCATCAGCAGACTTGGGGTGTTTCAGTGACTGTCGAACGTCAAAGGTGACGTTCTCATCCCCAACTCTCAGAATTAACTTACCCTCGCAGACGTCGATCAACGCCTGTGCAGTGGCAAGGAATGGTCGGCCTAAGTTAAGTGGGACACTATCATCATCGTTCATGTCCAGGATGACAAAGTTCACCGGGAAGATGAACTTGTCGACACGAACTAGCATGTTCTCGACCACCCCTCGGGGGTATTTCACAGAACAATCAGCAAGCTGGATACTCATACGGGTAGACCTCGGCTCGCCTAAACCCAACTTGCGATACACGGAATACGGCATGAGATTAATACTGGCACCAAGATCTGCCAGTGCATGAACAACCGTATTATCACTCAAGATGCAGGGAATCGTGAAACTCCCAGGATCGGACATCTTTTCCGGTAACTTTCTCTGCAAAACTGCAGAGCAACCAGCACTCAGCGGGATGGAAGAGACCTCAGCTAACTTCTCCTTATTAGAAAGAATATCCTTAAGGAACTTTGCATATTTCGGCATTTGAGTTAGTGCATCAAGGAATGGAATGTTAAGGTGAAGTTGCTTCAGGAGATCAAGAAATTTAGTGTTCTGCTCCTCATCTCTATCCCTGCGGACTCTCCTGGGAAATGGGAGTCTAGGTTTGTAGACTCTCGGTGGTGTGCTGGGTAATGGCTGGTCCTCGGCCTGTGCTGTACTTCCTGGGCTTCGCTTCTGATGCACCTTGGCCGGTGGAGACTCCATCTGAATCTCCTCGTCTACCTGCTCCTCTACATCTACCGCAGGCCCTTGATTCACTGGCTTACTACATGCCCCTGCACCGCTCCTTGTCGTCACCGCCTTCGCGAAGGCCTTCGGCATCTGCTCAGTGTTACTCGGAAGTGTACCTGGTGGCCTCTCAATCAGACGATTCGCTATCTCTCCCATCTGCCTCTCAAGATTTTGAATTGACGCGCCCTGATTTCTCATGAATGACGCGTGTTCCCGAAATTTCTCTTGAGTCTCTTTGTGACGGGAATCCTCTCGAGTCATAAGCTGTGACAGCATCTGAGTCTGCTGTGCCATCATCTCCTCCAGCGTGGGCTTCTTCTCCCCACCACTCGCTCCTTCACCGGAATCCTGGAATAGACTCTGACGCGGCTGGAAGCCGGAATGATTTCCGTTCCTCCAGTTAGGATTTTGGTTACCTCTCCAACCCGAATTATAAGAATTAAAAGAATTAGGGTTTCGGTTCGGATTGTTAACATAGTCGACTACCTCCTCCTGGAAACCTACGGGGCATTGAACGGTATCGTGTCCCCCTCTGCAGATCTCGCATAACTTACTTTTTACCTGCAGGTCCTTCACAATCTTCGCTAACGCCTCAACCTGTGCCGCGAGGGCGGTGTTCGTGTCGACTGAATGTATGCCGCGTGATAACGCGTCGACGGTTTTGGTGCTCTTAGAAGGTGGTCGCTGGTATCCACTCATGGCTAAACCGTTAAATAAGGCAATGCACTCATCGGTATCCTTTGTCGTCAATAAGTTGCCTCCTGCAGCAGTGTCAATCATATTCTGAGTCGCGTAAGTCACTCCGTTATAGAACTTTTCAACAACCGCCCAGTCCTGCAAGCCGTGGTTCGGGCATAAAGCAAGTAGGTTTTTGAATCTATCCCACGCCTCGTAGAAACTCTCAGTGTCCTCCATCTGGAAAGAATGAATCTGGTTACATAAACGAGCGACCTTAGCCGGAGGATTGTATTTTTCCAGGAACTGGGTCTGCATGGCGGCCCAAGTAGAAATGGATCCCTGTGGGAGGGACTCAAGCCACAGACTCGCCTGATCAACGAGTGAGAACGGAAAGATGCGGAGTTTGACGGCGTCTTCGGATACGTTGGCAAGATGAAACGTGTCGCAAATACGTACGATGCGAGTGAGATGTGAATGCGGGTTTTCATGGAGCAACCCGTGAAATTGAGCAGAATGGGAAATGGTGTTCAGAACGTTCGATGGAATCTGCCAGGTTGTTTGAACTCCTATAGCTGGTGGAGCAATGCTGGATCTCGCGCCAGCATCGACCGGACGGGCCCGGTCTGCGACTGTCCTCCTCGGTGGTGCGTCGGCCATAATCCTATCCCTAACGATGGGTTCAGATAAAGTAGGAGAAGAGAATGTATTACCGACGGATGTAGATGAACTAGAAGGAGGTTTTGTACGACGTCTCTCAAGAAGCTCTCTCTCTGGTTCGGGAAATCCTTCAACTTCTGGTGGTCCTAGAGATCGAGTACGTCGCATACAACTATTAAAATAAATAAAAGAAATATTAATTAATTAAACTATTTTAAACTAACAAACAAAACAATCAAGAAAGACAAGTAGTAACAAAGCAAGTCCTAACTCGAGTCGTTCTTAAAACGCTTCAAACCGTGTCCCCGGCAACGGCGCCAAAAACTTGATGTGCGAAAATATATATATAAATATTAACACAAGTCGCAACTAAGCTTTAAAAACCAAACAATCTATCCTAGTTCACACAAACGGCAAGTGTACCGATCGCGTATAGCACAGATAAGGAAAGTCCGGATATCGAACTCGAAGACACGTGAAAACGTTTTTAATTACTAAACTCTAACTAAGACTCACCAAAATAATATTTATATGATTTCAATATGTAGAATTGATTAAACTACTTAACTTAATTAAACGAAAACTTTTGACAAAATACTTTGAAAACTTTGGTTTAAATTCAATGAATAAAGACGTCTACCTAGGAATGAATCATGTTGAAAGAAATAACAAGACAACGGATTGAAAATATTCAAGACACCGGTTATAAAATATGACACAACTAAAACTTGTTTAAGAAAGTCAAATTACCTCTCAGTCTCTCTAACAAACTTTAACTTATTTTAGTTGATTTTTAAGGGAACAAACCGGAAAAACAATTATTAACGTGTTCAAATATCGACTCACCTCTCGGTCTCACCGACACACTATCCTAATGGCGACGAATACTACGCAACCAAGGATAAAGGAACAATCTAACTTAACCCAAATTAAACCAACTAATTGCACATAAACACTCAAACTCGACAAGACAAAAACCCTCTCTCGCGCGGTCTTAATTCTAACAAGTAAAAGCAACGAGACAATATTACTTCTTATCACCTCTCGGTCTCAAAGAAGGTGTATTTTAACTGAGTTTAGATGATATATTACCCACTTATCCCTGCGGTTGTACTTCCCGCAAATAAACCCAAAACACCAAGTAAAGAGCTTAACAAGCAATCAATTAATCAAAACTGATTCAATTAACTAATGCAAGAGGATTATAAGTAATAACAAATAAAACACAGCCATCACACACAATCTAATTTATGGTTTAGTTAAACTTTACATCAATAATTTAAGTCTTGAACATTTACAATCCATTAAACAAGTTAAAACCACTCAACAATCATCTATCCTAGGAAGAACAAGCAAGTTTAGCCTAACATGGATTTTGGACAGCCACAAACAATCAAAGTAAACATCATAAACATCAATATAAACATGATAAAACTCATTCAAGATCCAAACTCAATCAATAACAAGTCAATCTATCAAACAATTGCAAAACAATGTAAAACAAAAGACCAAATCAATCAAAGTTAAGGTTCTTGACAATAATTAAAGTTTAAAGATGTGTTACTAAGTAATATGGCTGAGAATTGTGATGTATTGAAGCCCCTAGCTGCTGCCCTTGGTCTCCTTCTTCTCCCTCAGCCGTCACAACAGCCCCTGGCCGCCTCTTCTTTTCCTTTTTTCCTTCTTTTTTCTTGCTGCCGCCGGCTGGAAAAGCTGTCCGATCGGACTTAGGGTTATGGGGTTAGGGTTTTGATTTTCGGGATATATGGATGAATAATGGCAGATTTCCCTTGATATTTATTAAATATAATAATATAAAAGGCTTTTAAGAAGTGGGCTTGGGCCGGGCCTTGATTAAACTTTGAAACTTTGACACTTAAACCCTCCAAGTTCTCTTTTTCTTGCCTTTTTTCCACATCTTTCCATAACCTACACAAAACATTTCAACTTTGTAAAACTTTGCACTTAACCCCCTAAACTTACATAAATTTGATATTAAATCATTAAAACATCATAAAATTGTAAGGAAATATAAGTGTGTT
The DNA here is from genome assembly GCF_021521415.1 of Bidens hawaiensis. Classification (NCBI taxonomy): domain Eukaryota; kingdom Viridiplantae; phylum Streptophyta; class Magnoliopsida; order Asterales; family Asteraceae; genus Bidens; species Bidens hawaiensis. The sequence goes on from NW_027491014.1 coordinate 3,699,666, forward strand.
ATTCAACACATCAATGTAAATACCCGTATTCATTAAAGTAAATACCCCATTCGTTATAAATGATAACTAATGAAGGGTCATTTGTGTTTGTATTTAACGAATGAGTTTCATTCTTTGTAGACGAACATTCGCTTCCACAATGACAAAACAAATGAGGATTTTTTTCGTTAATTTCTAAACGAATGAGTAATGAGTAAAAGATTATTCGTTAATTAACCTAGAAAATGAAACATTCGGTGTGCATTGGGAAATGTGTTGAATTGTACGAATTACATAAACCCTAACAGACAAATGAAATGGCATTCATCTACCTACTGTTCTTCTCGATTTTCCCTCTCATTAAAGCAAACTATTGCAATTTTTTTTGAAAATCCTTAGTGTTGTGAATTTGATCATTTAACTAGAGGTGATGATCTTGGTTAATTTAATTTATGTTTAGTTCATATTTTGATATGTTTCGACACTAAAACCCCGACGGGGTTAATTTGGACAAATTGAAAATTAAAATGAACAAAACAAAAAAATTATATGGTGCACGTGTATTATCGATGTTTCATCGATGACAACGAGCCTAATCTTAATTTTTTTTTCTTTCTTAATGAAAATGGTAATGTGTTTAGTGATTACAGAAGTCAAAATGGTTGTTTGCCTTTTTGAGTTCTTAAAAATTTTGACTTTAACTTCCAAAGTCAAATGTACTCATTCGTGTAAGTTATTCATTATTTCTTTAACGAATGAGTACCATTCGTTCCCTATTGATAAAGAATAACCACATTCGATAATCTTTTTAACAAGTGATCTCTTTCGTTAGTGTTTCTAACGAAAGAGTGTCTGTCTTTTATAACGAATGTGCATAATATTAACGAATGTACTTATTTGTAAACTGTAATAACGAATGAGAAGTGTTTACATTTGTTATATTCTAATGTATAATGAATGAGGGAAAGTTAGTCATTTTGATGTATATTTCAAAGTATAAGTGTGCTCGTTTGTGCAGAAATGGCTGAAAATCTACAAATAAATATTCCCGAGGGTCAACAAGACGAGTCTATTGTTCAAGATGTGGTTCAAGGTGCTCAAGCACAACAGGTTGAACAACCTGTTGATAATCCCGAGGCACAACAAGAAGAAGAGGAACTAGCTGTTAATCAGTTAGTTTCTGACAAGAATTACAATATATATGCTTTCTTGGGTCAGAATTTCTTTTGTCGTGTGATGTTTGAAGACGTGAATTTGTTCTTGAGATGATCAAGTATGCACGTGCTATATCAACGAATCTCCCGGTACATTAGAGTATTATTTGACCGCTTTGCTAGACGGCTAAGTATTCATTTACGCAAGCCCCCATACGTTGGATATTAGTACTATTATTATTTAATGTAAAAGATGTCACGTATATTACATAATTATAATATAATAGCTTTTGTGGTTTTTAATGAACATAACATTATTGAAGTTTCATTCAACGGTCTCTCTAGTATAGTAAAATACCCCGTTTTAGCTTGTAGTCTCAAGTTTAGTAAAAATACTTTATATTACCTCGTTCTCTTTTGAAACCTTAAAACCCCACATATGAACCATTTAAAATTAATAATACACAAAATCTAGCTCAAATAATACCTAAAAGTGTAGGAAATATTTATATAATTATATGTGTATTTAAACCACATCAGTTAACGTACGAGGTCATTCGTTATTGTCTATATAATGAATGAACTTAAGTTATTGATAGAGAATGAGAGCTCATTGGTTAGGACATGTATAACGATTGAGGCTTCGTCTATATATACCCTGTAATTATTCTAGTTCTCTTACAGTTCTTATTTTATCAATCTAAGCCTCGTTACTCTATCCTCTCAACACACAAACTACACACAGTAACGTAATCAAGCCCTAATTGTATTCACATCAAAGACTAGATCTAATGTATAATCAAAATCACTTGTTTTCAAGTGGTATCAGAGCAATGCGTATAAATGAATACGTTTAGGATTAACATTCGTTCTAGTTGATCTCATTATTTAGTGTTAATCATGTCAAATTGATAATGCTTTGATATTCGAACTGTTCATATAGTTTAATTGATATATTGAAGGTGTTAAACATAATAATTGATCCTGATTTGGACATTGGATTGTTCGCTGTGACGAATTGATCATGTGTACTCATTTATTTGTGTTGAATAGCAATGGATAATCGATTTTGATTTTCGTAGGAAAGTATTCAAAAATATAAATGTATTTTGACTGTTTTGAGTTAAAATTGAACTGGTTTAAGGACGAATTAGGTGTTTGGATTGGTTCGGATGTGTGTGGAATGAGTTTGCGAGTGGTTTGAGTGTGGATTTATATGATTTGATTGAGTTTGGATTGGTTCTAAAATGTCTGGGTTAAGTTTGGATATAGAATTGTTGAAGATAATGAATGCTCATTCGTTAATTTCTTGAGCCTATTCGTTATCTTTGAATCACATTCGTTAGATGGTTAGAAGATTGTTGTAACAGTTCAAACAATCCATTCGTTCAACTGTTCATTCATTCATTACAATGTTCACTCATACGTTATTATCTCACATTCGTTAACTCATCGCTTCATTATTACTCATTCGTTACCGTATTCGTTCATTGTTACACTTCATTCGTTACATACTCATTCATCATTGCTCATATGTTTGAACAGTGACATTCGTGTTGATCATTTGTTAATCAAAAATCACATTCGTTACCTCAGTTCCTTAAATTGACAATTTTTCATCCTTGAACTTTCAAACCTTGATAGTTTAAACCCTTGTGTTTTTACATCATGGCAAACTTTTATGCCCTAGCTTTTCAAAACTCAATCACGCAACAAATGTTAACTATTGATTTTGAGATTGGTTCCCACACTAAATGACCGAGGCTCAACATCAATCAATCAATCAATCAATCAATCATGCCCAGTAAAATCCCACCGACAGCAAAGCTATAAGTAGGGTCTGGGGAGGGTGGGATGTAGGCACACCGTACCTCTATCCAAAGGAATAAAGAGGTGGCTTCCAGAGAGACCCTCGGCTCTAAGAACATGTGTATGAAGCAAAATAAAGGAAATCAAAGTTTAACAGTTATATAAAAACTACTACTAATTATAATAATATTAATAATAAGATCACAGTTTAACAATCTCAAAGATTGTTGACCGAGGCTCAACAATCTTTGTTATTTTCCTAAATGGGAGCCAAGATTTAAAGCTCATTTGGGAGATGTTCATCCCGAGTTTATGAAAAGTTTGGATAATGACTATGTACCATTGATGGTTAATTCTATTACACTTGGTAATACTGAGAAGTTGTTTTCTAAAATGTCAGCCGAGGAAAAGAAAGCCTATGAGATCGATACAAAGGCTTTCCACATTGATTATGGCATTACCCGATCAGATATTTCATAATTTCAAGCCTTAAGATCAAGAAGCACGCAAAAGAGAGCAAGAAGTCTGTTGTTTTCCCGATGAGGTTCGATGAACTCAATATTGATCTACGAAACCGAAAACACACGATGTTTGTTTCAGTGCATTTCGGTATTATTCGATGAATGAAAATGATCGAGGACGTACACACGATGTAAATAATAACGCGTTGAAGCTCATTAGAAATTTCAGCAGAGTAACAGTACAATTCGGTGTCTTGTAAGAATGAACTTTTACTTAGCTCTAAAACAAATGAAACTTTACACTATTGTTTACATTCGTTACATACCGCATGCACATTCTCTAAGAACTAACAACTTCCCATTTGTTATGCTTACTCAACATTCGTTAGATATGCCTTCACTTAGCCAATCTCTCATTCGTTAATTCTTCTTCATTCACTACATTTGTATGCTCCCATTCGCTAGACTCTTCATAGTTTAACGAATGAACCACATATCAAGACCAACAATTCAGGATTAACTCTCAACACTTTTCATATTTCATGTACTAACATCAATGTTAAAGTATTAATTCAGAAACTTTAACCTAATTCAAGGAGAAACTGTTGGTGAAGTGATACAAGATTATGTCATCTGACTGCTGAGATGAACAGATTTATTATGCATCCAAATGATAGTGATCTAAATGACACATTAAAGAATACCCTACCTCCTTATTCAACTTATATTTTGGTTCTCACAGAAAATGGGTATTTCAATAACGAAGAACTATCAGGAATGGATTTTGTACATAAGTTGGAAGAAAGGGAATTTGATTTAAAATGTCAAAACTCAACCAAGGGTAATCAAGATGCTACTTTATATGGTGGGAAAAATCCAGTCAATAAAAGTGCATCTACACCAGTTAATACCTTTTGTACTCAAACAACTCAAGACAATCCTCAAGAAATTGATGTTGAACCTAATGTATTTTCAAGTTCAGCTGGTTGTAATGTTGGTTCAGTTCCTCATGTCACACCACCACCTAATGAAAATACGAAGGAAGCATAAATGCATTTTACATTCATGGGAGCCTTCATGACTTCCTATGAACAATTGGTGGGTGGTCGAGTAGTAAACAGTGATATGATGGATGAGGATTATGACCTAGTTGATCCTAATGATCTTGAGCTAATGAATATGACAATGATTATGAGGAACATAAAGAAGTTCGTGCATAAAACTGGAAAGGAGTTGCCTGCCATAACCAAAAGAATTGGCTTTGATAAATTGAAGGTCAAGTGTTATAATTGCCAAGAGTTAGCCATTTTTCCAAAATTGTGACAAGTCGTTAAAGGAATATTTTTCTGGACCAAGGACTCTAGATAGATACTTCAACACCAACAAGAAGTATAACAACACTAAGTCCAGGGAGAAACCTAATGGAAATGATTCTGCAAAACCAGGAGGGTCGCATGCCATGATAACACAAGAAGGCATTGACTGGCCTCAAAGGATGTTAGGCAATGTATCTCTTGACTGAAATCAAGCGAATTTGGCTGTGATTGATCATGCTGAGAACTTTGAAGATGCAAAGGATGATAATATTATAGAGGAGAGTGATGACTCAGAAACAGAATCAGAAGATTCAAGTGTTGATCAGCAAAGAGCTTTTTCTTGCATGGCTAAGATAGAAGAGGTTTGTTTTAACTCTTTTAAATCTGTTTCTATTGAATCTGAGAGTATGATTTTATCTATTGTAGATGAAATAGAATCTTCTCATTGTGGTGAATATAAATATAAACTTGATTAATTTGTCACCAAAATGATCAACTTGTTTGCGATCTAAAATATCGTTCGTGGTAATTCTTGACATGTAGTAGAGATTGATCAAAAATCGAAAAATAAAATTGATTCCTTGCCGGTTAGTAATGAGGACTTGAAAGCTGAGATTTTTGTTAAACTAACCATCATTGATAGGCAGTTTCAAGAAATTTTGAAATTAAGGACTAAGATCACCGAGCTTGAAAATAAGGTGATGGAGTTGAAAAACAAATTGAGAAAATTTAGAAATTCATCTTTCTTGTTAATGAACTAAGTGAAGTAAATAATAATCATCATAAAAATGGCAAAGCTAGTTAAGTGTAACATCACGAAAATAATGGGTCAAAAATACCAATGTTCAAAAGAAAAAGGACCAAAAATGACAAGTTTTAAACTTAAAAATCAAAATTGAAAAATCTGTCACAGGCCTGATCATGATACGCGACGGCCATAGACCAAACATCATTGCGTATCGCGATGACGAGGTCTGACATGGTGACACGTGTCCTACCACGTGTCACCACGTGGCATAAAGTCACGATAAGGTGACACGTGTCACCAGATGGCATTATGTGTCACCACGTGGCATCGCGTTCGCCACGTGGCAGCCCTAGTGGTGACTCACCATGCCTACATCGCGATACTCGATGGCATGATCAAAGGACCATCGTGTATCGTGATAGGTCCCCAGAAACTTCTATAAATATCAAGCTCCAGTTCTATCATTTCACACACCCAAATTCACACAACTTTCTCTCTCTAACATCTCTTTAAAATCTCTAAGAAACATAACCTCGACCTCTTCGTTTTCCTTGCTAAAAACCTGACATTATACCTCGTAAACCGTGCCGACTCGACGACCCGCCTCGAAGTACGTGTCGATCCGAGACGACTCGACCACCTGCCTCGATGTACGTGCCTACCCGAGACGACCCGACGACCCGCCTCGATTTACGTGCCGACCACGCCTCGATGTACGTGCCTCGATTTGCGTGCCAAGGAGGTGTTGATCAAGATTCTCGATATACGTGCAAGCGTCGAAGTGCTGCCTGAGAGTCTAGAAAATAATAAGCCAAACAAGGTAGGCATAATGTCCGAATAAAATAATAATAAAATAATAAAGGCTTAGATTTTTAAGAAATTAAAACAAAGAAAGTATAAAGATAACGATAAAAGTATAAAATCTTTATTATAAATGAAGAATGATTATTATTTAAATAGATTTTAAATAATTGTAAAAGAGAAAGAATAGAGAAATAAATGAAAGAATCTTTATTAATAAATAAAGATAAAAAGTATTATTTAAAGATAATTAAAATAATAATAAGTAAATGAAAAAGTATATATATTGTTTATATTATTCATATAAACTAAATGATATATATATATATATATATATATATATATATATATATATATATATATATTCAAACATATATATATATATATATATATATATATAGGATCAGGATCATAAGAGAACTTTTTTGAAATTAAGAACTTTGACAACCATTTTGGACCACAAAAAATCAAAAATAAAAAAAACACAAAAATGAAAAAAGTAAAAAAACCAAAATTCTTATTTTAACATCCCGGTTTAATAAAAAACAAAAAAAAAATAAAAAAAAACTCGGTTTAGCTAAATTATATACACATATGTATAATATATACATATATGTACATTTACATGTTTTTTATACACATGTGTATAATTTAAGATAAATGATCCTCTACATATGTGTATATTACGTAACTAAAGATTAAATAAAATTATACATATGTGTATAATACGACTTTTTTTTATTTTTTTTATTTTTTTATTTTTTTAATGAAACTGGAATGAAATATAAGAATTTTGGTTTTTTTTACTTTTTAAAAATTTTTGTTCTTTTTTGTTTTATGATTTATTTAAATAGTTTTTTTAAAGGTGTTTTTAGTGGTTCAAAATGGTTCTCAAAGTTCTCAATTTCCAAAGGGTTATCTTAGGATCCTTAATATATATATATATATCTATACTATATTATAATACATATAGGAAGAGCAAAGTTGTCTTTTGACATAAACTCTTTAAAGGCTTCCGTACGGATCCTGAACTTTTAAATTATAGTAAGGATTATCAGGAACCTGAACTCTTTAAAGGCTTCCGTACGGCTTCCGTACGTTTATGTCTTTTTGACATAAACTCTTTAGGATTATCAGGAACCTGAACTTTTAAATTCCCGCTTAAATGGTCAAAACCCTCCCCATCTTCCTACATTTCAAAATTCAAACATGCGGAGCTCATAAAGTTGTTTAATCCTAATTTTGTTCAATCCAATCTTCCATCTACCTCTCCCTACCTCCCTGCTTAGCACCTTCTTCCCCGGTTAACCCCAAAAACCCTAGCACTCTCCTCCATCGTTTTCAATTATTCTCCACTACAGAAAGTTGAATAGATTCATGATTTTAAGTATCTACAAGATAACATAACAAAGCCCTGGCTTTTGATATTCTGAAAAAGAGACGCGATTCAGCGAACTGCATGTCATCCGACTACCCGAACCACCAGCTGCTGCCGTCGATATCTCCCGCCACTGATGGCCGCCGCCGTCCTTATACCATAACGTTTGGTAAGGTTGATGTTAATTAATCAGCCATATTTTTATAATTGTAATGTTGACTGAAATTAGGGGTTTCTTTGTTTATATTGGCAGTTACTTTTGGTCATGTGTCTCACGGGATGCCAATAGTGGTAGAAGATTGATTTGATGTGCAGGTAATTTTTCTTTTTTCTTTTAAAAAAAAAAATTCTTATGCTACTATTACAAAAACGAGTTTGTTTAAAATTTCTATTAATTCATATCAGTTATTTATCGTTATCATTATTATTAATTACAAATGTGAGGATGAAAGGTGCCTTCCCATGGATTACAACTTGCAAGTAACCATTGAAGAAACACTAAGTGACCCGGTACAGATTATAGATAATCTGGGGGTTAAGTAATGTTTCCCACGAATGAGATCTAGCTGAGAAGGCTGTTCTTCAGGAGACCTGCAAAACAAACACCGTAAGCTCGTCACTGAGAAGGGGGGGGGGGGTTCCTCCTTGTGACCACCCTCCGGCGTGAGAATCAGACTAGGTTGCTCTGAATATAAGTGTATATTAAGAGATTGCTAGATAACTGGATAGCAGATGATCTTACCATTCCAAGATGTTGGAGTATTTATAGCCGAAGGTAGGTTTCCCAGAAGGTACAGCCGGCTGAATAGTATTCCTGTTCAACCAACAGTGGACTATGCACAGGCCATACTGGTTGGTGGGTAGGTTACGGCCAACAGTAACAAAGTCGGCTGCACTATTCCACCAACTGTAGATTATGCACGTCCCACCTACTGTGGATTGTACGCAGGCCATGCTGGTTGGTGAATAGGTTACGGCCAACAGTAACACTATTCCACCAACTGTAGGCTGCGCATGCCCCACAGTAAGGGTTGGTGAGTAGGCAGCGGCTAATAGTGACAAACAGTACTAGAGGGTGCTCCTCCTCGCACTGTTGTCGGTGAGCTGTCACCCTGTGATTGGCTCATGGGCTGTTCTGGTCAGATCGTCTGTCCTATCCATACCTTGGTAAGTATAGTACAAAAGATCTTTCAGAATCAGACTGGCTCATTTAGGCGGGATTGTTCCCGCCTTGCTCATTCCTTCATGTGACTACTGAAGTAGCTAGTGTCTTGTGCGTGTAGCCCTGCTGTCTGCGGGTAGCCTTCCCTGATGGCTTGTATCCGCAACTGCGGGAACAGGCGGGGTACTTCACCATTGGGAGGCTTTCCCTGCGTGTACAGCTTGCGTACTACGCGTAAGATTCTATGAGCATAGTGGGTCCTGCGGGAGCAGATGGCCTTTGCGCAGACGTCCCTGTTCAAGGTGAGTCTTGCGGGACCAACTGGTCTCTGCTGGGACCTACCTCTTCAAGTCCCCCCAGTCCAATGTTCTTCTCATGAATGTTTAATAAAGTGAGGTGAACTTTTGGACTTTAAGCAAGGGGTTTTGAAAAGGGTTTTTTAGTTTTAAAGGTTCTCCGTGGGGATTCTTCCCGCGGGTTTCCTAATGTCACTTGCAAAAATTCCTGATTTTTTTGCTTGATCTTTGGGTATGATGCGGGTAGGTATGTAACCTTCTCGCAAGTCAGGAGCGTTGAGTCTCACTTGTGTGGATTCTCCTTGAGGTTTTAGTGGTTTTGAACATAGTGATCAATTATGTTTAAACCACCAATTCCATCCTGGAGCCTCAAACAATGTAGTTCTCTACGTTCCCGCTATGCGGGGATGTTATTTCCGTTTCCGCAAGCATTGCCCAGAAGATCCTTCTTGGTTTCAATTCCCTGCGGAGCGCTAGGTATGTGAAGGGTTTTGCCTTAACACTGTACCCACGCTCGTCTTATGGTTACTTTACTTTCAAGGTCCCCTGGCGTTAATTCCCTGCGGGTGCTAGGTATGTGAAGGGCTTTGCCTTAGCACTGTACCCGCACCCGTCTTATAGTTACTTTGTTGCCGGGGTATTCTTGGCTTCAATTCCCTGCGGGTGCTAGGTATGTGAAGGATTTTGCCTTAACACTGTACCCGCATCCGTCTTATGGTTACTTGGTTGCCAAGGTAAGGGGTATTTTCCCGCTTACTTTTGAATCTTTTTGAATTTTGAATTTTGAAATTCGAAAGGTTGGTAAGGATAAGAACAATCCAAACATCTGAAACGTCGTGCGACGGTTTCTTCTGACTGTGTCAGGACGTGCAGGAAGTTATGGTGACGTGACAGAACATGGTCATTCCAGTCGCTTTTTCAGGCGCGTGGGCGTGATTTTTCGTGCGCGTGGCCGCGAAATTACTGGCACACGTCCTTTCAACAGCTGTTGCCAGCTTGCTTTTTGCCACGTGTCATAGTTTCATTGCACATTCGATTTCTCTCTCCTCCGCATTAAATTCACCGCATTAATTGCGATTACTATATAAAGGGGGAGAGGGTTATTTGCAATTCACACTTTTCACTCTTCTCTTCATCTTCTTCTTAGTGATTTCCGGCAAATACTCCCCTTTTTCAGGCAAGCATTTTCCCGAAATCACTCTTCTTTCTGCAAAAATGTCCTCTCGTGATGCTGAAGCTATAGCTGACGACAGGGGTACTGCTGGTGAGTGCCAGTGTGCTCTGCCCGGCGATCAGTACCGGTATGTTGTCAGGAAGTTCATGCTCGATCATCTCGAGCCTGAGTTTCCTGAATCCCACCAGACCGTGTACGATGCCCCCAGTGGCAAGATCGGGGTTTATGCTGCATTTTTTGTCTATGGGAATCTTAGATTCCCATTGACAAAATTTGTTTACCGTGTCCTTGAGAGGCACGGTGTTCATTTAACCGAGCTGCACCCCATGGCGATCGCTAAGATTCGCCATTTTGAGTGGGTGTGCCGGATTTTGGGCATCGAGCCCCATGTGGACCGCCTGATGACCTTCTATACCTGGAGGTGCATCCAGGGGTGGTACACCCTAACGACCCGTATTAAGGGTCTGAAGATTTGCGATACCGAGCGCAGTCTTCGCGCGTGGAAGCAGGAATTCTTCTACATTTCTGCCCGTGCCATCCCTCTTGCCATGAAGTTTAAAAATGGCCAAGCGATACCGAGCCTTCACGCCCCCAACTACCAGGAGGCGGAATGGTTTTCGAAGATATCTCGGATCCAATCTCCGGTTTACCGGTTTGCGAAATCTGGGATGGTCATGTTAGGGATGAGCCGGGTGTGGAAGGACGCGTCTCAGGTTCCTATCCTCCTCGAATACGGTTTGAACTCTATTCCCTATGGTATGTCTTGTTTTTCTTTTTTGATACAAGTTTGTCTTCTAACTGTTTCTTTTCTTTCAGAGGGAAATGATTTGGAGTCGCTTCTGTTTCCGCGGGAAGCCGACGGTCCCGCGCGGATGGGTACTCGTGCTTTGGACGAGGGCGAGTTGCCCATCCTGGAGCAAACAGCGGATCGGTTTGTGGAGGTCTATCCGCTGGGCCACGAGATCCTGAGCCACCGGCGGCCAGGTAAGGCGATATTCTTTCCTCAATCCCTCAATGCTGTACCCGCTGCTGGAATTCTTGACCTGTCTTCTTCTGAGGAATCCTCAGATGCTCCTCCATTGGTGCGGAAGAAGAAAGCTGCTGCCGGCGGGAAAGGGAAAGAGAAGGCCTCCACATCCGGTCCGGTGGTTCTATCTGACTCGGAGTCGGATAGTGAAGAGGTGGTGGGGAAGCCCGGTGGTGAGAAGACCACTGCTCCGGAGGCTACGACCGTTACTTCCGGAGAACCAACGAAGACGACGGTGACCGGTACCAAGAGGCCGGCTCCATCGGGTTCCTCCCCGCCCATCCGTACGTTCAGGGTCAAGAAAACCCGTAAGTACAATCATAGTTGTCTTTGTAGATTTATCACTTAATAAATTTATCTAACACTTTCTTCTTTGTGCAGGCGTGGATGTTGACGCATTCCGGGGTGAAACGCAGGGGAGTACTTCCCCGCCAATGACGGTAGGCTCGGTCAGCCTTCCTGAGGCGTCGACCCAGGCGCCTGCGCCTGCATCCACTGGTCCAGTTGCTCATTCATTTGAGCCAACTGTTCCGGTCGAGATGACGTCACCGCCGGCCGTGAGTGCGATTTTTACAGCATCCTTCACGGAGCCGGCGGTTACTGCAGCTGCTGATGAGGCGGCGACCGCGGCGGCGACCCCAACGGCGACCACGGCAGCTGCCACCATGCCCGCGCCACCGGCACCAATGGCCGGACCATCAGGTACGCGCAGGGCTTCCCGCCGATCTTTGCCACCTTCCCGTCTGCCTGACCTGTTGGATGGATTTCCTTTAGGTTCAGGTGATGGGTTTGGCGGCTATCGGCCTGTCATTGACCCTACAGGTGCGTAGGGTTCCTTTCCTTTTCCCTTATGTTTTTTATCATCTTTTCCTTACTGCCTTTGTTTCTTTTGCAGTGACGGGTTCCAATGAAGTGTATGTTCCGCGATGGAACATACGCCGAGGAACAACCCTTCGCACACCTGTGGAGTGCGTGGACTGGGTTCGCCACGCTGCTCCCCCGGGTGCGTTGGGGGAAGCCATGGTTAGCTACCAGGAGGGTAGGCTAACCAATGAGCTTCGGGTTCTCCAGGCCCGGATGCAGCCGCGCGTCGAGCTGCTTTGTCGTGAAAACGACAAGTTAAAAGCAGCTCGCGCAAAGGAAGTATCTGAAACGCGGGCTCTTCGGGAGGAGAACCAACAGCTGGCGGCAGCTGCCGCCGCCAAGGAGAAGGCCTTCAAGGCCCTCGAGGTTGAAGTTCAGGCGCGACTCGAAGCCCGCTCCAAGGCTGCCCAAGCTGTGAATGAACAGCTTCGGCTGGCCAGGGAGACTGCGCGAAATGCAACCGAGAGGGCTGCCCAGGCTGAAGCCGTTGCTGAGCCTCTGCGTGTGGAGAATGAGGAGCTGAAAGGCAAATTAGAGGCTCTCCAACGCGCTCATGATGCCTTGGCAGTGGAAGATGCCAAGAAACTCCAGGAAATCCTGGACCAGAGGGGGGTGCTTGACCAAACCCAGCGGAAGCTTAAGGGCGTCGAAGAGGCTGCCGCAAAGGAAGTTTTACTTGCCAACCTTAACAAGAGCGAAGCCGAACGCGCCCATAACGAAGCTCAAGCTGCCCTCCAATGGCTTCTTCGAGAAGCGTTGCCTCATGTATGTTTAGCTTTGTCTTCACGCTTTTCTTTTGTAAGAAAAGGTTCTAACACTTGTATTTTTTCTTTGTAGGTTGTGCGTCGGGTCTTTTCAGAGACCTCTTACGATGATGCTATGAGCGCAGCCCTCAACGCTTCTCATGAGGATGGGGAAAAGGCCGGCTTCTTGCTTGGTCTAGGGTTTGTTGAGAAAGGCGTCCCGCCTTCCAACTTCCCTTTGTTCGATGTGGATACCGAAGCCATTTATGACCAAGCATTGAACCAATATGCCGCCTTCCCGCATCCAGTGGTGGAAAAGGTGGATGAAGTAGCTGTTGCTGATGATGGGTTAGCTGTCCTCAAAGCTTTCCTCGAACCACCCCGTTCTTCTGACGGAGCGGGTCCAAGTGGAAGCGGCCCTGAAGCTTGACCCCGAAGATCCCTTTCCATTGCTAAGATAGACTTGTATAGATTCTCTTTTAGGCGGGTAGTAACCCGGCCATTCTTGTAATATATTATTGAAATATAAATCTTTTTGCGTATAAGATTGTTATTTCCTTCTTTGGATTCCTTGCTTTATAAACTCATGACTTGCATACTTAGTTTAAGTTAGCAATTTTCCAAGTGTTTTAGAATAAGTTAACCTGTTGAACGTGGTTGATGGGTTAAAGTTTCGCTTCCTCTTTCGTGATTGTGCGGGTAGAACCGTCACTTGCACTTGGTAGGATGGCTAAACTTTAACCTTCATCTGACCTGCGTGTAGGTTTTCCTCATTTTTCCTCGAAATTTCTAAGTATTTAGGATAAGTTAACCTTTGAACGTGGTTGATAGTTGGTTAAAGTTTCGCTTCCTCCTTCGTGATTGTGCGGATAGAACCGTCACTTGCACTTGGTAGGATGGCTAAACTTTACCCATACCTGACCTGCGTGTAGGTTTTCCTTTTTTCCTTATATTTTTTTTTTTTTTTTTTTTTTTTTTTTTTTTTTTTTTTTAGGATAACCTTTGAACGTGGTAGATGATAGTTTGAAGTTTTGCTTCCTTATTTGTGATTGTGCGGATAAGACCGTCACTTGCACTTACAAGGATGGCTAAACTTAACTTACATCATACCTGCGTGTAGGTTTCCCTTATTTTTAACGTTGTGTTTATGCGGGCTTTGCCGCCTTCCACACGTAACGACTTACTTCTCCCTGTTTATGCGGTAAACACCAGCACCAGTGGGGAGTTCATAAGGATTAAGGTAAACACATTATGAAAGGAGAATCATTTCCATTAGAAGTGGCTCTTGGCCTTTTCTTTACAAGTTTTGGAATTGATCTACATATAACATTTGCGTAATTGAGCTCCATTCCATGTTCTTGGGATGGGAGTGCCATCGAGCCTTTCGAGCCGGTATGCGCCCTTTCCCAGAACTTGTTTGATAACGTAGGGCCCTTCCCAGACTGGGGCCAACTTTCCTGGGCGTTCTTGGTTCGAAGCCTCGTTGTTACGCAGTATGTAGTCTCATTCCTTGAAGTTGCAGAGTTTTACCCGCGTGTTGTAGTAATTTTGCATTTGTCGTTTGTAATTCTCTTCACGCACTGCGGCTAAGTCTCTGCGTTCCTCGGTTAGCATAAGATCCAACCGTCTTTCCGCATCATTGTCTTCTGGCTGACTCAAGACCCTTGGTGAGGGTAGACCAATTTCGACCGGGACCATGGCTTCAGTGCCATAAGTGAGGCTGAACGGGGTTTCTCCTGTACTGGCCTTCTTCAATGTTCTGTTTGCCCAAAGGACGTGCGGAAGCTCGTCCACCCAGCCGGATCTGTGTTTCAAGAGTCTTTTCTTTATGCCTTCGACGATGCTTTTATTTGCTCTTTCCACCTCACCATTACCTTGCGGGTGTGCCACTGAGGTAAAGGTGTGGGTGATTTGAAGTTCTTTTAGCCACTGTTGTAGCTTCCTGTCAGCAAAGTTGGTGCCGTTATCGCTCACCAAATTCTGTGGAAGTCCAAAACGACAAATTATAAATTCCCAAATAAATTTTTTGATATGCTTTGCGGTTGTTTGGGCTAAAGGTTTTGCTTCTATCCACTTGGTGAAGTAGTCGATGGCTACCACTAGGAACTGAACATTTCCTGCTGCTGTAGGAAATGGGCCTGTCACATCGATGGCCCACTTCTGAAATGGCCACGAAGAAGTGACTGGAACCAGTTCGTTTTTCGGGCGATGCGTGTTAGGTGCGTAAAGCTGGCAAGACCTGCATTTTCTGATGTATGCCAGTGCATCCGTATGCATCCCCGGCCAAAAGTATCCCGCGTTGTTTAGCTTGGCTACAACAGCGCGGGGGCCTGCGTGTACCCCACAGATGCCTTCGTGTACTTCCCTTAGGAGGTAGTCGGCATCTTGGTTGTCCACGCATCTCAAGAGTGGGCCAAGAAAGTTACGTCTGTAAAGGATGTCATTGACGAGTTGATAATTCAGTGCTTTACAGCGTAGTTTTCTTGCCTGTGTTTTTGACTCTGGTAGTATTCCTGCTGCAAGGTAATTTATTATTGGTGTCATCCACGTTTCTGTACTGGTTTGGATGACACAAATTTCCTTGTGCGGGACTGATGGTGCTTCGAGGAGTTCAATGCGGATGTCCTTTCCCAAGTGGGTGAAGGCTAGTGATGCAAGCTTGCTTAACGCATCCGCATATTTGTTTTCGCTGCGCTTGACGTGTATGACTTTACAATCACTAAAATCACGCATAAGGGTTTTTGCCTGGGCGAGGTACAGGGCCATGGTGTCATTCACAGCCGTGTATGTTCCATTTATTTGGTTGGCCACCAGCATGGAATCCACGTGGGCTTCTAAGTTTTTCACTCCCATCTTACGCGCAATTCTCAAACCGGCCAAGAATGCTTCATATTCGGCTTCGTTATTCGTACTTGGAAAGTCCAGCCAAATAGCGTAAGTATATTCTTGGCCCGCTGGGTTGGTTAATTTTAACCCTGCGCCTGAACCCTCGTTACTGGCTGCTCCATCAGTGTAGAGTCGCCAGACATCATTGACGTCCTGTGCTGGGGAGGGTTGAGCCTCCTCCTGGCACTCTTTTTCCCGCGAAACGGGGACTTCTGCAATAAAATCGGCCAAGACCTGGCCTTTCATGGCTGGTCTTGGCTTGTACTTAATTGCATATTCTCCCAATTCAATTGCCCATTTGGCTAGACGTCCTGATAATTCGGGTTTGCCTAGAACATTTGAGAGTTTGAAGTTGGTGAGAATGGTGATTGGGTGGCCCTGGAAATATCGTCTTAACCTGCGTGAAGCGTGTATAAGTGCTAAGACCAATTTTTCGAGGGTAGAGTACCGGGTTTCTACGTCTGTTAGTACACGGCTAACATAATAGATTGGCATCTGGATGCCCTTTCGTTCTACTAGCAAGACTGCCCCGGTTGCTCTATCTGTTGCGGAAAGGTATAGGATTAACTCCTCTCCCGCTTGTGGTGCTGTAAGTGTTGGGAGTTCGATCAGGCGTGACCGAATCTCCTGAAAAGCTGCTTCCGCTTCTGGTGTCCAGCGGAAGTGCGTTTTCTTCAAGCAGTTTCTCAGTGTTGACACGAAAGGAAACGACTTATCCGCATGGTTTGCCAAGAAGCGATTAAGTGCGACTAGTCGCCCATTCAGTGTCTGAGCCTGTTTGATGGTGGTAGGTGATTCCATTTTAACAATGGCTTCGACCTTTTCAGGGTTCGCTCTAAAGCCATCTTTAGTAACAATGACTCCCAAGAACTTCCCTTCTTCCATCCCAAATGAACACTTGCTCGGGTTGAGCTTCATGTTTATCTTTCGGAGCGTGTTGAAAGTTTCTTCAATGTCTTTCAACATCGCCTCAGGCTCGAGGCTTTTGATGACCAAATCATCCATATAGACTTCCAAGTTTCTCCCGATTTGGGCATGAAACTCTTTGTCCATTAGTCGTTGGTACGTGGACCCTGCATTCTTAAGTCCGAATGGCATCATTTTATAACAAAATGTACCATCGGGCGTCCGAAATGCGGTTTTGTCCTGGTCATCAATGGCCATGTGGATTTGGTGGTACCCCTTATACGCATCCAAGAAGCATTTAAGGCGAAATGGTGCCAACGAATCCACTTTGAGATCAATTTCTGGTAACGGATAACAATCTTTGGGGCATGCTTTGTTCAAATCTTTGAAATCTATGCACATGCGCCATTGTTTGTCATTCTTCGGTACCATTACGGGATTTGCAACCCATGTTTGATATCTACTAACGCGTACGATGCCTGCGTCAAGGAGTTCCTTGACTTGGGTTCTACACGCGTTAGTTTGTTCAGGCCCCATTACCCTGCGCTTTTGTACGATTGGCGTAACAGTCGGATCGCATTTGAGCTTATGCTCCGCCTTACTTCGGGGTACACCAGTCATGTCAGCTGGTGTCCACGCAAAGATGTCAGCGTTTTTCTGCAGTAAGCGCTTGAGTAAGGTGCGGGTGGGATCAACAATTGTTGGTCCAATGGTAACGGCCTGGTCGGGGTATTTGCCATTGAAGGCCCATTTTTCCGGTTCAGTGATGGTAGGTTTAGCCTTCTTCGGTTTGGGTTTAGATGAGACAGATGCGATGCATACCTGGGGAATGCCAGAGATCATTGCTACACCCTCAGCTGTTGGCCATCCCATCATGCCGTGGACTGAAGATACCACGGCGTTGAATCTTGCCATCCCGTCTCTTCCGAATAGGATGTCGTATGTGTGGTGTGGCTTTTTCATCACGACAAAATCCACGTCTTCTGTGCGTGAATGATTCCCATCAGTAAGAGTAACGGGGAAAGATAGGATACCCAGGGGTGTTTCTGTACTGCCGTCAAACCCTTCCATTGAAGCGTAGACCGTTTCCAAGCGTTCTTTGTCTTCATCATCCAGCTTATCAAAGAACTGCCTGTACATCACTGTCGACGAAGCGCCGTTGTCAGCAAGAGTGCGGGAAGTGATGTAGTGCCCCAGCTGGCTTCTGATGACGATGGGGCCTTCTTTGCTGGGGCCTCCTGGCACTCGCGGGAAGCGCACCTCAGCTTCCTTCCATGCGCATGGTTCTGTCACCCGTCTTTTTCTTCCTCTGACCTTGCCATGAACCATGTTGATGCTGATGTCGACGGGCTTTCGTCCGTTACCTCTGTACCGGTTGTCATTCCTTCCTCCCTTCCTGATCGATGCCACGAGATGTGCAAGCCTTCCATCCTTGACAAATGTTTCAATAATATCCTTCAAGGATGTGCACTCTTCAGTACCATGACCCTTTGTCCCGTGGAAATCACAGGATTTGCTTTGATCCGCATTAGGTTTCTGCCGGATCGATGGGGCTTTGGGCCATGGCAATTTTTCCGTGGCAAATATCTCCGTGACGCTCTTTGTGAGTGGCGTCCACCGGTGTTTTCGATTTGAAGGGTGTGTGTTGTCCCTTCCGCCAACAAGAGGGCGGGAGCTGGATGAGGTGTCAAAGTTTACCCTTGACTGCCAAATACCTAGCCTCCTCTTTTTGTTCGGCCGGGCGATCCGGACATTGTTCTCTCTTGTCCTCTGCGTGTAGAGGTGTGTACTCTGGGGAAGATCCCTTCCCAGTTGCTTTTCCGTCTCGGCAAAGCGCTTTGCCGCCGTCATGATGGCATCCCAAGTTGATGGCATGCCATCCTTACCCGTCAACGTGCGGATAAGTTCTGGGTATTCGGCGCCTTGGATGAAGGCGGCGCGAACCAGATCCTCACTTATGTTGCCGAGACTAAGCTTTTTGGAGTTGAAGCGAGTGATGAAGTCTAGTAAAGATTCATCCTCCTCTCTCACGCAGTTGAGGATCGTCCACTGCTCTTCAGTGTACTTCCTCTGTTGGCTGAAGTGCTGGCTGAACTTGTTCTGAAAGTCCGCCCAGTCATAAATGTGGTGGATCGGTAAACGATCGAACCATGCCCTGGCTGCTCCGACCAGAGTCATCTGGAACATGTAGCACCACGTGGGTTCCGTCCAGTTGCTGACGGTAGCCCCCGCAATGAACCTGTTCAGATGGTCGTCTGGGTCGGATAGACCATCATAAGTGCCAATGTTGGACATTTGTTTGGCACTTCTTGGGGCAATTGCTTCCGCAATGTCTCTTGCGAATTTTGACCTTCCTGCATTTGTAGCAGTTGGTCTAAAGGTTTTGGAGAAGTCACGCGGGTTTCTCTCCGCGATTGGTTTAAAGGCTTCCCCAAAATTCCTTTTTGGTTGGACGTCCGTGTCCTTACGCTTCCCTTTCGCCTTATGGCGAGGGTTCGCGTCGGTATCGGACTCTAACTCGTCTTCTGAGTACTCGCAGTCACTGCTCATATTGAGGTGTTGGCGAGTACTGGTGAATTCGTCAGCCTGTTGAACTGAACGCAAGCGTTCATCCAATTCGGCTTGGAATTCTCTTTGCCGTGCTTCGGCCCACGCCTTCACTTGATCTAGTGTTTGGCGAGGGACCTTCGTTCGTTTTTCCGGTTGGGTATCGGTGAACCCCAATGGAATATTTACTCCACTTGCCCCGGCTTGGGTAGTCGGGGTAGTGTTCGTAAGGATTGTATAACCGCCGGTGTTCCCCCCAGTTGCTGGGGTGGTTACCGGGGTTTCTTGGTCGGTTACAGGCCTTTGGACCGGAGTAACGTTAACCATTTCTTCAGAAATTGTGAAAAAACTAAAATAGTTCTAGCTTTTATGCACGGATGGCGCCAATGAAGAAACACTAAGTGACCCGGTACAGATTATAGATAATCTGGGGGTTAAGTAATGTTTCCCACGAATGAGATCTAGCTGAGAAGGCTGTTCTTCAGGAGACCTGCAAAACAAACACCGTAAGCTCGTCACTGAGAATGGGGGGGTTCCTCCTTGTGACCACCCTCCGGCGTGAGAATCAGACTAGGTTGCTCTGAATATAAGTGTATATTAAGAGATTGCTAGATAACTGGATAGCAGATGATCTTACCATTCCAAGATGTTGGAGTATTTATAGCCGAAGGTAGGTTTCCCAGAAGGTACAGCCGGCTGAATAGTATTCCTGTTCAACCAACAGTGGACTATGCACAGGCCATACTGGTTGGTGGGTAGGTTACGGCCAACAGTAACAAAGTCGGCTGCACTATTCCACCAACTGTAGATTATGCACGTCCCACCTACTGTGGATTGTACGCAGGCCATGCTGGTTGGTGAATAGGTTACGGCCAACAGTAACACTATTCCACCAACTGTAGGCTGCGCATGCCCCACAGTAAGGGTTGGTGAGTAGGCAGCGGCTAATAGTGACAAACAGTACTAGAGGGTGCTCCTCCTCGCACTGTTGTCGGTGAGCTGTCACCCTGTGATTGGCTCATGGGCTGTTCTGGTCAGATCGTCTGTCCTATCCATACCTTGGTAAGTATAGTACAAAAGATCTTTCAGAATCAGACTGGCTCATTTAGGCGGGATTGTTCCCGCCTTGCTCATTCCTTCATGTGACTACTGAAGTAGCTAGTGTCTTGTGCGTGTAGCCCTGCTGTCTGCGGGTAGCCTTCCCTGATGGCTTGTATCCGCAACTGCGGGAACAGGCGGGGTACTTCACCATTGGGAGGCTTTCCCTGCGTGTACAGCTTGCGTACTGCGCGTAAGATTCTATGAGCATAGTGGGTCCTGCGGGAGCAGATGGCCTTTGCGCAGACGTCCCTGTTCAAGGTGAGTCTTGCGGGACCAAATGGTCTCTGCTGGGACCTACCTCTTCAACCATACATGTTATTTAGTATGTTATTAAATAGAGTTTTTATTGTTAAATCTTTGCAGGACCTATGAATTCTTCTTGTGATGTTGCTAGATTTGAGAACTATATGAATTACGAAATTGGTGAGGCGGGTATCCTTTTGTTGACTGATAAGTAATATTATCATTATTTGTATGATTGATACTATTTATTATTTGGATATAATATCTTTATACTGTAAGGACTCAATATTACTCAATATTCGGAAGGCCACTTTGCTTAATGAGGCATCTATCAAGAATGGAGCTTTACTTTTCATATAAGCAAAAATGAAAGTTTTCTGCTGCCTCGGACTTCTGAATGCCTGGTAAGTTACATTGCTTTAACATTGTTAAATACTGCGAACGAAGCGAACGAACACAAACATGGCATGCTCGTGTTTGTTTGTTTAACTCTAACTGAACAAACAATTGATGGTATAGGCAGACACCAACTGACCAATGTAACGTACAAACTTAAATGCAACCAAGCGAAAACCAGTTAATCGTATGATAATAGGCTGGGTTTTTAAAATTAAACTAGACTAAACTGTAAGGGCCTGGATATTTTAATGAATATATAAACGAACATAAATGATCAAACTTAAACTAACCGACATGAACATATACACACGTTCATGGCCATAAATGAATAAAGGATTTATTGCAAAATATGGTAGCAACATATATGAATTAGCTATTGTGGTACATCCTGATTGTGGTGTGAGGCTCTGAGCTAATACATACATAATAGTTTTAAAGTTTCCACATCATAGAAATATTATAGTTTACCTTATTACTTCAACATCTTGTATACTATAATCTTTATTAGTCATTACTTTAACATCTCACTTCTAGCTAACCTGTGGCTTTCATATAATTACAGTTATAATATTGGTTCCAAGTAGAGAATTGGCTCTACAAACATCACAAGTATGCAAGGAACTTGAAAAATATTTACAAATTTAGCTAATGGTCACCACTGGAGGAACAAGTTTAAAAGATATACAAATTGTTTGTGCAATGTTAGTTTTGGATGAGGTAAAATTTATGTGAATTGTCTATGTTGATAAGTTTTGAACTAGTAATATGTTTATATTTTATTTTTTGCTTAGTGCAGGCTCATAGATTATTGTCCCAGAGTTTTAACATTCAGTGGAAGAGATAATTTGATTTCTTCCAGAGCATAAACAAATTTTCCCTAAGGTTATGTTAAAAATGAATAAATGAACTAAGGAGGCATGTGTTCATGTTTGTTCTTAATAAAAGAACATAAACGAATTCATGCTGAACTGTTTACTGAACATTGGGTTCGTTTACAATCTCACTTGAAAAATAAAATATTGAAAATTTTTATATATGTAGTGCCTACGATGCTTGCCACTTTGGGCGTTCCATGGGACATTTTAGGTTATTTCGAAAGGAGAGCCCTATCGAATGAAACAAATGAGGTACACTTTTTTCTACAAAAGTTTTTAATTATAGTAGCAAATAAATTCAACTACGGTTAACGAACGGTGTCAATGGTTTATGGACATAACTACTAAACATAGACCACTCTATGCGTAAAGTTCCGGCCTAGGCTTGGTATTAGATACTGGTTCTTGATTTTTGTCCATCTGGTGTAAAATCCTTTTATTTTGCTATAAAGTTGTTTTGGGTTCTTAGCTTAAGACTGGATCATTTAGATAGATTGGTCTTGATTCTCGGCTCATTGTTGTTAATTGCCAGCGAGTTCAGTTGACCCAAACTAATATGGGTTTGGACATTTTAGCCTAAGTTTTTCACAATTTGTTAGGTTGTGTTTGTTTTTACTTATAAGGCCTTCAAGAAGCATATGTCTGCAGGCGCGCAGACATAAGCTCTTGAAGACTGTTTGTTTTTACATTAAAAAAAGATCTGCAAACTGTTTTTATGGTCTTAAAAAATAAGTTTTTTTCACCATCTTCACACTTCTTAACATCATACCAAGTACCAACACCCAATGTCCAACACCGCCACCACCCACCGTCCGCCACCACCACCACCATCCAACGTCCGCCGCCACCAGCACCCACTACCACCGTCCGCCGCCACCACTACCCACTGCCACCACCACCACCCACCGCCACTGTCCGCCGCCACCACCACCCACCACCACCACCACCCACTGTCTGCCACCACCACCACCACCCAACACCACTGTCAACCACTCACAACCACCACCGTTAACCACCCACCACCACCACCACCGTCCATCACCACCATTTTTTTATTTAAAAATGCATTTTGAGTTACTTTCGTACATGTTTGAAACACATTAATTTTGCTTTTCCATTTTTACCGTTCTATAATTACTTGATTAGTTCACTTGAATAGGGTTAATAATGTAGTTTTGTTTTTGTCAGAAATTTGTTGTCCATCAAGAATGTTTACAGGTTACACCAATGTTTTGAAAGCAGTTTGCTCATATTGGAGAAGTTATATAAGCACGAAGTAAAAAAGTGCTCATTTCCATTGGCAGTGCAAAGTCCTTACAAGATCAATAGGGCTGATGTTAGATTGTTTTTAAGCATCTACAAATTGATGAAGGATTTTGTAGGCTGATTTTTTAGATAAAATGTTAGCTTATAGTTGTAGGCAAATCCAACAATAATGGAAGTTGTATTACAACCTTTATGGCACATAAATGAAGTCGGAAGATAAATTATATTTGCGTGTATATTCTTTCACGATGAAACACCATTGTGTCCATTTGGTGTTCCGTCTCTAATACCAAACAAAAAACCATTTTATGTATTGGTATATGGCTGATCAAATAAGCACCATTAGGTCCATTACTACTTGATAAACTTTTTGTATTTTTAAAATAGTAGTTCAAAGTGAGGTACTGCATCTATTTAATTGAGAAAACATTTCGTATATCAATTGGACGCAACCACACATACTTGTTTAAAAGGTTGAATTATTGTTAAAATATACATATTTTTTTGTGTGTTTTTTAAACCGGAGTCATTTATAGATTTCAAAACATGTAGAGGGAAAATGTTACAGATCAAGCCAAACTACCATAAAGTTATATAAACATGCACTCTTGAATTAATCTTTTAATGCTTGTAACCAAAATTGTAAGATAACGTGTCTTGCCCCAATGCATAGGTAGAAATACTAAATGATATTTAAAATATATAACGAGATAATTGATAAACTAACCAAAAACACAAGTATCGCGGTGTAAAGGGTCATCTCGCCGCATCGCGCGGGTACCTACTAGTATATATATATATATTATATGTATAAGTTTAGGAAAACATAGATTTTCAAAAAAAACATGTCGGACTAATGGTTCGAACGTAAGAATAAAAAGTATATGATTTGAACTATAGGTTCAACATAATTAGAAAAAGAAATATAAAAAGAAAGAAACAAATGTAGATATGATATCCTTTGTTATTTAAGGATATATTATTCTTAAGTAATGAGAAAAGAAAAGTATACGTTTATTAATGTTTATTAATGAAGAAGAAACGTAAAGATTAAGAAAAAGAAAAATAAGTTAAATTAGGGGTTTTAACTTGTAAAAGAAAAGAAAGAAATAATATTTTAAACTAAAGGTTTAAAATAAAGAAAAGATGTTTTGAACTAAAGGTTCATATAAATTGAAGTAACGATTTTACAAAAAGAGACTAAAGGTCATAAGCCGGATTGTATATCCGACTAACAAAAAGTTATACTCGTACTATATGTGCGAGATAGCAAAGAAGAGGGAAAGACCCTCAGACAGTGTATTGAAGTTGATCCAAAAGAAGAGGGAAAGACCCTCAGACAGTGTATTGAAGCTGATCCAAAAGGAAAAGGGAAAGACCCTCGTACAGTGTATTGAAGCTTATCCAAATCGAAAAAGGTGAATACGCCCCAAAACTTTACAAACTTGTTTAAAATGAGTCAAATGAATTGAAAGGTTTACACGGGACTAATGTGTCTCTAAAACGTTATAAACAAGAGTATAAGCCTAGCCCTCAAGCTTTAGTATACGTATGTTTGGATCCTTACATATGTGGTGGGCACACAACATTTGGTTATAGTGACGCTCACCTGCTGGGAGTAATGACCATGTGTATACATACGGGTACATAACTATGCCGAACGCTACGGTGTTTGCTGAGGTATTTAGTGTAGAGACTGAGTTTATAATTGTGTTGTTTTTAGCTTGATTATTCCTAAGCCAAGATGTGCCGGTCATGATTATGTCTCGTGGGGTAATCAAGTAAAAGAAAATATTTTAGCGTCAGCATATTCACTAGCATATCGCTAACATTTCAGGAAATTACATTATCTAGGGTTGGAACCATTCATGATGTGGATGTTCGCAAGGTAGAGATGACTCATTGTTTTAAATGAATAAAATATTGAATGGAATATTTAAACAAGTTTTATAAAATCGAAGCAATGTTTATAAATCAACCACTCGGATATATATTATCCTAGAAGTTTTCTAATAAATCAAAATGTTTCATTAGGGTGTACAAATAAACTAATGTTTAAAAATATATATATTATATTTTATTATGAATAAAAGTTTATAAATAAATTAATATTTCAAAATATACTTTTTAAAGACTTCCGCTGAACTCTGTTACATTTACAAAACCGGTACCAATTGTTGGTTACACGCCTAGGCGGTAAGTTGGGGTGTGATAGGTTGGTATCAGAGCCATCGATCTTAGCAAATTAGGTATTTAGTTATACATAGGCTTTGTTCAAGTGATAGATAAAAATTTTATTATAAAATTTTATAGGTTTAGTAAAAAGTTTAAATACTTAAATTAACAATATCAAAATTTAAATGATATAACAAGTACGGATAAAAAGGAACATTTTTACATCTAATCTATAAATGTGGAAATAGTCGACTATGGTCCGACTAAAAGAAAAAGACAACTTCCGACAGGAAAGGAAGAAGAAAATACGAATTTAGCTTTACCCCAAAATTTACAAGAGCGAATGTACAAAAAATCAAACAAGTAAGAGAAAGGATGAAAAGAAGAACGTTGAAACGCTCACAACGATTGCATGAAGAAATATCAAAACAATCAAACAAAGACAAGAGTAGGTCAAAGGAATGTTAACTCTTGTAAATAGCTATTAGTCTAGTAAAATCTTGTAACCCGCTTACAAACTCGTTATAAACGAGAAATTTTGTAACAATGAATGGGTATTTAAATCCCAAATATATATATATATATATATATATATATGAAAGAAAATATTAGCATATAGATCGGGTCTGCACACAAGAATGCTATTAATTCAAGTTTAGAAAATTTTAAGAAAAACATCTATCATGAATAGAAAAATGAATATAAAGAAAAAATTGATTAAATTAGACATAACATTATCAATCCTTAAAGAAGATAGAAACTAAGAAAGAATCGAAAGGATGATGGAGGGAAAGAAACGATCAAAATCATAAAGGATAGGATGTCGTGAAGATTTCTGCAAAAGAGATTCGATAGATTGAATCCGAGAATTATCTAGTTAATATTTAGAATACTGAAGGTAAGGTAAATAATTAAACACAATTGGCCACTGTGTTTAGCGATTTACAATTACTTACGACATTCTAAAATATAAACTTGCTATATCATCCAAAGATATATAACGAACAAAAGAGATATACTACACTAGGAAGCATTAGTAAAAAGTCAAACAAGACAATTGTAAAGGACGTTATCTATTCCTTATCAACTCACGGAAGTGTATTTACAAAGAAGATTGCATAATATATAAAAGAGTGAATGTAAAACAAGATGGTATAGCATAAGAACATCTACTTAGGATCGTAGATTCAAATATATGCTAAAAATAAAACCATTAAGTCTAGAGAGGTAGCCAAAGCATTAGATATTATCAGGTTTGAGGGGCCTCGTTTGGTTCTTGAATTAAACGTTAAGAAAACAGAGTTATTTTGGCCAACATGCAATGGGGTGAAGGCACAGGAGGGGTTGTTCCCTTGCGGGATTGGAAGGCCGGTGCTTGGCATGAAACTCCTTGGTGGTGCTGTAAGCCAGGATGCGGGGTTTATCAGCAGTTTGGCTATGAAAAGGGCATCTAGCGCTGTGGAACTGATGAGCTGTGTCCCAAGACTTCGGGATCCTCAATGCGAGCTTCTTTTGCTTCGCTCATGTATGGGAGTCGCCAAGCTTTTGTTCGGTTTGAGAACATGCCAACCTATGTATGTGGGGGAAGCTGTTTCTATATTTGACAATGGTCTTCGAAGGGCGATTGAGGACATCGTGGTTTGTGGAGGTCCGTTCTTTGGGGATCTCCAATGGAGGTTGGCGTCACTTCCGATCCGTTATGGGGGGTTGGGTCTCTGTTCGGCCGAGGATGTATCTACATATGCTTTTGTGGCTTCAAGAGCACAGTCGTGGTGTTTGCAAGACCATATTCTTCGGGGTTGTGATATTCATAGGTTGGACTCTGATTATGGGTGTGCGATGGATCGTTTACGTACTTCACTTCCAGATTTTGATCTTAGCGGGTTCTCTAATAAGGACACCGCCCCCCCTAAAGCCCAACATGTTGTGGCGAGTGCCTTATTTAGTGGAATCGTCAAGAGTTTAGAAGTGAAGTTTGATCTATCCCCTCGCCAAAAGGCGGTGTTTGAATGCCTTCGGGCTCCTCGGGCTCAGGATTTTCTAACGGCTATCCCCATTGAAGGATTAGGCCAACGTATATCGGGTTTGGAGTATCGGGCTATCCTTAAGTACCGGTTAATGATCCCTATGTTCCCGACGGATGAACCTTGCCCAATTTGTCGCAAGGTCTGTTTGGATTCTTTTGGTGACCATGCGGTGCATTGCAAAGAATTGTCTGGCTTTAAATACAGACATGATCTGGTTAGGGATGTTCTGTGTGATGTTTTTAAACGGGCAGGGATTTCTGCTAAAAAGGAGGCCCCTGTTAACTTTCTCACGGATCCTATTGAAGGGAGGTCTACTTTACGACCAGCTGATATTCTTGTGTTCGGGTGGGCAGGGGGGAAACACGCCTGTGTGGATCTTACAGGAGTGTCTCCTCTTGTTGGGCTCAGGGACCGTGGGTTTGTTGTGGGTCAGGCTGCGTTGAAGGCTGAATCGGGCAAAGTTGTTAAACACGAGAAAGCTTGTTTAGATAATCAACATGTCTTTCTACCATTTGCCTTTGATACATTTGGTTTTCTGGCTCCAGAGGCTGTGAAATTTTTGAGTAGGGTTCAGCGCGTCGTACACGGAACCTCTTCAGCTTCTAGGTCTCAAAGCTTCGTTTTTAGCAGGATTGGCTTTACTGTTCAAAAGGGGGTTGCGGCGCAGCTTGTTGCCCGTTTGCCTGCCACTTTATTGTAATCGTTTTGTAGTAAATTATATAAAACTTCGATTATTTATAAGTAAAAAAAAATTAAGTCTAAAGATTTTATTACCCAAAAAACGGAAGAATAAGAAAACCTGGAAAATTAGAATATTGGAGTTTTAAAACTCTAAGTAGACATGAATAAAGCAAGATCAAGAAACTTCAAGAGTAAGTAATCAACGAAAATCAAATCTCTGAAGAAGAATGTTATAACATAATCAGCTTGTTAGACAAAGGAGATAATGATATCCTTAAACTCGGAAACCGAAAGTGGATACCGATAGTTGGAAAGCTACGCGAAACAATAATGAGCAAAGTTCATAAGTATAGGATACACGCTGTAAGTGATAAAACATACCATAGCTTTAGAGCGAATTATTGAACGACATAAAAGAGATATCACTTCGTATAAAATAAAGGATCTAATTCATTTTACAAGTCAAAATCGAGCATTTGAAACCTTTGGAATATTCTAAAACAACCCAAACTCCCCATGTAGAAATGAGTAAAGATAACCATGAAATGTATTACGAAACTTGACAAGAATTCATGCCAATACGATACAAGATGGGTTATTGTTGATAGACTAACAAACTTTGCGTAAATTTGTCCTAATGAACGATTCGTACTCGATGGATAGATTAGCATGAAATTATGTGAACAAAATCGTGTCTCTACATGATGTGCCACTATTCATAATCTCCAATCAAGACAGTTTAATTATATCCCATTTAAGGGATACTTTCCAACAAACGTTAGGAAACTCGATCGAACTTTAGCATTACCTATCATCCCAAAAGGATGGGCAAAGTGAAAAGAACAATCTAAACGTACGAGGTTATACTCCGCAGTATCAAAGATTTAAGTGGAAGTTGGATAGTTATTTTCCCCTAATAGAATTCTCGAATAATAATTACCATACAAACATTCGAGCCACACCTTATGAGATGTTATAAGAACATAAATGCCAAACATCTGTGTATAGGTCTGAAATGGGGGATAACCGAATGACTATACCCGAAGTAGTCCGCCAAACAATGAATATTACAAATTTATGAACGACTCAAGGTGGCGTGAGATAGCCAAAAGAGTTATACGTCCATCATAAGCCATTAGAATATAGTATATGATAGGGTGTTAATTAAAATTTTGCCTTAAAAGACGCCATTCTCTTCGGTGGGAAAAGACAACTTAGCTCACTTTATGACCATTTGAAATAACTCGAGAAAATCGGTACTGTGCATACTGTTTGCGACTACCCGAAGAAACGAAAGGAATACATGATGTATTCCACGCCTCTAATCCTGTGTAAATATCTAGCCAATAAACCTTTGTCGATGCAATTAAATTAAGTAGAAATAAACAAAATCTAAAATTCGTAGAACAACAAAATTTAAATCGAAGACTCGAAAAGAAGAAAGAAGAAGAGACGAGTGTTGAAATAAGTTAAAGTAAAAAGGGGACTCACGAAGAGGCTCCGAGTATACTTGGAAACCTGAATCCGAAATAAAGAAAAAGTACACCCACTAATCCTAAAAAGCGAATATCGCGGACGAGATTCACTCTAAGCTGGGGAGAACGTAACATCACGAAAATAATGGGTCAAAAGTACCAAAGTTTAAAAGAAAAAGGATAAAAAATGACAAGTTTTAAACTTAAAAATCAAAATTAAAAAATCTGTCATCAGGCCTGATCGCGATACGCGACGGACATAGACTAAACGTCATCGCGTATCGCAATAACGAGGTCTGACAGGGTCACACGTGTCCTGCCACGTGTCACCACGTGGCATAAAGTCACAATAAGGTGACACGTGTCACCTGATGGCATTATGTGTTGCCAAGTGTCACCACGTGGCATCGCGTCCGCCACGTGGCGCCATGTGGCAACCCTAGTGGGGACTCACCATGCCTACATAGCGATACGCGATGGAATGATCAAAGGACCATCGCAAAGCGCGATTGATCCCCAGAAACTTCTATAAATAGCAAGCTCCGGTTCTTTCATTTCACACACCCAAATTCACACAGCGTTCTCTCTCTAACATCTCTCTAAAAACTCTATGAAACATACCCTCAACCCCTTTGTTTTCCGTGCCAAAAACCCGACATTATACCTCGTATACCATGCCGACCCGACGACCCGCCTCGAAGTACGTGCCGATCCGAGACGACCCGATCACCCGCCTCGAAGTACATGCCGACCCAAGATGACCTGACGACCCCCCTCGAAGTGCGTGCCGACGAGACTTGAAGACCGGTGTGCCTCGATTTGCGTGCCATTGAGGTGTTGATCAAGATTCTAGATATACGTGCAAGCGTCGAATTGCTGTCTGAGAGTCTAATAAATAATAAGCTAAACAAGGTAGGCATAATGTCCGAATAAAATAATAATAAAATAATAAATGCTTAGACTCTAGTTGAGGGTATAATCAATACCTCGAAAATAAACAAAAAGAAAATAAAATAAAGAAAGTATAAAGATAAAGATAAAAATACAAAATCTTTATTATAAATGAAGAATGATTATTATTTAAAGAGATCTTAAATACAAATAAAAGAGAAATAATAAAGAGATAAATGAAAGAATCTTTATTAACAAATAAAGATAAAGTATTATTTAAAGATAATTTAAATAATAATAATTAAATGAAAATATATATATATATATATATATATATATATATATATATATATATATATATATATTGTTTATATTATTCATATAAACTAAATGCTATACGTTTTGGGAAACGTATATATATATTTATTGTTTATATTATTCATATAAACTAAATGCTATACGTTTTGGAAAACCTATAAAAAGTATACGTTTTGGAAAACTTAGATTTTAGAAAAGAAAACATGTCGGACGAAAGGTTCGAACGTAAGAATAAAAAGTATATGATTTGAACTATAGGTTCAACATAATTAGAAAAAGAAATAAATAAATATAGAAGTGATATCATTTTTTATTTAAGGATATATTATTCTTAAGTAATAAGAAAAGAAAAGAATGCGTTTATTAAAGAAGAAGAAACGTAAAGATTAAGAAAAAGAAAAACAAGTTAAACTAGGGGTTTTAACTTGTAAAAGAAAAGAAAGAAATGATATTTTAAACTAAAGGTTTAAAATAAAGAAAAGATGTTTTGAACTAAAGGTTCATAAAAATCGAGGTAAAGATTTTACAAAAAGAGACAAAAGGTTAAGCCGGATTGTATATCCGATTAACAAAAGTTATACTCGTACTATATGTGCGAGATAACAAAGAAGAGGGAAAGATCCTCGAACAGTGTATTGAATATGATCCAAAAGAAAAAGGGAAAGACCCTCGGATAGTGTATAGAAGCTGATCCAAATTGAAAAGGTGAATATGCCCCAAAATTTTACAAACTTGTTTAAAATGAGTCAAATGAATTAAAAGGTTTACACGGGACTCTGTGTCTCTAAAACGTTATGAACAAGAGTATAACGTTTGTTTGGATTCTTACATATGTGGTGGGTACACCAAACTTGGTTATAGTGACGCTCACCTGCGGGGAGTAATGACCATGTGTATACATACGGGTACATAACTATGTCGAACGCTTTGGTGTTTGCTGAGGTATGTAGTGTAGAGACTTGAATTTATAATTGTGTTGTTTTTAGCTTGATTATTCCTAAGCCAAGATGGGCCAATCATGATTATGTCTCGAGGGGTAATAAAGTAAAAGAAAATACTTTAGCGTTAGCGTATTCACCAACATATCGCTGACGTATTTTCTAGCATTTCAGAAAATTACAGTATTAAGAATTGGAGCCATTAATGAAGTGGATCTTCGCAAGGTAGTGATGGCTCATAGTTTTAAATGAATAAAATATTGAAAGGAATATTTAAACAAGTTTTATAAAATCGAAGCAAGGTTTATAAATCAACCACTCGGATATTTATTATCCGAGAAGTTTTCTAATAAATCAATATGTTTCATTATGGTGTACAAATAAACTAATGTTTAAATATATATATATATATATATATATATTATAAATAAAAGTTTATTAAAAAATTAATATTTCAAAATATACTTTTTAAAAACTTCCGGTGAACTCTGATACATTACAAAACCGGTTACAACTGTTGGTAACACGTCTAGGTCGTAAGTCGGGGTGTGATATTTAGTGTTTATTGAAATCCCTCCTTCTTTCCATAATAATTATACCAGTGTCTAAGACACAAGAAACATACAAAAAGTTGATATTCATGGCCCTTTGACTATTGATCCACTTATGACTATGGATAAGGTAAGTCAGTTGAATTATAGTCAACTCCAAAATCTCAAATTCAAAGCAATGTGGTCTTTTGTGAAACTGATGATGATGTGTTAGTTGAAGATGTGTCTGAACCACACGTGATTCACAAAGACAAGAATATACTTTTTGCTAATCTTATTCTTGTGAACCTAGTGATTCTGTGAGTGGATTTTCATTAGAAAAGCTTGTGATTTCTGATGCGGATTTGATGATGTTTATTTATCCGGTTAAGGGGGTGTTTGGGATACCTTATTTTTCCTCCTTATAACTTTTTATTAAGTTAATAACTTACAAAAGTGTAACTTATGAAACTTTTCAACTCACAATATAAGCAATCTCAAACACCCTCTAAGAATAATACAGTAAAAAATAGTAGGGTTTACAAACTAAAAGGGGTCAATAAAGTATTTGATGAGAAAAATAAGTATTGAAAGTGTGTTTAAAAATAAGATATCAAACTTGACTAAACTTGAAAAAGCTTTTGAGAAATCGAAATTGATGAACAAGTCTCAAGTGAAAGAAAAATCAAGTTTACTAAAGCCTATCAGGTTTATAAAATCATCTTTGGATTCATGTAAAAGTTTTACTGAGTGGTCAAATCTAGATTTTTACAAAAACAAATATGCAAATAAG
This sequence comes from Bidens hawaiensis, assembly GCF_021521415.1. Classification (NCBI taxonomy): domain Eukaryota; kingdom Viridiplantae; phylum Streptophyta; class Magnoliopsida; order Asterales; family Asteraceae; genus Bidens; species Bidens hawaiensis. The sequence continues at coordinate 3,732,629 of NW_027491014.1, forward strand.
AAGGGAAAATATAGTGTAAAGGTTGTAACTTTACAACCTAATAATTCACATATTACTGAGGATTCACATATGTTTTTGGATATGAGAACTTGTTTCTCATGGGGTGAACAAGGTCATGTTGCTAAGAAATGTGAATCTAGGGTGAATCTTAATGGAAAATCAAAGGAAAAATTTCCTATGATTAAAAGCATTTTGAAAAGGCAACATCAACAAGTCAAGGTTGATGTAACACATATAATGTTTAATAAAGGTAACCCTAGGAAGGCTGTGAGGGTTAATTTTCAAAAATGATAATGTTAATAAAAAAAGGTTGAGCTTGTTAAACCTCTTTGTAAGAATGTGGATTATGGTGTGATTCGTGACGAATATCTTGAACGAAAGTCAAAGGCACCTTTGAGTTATACTCATGTTCATCTATTACACCATCAAAACTTAAAAAAGAATTCAAGTGTGATCAAGGTTCTTCTTGATGTTCTTCCAACATGGAAACTTAAAATTGAATTATGCAGAAAGGAAACAAAGGTTAAGCCCAAGACTGATGCTTGGGCTACCTTTTTGAACTAATCATTTCCTTGATTGTGCAGAGTTCCTCCAAGACTATTCCATGAGACAAATAGATAATGGATAGTGGATGTTCTCAGCATATTACCGGCAATCTTAATGTCATTTCAAATGTGAAGGATATTCCAGAAGGTTATGTTGCGTTTGTGGGTAATCAAGGAGAGTTGATTAAAAAGGAAGGTGAAGTCTCAAATGGGAGAATTGCATTCGAGATGGTTAATTATTGTGACAAAGTATGTGACAAGGTTGATCATAATCTGTTGAGTGTTTCACAGATTTGTGACAATAAGTATACAACTTTTTTCACTGATAAGGAATGTGTAATTCTCAAAACGGGATTTGTTATTCTCGAAGACATGGCTATCATGCAATCACCTTGATCGAAAGATATTTATGTGATCGACAAAATGTCAAAAGCAATTTCCCCATAGACAATAGCGTGTTTTATCTTTAAAGCTACTGAGAAAGATATACTCCTTTGGCACAGAAGGATGGGTTATATCCACATTCGCAAGATGAGACATTTGATGGGAAATGATTTACTGGATGGTGTTTCATTGAGTAATTTCAAGATGACCGATTACTATGTTGCGTGCATTGATGACAATCAACTCAATTGATATGCCTTTAGAACGTGTACACATGGATTAATTTGGTTCTATGAATAGACTGAATACTGTAAGAGATCTTTATTGCTTAGTCGTTACTGAAGACTATTCTCGATTCTCATGAGTGTTATTTATAAGCACAAAGGATCGAGCAATTATTCTTGTGCAAAACTTGATCACCAAGGTTGAATCACTTTACAAATTGAATGTGAGACGTATCCAGAGTGATAAAGGCATGGAGTTCAAAAATAGCAAGATGTAATCTATCTGTATGCAACGGGGTATTCATCACGAACATAGTGCCCCATACGTGCTACAACAGAAGGGTGTTGCTGAAAGGAAGAATCAGACCAAAATTTAAGCGACTGGAACAATGTTGGTGGATTCTAAACTTCATGTTCAATTTTGAAACGAGGCTGTGTATACTGCATGTTATAAATTGAATCGAGTGCTCACGGTTAAGAAGCTCAAGAAGACAAGTTATGAGTTGCTTAATAACCGTAAGCCGCGCCGAACCTTCAATTCCTTGAATAATTTTGGTGTCCTTGCACAATGTTGAAGAAAGATGCGGGTAAATTTGAAGAGAAAGCAATATAAAAGGGTATTTAACTTCTCTTATCGATGTGTTGAAGAGTGGTACCATGTTGATTGTCAAAAATACACCGCACCACCTGCTGGTAACAGACCTGATTGGATATTCGATTATGATGGTTTATTTGTTTATTTCACTCCATCTGTTGATGTAAAACTAGAAGATCTGATTCGTGCTTATATTGAAGATGAGATATTATCTAAGCCAATATATTCTTTTTTATGAATATCCCGTTGTACACGATCAACTGGAAACGTCAGATGATGTTTCTATATCTTCTGATGATGCCGACTTCGAAGATTCTTTCTCCGCACCCTTTTGTTGAATCTCCTGATGTTCCTGAGATACCATTTGAAGAATCTTCCCAACCTTGGAATGTTGAATCGACTGAAGAAAGTGTCACCAACTTACAAGACAATGTTGAACTTCCTGAGAATCCAACCCTTAGGATTCATACTTATTATCCTCAAGAGAACATTATTGGTGATATAAATGAGGAGGTTCAAACGCGAAGTCAAATTACTAATGTATGTGATGATAGTGTATAGTGTGCGTATGCTGATATGCAAGCATTAGGAATCATGAGAATCACCAAGTACACTAGCTTTCTATTCCAGATAGAACCGACAAGTGTTTCAATGGCTCTTCAGGAACCTTCATGGGTAGAAACAATGCAAGAGGAATTGCAATGGTTAATATGACTAGGTGTTTGGGATCTCATTGATAAACCAATTCGGTTGAAGAGAGCGATCCCTACAAAATGGGTATTTAAATATTAAAAGGAAGTGCGTGGGTTAATTGTGAGGAATAAATAATGATTAGTTGTTCAGGGTTTTATTTAACAAAAAGGCACATATTACACCGAAGTATATGCTCTGGTTTCTCTCATGGAGGCTATATGTATCTTTTTAGCCTATGCAGCTTTCAAGAAATTCAAAGTCTATAAAATGGACATTAAGAGTGCGTTCTTGAACGGGGAAATTCACGAGGAGGAGTATGTGAAGCAGCCTCCTAGTTTTGAAGATTCGGACTATCCCGAGCGTGTTGGCGATTAAACAAGGCTCAATATGGTCTTTACCAAGCCCCGAGAGCTTGATAGTACGTTGGTTGACCATCTGGCCGATAGTGGCTTCAAACGAGGGACTGTGGATTGTTTACTCTTTTACAAGACTGTGGAAGATGATCTTCTCCTCGTCCAGATTTACGTGGATGATAATTTCTTTGGCTCGACAAATGACAAGCTGTGAAAGGACTTTGAGAAGACAATGCAGACTCAGTTTGAGATGAGTTCGATGGGAGAGATGAACTTCTTCTTGGGGTTGTTGGTTCATCAGTCTGATTAGGGTATTCTTATTCATCAGACCAAGTACGTGAACAACGTCTTGAGCTGGTTCAAGATTACTGCTGAAAAAGTCCCCTGGATGCCTCTTCTCATGGGTCACAATTTGTCACCGGACGAATTGGAGGACACCGTTTATCCGACCCTCTATCGAGCTATGATTGTTTATTAATGTACATAACTATGTCTAGTCCCAATATTATGTTTGTTGATTTTTTGTGTGCAAGGTATCAATTGAGTCCCCGAGTGACTCGTCTGGCAACTGTTAAGCGTATTTTCCACTATTTGAGGGGTAATCCTGACATCTGGTTATGGTATCCCAAGAATAATAGTTTCGATCTTACGACTTACACAGATTATGACTATGGAGGATGCAAGATCAACTTCAAGTCTACCACAGCAGGAGATCAATTTTTAGGAAACTAGCAGTGTAAGAAGTAGACAACGGTTTTCCTTCAACCGCCGTAGCCGAGTATGTGATAGGCTCGATTTTTTCTTCACAGATTTTGTGGATCCAACAACATATGCGGGATTACGGTTTGAAGTTACTTACTACTCCCATATTTATTGATAATTTTTCTACGATAAGTATAACTAAGAATCACGTTCACCACTCGAAAACAAAACAAATTGAAATTCGTTATAAGTTTATCCGTGATTGCTATGAAAAGAAATTAATAAATCTTGAAATGATTCACACATATTTTCAAAAGGCTGACATTTTTACCAAAGAATTTAACAAATCAAGATTTACTTATCTGTTTGGTTTAAATGGTTTAGAAACATTAAAAATTTCATTTTTTCGGTTAATCATTTTTATTTTTGTACAATTTTTTGTTTATTTTTCTATCTTTATGTTTTTGTCTTTATGGAGAGAAAAACAGAAATATTCAAAAACATTGTGATTTCTATTTGTATAGATAAAATCCAAAAACATTCTTATATGTTAAAAGTCAAAAACATTGAAAAATTCTCTTCAATATGAGTTTTTGAAGCATAAATGAAAAATGATAATACATTGATCATTTATATCTCATATCGTAAAAACTAGGCAAAAAGGTTTTTTTCATAATTGTATTAGTGCTGTGGTAGGCCATAAACAAATAAGTAAGGAAGAGTAGGTAATATAAACATAAAATTGGCAAATTGAAAGGAGTGTTAGTCTGTCATACTCAAGCCTTAAATCAGATTAATCACCAAAAATTGATACAAAATATATGTTTTAAGCTTTTAGTTAATGGTTAACACTACTATAATGTATGGTCTAATGGCATTAACTCATGTATTGACGAGATGCTTTGGATTTCCGAACTCTATTAGGTCTTTATGCGGTTTATCATCTGGGTATTCACTTCAGTTAATATTAAAATGCACTATTAGAGAACCCGTAGTCTATCTGCCAATATAAGTCATTAAACTTGATCAGAAAAGTACTTTCATTGTACAAATTCACTACAGTGTTGATCAAACCACGTTGTTAGTCATACGTTGTCTCCATACTCGAGTCTTATTACCATTAAGAAACATAACACAAGGGACACAATGTGTACAAGCCTTACAAATTAAATCGTGCATACTTATCCATGAGAAAGGACCTCGGGGTATTGCTTGATAACACGGGTATGTCTTTTAGTGGGAATTATATGCTGATTCAAAGTTTCCAGTCAAGTTGCAGCGGGTGACATGGTATAAATCAAATTAAGACCGAATCAAGATTAGAGGCTAATAGTTGTCGATATTTTGTGCCAAACGTATCATAGAAATTTCTAAAATCTTTGTTCCAAGGTTTAGGTGGATAACAATACCAATGAATGACTTAACATCGGTCATAATAAGCTGAAATATAAAACTGTGATGGAAAGAATTCTTGGTCAATATGATTCCCTGCTCAAACTCACAAAAAAATGTATCGCTTTTGTAGTTTAAATCTACTTTTGTTTTTGTTTGAATATTTAGAAAATTACAAAAAGCTTTTTGGTGTGTTTAAATATAAATTTAGAAAAATCCAAAAATATTTTATATTCTGCTTTATTTTTGATTACCGAGCTATGCGAATAGAAAATGTGAAAAGCAAAAATTTTACCAACGTTATTAAGTTAAAATGGTTATTTAAGAGCTTTAAGGTAATTTTAAAGTATTATTATGAAAAATGACATCAAAAAGTTAGTTTTGATGGTTAACTTACGAATTTGACAAGAGTTTGGAATGGTTAAAACTCAATTCATTAATATTAATGTTCATTCGTTACTACAGTATAACGTGTTAATCACGATTCAGATCTGGTTGATACGGATTATCAATCGTAGATCTAGTATACCTTAACAGGATCTAGTTCATTGTTATACTCTTATTTAGTATTAATATATATATATATATACATGTATTAGTTGTATTATGTGTATAATAGTAATAGCTTACATGAAGGATTGATCGAGAGAACACTTGGACAGTGGTTCGTTACTTTATCAATCAACACTTAAATTAACAGGGGACTAACACCCAAATATATAGACAATGGACCCAATTCGTTACACATCCCGTAACGAATTGGTGTCCAGTTTGTCAACATATAGACTCAATAAAAGGAACATAACGAATCTTTGATTCGTTATACCCCATTCGTCAACATTCCATGACGAATGGGAACATGCATAACAAACTATCAGCCCATTCATTAAACATCCTTAACGAATGGGTGTTACATTAAACTAACTGGCTAATTCATTAAACATCCTTAACGAATTAGCCTTACATTAACGAACTAACTATTAAAGATAAATATCTTTTCATTATAATAATAATAAATACAAAACGATAAATACAAAGACTCGAGATGACAAAACCGTGCACTAATAAACACCCCCTCGTCTTGAACTCTTTGTCTTTAAATTACTTGAAGCGCCTTGATTGCCAGTCTCTGCAACTATGAATTCCAAATTCGTGACACACGCATACAACACGTTGGAATTGCATAGCCAGGTTGTAGTCATCACGCTGCTCGATTAAGATCTTGTTATTAAATAGCACGTCATTGTCTGTCTTTGATAAGTTAACGAGCCACATTGGATCAATAACTCGTATAAAGCTCGGTTTTAGCCCTTTTCCTAGCAAAATAACGGCCTCGCCAGTACGGTTGTCGTAGTACCATCGGTTGAAGGAGAGATGCAAACTTTGTGGAAACGTCTTCACCGGTACTTCTTTCATCATCTTTGGCGGTTTTACCTTAAGCACAAGCTTGTTTAAAATGAGTCAAATGAATTAAAAGGTTTACACGGGACTCTGTGTCTCTAAAACGTTATAAACAAGAGTATAACGTTTGTTTGGATTCTTACATATGTGGTGGGTACACCAAACTTGGTTATAGTGACGCTCACCTGCGGGGAGTAATGTGACATCTGCCCGATCCGACCCGACCCAGGTACCCGTTTTCTGATCCGTTCTCTTTCTTTTATGATTTAATATTTATTTATGCTTTTTAATAATGATAATATATTTTCCTTCCCGCCTCTTTCTCTCTTTTCCTTCCCGCCTCTTTCTCTCTTTTCCTTCCCGCCGTCCCGTCCCTCTTCTTCTCTCTTTCCGCCTTCTTTTCCCTCTTGTCGCCGTTCCGCCCTTAAGCCTTGAACCCTCTTTTTGTCCTTTGTTCCTTCCCGCCTAAGGTTGTCTGCGCAGCTCCACGCGCCAGACTCCTTACAAGGAAGCCTGCGTGAAGACCACCTGTTACTGCGATACGCGAGACGAACTGTCCCCGCAGCGCGCTAAGGATTTTAGTTCTTCCCGCGGCGCGCTATGGATACTGTTCTTTCCGCGACGCGCTAAGGAATATAGTTCTTCTCGCGACGCGCTTAGAATTGAAATTCTTCCCGCGGCGCGCTTAGAAATGTAATTCTTCCCGCGACGCGTTAAGGTTGGTTCTGTCTGCCTTCGCGCTCGCGCACTTTTGCCTTCGCGCTCGATGCCTTCTCGCGCTTAACCCTTGAGTCTTTTCTCCTGTTTAATCTAGCCGTTTGCTTTTGTGATGTCTTATCTTCTGAGCTGTTGACCTAACCTGTCTTATGTTTGAAAAGCCACTTTCGGCGCAGCATGCGCACCAACCCCATTGGTTGACAGAAAAAGTGACTGACATTATCTTTTGAGATCTGCTTTACCATGCTTGACCAGTACCTTTATCTGAACCGCTCATGCTTTTTACTGTTCCCTGTCAGCTTTTCCTTTGCCCCCTGCAGCTGCCATATCTTTTGATATCTTTTGCTTTTGGAATCTTTTACTTTTTGAGATTTTTTCCCCTTTTCTAGGGATTGTGTCTCCTAGGGTTTCTCTATAAATAATAATATTATTTTTCCTAACACATCACACACAAACACATAAATCTTCTCCCTGCTCTCTGCCGTTGTCCTTCAGCCGTCTCCTCTCTCTGCCTCCGTCTCCTCCTGTTCTGCCCCACTTTTCCGGTAATATATATATATAGTTTATAATAATTTACTTATTAATTATGCTAACTTATAATCAAGACTTAAAACAAATCATTAAAACAATAATCTTATTTATAGGTTAACTTGTGCTTGTTTAAAGTTGGTTCTTGCTTTATCTTACACCGCATCGTTTATCAAGTGAGTAATCTCGTACCTAATCCCTTTTACTTTTAATGTTTTGGGATGTTCATGTGTTCATACAAACTTAGAGTCTTAAACTTGTTTATAAACTTTAGTCGCGCAGTATCCCATGTGTTGAGGACGTTTACTTGGCTGTTTATTTGTATGTGTGTATCATTAACCGCTTTGTTCGGCCTATTCCGTAGTTTTCATGGATCCATTAGATGAACACGGGAGACCTATCGTTTACGGTTTTTCTTTGTTTACACTTGCACAGATGTTTTCTTGTTTTTGTGCTCATTTGGGAGCACGGATTGAACTATGAGCTATGATCTATTTAGGCTTGGTCACAATCTGATTACACCCTTGTTAAACACCAGACATACACGTGTTGTGCGCAGTGATTATTGTTATCTATGATTATCTATTAAACTTGATTTCTCACCAACACGCAAGTGTTTGACGTTTATTTTAACACATGTTCAGGTTTGCTGTAGCTGTTTTGAAGCTCGAGGACACGTAGGAAGTTTTCTTTATTTTGGACTTAGATTAAAATGTATCAAGACAAGTTTATGTTAATGAATATTTTGAGTTATAATATGTTGATTTATGTTATCTTATGTTTACCTTGCGCGTGCGCGAATGAATGTATTTATTAAATATTGACACCCAATAGTGTCACGAGTAATGAAACAATATGTGGCGCCCCGATGTATAATCCGCCTTTGGTCTGGGTGTTACAGATTGGTATCAGAGCTCGTTGACTTTAGGATAGGTGGTTAGACGTAACGGCCTAGAAAACCTAAGAGTCCCCTCTCGCGCGTGAGAGAAATCTCATGTTTGCGCGCTTATTGTTAATTACTCGTTATTTATGAATATGCTCGCGCCTGCGCAGTATATGATTTTATGTTTTACTCCGCGATATTTCGATTTTTTTTATTGATTTTACTTACATATTCGTTTGTTGGGATTGAAAATCCGAAAAGTCATGGTGATACATGAATAGTTGATTTTCAATTTTCAATTACGATTATGTTCTGAGGTTGGAGACTTGAAAAGTCATGGTGATACATGAATTGTCAACCTCCAATACTCATTTTCTTGTATATTTTATATTGAGGATTGAAAAGTCATGGTGATACATGAATCGTCAATCTCCAGTACCCGTTTGCTCGTACATTTTAAATTGAGAATTTGGAAGGTCATGGTGATACATGAATTGTCGATTTTCGATTCGAATTTGTTACCTTTATTAAGTCTGCATTTAAAGTCATTTATTTACTTTAACTTTTGCTAGTATCTAACTCTGCGAAACCAAGCTTTATAAGGTTATACTTTGCGATAAAACCAAGATATTAACTAAAATTAAAACTTTTATAGAATGCCTCCACTATCAGCTCGCCATCTTAGGAAGAAAGAAGCCGCGCGCAGGCGATCGCTGCAACGTTCCCAGGAAATGGCCGCCGCAATAGCCCAAGCTTTGAGCCAAAACAATACCAACACCTCTGGTTACAACATTAAGTCCTTTAACGCGGGTAACCCTCCAAAGTTCACAGGTCTTGAAGGAGCCACCGTGATGCTCCAGTGGCTTGAGAAAATTGAAAACACTTTCCTCCACACCCAATGCCCCTCAGACAGACGAACCCTATATGCCTCCAGTGTCCTGGAATCTAGAGCGCTTACATGGTGGAATGGAGTAGCTCATGCGCGTGGCGCAGAAGCTGCTACCAGCATGCTCTGGGAGGAATTTAAGGATCTCTTGACGCGAGAATTCTGCCCTCCCAACGAAGTTAAGCGCCTGGAGGAGGAATTTTGGAATCTTAAGCAATACAGCGGTGAAGCGCGCGAGTACGCGACGCGCTTCCATGAACTAAGTCTGCTTGTCCCTCACCTTGTTACCCCTTCACGCCGAGCCATCGAGAAATTCCTTGGGGGTCTCCCCATGGCAATTCAAGATTCTGTATGGGCCAGAAACCCAGTAACCCTCCCTGACGCTGTTGAGTTGGCCGCTGTGCTCAGCGACAACCATGTCAGAGCAGGAACCCTGTTCCTGCGGGGAGCTGAGAAGACCAAACCCACCAAGACTGCCCCTGAACCAACAGAAACCAAACCAGAACCCTCAAACCATAACCAGAAACGTAAGCGCAGACAAGTTTACGCGCTTACCAGCCCACCCATAGTCCAGCAACCCGCCTACCAACCTCTAGTATACGCGCCTACCCCACTGTTAGCCTACCCAACCCCTATAGTCCACAACTATGCCTTAACCAATCCAGCACTCCCTGCCCCCGCCAACTAAGAAACCTTACACAGGAACCCAACCCTTTTGCCCAACCTGTAGACTTCACCACCCACCTCAAGTCCCGTGTCGACAATGTACCCGTTGTGGCCGCGTTGGTCACTCTGCCGAGTTTTGTAGAGTCCCTCCTGTCAACCCAATCGCACAAACACCACCAACCTACCCGCAAAACCCTCAACCAACCTACCAAAACCCACGACCCAGATCGTGCTTTAACTGCGGCGATCCCAGTCATTTCCGGAACGCGTGCCCGAGGCTACAAGTGCAAATCACACAAGCGAATCCGGTGAACCAGATTTCAAACCAAGTGACGCGTGGACGAGCTTTTAACATAACCGCGCACCAAGCGCAAGCGAATAATGACGTAGTTAATGGTACATTTTTACTTAACGGATATTATGCTTCTATACTTTTTGATACTGGCGCCGATCGAAGTTTTATCTCTCGCGCCTTTGAGCAGAAGCTTGCGCGACCGCGCGATAACTTAAAAGAAGATTTTTCAGTTGAATTGGCTAATGGTGAAACTATTTTAATAAACTCTGTGATCAAGGATTGTACGCTTAACCTTAATGAAAACGATTTTCTGATCGACCTCATCCCCATGCCTCTTGGGAGTTTTGATGTTATCATTGGTATGGACTGGCTTTCGCTTAATCGCGCCGAAGTTATTTGCGCCAAGAAGATGATTCGCATACCTCGAGAAAATGGTGATCTTCATATCTACGGCGAGAAACCCTCCCGCGGTCTTAAGCTTATGTCTTGCGCCGAAGCCCAAAGGCTTATGCGGAAGAAGTGTGTTGCATTCCTAGCCCATGTGGTCAAACCTGCTGAAGAAAAGAAGAAGCTTCGCGATATCCCTGTTGTGCGTGATTTCCCTGAAGTTTTTCCTGATGATCTTCCTGGTATCCCTCCCGCTCGTGAAGTCGAGTTTCGTGTTGATCTTGTCCCTGGTGCTTCCCCCGTAGCTAAATCTCCTTATCGTCTTGCACCCGCCGAAATGCAAGAATTGGCAAGTCAACTTCAAGAGTTAACCGCTAAAGGATTCATTCGCCCTAGCTCTTCGCCCTGGGGTGCTCCGGTGTTGTTCGTTAAAAAGAAAGATGGATCGTTTCGCATGTGTATTGATTACCGCGAGTTGAACAAACTCACCATTAAGAACCGGTATCCCTTACCGCGTATTGACGACCTCTTTGATCAACTCCAAGGTGCCTCTTGTTTTTCCAAGATTGATCTCCGCTCTGGTTATCATCAGTTGCGTATCCGCGATGAAGATATTCCCAAGACTGCTTTTCGAACTCGTTATGGCCATTTTGAATTCTTGGTCATGTCCTTCGGTTTAACCAACGCACCCGCCGTTTTCATGGATCTAATGAATCGGGTGTGTAGGCCTTTCTTGGATAAATTCGTGATTGTGTTTATCGATGATGTCCTGGTGTATTCTAAGACCAAGGCCGAGCATGAGCAACATCTTCGGTTGGTGTTGCAAAAGCTTAGAGCCGAGCAACTCTATGCTAAGCTTTCCAAGTGTGAATTTTGGTCTGATGAAGTACAGTTTCTTGGTCATGTTGTAAACAAGATGGGTATTCATGTCGACCCATCCAAGATTGAAGCAATCAAGAACTGGTTGACGCCATCTTCTCCTACCGAAATCCGTTCCTTTCTGGGCTTAGCTGGTTATTACCGGCGCTTCATTTCGAACTTCTCGAAGATCGCATTGCCTTTAACAGCTCTAACGCATAAAGGTAAACCGTATATTCGGGGCTCGAAGCAAGAAGAAGCCTTTCTATCGCTCAAGCGTTTGTAGTGTGAAGCTCCTGTTCTTGCGCTACCTGTGGGTAATGATGATTTTGTCGTGTACTGCGATGCCTCCAACCAAGGTCTCGGTTGTGTTCTTATGCAACGAGGCAAGGTTATCGCTTACGCATCGAGGCAACTTAAGATTCATGAAAAGAATTATACAACTCACGACCTCGAACTAGGCGCAGTTGTTTTTGCCTTGAAGATCTGGAGACACTACCTTTATGGTACTAAGTGTATCCTTTACACTGACCATAAAAGCCTTCAGCATATCTTTGATCAGAAGGAACTCAACATGAGACAACGCCGATGGAACGAACTCATCAGTGATTACGATTGTGAGATCCGGTATCATCCTGGTAAGGCTAATGTGGTAGCCGATGCGCTCAGCCGAAAACCCTGCCAGCTTAACTGTATCTTACCGCGCACGCAGCTTCACTTCGCGCCGATCCAAAGCAACCTTGAATCGCGCATTCGTGACGCGCAGCGCGCATCCATCAGTAATGGTAATCTTCGCGCCGAGTTAGCGTGTGGCGCGGAAGCGCATTTTGTCCCTAATCTGTCTGGAACTCTTTGTTATCTCAACCGCATCTGGATTCCCTTTGATGAGAATCTTCGCGCTGATATCCTGAGTGAAGCGCATAAATCTCGGTATTCTATTCATCCTGGCGCTGATAAAATGTACAAGGATTTGCGCATTACTTATTGGTGGCCCGGTATGAAAAAGGATATTGCTGTGTTCGTAGCTAAATGCCTGACTTGTTCTAAAGTAAAAGCTGAACACCAACGCCCATCTGGTTTGCTCGAACAACCAGAAATTCCTACGTGGAAATGGGAATGTGTAGCGATGGACTTTATTACCAAGTTACCTTTGACAGCAAGCAAACATGATAGCATTTGGGTAATAGTGGATCGTTTGACTAAGTCTGCTCATTTTCTGCCCATTCGTGAAAACTACCGTGTTGAGCAGCTCGCGCAGCTTTATGTCAAGGAAATTGTCTGCCGCCATGGTACTCCTTTGAGCATCATATCCGATCGCGATGGCCGTTTTATATCCCGCTTTTGGAAATCTCTCCAATCTGCGTTAGGAACTCGCTTGGACATGAGTACTGCATATCATCCTCAGACTGACGGACAGTCTGAGCGAACTATTCAAACCCTTGAGGATATGCTTCGATCTAGTGTTCTTGATTTTGGAGGTAATTGGGATTCGCACCTACCTTTGATCGAGTTCTCTTATAATAACAGCTATCATTCCAGTATCGGAATGGCCCCATTTGAAGCACTTTACGGTCGTAAGTGCCGCTCTCCGATTTGTTGGAGCGAAGTGGGTGAAGCTCAAATCACAGGACCCGAACTAGTTCAAGAGACAACCGATAAAATCGCCAAGATCCGTGATCATCTGCTGACTGCCAGAAGCCGACAGAAGAGTTACGCAGATCGCAGGCGAAAGCCTCTCGAATTTCAAGTTGGTGATCTTGTTCTCCTCAAAGTGTCGCCATGGAAAGGTGTTGTCCGCTTTGGGAAGAAAGGTAAGCTTGCTCCTCGATATGTTGGACCATTCAAGATTCTCGCGCGTGTAGGAAAAGTTGCCTACAGACTTGACCTGCCGCCCGCGCTCAGTAATGTGCATCCAACGTTCCATGTATCCAATCTCAAGAAATGTTTAGCCGACGAGAACCTTCACATTCCACTTGATGAAGTTCAAGTTGATGATTCCATGCATTTCGTTGAGAAGCCTGTTGAGATTATGGATCGCGAGGTTAAGCGAACCAAGCGCAATCGTATCCCTATTGTTAAAGTTCGATGGGAGTCCAAACGCGGAGCCGAGTTTACATGGGAAAGGGAAGATCTAATGAAGATCAAGTACCCGTACCTGTTCTCTGCGCAACCTACTTCAAGATAAATTTCGGGACGAAATTTCTTAAAGTAGGGGAGACTGTGACATCTGCCCGATCCGACCCGACCCAGGTACCCGTTTTCTGATCCGTTCTCTTTCTTTTATGATTTAATATTTATTTATGCTTTTTAATAATGATAATATATTTTCCTTCCCGCCTCTTTCTCTCTTTTCCTTCCCGCCTCTTTCTCTCTTTTCCTTCCCGCCGTCCCGTCCCTCTTCTTCTCTCTTTCCGCCTTCTTTTCCCTCTTGTCGCCGTTCCGCCCTTAAGCCTTGAACCCTCTTTTTGTCCTTTGTTCCTTCCCGCCTAAGGTTGTCTGCGCAGCTCCACGCGCCAGACTCCTTACAAGGAAGCCTGCGTGAAGACCACCTGTTACTGCGATACGCGAGACGAACTGTCCCCGCAGCGCGCTAAGGATTTTAGTTCTTCCCGCGGCGCGCTATGGATACTGTTCTTTCCGCGACGCGCTAAGGAATATAGTTCTTCTCGCGACGCGCTTAGAATTGAAATTCTTCCCGCGGCGCGCTTAGAAATGTAATTCTTCCCGCGACGCGTTAAGGTTGGTTCTGTCTGCCTTCGCGCTCGCGCACTTTTGCCTTCGCGCTCGATGCCTTCTCGCGCTTAACCCTTGAGTCTTTTCTCCTGTTTAATCTAGCCGTTTGCTTTTGTGATGTCTTATCTTCTGAGCTGTTGACCTAACCTGTCTTATGTCTGAAAAGCCACTTTCGGCGCAGCATGCGCACCAACCCCATTGGTTGACAGAAAAAGTGACTGACATTATCTTTTGAGATCTGCTTTACCATGCTTGACCAGTACCTTTATCTGAACCGCCCATGCTTTTTACTGTTCCCTGTCAGCTTTTCCTTTGCCCCCTGCAGCTGCCATATCTTTTGATATCTTTTGCTTTTGGAATCTTTTACTTTTTGAGATTTTTTCCCCTTTTCTAGGGATTGTGTCTCCTAGGGTTTCTCTATAAATAATAATATTATTTTTCCTAACACATCACACACAAACACATAAATCTTCTCCCTGCTCTCTGCCGTTGTCCTTCAGCCGTCTCCTCTCTCTGCCTCCGTCTCCTCCTGTTCTGCCCTACTTTTCCGGTAATATATATATATAGTTTATAATAATTTACTTATTAATTATGCTAACTTATAATCAAGACTTAAAACAAATCATTAAAACAATAATCTTATTTATAGGTTAACTTGTGCTTGTTTAAAGTTGGTTCTTGCTTTATCTTACACCGCATCGTTTATCAAGTGAGTAATCTCGTACCTAATCCCTTTTACTTTTAATGTTTTGGGATGTTCATGTGTTCATACAAACTTAGAGTCTTAAACTTGTTTATAAACTTTAGTCGCGCAGTATCCCATGTGTTGAGGACGTTTACTTGGCTGTTTATTTGTATGTGTGTATCATTAACCGCTTTGTTCGGCCTATTCCGTAGTTTTCATGGATCCATTAGATGAACACGGGAGACCTATCGTTTACGGTTTTTCTTTGTTTACACTTGCACAGATGTTTTCTTGTTTTTGTGCTCATTTGGGAGCACGGATTGAACTATGAGCTATGATCTATTTAGGCTTGGTCACAATCTGATTACACCCTTGTTAAACACCAGACATACACGTGTTGCGCGCAGTGATTATTGTTATCTATGATTATCTATTAAACTTGATTTCTCACCAACACGCAAGTGTTTGACGTTTATTTTAACACATGTTCAGGTTTGCTGTAGCTGTTTTGAAGCTCGAGGACACGTAGGAAGTTTTCTTTATTTTGGACTTAGATTAAAATGTATCAAGACAAGTTTATGTTAATGAATATTTTGAGTTATAATATGTTGATTTATGTTATCTTATGTTTACCTTGCGCGTGCGCGAATGAATGTATTTATTAAATATTGACACCCAATAGTGTCACGAGTAATGAAACAATATGTGGCGCCCCGATGTATAATCCGCCTTTGGTCGGGGTGTTACAAGTAATGACCATGTGTATACATACGGGTACATAACTATGTCGAACGCTTTGGTGTTTGCTGAGGTATGTAGTGTAGAAACTTGAATTTATAATTGTGTTGTTTTTAGCTTGATTATTCCTAAGCCAAGATGGGCCAATCATGATTATGTCTCGAGGGGTAATAAAGTAAAAGAAAATACTTTAGCGTTAGCGTATTCACCAGCATATCGCTGACGTATTTTCTAGCATTTCAGAAAATTACAGTATCAAGAATTGGAGCCATTAATGAAGTGGATCTTCGCAAGGTAGTGATGGCTCATAGTTTTAAATAAATAAAATATTGAAAGGAATATTTAAACAAGTTTTATAAAATCGAAGCAAGGTTTATAAATCAACCACTCGGATATTTATTATCCGAGAAGTTTTCTAATAAATCAATATGTTTCATTATGGTGTACAAATACACTAATGTTTAAATATATATATATATATATATATATATTATAAATAAAAGTTTATTAAAAAATTAATATTTCAAAATATACTTTTTAAAAACTTCCGGTGAACTCTGATACATTACAAAACCGGTTACAACTGTTGGTAACACGCCTAGGTCGTAAGTCGGGGTGTGATATTTAGTGTTTATTGAAATCCCTCCTTCTTTCCATAATAATTATACCAGTGTCTGAGAGACAAGAAACATACAAAAAGTTGATATTCATGGCCCTTTGACTATTGATCCACTTATGACTATGGATAAGGTAGGTCAGTTGAATTATAGTCAACTCCAAAATCTCAAATTCAAAGCAATGTGGTCTTTTGTGAAACTGATGATGATGTGTTAGTTGAAGATGTGTCTGAACCACATGTGATTCACAAAGACAAGAATATACTTTTTGCTAATCTTATTCTTGTGAACCATGTGATTCTGTGAGTGGATTTTCATTAGAAAAGCTTGTGATTTCTGATGCGGATTTGATGATGTTTATTTATCCGGTTAAGGGGGTGTTTGGGATACCTTATTTTGCCTCCTTATAACTTTTTATTAAGTTAATAACTTACAAAAGTGTAACTTATGAAACTTTTCCACTCACAATATAAGCAATCTCAAACACCCCCTAAGAATAATACAGTAAAAAATAGTAGGGTTTACAAACTAAAAGGGGTCAATAAAGTATTTGATGAGAAAAATAAGTATTGAAAGTGTGTTTAAAAATAAGATATCAAACTTGACTAAACTTGAAAAAGCTTTTGAGAAATCGAAATTGATGAACAAGTCTCAAGTGAAAGAAAAATCAAGTTTACTAAAGCCTATCAGGTTTATAAAATCATCTTTGGATTCATGTAAAAGTTTTACTGAGTGGTCAAATCTAGATTTTTACAAAAACAAATATGCAAATAAGAAGGGAAAATATAGTGTAAAGGTTGTAACTTTACAACCTAATAATTCACATATTACTGAGGATTCACATATGTTTTTGGATATGAGAACTTGTTTCTCATGGGGTGAACAAGGTCATGTTGCTAAGAAATGTGAATCTAGGGTGAATCTTAATGGAAAATCAAAGGAACAATTTCCTATGATTAAAAGCATTTTGAAAAGGCAACATCAACAAGTCAAGGTTGATGTAACACATATAATGTTTAATAAAGGTAACCCTAGGAAGGCTGTGAGGGTTAATTTTCAAAATGATAATGTAAGTAAAAAAAGGTTGAGCTTGTTAAACCTCTTTGTAAGAATGTGGATTATGGTGTGATTCGTGACGAATATCTTGAACGAAAGTCAAAGGCACCTTTGAGTTATACTCATGTTCATCTATTACACCATCAAAACTTAAAAAAGAATTCAAGTGTGATCAAGGTTCTTCTTGATGTTCTTCCAACATGGAAACTTAAAATTGAATTATGCAGAAAGGAAACAAAGGTTAAGCCCAAGACTGATGCTTGGGCTACCTTTTTGAACTAATCATTTCCTTGATTGTGCAGAGTTCCTCCAAGACTATTCCATGAGACAAATAGATAATGGATAGTGGATGTTCTCAGCATATTACAGACAATCTTAATGTCATTTCAAATGTGAAGGATATTCCAGAAGGTTATGTTGCGTTTGTGGGTAATCAAGGAGAGTTGATTAAAAAGGAAGGTGAAGTCTCAAATGGGAGAATTGCATTCGAGATGGTTAATTATTGTGACAAAGTATGTGACAAGGTTGATCATAATCTGTTGAGTGTTTCACAGATTTGTGACAATAAGTATACAACTTTTTTCACTGATAAGGAATGTGTAATTCTCAAAACGGGATTTGTTATTCTCGAAGACATGGCTATCATGCAATCACCTTGATCGAAAGATATTTATGTGATTGACAAAATGTCAAAAGCAATTTCCCCATAGACAATAGCGTGTTTTATCTTTAAAGCTACTGAGAAAGATATACTCCTTTGGCACAGAAGGATGGGTTATATCCACATTCGCAAGATGAGACATTTGATGGGAAATGATTTACTGGATGGTGTTTCATTGAGTAATTTCAAGATGACCGATCACTATGTTGCGTGCATTGATGACAATCAACTCAATTGATATGCCTTTAGAACGTGTACACATGGATTAATTTGGTTCTATGAATAGACTGAATACTGTAAGAGATCTTTATTGCTTAGTCGTTACTGAAGACTATTCTCGATTCTCATGAGTGTTATTTATAAGCACAAAGGATCGAGCAATTATTCTTGTGCAAAACTTGATCACCAAGGTTGAATCACTTTACAAATTGAATGTGAGACGTATCCAGAGTGATAAAGGCATGGAGTTCAAAAATAGCAAGATGTAATCTATCTGTATGCAACGGGGTATTCATCACGAACATAGTGCCCCATACGTGCTACAACAGAAGGGTGTTGCTGAAAGGAAGAATCAGACCAAAATTTAAGCGACTGGAACAATGTTGGTGGATTCTAAACTTCATGTTCAATTTTGAAACGAGGCTGTGTATACTGCATGTTATAAATTGAATCGAGTGCTCACGGTTAAGAAGCTCAAGAAGACAAGTTATGAGTTGCTTAATAACCGTAAGCCGCGCCGAACCTTCAATTCCTTGAATAATTTTGGTGTCCTTGCACAATGTTGAAGAAAGATGCGGGTAAATTTGAAGAGAAAGCAATATAAAAGGGTATTTAACTTCTCTTATCGATGTGTTGAAGAGTGGTACCATGTTGATTGTCAAAAATACACCGCACCACCTGCTGGTAACAGACCTGATTGGATGTTCGATTATGATGGTTTATTTGTTTATTTCACTACATCTGTTGATGTAAAACTAGAAGATCTGATTCGTGCTTATATTGAAGATGAGATATTATCTAAGCCAATATATTCTTTTTTATGAATATCCCGTTGTACACGATCAACTGGAAACGTCAGATGATGTTTCTATATCTTCTGATGATGCCGACTTCGAAGATTCTTTCTCCGCACCCTTTTGTTGAATCTCCTGATGTTCCTGAGATACCATTTGAAGAATCTTCCCAACCTTGGAATGTTGAATCGACTGAAGAAAGTGTCACCAACTTACAAGACAATGTTGAACTTCCTGAGAATCCAACCCTTAGGATTCATACTTATTATCCTCAAGAGAACATTATTGGTGATATAAATGAGGAGGTTCAAACGCGAAGTCAAATTACTAATGTATGTGATGATAGTGTATAGTGTGCGTATGCTGATATGCAAGCATTAGGAATCATGAGAATCACCAAGTACACTAGCTTTCTATTCCAGATAGAACCGACAAGTGTTTCAATGGCTCTTCAGGAACCTTCATGGGTAGAAACAATGCAAGAGGAATTGCAATGGTTAATATGACTAGGTGTTTGGGATCTCATTGATAAACCAATTCGGTTGAAGAGAGCGATCCCTACAAAATGGGTATTTAAATATTAAAAGGAAGTGCGTGGGTTAATTGTGAGGAATAAAGAATGATTAGTTGTTAAGAGGTTTTATTTAACAAAAAGGCACATATTACACCGAAGTATATGCTCCGGTTTCTCTCATGGAGGCTATATGTATCTTTTTAGCCTATGCAGCTTTCAAGAAATTCAAAGTCTATAAAATGGACATTAAGAGTGCGTTCTTGAACGGGGAAATTCACGAGGAGGAGTATGTGAAGCAGCCTCCTAGTTTTGAAGATTCGGACTATCCCGAGCGTGTTGGCGATTAAACAAGGCTCAATATGGTCTTTACCAAGCCCCGAGAGCTTGATAGTACGTTGGTTGACCATCTGGCCGATAGTGGCTTCAAACGAGGGACTGTGGATTGTTTACTCTTTTACAAGACTGTGGAAGATGATCTTCTCCTCGTCCAGATTTACGTGGATGATAATTTCTTTGGCTCGACAAATGACAAGCTGTGAAAGGACTTTGAGAAGACAATGCAGACTCAGTTTGAGATGAGTTCGATGGGAGAGATGAACTTCTTCTTGGGGTTGTTGGTTCATCAGTCTGATTAGGGTATTCTTATTCATCAGACCAAGTACGTGAACAACGTCTTGAGCTGGTTCAAGATTACTGCTGAAAAAGTCCCCTGGATGCCTCTTCTCATGGGTCACAATTTGTCACCGGACGAATTGGAGGACACCGTTTATCCGACCCTCTATCGAGCTATGATTGTTTATTAATGTACATAACTATGTCTAGTCCCAATATTATGTTTGTTGATTTTTTGTGTGCAAGGTATCAATTGAGTCCCCGAGTGACTCGTCTGGCAACTGTTAAGCGTATTTTCCACTATTTGAGGGGTAATCCTGACATCTGGTTATGGTATCCCAAGAATAATAGTTTCGATCTTACGACTTACACAGATTATGACTATGGAGGATGCAAGATCAACTTCAAGTCTACCACAGCAGGAGATCAATTTTTAGGAAACTAGCAGTGTAAGAAGTAGACAACGGTTTTCCTTCAACCGCCGTAGCCGAGTATGTGATAGGCTCGATTTTTTCTTCACAGATTTTGTGGATCCAACAACATATGCGGGATTACGGTTTGAAGTTACTTACTACTCCCATATTTATTGATAATTTTTCTACGATAAGTATAACTAAGAATCACGTTCACCACTCGAAAACAAAACAAATTGAAATTCGTTATAAGTTTATCCGTGATTGCTATGAAAAGAAATTAATAAATCTTGAAATGATTCACACATATTTTCAAAAGGCTGACATTTTTACCAAAGAATTTAACAAATCAAGATTTACTTATCTGTTTGGTTTAAATGGTTTAGAAACATTAAAAATTTCATTTTTTCGGTTAATCATTTTTATTTTTGTACAATTTTTTGTTTATTTTTCTATCTTTATGTTTTTGTCTTTATGGAGAGAAAAACAGAAATATTCAAAAACATTGTGATTTCTATTTGTATAGATAAAATCCAAAAACATTCTTATATGTTAAAAGTCAAAAACATTGAAAAATTCTCTTCAATATGAGTTTTTGAAGGATAAATGAAAAATGATAATACATTGATCATTTATATCTCATATCGTAAAAACTAGGCAAAAAGGTTTTTTTCATAATTGTATTAGTGCTGTGGTAGGCCATAAACAAATAAGTAAGGAAGAGTAGGTAATATAAACATAAAATTGGCAAATTGAAAGGAGTGTTAGTCTGTCATACTCAAGCCTTAAATCAGATTAATCACCAAAAATTGATACAAAATATATGTTTTAAGCTTTTAGTTAATGGTTAACACTACTATAATGTATGGTCTAATGGCATTAACTCATGTATTGACGAGATGCTTTGGATTTCCGAACTCTATTAGGTCTTTATGCGGTTTATCATCTGGGTATTCACTTCAGTTAATATTAAAATGCACTATTAGAGAACCCGTAGTCTATCTGCCAATATAAGTCATTAAACTTGATCAGAAAAGTACTTTCATTGTACAAATTCACTACAGTGTTGATCAAACCACGTTGTTAGTCATACGTTATCTCCATACTCGAGTCTTATTACCATTAAGAAACATAACACAAGGGACACAATGTGTACAAGCCTTACAAATTAAATCGTGCATACTTATCCATGAGAAAGGACCTCGGGGTATTGCTTGATAACACGGGTATGTCTTTTAGTGGGAATTATATGCTGATTCAAAGTTTCCAGTCAAGTTGCAGCGGGTGACATGGTATAAATCAAATTAAGACCGAATCAAGATTAGAGGCTAATAGTTGTCGATATTTTGTGCCAAACGTATCATAGAAATTTCTAAAATCTTTGTTCCAAGGTTTAGGTGGATAACAATACCAATGAATGACTTAACATCGGTCATAATAAGCTGAAATATAAAACTGTGATGGAAAGAATTCTTGGTCAATATGATTCCCTGCTCAAACTCACAAAAAAATGTATCGCTTTTGTAGTTTAAATCTACTTTTGTTTTTGTTTGAATATTTAGAAAATTACAAAAAGCTTTTTGGTGTGTTTAAATATAAATTTAGAAAAATCCAAAAATATTTTATATTCTGCTTTATTTTTGATTACCGAGCTATGCGAATAGAAAATGTGAAAAGCAAAAATTTTACCAACGTTATTAAGTTAAAATGGTTATTTAAGAGCTTTAAGGTAATTTTAAAGTATTATTATGAAAAATGACATCAAAAAGTTAGTTTTGATGGTTAACTTACGAATTTGACAAGAGTTTGGAATGGTTAAAACTCAATTCATTAATATTAATGTTCATTCGTTACTACAGTATAACGTGTTAATCACGATTCAGATCTGGTTGATACGGATTATCAATCGTAGATCTAGTATACCTTAACAGGATCTAGTTCATTGTTATACTCTTATTTAGTATTAATATATATATATATATACATGTATTAGTTGTATTATGTGTATAATAGTAATAGCTTACATGAAGGATTGATCGAGAGAACACTTGGACAGTGGTTCGTTACTTTATCAATCAACACTTAAATTAACAGGGGACTAACACCCAAATATATAGACAATGGACCCAATTCGTTACACATCCCGTAACGAATTGGTGTCCAGTTTGTCAACATATAGACTCAATAAAAGGAACATAACGAATCTTTGATTCGTTATACCCCATTCGTCAACATTCCATGACGAATGGGAACATGCATAACAAACTATCAGCCCATTCATTAAAAATCCTTAACGAATGGGTGTTACATTAAACTAACTGGCTAATTCATTAAACATCCTTAACGAATTAGCCTTACATTAACGAACTAACTATTAAAGATAAATATATTTTCATTATAATAATAATAAATACAAAACGATAAATACAAAGACTCGAGATGACAAAACCGTGCACTAATAAACACCCCCTCGTCTTGAACTCTTTGTCTTTAAATTACTTGAAGCGCCTTGATTGCCAGTCTCTGCAACTATGAATTCCAAATTCGTGACACACGCGTACAACACGTTGGAATTGCATAGCCAGGTTGTAGTCATCACGCTGCTCGATTAAGATCTTGTTATTAAATAGCACGTCATTGTCTGTCTTTGATAAGTTAACGAGCCACATTGGATCAATAACTCGTATAAAGCTCGTTTTTAGCCCTTTTCCTAGCAAAATAACGGCCTCGCCAGTACGGTTGTCGTAGTACCATCGGTTGAAGGAGAGATGCAAACTTTGTGGAAACGTCTTCACCGGTACTTCTTTCATCATCTTTGGCGGTTTTACCTTAAGCACAAGCTTCCTCCAACCCGTACATGGATCAATCTCGTCAATACGTTTACGGGTTAAAATCTGTGGCTTAAAGAACTTGAACCCGCGGTTTACTTCGAACAACAGATATTGGTGAACCCATTCTGCATTCTGATTTCCACCACGGTTCATGAAAGGTCGATTCGTGAGAGTACGCATATCTAAACGCGGTAATGAGAGAACGTTAGTGATGTTCTAATAATACTGATCACCGTTCTCCCCTTTGATAATGTAGACCTTTAATTCATAATCATAAAGCCAGGATACGATATCACCTTTAACAGTCGACACGGCTTTAATGGATGTCTTCTGATTAGCTTTAGCGCGTGCGACAGCATCCTACTTCTCTTCTTCGTCCACATATATATACGCCTCAATAATCTTACGTGCCCTCTTGTTTCTGCATGCAAACTAACCTTGGATGTCAGCAATAGACGGATCAGGATTCCACTCAAACCTCTTGCCTTTATCCTTTGGCACCTTCTCCAGATGGTCTTCAAAAGCTTTAACGTTTTCTTCATTGAAGGTAGGAATACCCTTATCAACATTGAATCATTGATAAAGATCAGGGTACTCCTCTGTTGTCACATCCTCAACCTCGACCTCCTCATCTTCATAGATAAACGACGTATTCGTAGGAATCGTTGGATCTTGTAAGACTTTCTCATCATTCAACAAATCTACATCCTCTTCAGCTTCTAACACTTCAAGCTCTTCATCATTTAAACCCATCAGTATTGAAATCTGCTCAGGTTTCAGGGACCTATCAACAAACTGTCCCACCTCAATCTCATCCGTGTTCACCATATTCCTCACCACCCCCGTGTTATCCATAAATAGTACAGTATTAGCCTTTTCGCCTCGATTGGTTTGACATTCCGATGAGTCTTAATAAACGACTATCTATTTATCCACATCAGCAGCAGCCCTACTTATTCCCACACCTGAGGATGAGCGGTGAGCTTGTTTCGGCTCACAACCTCCAGCACCCGAGGCATCAGGATCTTTAACGTCATTCTTCAGCTTCTTTAATACATCTTCTTTGCATGTAAGCTATAGAATAAGATCCTCTTGTTCCTTCATCTTCACCCCATGAGTAGTAACAATCTCACGAAGGGCTTTAGTCCCCTTTTGACAAAATGAGACATAACTCATCAGCCGATGTTGATTTATCAGCATTTGCTATTGAGCTTGGCGATCAGCAGCCATTTGATTCTCATAAAGATGAATCAAACTCAAGAGCATGTTCATTTGATTTTCCTAGGGCATAGCATGGAAAGATGGAGGGATCGGCTGCATAGGACCTTGAGGACGATTAAGCCTCATGAACGAAATGTCCATAGGCGATGTCGGCATCATAGTCGGTGTTGGTGAAACCACCGATGTAGCAGCAGTAGGCCTTGGTAGTGTAGATAGAACAGATTGAGGAATCATAACAAGCCTAGCATCTAAGGTAAGTGTGGTCGTCAATGTTAATTCTTGGGTGCTAGTAGTAAGCGGCACCACCTGTCTTTGAGGAGCAAACGACCTTGGAACTTGAGGACCAAATGAAACTCCAGCACCTTCGGTTATACGACGTTTATATGGCTCACAAGTAGCCACCTTTTTTCCTTTACGCTTCCGTTAAGTAGCTTGAGCAACTACTGCTTCAACTTCAGCACGTTGTCGGTGATCATCCCACCCGTTATCACCATCATCTCAATCATCATTTCCCCCATCGTTCCCACCTGGTCCTTCTTCATGCTCGGAATCCGATTCATCGTGGATCTAACCATCATTAGAAGGACATACATATGCTGGATCAGATAGATGACCAATCAAGTGCTTAGTCCTTGGACGAGGATCTTGCCTATATGACTTCATACGCTTGACGGTATCATCTGTCATGTGTTCCATCTTCAGCATATCATCTACTAACGTCTGATCAATCTCCAGATTGGGAATCAATTCTTGAACAATCAATTGTATAAAACGTGGATACATCAAAAATTTCCCACATCGATTTTTGACAAGACAATTCTCTTTGAAATGATAGAAGATCATATTCAAGAAGTTGAATGGCTTGTTCAAGATCAATGCGAAGAATGCCGATTGCAGCATGATACGACACTCGTCGAAACCTCCCTTCCGTCCACCAAGGCAATTAATCAGCAAGTGTAGTAAGTACTTGTAAGTGGGAAACAAGTACACATTGTTATACATGGACTTGTCAAGTTCTCCAGTGTAGAACACTCGATTAAATAACCCCCAAATCAATCATTTATCAAACTCACTTGGGTTATTCATATTATCCCCAAACTACAGCACTCGTCTGATCACCCCATGAGTAATAGTTATAGGCTGCCCTTTGACTTCAGCTACAATGTGGTTCTCGGACTCGATGTAGCGTGCCGAGTTCCAGAATGGACGAACAAGGCTAAAATGAATAGTTGGTCTAGCAGTAATAGCATAATTAATACGAGATCGTCTTAAGAAAGCCAGCACATCTCCAAATAGATCCTCTTCAGCAAAGTTCGTACGGACAAAAGCACAGATGTTATGCTTCTTTTCGTACGGTAACAAAGGAAGATTCGGTACTTGTTGCTGTACCGGTTATTGCTCAGCACCAGGGGGATCCTGAATAGTCTCGTCAGCCATAACTAAAAATATATAAACCCGAGATTTAGTAAAACGAAAATTAAACTAATATAAAATTATTTTAAACTTTTTATTTAAATTAAATTTCAATGTCATTTGTTATTCTGTTTGATTCGTTATAAAGAACTAGATGCTTCGGTATAACGAATGGGGTAATTCGTTATCATGGAGAGAACACGAATTAGATATAACGAATCATTGTTGACAAAATAACTAATTAATGAACGAATGTGAAGTGATTCGTTATCATTTTTCATGATGGAGTTGATTTGTAAAATCATCAGTAACGAATGTAACATGAATGAGTTTCAATTCGTTAGCCTATAACGAATGGGCACCAATAATGCTTAATTTAGACTATCTGGAGTCAAACTCAAAATTAACAAGAACTTTGAAAGTCAACATTCAACCCCAAAATCAATTACACCAAAATACACGATGTGGAACCGTACAAATGACCCTAATCATCTTGGAAACACATCGTCAATCGATTTGTGTTGTCCATTTTGGCTGGATTTTAGTATAACTTAGATTAATTGATGTTTATGTTTGTAAGTTAAAACCGATTAGAAAATCGATCAAAAGACCCTTGAAATGGTCATAAGAATCGACGAAAAACATCACGTTATGATCCTCATTACCTTACGAAGCTAAAATGATGAGCAAAAACGAATATAATGAGGGTCGAAATTTCTGGAAAAATTTTCAAGAGTTTTCTTAGTGTGGAAGAAATGGAAAAAGTAAATGAAGACGAATCGATTGGCACTGTTCTCTAAATATGACGACTTGGCACATTTCCCAAGACAACGAATCATCTGCTTCATTTACATTGAATTAACGAATTAGACACTTCGTAACACGTGGAACACGAATAAGTAATTCGTTAATACTTGATACTAAGTAATAACGAAATAGGAACAATTCATGCTTAATTCGTTAAATAATGGTTGACGAATCAGGGTCATTCGTTACAGAGTGGTGGAAGCGAATTAGCATGGAACGAATTGAAGAAATTCTTTATTAAATAACCTCATTCGTTATCCATTCATAACGAATTAACTTTAAATTATTTTCCAATTTTCTTTTATTTAATTTAAAACCAAACAAATAAATGAATTAAATAAATGAATAATAAATAAATAATCCAATGAAATCCCAAATCTCGATGATTTTACTTTACAAACCTTACCCGATGTGGTAAGATGAAATACCTTAACATGTTTTACGCTCAAAACACTTACATTAAAAAAATTAAATAATATTTAAAAGAATATAATTAAATCTTTTTGAAAATTTTCATCTGTGTTTCAAAATATTTACAGCTTAACATCCGAAAAGAAAACATAATGCAGAAAATAAAATATTTTTGTATTTTTGTATGTTTTTCAAAAGCAGTACATGTTTTTGTATTTTTGGTGACTTTAAGCAGAAAATCATATTGACCAAATTGCCCTTCCATCACAGTTTTATATTTCACCGATATTATGACTGTCGTTAAGTCGGTCATTGATATTGTTGTCCACTTAATTCATTTAACAAACTTTCAAGTATTTTTGTGATATGATTAAATGTTCAATTAGAGCACATAATATCAGAAACTATCAGTCTCTAATCATGGTTCAAACTTAATTTGATTTTACCGTATCACCCCAACTTGACTTAAACCATTATTATGTGATCAAAACTTGAATTTATAGAAATTATTGAGCAATGCATCAAGTTTCTTTTACTGTGAGTGACTATGCACGAGTCCATATGTAGGCTTACATACATTGTATCCCCTGGGGTCCATTTCTTAATGGTATTAAGACGCACGCAAGGGAAGAACGAATGTATGACTAACAGCGGATTTTGATCAAGTCAGTAGTTTAGTTTGTACGATATACATCGGTGATCAAATTTAATGACTTTGGGTTTGCTATAAAAGCGATTAAAATATTCATGCATATGAATACCCATATGATTAAGCCACATAAAGACTCACAGTGTCCAGAAACCTAACGCTTGTTATTTGTTTTATTTTATTTTTGGTGATCAGACAAATATAAGGCTTGAGTATGATAGGCTATTACATTTCTACCATCCTTACCGAGGTTTTTGTTTGAGACTAACACCTCTTTCATTTTGACATTTCTTTAAGTTTATATCACATACTTTACACTAATGGCTTGTTTAAAGCCTATAAATGCACCAATGCAATTAAGCACTCAGTCTTTTAAGCTTATTTATTTCTGGATATGGGACCAGATGATCAATGTACTATAATTTTCTCTTTTTACCTCAAAACTCATTTTTTAGGATAATAAAAATATATTCAATCGCCCCAGTCACTTTCAGTCTATAGATTAATGGCTATCCTATCAATCTACAAGTAGATAAGAGGACTGAAACGTGCAAGCATGTTCCACAAACTTAAATAAGCTTAAATAATTGACATAATTTTCAGCGAGAGAATAAAGTAAAACACATAACAATCGCCCCAACTACTTTTCATTATCAGAGGAATTGTTAGCACACGGTTTTGCGTCTAGAGTCTTTATATTTAACGTTAATGTTTTGTTTATGTTTAAATGTAATAAATGTTTTATTCAATAAGCTATTTCGCTAAAATTAAGGCTAGTTCGCTAGGGGATGTTAGCGAACTAGCCAATTAATGTATTCCCTCCTGATTCGTTAGGGGATGTTAACGAATCACGGGGTGCTTCGCTATGATTATTTATGTAACGAAGGGGAAGCTGGTTCGCTAGGGGATGTTAGCGAACCAGATTACCCTCTATATATAGTGAACTACTGTTCACGTTTAATGTAAGTTTTTGAGCAAATTAACGTATTTTCAGTCCAGATCTCTCTCTCAAAGCTTCATCCTAATCTTATACAAATACTAATACTAATATATTGATAATACACATATATACATAACACTGAATCAATGGTAATTAAGAGATAGATCCGTAAATGTATTGATAGTATAGATACAGATCTAAGATCTGTTAATTGTTATTGATACGATTAAAAGGGGATCCAACAAGTGGTATCAGAGCCTTCGGTGCTCGATTTACACTTGATTTAGTGACGTATTGGTTTCATTTTGTTAGTTTTCTGTTTTGGAAGTTTTTGATTCAATTTGTGTTTAATTTGGTTGAATTATGGACGGATTGGATGGAATTTGTGTTGGTTAAGGTATTGGTTAGGTTCGGATTAGAGGAATTGAGGTGTGGTTTGAATTTGTGTTGTTTAATTGTGATTTCGGTTTAAGTCCGAAATAGAGGTTTTGTTTTGGTCAAATTTGGTTAGGCAATTAGTGTGAATTGGTTACGAGATGGTGTGTACTGGATTCGGAATTTGATTACGAGAAGGTTGATAAGTTATTTGTGAGATTTGGTTGAGAAACAAGATAGTATTACGGATTTGGTAAATCTGGGTTTCTGGGTTGATCTTCATAATTTCTGAAAAAATGGTTTGAAGATTTGAAGATTTGAAGATTTGATGATGAACATGATTCGTTATTATCCTTTTGATGATTCGTTATCTGTTTACTCGTGATTCGTTATCAGATTGGTTACTTCGTTACCTTGTTCGTTAACCAGTTCGTGTGACCTATTAGTTCGTGTTATCTTGTTCGCTATCTAGATTAACTGATTCGTTTGACACGCGTCCAACTTGGGATTTGTGTCTTAACAACCTTTTCCACGTGGCATAAGGTGTCAGAGTTTGTTACAAATAGTTGTAACAACCTGATTCGCTATAGTGTTGATTCGCTAATCCATTGTAGCTGATTCGTTATCTTAATTCGCTAAACATTCCTTAGTGATTCGCTATTGACTATTTTCTGATTCGCTTGACTAATTCTTATGATTCGTTAAGTTGACTCGTTAAGATTGACTCGTGATTCGTTAAAACAATTATCTCATTCGTTAAGTTACTTCGCTACTGATCAGACTTAACTTCGTTAAGGATTAATTCGTTAGACATTGTTTACAGTTCGCTATAACTGTTCACCGTTCGCTACAACTGTCTGTAGTTCGCTACAGTTCTAATTTGTTAAACCATAAGTCTTATTTGTTAAACCTTTAATTTTTGAAATTTTCAAATATGGACGGTATGTATGCATTGGCGTCCCAAAACATGATAATGCAACAAATGTTGCAACTTGATACAGAAATAAGCTCACATTCGAAATGTCCAAGATTAATGAAGTTTAGTGATTTTGCTAAGTGGGAACCTCGATTTCGTGCTCATTTAGGATCAGTGCATCCTGATTGTTCTTACTGTTTAGATGAAGTCTACACTGTTCCTATGATTGGAGATGAGACTACAGGTTTTACACCAAAGGCTATCTCACAATATTCTGTTGAAGAAAAGAAAGCACTAGAGATAGAAATAAAAGCTTATTCCACTCTAACTATGGCTTTTCCTGAAAATATTTTTCATCAAGTGGGAAGTATAAAAAGATGTGATGCTTTATTTCAACATCTTCGCATGAGAAGTATGGGTAACACAGCTGAAAGTAAGAAAGTGATGCTTAAGTTTCAATTCAGAAACTTTAATTTATTAAAGGGTGAGACGGTTGAGGAAATGACAACCAGGTTTAATCATTTGATTGCTGAAATAGACAAGATGCAAATAGAGGTCCCTGAGAGTGATAAGATTGATACAATTAAGAGTGTGCTTCCAAGTTCGTATTCTACATTCTTAATGGTTTTGAAGGAAAATAATTATTTTGAAAATGAAGATCTGACTGCAATTGAATTTCTGAAAAAGATTGAAACTAGAGAATATGATCTTAAGTGTCAGAAATCTTCAAAGGAAAGTCATGATCCTTCGTTCTATGGTGGTAGTATACCTCTCAGTTCAACCATATCTCCACTAACTGCTTTTCTTACTCAAGCTGCAAGTGAAAATGCAAATACTTCATTCAGTGATCCACAAGCTTGTTTCTATACAGCTGGAAATATGTCTGGTAATTCTGGTTCATCTGGGGCACTGGGAAATTCATCTTCTACTAAACAATTCCCATTCCAATCAAATGTTAACATAAAGGAAGCTTAACAGAATTTTGCATTCTTGTCTGCCTTTATGTCTTCCTATGAGAATTTGGTAAGTAGTAAGATTGCTACAAGTGAGTTAACCGATGAAGATTATGATCATATAGATCCCGATGATTTAGAACTAATGGATCTAAAGTGGAACATGGCAATGATTGTGAGAAAAGTGAAACGATTCATGCAAAGAACTGGAAAAGATCTTCCTACTTTAAACAAGAAGTTGGGATTTGATAAGTTGAAAGTGAAATGTTACAATTGTCAAGAATTTGGTCACTATGCAAAGGAATGTGACAAACCGAAGAAAGAAAATACCGGTCCTCGTGGTCAAGGTTCAAACTCCACAACACCATGAGGTAACGATGCTGAAAAGAAATCATCAAACTCCGGGTCACAAGCAATGTTAACGAATAATGATGATTGGTCACAACGACTTATGTGTAATGATACTCAAGCTAATCTGGCTATGTTTGGTTTTACTGGAAATGCTCAAGAAGATAGCAGAAGTGAGTTGTCATCTGATACTGATTCTGGTTCTGAATCTGATGAGTCAAGCAAAGATCGCCCAATCAATTTTGCTTGCATGGCCAAAATCAGTGATTCTTCTACATCTGCTTGTTCTGCCAATCAAAATGAGGTTAGTAAATCTTCTTCAAAAGTGTCATGTGTTGATTGTGATTATAACAAGTCTAAAATTGATTCATTAAAACTTCAAAATGATAATTTACTGAAAGAGATTGTATCATTGAAAGATACTTATAGACAATCCTTGAACTCTCAAATTAACTCAAGAGAGAAGATTGAGGCTTTGACTATAAGTAATCATGATTTGAAAGCCGAGTTATCTGTGAAAATGACAATTAATGACCAAAAGTTTCAAGAAATCTTGAAACATCGTTCAAAGATAACTAAGCTAGAAAATGAGGTTCTTGAGTTGAAGAACAAATTGGGTAAATTTTGAAAATCATCTTTTCTGTTAAATGAAATTATCGAAGTTTCTGGTAAACAAAAGGACTCAAAGAAAGGTATTGGTTTTGTTGAAATTCCACCACCATTTCACAATGATTATAAAATTAATCCTTTTGCTCCAACTGAGGAAGATGTGATTCTTAAAGAACTAGGGATTTCAGAAAAACCTAAACCTGTTAAGACTGAAACTGTTAAAATTCAATGTGCTCCTCAGAAACCTCATGTTCAGAGTAATAAAGTATTTGTTGAGAATATGGAAAAAGTTATCATTGAGGATGTGTATGAACCTGAAATTATACAAAAGAACAAGAACATTCCAAGTTCTAATCACATTTTGTGTGAACCTCATGAATTTTAGGAAGCTGTGTATGGTTCACACACAACCAAGATAAAACAAGACGTGTTTGTCAAACCAGTAAAGGCTAAGAAATCAGAAAAACCCAAAATTTCTGATGAGGATTTGTTACGTTTTATCAATCCTAATGCTCTTAAGTCATCACCTACTCGTGTGTTTAAATTAAAAGGAATGGACACAATGTTCACTGAAAAGGACATTCCGATTAGTATTATCAAACCTGAACTAATTGAGAGTGTGTTTTACAATGAAACTTCTAAGGTTCGTGAACTTGAACGTCAATATGCTCATGCAAAAACATCAGTTTCTTCAGATCCAATAACAAGAGCAAAACAAGTCCTAAAACAAGCTAAGCAAGTTAAGTTTTGAAGATCCTGATTATCCTGACCGTGTTTACCGATTAAAAAAGGCATTATATGGTCTTCATCAAGCCCCGAGAGCTTGGTATGGCACACTTGCCGACCATCTGACGGATAATGGCTTCAAACGTGGAACTGTTGACTGCACTTTATTTTACAAGAATATTGGTGATAATCTTCTGCTAGTTCAGATCTATGTTGACGACATAATTTTTGGGTTTACAAACGACGTGTTGTGTAAGGAGTTTGAGAAGTCTATGCAAACCAAGTTCGAGATGAGCTCTATGGGAGAGATGAATTTCTTTTTAGGGTTGCAGGTTCACCAGTCTGCGAAGGGAATCTTCATTCATCAGACAAAATATGTGAACGATGTCTTGGAACGGTTCAAGATTACTGCCAGAAAAATCCCTTCTACTCCTCTTCCAGTGGGTCACAATTTATCACCGGATGAATTGGAGGATACCGTTAATCCTACCCTCTATCGTACCATGATTGGTTCTTTAATGTATTTAACTGCTTCTCGACCCGACATAATGTTTGATTTTTGTTTGTGTGCTAGGTACCAAGCTAGTCCCCGAGTGACTCACCTGGCAGCGGTCAAGCGTATTCTGCAATATCTACGGGGAAATCCTGACATCGGGTTATGGTATCCCAAAGATGATACTTTCGATCTTACCGCCTACTCAGACTCAGATTATGGAGGATGCAAGATCAATTTCAAATCTACTACAGCGGGATGTCAATTCTTAGGAAGCCTGCTTGTTTCCTGGCAGTGTAAGAAGCAGACAACGGTCTCCACTTCAACCGCCGAAGCTGAGTATGTTGCAGCCTCGAGTTGCTGTTCCCAGGTTTCGTGGATACAACAACATCTTCGCTACTACGGTTTGAAGTTTCTTACTACTCCCATTTTGATTAATAACTCTGCTGCTATTAGTATCACCAAGAATCCCGTACAACATTCTAAAACTAAACATATCGAAATTCGATATCATTTTATACGGGATTGCTATGAAAAGAAATTGACTGATCTTGAGAAAGTGCACACTGATTTTCAAAACACCGATCTATTTACCAAAGCGTTTGATAAAACACGTTTTAATTTTCTGCTTGGTTTAAATGGATTGAAGACCCTTGCTGACATCCTGAAATTAGGATAATTATCTTTACTTATTTTTTATTGTTTTTAGTTTAAATTTCTTTATGTTTTTAGGTTTTAGGGGGTAAATTCCAGAAAATACAAAAAATATTGTGCTTTGTGTTTGTATAGAGAAAACCCAAAAACATTAGAAAACATAGAAAAATCAAAAATATGTGTTCTTTCTTGTTTTATTCTAATATCTGAAAAACTAAAAACATTTTAAAATTAGAAAATCCAAAAAGACTGTGATTTCTGTTTGTAAAGAAAAATTTCTGAAAAAGTCAAATAGAATGTGAATTTTGTGTTTTTGTAAAAGAAAATCCGAAAATACAAAAAGATTGTGTTTTTAGTTTGTAAAGAGAAAAACCAAAAAATTTTTTGGCTTATGTTCGCTTAAAATTATGTCATTTGCTTCTATTTTGAAGAACATATACTTGTATATGGTTGGTCCTGATAATTTCTTGAAATCTTCGGGTTAGCCATTTATCTGATGAATGGATAGTATTTGGGGCGTTCGTTAAGTTTTCTACTTTAAGTTTTGCTGAGAATTTAGTCAGTTATTTAAGTTTGTGAAGCGTGTTTGCATGTTTTGGTCCCGTTCTCTACTTGTAGATGAATAGGATAGCCATTAATTTATGAACTTAACTTAACTGGGGCAATTTAAATCATTTGTTTTA
Source organism: Bidens hawaiensis (assembly GCF_021521415.1). Taxonomy (NCBI): domain Eukaryota; kingdom Viridiplantae; phylum Streptophyta; class Magnoliopsida; order Asterales; family Asteraceae; genus Bidens; species Bidens hawaiensis. The sequence goes on from NW_027491014.1 coordinate 3,767,209, forward strand.
TGCTCCTCAAAATTTTGAGTTTTTGAAGCAAAAAGAGAAAATGATAGTACATTGATTATTTGACCCCAAATCCAGAAAGAAATAAGCTCAAAAGACTGTGTGCTTAATCATTGGTGCATTGATAGGTCTTAAACAACCTGTTAGAGTAAAATATGTGATATAAACATAAAGAAAAGCCAAATTGAAAGGGGTGTTAGTCTCTAGCAAAAGTCTCGGTGAAGATGGCAGAAATGTAAATAACCGGTCATACTCAAGCCTTATAATTGTTGATCACCCAAAAATATAATAAAGCAAATAACAAGCGTTAGGATTCCTGACACTGTGAGTCTTTATGCGGCTTAACCGTCTGAGTATTCATAAGCATGAATATTTCACTCGCTTTCTAGAGCAAACCCAAAGTCATTAAACTTGATCACCGTTGTACTTCGTACAATCTAAATTACTGCCTTGATCAAAATCCGCTGTTAGTCATACAATTGTTCCTCCCTTGCGTGCGTCTTAATACCAATAAGAAATGGACCCCAAGGGATACAATGTATGTAAGCCGACAGATGGACTCGTGCATATTCACTCACAGTAAAGGAAACTTGATGCATTGCTCAAAATTTCAACAATCAAAAATTTTGATCATCATTATAATGGTTTAAGTCAAGTTGGGGTGTCTTGGCAAAAATCAAATTAAGCTTGAACCGATATTAGATAGTTTCTGATATTCTGTGCGCTAATTGAACACTTAAAATCATATCACAAAAATACTCGAAGGTTTGTTATAAGATTTAAGTGGACAACAATATCAATGACCGACTTAACGCCAGTCATAATATTGCTGAAATATAAAACTGTGATGGAAGGGCAATTTAGTCAATATGATTCTCTGCTCAAACTCAACAAAAATAAAAAAAAATATGTTCTGTTTTTTTGAAAAATTAATGAAAACACAAAAAGATTGTTTATTTTTAATTTTTTCGGATCTTCTTTTGTAAATACATTCTTTAATTTTTTACAAAATACCAAAAATATTTTTCGTCGTTTCTTTGTACATATTATTTAAATATATTAAGTTATGTTTCGTAAAATTGAAACGTATATTAAGGCATTTTGTTATCGGGATAAAAAGATTCTCGATAATCCTATTATTTAATTATTTAATTCATTTAATTATTTAAGTTAAAATTAAATAAAAGATTTTATTTTGTTAAAATCTAATTCGTTATTTATGGATAACGAACTAGGTGATTCTTTAGCGAACTGGCTTCTAGTTCACTAACCTAATTCGCTTCTGCACTCTGTAACGAATCATCCATTCGTTATGCATATTTAACGAATGTCTTGATTCGCTAACTTATGTTAACGAATCACATAGCGATTTGCTAAACTAAGGTAACGAATTGAGTTAGCGACTCAGCTAGTTCGTTAATTTAATTCAGGCGAATCAACTCATTCGCTAACTTTAAATTTAAACGAATCATCTGATTCGTGTCGGGTTGCGTTCAAATCTATAAAAAGACAAGACACACAATAGTCTCTCCACTATTCATCTTCTTCCTTCACCATAAAGTTACTCTGGCAAATTTTTCTCTGAAATTTTGACTTCCGTATTTCATTATTTCAAAGATATTTTCGAGTTTCTAAGGTATAGATGATAATGGCGATCTAATTTTCGTCAAATATGGTTGTAATTTGATAGCCTAATTATTGATTTTTAAGGGTTTCCGAAGTTTTGAAATCCATATCAGTATAATTAATGTTGAAGAACTATATGATTTTGATGTCATTGTGATCAGAATCAGATTCCGATACCCTTGGTAGACTTCAATCTTCATTTGATTGTTGTTTGCCGGGTTTAATATGTGTTTATGATATCGGCGTTTAGAGTCGGTTTGGTTAACCAGGTACTTAGACATATTGAGTCTCAATCTCTATCATCTTAGATTACGGGTGTAATTCCGAGTACAACGAGCTCATTATTGCGATGTTTCGACGATATTATGGCCTAATCGTCCCTGGGCTCATACTGTTGACTATGGTCGTTCATCTTAATTTTGACTTTGACTATGCGAGTCAAAGAAAAAGTCTAATTATTTGACCATTCGTTAGTCTTAGAGAATTGGGACTGTTTCGTGTCCAATTCGTTTATGATCTTACATGAACTAGTTTAGCGAATAAGAAATAACACGAATCAGGTATTGATTCGCTTAAAATATAACGAACTAGAGTCTAGTTCGTCAAAATTCAAATAGTAATTCGCTAAGTCCGGTTCGTTAAAGATTTACTTGATAGAGAATCACCTGATTCGCTACTGTATTGTAACGAATCAGTTTGATTGCTAACGAATGACATTTTTGATAAGTAATTAATTAAAATTCAATTGTCATGTAATTTAAATAAAAGAATTACAATCGTCTAAACGCGTAAATAAATTAACTACACATATGCTTTGACTATGAATTTACACCATATATATATATATATATATTGATATATTTTACATCTTCTCACATTCGTTTTTTAATTATATAGTAAACATGGCTGATCAAGAGCAACAAAATCAACCTCCACAAGATCAACCTCCACAGGATCAACAAGAGCAACAAGCTGAAGTGATTTTATTGCCGTTTGATAAAAAGCACAACATTTGTGCTTATGTTGATCCAGACGTACCTGATTTGGAGACATTTGGAGATATGCTAACGTTCTTACGACGATCAAAGATAACCTATGATATCACTGCTAGACCAAAGGTGTATCTAAGTATTATCAGACAATTTTGGAACACGGCTGCTTATGTTGAAGATGATAAGATAATCAGGGCTACAATCAATCGAATTCCAATTACGATTGATGTTGCAGTCATTCGCCGTGTACTTCAATTCGACGATACTGACGATTATCCAAGTGAATTTGATAGATCATTGGTTAGAGGACTATTCACCCGCTTGCATTATAATGGAGACATTCTGAAGTCTATGTTGAATAAGAATGGGGTGTCTGCACCATACAAGTATCTGTTACACGTTTTACTTCACTGTATGAGTGGCCGACGGGGTGGTTTTGATGAATGTAGACTGAGTTTGCAGTCGGCGTTTGTGGCTTTGATTCTGAACAAGCTGTATAAATATTCTGAGTTGGTGTTCGATCATTTGAAGAAACAGGTTCAGCAAACCCTTCAGACGAAGAAATTCTTGATGTACCCTCGTTTCCTACAGCTCATTATCCAAGATTTGATTCCAGATTTAGTTATTGATCAGTTGGGAGTGGATAATATACTTCATCAGGAACATATGACTGCTGACACTGTTCATCGGATGTTGACGTATAGAAAGGAGAAGCCAAAGGACAAACGGATAATTGGTCATATAATCAATCCGAATTATGAATGTCCTCCAAATGAGCGCTGGATCCACGACGATTCGGATTCCGATCGTGAAGGGGGAGAAGGTGGGAATGGTGATGACGATGATGATGATGATGATGATGATAATGGTAGGAATGATGGTGATGGCGGTGCAGGTAATGCTGCATATCAAGAACAACAGGAGGCAGTTAATGCTGCTCTAGCTGCCACTATTAAATATCAGCAAGAAAGAAAGAGAAAAGGTAAAGCTGTGGCAACTGGCGAGCCTTCCAAGAATCCACGTGTCTCTGAGGGGGCTGGAGTGATTATCGGGGTCCCACCACCACGTCAACTAACACCACAACGCTCGGCGGTGCCGCTTACTACTAGCACCCCGATGCTTACATTGACAACGACCCTGGTAACACATGAGAGGCTCGGTCTTATTCCTCAAATGGCATTAACCGAGATACCAAGGCCTCCAGCTATTTTATCTACCATTTCTTCAACCGCACCCATGAGACCTCCTTCTTCTCGTACAACAACTCAACCTCCTCCACCTCCGCCTAGTGATGTCTCATTCATGAGAATCTCTCGGCCTCAAGGACCTGTTCAGCCTGTACACCCATCCTTATACAACTTGCCACCAGGTCGTCAAACTGAGATGCTGATGAATCTGCTACACCTTTATGAAAAACAAATGGCAGCAGATCGACAGAATCAAGAACGACTCATGGAACATCAGAGGCGGTTGATGGGTTATGTTTCATTTTGTCAGAAGGAGACTAAATCGTTGCGTGTGATTTTTGAGTCTCAGGGGGTGAAGTTAAAATAACAAGAAGAGTTGATTTTACAATTAACTTGTAAAGAAGATGCCCTCAAGAAACTCAAGAACAACGATGAAGATCCTGACGAATCCGATGCAGGTGGTGAGCCTAAACAATCTCACGGTTCATATGCTGGTGCTGGCTCTAGTGGGGGTGAAGACTCAAGCCAACAGATTGTTGTTTATCAAGATCCAACAGCTGCCAAGCCGATTGAAATGATTGCAGCTAACACTGTGATATTTGTAGATGGATCTGGGGTGGTCAAGAGTGTGGTTAATAGGGACGAGATACAGGTTGGTGAGTTTGTGGAAAGGTCGTTGACACGGACGCAGATCTCTATACTGCTGGGGCTGAATGATGATCAGTTAAATGCGTTAGAGGCTGAGCCCGATGTTGAGGTTGAGAACGAGGAAGGTTTGGGAGATGATCCGTTGTTTATAAATACGGATTTTATTTATGAGAATGAGGACATTGAGATCGAGGATGTGACTGCTGATGAGTACCCAGACTTGTATCAACACACGAACGTTAATCAATGTGGTCCGGTATTCCATGAAGAGGTGTTTAAAGAAACTGAGAACGAACAGGAAAGGATTGTTCAGCGGACAGTACCCTCACTCAAAGAAATAACTGATGAGGATGTAGAAAGATGGTTTAAACGTCATAAAGTGGGTAAAATTATTAGTGCTTATCGGTATGTGGATCAAGAAAGGAAAGATACTGATGCTGCTTGGGTTAAGGCTAATCAGGTGACTACCTTCAAGACTGTTTCGAAGGTACATGGTGATATTGTCTCATGGGCTTATGATTCGGACCTTAAGGTATGTATAATCAAATGGGAGAAGGTTGTCCGGTATTATGAGTTTATAAGGGACGTTTTAACTTTACCGCGATGGGATGTTCGTACCCTCGCGAGACGTCCTTTTATCAATCGTGGGGGTCACCAGCATGCTGATATGTTTCATCAACATCTTCTATTTGAGGTAAATCATGGCTTCAAGTTCTTCAAGCCCCAGGTCCCGAGACGAAAACGTATTGATGAGATTGATCCAAGGACTGGCTGGAGGAAGCTTGTTTTGAAGGTGAAGCCACCCAAGACCATGAAGCAAGTTCCTGTGAAGACGATGCCTCAAGACATGCATCTCTCCTTCAACCGCTGGTACTACGACAATCGTACCAGCGAGGCCGTAATTGTTCTAGGGAGAGGTCTGAAGACTAAGCTTATCAAGATAATCGACCCGATGTGGTTGGTTAATTTATCAGAGACCGACAACGACGTTCTATACAGGAATCAAATTTTGTTCAAGCGCCGAGAAGATTACGACCTGGCTATGCTATTCCAACGTGTGGTTCGTGTGTGTCATGAACATGGAATTCATAGTTGCAGAGACTGGCAGTCAAAGCGCTTCAAATAAGTTAAAGACAAAGAGCTCAAGACGAGGGGGTGTCTGTTAGTACACGGTTTTGCGTCTAGAGTCTTTGTATTTAACGTTAACGTTTTGTTTATGTTTAAATGTAATAAATGTTTTATTCAATAATCTAGTTCGCTAAAATTAAGGCTAGTTCGCTAGGGGATGTTAGCGAACTAGCCAATTAATGTATTCCCTCCTAATTCGTTAGGGGATGTTAACGAATCAGAGGGTGCTTCACTATGATTATTTATGTAACGAAGGGGAAGCTGGTTCGCTAGGGGATGTTAGCGAACCAGATTACCCTCTATATATATTGAACTACTGTTCACGTTTAATGTAAATTTTTGAGCTAATTAACGTATTTTCAGTCCAGATCTCTCTCTCAAAGTTTCATCCTAATCTTATACAAATACTAATACTAATATATTGATAAAACACATATATACATAACACTGAATCAATGGTAATTAAGAGATAGATCCGTAAACGTATTGATAGTATAGATACAGATCTAAGATCTGCTAATTGTTATTGATACGATTAAAAGGGGATCCAACAGGAATGGCTATCCCGAGCATTTACAAGTAAATTTCAGGACCAAACATATACAAGTATATGTCCTTCAAATATGAGTAATTGACATAATTTTCAGCGAAAGTATGCAAAAATCTTTTTGGATTTTCTCTTTACATACATAAACACAGTATATTTTTGTCTTTTCGAAGTTTTCTATACATACGAAAAATTCACAATATTTTTGTCTTTTCAGATTTTTTCTATATATACGAAAAGCACAATATTTTTGTCTTTTTAAATTTTTCTATATACGAAAAACACAATCTTTTTGTCTTTTTAAATTTGTAAACAAAATCACAATATTTTTGTATTTTTCATCATTTTTCAAATATTTTTGGTTTTTCTCTATACAATAAAAAATTCACAATATTTTTGTACTTTTCTGATTTCACCCCAAAAACCCAAAACATAAAAATTAAAGAAAAATAAAAAAAACGAAATAAAGATAATTATTCTTGTTTAAGGACATCAGCAAGTGTTTTAAGATCGTTTATACCAAGCAAAAAGTTAAAACGAGTTTTGTTAAATGCCTTGGTAAACAAGTCAGCGCGTTGAAAATCCGTGTGCACTTTTTCAATATCAATTAATTTCTTTTCAAAACAGTCTCGAATGAAATGATATCGAATCTCAATATGTTTTGTTTTCGAATGTTGCACAGGATTTTTGGTGATACTTATAGCAGCAGAGTTATCAACTAAAATTGGAGTAGTAAGAAACTTCAAACCATAGTCGCGCAGATGTTGTTGGATCCATAAAATCTGTGAACAACAACTCGAGGTTGCCACGTATTCTGCTTCAGCGGTTGAAGTGGAGAGCGTTGTTTGCTTCTTACACTGCCAGGAAACAAGTCGGCTTCCTAAAAATTGACAATTCTCCGTAGTCTATTTGAAATTAATCTTGCATCCTCCATAATCAGAATCGGAAAACGCAGTGAGTTTAAAGCTATCGTCCTTGGGATACCATAGCCCGATGGCAGGATTACCCCTCAGATATCGAAGTATACGTTTAACCGCGACCAGGTGAGTCACTTGGGGACTTGATTGGTACCTAGCACACAAGCAAACTGCAAACATTAAGTCAGGTCAAGAAGCAGTTAAATACATTAATGAACCAATCATAGCACGATAAAGGGTAGGATCAACGGTATCCTCCAATTCGTCCGATGACAAATTGTGACCCACGGGAAGAGGCGTCGAAGGGATTTTTCCGGCAGTTACCTTGAATCGGCTCAAGACATCGTTCGCATATTTCTTCTGATGAATGTAGATTCCCTTATCAGACTGATGAACCTGCAACCCTAAGAAGAAATTCATCTCCCCCATCGAGCTCATTTCAAACTTTGTCTGCATTGACTTCTCGAAATCCCTACACAGCTTGTCGTCTGTTGAACCAAAAATGATGTCATCAACGTAAATTTGAACAAGGAGCAGATCATCACCAGTATTCTTATAAAATAGAGTGCAGTCGACAGTTCCTCGCTTGAAGCCATTATCAGTAAGATGGTTAGCAAGAGTGTCATACCAAGTTCTCAGGGCTTGGTGTAGACCGTACAAGGCCTTGTTCAATCGGTAAACTCGTTCCGGATAATCTGGATCTTCAAAACCAGGAGTCTGCAAAACAAACACTTCTTCATGTAATTCTCCATTAAGAAACGCGCTCTTCACTTCCATATGATAAACTTTGATGTTCTCGAAAGCAGCATAGGCCAAGGAAATTCGTATAGCTTCCAATCGGGCGACATGAGCATACACTTCAGTGTAATCTATGCCTTCTTGCTGATGAAAGCCCTGAACAACAAGTCTTGCTTTGTTTCTGACTATCACACCATGATAATCCTTCTTACACTTAAATACCCACTTCGTAGGAATTGGTTTCTTAACTCTAACCAGTATATCAATGAGATCCCATACACCTAGTCGATGAAACTGTTGCAATTCTTCCTTCATTGTTTTTACCCAAGATGGATCAACAAGAGCCATACGAACATTTGTTGGTTCTACTTGAGATAGAAAGAAAGTGTATTTTGTGAGATTCATGATTCCCGAAGAATGCATATCAGCATATGCACATAAATAGAAATTGTAGAATTAGCAATTTGATGACGTGTTTGTACACCTACATCGAGATCACCAATGATGTTGCCCGAGAATGATATGAATGAATTCGAAGAGTTGGATTCTCAGACACAACAACATTTTCAGATAAATTAGTTATATTCTCTGCAGCATCATGAGACGATTCACCAATCTCATGTGTTTCAGGAAGTGGAGCTGAGGAGGAATCAACAAAATGACCATAATCAGATGAGATCGAAATCACATCAGACGTACCAGGAAGATCATCTTGTAAAGAATCAACATAAACAAAACAAGAAGATCTTGAAGGTAAGAATTGATCTTCAAAATAAGCACGCACCAAGTCTTCATCTGGTTGCTCGGTTAATTGAGTGAACGAATTAAATAAACCTCATAAGCACGCACCAAGTCTTCATCTGGTTGCTCGGTTAATTGCTCGAACATCCAATCAGGTCCTTTACCTTGAGGAGGTGTGGTATACCTTTGGCAATCAACATGATACCACTCCTCAACACAACTCGAAGTAAAATTAATTACACGTTTCTTAGGTGATGCGTAACCCAAGAAATAACCATCAATTTCCTTTTCTTCAGATTTTCCCGAATCTTTCTTCACCATAGTACAAGGACACCCGAATGGTTCCAAGTACTTTAAGTTAGGATTTCTCTTGTTCAGAAGTTCATAACTAGTCTTTTGAAGCTTCTTCACCGTCAAAACACGATTAAGCGTGTAATAAGCAGTATTCACAGCCTCGTTCCAGAATTTAACCAGAAAATTAGAATCTGCAAGTATCGTTAGACAAGGCCTCAGTCTTGGGCACCTTTTGAGTTTCACATGTTGAATCAAAATTAAAAGAATTCAAACATTGTTTAGCAATTTGTGAATAAGTCACATGCCTTTTAGATTTTCGTCTTAAATAGGCAGCTTGAACGACATTTGTATTTCACATTTTTACAAATAGGTTCAGATGGGACAAATTTGGGTTTTGAATTAACTGATTTTTCATTAACATGAACCACTTTTCGAGGATTCACATCAGAAAACATAATGTGAGTTTCATTATCGAAAGACATTGGTCTTTTCAAAATCTACGTTATCATAGGAACGGGTTTAGATTGTTCTTTGATAAACGGATGAAGATTTTGAGATTTCTTCAATCCATAGTTTCTGATAACGTGACCTTGTTCACCACAGAGAAAGCAAGTTCTCAGATCAACCTGTTCACGTTGTGGTGGAGCAGAAACATGTGCAACCGAAGGCTGATGATAAACTCCAGCAACTGGACCTTTATCCAAGTCATCAAACGTCACAAGTTTCCTTTTCATGTAGAAATCCATATTTGAACAATTTGAAAAGCTTTGTAGAGAGTCAGTTCCATTTGACTTCACAAATTGAACATATTTAGTAGATTTTAACAAATTTTTAGGTTTTATCAAAGGATCTACAACAATTGATGTCTTGGAATTAACAAACTTGCTTTCAATGTCTTGTAACTTAGAAGTTTCATTGTAAATGACACTCTCAATCAATTCAGGCTTGATTGAATTAAGAGGAATGTCTTTTTCAGTGAAAACTTTGCTAATCCCTTTTAGCTTAATGTTAGGTCCCCGATTTCAACCGGATCTTACTTAATCATGTCATAACTCACACAGATTGATGTGTCGACAAGGGAGTTAATGACGGGTTGCTATTTTAGAAAGATTTTTGTTGAAGGCGGAATCAATAACAAACATGATAGTTGCAATTAATAATCAGTGGTAGATAACACAAACAAGATTCACTCAAAAGATTTCCATTTATATAATTTTCATCATACAAAGTGGATAATCGATTTAGGGTTTCATTTAGGAAAACGGCAGTAGCTCAATAAAGATTATCGTATTTAGCCGCCTATTTTTTCGTATTGTGTCTCTATCCTCAGGTATGCCATAATTATTCCTTTTATAGGCCTGACACCCTTGGACAGCTGTCATTCCTTCTAGAAACCCTAAATACAACGTACATAATCAAATTACATATTCAAAATAATCTAAGTGTAAAACAAGTCTTCCGGGTAGGCTTTGCATCAATCTTCATTTTCCGAGTACGCTGTGTACTCTGCCATCCTTCAGGACTTGGTAACATAGAAGTGTGCCCGGGATCAGTTTCCGGGTAGACTTTACTTGAAGAGTATTTTACCAAGTAAAATACTCACCGGGTAGACTTCAATCTTCTTGACTTTGCCAGACTTTGCCCTACAAACTCTTAAGAGCAACCTTGTTCTTCAATGGTCCATTTCAACTCTTTGATATAAAATAACTTATTAGCAAAGTGTACTCGGGAGCACAATACCTTGCTTGAGTTGAACCTTGCCCGAAGTTACTTAGAGATATTCCTTTAGATCATCAAGCATGTTCGGACCACAATTATTAATGAATACCTTGCCCGGTTTTCCAATTACTTGGCTTCATGGACTTGGTTAGCCAAAAGCTTACTCGGGAGAGAACCTTACTTGGCTATGAAGAACAGACTTGATTGACAAAGTGAACCTTGCTCGGATTTACATTAACTAGTGAACCTTGCCCGGCAATGCACTAATTAGCAAACCTTGCTCGGATATCCACTAAAGAAGACTATTTGAAGATAACCTTGCCCAATACAAGATATCGTACCCGGCTAAGTAAAAGATTGCTCGGATGTCTAAGGTGTGCTCGGATCCATACTTAGCGAATTCTTAGGAGGTTGAGAAGATTCCAATCTTCCATGTACTTCATTTTGGTCAATTATTTGACTCGACAATCTCCCCCTTAGGTCAATTGTTTGACTCAACAATCTCCCCCTAGATTGGAACACCTCAGCTGACCCAAAACATTTCTAAGGTTACTTACACTTAGTCAAAAATACACATCAAATTCAAAGTCAAATTTACATAATCAAATATCATAAAAAAAATTACATATTCAAAAGTTGTCCGAAGACATTACAAAGCAAAGCCTAATCTTGGAATTTTGTCTTTTCCATTCATTGTAGGCAGCTTGTCTTCTCATTGCCATTACAGATGCAGCTCTTTCCCTAAAGATATTGAGAATTTGGTAGTGAATGTGCCCTTCTGGAATCACCAAATCTCTTATATCCATCAAGTCTTCATTATGCAAGTAGGTCAAATCTGCATCTTTCTTGATTATAGCCAGAACATTTCCATCAGAATTTTTCAGTACATAGTGACCCGTGTTTTCTTTGTATTCTATTTCAGCAATGATACCGTTCCTTTACACTGTGTATTTGGGCCTTGTCATTCTTCTTTCAAGACTTATGCATGTGTTCATATTTGACAGGGGATTCCTATCTCTGACATTCATCACAAAATCTCTCTCAGCAATGTCCATTCTTTTCAATTTTTCTGACCTCTTTGATTTGTGAAGCTGAATCAATTTCCAACTTCTCTTTTATCTTAATAATGGGAACCCCTTCACAGCTTCATCTAGTAAGAATTTTGACAGATTATTCATTTGCCTTCCAGCCATCCTACTTCTATTTCGGTAATCATACAAGTTGAGTCTAGCCATTCTTTCTAGTTGTTCTTGAGTGTATTCATAGAAATCACTCCTCACAACTATGTCTCTCAACAATCCGCTTTCCATAATCACTTTCAAAGTCTCAGTAACAGAATCAAAGTAGATTTCTCTTGGAAGATCCACATTGGACTGTGGTCTTGTTGTCCTTTCTTGCACAGATCTACTAGATTCACCTCTTCCCCCATGTGGATATCTTATTGAAATTGGTGGCCTAAAAGGAATAGACTTCTTTGGTTTACTCGATCCCAAATTAAAAGTTTTGATATAGATGGCCTCTACCATTTCGGTTGGAAGGTTGGCTAACTCAACAACATTTTGTCCTGCTAGTCTTTTCAGATCCAGCAGCATTCTTGCCATACCAGGAGTGTTTGCCAAACCAGCCGGCACAAAGCTTCCATCCACAAAGGTTCTGGGATTATCACTTTCCCTCAACGCTTTCTCCCAATCAGCCTTTTGTATATAGAAAAGTTTTTTAAATCTTGTTTCTCCAAGGCATTGAAATCTGCTTCACTCATTCCCCTTTGATTCATCATAACATTCCTCAAAATGTTTATCATTTCTTCATTTTCCCAAGGAATTATTCTTTCATCTTCAGGTTCAGAATTAGATTCCTTTGGGATGGATGTTTCAACAATAGGCACTTCTTTTGATTTCTTCTTTTAAACCTGTTTCTTTTGTTTTTCCCTCAATGTTTGGATTCTTATTTTCTTTGCTTGAGGTTCATCAATTTCTTCAACCTGTTTGGTAGACCTTTCAGTTTGAGCTCTTTTCAGCTTTTCTTTTCTCTTCAATTTATTATACTGGTCTACCACTGATTCTCTTGACAGATGCTAAACAATCTCAGGCTTCATACCTCTCTCCAGCAGGTATCCACACATGCCTTCAAACTTTTTCTTCAAAATTTCCATCTTCTCCAGTTTCTCATTTTCTTTCACACACTTCTCAATCACCTTCTCTCTCTCACTGTTATACAGATCTTGAAGTTTGTCAAAGTTGAAGTGAGACAGATCTTTCTCTGAATAGTTGTGCTTTATGAGATATTCCCTGAATTTTTGACTTTCCCTGTTTTTCTCTTCCATCTTTTTCTTCAGGGCATCTCTCTCTTTGTCAAGTCTCTTCTGTAACTGATCATCATTAAGATCAGCCAATGAATCAAAACTTATGCCATATCTTCTCAATTTTACAACCAATGGATGACCGTTCTTAGCTTCTCTCATACTCAACTCAATGTTTGCCCTCGATTCATCAGTCATTACAACTTGTGGGGACTCAACATTAGTAGCTTTGACTCCTTTCCCTTGATCATTCTCAGGGTCATCATCATCATCATCATCATCATCATCAGAATCCTCAGACTCATCCTCTCCTTCAGTTAAGTCATTCATAGCATCAATCTTTGGTTCATCAGAGGGTGGATGATCTGGTTCACTTTTGATTGGTACATCAGGAACTCCTGGAATCTGTTGTCCTGGTTTTAGTGTCTGCATTGGAATTGCCCTGATTTGGCTAGCATCATTATCATCTTCATCATCGGGAGTCTCAACATAGAATTTGTTATTTTCATCCCATTTCCCTCTCTTTGTTTTCCTCTCATCATCCCTTTTCTGTTTACCGAATTTTCTTTTTCTTGAATATACTTGCTCAAACTTTTTGGCTCTTTCCATCCTGATTCTGGTGATATTAGCCAACATTTCTTCTACTGATTTACCAGTTGGCCTTTCAGGTTCCTTTTGAGGTATTTCTTCAGATTCATTCTCAGGTTGGCTCTGTGGTTGAAACATGCTAACCACCAAAGACAAAGACTTGTCAGCTTCCTCAACTCTGCTCATATTCATCAACTCCTTAATTATCTCTTGATCAGCCACATCATCAATTATTTCTTTTGCAAGTTTGGCTTGTTTGATCAAGTTCTCCTGCTCTTCCAACTCTACAGGGTCCATAGTTTGGGCCATTATCTCTCTGTCCCTTGTTTCTCTTAAAATGTTTTCTTGTTCCCTTAGAGCATCAGCAGCAGCAATAGCATCATCTTTGAAAGATACATTCTTTCTGGATATGTCTTGACAGGCTCTTCTTCAATGACTTTTTCTTTTCCCTTATCCAGTCTTTTCTTTAATTCTTCTTCACTTTCTGGAGGGAAATTATCAATATCTCTGTCAAGCTCATCCATTTCCACATCATACTCTACAGTCTTGGAGCATTCTGCTTGTTCAGTTTATGGTTCAGTAAATACTATCTCCTCAGTAGCAGTATCTTCTTCATTTATCACTTCAGTCTCTACTTCTGTCTGTATGTCAGTTAAGACATCAGTAGCTATGTCAGTAAGATTATTAGTAGCCACATCAGTGATAGCCACATTCTCTTCAGTATTTGTCTTTTTAACCCCTTTCTCTTTCTCAACATTTTCTTCATCATTCATCTTTTCAACCCTTTCCTTTGTCTCAACATGCTCTCCAACTCTCTCCATATTAACTGTTTCTTCATTGTAATCATAGTCTGGTTCACCTACATCTGATCTATCACCATCATACTCATTATCCTCAATCCTCCTCTCCTCACTACTTTCCTCTCCATCATCATAATCAAACATAATCAGTTTTAAACTATCAGCACTCTCTGCAACTGTTTCTTCAACATTCACACCAGAGACAGTTGGTAATTCTTCATTCTCCCCTTGTTTTGGGGCAGCTGAGGTATTCTCAACCTCCTACACTAGGGCTTGAATTCTCAAGTTTGCTTGTACCAACTTCTCTAACAACATCACATTTTCATTTGTCACCTCCTCATTTCTTCTTCTCAACTCAGCATTTTCTAACATTAAGTCCAAATTTCTTTAAAATGTGTCTGTATGTGGGGTTATAGGTTGTGATGTAGAGAAAGGTTCAAACTCAGGTTGTTCTGTGGTGTTAGTTTGGAAAATGGATGGTGGGCTTGAAATGAATGGATCAGAATGAATTGGACTTGATGTTGGTGGTGTTTGTGGTGTTGGGGATGTATATGTTGATGTTTCTGGTTGGCTTATAGTTAGGGTTTGGGGTGGTGTGTGAGTGATTTGGTGTGGTGGAGTTTGTGGTGGTGAAGGTATAATTGGTTGGTCAATGTGTGGTGGTGATTGTGGTGGTGTCGGAATAGGTTGTTCAATTTGCTCAAATTGCTCCCCCTGATCAGATGCAACAATGTTCATAGCTATTCCAGCTCCTCCTTCATCTCCATCAACATCATCATCTCCATCATCAGAGTCTCCATCATTATCACTCTCAGCATCATCTCCTCCTTCCTCCTCTGAGCTTAACTCAGGTACTGGCATCACATTCAAATCATGGTCCAACAACCATGGTAATATCTCAAATGGGATATTTGAGTTGTACATATTTGAAACACCTGGATTCTTGATTCTTCTGTATGTATCAGGGTTTTGCAATTGGTGTGTAGTTCCAACAGTGGGTAGATTTTGAAGTTCACTATTGAAGATTATCTGTAGGAACCTTAGATATTGTAAAAATCTTTTCTTTTCAGCCTTCTTCAGGTTTCCTACTAATCCTTCAAATATCATCTTCGAAAAATTGAAGGGTAGATCATAAATAATTCCAACTGTGGCATTTGCCAAGTCATGACTCAAAAAGGTCCATGATCCCTTCCTTGGAGCAAATCAGTGTATCACATGGTAAATAAGAAACATGTACAACATAGGGAACATACCCTTCTGAAACTGTCCATCGTGTACATTTCATTGATACCCCATTGTTTCTTCAAATATCTTCGTTAAGTGACGAGTGCTGAAGTCTATAGAATTATGATCACCATCATTCAACCGTAGACATCTTCTTATCATCCTTTCTGTAATGTGTATTACTTGTCTATCAACAGTTGCGTTGATTATTTTACCATTGATGTCTTCAACCAGTTCTGCAGATCTCCAGAAATCCAAGGAATGATTTCTGTAGATCACAGGGCTTTCAGTGAACGCGAAACTGACATTTGACCGTGCCATCCATGTTATCATCCTCGCCATTGGCTCATTGTCAGGTGTGACTTGTAACAATGCACACATGTTGTGTTTTGGTTCGAAGACATATTTGGGTTCATTGTTTGCCATATCTCAATCACATAAACAAACATATTCAAAGTGAAATTAGTCATAAAGTTCAATACTTTAGATAATTTCAAGTTATAAAAATGAAGAAGAAAGAGAGAGAAAATCATCAAGAACCTGTTCTTCGACAATTTTATAACCTAAACACATAAACAGAGTATTAGTAATCAGATACATAATCAAAGCCCATTATAGTCTAACCGTGGTTGGAAAACACATTAATGTTGCTTACCAAGTCGGAATTAGAGGGCTGATTCAAGTTAGGGTTTGGATTAAAGTTTGAATGTGATAAGTCGGTTTTAGGTTTCTTTGTGAGTAAGGAGTTGAGTGGAAGGAGAGAGAGGGAAAAATAATGTTGAAAAATTTGTCTAACTCCCTCTTATATACCTTTTGAAAGTGGGTTTTAAATGGTTTTTGTCATTTTGTGAATTATTAGCTGTCACAGAATAACATTATCCACTTGATATATTAAAAACAATATTTGTCTTTTAAGGTAATAAAAACCTTACTCGGAAAGTTTAATATATCCAAAGTCTACTCGGTATACTTCCACTTACAAAGCTTACCCGAAAAATAAAACATCAAACCTTGCTTGGTTAATCAAAGTAATTTAAATTCAAGACATTATGAAGAAAGCTTACCCGAAATACTAGATTTCTTGAAAAATTAATCACAAGGCAAATAATCAAGTATAAACATCAAATAAACATCCTTACTAGGAATCAACTAAGATCCCATATATATTTCTTGAATTCAAATTAAATTACTTAGTCTAACATAAACCCTAATGAAGTAGAAATCATAATCAATTTATCATACTAAAGAACATATTCAATCAAGAATACTTGGAAATATAGTGTGCCCGAACAACCTGTCAATGTTTTATCGTGCCCGAACAACTTTCTTAAAGTATACCCGAATAACTTTCCTTGAATACAAAGTGTGCCCGGAAGAGAACTTCTAGCATACAGTGTACTCGGAAAATCAAGTTTTGGAATTACCAAGTATATTGAGGGAACAATAGTGTACCCGAAATATAAAGTGTGCCTAGAAAACAAAGTTTTTTTCCGAAAACACTTGTAATCTCAAACGAAATCATAAACACAAATATCTCAGAGCATGCTTGGAATGAAATTTAAACATATAAACATTTAAATGTGCTATAGTCTAAAATTTCAAAGAGCTTGCCCAAAAATCCTATGTTAGCACTAAGCTTACTAGGATACACATATTCAACCATCAGGTATGCCCGAGTACTAAGCTAAACAGTTTAGTCTACCCAAGAGACTTCAACATATCAAATCATACCCGAAAATAACAAACTTAAATAATAGTATCTAAGTGTGCCCGGAAAGGTTAACAAACCTTTCCTAACAACATATTCACACAAATCACAAAGCTTACTTGGTGTACTAAACTAAGTTCACAAAGTTTGCTTGAACTAACAATCAGCATATAAAATGCAAAGCTTGCTCGAAACAAGAATTTCTTGTTGAAAACTAGCTATATCACATAATCATCTCAAGACTTCAAGCTTGCTCGGGAAATAAGTACAACAGTGTACTCAACCCGCAAAGTGTAAACACTTTAAAGCATGCCCGAAAATCATAACCATAGTCAAAAAATGACTAAGCTTGCCCGGATAGGTCATAAAACATCAAACCTTACCCGAAAATAACATATTCACACATATTCAACTGTTTTGTGCCCGGAAAGGTCATAAAACATCAAACCTTACCCGAACTTACATATTCAGCCAATAAAAGGCAAAATGCAACACTTTTTGACTTAAACCATTGTCAATTATATCTTTCATTTAAAGAACATAGTTTAAGAGCAAATGGTGCATTTAGAGATCAAATTTTAGTTGTGTTTCTCTTCAAAACAGTTTCTTTCTTTAACTGAAAAGATCTGAAGAATGGGATCATATTGACTAAGTAGCTTTCTCAATACTTAATTCTCAGCATTATTATGACAACATAGATAGCTTAACAGCAGGTATAAACTTGGCATGAATTTCATTTCTTTGGTGATATGATTAAAGTTCATTTAGAAGCATAATGCATTAATGGTCAACACTGTGCTATGATGCCTCATATCTCTTCTCAAAGCTTATTTGGCTTTTCCCAGATCACCCCAATTTGACTCCAACCTCCTGTATTTGGTCAAAAATTGTTTTTGTATGACATAACTTATTGGATCTTTTTGTATTTTTGATTTTCAAACATATATAGAGGTTGAACGTTGGACTTACTATTATATAACAAGCCTTTCATTCAAGATGAGACAGATTTTGTCAACATCTTTGTAGTTCTAGTTGTAACCCCCTTGTTTGATAAAATATTTAAAGCACTTATCAACTTTTGGTTGATTTATTCATTCTTCCCCTTGTTTTTGATATTTTCTCAAATTTTCTTAAAGCATGTTCTTGTCATATTTAAAGATGTTTCATTTTTGGTTGACCAAATAACAACAGGCTTCTGTATGACTGGGTAATCACTTTTCTGCCTATCATTTGGAGAGATTTATCTTGAGACATGCAAAGACAACTATGTATCTAAACATAAAGATTAGCATATTCATTATGTTTATATCACCTTAGATTTTACATCATCATGAGAAAGCAACCATACATGTCAATGACTATACTATGGTCCTTTTAGCCTATTAAATCCATATGATGGGCTAAGTAGTCAATGTACTATCATTTCCCATTTTAAAACAGTTTAATATTCAATCACCCCAATATCTCTTTATTGGCAGGTAAATGGCTATCCTGTTTGACCACAAGTGATCAGCAGGACCAAACAAACATGTGAATATATGTCCTTTCAAAGTTAGAGTTATTGACATAGTTTTAAGTGAAGGAATAAGAAAGAAGTTATAATTGCCCCAAATGCGTTCAGTTTTTCAGGTTAATGGCTATCCTTTGAATATGTAGAGATTTAAGGACCAAACATACACAAGTGCATGTCCTTCCAACTGGGCAGATGACATAATTTTCAGCAAAAATAACTACTTGAGTCTTTTCTTTAAAAATATTTTTTTAAGCTTCTTTAAAGCTTGAACTGAATAATCTTATCATATCTCAAAACCATTAACAACTTGCTCATGTTTTGCTCAAAATAAAGTATTTATGCAAAATTCATTAGAAAATTTCATTTTTATCACTTAATTTTGACATAAAACATATTTTCACATAAATAGTTGCAGCACATAATCAAATCTTAATCAAACATGACATCATCAAGACAAGTAGACAGTACTAACAATCAAATTCTAACCTATCTTAATAACATCAGAAGATCAGATAAAGCACATATTCAAGCAATTAAGCAATGATGTCAGAAAAGCTTGTTCAAACAAGTAGATCATATCAAGAACACTTATCCTAACATCACAAATGCACATCAACTGATAAACATGAAAACATATCAACCAAACAATTATATTAAAACTTTGCACACTTGATCAGTTAAGGCACATAACAGTTAACACATTCAGTAGCATAATCAGAATCATACTCAAGCATATTCAAATAACATTCAATTTATGAAACCTCTAAATAAAGTAATCAGTTAGCATATAGAGGTACACAACCAAGCACACATCCTTAATCAGATTTCATCAGAGTTGATCATTCCCAGGGCTTTCAAAGAAAGTTGAACCTGGTTCTATCAAGTGGTTTGGTGAATAGGTCAGCCAAATTGTCACTTGTATCAACTCTTTGCATTTCAATCAAACATTTTTCACTACAATCTTTGATGAAGTGATGTATGATTTCAATGTGCTTAGTTTTAGAATATTGAACAGGATTCTTAACAGTAAAGTATGCAGCAGTATTGTCAATAAGAATATGGGTGTTCAGAAAATTCAAACCATAGTCCAGCATCTGATTTTGAATCCATAGAACTTGTGCACAGCAAGTAGATGCAGCAACATATTCAGTGTATGCAATCAGATCAAAAGCTTGGTTCTTTGGATACCAAATTCCTAAGTTTGGTCTTCCCTTCAAATATCTGAATATTCTTTTAACAACATTCATGAGGGAGACTTTTGGACTTGATTGGAATCTTGCACACACACATACAGCAAACATGATATCTGGTCTTGTTGCAGTCAGATACATCAGAGATCCAATTTTGGCTCTATATTCATGTTCATCCACAGGCTCCCCCTTTTCATCTGCAATCATCTTTTCTTTGGTGTCCATTGGAGTTGAAGCAGTCTTGTACTCATGACAGTTGAACTTGTTCAATATGTCCTACACATATTTGTTTTGGTGAATGAAGATCCCTTTAGCTTTCTGTTGAACTTGCAATCCAAGAAAGAAGTTCATTTCTCCCATAGAACTCATGCTGTATTTGGACTTCATTACCCCTTCAAACTCCATGCACATTTGTTCATTTGTAGATCCAAAGATGATGTCATCCACATATACTTGTAACAGAAGTAAGTCTGATCCCTTTCTTTTGTAGAAGACTGTCTTGTCAATGGCTCCTCTTTTGAAACCATTTTCAAGAAGATGATTTGACTGCTCATCATACCATGCTCTAGGAGCTTGATGCAATCCATAAAAGGCTTTTTTAGTTTATACACCCTGTTTGGATACATTGGATCCTCAAAACCTGGAGGTTGAGCTACATACACCTCTTCATCAATCTTTCCATTTAGAAATGCAGACTTAACATCAAGCTGGAATACTTTAATGTTCATTGAGGCAGCATATGCAAAAAAAATCCTAATAGCTTCAAGTCTTGCAACAGGAGCAAAAACTTCCTCAAAGTCTATTCCTTCTTCTTGAAGACATCCCAGTGCTACAAGTCTAGCTTTATTCTTAATCACCAAACCCCTCTCATCCCTTTTGTTTCTAAAAACCCATTTGGTTCCTATTGCATATCTGTCAATTGGCCTTTCAACAAGATCCCACACATGTAGGTCTCTAAATTGTGCCAATTCCACTTGCATTGCTTCCACCCAATTATTGTCTTTTAGTGCTTGAGCAATGTTCTTTGGCTCTATTTGAGATAGGAAGCAAGAGTAAAGACAGATGTTTGCAATTTCAGAATGGCTTCTTGTAACTCTTTCATGCAAATCACCAATGATGTTTTCAGAAGGATGATTCTTTTCCACATAAGGGGTTTGTATAATCATATTTGTAGACAAATTTGTGTAAAGATTTGTTTCATTGAGCTCTGGTTCTTCAATGATCAAATCAGCTTCTGCATCATGAAATTCTGGTGCTTCATCATTATGTTGTCCTGAAGTAGATGCACCATTGTTTTCTAAGTTCAATCTTTGAAATAAATCTTGAAATCTTGTAGTAGAGGCAGCTTCTTCTCCACTTGAATGTTCTCAGCATGATCATGTTCACCAATTTCACATGAGGAACTCTTCACAAAAGTATACTCCTTTTCTTTTCTAGCAACCTTCTTCCATAATTCTTCCAAGTCCAATGATTTCTTCTTTTTTTCTTCAATTTCACTGGTCTTGTAGAAAGATTCATCAAAGTCTTCAGGATAAATCTTGAAGGACTTAATCAACTACTCATGATCAAACAACCATGATGCACCATCAACTGTATTGAATTGATTCTCATTAAAGATAATGTCAGATGATTCTATAACACTCAGGTGGTCTTTCACATAAACTCTGTAAGCTTTTGAGTGTGTAGAATATCCAACAAAGAAACAATCCAGGGATTTATTTTGAAACTTGTTCAAATAGTCCCTTGTGTTCAGAAGAAAACATTTGCATCCAAAGAGCTTGAAAAACTTGATATAAGGCTTTCTATTGTTGATTAGTTCATAAGGAGTTTTGTTATGCCTTTTGTTCACAAGCACCCTGTTCTAAACATAGAAGGCTGTATTTATGGCTTCAGCCCAGAAAGTGACAGGCAGATTAGCATCTGCTAACATGGTTCTTGCAGCTTCAATTAAAGTTCTATTTCTTCTTTCTGCTACACCATTTTGTTCAGGAGTTCTAGGAGCTGAGATTTGTTGTTGTATTCCTTTTGCTTCACAGAATTCTTGCATAACTCCATTCTTGAACTTAGTTCCATTGTCACTTCTCATCATCTTGACTTTCTTATTCAACTTGTTCTCAATCATTGTTACACAACCTTTAATCAACTCTGCAGTCTCATCCTTGGTACTTAGGAAATAAACCCAAGTGTATCTTGAATAGTCATCAATGATCACAAGACAATATCTTTTCTTCCCTATACTTGGTACACTCACAGGACCAAAGAGATCCATGTGAAGTAATTCAAGTGCTTGATCAATTGAGTTGATGAGTTTTGGCTTATGAGTAGATTTGTGTTGTTTTCCTTTTTGGCATGAACTACAATGATCTTCCAATTTGAACTCTCTTGTAGGTAAGCCTATGACATGCTCACCTTTAACAAGTCTATTCATGTTCTTCAAGTTCACATGACACAGTTTCCTATGCCACAATTTTGACTCATTTTCAGTGGCATTGGAAACAAAACATGCACCTCCTCTTGAAACAGCTTCTTTCATATTCAATTCATATAAGTTACCATTTCTTGGTGCCATCATCATAATCATTTCAGGTGGAATCACAAACTCAGGTTTTAGAATGAAACAGTGTGAATCATCAAAACTGACTTTGTATCCCTTATCACACATTTGTGATATACTCAGCAGATTGTACTGAAGACCTTCAACATGAAATACATTATCAAATGAGACTTTCCTATTTGTTAAGATTCCTTTTCCAACAATCTTTCCACCATTCTCATCACTCCCAAAAGCTACTGGACCTTCATACTTTTCTTCATAATTGACAAGAGATATCTTGTCACAAGTCATGTGCCTAGAACAACCACTATCCATGTGCCATATATCATTTAGAGGAGTGGAGTGTTCCTGCACATACAAAGAAAATTTGATTAGTTGAGTGATGAAGTGCAAGCCTTATCAACTTGCAGATCATCAGATTCAGTTTCAGACACAGCTTAGGAAGTGAGTGTTGTTGGTTCAGGATCTTCATGAGTGATTTCTAGATTATCTGAATTATTTGTTTCATAACCACACTCTCTTGGGGTTTTAACTAGTGAGGTTGAGTTTTGATGCTGAGTAGAGTCAGTGTCACACTCCTTTAGGTTTCCAAAGAAAACCTTGTGGTTCAAATCCATGCTTTAACAGAAACTTCTCATAACCAGTGAGTTCAGTTGGTTTCTTTCTAGGATATGCATCTTTTCTTCTTGTTTTCTCACTGCTTGATGATCCTTGTGAACTATCAGATTTGACAGATTGAGTATCCCTTTTTGGGATTGTTCTCAAGGGTTGAGAGCCCTTCTTAACAGTTTTCACATGCTTCACTGGAGATTTACCCTTGTTAACAAGTTTGTGCACATGTTTCTTTGCTTTCAGTGAATGTCATTGGCTCTTATTTTCTATTACTTCCTCTTCACAAACCTTTCCCATACCAAAGTATTTTTCATACTTCATTTTGTAAGCCACAAAAACTTGTCCATACTTTGTGCCATCTGGGACATGAAAAAGCTTGAATTTGAGTCTATCATTACAGGAGTCTGTATGATGACCATACTCATCACACTTCTTGCACCAAACATTTCCTTTGAATACTTCATGTTCTTTTGGTTTCTTGAACCTTTCACTTGGTCTTGGCTCATTGACTCCAATGGTCTTCTTAGATTTTAAACTGTCAAAATCAATTGAGAAGGGAACAAATTCAGCTATCCTTATGTCACTTCTTTCCACTTTCCCTTTAACAAAAACAATTTCTTTTATACTCAAGGGTTCTTCCTCAATGCTTGAAAAAACAGGGTAAATTGGAATAAAGTTTTCAACATTCACATCTTCTTTCACCCTTTTCTTGTTGTTCAGCTTTATCATTTCCAATACTTCTTGGCTTGGAGGCCTTACAGCATTGTAATTTATCTTTTTCCTTTCACATATGTCAAAGGACACATGTTCTCTCTTCATTCTTTCATTCTGTTTCTTCATTCTTGGTGTGACTGGTGGATACTTTGGAAGTTTATCAACTGATTCTGGTTTCTTATATTTTTTTCCTCTTTCAGCAGCTTTAAGTTCCTCTTCAGTAATTTGATCACTCAATTCACTCAAGTTATCTTGATTCAAATCAATTGACTCAAGGTCATCTTCATAGACTTGAACTCCAATTGACTTTTCTTCTTTCAGTTCTTTCTTCACAACAAACTCTCATTCTTCACTCACCTCAACATTCTTGTACAAATCCACAAGTTCTTCTTTGTCTTGAAAGACATCTTTGAATTGTTGTAGATATGTATTTCTTTTCTATTTATCAACTTTTGGCATAAAGTTGTTGAATGGTGGTGGTACTGCTTTGTATTTGTCTTCTTCCTTAACTTGGTTTAGAATTCCACAGATGTTTCCAGTGGGGACCAAGTTCTTCAGGAATTCATTGTCAACTTGCAGTTTTGTGTTCAGTAACTTCTCTTCTATAATCATTTTCTTTAACCCATCAATTTAAGTGGTGAATCTTTTCTGAGCTCTGTAACTGTTTACACAGTCTTCCTCCAAACTTTTCATTATTTCCTCACTCACCATTTCACTTGCCTCATATGCATTGATAATACTTTGTTTCTTAAAACACTCACTTTCTAGCTTGCCTACATTCATTTTTAGTTCATTGATAACTTCAGTTAAATCAATAGTAGGAGCAGAATGTACCTGAGAAGATGATCCAGCTTCTTTCTCAATTATGGCCATGAATGCCACATTTGCCCCCTTGATATCATCTGCAATGTCTTCTTCATGATTGCTCCAATCAAAATTTCCTTCATGTTGTGTAGTCACTGCCACATTTCCTTGATTTCTTGGTTGATTTTGGTTGGATGGAACAGTGTTGTTTGGAACATTTTGAACTGCTTGAAGGTTTTGATTGTTGTTCATTTGAAAACTTTGATTCTGTTGCATACTTTGATTAAGATTATTCATTTGAGGCTGAAAGTTGTTGAAGTTGGGATTGTAGTTGTTGGGATTGAAGTTGTTGTTGAAGTTTTGGTTGTTATTGAAGTTTTGGTTGTTGTTTCTTTGCTGATTTTGCTGGTATTGCTGCTGACCTCTTGGCTGTTGATTCTGGAATTGATTCATCTGATAGTTCCTTGGCAGGTTGCATTCTCTTGCAAAATGTCCTGGCTGTTGGCAATTGTAGCAGATTGCCTTTGACTTGTCAAATCCAATCCTTTCATTAGGACCAGAAACCAGAGATCTACCAGTTCTATTATACAACCTCTTACTTCTCAAAGCTAACATGGCAGCTTGCCACTTCAAATCCATGTCCTCCAAATCATCAGCATCTATCTGCTCAAGATCATCTTGCACTACACTTGTGTGAATCAAATTCTTTGCAACAAATGCATTATATGATTCAGTGAACATTGAAAGCAAAGCCTGTGTATCACTGCTTTGACCATGTCCACCACCAGTGTGAGGAACATTCCCACTTGCCATATAGGCGGAATCAGTGTCATCAATCAGCTGCACATTGAATCTTTGTTGGTTTCCTTGATTGTTTGTACCAACACCAACAAATGATTTTGGTGTATCAGAATTGAGTTCAACATGTTCTTCAATGATAGGAATCTGCTGTCGATTCTTGGTAGTCAAATTACCCATAGGTGCAATTCATGCATTTGAAACATTGAAGCAGGGTCTTTCCTCCTTTATCATTTCATTCTCTATCATTTCTATCTCAGCAGCTTGAAGAAAACACACTACATCATCTACTTTTAACTCATTGAAGTTGTGCTTTGTTAGGATGAACTTGCAGGCAGTATACCATTCCTTTGGCATAGAGTTGAGCAGCTTGGTATTAAGGTCAAAGTCAGTCATGACATAGTCTGTGGTTCTGAGCTCATTCACAATTCCGAGAAACCTCTCCAGAATAGATTTCAACATTTCTCCTTCTTTATACTTGAATCTTTCTAACTGCTGCTTCAATCTCTGCTTCTTGATGTTCTTGAGTTCAACATTTCTTCAAACATCTCAAGTATTGCATCATACATCTCCTTGGCAGTGGGATGATATGCAACCTTGGTAAGTATTTCCCAAGATAGACCTAGCTTCAACATAGCTAAAGCCTTGTCATCAACCTTTCTCATCCTTTCTCTCACAGCAGCAACTGCTGCAGGATATGCACCTTCCTCAACATTGCCTTGTGGACCATTCCTGATTGAGTTCCACATATCAACATCATTATAGCAAACGGCTGCTTCAAACAAGACCTTCCATTTTGTGAAATTTTCCTATCCATACAATCTAAGAATCTTGTTAGTAGACACCTCTTGTTCCTCAAAACCAAACATTTTGTTAAAACAAAAGCAATTTCTTTATAAAAACAGAGTTTTAAAAAAAATATTCAGATCTGAAAACCAATAGTTCAGATCTGAGGTGTCTGATTTGATAAGAACAAGATTTAAATATAAAGATTAAAGCTTTAAATAGAGCTGCTGACGTCACTTTTCAATGTAACAGTGATCTGCTTACGTCATTCTTCTTCAAATCTTCAATCAGCAACAATCTTTCTAAAATAGCAGTAATCAGCTCTGATACCACTTGTTAGGTCCCCGATTTCAACTGGATCTTACTTAATCATGTCATAACTCACACAGATTGATGTGTCGACAAGGGAGTTAATGATTGGTTGCTATATTTAGAAAGATTACTGTTTGTTAAAGGCGGAATCAATAACAAACATGATAGTTGCAATTAATAATCAGTGGTAGATAACACAAACAAGATTCACTCAAAAGATTTCCATTTATATAATTTTCATCATACAAAGTGGATAATCGATTTAGGGTTTCTTTTAGGAAAACGGCAGTAGCTCAATAAAGATTACCGTATTCAGCCGCCTATTTTTCCGTGTTGTGTCTCTATCCTTAGGTGTGCCCTAATTATTCCTTTTATAGGCCTGACACCCTTAGACAGCTGTCATTCCTTCTAGAAACCCTAAATACAACGTACATAATCAAATTACATATTCAAAATAATCTAAGTGTAAAACAAGTCTTCCGGGTAGGCTTTGCATCAATCTTCATTTTCCGAGTACGCTGTGTACTCTGCCATCCTTCAGGACTTGGTAACATAGAAGTGTGCCCGGGATCAGTTTCCGGGTAGACTTTACTTGAATAGTATTTTACCAAGTAAAATACTCACCGGGTAGACTTCAATCTTCTTGACTTTGCCAGACTTTGCCCGACAAAATCTTACGAGCAACCTTGTTCTTCAATGGTCCATTTCAACTCTTTGCTATAAAATAACTTATTAGCAAAGTGTACTCAGGAGCACAATACCATGTTTGAGTTGAACCTTGACCGATGTTACTTAGAGATATTCCTTTAGATCATCAAGCATTTTCGGACCACAATTAGTAATGAATACCTTGCCCAGTCTTCCAATTACTTGGCTTCATGGACTTGGTTAGCCAAAAGCTTACTCGGGAGACAACCTTACTTGGCTATGAAGAACAGACTTGCTTGAAAAAGTGAACCTTGCTCGGATTTACATTAACTAGTGAACCTTGCCCGGCAATGCACCAATTAGCAAACCTTGCTCGGATTTCCACTAAAGAAGACTATCTGAAGATAACCTTGCCCGATAGACAAGATATCGTACCCGGCTAAGTAAAAGCTTGCTCGGATGTCTAAGGTGTGCTCGGGTCCATACTTAGCGAATTCTGAGGAGGTTGAGAAGATTCCAATCTTCCATGTACTTCATTTTGGTCAATTCTTTGACTCAACAATCTCCCCCTTAGGTCAATTGTTTGACTCAACACTTAAACACTCTACCAGTTGAAGATTTTGAAGCAGGAGGATTGACAAATCGCATCAAATCCTCATTTGAAATTTTTGGCTTTTCAGATTTCTTTGCTTTAGCCTTAACTTGTTTCTCCTTTTTCACCTGAGTTGTATTTGAACCGTACACAACTTACTCAAATTCATGAGGTTCACATAAAATGTGATTTGAACGTGGAATGTCCTGGTTTTTATGTTCAACATCCGGTTCAAATACATCCTCATTGATTACTTTTTCAACACTATTTTCAGCAAACCTTTGTCTTTGAATATGAGGTTTTTGTGATGAAGATTGAACATTCACATTGTCATTTTTAGCAAATTTAGATTTTATTTCAACAACCAGCTTATTAAAAACAATGTCATCTTTTCCAGCAAAAGGATTTGCAGTGTAATCATTATGAAATGATGGTGGTACTTCAACAAAACCTACAACTTTCTTTAAATCTTTTTGCTTACTTGATACTTCAATAATTTCATTTAGCAAAAATGATGAATTTCTAAATTTGCCCAATTTGTTCTTCAACTCACGAACCTCATTTTCAAGATCTATTATCTTAGATCGATGTTTCAAGATTTCTTGAAATTTCTGATCATTAACTGTCATTTTAACGGATGATGTGCTAAAAGTAGTTATAAAATAAATAACTAAAATTATACTAATCTAGACACTAAGTAATACTCTAGACCCTTAAACTTAACTAAAACTACTAACCGGAAAGTGAACCGGTCGACTCTAGTACAGCTAAGTAAGTCCGGATATCGAACCCACGAGACTCTTTAAATTACGAAATTAGCAAACAAGACTCAATTACAAGACACGACTATTTATTAATAATATTTGAGGGGGAATTTAATACTAACAATTAATTAAAACTAATAATTAACTAAAAATTACTTAACTATTAAACTAATTAAAACCCTAAACCTAATTAATATAATAATAATAAAACATAATCATTACCTTAAACTAATTAATTAATTAATAATAAAACTTAAACCTAATTACTTTTAAACTAATAAAACAATTAAGAAAACTTGGATTGAATCAGATGATAAAGATAACTACCCAGGCCAGAATCCCCAAAGTTACGGTTTTTAAATAAATGGAAAACTCAAGTTATGGAGCTGGGATCATAAAATAGACCCTTGACAGAAAACCCGAACAGGACCCTTGAACTTCAAGAAGACGCCTATCGATTTCTAACAAGTTTTAAGACTCACCAGTTTATTAATTAAACTTCCTTACGGTTATTTAATAGCTTATATCTAAGTATCTTTTATGACGAAAACCTACCTTACAGCGCGGAATTCAAAAGATAGCAAAGCAGACTCAATTAACTTAATAGACTAAGCTAACAATCAAACTTAGCTGACAATCCAAAAAAATATCAAACCGAACTAAGGTTCATCACGACCTAGGCAGTCTATGGAATTTAGCCTAGCATATTAAAATCTAAATCAAACAAAACAAATAATAACGAAAACATGGTGAAAGTATAAGAAACGGGGAATCGAAGATGATAAAACCCGTAAACTCGAACGTGAACGTGTAGCTCTTCACCGGATGTTCTCTCGCTTTCAAAATCACCAACAAACGCGTAAAATAGCTCCAAGAACTCTCCAAAATCGGCTGGTGGATTTCAAGTTGTGTGAGGTATAAGTTAAAGGTGTTTAAATAGTGAAAACAAGGCCCGACAATAAGAAAAAACGAAATAATTTTAGCCCAGTTATGACTAGGCGCCGCGCCTAGGGCTTTTGGCCTTTCCTCTTGGCGCGGCGCGGCGTGCTTTCTATGAGGGCCGGTCACACCGGCCCGGTCTGACCGGTTCTCTGCTCTGGTTCTTCCTGACGCGTTCCGGATCTCCGTTTCGGCTCGTTTTTCGCCCTTTTTAATCACAATCAAATCCCGGAACCTACAAAACATAAAAACGTTAGTAGTATTCAAATCTCGACTAAAAACGAACAAAAACAATTAAAATATTAAATAAAATATACACGGGAAACATAAATATTTAGCATTATATCAACGGACAATTCAGCCTTGAGGTCATGATAACTAACATACAATGCTTCAATTTTCTCCCTAGATCTCATTTGAGATTCAAATGATTGTCTATAAGTATCCTTATGTGAAGCAATTTCTTTCATCAAACTATCATTGTGTGCTTTCAAGGATTCTAACTTAGGCTTATTAGATTCACAATCAACACAAGGCACATTAGCAGACAAATTAATAGAGTTAGAGGAAGAAGAACTAACCTCATCGATTTTGGCCATACAAGCAAATGTGGTTGTCTGCATTTGGCAAGAATCATCAGAATCCGATTCAGTGTCGTTGTCAGATGACAACTCTTTTTCACTTGCATCTTGAAAGCTTTCGTGCATCTCAAACATAGCCAAGTTTGCTTGATTTTCATTGCACAATAACCGTTGAGACCAATCAGTTCCATCAGCAGCAGAAAGCAAGGCTTGTGATCCTGAAGTAGACGGTTTAATACCAGATGGTTTGTCAGGATTATCACCCTTTTTCACGTAACTTCTTTCGGAACTTCGCGCTCCATGATATTCTTTCTTAGGTTTATCACACTCTTTCACGAAATGACCAAATTCTTGACAATTAAAGCACTAGACTTTTAGCTTATCAAACCCAGTTTTCTTGTTCAACGTTGGTAAATCCTTACCAGTTCTTTAAATGAATTTCTTCACTTTTCCCACGATCATTGTCATGTTCCACTAAAGATCCATAAGTTCCAAATCATCATCGGTTAATTCACTTGTTGCAATTTTACTACCCACCAGATTCTCATAAGAAGTTATAAAAGCACAAAGAAACGAGAAGTTATGTTCGGCTTCTTTGATGTTCACGTTTGGAGGTGGAGTGAAATTGTTTGTAGAAAAAGATCCACCAGATTTCCCAGTATTTCCAGTGTACCCAGATTCCATAAAACATGCATTTGGATCACTACAAGCTGAAGATCCCACATTTGCATTTTAAGTGAGACAAGTAGTGATCAGAGTTGTAGTGCTACTTAAAGTCATATTTCCTCCATAGAAAGATGGATCTTGAACTTCGTTTGATGACTTTTGACACTTTAAATCATATTCTCTAGCTTCAATCTTTTGCATAAACTCTAAAGCAGTCAAACCTTTGTTTTAGAAATAATTATTTTCTTTAAACACCATAAGAAATGTAGAATATGAAGCAGATAAAGCATAATTCACAGTTTCAATCTTATCAGTTTCACTTGGTTCAATTTTTAACTTAAACATCTCAGCGATAAGATGATTGAATCTTGTAGTCATTTCTTCTACCATCTCTCCCTTCAACAAGTTAAAGTTTCGAAATTGAAATTTCAACGTTACCTTTTTGCTTTTTTCAGTATTTTCCATATTTCTCATTTTAACATGCTGAAATAATGAAGCACAGATCTTAATACTCCCAACTTGATGGAATATATTATCCGGTAAAGCCATAGTGAGAGTTGAGTATGCTTTAGTCTCAATCTCTAAATCCTTCTTCTCTTCTTGGGAATACTGTGAAAAGGATTTAGGAGTAAAACCAGTAGTCTCATCACCAATCATTCGTACCGTATACACTTCATCAAGAAAATAAGAACAACCATGATGAACAGAACCAAGATGTGCACGAAAACGTGGTTCCCATTTTGCAAAATCACTGAACTTCATCAATCGAGGAAATTTGGAGTGAGATCCAATTTCAGCATCAAGGTGTAACATTTGTTGCATAAGTGTGTTCTGAGATGCCAAGGCATAAAAAACAGCCATTGTAATTAAACAAGTTCAAATTTGACCAAAAAGTCAAACTCAAGGTCAATATGTAAACTTTTGTAACGAACCAGACTTGGGTAACGAATCAGATAATATAACAAATCAGTACTGATAATGAACTAGTAACGAATTAGGTTATAACGAGTTAGAGACGAATCAAAGACACGTCACTGACGAATCGGTAACAGATTGTTGGCGAATCGTTGACTATTTGAAATGATGAATCAATATGACGAATCAATTAGACGAATGGATAACGAATTAATATCACGAATCAAGTTGACGATCTGGGAATGAATTTGCTACAGGATCTAACGAACAAGGTTGTTAGACAGTTAGACGGTTATAACAAACTTAGCCACATGGCACAAGTTTGTTAGAAAGGTTACTAACGAATTAGGACACGTGTCTAACGAATTAAGTATAACGAATCCCAATTGTTAACGAATTGATTGTAATGAACTATAGTTGTTAACAAATCTTCAAGCGATTGATGAAGATCTTCAAATATTCAAGATGGAGTTTCTAGAAATCTGGAAAAATCCCCAGATTCAAGAACACCCAAAATCAACCCAGATTTGTAATACTACCTCAAAACTCAACCAAATCGTCCAAATTATGGCTCAAAATACTCGTAACTCGATCGCGAATGCGATTATAACAATTCCGTAACACTTGATTAACCAAACACTCGTCGATTTTCACAAATCATATACCCTGTTCCGTACGCATATTC
Organism: Bidens hawaiensis; assembly: GCF_021521415.1. Classification (NCBI taxonomy): domain Eukaryota; kingdom Viridiplantae; phylum Streptophyta; class Magnoliopsida; order Asterales; family Asteraceae; genus Bidens; species Bidens hawaiensis. The sequence continues at coordinate 3,799,435 of NW_027491014.1, forward strand.
ATCCAACTTAAAACCAATCCAAATTCAATCCAAATCCTTTCCAATTCACAATTCAATCCTTACAGACACTCCTTAAACCTTCCCGAACATAAATCAAACCAAAATAAATCCATAATTAACAGATCCGACTGTTAGTTCTATCATATTCTATAACGACTTAATCAAACAGAAAACGATCAAAACAATACTTAATAATCCTTAATCAAGAGCAATCAGAACACCGAAGATCTGATATCACTTGTTAATCACAATTCAGATCTAGACGATATTGATTATCAATCGTAGATCTAATATACCTTAATAGGATCTAGTTCATTGTTATGCTGTTAATTAGTATTAATATATATATATATATATATATATATATATATATATATATATATATATATATAGTTGTATGATGTATATTATAGTAATAGCTTAGATGAAGGATTGATCGAGAGAACACTTGGATAGGGGTTCGTTACTTTATCAATCAAAAAAAAAATTAACAGGGGACTAACAGCCCTATATATAGACGATGGACTAAATTCGTTAAACATCCCGTAACGAATTGGTGTCCAGTTTGTTAACTTACAGACTCAATAAAAGGAAAATAAAGAATCTTTGATTCGTTATGCCCCATTCATCAACATTCTATGACGAATGGGAACATACATTACGAACTATCAGTCCATTCATTAAACATCGTTAAAAAATGGGTGTTACATTATACGAACTGGCTAATTCGTTAAACATCCTTAACAAATTAGCCTTACATTAACGAACTAACTATTAAAGATAAGTATCTTTTCATTATAATAATAATAAATACAAAATGATAAATACAAAGACTCGAGACGACAAAACCATGCACTAACATAACGAATGAGTGCTCATTCAGATATATATATACACACACACACACACACACACACACACATACATATATGACGAATTCCTTACATTCGCTATCTAGTCACATTCGCTTCCCGCTTCAAACTAATGAATGAAGGCTTATTCGTTTATACATTAACGAATGAATAAAAATAAAGTGTTATTCGTTAAATTTTTAACGAATAATGGGTTATTTGTTAGTTAAATTAAAAAATGAACCAATCATTTGTATTGGGAAGTGTTCCAAGGTGTACAGAGTAGATAAACCTTAACATACGAATGGAATCACATTCTTCTATTCACTTTATCTTTCGAAAACCCCCCAACCTAAGCGAAATTATTGCAAAATTTTCCTAGATCAATTTTTGATCAAAACTTGTTATCATCAGCAATTCGTGTTTATAAGGTACAAAAGGGAATCAGGACTCGTTTAATTTAAGTTTCAATAAGATCTTATTAGTTTTGTAGGATTTTGACGTTAAAAACCTTTCCGAACTTAAAAGGGATTAATTGAACATTAAACTTGATATTAGAATCTAACTAGACATGATTAGGGTGTTATCGATGTTTCATCGATGACAATGAATCTAAGTTTAATGTATTTGATCATATATTGAATGATTTAAGAATTCAAACTAGTTATTTTGACTTTTTGGGTTCGTCCTAGTTTTAACTTTAACTTTTATAGTCAAATGAATGCATTCGTTAAGTTCATTCCTATTTCTGGTAACAAATGGGTCACATTCTTTTATTATGGAAAACGAATGACCATATTCGTTGGTTGTTACAACGAATGAGTGTATGTTTTACAAAACGAATGTGCATCATTTTAACCAATAAGTCTATTCGTTATAAATGTTTAACGAATGTGCCTATTTGTTATGATGTGTTTATACGTTAACTATTTTGTAACGAATGAGAAGTGTTTTCATTCGTTGCTCTTTAATGTATAACGAACGAGGGCAGTTTACTCATTTTTTAATATATTTCAAAGTCTAATATGTTCGATTCTGCAGAAATGGCTGATATTCCACCAATGAACGTTCCTGATGGTGAGCAAGAGCAGCCTATTTTCAAGAGGCTCAAGTTATACAAATCCCGAGGCTGTGCAAAAAGAAGAGGAACCCGCTGCTAATTAGTTAGTGTAACATCATGAAATTTTCGGATAAAAAATGCCTAGTTTCAAAGTTCAAGTACCAAAATTAAAAATTATGTTTTTCTAACCGATCGCGATACGCAAACCTCTTAGCCATCGCGTATCGCGATGACGTGGTCTGACAGGAGACACGTGCCCCACCACATGTCCCACGTGGTATTGCGTCAGCCACGTGGCAAGGCTACTTGATGATTCATCAAGGCTAGTTGTGATACACGACGTCCTTCACATGGACCATCGCGTATCGTGATGGCCTCCCGAACTCAGCCTATAAATAAGGGCAAACAACCCTCTCATTCATCACACAACTTTCACAAACACTTTCTCTCTCTAGAAAACTCACTCTCACATTATTTTGTAAAGCGTACCCGACCCTCCTCGTAATTTGTGCTCAAAACCGACGTTATCAAGAATCCCGTACCTTAAAACCGACGATGTTATCTTGAAGTACGTGCCACCCCAAGATGAACTGACGATCCACCTCGAAGTACGTGCCGACAAGATTTAAAGAGCGGCGTGCCTCGATTTGCGTACAAAGGAAGAGTTGATCAAGATTTCTAAGAAAACGAAAAGACATCGAAGTGCTGCTCGGGTATCTAGGGAATAATAAGCCAAGAAAGGTAGGGATAATGCCCGAATAAATATAATATTAAAAGTCTTAGACCTAGTCGAGGGTATATTTCAATACCTAAAATATAATCAAAAGTATAAACTAAAGAAAATATAAAACAAATAAATAAAAAGAAAAGTTATAAATATATAATTCTTTTGTTTTTAAGTATGAGTTACTATTTAAATAGATTTTAAATAATTAATAAAGAAACAAAGTATACGTTTATTCAAGAAGAAGAAACGTAATGTTTAGAAAAGTAAAACAAGTAAAATTAAAGGTTTTAAACTTGTAATAGGAAGAAAAGTATTTTGAACTAAACGTTCATAAAGAAAATATAACCGAGGTAAAGATTATACAAAAGAGACTGAAGGTCTTAAGCTAGATTAAAGATCTAGTATTAATAAAAGGTTATACTCGTACTATAGGTCCGAGATAGCTAAAGAAAGGTTAACCGATTAGTGAAGTGAAGCTGGTCCTTTCTAAAGGTGAATACGCCCCAAACTTTTATTACTTGTTTAATCGAGTCAAATTAAATTGATTACATGAGATTACGTATCTCTAAAACATTATGAACAAAAGTAATCGCTGGCCCTCAGCCTGTCGTGTACGTTTGTCTGGATCCTAATATATATGATAGACGGTGGGCACACCATGTCATACCTGGTTATAAGACTCCGCCACGATGGGCCGGACCTAAGTTACGTCCGAGATAAGGTAATCATGTGTATACTTATGGTAGCTAAGTAATATCGAACGTTGCGGTGTTTGCTGAGCAATTTGAGTAAATATTAAGTTTGTAATTGTGTTTTATGTTTTAACTTGATTATTCCTAAGCCACGATGGGCCGAGACCTAGGTTATGTCTCGAGGGGTAATTAGGTAAATAAAAGGTTTTATGCGTCAGCTTATTCACCAGCATGTGTTGCTGACGTATTTTCAAACTGTTTTACAAGTAGCGAAGGTTAGCCGCACTTGAAGAATCGAAGTCTTTAATAGGCGATCTGATCGCTCAGATCATTTTGTTAAACTTTAAAATATGTAAAGGGTGGTTTGATAAACAATTAATCTTTTGTAAACGTTAACCGGGAACTTTTAAATCCCGTGTTTTGTTAATGTAAATATTATATTTTAATCCACACAAATATCCGGATTTATTTATAAAAACGGTACCAAATGTTGGTCACACGCCTAGGCCCAAGATGGAGGTGTGAAAGTTAGTATCTTATAACAAGCAAAACATTTGTGAGTTCTTAGATGGTAATTTCTTTGGAACTGTGATGTTCGATGGTGTAATTTCATTCTTAAGGATATCAAGAATTTATCATGCTATATCTACTGATCTTCCAGTACATTATAGCATAATAAGACCATTTTGGGAAATTGCTAAGTACGTATCAAAAGAGAGCCACATCATTGTTGAAGTACAAGAGAAGAAGATAACCATTGATATTGAGGTTATACGTAAAGTATTGGGTTTTAATGACACGGTTGTTGATCGGTGTGAATTTGATCGGGTGTTGATAAAGGGATTGTTTAAGAGGTTAAAGTATAAAGGATATTTGAACAAGTCCATGTATAACATGTACTTATGTGAACAATATAAGTACTTGTTACATGTACTTATTCATTGTTTTCGTGGTCGTAAAGAAGGTTATGATGAGTACGAAATCATGTTGCAATCGAAAATTTTTGCGTTAGTATTGAACAAACGTTTAATTTCTCAGAGATGTTGTTCTATCACCTGAAGGAGAACTGTACTACAAGAAAGAACAAGTTTTTATGGTGTCCTCACTTCCTCCAGATGATCATTAATCACTTAGAGCCAAATCTTGTCAAAGACCCAGAGGTTAAAGCTAATCGTATTGAATTAGAGCATATGAATGAAGACACGATTCGGAGAATTAGAGTATACCGTGGTCAGACATAACCCACCAAGCCAAGGTTTACACGGTTGATTGGTCATTTTACTCATGTCAATTTTGTTGCTCCACCTAATGATCGTTGGATCCATGATGATTCGGATTCTGAAAGTGAAAGTGGTAATGATGGTGGTGATGGTGGTCCTGGAGGTGATGGTGGTGCTGCTGCAGCACATAAACATAAAGATAAGGGAAAGGCTATTGTTGTTGATAAGCCTAAGAAGATAGGAACCAGGGGGTTCCGGTGTTGAAATTCAAAAGACTCAATAACAAGAACCACGTGTGATGGTGTTTATTCCTACTACTCTAGTTAATTCAACAACACGGGCTGTTAATACTTCACCTAGTACACCGTTGGTAATTTTATCGACAACTACTTCAATAGATACGCGCTTCATGACAATTCCAAGATCTGTATTTTCTTTAATGCCCTCTCCTCAACAAACTCTGGCTACGAAAAGTCCATCAGTACCTGCACGACCAATGCATAGACTGGACTATTCGTTCATGTCATTTAACAGACTTATTGGCCCGATATAATTGATTCATCCTAATTTTTATAACATGTTGGCACAACTTCAGATGCCGGTACCACCATCACTTCCACCATCGCCGTTCCCACTTTTGCCACCTTCACGTTTAGAATCCGCATCGTCGTGGATCCAACGATTATCAAGTGGAACTTCATAATTACCACGAGCTAAGTAAACAATAAGCCTTCTGAATGACACTTATTTGTTACATATCACACCGAATGTGTTAACATTTGTTATCAATGACACGAATGAAGTAGTACTTTGTTATTGAGTACGAATTTGAACCAACCAATGGTCTCTTTGACCAAATTAGTCAAATAGTCAAAATTAACAAGAACATCAAAAGTCAACCATGCATTTTGAATCTACATTTATTATTAACCATCAATTTTATACATTAAAAGTTATACCAACATCATCGAAATAATAACATCAACAAAACCCTGTATATCTAGTTGGTTAATATGATCTGTAATACCATTAAAAATGGAATTTTTACCATTTCAGATCAATAAATTACTCATCAAAATCAAAGTTTTGATATATTTACATTAAAGATTTACCCAAAGACAAAAATTTTACGTTAAAAACGGTTACTTTAACAAATTTAAATTAAAATTGTGAGAAAATCTTTTTCTTTTCAAACTTTTTCTCCACTTAGCTCGGTAATCGAAAATAATCTAGAAATAAATTCTTTTTGAATTTTTCAAGTATATTCAAACTAAAACAACAATAAAATCTAAACATTCAAGAAAAAATTAAATTTAAATTACGAAAGCTGTACATAATTTTGTGAGTTGAGCAGGGAATCATTTTGATCAAGAAATTCGTCCATAACAATTTTATATTTTAGCTTTATTATGACTAGTGTTAAGTCAGTCATTGGTATTGGTATCCACCTATCTCTTATAACAAATGTTTCAGGAATTTCTGTGATATGATGTCACGTCAAATGTTCTATGGGTACAAGTTATTTACTACTCCAAACTCTTATGTTTTTGATTCTGGACCGCGTGAGTTATTTGTTTCCATCTCCATTTTTCTACCTGTAATGGCTATAACAGAGTTTCTCTTATTCGTATTAACAACTACAATAGGAGGAATGTTTTTATGCGGTGCTAACGATTTAATAACTATCTTTGTAGCTAAATTTCAATTAGGGCAAAAGATATCGGAAACTATCAGCCAGTAATCTCGACTTAGGCTTAATTGATTTTTACCATGTCACCCCAACTTAACTTAAATCTTGAAATCAGTTGATCAATATATATGATTTTTAGTTTTTAGCACTCTAGCAAATAATCCCTACTAGAAGATGTACCCCCGTTATCAAGCAATACTTCGAGTTCCATTCCCTCGGATGAGTATGCAAGATTTCATCTATATGGATTACATACAATGTATCCCATGTGGTATGTTTCTTTCTAGCATTAAGACGCGAGCAAGGAAGGAACACTTGTATGACTCACAGCGTGGTTTAATCAAGTTAGTAGTGAATTTTGTTCAAAGTACAGTATTGATAAAGTTTATTAACTTATAATGGGCAGTAAAATTGCAGGTTAACCTTTTGAGCAAAATAATATTCACATTTGAGAATACCCAGACGAAAAACTCCATATAGACCCAACGGAGCCCAGAATTCTTGAAGCATCCCATCAAATCAGGATTTAAGGCCATAAGACGATACACAATAGCAGTGTTAACCATTAACTAAATGCTTATTTAAATTTGATTTTTGGTGATCAAATATATTTAAGGCTTGAGTGTGATACAACTATTACATTTTTTCCTTCATCACCAAGACTTTGTAAGAGACTAGCACCTCTTTCAATTTAGCAATATTATGTTTATATAACATACTCTGCCTTACTCGTATGTTTAAAGCCCACCAACGCGCTAATACATTTAAGAACACAGTCTTTGACATCTACTTTTTACTAAAATTAAGAATATAAATGATCAGTGTACAATCATTTTCCCTTTTTGCTTAAGTATTCATTTTGAGAAGCAATTTTTCAATGTTTTTGAATTTTTTAAAAAATATGAATGTTTTTGGATTTTATCTGTACAAACAGAAAGCACAATATTTTTGTATTTTCCCATTTTTCTCCCACTAAACACCAAAATATCAAAAAAAGAAAAATTTAACAAACAAAAACTATACAAAAACAATAAAATGATTACCCGAGCTTAGGGATATCAACAAATGATTTTAATCCATTTCAACCAACAAAAATTTGAATATCGTTTTATCAAAAGCTTTGGTAAAAATGTCTACCTTTTAATGATTTGTGTGAACTTTTTCAATGTCAGTAATTTCTTTTCATAACATACACGGATAAAATGGCATCGAATTTAAATATGTTTTGTTTTAGAATGGTGCACGGGGTTCTTTGTGATACATATGGCAGTAGAGTTATCAATAAAAATTGTAGTAAGAAACTTCAACCCGTAATTCCACAAATGTTGCTGGATCCACATAACATGTGAACAGCAACTCGAGTTGCCATGTATTTAGTTCGACGGTTGAAGTAGAGACCGTTGCCAGCTTCTTACACTTCCAGGAAACAAGTTTGTTTCCTAAAAACTGATAACCCGTCATTGTAGACTTAAAGTTGATCTTGCATACTCCATAGTTAGAATCTAAGAAAGGAGTAAGATCAAAACTATCATCCTTTGAATACCATAACCCGATGTCAGGATTACCCATCAGATAGTGGAAAATACGCTTCACAGCCGCCATATGAGTCATCCAGGGACTCGGTTGATACCTGGCACAAAGACAAACAGCAAACCCTATATCGGGATGCGATGCAGTTAAATACATTAACGAACCAATCGTCGATTGGTAAAGGATCGGATCAACGGTATCCTCCAATTCGTTCGGTGACAAGTTGTAAGCCACGGAAAGAGGAGTATAAGGGACTTTTCCAATAGTTATCTTCAATCGGCCAAAGGCATCGTTCACATACTTTGTATGATGGATAAAATCTCGTCATCAAACTGATGAACCTGCAACCCCAAAAAGAAACTCATTTCTCCCATTGAGCTCATCTCGAACTTTGTTTGCATTGACTTCGCTAAGTCCTTACTTAGTGTGTCGTCTGTCGAGCCAAATAAGATGTCATCGACATAAATCTAGACAAGGATCTTCTTCGACCGTCTTGTAAAAGAGAGTACAATAAAAAGTCCCTCGTTTGAAACCGTTATCGATCAAATGGTCAGCAAGTGTGCTATACCAAGCTCTCGGAGCTTGGTGAAGACCATATAGAGCCTTGTTCAATTGGTAAACACGCTCAGACTAGTCAGAATCTTCAAAACCAGGAGGCTGCTTCGTATACACCTCTTCATGAAGTTCCCCGTTAAGAAACACACTCTTAAAGTCCATTTGATAAACTTTGAAATTCTTAAAGGATGTGTAGGCTAAAAATATACGTATAGCCTCCAGTCTTGCAACCGAAGCATATACTTCCGTGTAACCACACCTACTTTTTGATTAAAGCCTTGCACAACCAATCGTGCTTTGTTACGAACGATAACCCCACGCTCATCCTTTTTACATGTAACGACCCTTTTTGTCGTGATAGGTTTTTTAACCCCGATCCGGTTTATCAATGAGATCCCAAACACCCAGTCTCACAAACTGTTGCAACTCTTCTTGCATTACTTCTACCCATGAAGAATCTTTTAAGTTCCACAGGATTACTTATCGGTTCAACTTGAGATAAAAAGAAGGTGTTTCGAGTGATGCTCATGATTCCTGAACCATGCATATCAGGGTATGCACATAACACTTTATCTTCACATAATTTAGCGACATGTCGTCACGTGCGAACACTGTCATTAACATCACCAATGATGTTTTCCTGAGGATTATACAAATTAATCTGAAAAGTCGGATTCTCAGTAACTACAACACTGTCTTGTAAATTGGTGACGTTTTCTTCAGTCGATTGGTCATCCAAAGGTTGGGAAGATTCTTTAACATGTAACTCAGAAACATATTGAGTCTCAATCAATGGTGCAAATGAAGAATCTTCAAATTCGGCATCTTCTAAAGAAATAGAAACATCATCGGATGTCTCTAGTTGATTGTGTACCACACTATAGTCATAATTAGAAGACCGTGGTATAGAAAACATATTTTCTTCTAAATACGCACGAACCAAGTCTTCAGTTCGTACCTCAACCGACGGAGTAAAAAACATAAATAGATCGCCATGATCGAACATCCAATCAGGTCCCTTGCCGACAGGTGGTGTAGTGTATCTTTGACAATCAATATGATACCATTCTTCTACACACCAAGAAGAAAAATTAAAGACACGTTTCTTGGGTGACGCATAACCGAGAAACTAACCTTCAATCGCCTTTTCTTTGAATTTACCCGCCCCACGTTTAAGCATAGTGCAAGGATACCCGAATGGTTCGAGAAATGGTAAGTTAGGGTTACGGTTATTAAGCAGCTCATAACTCGTCTTCTAGAGCTTTTGAACTGTTAGAGCACAATTCAAAGTATAGAAACTGGTGTTCACAGCTTCATTCCAGAATTGGACAGGATGCTTTGAATCCGCCAACATAGTTCTTGTTGCTTTGACCAGTGTTTTATTCTTCCTCTCAGCTACACCATTCTGTTGTGACACGTACAGAAAAATGTATTCCTGATGAATTCCTTTTTGAATATAGAAAAAGTCTAAAATATTATTTTCGAACTTCATGCCATTGTCACTTCGAGTTCGTCTCACTTTATGTTTGTAAAGTGATTCGATCATAGTGATCAAATTTTGTACGAGAATAGGTGTCTGTTCCTTGGAACTCATTAATAACACCCACGAGTACCTTGAATAGGCATCAGTAACAATTAGGCAATATCAATCTCCGGCAATACTCAAACGATTCACTGTACCGAACAGATCAATATGAAGACGTTCCAAACGAGTACCAATGGAATCAATCTGTTTCAATGTGTGCGACTTCTTCTTTTGTTTACACTTTTTGCATGCAACACAGTGATTGGTCAATCTGAAATGTTTTAGTGAAATACCGTCCACCAAATAATTTGCCATTAAGTGATTCATTTTTTTAAATATGAATATGACCCATACGCATGTGCCACAAGATTGAGTCTTTCTCGGTTGGTTTCAGAAAAATCACGTTTATTAGAAGAAGAAGAAGAAGAAGAAGAAGACGATACATTAGAACTCATATTGACTACATAAATATCATTCGATCGAGGATATCTCATTACTACCATTTCTTCGGGAATAACGAAACCCGGTTCAAGAACTACACATTCGTTGCTGTAAATAAAGTGATAAATTTCTTATCACAAATTTGCGACACGCTTAACAGATTATGATCCACTTTATCACAATAATTAACCCGATCAAATTAACACAACCATTTTAGACTTCACATTCCTTTGTAATCATCCCACCTCGATTACCAGTAAACACTACATACCCTCCTTGAATGTCTTTAACATTCGAATAAAGATCAAGGTTGCCAGTGATGTTTCGAGAACATCCACTATCCATTATCCATTTATCAACAGAAATATTCTTGGATGAACTCTACACACCAAGGTAAATGATTAGTTAAAAAACACTGTCAGGCCTCAGTCTTGGGCACCTCTCTTGTTTCCTCTTCATACTCAATAATTTTAGGTTTCATCTGTGATTGATGCAGCTTGAGTATAAGTCATTGGTTTATTTGACTTTCGTCTAAGATAGTCTTCTTTAATCACATTTGAATCCTTGTTTTGACAAACTGGTTGAACATGGTAAAACGATTTGTTCTTTACATTAAGCTCGTTTACATTAACATGTACCACTTTACGTGGATTCACGTCATGAAACATGATCTGAGTATCATCAAGCTTGACTTGTGGTGGATGTTTTTTCAAAATTTGTTTAACCGAAGGAACCTTAGGTGATTGTTCCTTGGTTAAAGGCTTTTCATTATTTTTGAACCTAGATCTACATTGGCGTGCAACATGACCACGTTCACCACATGAGAAACAAGTTCTCATGTCTACGAAGGTGTGCGGTGAGTCAACAATAGTATGTGAAACTTGGGGTTGAAAATATACAACTGATACTTTAGAATCATCCAATTAAACATAACGTTTATTCTTGTAAAAATCAAGATTTGAACAATTTAAAAAAATTTTAAAGTATCCGTTCCAGTTGAACTAACAAATTTAACAGGTTCCACAAATTTCACTTGAGTTTTTACTATAGGCTTAGAAACTGTCTTGTTTATCAACTTGGATTTTTCAAAAGCTTTTTCAAAGTCATTTAAGCTTGACATCTCATTATGAAAGACACTCTCAATCAATTCGGGTTTGATTAAGTGCAAAGGAAAGTAGTTTTCATCGAATACTTGACACCTTTTAACTTAAAAACCCTCCAAGTTTTTACTTTAATCTCAGTTGGATTAATGAATTTCATCAAATCCGCATTAGATATGATTGGTTTTTCTAATTTCTTTTTGCTCACTTTAGACATGTTTGACTCATACACAGCCTCTTCAAATTCATGTGGTTCACAAATAATGTGATTAGAACGAGGAATGTTGGGTTCTTTGTGTACCACATCGGGTTCAAGCACATCCTCAATGACCACACCGTCAACAAATTCAGCAAACACTTTATCACTTCGAATATGAGTTTCAGGAGTTGATACTTTAGAATCTAGTTTTTCTTATTTTACTTGCTTTGGTTTCTCCTTTTTGATTATAGGCATAACAATTTCGGGAGGATCAACGGTCAAAGGACTATCAATATCAACTTTTGCCCTCTCTCCCGAAAATGGATTGTTTGTTTAATCATTATGAAACCATTTTTAGATCCTTTTTGTTTACCAGATAATTCGATTATCTCATTTAATAAAAATAAAGAATTTCTAAACTTTTCAAGTTTATTTTTCAGCTCAAGCACCTCATTTTCGAGTTTAGTAATCTTTGTTCTCGATTTCAAGATCACCTGAAACTGTCGATCAATAATTACCAATTTTCCTGAAATTTCAGCTTTAAGATCATGATTACTATTCGACAAAGCCTCAATTTTTTACTTTAGACCTCTATTCAATATTAGTGGCTTGTATATAGTTATCACGAACAACAGCTAAATCTTTCACCAATTTCTCATTGTGATGACAAATCAATTTAAGCATAAACTTGCTTTCATCACATTAAGAGCATTGTGAAATCACAGTTTCAGTTACAACTTCAGGATTTACATTAACAGGTTCAATTACAGCAGAAGTAGGACTAACCACTTCGATTTTAGCCATACAAGCGAAAGAATATCGGGGCTCCTGGCTTGAAATATCAGAATCAGTCTCATTCTCTTACTCATCACTTTCTTCAGTCAATCCATCCCCGCTTGCATCCTCAAACTGTTCAACTGTCTCCAACATGGCTAGGTTCGCTTGATTACCATTAGGGGAGTATTACGAACTGAAACCATTGCAAGTTATAGGAGTTATCCCACATCGGTTGTATGGGTAACTGATGTGGGGTTTATAAGCCAAATGGGTTCCCTCACATATCAGACATGTCTTTTGGGTTGAGTTCTTCTGTTTGGCTTGTAACATTGGTATTAAAGCCAACCTCGGAGTGGTGGCCCACGGAGTGGTGGCCTGGAGGAAGCCATCCGTGACCAACGAGAACTCGGAATGGTGGCCCATGGTGTGGTGGCCTGGAGTGAGCCAGCCGTGACCAACATGGCCGTGACCAACGAGGACGTTGGCACTTGAGGAGGGTGCATTGTTATGGACTGAAACTGTTGCAAGGTATGGGACTTGTCCCACATCAGATGGATGGGTAACTGATGTGGGGTTCATAAGCCAAATTGGTTCCCCACCTATCAGACTAGTCTTTTGGGTTAAGTTCTTCTGTTTCGCTTTTAACATTTGTATCATAGCCTTATATTTCTCAAAATCCGCAATAACTCTAGTGACCGTATCGAGTAACCCATATTTCTCACCCTGGATTAGAGAAGACTCGGTAACACTTTCAAGCCCAAATTTGTAATCAAATATGTCCATTTGAGCATCCCTAACACCAAGTGACTAATTAACATTAACCACTGATTCTGTTTGGACAGTTAATACGTGATTATCAATGGTATTATGAACTTTTTGTCATTTGCAATTTTCGTACCATCAGGTATTTCATCGAACACCTTGAGAGCATTCTGTGTATAACCAAATCGATGGAAAAGAGACTCTATGAAATCTGATCATTCTATGAATTTAAAAAAACTTCACCACATTGTTGCCTCATTATGGAAATAATTAAGCAGATAAGGATATCGATCTGTGTCATGAATCCGATAGCACATGAAATACCTTTCAGCATATGCAAGCCACTTATCTGGATGTGCACCAGTGACTCAAGGTATAAGGGAGCCGGATCGTACATACCCAATTCTGGAGCAGATAACACATCGTCTGGTAAGTCGTGAAGCTCAACTTAAGGTGGAATTGGAAACTATGTCAGTTGATCCTAGATTTCCTCAAGCAGAGCATGGCGTTCAATTAAGGTAAGCAATTGCATTAATTGCATATCTTCATCCATAGCCATATGTGCTAAGGAGAAATAAAAGAACCAATGAAGTGAATTGATACAAACTAATAATCAAACACTATATGTATAAAGTACGATTCATATTTCATTGAATCATAAGAACTGGATACAAGAAGGGGATGAGAAAATAGAATTCTATTACATATGGGAAATAAGACAGTTCACACATTCAAGTTCTACATCGTTTTCTACTAGTGCTTATAGCATGCTTCTATCAATTTTTCTTGTTGGGCTTTTACTAACATTTGAATTGTGCCCACTTGGTTGGTTTGTTGTGGTCTCATAGATGTAAACTGGGCTTGGACCGAAAACGTTCATAAGAGTGAGTTATCTAACAGCCTTTGATTCTAGTCAATACAATCAGAAGCAACCAAAGTTTGTGACCCACCAGTTTTCACTGGTTCACCCCAGAAGTATTCCATTTTGACTCAATATACTTCTCACTTGGACTTCTGTCTATTTCAGGGTCCCGAATACTCTTTCTTCGGCATGTCACATTCTTTAGCAAAGTGATTATATACCTGACAGTTATAACATCGAACATTTAACTTATCGAACCCAACCCTCTTCTTCAAAGTTGGCAAGTCCTTCCCCGTTTTCTGCATAAACTTCTTCACTTGTCTCACAATCATAGCCGTATTCCACTTTTCCATTAACTCTAAATCATCAGGATCAATCTGGTCATAGTCTTCATTAGTCAACTCACGCATATCAATTCTGCCACCACCAACTATTCATACGAAGTCATAAAAGCACACATGAAAGAAAAATGTTGGTATGCTTCTTTCATGTCTACTTGTGGTGGTTGAGGAATTTGATAAATTGACCCACCAGATGGATTACTTGAAGCATATGCCGTGAATCATAGAATAGGCATGGAATTTTCTTTAATGAATAGAAAGCAGTGACAGGAACTGCACTGCTACTCATGGGAACAGAACCACCATACAAGGAAGGGTCTTGATTATTCTTTAATGAGTTTTGACATCTCAAGTCATATTCCCTTTCTTCAATCATTTACATGAATTCCATAGCAGTAAGATCATCATTCTTGAAGAAATTACTCTCTTTCAATACCAACAGAAAGTAGAATATGAACTTGGTAAAGCATTCTTGACAGTGTAAATTTGATCACATTGACTTGGTTCCATCTTTTGATTTGTCATCTCAACAATTAGATGGCAAAACCTCGTCAACATCTACTCAAAAGTTTCACCTTTCAATAAACTAATGTTTTGGAATTGAAACTTAAGCATGGCCTTCTTGCTTTCTTGAGTACTTCCCATACTCCTCACCCTCAAATGCTAAAATAATAAAGCATAGATCTTGATACTCGCCACTTGATGAAAAATATTCTCGTGTAAAGCCATCGTCAAGGTTAAGTAAGCCATTGTCATAATTTCCAAAGCTTTCTTTTCACCATTTGAATAAGAATATTCAAATGGTTACTCAATATAGTTTGTAGTAGGATCACCGATCATTGGAGGAGAGTACACAATATCCAAACTACGAGTACAGTTAGGATGAATACATCCCAAATGTGGACGAAACCTGTATTCCCACTTTGAGAAATCACTCAATTTCATAACTCTTGGGCATATGGAATAAGACCCAATCTAAGCATCCAAGTGAAACATATGTTGCATAAGCGCGTTTCGAGAAGCTAAAGCGTAGAAATTAGCCATCTATGAAGATTAAGGTGAAAAATGTCAAGTTTGAAAATTATGGGTGAAAACTGTCAAAATGTGAAAGTCATAGTAACGAATAGGGAAATGCTTTATGAAAGAATGAGACTGTCTTCGGTACCGAATGTATAAGAGTAACGAATGATGAGTTAACGAATGTTACTATTTAAGCGAATGATCAATAACAAATGATAACACGAATGAACAATAGCGTATGAAGTGTATCACGAATGAGGTTATAAATGAACGAATGTGGCACTGTTCTAAAGAATAGGTTGTTAGATGTGCATGACATCTGGCATAAACGATTACAACCGTTTCACGCATGAGTAGTACAAATGACGAATGGGCATTCGTCATGTAACGAATGTGCATTCAAATCATCAAATCTTAGATTCAAACCAATACCAAATCAAATCCATACCACACTTAAACACGTATATTTCGTCCAAAACACAACCAAAATCTACACATAAGCACTCTAATCACTCATTTACTCAATCCGAAATAAAAATGAAGATTTTATAAAGCAAAAAACGCAAAAGTAAAAAAAGAAAAAAAAATCAAAACGTTTACCTATTATCCCGATTTCATTAAAAAAGTTCTCGGTTTAGCTAGTATATATATATATATATATATATATATATATATATATATATGAAGATGATCATAAGATAACTCTATTTTATGGAGAGAACTATAAAACTAATAATGAAGTATTTTTAATTTAATTAAAAAAATATTTTTATAATTTTTTTTCTTTCATCCTTATATTTTGTTATTCTTCGCCACAAAAAAATGTGAAAATAAAAACAAATTGACGCTGTAATGCATATATACAATACTTCGACTTTTTTTATAATGTCTATGTGAAATAGTGTGCATTTTGATATTTGAAATGGTGTTAAATAGCATATATATAGTTGTTTGTATTGTATATTTTCAATAGTGTCAAATTATATACAAAAATTAAAAAAAATCGATATAGTGCATTAGTGCTATGTTACATATATACGATAGTGTGCTTTGCATAAAATTATTAGTGTTGTATTCGCATATATTCAATAGTGTGTATTAGATAATGTGTTTGTGTTGTATTATATGCAATAAAACACTATTTTATATATACAATACACATAATGCACATATGCATTACATCGACGAGTTTTTTTTAGGAACAATATCATTTTATTAGGAGGAAAGAAAAAAAATCACAAAATATTTTTTAAAAAATAGATAAAAATAAATCTTTACTAGTTCTCTCTTTGAGAGGAGTTCTCTTTAGATCTCACCCATATAAATCTTTAATATATATATATATATATATAGTGGGGTTATAATAAGAAGTGGAGTGTGTCTATGAAGTGTAAGAAAGTAATATGGTGCATTAGATATGTTAATCTGACGGTGGATATGAAAAATGTGTTTATTTTTATGTTAGTATTCCTGTATAATAAAATCCAGAAGAAAATAAATAAACAAGAAACAGTGAACCGAGCATGTGTTTGACACAATTCCCTTATACAGATTTACGGTATGTTCCCAGGGTACTCCGGTTTCGAAGCAGAAGCCGGACTTGATCACTTTCCTGAAATGAAATCGTAACAAAGTTACAGCAGAGGGGAAGAAAAAGTTGTGTGTGTTTTGGTGTGTCTAAAATGAAAGCATTGGTCCTGGTTTTATAACCACAAAATCATAATATAATCAATACTGATAATGACCATTAAAGTTTAATAATATTCAAATAGTCATTAGTGCATAGTTGAAACCGAAGTCAAAAAAATTTCTTCACGCGGGCCGGGGATTTTTGGAGTTGTCCCGCACGCACGAGTTCGAAGAATTTATAGTCCAGAAACCCAAACTTGCACCCCCTTCCCGCGGGTAGGACTTGTGGTAAAACATATCATAAGGATTCAAATGAGTGGTAAAGGCTTTACCTTATATACCACTCTTTATTTTGTTCACACTCCGATGTGAGACTACTTTCACCACTTCATTATCAAGATTTTATTCACATACTTTCACTTAAAACTTCTAACATTTTTTTAGATCTAATGGTGAAAACACACTTTATATATATATATATATATATATATATATGTGTGTGTGTGTGTGTGTGTGTGTGTGTGTGTGTGTGTGTGTGGGTGTGTGTGTGTATACATAATACTTATTTTTAATTTTATACATGTATGTACATACATGTTATATTTTATACACATATATATAAATATAAGACAAATAATAATGTGTATTATGTAAGTGAAGATTAAATGATAATATACGTATTTATATTAAGAATTTTTGTTACATAATTGATTTCAAACCAATTGGGTTAAGTTAACCGAACTGGTTTGAAACCGATTACGTAAAAACCGGTTTGTGATTTTCTCCATGAAAACCGGTTCCAAACCGGTTAACAGAATCGAAGCCTGCCAAAACAGTCAAAACCTAAACCGAAATGATCAAAACCCGATCCGAAACTGATCGTAACATAACCAAGAAACCGGATCAAACCCGAATAGAAACCGATCATATACCGGTTTTCACTTTAGCAGATTAAACCGAACCGGTTTCATCCCAAACCAGTTTTGAGTTTTAAATCGATTTGTGCACCTCTATTATTAGTTATAACTTTCTAAATAGGAAAATTATTTTCTTATTTATAACTCGGAGTAATTATTTTTGTTATAAATCGATGGTTTCTTCCACACGTGTTATGTATTCTTAAAATTTAATATTAAATTTAGGGGCAATTTCATATATATCCTTAAAATATTGAAAATGTCATATATACCCATGCAAAATTAAAAATATCGTATATGCCCTTGCAGAGTTATTAATATATCATATATACCCAATTCATTAAAAAATCTTATAAAATGACCTTATTACTCTAGTTTGATTAGATGCGATAAAAAGGTTTTACAGTATAGAGCATTCAATGGGAAAAATCTTCGAATGGTTTGCAATTTTGAAGAAGTGATAGAGAGACGATTTGGTTGTCGTTAAAGTTGAGAAATGTGAATTAAAATGAAAATAATAACACATGATATAAACACATTATGTAATAGAAAGGTGTAGAATGTTATATTTATTAAAATGGGTAGATATAAAAGTTAATTTTTTTGAAAAATAACGGTAGATTGGTCATTAATTAAATTGTTATTAATTAATAGGTGTATATATGATACTTTAATTGTGTTTATAAGAACATATATGATATTTTAGTTACTTTGTAAGAGTATATATGATATCTACAATGTTTGTAAGAGTATGTATGAAATTAATCCTTAAATTTATGATAATATCAACTTTTTTTATGTATAATTGCCATTTGGTGTTCTATCATGGATATTGTAGAATATAGAATAATAGTCACCTACCATAGCTGGGCTTGTGGGAGCCTTGGTCGCTCGATTTTCATAATTATTTTCACCATCTTATCAATTTTTATGGGAGAATTTTCCAACTATTGTTAACTTGGTTACTGCAAAAAGAAAAAAAGGCTTTAGAGGCTGAATGTTACTGGAGAACAGGTTCAAAAGTGGAAAGGCAATGGAAGTGGTGAAGTGTATGGCCCCGTTACTGGTAGCCCTACTTTGGTGTTGGATATACTCCTAAACACAGTTCTACAAATCAGAGTTAATTAAAACATTCGCGGAACATTTAAACTTTAACCATAATATGTTACATAACCTTCAAATCTTGTCTTATAAAACATTCATAGTCATTTAAAATAAAATCTAGTCTTTAAAACATCACAACATTTCTTCGAGATGCCAGTATCTTCGATTCCATGCCATATGTCTTCAATCATGCGAACTGCCTCAACCTATTTGCCTGCGTGCATAGTAAAAGTCAGCTATGCTGAGTGAGTTCTAGTTAATCACATAACTTACTTTACATTCACATATACGTGCCCGAAGGTACGCATTACACACTAAACCTGTCCATCAATCGTTTATACACATACATAACTAACCTTACGTTATAAAGAGAATTCGCCCTACATACCTCGGAAATTATTAGGGTCCGGTACCCTCCATCCTCGGATATTATTAGGGTCCGGTCACCCTTCATCCTCGGATATTATTAGGGTCCGGTACCCTTCATCCTCGGATATTATTAGGGTCCGGTACCCTCCATCCTCGGATATTATTAGGGTCCAGTACCCTTTCTTCCATACCTCTTTTACATACTTTCTATAAACATAATCGTAAGTTTCGCACATACATGCATCATTCATTCTTTATCTTATAAAATACATATAACATCGTCCATTTCCTGGCAGTACATGCAATTCCGAAGATCGTTCATGTACCGACAAGAAATCATTCATACACTTCACATAATACATATATGGCATAAACTTATCACTTAGGATAAGTGTATTAACTAATCACATCGAGTATGCACACAGCCCCGAAAACATAACAAGGAATGGGGCTAGAAACTCACCTGAATGCGGTTACGTTCACCGTTTATGGTAATTCCTTTCTTGAGCTGTGCACGACTAACTGTATAACAATTACACGTATCAATTAACTATCACTACTTATATCGTCTTTCTAGTCTTAAATATTACCCTCAACGAACGGAGGTCCGGGGGCAGCGCCCCTGGCAGCGGGGTCTAGGGGCGGCAGCCCCTAACAGGGTCCAAGGGGCAGAGCCCCTGGCTGGGGTCGATCTTTTTATTTCCATTAACCGTCGTAACACATTTTCCATTAGAATTAATTCATCATTTATGTAGCTACTTAAAAGTTCGAGGGCTTCTTTGTAATTAATTCGTTCTTTTCTAAGTTCAGAGACCATTCTGTCCATTTGTTAAACTTCTAATTCGTTATATTAACGATTTGGCTTATCTTAGCGAACTGGCCCATGTAGCGAATTGAACCCCTCAACGAACTGGTTATTAAGAGAACAGGACCTTATAAGGAGCTGGTCCTTGACGAATCAGTTCATGTAGCGAATCAGTCCATGTAACGAATTGGACCTTCCAATTCGTGATCTTTTAACTATAGTGAATCAAGGGTAATTCGCTATCTTTACCCTTAACGAACTGAAGCTAGTTCGTTATATCCCCTTAGACGAATCAGCTAGCGAATTACTTCTAATTCGTTAGTTACTCCATAGCGAACTAGGGTTAGGTCAGGGAATGTCAGAACATTCCCTGACATTCCTTAACATCGTACCACTTTTCCGGCGCCGCCTTTCTGGCTCCGCCATTGCCGGAAAGCCGCTGGAAAACCGCGAACACGTCGGAAAAATGAGTTTTAACTCGTTTTTCACCGTTTTTCGTCCCGTTCGATCCAGATCTGAGCTAGGGTGACCCCTAAGCTCATCATAGGTTCGGTTTATACCCGATTCCACCCAGATCTCGTGACTTAAATGGTTTAACGGTGTCGGCTCGTCGTTTCATGACTATATCTAACGGGTTAAGCTCATACAATATAAACTATCATTACCTCGGGTCGGTAATCGGTTTCCTTCTTGGTCTCGGCTTAGGCAAGGAGAGAACTAGAGAGAAAGCTTAAGTGTGTGTTTTGGGTGGTGTAAGGGATATGTGTAAATGAGGGATTAAATGGTGATTTAAGGTTTATATAATTATGGGATCATGGGCTTAAGCCCATGGTCTTTCCTTCTTTCTTTCATAACCCAACTCCATAACCCATATCCTTTTAACTCAACACTAGCCCAACTCATATTCTATTTATCTAAAATGATAATGACCCACTATAAAATAACGAAATTCATTTTATTATAATAACCAAAATTAGGATGTTACAAGTCTTTCCTCCTTAAAGAGGTTTCGTCCCCGAAACCTAACTATTACATAAACAAATTCGGGTAAAACTTGTGCATCTCATCCTCAGCTTCCCAAGTAGCATCTGAACCTTTGCGATGCTTCCATATCACTTTCACTATAGGTATAACCTTGTGACGAAGTTGTTTCTCCTTGCGATCAATTATCTTGATCGGTTGTTCAATATAGTTCAACTGTTCATCAACCTCAATGTCCATTAATGGCACATGAGACGTGTCATCAGTTAGGCATTTCCTTAGGTGAGAAACATGGAAGGTTGAATGAATTCCTTCTAACTCTTCTAGAAAGTCTAGCTTATAAGCCACTTCACCTACATGATCTATAATCTTAAACGGTCCAATGTACCTTGGACTCAACTTTCCCCTCTTCCTAAAACGGATAATTCCTTTCCAAGGCGAGACTTTGAGCATCACATTGTCACCAACTTTAAACTCAATCGGTCGTCGTCGCTTATCAGTATACGACTTCTGTCTGTCTTGAGCAGCTTTCATTCTTGCCTTGATCTGATCAAACTTCGAACAGGTTTCTTGCACAACTTCTAGGCTTCCCATCTCCTTCTTGCCAATCTCTCCCCAACACACCGGGGTCCTACATCGTCTACCGTAGAGCATCTCAAATTGTGGCATACCAATACTAGAATGGTAGCTATTGTTATAGGAGAACTCTGCTAGGTGCAGATGATCATCCCAACTTCCTCCAAAGTCTAAAACACAAGCACGTAGCATATCCTCAAGGGTTTGGATCGTTCTTTCGGACTGTCCATCGGTTTGAGGATGATACGCCGTACTGATGTTCAATCTCGTTCCCATAGCTTCACGGAACTTCTTCCAAAACCTCGAAGTGAATCGAGTATCTCTATCAGACACGATCGATAACGGCACTCCATGCTTTGCCACAACCTCTTTTATGAACAAATTTGCTAACGTTTCTGACGAGATGGCCTCTCGTGTAGGCAGAAAGTGAGCACTTTTGGTCAAACCGTCCATGATCACCCAGATGGTATCATGATGCTTAGCTGTACGAGGTAGCTTAGTTATGAAATCCATAGTGATGTGGTCCCATTTCCATTCTGGTATCTCAAGAGGCTGCATCTTTCCATAGGGTTTCTGGTGCTCTGCTTTGATTTGCAAGCAAGTTAGGCACTTACTGACATAATCCACTACATCATTTTTCATGCCTGGCCACCAGTAATCTCTTTTCAAATCCTGGTTCATCTTCGTAATTCCTGGATGAATCGAATATCTTGACTTATGAGCTTCATCTAAGTTTCGACCTTTGAGATCTCCATGGCGTGGAATCCACATATGGTCAAACCTAGTCTTGACACCATGAGTGTTTTCCATCAACTCGTCTTTCTGACCGAAAATCCTTTCTTTCTTCACTAGCCCTTCATCAACCAACACTTCCGACTGTACTTCGATGATTTCATCAAACAGACTTGAATTCATAATCAACTGATATGACTTCACTGTTACAATGACTTCCTCGTTCTTACGACTTAGCGCGTCGGCGACCACATTAGCTTTACCAGGATAGTACTTAATGTCGCAGTCATAATCCTTAATCAACTCCAACCACCTTCTCTGCCATATGTTCAATTCCTTCTGCTCGAAGAAGTACTTTAAACTCTTATGATCTGTGTAAATGGTACACTTAGTACCGTACAGATAATGCCACCATATCTTTATGGCATGCACTACTTCTGCTAGCTCTAAATCATGTGTCGGATAAGTACTCTCATGGACTTTCAACTGTCTCGTTGCATCAACACACAACCCAACCCACGATGCGAAGCATCAGTACAAAAAACCAAATCCTCGTCACCGTCGGGTAAAGCAAGGATTGGAGCTTGCGTGAGTTTCTTCTTCAACTCCTAAAAAGCTTCTTCTTGAAACTTACCCCAACTGAATACTATCGACTTTCGGGTCATACCGGTCAACGGTTCGGCTATCTTGGAGAAACCTTCGATGAATCTCCTATAGTAGCCAGCTAACCCTAGGAAGCTTCGTATATCAGTCAGATTCTGTGGAGTCTTCCAATTCGTTATTGCCTCAATCTTAGCTGGGTCAACGGTAATCCCTTCAGGATTAATCACGTGACCTAGAAATTGCACTTCTCGCAACCAGAACGCGCATTTTGAAAACTTAGCATACAATTTTTCTTTCTTCAGAGTCTCTAACAACTCTCTCAGATGCTCGGCATGATCAGACTCGCTCTTTGAATAAATCAATATATCATCAACGAAGACGATAACTGACTTATCCAACATCGGCCGACACACCCTATTCATCATGTCCATAAATGCTGCAGAAGCATTCGTTACCGAATGACATCACGAGAAACTCGTAGTGTCCGTATCGTGTTCGGAACGCTGTTTTAGGTATGTCTCCCTCTTTCACCTTCAGCTGATGATAGCCTGATCTAAGATCTATTCGTGAGAACCAACTTGAACCTTGCAGTTGGTCAAACATATCATCAATCCTTGGCAAAGGATATCTATTCTTTACCGTAAGCTTGTTCAACTCGCGATAGTCTATGCACATTCTCATACTTCCATCCTTCTTCTTCACGAACAACACTGGTGCGCCCCACGGGGAAACACTTGGTCTAATAAAACCCTTGTCGAGGAGTTCCTGCAGTTGGGACATCAATTCTTTCATCTCGTACGGTGCTAGACGGTAAGGCGCTTTCGCGACGGGTTGGGATCCTAGTACTAAATTTATTTGATATTCTATCTCACGCTTCGGTGGTAACCCCGGAAGATCCTCAGGGAATACTTCTGGGTAGTCGCACACGATAGGAACATCTTTCATCTATTTCGTCTCGACCGTAGCGTTAACAACATACGCCAGGTAGGCACCACACCCTCACCTTAACAAACCCTCGGCTTTTATCATCGAAATGACATTAAGCCCAGAACTTTCCTTATCACCATACACCATCACCGCCCTACCATCCAAAGACTTTAACCTTATTATCCTATTCTTACACACTATCTGAGCTTCGTACTCAGACAACCAATCCATTCCCAAAACTACATCGAACCCTCCTAAGGTTATAACATACAAGGTAACAGGAAACTCGTGTCCCTCTAACTCTATCTTAAAATTTTTAACCATTCTCATTATTTTAACCGAGGTGTCACTAGCGGTTTCTACTATAAAAATTTTAGACACTCGGCAACATTTCATTTTAGCTAATTTACTAAATGGTGTAGCTACGAAACTTCTATTCACACCCGAATCAAATAATAATGAAGCAGAAATACCGTTTACTAAAAACGTACCAGTCACAACATCTGGAATCTGTTTAGCCTGCTCCTGGGTCAGCATGTAGGCTCTAGTCGTTGGCCTAGCTTGATCAGTATCCTTCTTCCCACTACCTCCAGCTCCACCATCAGTATACTCCCTTTCCATATGACCCGTCTTACCACACTTGTAGCATGCGGGTTTCACAGCACACTCATTAGCATAGTGCCCCACCTTCCCACACTTATAACAGGCATTTGTCCCAAGCCTACATTCTCCACTATGAGCCTTTCCATAGTTGTGACACACATCCGAACCAGTACCCCACTTGCACTCTCCACCGTGCACCTTCCCACACGTCTTGCACGTCTTTCTCTCCCACACCTTCTGCTTCTTGTCCTTAGAGTTCCATAACTGAGTACCTGGTCGATTAACAGGAGCGACCCATTTCTTATCCTTCTTCTCTTCCCCTACCACAACATCGTCTGCAGCCAAGTCCTCATAAACCATCTCCGCGAGTTCGACAGCAGAGTCAAAAGTAGCAGGTTTATTCGCCCTGACCAGCATGCGAACCTTCTGTGACAGTCCCCTCACATAACACTTGATTCTCTTAGCCTCGGTGTTGACTATATCGGGTACCAACCTAGACATTCGGTTGAACTCTATGGTGTACTCACGATGTGTCATCGTCCTAGCTTTCAAGTTTAGGAACTTCATCTCCGCTCTCTCAACTTCGGCGTCAGCACAGAACTTCTTCATCACAAATTCTTTCAGATCCTCCCACCTCATAGCCTTGATTTCCTCTCGGCTCCTTCTTTTCTCAATTGATTCCCACCAATACATCGCCTCATCTTCAAACGATTAGGTGGCATAACCGACAGCTTGATCGGGACGACACTCGCTAATGCAGATAATTTTATCCATGGTGGTTATCCATTGAAGGGTAGCGATTGCGTCTCCCAAACCAGTCAGCTTCGGCGGGTCACAACCCTTGAAGGACTTATAGTTGCAACCACATCGGCCCCTCTTTCTATCGTCAGCCTTCACAGACCTAACCACACTCAAAGCCTCCCTCTCTCCTTCATCATCTTTCCTTTCACCTCCTCCCGTCCCTTTAGCGGTTCTTTCACGGCCTCCAGCAGACCTTTCAGGATTCATGTTCTTCACAGCACCAGCTACAGCTTCAACAATAGCTGCTTGGATTAAGGGATCGAGTTGGACTCCTTCGTTGTTCTCAGGGTTTCTTCCAGCTACGCTTCCTTCAGTTCCGGTGTTGGAAGTTGTTTCTACCGAAGGTTGTTGGTCACGACGAGGCCTGCCACGACGTCCAGTGCGGCCTCCTGCCCCAACAACTGCCCTAGATCCAGCCATCGTATTCTGGAAAGGAAAACACAAACGTCATCACTCAAGGAACTATTTAGTACAAGGATAGTAAGGCTAAAAGGTAATAACAGTGGCCAGCTGTGATTAGCTGATCATGTTACTTTTCGTGTCCTATACACTTCCCTTTATGAGTCTATTTGTGCTGGTTCTACTCTAAATAGTTAATCAATCAAACAATCAGTTACTCATATCCCTAACATTCACATACCCTTTCTTTAGCAATTAAGATAACATTAACATACATATTTAACCATACACCTTACCGTTACTGAGCTTGCTTGAGTGACACACGGCTATCTTGAACTAGCATCTTCTTTCTTTTCTTACTTTAATCCCATTCTCTATTCGAGTCTAAGCATATAGGATGCTTAAATCTCTTGAACTTTGCTCTGATACCAACTTGTAAGGCCCCGTTACCGGTAGCCATACTTTGGTGTTAGATTTACTCATAACCACAGTTCTACAAATAAGAGTTAATTAAAACATTCACGGAACATTTAAACTTTAACCATAATATGTTACATAACCTACAAATCTTGTCTTATAAAACATTCATAGTCATTTAAAATAAAACCTAGTCTTTAAAACATCACAACATTTCTTCGAGATGCCAGTATCTTCGATTGCATGCCATGTGTCTTCAATCATGCGAACTGCCTTAACCTATTTGCCTGCGTGCATAGTAAAAGTCAGCTACACTGAGTGAGTTCTAGTTAATCACATAACTTACTTTACATTCACATATACGTGCCCAAAAGTACGCATTACATAATTAACATGTCCATCAATCGTTCATACACATACATAACTAACATTACGTTATAAAGAGCATTCGCCCTACATACCTCGGATATTATTAGGGTCCGGTACCCTCCATCCTCGGATATTATTAGGTTCCGGTCACCCTTCATCCTCGGATATTATTAGGGTCCGGTACCCTTCATCCTCGGATATTATTAGGGTCCGGTACCCTTCATACTCGGATATTATTAGGGTCCGGTACCCTCCATCCTCGGATATTATTAGGTCCGGTACCCTTTCTTCCATACCTCTTTTACATACTTTCTATATACATAATCGTAAGTTTCGCACATACATTCATCATTCATTCTTTATCTTACAACATACATATACAATCATCCATTTCCTGGCAGTACATGCAATTCCGAAGATCGTTCATGTACCGACAAGAAATCATTCATACACTTCACATAATACAAATATGGCATACACTTATCACTTAGGATAAGTGTATTAACTAATCACATCGAGTATGCACACAGCCCCGAAAACATAACAAGGAATGGGGCTAGAAACTCACTTGAATGCGGTTACCTTCACCGTTTATGGTAATTCCTTTCTTGAGATGTGTGCGACTAACTGTATAACAATTACACGTATCAATTAACTATCACTACTTATATCATCTTCTAATCTTAAATATTACCCTCAACGAACGAGGGTCCGGGGGCAGCGCCCCTGGCAGCGGGGTCTAGGGGTGGCAGCCCCTAGCAGGGTACAAGGGGCAGAGCCCCTAGCTGGGGTCGAGCTTTTATTTCCATTAACCGTCGTAACACATTTTCCATTAGAATTTTAATTCATCATTTATTTAGCTACTTAAAAGTTCGAGGGCTTCTTTGTAATTAATTCGTTCTTTTCTAAGTTTAGGGACCATTCTGTCCATTTGTTAAACTTCTAATTCGTTATATTAACGAATTGGTTTATCTTAGCGAACTGGTCCATGTAGCGATCTGAACCCCTTAACGAACTGGTTATTAAGCGAACAGGACCTTATAACGAGCTGGTCCTTGATGAATCAGTTCATGTAGCGAATCAGTCCATATAACGAATTTGACCTTCCAATTCGTTATCTTTTAACTATAGAGAATCAAGGGTAATTCGCTATCTTTACCCTTAACGAACTGAAGCTAGTTCGTTATATCCCCTTAGACGAATCAGCTAGCGAATTACTTCTAATTCGTTAGTTACTCCATAGCGAACTAGGGTTAGGTCAGGGAATGTCAGAACATTCCCTGACATTCCTTAACATCGTACCACTTTTCCGGCGCCGCCATTGCCGGCAAGCCGCCGGAAAACCACGAACACGTCAGAAAAACGAGTTTTAACTCGTTTTTCACCGTTTTTCGTCCCGTTCGATCCAGATCTGAGCTAGGGAGATTGTGTAACTGATGACTCTTCTTGTTCATGTATCAGCCACTGAAAGAAGGACACTTAGGCAGTCTGTAGTGGGCATAAAATATGGGGAGATAAGGGAGAACACCGTCCCCGGGCTACAAATGGGCAGCAAGTGGGGGGGAATCTGCATCGCCTTGTGTATGTGTGTGTTTGTCAAAAATAAATATTAAAAAAATAAAAATGGGGCGAGTTTTGGGCTACAACACCACCTCCCTGAGCTACATATCACCCCCTTGGCCACGTATCAAAAATCCTTCGCATTTTATAGTCCTCCACTCACATGGCCTTAGATGTGGACGAATACGTTGAACAACTCGTTTACATACAAAACATTAAAGAAGAATATATTGAGAATTGGAGATATGTCATCTTTGGTAATCAAGTAGAGTGGATTCTTCCCAGCAATAATTGGGCCTCGTCAAAAGCAAATTATTTTGTGTGAAAAGCGGAAATGAGAAGAATACCAACAAAGGACGCTTTTGCTTTTAGAGAAGTTCACATCCCAAATGAGGAATGTGTTAATAGCGATTTTGAAAAGGAGACGACTAATACATATTGATTATGTGTTCCTTTGAAAAGTCCATCTAGTGGCAGGTCTTAATGTCGCTCAAATTACACAACCCTGCGGGTTTCTATTCAGTTAAAATAGGCGAATGCCAAGGAGTATCCAAAGAAAAAAATAAGGCAATGCAAGTACTCGTTTTTAGTATGTTTTGGAGGCTGTATATGGAATGCTAGAAATGAAAGAACCTTCAGCAATAGAAGGATACCAAAAAGGAGTCTTTTCTTTGGTAGTGTAATAGGTCTAAATTCAATAGCGTCCTTGATGTATCTAATTATGTGGCAGCCTTGCATTTTGGATGTGCTGCTTGTTAGAAATTATAATCAACATCCCAAGAGTATGTTGTTAATTGTATCATTGTAATAGTCATTTAACGGTAGTACTACTATTAGATTGGTAGTTAACTACACTTGTTTGATTCTCCGGGCATTTCACCACTAAAATGCATGATAAAGTTAGATTACGCTAGTGAGTTCGAGCTAAACATTTTATATCACTTTCATTCATAGCTTTAAAGTCATATCATGTCAAGTTTCCAAACACTGTCATCTTTACCCAGAATTCACCATAGAGCATCAGATTCTAATTTTTCCACAAACCGTCGCATTAACGTCACATCATATTCTATTTTTTTCTTAAAAACTCACACTTTCTGTTTGAAATTTATTTTAATATGAATGGATATTTTATTTAATATTTAGTGAAATTATTAATAAAACTTATAATATGGTGAATTAAAAATAAACTATTGAGTAGAGTTTTATTTATGTCACTTGATGAGTTTTATTAGAGTTTATGTCTCAAATTAAGTGAGACTTTTCACTCATCCATGTCTCTTGTATAAATTTGCCTAAAGTAAAGAAGAGAAGTCTTGGAACAAAAATGATGTCATCAAGAAGAAGCCTTTGTATATTTCTTTTTTCAAGAAATATTAAGGACGAAAAACTCTCTAAACTTCATATTTATATTATCAAGTTCTAGCACACTAAAGTATCCAGTGTAGCCTCGGGGGCGTAGCCTTCCCCGGCAGTACATATTGCTTCGGTTGTTGTACCCTAGGAGACAGACGCGTTGTCTTATGTAGAGGCGTGAAATCTGCTTTAATGGAAGCGTGTTGAACACGTGCTTCAACCTCAACCGTCAACCACGCTCAATATATATTCTTTTGTTCATATTTTGTTGCAGTCAATTGTGTTAACCATATCAAGGAAAAACTAAGACGAATGTGAAGATACTCAACGAGTGGAAGACTCGAGTCAAGAAGTTCCTGTCGAAGTTCTCACCAAAGACATCGACTTGAATATTTATATTATAATATAAATTGTTCTTTATTTTATTTCCTTTTTGGTTTTATACACG
The DNA here is from genome assembly GCF_021521415.1 of Bidens hawaiensis. Lineage (NCBI taxonomy): Eukaryota > Viridiplantae > Streptophyta > Magnoliopsida > Asterales > Asteraceae > Bidens > Bidens hawaiensis. The sequence continues at coordinate 3,829,383 of NW_027491014.1, forward strand.
GTATTGTACTATGACATTTCTCTTGTATAACGAGAGTATCGTTATACTTATTTTATTTTAGTTTTTTAAATAATATGGTGACCCATATCCTACAATCTTAAAACGAATTTCGTGAGATTTTTGTTACAATCTTAAAACCTTATTTATTAGGATTTTGAGTTCACGAAATAGTTTAAAATAAAAATATTTTAGAGACTGTAATCTTATATATATAATTTTTTGGGAAATTATGTGCATAGTATAACTTGCTGTGTTTGTATTTTTAGATATCATGGTGCAATCTTAACCAATATCGTGTTACAAAACGTAATGTTTGATTCAACCGTTTGGTCTTAGAAACGATTTTTGTAATCGTTTGTATTCTAACTATAGTGTTATAAACGATCTTGAAAAACCATTGGGATTTTATTGGTTTTTGTTTTAACGATTTTCGCAATCGTTGATGTCTAAGAATTGTGTTAGAAATGGTTTTTAGTAAATCATTTGTTTCTTGTAAACGTTAATAATCTAACGTGTGCGTTAGATTGGGTTTATTGGTTTGTGTAGACGTTTCATTTCCTAACATGTGTGTTAGAAATGATTACTTATATAAAATAATATTTTTTAAAAGTTTCTCTAGACACCTCGTTTCTACATGTTTAAATATCTAACATGCGTGTAAAATACGATTTATTATATATATTAATATATGTGGTTAAAACGTTTTATGTAAACGTCAATTTCTAACGGTCATGTTAGAAAATAATGTGGTGAGACATCCATGTGTAATTTGGCGAGATAATGCACAAAAGCTTTCACGGGTGTCTGTTTGTATTCCTCCACTTAAGTTACCAATAATTCAAATATTAACTCGGTGTTAATGAATCGACGTTTGGGCTATACATTAGAAGAACCAAAAATTTTAAAATGTTTTGTCTCAACGTGTAATGTTTCATGCATCTAACGTGCGCGTTAGAATCGTTTAAGTTCTAACATGTTTGTTAGAATATTTTTTTTATAAACGATACGGACCGGAAATGTTTTATGTAAACATTTAATTATATAGCGTATGAGTTAAAACAATTAGAATTGATTTCTTTTATAGATTGTATCATTGGAAAATGTCACATGTAAACGTTTAGTTTTATAAAGTGCACGACATAACACGTTTTTGCTAGAAACCGTTTTAGTACATGGGTATTAAATCTAAAACGTATAAAACCATTTGATATTTTAGATTTTGATTTTCTAAACCCTTATTGATATTATTAATATAATATATTGCAAAACTAAAGAAATGTTTTAGAACGGGTTTTAAACAAAGTTTTGGATATTTTAGATAATTCAAAATGGTTCGCTACTCATGCTAAAAGTAGTACATGTTAATCTAAGATAACGTTCTCAAGGATACTTTATAGTGAAAAACAACTTCGTGTTATGTGAAAAAAATTGATTGTTCAAGTTCCGTTACTTAAATGTAGTAATTGTAACGACTTGAGGTTGTTTTAAACATATTTGTTCAAGAGTATAGTTTCAATATTAGAATGAGGATATGTGTGCATGGAGTTCTATTTGAGGGAGTACCTCAATACATAACATAAAATGATATCATTGAGATGATTTCGATTGGATGATGAAAGTGTTGAAATTAATAACACTATTTGATTTCTAAATGTCGTATGTGTATCCATTGATCGAATTTTTATTAAAAGGTGTTTTACAATTTATGTTGTAGTTTCGGTTGTGTTATTATTTTGTGTTCACCTGCGGATAACACATGCAGTTTTACAACCAAATACAAGAATATTTATCGTGACGAACCAATTTTTTTATATAGATTTTTTTAACGAAAAATTTATATTAAAAAAAGGATAATTTTAAAGTGATAGTCAAAAAGAATTTTTGCATAAGAAACAACTTATGAGTTGTTGCGTTGACTAAAGTCTAACACGACACATCAAATGTATAACCACATCATGAGAGGGTCAGGAAATAACGTGGTGAGTGTATTAAGATGAAATACACAAGATTATTATATTTAAATCCTTGAAATTTACTAAGTGTGAATTATAACATATGATCATATGTTAATGAGAAATTAAACTTCTTGAAAACTCGCTAAGTATGAATTAGAACATATGAACTATTTCTTTGAAATTCTCTAAGTGTGAATTATAACATACAAACTAATATATGTTTATAAGAAATTAAACTTCTTAGAAGTTCAATAAGTATGAATTAGAGAATATGAATTAATATATGTTAATTAAATATTTAAATCCTTGAAAGTTCATGAAAGATTATATCTTTGAAATTCACCAGCTTTATTATGTTATTATTGTAATTTAAGTAAATTTTAAAAGATTTATTATAATATGCTTACAATATCGATGAATATATAGATGATTCTGTTCCCATCCATTTTGTTTGAACTATGTGAAAGTTTGTTTTTCATTTTAAGAGAGTATCTCAATAAATAGTTTCAAGAGACAACAATGAAATGTATAAATCACGTTATGCAAATGTGAATTCCAAGAGTTTGAGTGTCAATCAAGTTGACTTTATCTCAACATAATAGTGACTGTAGATGTGTAGCATTCGTGTTGTTGGTAATAAATGTATTCATCAAAATGATTTGAATTAAGACTTATGTTCAAAGTACATATAAGCCTCGAAGATCAAAGGCAAAGGAGTTATGTTCCTTAAATGAATGAAAAATTCATGCATGTTCTTTATACAATAACTTGTGAGACTATGATAAGTCTCATAATTTTGTCTAAAACTAAGGGTTGAGTGTTTCAAAGTCATATTGTGATAGCTGTGAAGAATCAGAATGATGCATCTTCTGTTCACATGCTAAAGTATTGTAGTCTAAAGCATGCTAGACTAGTACTTGTTAATTATGGTGCTTTCCTAAGACTAATTAACGCGAAACATTCAAAACACACACAACACAAGAATTAATCTGTGTTTAAACAAATTTAAAGAGGGTTTTCATTCAATCTAAGGAAATGATATAACTTATGAGGATCGTAGGAAGACCTCAACTTTCTAGGTATGTCCTAGATGGTGATTTGTGATCCTTCAATCTGTTTTAATAACAACCTTGTGAAAAATTTAGCTTAAAATCTAGAAAGTGGTGAAAGCTTACACCAGGGCATGTGTTGCTCTATGAGTAAGCATCGACGAACTCATTGATACAAGACGTGGTCTTGTTCAAATCAAGAATGTCGATTTATGGTCATATGTAAAGTTAAGCAAACTATGTCAAAATGCAAGAAATGTGGGGGGAGCCATTTAAACAACCCTATTGGGATATATAGAAATGGTAATTGAGATGATTTCTCATACTTGTGTAGAAAGGAAGAACCTTTCTTTACCCCATCCAAAAGTTGGATGATCTTATCCAATAACACTTTATTGTGGAGGTGTCTTGCATTTGAACTTGGAAAGTTTAGATTGAAAACACACGACTAAGTGGAAGACAAAAAGGTCGTAGTGCATAATGGAGATGTGTTTGCCTTAGTGATAATTGTATCTTACAAGAAAAATATTATAGCCAGATTCAGATGGTCACTGAGGTTATACTCATAGGAAAAATTAACTTATAAGTTAAGAACACATCATAACAACTGATCTCAACTAGGCAAGTTATATGTAGTGACTAGACAAAGTCAAAGATAATGTTATGGATCCAACAACCTAAGGGTTTAGTAGAGATTAAGTTGTGGAATGAGACTAAAGCCCATCAAAAAGGGTATATAAAGGAAAACCTAACTTAGTTGACTGGAGATCCCAAGATCTAAGTTCAATAGGACAACCTAATTATATATCTAAGGTTGGTCACTGTGGGGGGCATAGATTATGTATAAGCTGACACATAAGCTAATATCTATATCCTCCTAAATTAAAAAAGGAGTCTATCTACTGCCTAGTCCATTCCTATAACAATAGTGACATGTTGTGAGGCTAAGCATAATATATGGTTAATGATTTGTGTAAATTATTATAACCTTAATGCTTTTAATGATTTGTGGATAATCACCTATGTGAAAGAGAAGTGGGGTCGCTTCGAATGAAATTGTAGGGTGCGCAATTGTAAGGCCCTGGTCCCGGTGCCCTACATTTGCATCGGATTTATTCATAAATACAGTTCTACAAATCAAAGTTAATTAAAACCTTTCGTGGAAACGTTAACTTCAGTCATTCAATACAAAATATCCAAATCTTGTCTTTAAACATAACATAAAACATCGCATTTAAAACATCATGACCATTTTAATTCTTCAAATGTCAGCCGCTTCGGATCATGCCATGTGTCTCCCACAAGCCAGCTGCTTCAATCTATTTACCTGAGTGAATACTAAAAGTCAGCTACGCTGAGTGAGTTCTAGTTAATCAGGCAACATACAATACATTCTCATACATTCATATATACGTATCCAAAGATACATATTCATACTTAGCCAGCTTATACTTCATACATACATCCATGCAACTCATTACTTAACATTTGTCAATTTTATAAAATATCCATAGGAGGAACGTTACATCATATCCATTAAAAGAACATTTACTATTGTCCATATAAGGAACTTAGAACTAAAGAGTACTGTGTATTATCCATAAAAGTAACACTACATATTATCCATAGAAGGAACAATGGGTATTATCCATATCACACCCCAACCTACGGCAGAAATGCCGGGGCGCGAACTGATTGTCACAGCTCTCAAGGTACTATCATGCAATATTTAAATGAAAATATCTATTAATTGAATTCAATTATCAAATAAATCAAAATACAAACAAGTACATAATTTATACAACAATACAAATTTTATACTTCTTGATTAAAATATTCTTCTAACTAAAGTCTTCACTAAGTCTTCACCAACCTGCATATGCGTATAAAATAGAATTTTGTCAACAACACATGTTGAGTGAGCAACACACCAGTTTAAGTGTACATATAGTATAGTATAAAAATACGTAGCTGCAACAAGTCATATGAGAATAACAAATTAACCAAATGAGCAAGTATAACTGAGATGTTGAGAAGCACAAAGGCTAACGACTGGCGTATGATCATACTAGACTGAGATTATGTTGGACCTCTCCAAATGCGGAAGCATACAAAGCAAATAAGCACATAAACAAGTAAGGTATAAGTTGTTAACACATAAGACAAAGTTGTAGTTTTGAGTATAAGTATATATGAGAAAGTATATTTACGCGTATGTCCCTAAAACGTGGAAAATAAGTAAAATAGGGGAATGTGGTACTCACCTCAGAGACGAACAAAGGTGATTAAGATAAATAGGATTCGGGAAAGTCACACACGAACGTTAAAGCCTAAAGAGAAACGAGAGCAAACGGATACGCTAAGTAAAGAATGTATTATGATCACTAATTAAACAATATTATAATATTATATTTATATAAGAATTTATTATTTAAAATAATTATTTTGATTTATGAAAACATAACTTAATAAAATACTATTTGTAGTTTTATAAATAAAATTACTTGATTTATATATTTATTAAAACATTATTTTTTTAAGTGATAATATATATATATATACATATATATACCTTTATGTATAAACACGAACGAAAAGAGGGTTAAACGGGTATTAGAAAGTTGGTTTTTTTATTAAAATAATCTAAATTATTTATTAGTATAAATAATATGATTTTAAATTATTTAAAAAGAATAATAATAAGAATTTTTCCAAAAATATCGGGTGCAGGGGATCGAACCCGCGACCTCTGCACCAAGAACCAAGTGTTTAACCAGCTGGGCTAATCCAACAGACGCGTTAGGATTTGGTTCCATTAATAATATACATGAACATAAATAACCAGTTGAATATTCAAACCCTAGAAAACCAATTTGATCAAATCAGTTATATTTGATCAAATTAACCATAGGGTTAATAAAGATAATCATCTCTCGATCAAAACCCTATAAAAAATTACCTCTTAGACGTTGAATTAAGGGGTTAAATTCCCGATTAAGCGCCGTCAAAACGTGGCTCAAGAACACCTATCCACATGTCGAATTAATCCAACTGATTACATGGGTTAGATAGGCACTTGTCTGAGGGTACTAATTGTGAGTTTAATTGAATTATGACGCTCGTTAACATGCATAAATAGGACGAGGTGATGTCGGCTGTACAAATTAAGAAAAACGGATCACAATTGATCAAGTTAACATAACTAAATCGTCGGTTAGGCCGATTAAGGAAAGAATAATATAGACTTTGATTCAGTTTCCTTGTTGGTGGCGAGAATTGAGGTCCAAGATAACTGATTTTTGGATTCGGGTACAAGAAACGAATATGGGTCGGGTTTGGTAAACGGATATCCAAGTTATAATATGGATTATAACAATATTTACATCTAGAACCCTGATGTTTGAGGTTGGATACAAAAGAGATTAAAACTTTATATTTTGGGTTAAATTTGTAATAAAGTGAAAGTTATAAATATTTAGTTTAAATAATAATATTTTAATAATATATTACACACAATAAACGCGATAAAAACTTCCCGAACATCGAAATGAGTCGGGTATTTTAATAAAAGTATTTATTCAGAAAACCCTAGTTGTTACAGTCTCCCCTACTTTAGAGAATTTCATCCCGAAATTATAGGAGATTATAACAAAAGCAATAAAGTTTGAGGAAAATAAAATTTTAAAATAAAACTTAAAAATTTATCATAGCACAGAACCTTGAATAGTTAAAACAACGCTTCAAATGCAAATCCGATAAGAGCACTTATATATAGGATGTACCAGCGGCGTATCCACCGTGTCCTTATCATTTCTACATTTGTACCGTTATTTCAACTACTTTTAATTCTCTAATATGACACACAACTTTACGCTTTGATTTTCATGCGAGGACTTCGATAATTATGTTCCGGACCATAATTGTTGTTATCGTCGGATGGTCCACATGATTCGTCTCATCGTGTGGGTTTACAAAACATTTAAGTAAAACATGATTTTGAGGAAACAAAAGTTTTCAAGAAGTCTTAATATAGAACACTAGAAATTCATCAATGTATAATTCAAAAGTTTAGTTAATTTTAATAAAGCAAAGAAATTTTAAGACGACTTTTAAACGTAAAGATATAAGTATTTAAAGTTCAAGAATGGGTAGCTTATAAATAGTGAAGGTAAAGAAATAAGATAGAAGTAGGCTTAAATAAATAATCTATTTAATCAAAAAGAAACTTTATTCATAAGATAGGTTATAAAAGATATATTGTTCAAATGGCCATAAGAGGCGTTACAATAATTATGAAAAGGACAAAATAAGATAAGATAGATAAAGGGAACGGCAAAGGTCTACAATATCGTTGAGTAACTTGATTGACGTGTCTCGGGGCACTATGAGAAGTTGCAGGAGTAGGAGCACTTGAGATAGATGCTTCGGCATTGCTTGGAAACTGGAGCTTGAATGGTTTGCAAGAGAGTTTTGGTGAAAATATGTCCGGTGAACTTGAGCTTGCGGTTGTGGGGTTTGTTAAACTTGAGTCAAGTAGCATTGTGTAGTCATAGATTGGACTTGATGAGTTTGGGTAATTTGAGGGTACACATTACAGAGGTGATTTGGGTTTCCACAATGGTAGCAAACACAGGTATTAGGAACACTGGGTTGAACAAGAGGGGTAGGTTGTTGAGGGACAGCTTGTCAGTAGGCAGGACACGGCAAGTGTTAGCAAGATGGCCATAACAGTTACATTGGATGCAGCGACGACATAGGGATTAAAAGATTGATGACGGTTACAAATGGAGCATAACAGAAAAGGACCGAGACAAGGTTTCTTGTTTGAGGAGAATTGTGGGTGGGTAGGATTTGTTACAGCAGGGTTCTTACGTTTCTTGTTATGAGGATAAGTGGAGATAGATGGTTCGTAGTCACCAGCAGAGGAATTAGTGGGAAAAGTTGGATCGGTTGCATGGAGGTTCCAAATTTGGGTTACTATTCTGGGGATCACAGCAGTTAACTCTTTGGCGATACAGGCAGCCATACGGTGGTCATGAGAATCAGACGATTAATGTCGAGGATAGCGTTGGTATCTTGAATGAGACATTATATATGGACCAAAGATGTGGATTTATAAGATGAAGGTTAAATTGAGGAAGTCAATAGATTAATAAAATGGTTAAGTATATAGATAACTTATGATAACGTTGCCTTGAGAAGTAAAAAGATTTGTGTCACAAGGATTAAATGTGAAAGATTATAAGATGAGGGGGGTACATTGCGTAAATAGTTGTTAAATGATGTAGTCAATAAGTTTAATGTGTGGTGACTACATGAGAAGTTAAGTCATTTTTAAAAATTTTGATTATTAAGTTTACAATAAACTAACGAAATATAAATTGTGGATGTTGGCCTCCCATGAGCTTTCCATGGCAATTTTAACGGCCCAACGAACTATATAAAAACTGAGTTGGACAGCCCATGAGCGTTACATGGCAATTTGATTGTCCCAACTAATTAACGAATTAACAATGCGATGAAGTTTGTCGGCCCAATGAGCGTTACACGGCGTTATAACCGACCAAACTAAAAAACGAACTATCGAAATAAATGTGGGTAGTCGGAATATCTTGTGAATCACCACGTTGATTACTCCAACAAAAATACGAAATCAAGTTAAGAAATGAATAGTAGGAGTGCCCATGGGTTCCATGGATTTTTCACCCAACTAACCATTTAAATAGCGGAACACAATAATCGGGAAAACCGAGTTTAGCCACGAATCATCGTGAATTCGGTTAAAATTAACCTAAGGTATCGGTCATATGGCATTTATGGGTCTCGCTCGGGTCCATAGGGTTGATTACTGTGGTCAGGTTATCACCCAGGTAAGGAATAGCGTCTTACCATTGGTTCTTGGAACCGTTTTGCCAGTGCCCAACTCACAGTTTCTCTTCCCCTTTCATTTATCATAGGGACATGCTACATAACCTAGCCTTAAGGTTTAAGAGTGAAAGGAACAGGTGGGAATTCTTAAGGAATTTTCCAAAAATTAAAGCAATCTAATTTTTGAAAAGTTTTCTTTGAATGTTGAGGCATAGCCTCGGAGTGTGTGTGTGTGTGTGTGTGTGTGTGTGTGTGTGTGTGTGTGCATAAAAATACAACAGATAATAAATAATTAACTAAGAAAGTTGTAAACAATTTAAAATTGAACACATAAAGGTAAACAGATAGGCACGTATAGGGTTCCTAAACATGTGTCTAAGGAAATTTCTAATGACCTATCTTAAACCTTCGGCTCTATATTACCAATCTGTCACACCCCAACCTACGGCGGAAATGTCGGGTACTATCATGGTACTATCATGCAATATTTAAATGACAGCTCTCAAGGTACTATCATGGGCGCGAACTGATTGTCACAGCTCTCAATGTACTATCATGCAATATTTAAATGAAAATATCTATTAATTGAATTAAATTATCAAATAAATCAAAATACAAACAAGTACATAATTTATACAACAATACAAATTTTATACTTCTTGATTAAAATATTCTTCTAACTAAAGTCTTCACTAAGTCTTCACCAACCTGCATATGCGTATAAAATATAATTTTGTCAACAACACATGTAGAGTGAGCAACACACCAGTTTAAGTGTACATATAGTATAGTATAAAAATACGTAGCTGCAACAAGTCATATGAGAATAACAAATTAACCAAATGAAAAAGTATAACTGAGATGTCGAGAAGCACAAAGGCTAACGACTGGCGTATGATCATACTAGACTGAGATTATGTTGGACCTCTCCGAATGCAGAAGCATACAAAGCAAATAAGCACATAAACAAGTAAGGTATAAATTGTTAACACATAAGACACAGTTGTATTTTTTAGTATAAGTATATATGATAAAGTATATTTATGCGTATGTCCCCAAAACGTGGAAAACAAGTAAAATAGGGGAATGTGGTACTCACCTCAGAGACGAACAAAGGTGATTAAGACGAACAAAGTAAAGAATTTATTATGATCACTAATTAAACAATATTATAATATTATATTTATATAAGAATTTATTATTTAAAATAATTATTTTGATTTATGAAAACATAACTTAATAAAATACTATTTGTAATTTTATAAATAAAATTACTTGATTTATATATTTATTAAAACATTATTTTTTTAAGTGATAATATACTTTATATATATATATATACACACCTTTATGTATAAACACGAACGAAAAGAGGGTTAAAAGGGTATTACAAATTTGGTTTTTTTATTAAAATAATCTTAATTAGTTATTAGTATAAATAATATGATTTTAAATTATTTAAAAAGAATAATAATAAGAATCTTTCCAAAAATATCGGGTGCAGGGGATCGAACCATCGACCTCTGCACCAAGAACCAAGTGTTTAACCAGCTGGGCTAATCCAACAGACGCGTTAGGATTTGGTTTCCATTAATAATATACATGAATAGAAATAACCAGTTGAATATTCAAACCCTAGAAAATCAATTTGATCAAATCAGTTATATTTGATCAAATTAACCATAGGGTTAATAAAGATAATCATCTCGCGATCAAAACCCTATAAACAATTACCTCTTAGACGTTGAATTGAGGGGTTAAATTCCCGATTAAGCGCCGGCAGAACGTGGCTCAAGAACACCTATCTACATGTCGAATTAATCCAATTGATTACATGGGTTAGATAGGCGCTTGTCTAAGGGTACTAATTATGAGTTTAATTGAATTATGACGCTCGTTAACATGCATAAATAGGACGAGGTGATGTCGGCTGTACAAATTAAGAAAAAAGGATCACAATTGATCAAGTTAACATAACTAAATCGTCGGTTAGGCCGATTAAGGAAAGAATAATATAGACTTTGATTAGGTTTCCTTGTTGGTGGCGAGAATTGAGGTCCAAGATAAATGATTTTTGGATTCGGGTACAAGAAACGAATATGGGTCGGGTTTGGTAAACGGATATCCAAGTTATAATATGGATTATAACAATATTTACATCTAGAACCCTGATGTTTGAGGTTGGGTACAAAAGAGATTAAAACTTTATATTTTGGGTTAAATTTGTAATAAAGTGAAAGTTATAAATATTTAGTTTAAACAATAATATTTTAATAATATATTACACACAATAAACGCGATAAAAACTTCCTGAACATCGAAATGAGTAGGGTATTTTAATAAAAGTATTTATTCGGAAAACCCGAGTTGTTACAATCCATAGGAGGAGCCCTATATATTATCCATAGAAGGAACGACGTGTATTATCCATAGAAGGAACAATATTTATTATCAATACAAGGAACCCCATATATTATCCATAGAAGGAACAACATTTATTATCCATAGAAGGAACATATACTTAATCTAACTATACTAATAAAAGAAAATAATGAGGATGATGTGGTAATCTCACATTCATTCTAAGCCTAATCTCTCTTCTCATTCATCCTACCTATTCATGGGTTATGGAGCAAACCATATTGACAAATGGGTTATAATTTTCTTTCTAATTCTCTAATCTATCATTTCATTCATCCTAACTATCCATTGGTCATGGGCCAAAATAATTTTGGCAAATGGGTTATAATTTCATTTCCAATTCTCTAATATCTCATATTATTTATCCTACATATCCATGGGTCATGGGACAAAACAGTTTTGTGAAATGGGTTATAATTTCTCTTTTAATTCTCTAATCTCCCATCTCATTTATCATAGTTATCCACGGGTAATTAGTCAAAACACTTTTTGCAAATATTGTATATAAAAAAATCAAATTTGTAAATTTGAGATTTTAGACTTCTTATTGTGTGTACTATATATTTTATCTTCTTTTTACCTATAATTTTGTTCATTTCTTTCAGATAATGAATCATTTTATTTTTATTATACGACAAATCCCGTGTAATACACGGGTTCAAAAGCTAGTTATATAATATCCATTTAAGGAACACTAATAAGGTCCGCATTCCTTATCTATGCTATCACATTCCACACCTATGTCAATAGAAGTTAGAGGGATTTACCATCGTAACATACTATGTCGGACATAGGGCCCGCATACCATACATATACTTGCTTACACATACAACATATACAATAATTATATATAATGTACCAACGTAAACAAGCAAATTACATCCTATCATACAGACATACCGGGCATCCTTCACATTAATCTTCTAACGATCTCCTTCCCTGGCGATACGTGCAATATCCGAAGATTGTTCACGTACCGACAGGCATTCGCTCATAACCTTAATATAATAACAATCACATAAATCATATATGGCACACACATATCACTTAAGGTAAGTGTATTAACATTTCACATTAGTATGCACACAGCCTCGAAAACATAACAAGAAAATGGGGCTAGAAACTCACCTGTAAGCGATTCCTTTCTGAATTTACGTTAATGCCCTTCTTGAGCTGCGTACGGCATATTGGTGTATCAATTAACAAGCATCACTTAACTACTCGTAGTTATATCATATTTCTAGCTCTTTCTCATTTTAAACATTACCCTCTTTATTATATAGTTCCTCGTTCTTATCATATACCATACAAGTCCGTATTCCTTGCTCACATACAAATATGTCATACATATATATGTCATATATATATATATGTATATATATTTATATACGGCATTCATACATACGTGTCCTATATACACACCCGGCACGTCGTACATATACGGTATACATACACATATGGCATGCCTATATGCACGTTATATGTACATATATACCTTATATATATACACGACATACGTACATAGTGCCCATACATATATGTTATTTACATACACGTGGTATACACATACATATACGGTGTACACATACATATACACTACATACATACATGCTACATAGATATATACGGTATACACATACCTATACGGTGTACACATACATATATGCTACATACATACATGTTACATACATATACGTGCATACACACACGCTATATACGGGCATACGTACACGACGCTATATACATATACGGACATACATACACGACATTACATATACATATGCGCCATATACATATAAGTTTTATATATGCATATACGGTTAAACATATATATATACGCCCATACAAATACGTTCTATACATACTTATACGGCCTATTCATCTTATACGGCGCATATACTTATGCGCTACTCAAACTTATACGGCATATATACTTATACGCCCGTATAAGTCTAGTTCAGCTTCTTTATTCGCGTTTTTGGGGTTTTTCTTCGATTCCCGGGCCGTCAGCTGCCGTTAACCACCATGGTTGCCAGGAGTTTGATTGTCTATGACTTGGATAGCTTCGAGGTGTCCATATCTGAGCTAAGGTGGCCCTTAAGATTGTTTTTGATTGATTAAACACCCGGATAAAGCTAAATCTAGATTCACACGGCTCATTCGGCATCACGGGCTGCGGTGTCAGGTTCTAACATGTTGGGTCAGCTAAGATAAATGAAGTCTTACATTCGGTTGGTCTTGGATCGTTGAATGGAATAGAGTAGATAGTGTTTGGCTTAAGTGTGTCTTTTTTATGGTGTAGGCTATGGTGTAAAATGAAAGAAATAGAAAGGATATAAGGTTTAAGGGGTATTTATACTCCCTAAGACCATGAAACCTAGGCTCATCTTCATCTTAAGTCCATAATTAATTCCATCTATTCTAGCCCACCATCCTTTTATCTTATTATTATTTTATTAATATTTTCCTACTAACTCATATTAATTCTTCCAATGTAATTATTGTATTAAATATTATTCATAGAAATTTCGGGATGTTACAACAATTCCTAGAGCTTTCATAGAACCAGGCTAGTGTTCCAGGATCATATTGGACACGACAATAAGGGGATGTGCCCAGCTAGGAAGAGTAATGTGTGAAGTTTATTATCGTCTACACAAAAATGGGTTTGTTCAAGGACATTGTGTCTACTAACTGCTAGGAGACTAAGTATACTTCACAAAGGAAGGTTCAAAGCTAACACCAACCTATCCTGCAATACTTAACCGTCGAGGTTTCATTGGATATTTTATGTGCTTTGATCAATCTCCATTCATGTGGGGGATTGTTGGAAATTTATTTTAAGATGAATGGATATGTTATTTATTATTTAGTGAAATTATTAATAAACTCTTAATATGGTGAATTAAAAATAAACTCTTGAGTAGAGTTTTACTTATGTCACTTGATGAGTTTTATTAGAGTTTTGTTGGAACCCGTATCAATCAATCACTATAACTATAACAGATCTCGGATCTGTGTATATTCGATTAATTCTCAAGATGGATCTAGCTCATAATTACGTTTGATTAAGTGTTATATGTGTATATATATTATCATTATATTAGTAGTTATAAGTGTATGAATAATATTAAAGATGAAGATCGAGAGAGAGTTTGGACAGCGTATCGTTAATTATCTCCCAAAACGTAAATTAAGCGTGAACAGTGTTCACGTATAAATAGAAGACGGACCTAGTTCGTTAACATCCCCTAACGAACTAGAGTCCGCTTCGTTACATACATTATAAACGAAATAGATTAACGAATCACCCCCTGATTCATTAAACATCCTTAACGAATCAGAGGAGACTTAACTTAAGATCTAGTTCGCTAAACATCCTTAAAGAACTAGATATATGCATAGCGAACTAACTAAATACTTGTTTATTACATTAAACAAAAACGACAAATACATTACTGATAATTACTAAGACTCAAGACGCAAAACCGTGCACTAACAGACACCCCCTCGTCTTGAGCTCTTTGTCTTTGTCTTCACTTGAAACGCTTGGACTGCCAGTCTCTGCAACTATGAATTCCATTTTCATGACAAACACCCACAACCCACTGGAATTGCATAGCCAGGTCGTAGTCTTCATTGCGCTCGATCAGAATCCGGTTCTTGTGTAGCACGTCATTGTCTGTTATAGATAAATTAACCAACCACATAAGGTCGATTATCTTGATAAGCTCTGTCTTGAGTCCTTTACCAAGCACAATGACAGCCTCGCCAGTACGATTGTCGTAGTACCAGCGGTCAAACGAGAGATGCATGTGTTGGGGCATCGTCTTCACAGGTACCCGCTTCATCGACTTTGGCGGCTTTACTTTAAGAACAAGTTTCCTCCAGCTAGTCCTTGGATCAATCTCGTAAATACGTTTACGTCTCGAGACCTGGGGCTTGAAGAACTTGAAGCCATGATTGACCTCGAACAGTAAGTGTTGATAAAACCACTCAGATGTGCGGTAACACCCACGATTGATTAATGGACGTCTCGCGAGGGTACGAACATCCCAACGCGGTAATGTAAGAACATCCATTATCGTTTCATAGTACTGGATCCCCTTTCCCATTTAATTATACATACCTTAAGCTTGGAATCATAAAGTTATGAAACGATATCACCATGTACCTTGGATACAGACTTGAAGGAGGTCACTTGCTTTGCTTTGACCCAAGTTGCAGCTATGTCTTTTAGCTCTTGATCAACATACCGATATGCCTTGATAATCTTACTCACCTTTTTATAGCTGAACCACTTAGCAATATCGGTATCAATTCTGACTTCAAGTGATTTGCATAAGGCATCAGCTACCTGTTTACCCTTAGAAGCCTTCACCAGATCATCCTCAGCAACTTTGAACGTTTGCTCATCGAATACTGGAGCACCTTGATCAACGTTTGTGTGTTGAAACAAGTCCGGATACTCCTCAGCAGTGACGTCTTCCATCTCAACATCCTCATCTTCATAAATAAAGTCCGTATTCATTTGAATAGACGGATCCTCTGATATACATTCCTCATTCACTACTTCAACGTCAGGCTCAGTCTCTAACACAGTTAACTGTTCATCATTCAACCCAAGCAGTATGGAAATCTGCTCTCGTGTCAGAGACCTATCAACAAACTCACCAACCTCTATCCCATCCCTATTTACCATACTTCTAACCACCCCCGATCCATCAACAAATATCACAGTGTTGGCTTCAATCATTTCAATTGCCTTAACAGCCGTTGAATCCTTATACACAACAACCTGTTTATCCAAATCACCGCCACTTGTTCCAGTACCGGAAGATGAGCCGTGCGCTTGTTTAGGCTCACCTCCTGCACCAAATTCGTCAGGATCTTCATCCCTGTTCTTGAGTTTCTTTAAGGCATCCTCTTTGCAAGTCAACTGCAAGATTAGATCCTCTTGTTCCTTCATTTTCACCCCATGAGACTCAACAATCGCACGTAGCGCTTTAGTCTCCTTTTGACAAAATGAGATATAACTCATCATCCATCTTTGATTCTCCATAATACGTTCTTGATTCTATCGGTCAGCAGCCATTTGGTTTTCATATAAATGAAGAAGATTTAATAGCATCTCTGTCTGACGGTTTGGTGGCAAATTGTACAATGAGGGATGAACTTGTTAGATTGGTCCCTAAGGCCGAGTAATTCTTAGAAAAGAGACATCACTCGGAGGAGGAGTAGGCCTCATGGATGGTGTTGGAGGGACAGTAGACAATGTAGCAGGAGGCCTTGGTATTTCAGATAAAGCCATTTGTGGAATTAAACCAAGTCTTTCATGAGACACCAACGTCGTCGTCAATATGAGCATCGGAGTGCTAGTAGTAGGCGGCACTACCGAGTGTTGAGGCGTTGATTGACGAGGTGGTGGCACACCAATAATTACCCCAGCCCCAGCTGACACACATCTTTTCTTTGATGGCTCTCCAGTTGCCACTTCTTTCCCTTTTCTCTTTCTTTCTTGTTGAGCTGCAATGGTGGCAGCTAACGTAGCATTTACTACATCTTGTTGTTCTTGAAAAGCAGCATCACCAGCTCCACCATTCCGCACCATCTCCATCATTATTATCATCATCATCATTCCCACCTTCTACCCCTTCACGCTCGTAATCCGAGTCGTCGTGGATCTAGCGTTCATTAGGAGGACATACGTAATTCAGATTAATGATATGACCAATCATCCGTTTATCCCTTGTCTTCTCCTTTCTATAGACCAACATTCGATGCACGGTTTCAGCCTTCATGTGTTCTATAGGAAGCACGTCATTCACCAAAGTTTGATCAATATCCAAATTGGGGATTAAATCTTGAATGATCAGTTGTAGAAATCGAGGATACATTAAAAATTTCTTCTTTAGAAGAGTTTGCTGAACTTGTTCTTTCAGATGATCATAAACTAGCTCAAAGTAGTTAAAAGGCTTGTTTAGGATAAGTGCAACAAAAGCTGATTGTATACTACTTCTGCATTGATCAAAACCACCACGACGACCACTCATACAATGAATCAAGACATGGAGAAGATACTTGTATAGTGGACATAACTTATTCTTGTTCAACATAGAATCATCAATACCACCACCGTAACGTAGACGAGTAAAAAAACCCTTGATCAGCTGCTTTTTAAATTCACTTGGGTTGTCATCATTGTCACCAAAACGAAGCACACGACGAAGTACTTCCACATCAATTGTAATAACAGTTCGATTGATCATGGCTCGAATGTGATTCTCCACCTCAACATACTCAGCAGTATCCCAAAACTATCTAATAATACTCAAATAGACTTTAGGTCGAGCAGTAATTGCATAATGTATCGCTGAGCGTCTTAAGAATGTCAGCATGTCTCCAAACTCAGCAACATCTTGATCAACGTAAGCACAGATGTTGTGTTTTGTGTCATATGGTAATAGAATAACTTCTTCCTGCTGTACTTGAGGTGGTTGTTCTTGTTGTAGTTGTTCTTGTTGCCTTTGATCAGCAACCGGTGGATCTTGATTCAATTGATCAGCCATTTTTACTTAATAGAATTTAGAACAGGTATAAGGAATATGAAGAAATAATAAAATTAACATATATATATCTATTTATTTTTAGATGGTGCAATTAATTTTTATATGTCGTGTGTAATTAATATATTTACGCGTTTAGTCGATTGGAATAAATCATTAATTACAAAAGTTAATTAAATAAATAAAAATGAAATGTCATTCGTGTGCCTATCAATCTGATTTGTTACACACATGTAACGAATCAATTGATTCGCTATCAGGTAAATATATTAACGAATTAGATCAAGCGAATTAACTATAAATATTAACGAACTAAAGTCCAGTTCGTTCAGGTTAACGAATGGTCGATAAAGACTTGATGTTTGACTCCCATAGTCAAAGTCAAAATTGGATTATGAACTTGGAAAGTCAACAGTATGAATCCAGTGTCTATAAGTCCATAATCATCGATAGATAACCGAATCATCATGCGCAGTGATCTAGGAAACACATTACGAAGCAAATGATATTGAGATCTAGGCTCAAAATCATTAGATAACTTAAGTGTACTCGGAGAGCTAACAGAGTCTAAAACCCTGAAAACATCAACCTACAATCGACCCAGCAAACAATAATCAAACATCGATTAAAGTCTACCAAGGGTTTCGGAATCACATTCCGATCACAATGAAGCATAAATAAAGGGTATCAACAAAGTATAGCATAAATAAATCATAGTCGTAAACTCGGAAAACCCTTAGAACAAAAGAATACATAATTAGTCTATCAACACAACATCATTTTTGACGAAAATCACAAAGATGTGATCGTCTATACCTGAGCAACACAGTGACATATTTGAAAGATCGAAATTCGAAGGTCGAAAATCAGAGAAAAAATTTGAAAAGGGTTGCTTTAGGTGTAAGAAAGATGGTGAATAGTGAAAGGACGGTTCGCATTACTCGTGTCCTTTATACACAGTCCTTGCACAATTTTCAAGAAATGAATTAGACTGATTTGCTGTAAATTTGAACTAAACGAATTAGCTAATTCGTTCCTTAACTTATCCACAAAGTGTAGCGAATCAGTTTTGATTCGTTGTCTGATTCATTAAATATGTATAACGAATTAGGAGTGGTTCATTACAGAGTGCGGAAGTGAATTAGGTGAGCGAACTAGAAAGTAGTTCGCTAGAGATCCACCTAATTCGTTTTTCATACTTGACGAATTAACTTTTATTTAATTTTAACTTAAATAAATAAATAAACTAAATAACAATTTATTAAATATTATCCAATTAAAAAATCAATTAATTTAAATTAAAAGAATTACTGAGGACCTTTATCCCGATAATCAAATACATTAAAAATGTTTCACGTTTTCGAAACATAACTTAAAAGCATTAAATAATATGTAAAGTAAAAAGATAAAATATTTGTGGTATTTTGTAAAAAATTAAATAATGTATTTAAAGAAATATCCGAACATAAAAAAAATATAGATAATCTTTTTGTGTTTTTCTATGATTTTTCAAAAGCAGCACATATTTTTGTGTTTTTGTTGAGTTTGAGCAGAGAATCATATTGACTATAATGCCCTTCCATCACAGTTTTATATTTCAGCGATATTATGACTGGCGTTAAGTCGGTCATTGATATTGTTGTCCACTTAAATCTTATAACAAGCCTTCGAGCATTTATGTGATATGATATATGGTTAAATTAGCGCACAGAATATCAGAAACTATTAGCCCTTAATCTCGGTTCAAGCTTAATTTGATTTTTGCCAAATCACCCCAACTTGACTTAAACCATTATAGTGTTGATTAAAATTTTTAATACCAGTTGAGAAATTTTGAGCAATGCATCAAGTTTCCTTTACCGTGAGTGAGTATGCATGAGTCCATCTATTGGCTTACATACATTGTATCCCCTGGGGTCCGTTTCTTATTGGTATTGAGACGCACGCAAGGGAGGAACAATTGTATGACTAACAGCGGATTTTGATCAAGTCAGTAATTTGAATTGTACGAAGTACAGCAGTGATCAAGTTTAATGACTTTGGGTTTGCTCTGAAAGCGAGTGAAATATTCATGCATATGAATACCCAGATGATTAAGCCGCATAAAGACTCACAGTGTCCAGGATCCTAACGCTTGTTATTTGCTTTATTATATTTTTGGGAAATCAACAGCTATAAGGCTTGAGTATGACCGGTTATTACATTTCTGCCATCCTCACCGAGACTTTTGCTAGAGACTAACACCTCTTTCAATTTGGCTTTTCTTTAGGTTTATATCACTTACTTTACTCTAACAGTTTGTTTAAGACCTACCAAAGCACCAATGATTAAGCACTCAGTCTTTTAGGCTTATTTCTTTCTGGATTTGGAGTCAAATAATCTATGTACTATCATTTTCTCTTTTGGCTTCAAAAACTCAAAATTTTGAGGAGCATAAAACAGGATGATTTTAATCGCCCTAGTTAATTTAAGTTCATAAATTAATGGCTATCATATCCATCTACAAGTAGAGAACTAGACCAAAACATGCAAGCACGCTTCACAAACTTAAATAACTGACTAAATTTTCAGCTAAAAATAAAGTAGAAAGCTTAACGAATGCCCCAAGTACTTTCCATTTGTCAAATAAATGGCTAACCCGAATATTTACAAGAAATTATCAGGACCAAACATATACAAGTATATGTCCTTTGAAATAGAAGCAAATGACATAATTTTCAGCGAACATAAGCAAAAAATATTTTTGGTTTTTCTCTTTACAAATTAAAAACACAATCTTTTTGTCTTTTCGGATTTTTCTTTAAAAAACAAGAAAATGCACATACTTTTTGACTTTTTCAGAATTTTTTGTACAAACAGAAATCACAATCTTTTTGGTATTTTCAAATTTTAAAATGTTTTTGGTTTTTCAAATATTAAAATAAAACAAGAAAGAACACAATATTTTTGATTTTTCAAATATTCACCCCCTAAAACCTAAAAACAAAATAAAATTTAAACTAGGACAAACTAAAATAAAGATAATTATCCTAATTTTAGGATCTCAGCAAGGGTCTTCAATCCATTTAAACCAAGCAGAAAGTTAAAACGTGTTTTATCAAAGGCTTTGGTAAATATATCGGCTTTTTGAAAATCAGTATGCATTTTCTCAAGGTCAATTAATTTATTTTCATAACAATCCCGTATAAAATGATATCGAATTTCGATATGTTTTGTTTTAGAATGTTGTACGGGATTCTTAGTGATACTAATAGCAGCAGAATTATCAATCAAGATGGGAGTAGTAAGAAACTTCAAACCTTAGTCGCGAAGATGTTGTTGTATCCACAAAACCTGGGAATAGCAACTCGAGGCTGCAACATACTCAGCTTCTTACACTGCCAGGAAACAAGCCGGCTTCCTAAGAATTGGCATCCCGCTGTAGTAGACTTGAAATTGATCTTGCATGCTCCATAGTCTGAGTCGGAATAAGCGGTAAAGTCGAAAGTATCATCTTTGGGGTACCATAACCCGATGTCAGGATTTCCCCTCAGATATTGAAGAATACGCTTAACCGCTGCCAGGTGAGTCTCTCGGGGACTAGCTTGGTACCTAGCACATAAACAAACAGCAAACATTATATCGGGTCGAGAAGATGTTAAATATATTAAAGAACCAATCATAGCACGATAGAGGGTCGGATCAACGGTACCCTCCAATTCATCCGGTGATAAATTGTGACCCACGGGAAAAGGAGTAGAAGGGATTTTTCCGACAGTAATCTTGAATCGGCTCAAGAAGTCGTTCACATATTTTGTCTGATGAATGAAGATTCCCTTCGCAGACTGATGAACCTACAACCCTAAAAAGAAATTCATCTCTCCCATCGAACTCATCTCGAACTTGGTTTGCATAGACTTCTCGAATTCCTTACATAACATGTCGTTTGTAGACCAAAAGATTATGTCATCAACATAAATCTGAATGAGTAGAATATCATCACCAATATTTTTATAAAACAAAGTGCAGTCGACAGTTCCATGTTTGAAACCATTATCCGTCAGATGGTCGGCAAGCGTGCCATACCAAGCACTCGGGGCTTGATGTAGACGATATAATGCCTTGTTTAGTAGGTAAACACGGTCAGGATAATCAGGATCTTCAAAACCTGGAGGCTGTAAAACAAACACTTCTTCATGAAGTTCACCATTGAGAAAAGCACTCTTGACATCCATTTGATAAACTTTAATATTCTTGTAAGCAGCATATGCCAGAAAGATTCGAATCGACTCTAATCTTGCAACTGGAGCATATACTTCAGTGTAATCAATACCCTCTTGCTGATGAAAACCTTTCACAACTAATCGTGCTTTGTTTCTCACAATTACCCCACGGTCGTCTTTCTTACACTTATATACCCACTTAGTCGGAATTGCTTCCTTGACTCTAGCAGGTTTGTCAATAAGATCCCAAACACCTAAACGTGCAAATTGCTGTAATTATTCTTGCATGGCTTCTACCCAAGAAGGATCTTGAAGTGCCACACGAGGAGTCGTTGGCTCAACTTGAGATAGAAAACAAGTGAATTTAGCAACATTTACAATCCCAGACAAGTGTAGATCAGCATAGGCACAGAATACATTATTCTCACTTGATGAAGCAACTTGATGTCGTGTTTGAACTCCCACATCAAGTTCTCCAATAATGTTTTCTCGTGGATGGTAATTATGAATCCTGAGAGTAGGATTCTCAGAAACAGGAACATTTTCAAATAAATTAGTGTAATGTTCACCCAATTCAAGAGATGAAACATCACTATCAAGTTCAATAACTTGATCCACAACTGCATTATCATCAGATGAAGTAGATGCATTATCATAATGAACAGGAGACTCATTATTTGGTTCTTCAGTTGGAGCAATAATTGGAGCTTCAACATCATTTGAGCTTGCAAATCTTGGAATTTCCAAATGTTCTTCAAAATAATCACGAACTAAATCTTCATCTGGATGATTAGTTGTTAGAGTAAACAAATTAAATAAGCCATCATAGTCAAACATCCAGTCGGGACCTTTTCCTTGAGAAGGAGTAGTGTACTTTTGACAGTGCACATGGTACCATTCTTCAACACAACCGGACGTAAAGTTAAACACTCTTTTCTTAGGTGACACATACCCCAAGAAATAACCCTCAATGGCTTTTTCATCAAACTTTCCCACATCCTTTTTCAACATAGTACAAGGACACCCAAATGGTTCCAAGTACTTTAAGTTAGGTTTACGATTATTCAATAATTCATAACTGGTCTTCTTGAGTCGTGTAACAGTTAGAACTTGATTGAGTGTATAACAAGCAATATTCACCGCGTCATTCCAAAACTGGACAGGAAGCTTTGAATCAGCAAGCATCGTTCTAGCAGCTTCAATCAATGTTCTATTCTTTCTTTCATCGACACCGTTCTGTTGTGGTACATTTGGGGCACTGTATTCTCGATGAATTCCTTTGTGGACACAAAAGAAATCCAATACAGTATTTTTAAATTCAGTACCATTGTCACTTCAAATTCTCCTCACTTTCAGTTTGTATAGTGATTCGATCTTACTGATTAGATTTTGAACAAGACCCGGTGTTTGATCTTTTGAACTCATAAATAAGACCCATGAATATCGTGAATAATCATCTGTAACTACCAGGCAATACCAGTCTCCAGAAATACTCGCACGATTCACTGGACCAAATAAATCCATATGAGGTCGTTCAAGCGGAGTATCAATGGAATTTAATAACTTAGATGGATGCGATTTCTTCTTCTGTTTGCCCTTCTTACAATCAACACAGTGATCGGATAACTTAAAATTCTTTAACGACACACCCTCTACCAAATCATTTGCCATCAGGTAGTTCATTTTCCGAACATGAATATGTCTCATTCTTCGATGCCAAATAACTGAGTCTTTCTCGGTTGCTTTCGAGACAAAACACGTTACGATCGATGTAGATACATTAGAGTTCATATTCAAGACATAAATATCATTTGATCGAGGTGATCGCATGATGACCATGTCCTCGGGAATCACATAACCCGGTTTCAAAATCAGACACTCTTTATCTGTAAATACTGTAGTGTATTGCTTATCACAAATTTGCGATACACTCAATAAATTATGGTACACTTTATCACAATAGTTAACCTTCTCAAAAGTAATCTTCCCGTTCGAAACATCACCTTCTTGTGTAATCATACCCCCAGAATTCCCAGGAAACGCCACATAACCCCCTTAAATATTTCTCACATTTGTTAAAAGGTTGAGATTCCCAGTAATATGACGAGAACATCCACTATCCATGATCCAGTTTTCACCAGAAATGGTCTTGGATGTACCCTACACACAAATGAAAATGATTAGTTCAAAAAGGCAGCCCAGGCCTCGGTCTTGGGCACCTTTTGGTTTCATTGAGAAAAGTTAACTTTAGTTACATTCAATTGTTGTTCAGCGACTTGAGAATAAGTTATAGGTTTCTTAGACTTTTGTCTTAGATACGCAGCTTGAACCACATTTGAATTAACATTTTTGCAAATTGGTTCGATTGGAATAAACTTAGGTTTAACGGAACCATGAGTATCATTCACATGAACAACTTTTCGAGGATGTACATTCGAAAACATAATATGAGTATCATCAGCACATGACACAGGTCGTTTCAGAATCTCCTTTACCAAAGGAACCGGTTTAGAGTGGTCCTTGATAAAAGGATGAAGATTCTGATAGTTCTTCTGGCCACAATTTCTTACTACATGACCTTGTTGACCGCAAAGAAAACAATTTCGCATGTCAACATGATGATGTTGAAGATTTGTTAGAACATGTGACACAGATGATGACTGATGACTCACATTATTTGTCATGCTCTTAGCAAAATCATCAGATAATTCAGATTTCTTTTTCAAGTAAAAATCTAAATTAGAACAATTTGAAAAATTTTTCAACGTATCTGTTCTAGTTGACTTCACAAATTGAACCTTTTTAGCTTGTTTTAAGACTTGCTTTGCTTTAGTCAATGGATCAGATGGAGCTGATGTTTTCGCTTGAGCATACAAACGTTCAAGTTCATGAATCTTGGAAGTTTCATTGTGAAACACACTCTCAATCAATTCAGGTTTAATGATACTTATTGGAATGTCTTTCTCAGTGAACATTGTGTCCATCCCCTTTAACATAAATACACGAGCAGATGATGGCTTAGATACATTAGGATTTATGAAACGCAACAAATCCTCATCAGAAATTTTGGGTTTTTCTGATTTCTTAGCCTTCACTGGTTTTGCATGAACATCTTGTTTCATCTTAGTTGTGTGCGAAACATACACAGCCTCCTCAAATTCATGAGGTTCACACAGTATGTGATTAGAACCTGGAATGTTATTGTTCTTGTGTATAATTTCAGGTTCAAGCACATCCTCAATGATAACGCTGTCAACATTTTCAACAAAAACTTTGTTGCTTTGAACATGAGGTTTCTGAGAAGCAAATTGGGTTTTAACAGTTTCAGACTTACTAGGTTTAGATTTTTCTGAAATCACAGGTTCTTTAAGGATAACATCTACCTCAGTCGGAGCAAAAGGATTAATTTTATAATCATTATGAAATGGTGGAGGAATTTCAACAAAACCTATACCTTTCTTTGAGACCTTTTGTTTTCCAGAAACTTCAATAATTTCATTCAATAGAAAAGAGGTATTTCGAAATTTTCCCAATTTGTTCTTTAACTCAAGAACCTCATTCTCAAGCTCGGTTATCTTTGAAAGATGTTTCAAAATTTCTTGAAACTTTTGATCATTAATCGTCATTTTCACAGATAACTCAGCTTTAAGGTCATGGTTACTTGTCGACAATGCTTCAATCTTTTCATAAGATCTCATTTGAGATTCGAGAGATTGTCGATAAGTATCCTTTAGTGAAGCAATTTCTCTCACTAAATTGTCATTGTGATTCTCTAAAGATTCTAACTTAGGTTTGTTAGATTCACATTCAGCACAATTTACTTTAACCAATGATGTAGCCGAAATAGAATGACTAACCTCATTAATCTTAGGCATGCAAGCAAAGACAGTTGTTGGCTTGTCACAGGAATCATTAGAATCCGATCCAGAATCATTATCAGAAGACACCTCACTTCCACTAGCATCATGAAAATCTTGAGTCAACCCGAGCAAAGCCAAATTAGCTTGATTATCATTTACACAATAGTCGTTGTGACCAATCATTTCCATCAGCTAACATTGCTTGTGACCCAGAACTTGATGGTTTCTTCTCAATATCATTACCTCGTGGTGTTGAAGAGTTTGAATTTTGACCACGAGGACCAGTATACTCCTTTTTCGGTTTGTCACATTCTTTTGCAAAATGACCAAATTCTTGACAATTATAACATTTCACCTTTAACTTGTCAAATCCCAACTTCTTGTTCAGTGCAGGAAGATCTTTTTTGGTTCTTTGCATAAATCTCTTCACCTTACGAACAATCATTGCCATTTTCCATTTTAAATCCATGATTTCTAAGTCATCTGGATCAATCTGATCATAGTCTTCATCAGTCAGATCACTTGTGGCAATCTTGCTACTCACCAGATTTTCATAAGAAGTCATGAAAGCTGATAATAAGGCAAAGTTTTGTTCAGTTTCTTTCATGTTGACATTTGGAGGTGATGAGTATTGATTTGTAGTGGATGAACTTCTTGAACCAGTAGAAACATTTGGTGATCCAGAGTTATCAGCTGTATAAAAACATGCTCTAGGATCACTATAGATGGTTGTTTCATTTTCTCTTGCGTTCTGTGTCAGAAAAGCAGTGATCGGTGAAATTGTTGAACTTAGAGGCATGCTACCACCATAAAAAGCAGGATCTTGACTTTCCTTTGATGATTTTTGACACTTGAGATCATACTCACGAGCTTCAATCTTTTGTAAAAACTCACTTGCAGTCAAGTCTTCATTGAAATAACTGTTTTCTTTTAATACCATTAGAAAAGTGGAGTACGAACTAGGTAGTGCACTGTAACACCCCGACCGATGGCGGATTATACATCGGGGCGCTACGAATTGTTTCATTACTCGCGACACTATTTGGGTGTCAATATTTAATAAATACATTTCATTGCGCATGCGCAGAACACACCATAAAGTAACATAAATCACATATCATAAATCATAATATTCAAATACATAAATTTGTCTTGTTATATTTTAAACTAGGTCCAAAGTAAAAGAAAACATCCTACGTGTCCTCGAGTTTCCAAAAGCAGCTACAGCATACCTGAACATGTGTTAAAATAAAACGTCAACACTTGCGTGTCGGTGAGAAATCAAGTTTAATAGATATAAATAGATAATAATAAAGCACTGCGCGCAACATGTGTATAACTGGTGTTCAACATAGTGTGTAAACAGATTGTGATCAAGCCTAAATAGATCATAGCTCATAGTTCATAACGTGCTCCAAATCGAGCAAAAACAAATAATCATTCGTGTATGTGCAAAGAAACCAAGAAAAATCGTAACGATAGGTCTCCCGTGTTTATCTAATGGATCCATGAAAACTTCGGAATAGGCCGATCAAAGCGGTTAATGATCAACACATACAAATATACAACACTAGTAAACGTCCATAACACATGGGTTTTGCGCACATAATTTCATAAACAAGTTTAAGACTCAAGTTGTACGAACACATGAACATCCCAAAACGTTAAAAATAAAAGGGGATTAGGTACGAGATTACTCACTTGTAAAAGGTGCGTTGAAAGATAATGCAAGAACCAACTTTTAAACAAGCGAAAGTTAACCTATAAATAAGAGGTTATTGGTTTAACGATTGGTTTTTATGTCTTGAATATATGTAAGTCACTTAAACAAATTATTAAAAAGAAATTATATATTATTTATTTACCGAGATTTCTGGGCAGAAAAGAAGAGAGGACGGATAGCAAAGAGGGGAGTTGGAGGCGTCGCTGAGGATCTCGGCAGAGAGTAAGGGAGAGATTTTGGGGAGTGTTTAAGTGTTTGAGTGAAGTGATTAATTATCCAAGAAATTGGTTTTATTTATAGGGAAACCCAAGGGAACACATCCCTTGAATTGGGGAAAAAAAAGATCTTATCAAATCAAAGCAAAAGATATCAAAAGCAAAAGATATGGTGGCAGCTGCAGGGGATGGGAAAGGCTGACAGGTTACTGTTCATTGCATGGGAGGGGTCAGTCAAAGTACTGTACAAGACATGAAAAAGAAGATTTTAAAAGATTATGCCAGTTACTTTTTCTGACAACCAAAAGGGTTGGTAAGCAAGCTGCGCCGAAAGTGACCTTTCGGACAGATGTCAGAACTGGCCTACTGTGCCCATACCTTGGCAGGTATAGCACAGAAGATAAGATATTTCAAAAGCATACAGACTGGCTTAAACTGGAGAAAAGACTTAAGTGTCTAGCGCGAGAAGGCTTGAGTGCGCGAGGGCGAAGGCAGACAGAACAATCCTTAGCGCGCCGCGGGAAGAACTACAATCTTTTGCGCGCCGCGGGAAGAACTAAAATCCTTAGCGCGCCGCGGGAACAGTTCGCCTCGCGTATCGCAGGAACAGCTGGTCTTCACGCAGGCTTCCTTGTAAGGAGTCTGGCGCGGGGAGCTGCGCAGACATCCTTAGGCGGGAAGAACCAAAGGACAAGCAAAGAGTTAAGAGAAAAAGGGGTTCAAGGCTTAAGGGTTAAGCAGAAGGGCGGGACGGCGACAAGAGAGAAAAAGGGGCGGGATGGCGGAAAGGAATTATTATTATTAGTAATATATATATATATATATATATATATATATGATAAATTTTATAAAGATTATAATCAAAATTTAAATCTTACAATCGGATCCGAAAACGGGTACCTGGGTCGGGTCGGATTTGGGCAGATATCACAGTCTCCCCTACTTTAAGAAATTTCGTCCCGAAATTTATGTCGAAGTAGGATGCGCAGAGAAAAGGTGCGGGTACTTGATCTTCATTTGATCTTCCCTTTCCCAAGTGAACTCGGCTCCGCGCTTGGACTCCCAGCGAACTTTGACAATAGGGATGCGACTGCGCTTGGTTTGCTTCACCTCGCGATCCATAATCTCAACAGGCTTCTCAACTAAATGCATAGACTCATCAACTTGAACTTCATCAAGTGGTATGTGGAGGTTCTCGTCAGCTAAACATTTCTTGAGATTGGATACATGGAACGTTGGATGCACATTGCTGAGCGCGAGCGGCAGGTCCAGTTTGTAGGCAACCTTTCCCACTCTCGCAAGAATCTTGAACGGACCAACATAACGAGGTGCAAGCTTACCTTTCTTCCCAAAGCGGACAACACCCTTCCAGGGCGACACTTTGAGGAGAACAAGATCACTAACTAGAAATTCGAGAGGCTTCCGCCTGCGATCTGCGTAACTCTTCTGTCGGCTTCTGGCAGTCAGCAGATGATCACGGACCTTGGCGATTTTATCGGTTGTCTCTTGAACTAGTTCGGGTCCTGTGATTTGAACTTCACCCACTTCGTTCCAACAAATCGGTGATCGGCACTTTCGACCGTAAAGTGCTTCAAATGGGGCCATACCGATGATGGAATGATAGCTGTTATTATAAGAGAACTCGATCAGAGGTAGGTGTGAATCCCAATTACCTCCAAAATCAAGAACACAAGATCAAAGCATATCCTCAAGGGTTTGGATGGTTCGCTCAGACTGTCCGTCAGTCTGAGGATGATATGCAGTACTTATGTCCAAACGAGTTCCTAACGCAGATTGGAGAGATTTCCAAAAGCGAGATATAAAACGGCCATCGCGATCGGATATGATGCTCAAGGGAGTACCATGACAGCAGACAATTTCTTTGACATATAGATGCGCAAGTTGTTCAACACGGTAGGTTTCACGAATGGGCAGAAAGTGGGCAGACTTGGTCAATCGATCCACTATTACCCAAATGCTATCATGTTTGCTTGCGGTCGAGGGTAACTTGGTGATAAAGTCCATTGCTATACTTTCCCATTTCCACGTAGGAATTTCTGGTTGTTCGAGCAAACCAGATGGGCGTTGATGTTCAGCTTTTACCTTAGAACAAGTTAGGCATTTAGCTACGAACACAGCAATATCCTTTTTCATACCGGGCCACCAATAAGTAAGGCGCAAATCTTTGTACATTTTGTCAGCGCCAGGATGAATGGAATATCGAGTTTTGTGCGCTTCACTCAGTATGTCAGTACGAAGAATCTCATCATTGGGAATCCAGATGCGATTGAGATAACAGAGAGTTCCATTCAGGTTAGGGACTAGATGCGCTTCTGCACCACACGCTAACTCGGCGCGTAGGTTGCCTTTGCTGATCGATGCGCACTGCGCGTCGCGAATGCGCGATTCAAGATTGCTTTGGACCGGCGCGAAGTGAAGCTGCGTGCGCGGCAAAATACAGTTGAGTTGACTGGGTTTGCGGCTGAGCGCATCGGCTACCACATTAGCCTTTCCAGGGTGATATCGGATCTCACAATCGTAATTGCTGATGAGTTCGTTCCATCGGCGTTGTCTCATGTTAAGTTCCTTTTGTTCAAAAATGTGCTGAAGGCTTTTATGGTCGGTGTAAATGATGCACTTAGTACCATAGAGGTAGTGTCTCCAGATTTTTAGGGCAAATACAACTGCACCAAGTTCGAGGTCGTGAGTCGTATAATTCTTTTCATGAATTTTGAGTTGCCTTGACGCGTAAGCGATAACCTTGCCTCGTTGCATAAGTACATAACCGAGACCTTGGTTGGAGGCATCACAATAAACGACAAGGTCGTCAGTACCCTCTGGTAATGTTAGTACAGGAGCTTCGCACAACTTTCGCTTGAGCGTTTGAAAGGCTTCTTCTTGCTTCGAGCCCCAAATATACGGTTTGCCTTTGTGCGTTAATGCCGTTAAAGGCAAGGCGATTTTTGAGAAATTCGAAATGAATCGCCGGTAGTAACCAGCTAAGCCCAAAAAGGAACGGATTTCGGTAGGAGTGGTCGGTGCAATCCAGTTCTTGATTGCTTCAATTTTGGATGGGTCGACATGAATACCCATCTTGTTTACAACATGACCAAGAAACTGTACTTCGTCAGACCAAAACTCACACTTGGAGAGTTTGGCATAGAGTTGTTCGGTTCGAAGCTTTTGCAACACCAACAGAAGATGTTGTTCATGCTCGGCCTTGGTTTTGGAATATACCAGAACGTCATCGATAAACACAATCACAAATTGGTCCAAGAAAGGCCTACACACCCGGTTCATTAGATCCATGAAGACAGCGGGTGCGTTGGTTAAACCGAAGGGCATGACCAAGAATTCAAAATGACCGTAGCGGGTTCGAAAGGCAGTTTTGGGAATATCTTCTTCGCGGATACGCAACTGGTGATAGCCAGAACGGAGATCGATTTTGGAAAAACAAGAGGCACCTTGGAGTTGGTCAAAGAGGTCGTCAATACGCGGTAAGGGGTACCGGTTCTTAATGGTGAGCTTGTTCAGCTCGCGGTAATCGATACACATGCGAAACGAACCGTCTTTCTTTTTAACGAACAAAACCGGAGCACCCCACGGCGAAGAGATAGGGCGAATGAATCCTTTATCGGTCAACTCTTGAAGTTGACTTGCTAATTCTTGCATTTCAGCGGGTGCAAGTCGATAAGGAGATTTGGCTACGGGGGATGCACCAGGAACAAGATCAACACGAAACTCGACTTCTCGAGCGGGAGGTAAACCAGTAAGATCTTCGGGAAAGACTTCAGGAAAGTCACGCACGATGGGGATTTCATGAAGTTTCTTCTTTCCTTCATCGGGTTTGACCACATGAGCTAAGAACGCGACACATTTCTTTCGTAAAAGTCTTCGGGCTTCAGTGCATGACATAAGTTTAAGACCGTTAGATGGTTTCTCGCCGTAGATATGAAGATCTTGACCATTTTCCCGAGGAATGCGAATCAATTTCTTGGCGCAGATTACTTCGGCGTGATTTTGCGAGAGCCAGTCCATTCCAATAATAACATCAAAACTTCCAAGAGGCATGGGAATGAGGTCGATTAGAAAATCGTGTTCATTAAGGTTAAGCGTGCAATCTTTGATCACGGAGTTTATTATAATTGTTTCACCGTTAGCCATTTCAACTGTAAAGTTTTCGTTTAAGTTTAATCGCGGTCGCGCAAGTTTTTGTTCAAATGCGCGAGAAATAAAACTCCTATCGGCGCCAGTATCAAAAAGTATAGATGCATATTGTGCGTTAAGTAAAAATGTACCATTAACCACGTCATTATTCGCTTGCGCTTGGTGCGCGGTTATATTAAAAGCTCGTCCGCGCGCCACTTGGTTTGAAATTTGGTTAACCGGATTTGCTTGCGTAATTTGTACTTGCAGTCTTGGGCACGCGTTCCGGAAATGACTGGGGTCACCGCAGTTATAGCACGACCTGGGTCGTGGATTATGGTATGTTGCTTGTGGGTTTTGCGGGTAGGTTGGTGGTGTTTGCGCGATTGGGTTGGCGGGAAGGACTCTACAGTACTCAGCAGTGTGACCAATACGGCCACATCGGTTGCATTGTCGACACGGGGCTTGAGTTGGGTGATGAAGTTTACAGGTTGGGCAAAAGGGTTGGTTTCCTGTGTAAGGTTTCTTAGTTGACGGGGCAGGGAGCGCGGAATTGGTTAAGGCATAGTTATGGACTATAGGGGGTGTTGGGTAGGTTGACAGTGGGTTAGGAGCGTGTACTGGTTGGTAGGCGGGTTGCTGGACAATGAGCGGGTTGGTAAGCGCGTAGGCTTGATGATTGGGTTTGTGCCTGCGTTTGAGGTTGTTACGGTTTGAGGGTTCTGGCTTGGTTTTCGTTGGTTCTGGGACAGTCTTGGTGAGTTTGGTCTTCTCGGCTCCCCGCAGGAACAGGGTTCCTGCCCTGATATGGTTGTCGCTGAGCACAGCGGCCAACTCGATGGCGTCAGGGAGGGTTACTGGGTTCCTGGCCCATACAGAATCTTGAATTTCCATGGGGAGACCCCCAAGAAACTTTTCGATGGCGCGGCGGGAAGGGGTAACTAGGTGCGGGACAAGCAAACTTAGTTCGTGAAAGCGCGTAGCGTACTCGCGCGCTTCGCCACTGTACTGTTTCAAGTTCCAAAATTCCTCCTCAAGGCGCTTTACTTCGTTGGGAGGGCAGAATTCTCGAGTCAAAAGATCCTTGAATTCCTCCCAGAGCATGCTAGAAGCAGCCTCTGCGCCACGCGCGTGTGCTACTCCGTTCCACCATGTAAGCGCCCTTGATTCCAGGACACTTGAGGCGTATAAGGTTCGTCGGTCTGGAGGGCAATGGGTATGGAGGAAGGTGTTCTAAATTTTCTCGAGCCATTGGAGCATTACGGTGGCTCCTTCGAGCCCTGTGAATTTCGGAGGGTTACCCGCATTAAAGGACTTAATATTGTATCCAAAGGGGTTGGTATTATTTTGATTTAAGGCTTGGGCTATTGCGGCGGCCATTTCCTGGGAACGACGCTGCATACGTCTGCGCGAGGCTTCTCTCCTCTGATGACGGCGAGCTGATAGCGGAGGCATTCTATAAAAGTTTTAGTTTTTGTTAATATCTTGGTATGGGAAATCGTTTTAGCGCAAAGTATATCATTGTAAAGCTTGTTTCGCGGAGTTAAATGCTATCAAATTTTGAAGTAAAATATGAATTTAAATGCAAACTTAATACAGGTAATGAATTCGAATTGAAAATCGACAATTCATGCATCACCATGACTTTTCAAATCTTCAATTTAAAATATACGAGTAAATGAGTATTGGAGGTTGACAATTCATGTATCACCATGACTTTTCAAATCTTCAATTTTAGAACATAAAGTTAATGGGGATTGAAAATCAACTATTCATGTATCACCATGACTTTTCGGATTTTCAATGTTAAGTCCCAACAACAAACGAATATGTAAGTAAAGAAACGAATTGAAATTTAACAATAAAAAAAAAATAATCGAAAGATCGCGGATAAAACATGAAATCATGTGCTGCGTATGCGCAAGCATATTTTATAAATATCGAGTAATTAACAATAAGCGCGCAATCATGAGATTTTTCTCATGCGCGAGAAGGGACTCTTAGGTATTCTAGGTCGTTACGTCTAACCACCTAATCCTAAAGTCACGGAGCTCTGATACCAATCTGTAACACCCCGACCGATGGCGGATTATACATCGGGGCGCTACGAATTGTTTCATTACTCGCGACACTATTTGGGTGTCAATATTTAATAAATACATTTCATTGCGCATGCGCAGAACACACCATAAAGTAACATAAATCACATATCATAAATCATAATATTCAAATACATAAATTTGTCTTGTTATATTTTAAACTAGGTCCAAAGTAAAAGAAAACATCCTACGTGTCCTCGAGTTTCCAAAAGCAGCTACAGCATACCTGAACATGTGTTAAAATAAAACGTCAACACTTGCGTGTCGGTGAGAAATCAAGTTTAATAGATATAAATAGATAATAATAAAGCACTGCGCGCAACATGTGTATAACTGGTGTTCAACATAGTGTGTAAACAGATTGTGATCAAGCCTAAATAGATCATAGCTCATAGTTCATAACGTGCTCCAAATCGAGCAAAAACAAATAATCATTCGTGTATGTGCAAAGAAACCAAGAAAAATCGTAACGATAGGTCTCCCGTGTTTATCTAATGGATCCATGAAAACTTCGGAATAGGCCGATCAAAGCGGTTAATGATCAACACATACAAATATACAACACTAGTAAACGTCCATAACACATGGGTTTTGCGCACATAATTTCATAAACAAGTTTAAGACTCAAGTTGTACGAACACATGAACATCCCAAAACGTTAAAAATAAAAGGGGATTAGGTACGAGATTACTCACTTGTAAAAGGTGCGTTGAAAGATAATGCAAGAACCAACTTTTAAACAAGCGAAAGTTAACCTATAAATAAGAGGTTATTGGTTTAACGATTGGTTTTTATGTCTTGAATATATGTAAGTCACTTAAACAAATTATTAAAAAGAAATTATATATTATTTATTTACCGAGATTTCTGGGCAGAAAAGAAGAGAGGACGGATAGCAAAGAGGGGAGTTGGAGGCGTCGCTGAGGATCTCGGCAGAGAGTAAGGGAGAGATTTTGGGGAGTGTTTAAGTGTTTGAGTGAAGTGATTAATTATCCAAGAAATTGGTTTTATTTATAGGGAAACCCAAGGGAACACATCCCTTGAATTGGGGAAAAAAAAGATCTTATCAAATCAAAGCAAAAGATATCAAAAGCAAAAGATATGGTGGCAGCTGCAGGGGATGGGAAAGGCTGACAGGTTACTGTTCATTGCATGGGAGGGGTCAGTCAAAGTACTGTACAAGACATGAAAAAGAAGATTTTAAAAGATTATGCCAGTTACTTTTTCTGACAACCAAGAGGGTTGGTAAGCAAGCTGCGCCGAAAGTGACCTTTCGGACAGATGTCAGAACTGGCCTACTGTGCCCATACCTTGGCAGGTATAGCACAGAAGATAAGATATTTCAAAAGCATACAGACTGGCTTAAACTGGAGAAAAGACTTAAGTGTCTAGCGCGAGAAGGCTTGAGTGCGCGAGGGCGAAGGCAGACAGAACAATCCTTAGCGCGCCGCGGGAAGAACTACAATCCTTAGCGCGCCGCGGGAAGAACTACAATCCTTTGCGCGCCGCGGGAAGAACTACAATCCTTTGCGCGCCGCGGGAAGAACTAAAATCCTTAGCGCGCCGCGGGAAGAACTAAAATCCTTAGCGCGCCGCGGGAAGAACTAAAATCCTTAGCGCGCCGCGGGAACAGTTCGCCTCGCGTATCGCAGGAACAGCTGGTCTTCACGCAGGCTTCCTTGTAAGGAGTCTGGCGCGTGGAGCTGCGCAGACATCCTTAGGCGGGAAGAACCAAAGGACAAGCAAAGAGTTAAGAGAAAAAGG
Source organism: Bidens hawaiensis (assembly GCF_021521415.1). NCBI lineage: Eukaryota > Viridiplantae > Streptophyta > Magnoliopsida > Asterales > Asteraceae > Bidens > Bidens hawaiensis. The sequence goes on from NW_027491014.1 coordinate 3,865,251, forward strand.
GGTTCAAGGCTTAAGGGTTAAGCAGAAGGGCGGGACGGCGACAAGAGAGAAAAAGGGGCGGGACGGCGGAAAGGAATTATTATTTTTAGTAATATATATATATACATATATATATATATGATAAATTTTATAAAGATTATAATCAAAATTTAAATCTTACAATCGGATCCGAAAACGGGTACCTGGGTCGGGTCGGATTTGGGCAGATATCACATGCACTCTTAATAGTATCAATCTTGTCAATCTCAGAAATTTCCAACTTTATTTTATCCATTTCTGCAATCAAGTTGTTGAATCTCGTTGTCATCTCTTCAACCGTCTCATCTTTGAGTAAATTAAAGATTCTGAATTGAAACTTAAGCATCACCTTTTTGCTTTCAGCCGTGTTTCCCATACTTCTCATTCGGATATGTTGAAACAGAGAGGCACAGATTTTAATACAACCCACTTGGTGAAATATGTTTTCAGGTAAAGCCATGGTTAGAGTAGAGTAGGCTTTTGTTTCTATCTCTAATGCTTTCTTCTCTTCTTGTGAATATTGAGATATAGCTTTAGGTCTGAATCTAATAGTCTCATCCCTAATCATAGGAACAGTATAAACTTCATCTAAACACTATGAGCAGTCAGGATAAACTGATCCTAGATGAGCACGAAACCTAGGTTCCCATTTGGCAAAATCACTGAACTTCATCAATCTTGGACATTTCGAATGTGACCCTATCTCGGTATCAAGTTGCAACATTTGTTGCATTAACATATTCTGTGAGGCTAGTGCATACATACCAGCCATTTTTGACAAGTTTCAAAAATTCAAGGGTGCAACGAATCAATTAACGAATAAGGTTAACGAATAGTGAACAGTGAATGTAACGAACTGTAAACAGTTGTAGCGAACTGTGAACAGTAAATTAACGAATCAAATCTTAACGAAGCTAAGATTGATCAGATAGCGAATCAAGATTGATCTTAACGCATCAATCCAACGAATCAGAAAGTCAACGAATCAGATTTAACAATAAGTCAAATTAATGAATTGACTAACAAATTAGCTAGCGAATTGATAAGAGGAATCTTGACGAACTAGAAAGTTTTCAGTAACGAATCGCTAAGAAAAACTTAGCAAAATAGATAATGAACCAGCTACAGTTGATAGCGAATCAACTATAGCGAATCAGGTTGTTACAACGGTTTGTAACAAACTCTGACACCGAATGCCACGTGGCAAAGGTTGTTATGACACAAATCCCAAGGTAGACGCGTGTCACACGCATCTGTTAACCCAAATCACGAATTAGGTAACACGAATCAAATCTTGATGCGAACGGGTTATCGAATTACTTGGAGTTTATAACGAATTGACTAACTTAGATAACGAATCAAAGTGAACAGGATAACGAATCAACTTAAAGATGATAACGAATCATGTTCATCCTCAAATCTTCAATTATTCAAAGAAGATTTCCAGATTTTCTGGAAATGAAGAACATGAAACCCAGAACCTTAAATTCGTAATACAATCTCAATTCTTAACCAAAACGCACAAATAAAATACCAAACGACTCGTAAATCGATCGCGAATCCAAAACACCTAAACTCGTAACCAATTAACCTCGATTACTAGTCCAATTATACCAAAATACAAACCTTGTTTCAGTTAACACCGAAATCAGTACCGAATCAATCCAAAACCAAACCAAACATCAATTCCGATTCACAATACCTTTCCTATACCTTAACCAACTCAAATCCAGTCCAAACCTACCATAATTCAATAAATTCACCTCAAATTGATCCAAATTCACCCAAACAGAACTCTATCAATATCTAATACTAATTAAACGTCCAATACTTTAAATAAACCACCAAATCAAGTGTAATTGAGCCCCGAAAGCTCTGATACCACTTGTTGGAACCCGTATCAATCAATCACTATAACTATAACAGATCTCGGATCTGTGTATATTCGATTAATTCTCAAGATGGATCTAGCTCATAATTACGTTTGATTAAGTGTTATATGTGTATATATATTATCAGTATATTAGTAGTTATAAGTGTATGAATAATATTAAAGATGAAGATCGAGAGAGTGTTTGGACAGCGTATCGTTAATTATCTCCCAAAACTTAAATTAAGCGTGAACAGTGTTCACGTATAAATAGAAGACGGACCTAGTTCGTTAACATCCCCTAACAAACTAGAGTCCGCTTCGTTACATACATTATAAACGAAATAGATTAACGAATCACCCCCTGATTCGTTAAACATCCTTAACGAATCAGAGGAGACTTAACTTAAGATCTAGTTCGCTAAACATCCTTAGCGAACTAGATACATACATAGCGAACTAACTAAATACTTGTTTATTACATTAAACAAAAACGACAAATACATTACTGATAATTACAAAGACTCAAGACGCAAAGCCGTGCACTAACAAGTTTATGCCTCAAATTAAGTGAGACTTTTCACTCATCCATGTCTCTTGTATAAATTTTCCTAAAGTGAAGAAGATAAGTCTTGGAACAAAAATGATCATCATCAAGAAGAAGCATTTTTATATTTCTTTTTCAATAAATATTAGAGACGAAAAACTCTCTAAACTTCATATTTATATTATCAAGTTTTAGCACACTAACACTGCATTCTCGGGTTTAAAATACAAGGAAAAGAAATGATAAGATTGGATAGAGGAAGAAATGAAAAGAAATTATATACTTAAAAGGCATTCTCGAGTTAAAATAAAAGAAAAGAAAGTGTTTATTACATTCTTGAGTTAGATTGGAAGGAAAAGATAGAAAAAATATTTGTAACTTTACAATTATATCCTCATAGCAACATGTAAAAGAGAATTAAGATAGGGTAAATTGGTAATATGGTAATATGATATAAACTTTCCTTCACAATCCGACCATATTTGGCAGGAAAGTTTTGAAGGAAAAAAGGCTTCACTTTTCCTTCCATTCTCTTTCTTTTCTTTTAATGAAAAAACTCAAGAATGAAAGAATAAAAATTTTATTATCTTTTCTTTTCCAATCCCTTAAATAAAAAACTCAAAAATGCAGTGTAAAGTATCCGGTGTAGCCTTGGGCGCGTAGCCATTTTCGGCAGTACATATTGCTTCGGCTGTTTTACCCTGAGAGACAAACGCGTTGTCTTATGTAGAGACGTGAAATCTGGTTTAAGGGAAACATGTTGTGGCTCAACCTTAACCGTCAACCACACTCAATATATATTGTTTTGTTCATATTTTGTTGCAGTCAATGGTGTTAACCATATCAAGGAAAATCTAAGACGAATGTAAAGATACTTAACGACTGGAAGACTCGAGTCAATAAGTTTCTGTTGAAATTCTCACCAAAGATATCAACATAAATCTTTATATTATAATATAAATTGTAATTTATTTTATTTCCTTTTTGGTTTTGTACACGGTGTTGTACTACGACATTTTTCTTGTATAACGAGAGCATCGTTATACTTATTTTATTATATTTTTCTAAATAATATGGTGACCCATGTCATACACTTTTTTTCACAACAAACCTCAGAAACCTCCATCTAATTATCCACATCATCACATACTTTTACAATTATTTAACATAAATCAAATTTAGTTTATTTTTAAAAAACGTACAATTTCTATATTAACGACTAGAAGACTCGAGTCAATAAGTTTCTGTTGAAATTCTCACTAAAGATATCGACATAAATCTTTATATTATAATATAAATTGTACTTTATTTTATTTCCTTTTTGGTTTTGTACACGGTGTTCTACTACGACATTTTTCTTGTATAACGAGAGCATCGTTATACTTATTTTATTATATTTTTCTAAATAATATGGTGACCCATGTCATACACTTTTTTTCGCAACAAACCTCAGAAACCTCCATCTAATTATCCACATCATCACATACTTTTACAATTATTTAACATAAATCAAATTTAGTTTGTTTTTAAAAAACGTAAAATTTCTATATTAACGACTAGAAGACTCGAGTCAATAAGTTTCTGTTGAAATTCTCACTAAAGATATCGACATAAATCTTTATATTATAATATAAATTATACTTTATTTTATTTCCTTTTTGGTTTTGCACACGGTGTTGTACTACGACATTTTTCTTGCATAACGAGAGCATCGTTATACTTATTTTATTATATTTTTCTAAATAATATGGTGACCCATGTCATACACTTTTTTTCATAACAACAAATCTCAGAAACCTTCACTTAATTATCCACGTCATCACATACTTTTACAAAACATAATTCAAATTACTTTTACTCTCTTTTTATCTTCCCGTTGCTAATTTTTTCCTTCTAAAATTGTTCAGTTTGTATATATTCAAATTGCTTGGTAATAAAATAAGTGGAGAAAAATTAATATAGAAATTGTACGTTTTTTAAAAACAAACTAAATTTTTTATATATAATTACTATCGTGGCCTCATGCCTTCCAGCAAACATTAAATTATTACTAATTTATGCAGGTTGTTTTGTTTTGGTTTGGTACGTACGAAAGTAAACATGCAATTGCCACATTTAAGTTGTTATATAAAAAGAAAAATGTAAATGGGTTGCCGGTGTGTTTGTCGGAAAAACCGAACATCACAAATCTATTAATCTGGTCAGATCTGATTGTACAACCGTACCCGATCTATCCGTTTTAACCTTCGCCGGAAAGTTGTTGTTGCTTCTGAAATCTCCCATCGGTATAGCGATCTTGCCGGTAACTCGGATCTGACTGTAAATCGACCTTTCCGAATTCCTCTTTGAGGACGATAAATGAAACATTTTAGGAAAAATCTACTTCTTATTATAACATTGCTCTCTCTCTCTCTCTCTCTCTATATATATACACTAGTTTTTATTCCCCGTATTACGGGGGTTGTGCTTCTTTTTCGTGTCTAATATTCATATTTTTTCGCATTTTAATTTTATTTATTATAAAAAAAGTTAATAATATACCTAGAGTTTGATGATAAAATAGTTTCACAACTAACTGACATGTTATAACCTATTTATAAACTATGGGTTTGGTGAGACACATGACCTGCTTATTTTTTATTAATAAAATTGTTTCTTATTATAAATAATATATTTTTTTTAAAAAAAATTGGATATAAATATTTAGTATATCCCTATTTTATATGATTTACATATTAAATACTTGGTGAGATTTATTTTTAGAATAGTGAGATATTATAACCCGTTTAAGGTTATCTGGGTATGGTGAGACCCATACAGTGAATTCGGGTAAAATACATGAGGAGTCATTATTTACAAATAAAACAATATGGTGGTTCGAGTAAATGTAATAAACAACCATAGAGCTTTTAAATGTTTCGTTTATTTACGGGGGTTGCTTTATATTATTTGTTTCTAATATTTATTTATTTTTTGAGTTTTTATTTTTTTATTGTATGAAAGTTAATAATATATATGATTTGATGATAAATTGTTTCACAAATAAATGAGATGTTATAACCCGAAGCTATATGAGTTTGATGAGACAGAAGACCCGTTTATTTTTTTTACTATAAAACTGGTTTTTTAATTACAAATAATATATATATATATATATATCTTTTTCAAATAAATAAGATTTTATAACCCGTTTAGAAGTTATGGGTTTGATTAGACCCATACCCATGAATTCGGGTCAAATGCAAGAGAAGCCTCCATTTAAAAATCAAGGAAATCTGGTGACGCCAAAAAAAGGCGGAGCGACCACATCACGACATGTAGGATTTTTATGTTTTCGTTTATATATAAATATATATATATACTAGTTTTTATCCCCAGTATTACGGGGGTTGTTTATATTGTTTGTTTTAGTATTTATTTATTTTTTGAATTTATATTTTTTTATTGTATGAAATTTAATAATATACTTATGGTTTAATGATTAATTATTTCACAAATAAATGAGATGTTGAAACCCGGTTTAAAAGCTATATAGTTTTGATGAGACCCAAGACCCGTTTATTTTTTACTATAAAATTGGTTTTTTTAATTATAAATAATATTTATGAAAGTTAATAATATACTTATGGTTTGATGAGACCCAAGACCCATTTTTTTTAACTATAAAATTGGTTTTTTAATTTAAATAATATATATATATATATATATCTTTTTTAAAATAAATAAGATATTATTTTAGTATATCCTATTTTATAGGATTTTTACATCAAGAATTTGGTGAGAATAATTTTTTATTTAATGAGATGTTATAACCCGTTAAAAAAATACATGGGTTTGGTAAAACCCATACCCATGAATTCGGGTCAAATGCATGAGAACCCTCCATTTAAAAATAAAGCAAATATGGTGACTCCAAAAAAGGGGGAACGACCACATTGCGACACGTAAGATTTTTATGGTTTCGTTTATATATATATATATATATATATATATTATTATATATATATATATATATATAAATGAAACCTTTAAGAGCACTCTAGTTGCTCCATACTTTTTCTCAAACCACCAAATTGTTTTATTTGTAAATGAAGGTTTCTTATCCATTTGACCCGAATTCACGGGTATGAGTCTCACAGAGCCTGGATATCCCTTAAACGGGTTATAACATCTCATTAAATTTAAAATTAAACTTACCAAATATTTGATATGAAAATTCCTATAAAATACTGATATATTAAAAATTAATATCCAATTTTTTTTTAAAAACAATATTTATAATTAAAAAACAATATTATAGTAAAAATATAAGCGTGTCACGGGTCTCACCAAACCCATATAACTTTTAAAACATGTTATAACATCTCATTTTTAAAAAGAGATATTATTTATAATTAAGAAACAATTTGATAGTAAAAAACATAAGCGGGTCATTATTCTCACCAAACCCATAAAACTTTTAAACATGCTATAACATCTCATTAATTTGTGAGACCCTTTTATCGTCAAACCTTAAGTATATTATTAACTTTCTTATAATAAATAAAATTAAAATATAAAAAAATATATAAATATTAGAAACGAAAAATAAAAACAATCTCTATAATACGGGGTATAAAACCTAGTTGTTATATATATATATATATATATAGGGGAAAGTTAACGTACAAATAAAGTTAACGTGATAATTGTGAGAATCAAGGAGAATAATTATTTAATTACATCATAGAGTAACTACATAATTACTTTATGATCTAATTATATAACTTTTCAACTTGTATATATAATTACTTTACTTGATTCTCATAATTAGTAGGTTAATTTCATTTGTATTTGATCAAAACCACATATATACACATATATATAGGGTGGGGTTATGATAAGAAGTGAAGTGTGTCTAAGAAGTGCAAGTAATATGGGGCGTTAGATATGTTAATCTAACGGTGGATATGGAAAGTGTGTTTATTATACGGTGTGTTTTATTAAATCTAATGGTGAAAACACACTTTCTACACTTATTATAACCCCACCCTATATATATATATATATATATATATATATATATATATATATATATATATATAGGTGAGATCAAATGAAAACACATTTTAAAGAGAAAACTTAAAAACTCTTAAAGAAATTATCTTTAACTATTTTTTTAATTTTTTTTTTGTAGTTTATATTTTCTCCATTATTCTTATATGTTGATATTGTTCCCAAAAAAATAATAAATAAAAAGAACTCGTCGGTGTAGTGCACATGTGTAATTGTGTGCATTGCGTATATGCAAGAATATTGTATTGCATATAATACAACACTATACACAAATTTGATGCACACTATTGTATATATTCAATATAAGTCCAATACACACACCAAATACACATTTGTACATATGTGTAACACAACATTAATGCACATATGCACTACATCGACTTTATATATATATATATTGTATATAATAAAACACTACTATACGTATACAATACACAAATATTGAAGTTTTGTCTCTAAGGATGAGCTTTTAAAATATTGGCAAAAATGAAAATTTTAATTACGTATAATTCTTAAGAGTTTTTAAGTTTTGTCTTTAAAAATGAGTTTTCTCTTGATCCTCTCCGCATATATCTAAACTAGCTTAAAATATATATAGGGTGGACAAAATGATAATATACTAAAAAAAACTCTTAAAATTAAGAGATACAAGTCATTTTAGCATTGTGTACAAGTTGTTTTAGCACTGGTTGAAAACACGCGGAACATCCGAAATTCAAATTTCAAAACCTAAATTCCTCAAATACTTACAGACAAGAGCTCGGAGAGAGAAACATAAAATCCTAAATCGCATCCAAGCATCGTGAGCGATTTACACCTTAATCGATTAATGATGGTAGCAAGGAAGGGTGAATAGGGTTCCATTCGAGGTATGTTTATTTGATTATTATGTTTGGTAATGATGATAGTAGACTGAAACTGAACTATACTCGTGTTTTGAAGGTGTGTTTAAAGGGACCCGATTGAAGACAGCCATCACTGGTATATGTCGTTTTCAACCTTTGTTTTGCAATAGATTCATTTGACCACGAAATTATATTTTGGTGGATCAGCCTCTTTTGCATATTATCTTTGATTTACGAGGCGATGGAGACACTTTTCTACCACCGTTAGATAGGTGAAAGGCACACTTTGACTAATTTAACTCCCATATGATAAGTTAGTATTTTTATTTTGATTTTTTTATCTTTTTAATACCGTTAGTTGGATTTTTACCCTAAAGCATATGTTGATTAGGTGTTTTAGATCAAGCTTTTTGGTTCAGAACTTTAATTGCAATATGTTTATCTATTACATGTTAAACCTTTTTTTTTTGTTTGGGGTTGATGAAATTATTTTTAATAAATCACTTGCAATTATTATTTATATCGGCTTGTTAAAAGTCTTGAATCGAGCCGTGCTCACTCTAATTATTTATATAAATTTAAACAAACAAGCCTATGATCTTTATAAATTTAAATTAATGTATTAGATGTATATTATATAGTAATAATTATTATACATTAACTTGTGGTTAAGGTAAAAAATAAATTTTATATTATAAGTAAAGTATATAGGATATAGTATGTAGTATATATCTATAAAAAATTAATAACATAATTGATAAATAATAAACGAGCTGAACCCGATCGTGAAAAAACTTTTAACCAGCCAAGTTCCAGCTCTAGAAGGTGTATACTAAACAAGCGGAGCTCGGGCCCTTCTAACCGAACCAACCCGATCCAAATTAGAAGTGTGCCTAACCAAAAACCAAACCGATCCAAATTGAAACTGGTTTGGATATCGGTTAATTCTACTCGGTTTTGATTTTTTTTCCCTGCCCGAAAACTGAACCTAGGAATGTGTCTAATCGAACCGGTTAAATAAGTTATTTTTTCAGTTTCTATGATTTATTTCGGTTTGCTTATCTGACTAAGCAAGATTTGTGGAACCAAAAACCGAATTCACAGTTTAGTTGGTTTTTTTTCCGGTTGCAGATATTGTTAGATTTTCATTTTTTTCTACACTTCTACGCAACTTATTATTGCGGCCACATTTTTTGGGTCGCAATGAAGATATACTTTTCACAAATGAATGCATTTATATAAAAATGTGTCGTGTAGGTTGTTAGTAGGGAGACACGGAAAATACTAAGACAAAGGGTAACCAATTTCAACATTGCACTGGATGACGTGTCCATCACCAGTCTTACTTTAGTCTTACTTTTGGACGAGAATTTACTGCTGCAATTGAAGCCAAGCAAGTTGCTGCACAGGAGGCCGAGCGGGCCAAGTTTGTTGTTGAAAAAGCTGAGCAAGACGATCGCAGTGCTATCATCAAAGTACAGGTAAGTAACAATTTTTCAATTAATGAGAAAACAAAACATAACACACCACGTGGAAATAAAATGACAGGGAGAGGCAAAAAGTGCACAACTGATAGGAGCTTCCACATTGGACTGATATTGTCAAGAACGCTGCATTCAAGGAGCTTGCACTGTACGACACCGATTGGTACTACATTCGAGCTGGTAAGCTTTCTATTAATATTTCAGATTTTGTACATATGATGTTGTAAAACTAAGTTTCGCTTTGTTTATATTTATATATTTTTGTTTACGCTAAGCTTTGGTGACAAAAAAGATTATTTGAGGGAGGTCTTGGTGTTGTTTTTTTTCAAAGAACTAACAATGGACACAAGAAGGCAGTGCTCACCTCACTTTTGCGAGCAGTGGCGGTGTTACACGCTTCAGCAGTTGCAGACCATGCACATTGTTGACAAAGAATTCACCATCATACCAAAGTAAAGGTAAAATCCTATTTCTTGCTAACCTATGTGCATCCCATGGGAAGAATGCATATTGGTTTGTCAGTTATTTGTAAGAAACTAATTATAAAATTGTATGGTCAAATTGCTTAAAGCTATAAATGTCAAACTTTATAAAACTGTAAAAAGTCAAACTGCATTAAAGCAATACTATTAAGAACTGTAACATTCATTCGTTTAATTAAATGAAAAAGATTTGTGATTTGTGTTAAGGTCCGTTCATTTATTAAATTAGCGAACATAAACAAACTTTCCTCCTAACAGTTTTAATCGTTAAATACTTAAATAGTCAAAGTTGTAGCTTTGAATTAGTGATATAAATAATCTTGTTTCCTGATGCCTTTGATATTATTGTAGGTGTGGAAAGTGCAAAATTGGCAATTTGGCGTTAAACGAATGAATGATTTGTTTGCTGGAACACAGGTAAGTTTTTACATGAAGGATTGTGATTTACTTGTTGGTTTAGTATAGTTTGTATGAAAATGTGACGGTTGATACAGGTTGTGAATATATTGTCATGGAAGTGTAATGGGAGTATATGAGGAACAACATCGAAGTTTTTCAGCTAGCTAAGTTTATCCAAGGTAATTTTTGCCTTTCGAATAATGTATTTATGAACGGGTCAATGCAGGTTATGTTTTACGTAACAAAATATTTAATTTAAAAGTTACTAATAGCATAAACGTGTCAATAGTCACCGATAGTTTCTTTTGATGCATAAACAAACAAACAAACAAAGTTGCAGTGTAATGTTCCAAGGGCTTGACATTTCATCTTGTGATCCAAAGTTTCAAAATTTTGTTAAAAACGCATTTGTATACAATATAAATTAAGTTTTGTTTTCCGTAATATATGAAAAGATAATTTTTTTATAAACTTAGTGTTAAAAAAAGGTATGAAAATGTGAATAAAAGCGCATGACACTGTATGCTTTTTATTATTAGTAAAAACAATAGATTATTATAAAAGAAATAATTTTTATATTATATGAAATTTGTTAAAAATAAAAACAAGAAATTTTTTATATTTTATCACCATCGAACCAAATAAATGATTGAATGCGAACCCATTTAATGTACATGGTTTTCTTGTTTGTGTTCGTTTGTTAAGAAAATGAGCATGTTCTTATTCGTGTATTCATTCGTTAATTGCACAAATGAATGATTCGAAAACTTAAACGAACATGTCTTGCATCTTATATCATTTAAAGAAAGAGACTCTTCATGTTTGTGAGTTTGTCTTATTGCTTTACTCTTTTGTATAGGCCAGTCAAAATAAGATTTTCATATATCTAAACTTAACTTCATTTGGGTCTTGTTCTTGAGCAGAATTAGATTTATTTTCAACTTGGTTATTAGATTATATTACTGATTACTGACTATATAAATCTATACTATATCCTTATTTATTTCCATTAACATGTCAATATGCTTGCATATGCTACTCAAGAAAGAGTCTGTTGGATACGTATGTGGTGCTACTTAACGGTGGTTTGGGGACAACTCAGTTTATAATTAAAAATAGGCTAATTATGACATTTTATCATCAGATTGTAGGTTTGATTTGATACAAGGGCAATTTTGAAATATAAAAAATTATTCGTGCATCTATCTTAATCGGTTCACAACAGGTTCCACATTATCCTGGAACGAAATATGCAGCTTAACCCTCGCCATTTTGGTCTAGACCTTCACATAAGGTTGTTGGTTATAAACTTTATGCATAATGTTTTAGTTGTAAAAGAACATTTTTAGCTTAATAAATAATTGTTTGCCAAATTATTGCAAATGGGTTTTTATTGCTAAAGTTGGTTTTGTTCAAACCTTTTGTGTCAAACCATGTGAGCTAATCCTCTTATTATTTGATAGTTACATAAAGAATATATGTGGGTTGATTAGGAGACTGTTATGCCATCATAATTATTCTTTCTTTTTCTTTTAGTTGGTACCAGATGACGACATGGAGTTTCAATATGCCTAATTACACAACTTCATATGGACATGTATGAATCAATATTATAAATTTTGTAGTAATTCTCACCTTAGTGAGGTATATTTAAATTTGATGTGTTTTTGGTTTCTTATTGAGATGAAAATTCATAAGGATAATGAGGTTTGGTTGAAAATAATTGGGACTCGAGTTGATGCAACTGAAATTGTGTGGTATAAATTATTACAAAAACCCGGTTATTAATATATATATATATATATATATATATATATATAATTGTGGAGGTTGAAAGTATTGTTATGGTGTAAACGAGTTGTGCTCAGCATGCTAAAAGCTCGAAGAGCATAAACTAAAAAAATATTATACAATATATCACGAGAGGGTTGATAAATTAACAGAAACGGGTACGCGTAATTATTGTCGCCGCCGGCCCGCCGCATCGCGCGGACACCTACTAGTATATATATATATATATATAATAAACCGCATTTAAAGCACATTGTAGATATATTTAGTGGAGAAAAACATCAAGACTTAATATTTTTATAAGATAATTGTTTTTAGCTTTCATGTGAGGAAATCAGACGTTTACAAATCTTTTTGAACATATTATTTTAGAAAAATAATCATTTCTAACACACGTTACAAGAATGAAACGTTTACAGAAACGAGTGATTTACTAAAAATTATTTTTAACACAATTGTTAGATATAAACAATTGCAAAAATCATTAAACGAAACCAATAAAATCCCAACAGTTTTCAAAGACCATTTCTAATACAGTAGTAATAATACTAACGATTACAAAAATTGTTTTTAAACCAAACGATTGAATTAAACATTTCATTTTGTAGCACGGTATTGGATTTAAGATTGCACCACAATCTCTAGAAATCCAAACACAAGTTATGCTACGCACGTAATTTCTCAAAAAAGAAAATAATAACATTATAATCTCTAAAATAGTTTTATATTAAACCATTTCGATAAACCAAAATCCTTATAAATAAGGGGTTTAAGATTATAACTACAATTTCACAAAATATGTTTTAATATTGTAGGACACGGGTTACAACATTATTTAAATAAAATAAAATATAATTAGTATAACGATACTCTCGCTATACAAGGGAAATACCGTAAAACTATATTGAAAACAAATACCAAATAAAATGAATATAAAACACAAAAATTATATTCCAAATTAATTTGAATCAGTGTCTTTAGCTGGTACTTCAACGGGTTTTCGTCTAGTATTCTCGTCTTGTGTCTTTATCATGTTTGGTGTTCGACTGATCTCCTTAAATAGAACAACAAGCAAACGAAATGTTGACGGATGTGGCCGAGGATTCGTGATAAACACGAGTTCCTTAAAACAAATTATGGGTCTCTACTTAATGGTCCATCTGTCTTCAATGGTTCAACAGCCGACGCAGTATATACTGTCGGAAAAGGCTACGCATCTGAGGTTTCACCGGGTAGTTTATGCCGTTGGAACTTTAATGTGTAGAAGAATTAGTTTTCATTCATCAATTCTAGTTTTCAAACATCGGCATATATAACAATCTATTTCTGAATAATAAATTTAAAACCTAAGTGACCTTTAAATATGAACGGAATTTTAGCATATTATATACAGGTTTGAACTTAGCAAATCAAGGTTGCACAGATTGTTGTAACTGAATGGAATGGAATCATTCAGATGCAAACATTTGATTCATTCAGACTTCAGACTGTTTGGTTCCAAACAAAAAAACAAATGGATGATTAAAATTAGGTCTAAATCATTCAGACTTATTGTTGTTGTTGAATGGAACAAAGTCGTATTCAGACCTAACTCATTCAGATCTGAATGAACCAAACAGCCCATTAGTCTTAAGTGATTGTACTTACTTTTAGTTTCTTTCTTTTTTACTTTATCTTTTACTTTAACACTTTTTCAACTTTAGTCCTTATACTTTTCATCTTTTACAAATTATTCATTGTACATTTTAGCAAAAATTTTGCGAGTTAAAACGCCGCAATGAAGGTGCGTGGTCCAACGTTTTTATACATATTTTTCATGTTTAACGGCTCTACCGCAACCTGCATGTTATAGATTAATTTAATTATTGTTTTCTATGTTTTATGTCTTTCGTGTGTTTGGTTCACCGTTTTTACGTTTACTTTTCGTTCGATCTTACTTTAACTTAGTTATATTTTATATTTTCAGTTTCTTATTTATTTATTTTTTATACGAGCCTTTTCGGTGTTGGCGTTCAATGGTGTTGGTGTGGCATTGGTGATACTTTCACGGTTTACGCCCCTGCCGCAGCGAGGGTTTTTATAAAGATTCATGAAAGTTACTCGTCGCAGAAGAGAGGATGTTGAGTGAAGGCAGTGGTGGTAATGATGCCGATTTGATGTTTTTCAAGTGAAATGAATGTGTAAATAACGGTTTTACACCCGCTTCCACAACATGCGGGTGTCTATTATAGTTTATATACATGTTTGAAAAGAGGATGAGTACTTAGAATAGAATACAAGTATTCAGAATTTGAGTGGAAATAAATATGTGCACTTGACGCATCTATATGACTATGAGTTTATTTTGTAGGGAGTTTTTAAAAGCTTTAAGGGTTTTTAGTTTCAAGCTTTTGTTTGGTTGAAGAGGATTGAAACTTTTAGGTTATGAAAAAAACCTTCATACTTGAACGCTCCTAGTAGTAGTTTAAAAAAATGCTACAATCTTTTAGTTTTGAAATTACTGAAATAACCTTTCAATATATATATATATATATATGAGAAGGTTAACGTACAAATGAAATTAACGTGCTAAACGTGTGAATCAAATAGAGTAATTATATTTACAAGTAGAGTAATTATGTCATAGAGTAATTATATAATTACTCTATGACATAATTACTCTACTTGTAAATATAATTACTCTACTTGATTCTAACGTTTAGCACATTAATTTCATTTGTATTTGATCCAAACCATATATATATATATATATATATATATATATATATATATATATATAGGGGTGAGATCTAGAGAGAACTCCTCTTAAAGAGAGAACTAAAGAACTATTAAAGAATTATTTTTAACTATTTTTAAAAAAATATTTTGTAATTTTTTTTCTTTCCTCCTTCTAATAAGATGATATTGATACTAAAAAAAAAAAAAACCTTGTCGGTGTAGTACTGTAGTGCATATGTGCAATAATGCCTATTTCATATATACAATAGTGTTTTATTGCATATAATACAACACAATTGCATTATCCAATACACACTATTGAATATATGCAAATACGACACTAATAACTGTATGCAAAACACATTATCGCATATATGTAATACAACACAAATGCATATATGCATTATATCGATTTTTTTTAAATTTTTTTATATAATATAACACTATTGCAAATAAACAATACAGCCAACTATATATATGCTATTCAACACTATTTCAAATATCAAAATTCACACTATTGCACATATGCATTATAAAAAAAGTCGGTGTATTGCATATATGCGTTACTCGTTAATTTTTTTATTTATTTTTTATTTTTATATTTTTTTGTGGTGAAGAATAACAACATATAAGAATGATGAAAGAAAAAAATTAAAATTTTTTTTTAATTAAATTAAAAATACTTCATTATTAGTTCTTTAGTTCTCTCCATAAAATGGAGTTCTCTCATGATCCTCTCCCTATATATATACATATATATATATATAATGTTTTTTAGTTATTTTCATTTTGATCATTTTATATATACTATATATAATATTAGTTTTTTTAAAATAGTTATAAATTTAGTACTTAAAATTCAATAAGCTTTTATAAATTTATATAATAGTTACACATTTAACATGTATTTTAAGCCAACTACCCCCATGATATTTTTAGGGCCATACTTTTTCATATGTAATTATTATTTTTTTAAAATTACATCATAAAAACAAACATTTTATTTTCTTTCATTTTAGTATGTTATTGCTATAATTTCTTTAATTTTAAAAATTAACATATTACATGATTGTCAGTTAAAAACTCCAGCTACTCTACCAAACACAAAAATATATCTAAAAAACTACAGTTACCAACTAACAACTTTAAGCCACTAATCATCAGCTTTTAGCAACTAACTAATTTTATCAAACATACTCTATATGTAGTACATATGGCTTATTAAAGTGTGATAAAATTAAACATGTATTAATAAAATAACATTTGTTTGTACAAATTTGTATTTCTTTTTCCAAATTTTGTTATAGAGTCAACTGTTTGGAACGTGCTGTTTTCAAACCAAATCAAAACATGTGTTTTAACAAATTTATACCATTCTAAAGTCCTCGATTGAAATCAAAGTCAAGCTACATACTTTATACTTTTTCAAATTTAATACAGTTAAACACCTTTCAAAATTATTACATCAAAATAAAAAGCAAATAGACAACAAGTTTCATAGCTAGCTCTTTTGAATTGAAAACACAAGTCTTTCATAAACTATATTGATTGATTTTGAAGTTATATATATGATAACCCATAAATATGTATCTACATGGATATGAAACGATTTTAGGGATTTTCATAGCTTGTGTTTTCAAAAACACGTAGTAGCATTTTCATTAATAAAAATCAAAGAAACTCCTTGTTCTACTACACAAATAATGTCATTACCAATCAATAGTTTATAGGACAAAGAACCATACAAACAATTTTTTTTCACTCATGGCAACTCACAGAATCTTTATTCTAACAATTTTAATAACTTTTTATGGCCATTTGGATCACTGGCGACACTGGTCCACTCAGCCATCTTCATTTCTCAAGTATGGAACCACGGGATGCTATGCTAGCATGTCCCCGAAGGGAAGCTTGTACATCAATGTGTCAATCGGTCCAGACACAAAGACAACCCCTATTTTTCTGTAACATGTGAGAACCTAAGACCTTCACTTTTTAAATGAAGTCTCTAGGTATCTCACCTCAACCACTTTGGTTGAAAATCCTTGGCAACAATTTTCATAATTAAAGGTTAAAATTACTTCAATAACTAAACGGTTTAACTTAACTAATCTAGTAAACACACAAACTAATATATATATATATATAGGTTTAAGTTCAAGAAAGAAATCAAGTTATTGCAAGAAGTGAAAGAAATCAATCTAGTCAATCATATTTTTTCTTTTCTTTTTCTATTTTAATTAAATATAGGGATAAAATGGTAAAACTTACTAAGTTGTTTATATGGAAACTATTAATGTTATATTAGATATTTTAATATGTTTAAATAAATATTTTATTCATTGACAACAAAATTAAGAAACGTTAGCATACTGACATTATTTAATTATACATCCTAAATCTTTAAAACAAAAGTATTCATATTTATCCCTTTGTTATTTAATTTCTTTTATTATTTTAATTTTAAAACCAAATCATGTAACACTATATTTTTCCGTTACCATTTATTTTAATTTTAAACATGAACTTTTCACTTATATTAGTTAGACTTTCAGATAAACTATTCTCATATAAGATAACATTCGGATCATTCTTTTTAAATTTCTTTATGTTTTAATTAATTAAGTTAAAAAACATAAAGATTTTTTACTAGTATTCACCTACACATAACACATATTCGTTTAAACAAATTGTTAGTTCATTTTATTTTCACATACACGTAACTAATATTCACCTACACATAACTCATATTCGCCTAAACAAATTGTTAGTTCATTTTATTTTCACTTACACGTAACTAATATTTACTTACACATAACTCATATTTTCCTAAACAAATTGCCAGTTCATTTTATTTTCACCTATACATAACTCATATTAACCTACACATACAAGACTGAATTAATTATTTGGAATTCATGTAGATGATTATTTATTATGTTACTTGCGTAGGTGAGTTTATTACCATTCACCTACACAGTCATAACCCTACACAATGAAATAATCCTACACTCCATATTAAAATAACGCATACAAATTCCTACACGTGCAAAAAAAATGCACTTTATGTAAAGTTGGATAATAATAGGACTAGTTTTTTAGAAAAAGAAAAAAACACTTTGCCACTTCATTGTACGTTGTAAACAATTGATATGGTTTTGGAAACTCTACTTGTATATTAGTTTGTTTGAAGTGAGATAATTGCTAAAAAAGTAATCTATTTAATTGGATTATAGAAACCGACTACAAAATGATTTCTATAAAAATATGTTGTCCATTATGTCCTTCCATTTAAAAACCTTCTATTGTTTTTTTCTTATATATTACAAGTTTGCCATCATAAATATATTCCATTGATTAGACAAATCAATGGTTCAGATTGATTTCTCACATTAAAACGACTTCTCTCTTGAACCACCCCCTATATATTATATATATATACACGTATTAATTTGCAACTCTTTACAGCTTCTCTTCTGTTGTTGTACTTTACGCTTATGTTGTACTATTTCCATTCATCTTTGAATGTTACACGTGTTACTATGAAGCTACACATGTTCTCCACTTTCTATATGTCTCTCTTTTACACATGCATTGAGAGAGAGACATGCGAATTGTTTGAGAGGTCACCGAGCACTAATGGTATGTATCGTGGTGGCGAAAATATGACGGTCATGCCACTTTTGTGGCTCTGATTCCATCTGTTGTGGCTCCGATTCGTCTTTTGTTGGGTTCCAAAAGTATCACGCTGGTGGTGTACCACTTTTGTGACTCCAATTCGTTTGTTGTTGGGTTTCAAAGGCATGCTTGTTTTCTATCATAGTTTCATAAAAGGAAAACTAACCAAGTTTTCGTTCTGTCATAGTATACTCACTATTTCACTCAAAACTATTTTCGGGTTTTCTAGAGGAAGCGGGCTACTTAGAAAAACACCGGTTAATACACCACGGATAGGCCTATCTATGACATATTAACCGGTGTTATTCTAAAAAGCCATGTATTTTTATCTTTTTATATTTTTTTATGGTTTTGTTTTTTGTTTTTTATTTGGCTTTTTTATTATTATCTTGTTTTATAAAAAAATTTATTGATTTCCATTACCATCAATATGAATAAAACGATATATATATATATATATATATAAATAAAACTATTACAACGAGTTTATACAAATAATAACAAATTTGTAACATCCTACTTTTAACATAATAAATAAAAGAATTTCGTTTATTTTATGGTGTGTTATTATTTAGTTATGTTAAATAATAATAATATAATGTGGAGTTGGACAATAAAAGATGGAATGGTGGTATTACACCATTTATTATTTATCTCAATTCCAAACAACAAAGAGAACAAAACTTGAAATGCTACCTCGCACCAACGGTCGATCCAAACTAGTGTGTTATGGCTACCTTTAATCCCTCGCTTCAGATTTATGCTTAAGTCAACTCTTAATTCTTTAGCTTCTCTCGAAACGTTTATATATGTTTCCAATTTTTCATGGACATGGAATGTATACCTTTGCTGGGATAAATGACCACAATCTTACCAAATGACGAATACCCAAATTATCTTTCTTCAAAGCTCGTCTTTCTCGTTCTTAAATTTCCACCACCATGTTGCAAGCATCATATGTTGCAAGCATTATATATATATATATAACTATTACAACGAGTTTATACAAATAATAACAAATTTGTAACATCCTACTTTTAACATAATAAATAAAAGAATTTCGTTTATTTTATGGTGTGTTATTATTTAGTTAAGTTAAATAATAATAACATAATGTGGAGTTGGACAATAAAAGTTGGAATGGTGGTATTTAAACACCCTTAAACCTCCCTAAAACCCTAAACCTCCCTAAAACCCTAAACCTTCATTTACACCTTTGCCCACACTCTCAACACACACACACACACACAAAACTCTCCTTCATTCCGAATCCGAATACGAACAAGAAAGAGGTGATTTCCAGCTGATTTCCGTAGACAAGCAAGAAACACGTCTAGACTCGAACCCAAACAAAAAAGGTATGTTTTTTTATTAAAAGGATAAGTGTTTGAGGTCGGTTTGCCAGGAAACTGAGTAGGATAATAAATCGGACCTTGTAGCGTTAGAAAAATGTATACTTAGTGGTAAACAACTTAAACAGTACGAAACGTGACGTCCAGACCACATAAGAGCTAGTATATGAAGCTAATATAGCCTAAAACTCGTTATATTAGTAAAAAAAGGATAATGGGATAAAAGAAAAGGATTAAAGTGGAAGGATAATAAAAACAAGTTTTTGAATTCAATTCTTAAGAATTCGATTCATTTGAAGAAATCTCGATTCGATTCGTTTAAGGATTCGATTCGATTACTTTCAGGATTCGATTAGTATCAGGATTCGATCTGATTCGTTTGTAAGTTCGATTCGATTTGTTTGAGAAATTCGATTCTATTTGTTTGCCTAATTTTATTCGATTCATTTTTCTAATGAATTTTTAATGAACTTTTAACCCCAGCAGGGGGATCTGCCGCCCCCAGGACCCAACTGCCAGGGGCGCTATACTCGGGCCCCCGTTCGTTAGGGATTTCACATACTTACATGATCTAGTTAGAAGTAGTTAACTGATACTATAGTTGTTACAAATTTAGCCGTGCACAATTAAGGAGGGGTATTACCGTTAATTCAGAAAGAAACATGACTCAAGTGAGTTTCTAGCCCATTTTCTCTGTTATGTTTTAAGGGTTGTGTGAATACTCTATGTGATAGGTTAATACACTCACGTATATAGTAAGTGTATAATGTGTGAATGTTGTATGCATATAAAGAGGTTAAGATCATGTGATTATATATAAATAGAACTGTAATATCCTAAGTATGATATAATAAATAAAAGATTTTTGTTTAATTAATGGTGTGTTTTTATTTTATTAAGTTAAATAAAAATAATAGAGAGTGGGCCTGGATAATAATAGGTGGATTAAGGGAAGGGTTATGGGTCTTAAGGTCCATGGGCTTGTCCTATATAAACCCTTTAAACCCTCATTTTACCACCTTTGCCTCCATAACACACTAAAAAACACATACAAACACCTTCCTACCCTTCAGATCAAATCTGAAGTGAAGAAGTGGTAGATTTCGGCTTGAATCCTCATCAAAGAACTAGAGAAATACAAAGATTCATGTGTTGAATTTGAGCCGAAGCAAAACCGAACCACAAAGGTATGATTTAGGTTAAATGTTAAGTGTTCGAGGTTATTTTACCCTAGAATTGGATACTAAGGCAAACAGGGCCTTGAGATGTAAGAAAAATATAAACTTTACGATAAACAAGTTAGCGGATGCGATTTGGGTGCAAACGGGTGACGTTTGGACCACATTAAACTAAGAAAATGAAGTTGTTATATCCCAGAACTCGTTTCATATGTAATACGGGCTTAACGGGTCATAAGAAGAGGTTAAAATGGAAAGACATGAAAAAACGAATCGAATCAAGAAATGAAACGATTCGAATGGAAAGAAAACTTTATTCGAATGGTTCAGAAACTCTATTCTAATGGAACGAAAACTCGATTTTAATGGTACAGAAACTCAATTCGAATGGTTCGGAAACTCGATTCGAATTGTTCAGAAACTGGATTCAAATGGTTCGGAAACTCGATTCGAATGGTTTAGAAACTCCATTAGCATGGTTCAGAAACTCGATTCGAATGGTTCAGAAACTCAATTCGAATGGTTTAGAAACCTGATTTGAATGGTATACACTTGACTCAGAATTTTGGAAAGTCAGTTTTCTGATAATGTTTTAGTAAAGGAGTATTAATGAAAGTTAGCTTAAACCCAGCCAGGGGCGCAGCCCCCCGGCTGTCAGCTAGGTGTGTCACTAGTATAGAAGTATGTTATAGTTAGAAGTAGTGAATTGATACATATAATTATTACACAGTTAGCCGTGCACAACTAAGGAGGGGTATTACAGTTAATTCATAAAGGAACAGAACACATGTGAGTTTCTAGTCCCTTTTCTCTGTTATATGTCTGGGGTTATGTGCATACTCCTACGTGGTTAGTTAATATACTTAACTTAAGTAGTAAGTGTATTCTATATGATTGCTTAATAAATGATAAATGAATGATATAAAAAAGGTTAAATGTATGTATGTAGTTATATGAATGATAGTATGAAGACATATTTGTATGAATGAATGGTTGTATGGAAAGGAGGGATCAGAACCTTATAATATCTGAGAGGATAGATAGGGACCAGACCCTCATAATATCTGAGAGGATATGGACCATACCCTTATAATATCTAAGAGGATAGGGACCGGACCCTTATAATCTATGTGAGGTTATAGGGCAGAAGGCTCTTTAAATCATTGAAATAATTATGTATGATAAAGAAAGAATGAAAGTTTGAAAGAAACAATGAACGGATGTATGTATGTATGAAAGGAATATAAACAAGTTAAGTATGTGATAAGTGTCTTCGGATACGTAAGTATAAGAATGTAATATATGTTTCCTGATTAAATATAACTCACTCAGCGTAGCTGGCTTTTAGTATGCACACATGTAAATAGGTTGAGACAGCTGGCTTGATGGTAACACATGATATTGGACCGAAGTAGTTGGCATCTTGAGAAGAATGTTATAATGTTATATTTGGGTATGTTTTAATTTTCAAGACAAATTTGAATGATATATAAGCAAGATTTTGAATCATTATGTAGTGTATGGTTAACTTATTATATTCCGCGAAAAGTTTTAATTCACTATGATATTTAGAACTGTATTTATGAGTACATCCAACGCTAATGTAGGGCACCGGGCTTGGGGCTTTACAAGAACTATTTATAAGAATGTATGTATGGTTGTATGGAAAGAAGGGCATCGGGCCTTAATAATATCTGAGGTATGCGATAGTATGGTACGAAACGAATGGCACTGGACCCTAATAATATCGGAGGATGAAGGGCACCGAACCCTAAAGATATCAGAGGAATGTAGGGCGAAATACTCTTCAAAAAATAGAACATTTATGTATGTACTAAATAATGAAGGTATGTTAAAAATATGACAGTTTGAAAGAATGTAATTACAAAAGTATGAATGCACGTATGAAGAAAGGTAAATAGGTTAAGTATATAACGTGTATCTTTGTATACGTATATGAAAGAATGTGTATGTAATGTATATTGCCTGATTAACTAGAACTTACTTAACGTAGCTGACGTTTAGTATGCACGCAGATAAATATAATGAGACAGTTGGCTAGAGATGGACACATGGCATATGAAGAAGGTTTGACATTGAAGGAAAGAAGATTTTATGTTATTTCGTCAACTGTTTTGAGACTAGTTTGATTATTGACTGAGACAAGATTCAGATGTTATGTAATATATGGTTGACTATTAATTTTTCCACGAAAAGTTTTAATTCTCTCTGATATTTAGAACTGTGTTTATGAGTAAATCCAACGATAATATAGGGCACCGGGTTCGAGGCCTTAAAAAATGTAAATATCTATCTAAAGGGCATCGTCGTCGTCAATTCTACGTCTGACCGCTAATCTATCACCACCATCGTCGCCATCTCGTGGGCATCTGACGCCTGATGAGCGCGCCTCGTTGTGGAAATGTGGAGGTGATATTATGTACTCCTGACCACACTGCGGAGCGAAATCTAGACCATCTAACGATGTAGCTGAGACATCCCATGCTGGAGCTGTAACATCCCTAGGTATAAGCTCTGTAACGGGGCATCAGTGGCCGCATCCAAACGCTCGACGTGATATATAGGCGGAACATATTGTGACTCAGGCGGCTAATATCACACGATAATTTAAGGTTAACGGTTACATTAAACAAACAAATCTAAACGATAATAAAATGTATCTCAATAGGCTAGTCTATATGCTCAATGTTCTTTGCATCCACAATGTCCTGGTTCTACACCTCCTGCGCCTCCAATGGTGGAGGGTCGACAAGTAGGACAGTGATGAGACTGTCGTGCCTATCAATCATGCGGACCAGGTGCATGCCCTGGGCACGAGAATGCTTCATCAGACGTGGGTGTAAGGCCCCGTTACCGGTACCTCACATTTGGTGTTGGATTTACTCATAAACACAGTTCTACAAATCAGAGTTAATTAAAACTTTACGCGGAATATAAAACTTCAACCATAATATCTTACATAACCTCCAAATCTTGTCTTATAAAACATTCATAGTCATTTAAAACAAAACATAGTCTTTAAAACATCACAACATTTCTTCGAGATGCCAGTATCTTTGATTCCATGCCATGTGTCTTCGATCACGCGAGCTGCCTCAACCTAGTTTCCTGCGTGCATACTAAAAGTCAGCTACGCTGAGTGAGTTCTAGTTAATCACATAACTTACTTTACATACACATATACGTGCCCTTAGGTGCACATTACATACTTAACCTGTCCATCATTCTTTCATATACATTCATAACTAACCTTACGTTATAAAGAGCGTTCGCCCTACATACCTCGGATATTAGTAGGGTGCGGTACCCTCCATCCTCAGATATTATTAGGGTCCGGTCACCCTTCATCCTCGGATATTATTAGGGTCCGGTCACCCTTCATCCTCGGATATTATTAGGGTCCGGTCACCCTTCATCCTCGGATATTATTAGGGTCCGGTACCCTCCATCCTTGGATATTATTAGGGTCCGGTACCCTTTCTTCCATACCTCCTTAACATACTTTCTATATACAAAATTGTAAGTTCGCACATACATACATCATTCATTCTTCATCTTACAACATACATATAACATCAACCATTTCCTGGCAGTTTATGCAATTCCGAAGATCGTTCATGTACCGACAAGAAATCATTCATACATTTTACATAATACATATATGGCATACACCTATCACTTAGGATAAGTGTATTAACTAATCACATCGAGTATGCACACAGCCCCGAAAACATAACAAGGAATGGGGCTAGAAACTCACCTGAAGTCGGTTACGTTCACCGTTAATGGTTATTCCTTTCTTGAGCTGTGCACGACTAACTGTATAACAATTACACGTATCAATTAACTATTACTACTCGTATCATATTTCTATCTTTATTTAACCCACAACGAACGGGGGTTCGGGTGCAGCGCCCCTGGCAGCGGGGTCTAGGGGCGGCAGCCCTTAGCAGGGTCCAAGGGGCAGAGCCCCTGGCTGGGGTCGAGCTGGAAAAATTTTATTTCCATTAACTGTCTTAACAAATTTTTCATTAGGATTGTAAGTCATTAATTAATTCGCTATCTCCTTCGCCATAACGAATTAAGCCTAATTCGTTAGCTAATTCGTTACTTTTCATTCTAGTCCGTTAACTGATTAGTCGTCTGATCAACATCTGATTCGTCACTCCAATTCGTTATCTGAACAAGCCCTGATTCGTTAACTTATTCTTAACGAATTAGGGAGTAACGAATCATCTGATTCGTTATCTGGTTCGTTATTTAGGCATAACTAATGGGTGAATTGATTCGTTGTTTGGTCATAGCGAATTGGTGAACTAATTAGTTATCTGATCATAACGAACTGGGATAATCAGTACGCTACCATATCTTAACGAATTGCACAATCTTATCCAGACTTTGACTCATAGGGTCAAAGTCAAAATCGTCAAGAACACCCACAGTCAACCTATGTCAGATCTGCAATTAAACCCTCAAATCTTAACAAAACATCCCGATTTGGGTATCAAAGAACTCGGAATTCCAGTGCCAACAAACCCCAACCACCAAACCTTTCAAATACTACATTTTTAAAGGTCCGAGTTAAGCATATATATCTACGGCCTATTTACCATCGATTAACCTATCAAATGTTGATGAAATTCAGTAGGATTTGCTTTGTTGGATTCGTTTTTACCATATGTATACAGATCTAAGATTTCCTAGATGAATCCGAACCTAAATAAACGATTAATCGATTATAAACGTACCTTAAACGAGCTGAACTACGAACACAGTTAAGCCTTGATGTTGCCTTGGTCCTTCACAACGTTCCTGCACCAACAAGCTCGGGTTCTCGCCTTCGGTTCTTGGTTCGGGTTTGTGTGTGTTTTCCAAGATGTAGGCTATGGTGTAGAGATGTATAGAAATGGAAAGGTTTAGGGTTTAAGGGGTATTTATACTCCCTTAAGTCCATGGACCTAAGGCCCATTCCATTTCTTATTTCATCTTCTAAAGTCCAAGCCCACCTTCTATTAGTTTATTTATTTAAACCGACACACGAAACATTTATAAAATAAACGAAATATATTTTATTAATTCTCATCAAAAGTAGGATGTTACAGTAGGGCAACCGACGGGATCGCTAGATCAGCTAGCCGTGTAGCATGGTCCAAACTGATCACAATGTGCATGAGGTATTGGCCACCAAGCAACGACCCTCGGCCATGCCTGTCCGAGTATAGGGCAAAGTAGTCGGTGAATGCTTGCGTAAGTTTGCAGTGCTTGTCCGTCAACAGACACCAAAAAAAACAAAAAACAAAAAAAACAAGTTTGAGAGGGTGTAGTGATTTGCGCCCTGCCAACTAGCTTATACTAACCCGACTATAATCCTATGCAGGTACCTACACAATATAATATAATATAATATAATATAATATAATATAATATAATATAATATAATATAATATAATATAATATAATATAATATAATATAATATAATATAATATAATATAATATAATATAATATAATATAATACTTTCCACGTACTTGTGCAATGGGTCCTAGTGGCTGAGGCCCTGAGGCTGGTGCCAGCCTGCTCGAACTACCGCTACCAATCACAGCCCGCTAATATCGCATCACCTCATCTGCGGTCTGCTGTATGCTCTCTATGTAAAGCAGAAGCTCTATATCTTTCGGCGTGTACAAGGCAATCGCCACGAAAACTCAACCAACGAAAGGTAATGGACGACCCCGAACATACGGAAATAAACCTTCACCTCGGCATGATCCGCACCATATATAAATATCGGACGTTGCGGTATCATCCGTCGGAGCTGCTCGAAGCGGATCCACGCGGTGATACAGGATTCCTAAACACGATTATAAACGAGTTAAATACGAAACTAAATCGCAAAAAAATATACCTCGGATTTTGAATACGTGAGCTCAAGTGAGCTTTTTGTCGTGGCGGTTCGGATGTGACTTTCTTGTCGGGTCGGATGGATGTACGTGTGTATATTGTGAATGTGTATTTGATTATTTTTATGTGTATAAATGTGACTAGTACGCCACATATAATGTTTATATGTGTTTCCATCTGGATAGGCCCATCCGCGGCTGATATGATCTGAAAATCTATATCCGTCGCGTACAATTCTATTTGTGACGAATAAAGATTTTTTAGATCCTATCCGCCACAGACAGGCATCTCCGCGGAGGATAGAGGGCGTATAGTTTATTATGTGACATAGTACATAGTATTATCAATATTCTACTATATTATTACATAATATTATTTATTTATTTTATTATCCGGTTAAACCAATATGAGAAGTAGGTTAATCATATCATCATCATCATCGTCATTATACTTGTAGTTAAAGCTTTACAAATTGGTACATCATGAAATACAATTAGCCCCTCAAATTATAATTCACCCCATCGCACAAGCTGCTATAAGGCTACTAAAATTCGAGAAGATAATACCCTCATAAATCCCAACAGTCTCAAAAGAAGCTATTAGACTATTATAAGTGATGAAGATAACACACTCATAAATCCCAACAATCTCAGAAGAAGCTATAAGAGCCATCATAAATTCCAACAGTCTTAGAAGAAGCAAGACTTCTATAACTTAATAAGCATACCGATAATTAGACGAATTGGCTTGATGAGTATGCTGAAAGTAATCCGTCTGATTCTCGTTATGGTTCGATAATCAAACCAGTTGTCTTAATGAGTTTACTAAAATTAAGTCGTTATATATTGTATATATATACATATATATACACTATACTATACTATATTAAAGTATGAGGAGACATGAATGTGATCATGATTCATACATTGACGGGTCTAGTCTTATGATATGATCGATGTAGGACGACTAGAGTGGTTATGGTGTGTGTATGCGTGCATACTGAGAGATTAATCGGACAAAGTAACGACACAAGAGTTAAACAAAATAATGAGAATGTTTATTTATAGATAGGTTACAACCTATATGTAGATGACTCATTCGCTAAATAAGTTTGGCGAATGAGTCACATTCATTACGCCATTCGCTAGACACCCCCCTAGCGAATGGTCTGATACATTAACATCACATTCGCTAATATTTCCTAGCAAATGAGAAACCAAAATTGTATTCATTCGCTAAACATTCCATAACGAATGAATCTTTACATTATTTGCAAACTAGTCCCTATACATTCAGCTATTATAAAAACGATATATAAACAACGAGACAACAATAGATGTATGAACATATTATATTATATTATATTATATTATATTATATCATATCATATCATATCAAGGTAATGTGAATACGGTGTTGTGAGCCGCCTAAACTTATATGAAAAACCCACCAAAACTACGCAGTTTTGATAAATAAAAATTAAGAAATAATTTAAAAAAACCCTATGTACCCAAAAAGAAAGCACCAAATTCCTTCATCCATCTTCATTGTCAATTCTTTCATCCTAAACTAATGAATTGTTTTCTGCCATAACTCCCCCCCCCCCAATTTCATTTTTATTGCATAACCATTTGCTGATCTTATCTAATAATTTAAAGAGAAGGTTGATCGTGAATGCAAGAATTTAGGTTAAATCCTATTGAATTTAGGTTTATCACTATTGATTAATCAAAAACCTTATCGATTAATCTAGGAACTATATGAAATGGCATCACGTCCGAATGATTAATTGCTTTATGCTATCTTCATCTTCATAAATATTCATTTGGAATTGAGTTGTTAATGTGCAGTGATGAGGAAGATACATAACGAGATTTAGGTGTTTAAGTTTTTTGGGATTGTTAAACATGAATTACTTAAGTTTTATCAAAACTACGTAGTTTTTTTGGGTTTTTCGTTTAAGTTTGGGCGGCTTACAGCACTGTATTCACTTCCCCATTATATTATATTATATTAAGAAGCACCAATTGCACTATATATGTGTGAACCCTCGGGTG
The DNA here is from genome assembly GCF_021521415.1 of Bidens hawaiensis. Taxonomy (NCBI): domain Eukaryota; kingdom Viridiplantae; phylum Streptophyta; class Magnoliopsida; order Asterales; family Asteraceae; genus Bidens; species Bidens hawaiensis. Next base: position 3,894,647 of record NW_027491014.1, read on the forward strand.
GGCAAAAGTGAAATTGCACTAAATTTGACGTTATTTTACTAATCTCGTGAAAATAATGTTAAATGTGGCGGAAGGTTAATTAAGCATCATGTGGTGACGTTGATAGCCGAAGACAAGGGTACATGCAACAATCGGCCGGTGTCCCGATGGTTGAGTGTTATGTGCCTCTCTAGTCCCATGGGGTAGATGTAAGGCTGTAAGATGTGTAAGGTTGTCTACATCTTAACCTCATAAGACCCTACTAAAGATTTGCTATTGGTGGGATTTACTGAGTACGATAACGATGACGATATTAAGAAGCACCGAATTGGCCTGATGAGTATGCTGAAATTAAGTCGGCCGATTATTTGAATACGAATCTCAATTTTCCTTGATGAAGTTTCAAAGGTTTTTATTCATATGATTATGTTATCTTATACTAAGCAACCACAAACACGCCACATACATCGCAATCTATATAGTTAGTTAGCCATGTGACGTCGATATTTGACACAAGCCTCTTCGATGTCACCTTCTATCATCAAAGATTTGTTTCTAGCAAGTTTTTCCATCATCATGCAAACACGAACCCTGACATTTTCATTTTAACTGTTGTCCCGGAGAACATCCACCTCAACCAAATCAACATAAACATCATACTTGATGTGATGACTGGACTTGGTTTACTAATGAATACCATCAAGAAAACATCTGGAAAACAAAGTTATCTTCTTCAATAATGTATAGCATCAATAAACCATCCGTTCTTCCACGTGGAAATATCTCTATATACAAAAAATAAAAAATTCTTTTAATATTTAATAAAAAATATAACATATATGTGTGCGTGTATGTATGTATGATACAAGGTATATGTCATCCTAAATCAAAAAGATCAGGTGGCACTGACCAACTTATCATTATTTTTATGTGTACTTAAATACAAATCATAATAAATAATAAAAAAATCAATATATACAATCAACCAGGTTAATCAATACGAGGAGCTGGGACCGACCAACTTGACATGATTCTTATGCACTCATTTATATGGCCTTCGTACAAAGCCCTCAATCCTTATGCCACTAGACTTGCATATCTTGCCAAAATAAATATCACAACTGTGTCTGAGCAACCATGTGTCCATGGGCGGGTTTTTGAAACCAAAGATTGATGGATGCCTCTTGAACCGTATCATAAAATTCTAAATGGTTACGAACCCTATCATAATATCCCGGCGTCTCCGTATTTAATCTTCATTTTCGCCAATGTTGGTTTGAGTCCATCTCTTTCATCATGGAAACCATAACATCCTTCTAGTTTTTTTGAGCCATTCCAAAGCCCACAGCAACTGCCCAGAAAGCGCAGTAACGATCGGGCTTTACATCCTTGATTTTTGTGATGTACGGATAATATTAGGTGGGAACAACGTCCTTATACCCTTTTATTGTTGCAACTTCCATTGAATCAACCACAAAAGGAAAACAGATGTAAGGTCCCGTTTACTGTTTCTTAGATGGCTGTTTTGATGGTTTAGGAGTGTAACAACCCAGTTACAGCCGCACCATAATATTGTCCGCTTTGGCTGGGACGTACCACCATCGCCTCACGGATTTGCTTTTGGTTGCCCAGGTGGTGCGTTCCCAGGAGGTCAACCATCCTGATATTACTCCCACCTGAGCACGCTTAACTATGGAGTTCTCTTCTCATGCACTACCATTAATCACCCAAAACGCGTTATGACGGAGAATGTATCCATCTCCTTATAAAGAAAGCTTATTTCTCCTCCCCAACCGACGCGAAATGTCACAATCCACCCCTCTTAGGGTCCAACGTCCTCGTGGGACCTGGCACCACCGGTTTGGCCCTTGCTCTGATACCATCTATAACAGCCAACTACCGCCGCACCATAATATTGTTCGCTTTTGCCGGGACGTACCAACATCGCCTCACGGATTTGCTCTTGGTTGCCCTGGTGGAGCCGTCCTAGGAGGTCACCCATGCTAATATTACTCCCACCTAGGCACGTTTAAATGTTGAGTTCTCTTCTCATCCACTACCATTAAGCGCCTAAAACGCGATGGGGAAGGTATCCACCTCCTTATAAAGAAGGCTTAGTTCTCTTCCCCAACCGTTGTGGGATGTCACAATCACTTGTAAGTCCCCGGTCCCGGTGCCATACATTGGCATTGGATTTACTCATAAACATAGTTCTAAATATCAATGAAGTAAAACTTACGCACAATACTTAAAACATCAAACATTCAAATATAAACTTCAACATGTCTTTAAACTTCAAACATCATAAAACATATAACTTCAAATCTTTATATGCCAGCTTCTTTATTCTTCAATCTTGTGTGCTCCTCAAGCCAAGTGTCTAATTTGACTTACCTGCGTGCATACTAAAAGTCAGCTACGTTGAGTGAAATCTAGTTAATTAGGAAACATACAATACATTCACATACTTACATATATAAGTATCCGAAGATTCATATTACATACTTAGCATGTTTACCTTTCTTTCATACGTACATACATGCATACATACATGCATGCATGCATGCATACATACATACATACATACATACATACATACATACATACATACATACATACATACATACATACATACACACATACATACTTTCATTCTTTCTTTCATACTTTCATTCTCCTTACATTATAAAGACCATTTTGCCCTACATACCTCGGATATTATTAGGGTCTGGTGCCCTTCATCCTTGGATATTAGTAGGGTCTTGTGCCCGTCATCCTCGGATTTTATTAGGGTCTGGTGCCCTCCATCCTCGGATATTATTAGGGTCTAGTGCCCTTCTTTTCACACAATTAAAAAATCATGCATTCAATTCATTACTATTTTATTTATATACTTTCATACATTCTCTTAATAGTTCCTATATTGTAACATCCTACTTTTGAGAATAATAAATAAAATGAATTGTGTTTGTTTAAAAGTGTGTTGATATTTAATTAAGTAAATAAGATAAAAGAGTATGGACTTGGTTAATAAAAGATGAAATAAGGGATGGTGATGGGCTTAGGTCCATGGGCTTAAGAGAGTATAAATACTCTTTAAACCTTCCTAAAACCCTAAAACCGTCATTCATATCTTCTAAGCCTCCTACACACTCAAAAACACACACAAACACCTCCTTGATATTCGTCCGCGACCAAGATAAGGATCTAAGACCAAAACTGAGCTTAGATTCTCATAGATCTTGGTTATACAAGCAAGATACAAGTCCATAACATATAACGAAGCTAACCCGTAGCCTAAAAACGGCAAAAGGTACGTTCTTCGTATATAAAGGTTTCATTTCTAAGAACGGTTTGGCCTAAAATTTAGCCCTAAGGAAAATCGGGTATTAATGTGCCGAAAAAATGTAAACATGGTCCTAAAAGTGGACTTAATAGCTTACGGGTATATACGATTTGTATGAGAACTAGATCTAGTTTAAATACGTTTAAAACCAATAAAGGTTCAAGCTTTACTAGATCTTAGTCGAGGTTGAAAATGGAAATGTTTAAAGAATGACATAACACTAGAATATGAGATTGGATAAACAAAATGTAGAAATAATGATATTAGGAGCCTAAAGGCTCAACAGTGGAATACAATCGAATGAAAGGATGTATTCGAATGAAAGAGGGCATTCGAATGGGGTGCATTCAAATGAAAGAAAATAAGGATAAGAAAGAAAGACAGGAAAGAAGGAAATACAAGCCACTCGAATACCAATTATATTCAAACTCAAGAGCATTCAAACACAAAGAGTATTCGAATACAAAGCATTCGGATATAAAAGCTTTCGAATACAAATGTATTCGAATACAAATTCATTCGAATACAAGAGTATTCGAATACACATGAGACACTCGAATAGAATAGACCAGACTTAGAATTATTCTGATAAACTCGAATAGAATAGACCAGCTTAACCCCAGCCATGGGCTCTGCCCATTGAACCCCGCTAGGGGCTGTCGCCCATAGAACCCCGCTGCCAGGGGCGCTGCCCTCAGACCCCGTTCTTTGAGGGGTTATGATAACTTAGTAGTATGATATAGCTAGAATTAGATAATTGATACTTGTACTATTATACAGCTAGCCGTGCACAGCTAAAGAGGGGCATTACTGTAAATTCAAAAAGAAACAGGATCCAGGTGAGTTTCTAGCCCCATTTTCTTGTTATGTTTTCGGGGCTGTGTGCATACTCGATGTGAATAGTTAATACACTTACCTTAAGTGGTAAGTGTATAATATATGAATATGTATGAATTTATATATATGTATGAGGTGTGTAATATATGAATGAATGATATATGTATGAGATTATAAGCATGTATGAAAGTAATTAATGAAGGATGTAAAGAAACGTATGTACGGCTGTAAAAGAAAGAAAGGGATCAGACCCTAATAATATTTGAGATAGAGAAGAAAGGGATCAGACTCTAATAATATCTGAGATAGAGAAGGAAGGGATCGGGCCCTAATAATATCTGAGATAGAAAAGGAAAAGGATAAAGGAAGGGATCAGACCCTAATAATATCTGAGATATAAAAGATAGTATGTATGTAATATGGAAGTATGAAAGTATGAACATCTGTATGTATGTATGTATGTATGGAAGAAAGGTAGTAAGTAAAGTATTTAATATGTATTTTCGGATGCATATATGAAGGTTAGTGTATATACTGTATGTTGCGTGATTAACTAGAACTCACTCAGCGTAGCTAACTTTTAGTATGCACGCAGGTGAATAGGATGAGGCAGCTAGCTTAGAGGACACATGGCGGGAAAATAAGAAGATGGCATCCGAAGATATTTGATGTTTTTATGAATGATATTTTAATTATGAAAGACAAAAGATGTTTGTTTAAGACATGTTTATGAAATGATATGAAATGTTTGAAGTTTTATTTATTTTGCGAAAGTTTTAATTAACTATGATATTTAGAACTGTGTTTAAGAGTAAATCCAACACCAAAGTAGGGCACCGGGACCGGTGCCTTACATATATTATCCATAAATCATTCACACATCATTCATAACACATTTGCATATCATACACTTACCACTTAAGGTAAGGGTATTAACTAATCACATCGAGTATGCGCACAGCCCCGAAAATATAACAAGGAAATGAGGCTAGAAACTCACATATGTCACTTTCCTTTATGAGTTTATGGTCACACCTCTTCTCAGCTGGCATTACTAACTTTAGTTGCTCTTTAATCGTTGATTAGAATAGTGTAGAGAGTGTTTGGCTTGAGTGTGTGTTTTTGATGGTGTAGGCTAATGTGTAGAATGATGGAGATGGAAAGGATTTAGGGTTTAAGGGGTCCCATTGACCTTAGGCCAATCTTCATCTTAAGTCCATGATTAATTCCATCTATTTTAGGCTACCATCCTTTTATTATTATTATTATTATTATTATTATTATTATTATTATTCTACTAACTCAAATTAATTCTTCCAACGTAAATAATATTTTAATATTATTCATAGATATTTCTGGATGTTACAAGGAGGGGGTATCTTAAAGACAAGGACTACAAATGAAAACACTGGAAGAATGAGGGGGCTTCATTTGTGTTAAGTGATGCCGATAGGGTGTATGAGGAAAGGATATATGAGTTATGTCTCGTGGGCTACGGTTGTTTTCATTACTGGCTTAGGCTTGGACAGCCTCAAGAGTCCTCTCGTTTCTCTGGCTATTTTGTTATTTGAGTTGTCTGGAAGAATATACCTCATCTTCGTTTAAAAAAAACTCTTTGTTTATTCTCGTCTAGTTCTATCCTGAAGTCTAGTTCTTCCTCCAGAAGGGGTCTATCAATTGTAGTGGAACACGTACACATGTATCTATGTGTTTCAACAGCTGACAAGCACACGGCATCCCCATAGGCGTTAGCAATTTGTGTTCACACGAAGATCTGGCCTTGAGCATATTTTCATACCTTCCACACTCTTTTTCAGGTAGCTTAAGAGTCTGAAAAGACACCTTATAATGTAGCTTGCTAAACACCTGCAGTTTATGTTAATTCTTCACCTTAATATGGTAGATTCTAAAGGTTCTATCGATACCAACCTACTAGGATTGCATGGAGGGTTTTGTTGGTCCCGCCAAGGTGCTTTTTAAAGTTCGTCTGTTGGATCTCGAGTCAGTTTGTTGTATGCTAGTCGAAATTTAGCCGATCGTCAATCCAGCAAGATACAGACTTTACCTTGTATGGCACCAACCGGATACCATTAATATAGTCCAAGAACTTTGAAAAAGAAAAATAATAAATTTATGAAATGTACGAGTAGACTATCCTTAATTGTATATGTATGAAAGACTTAGCGTGTTTCCCATGTTCGGCTAATGTTTCTTGAAACCTCACGTCATAATCATGGACTATGGAAGACTCACACAGTGCCTTTCACAAGTGCGAGAAATCATCCCTGATGTATGTCTGATACAGACTCTTCCACTTTCTCTTTATGTTCTCTTGGATGTGCCACCCACATAGGTTTTTTGTAGCACAAGGGAAGACTGTGTCCCACGAATTCGTCAGGGCTAGGTATCTATCTGTGACTATGACACACGGCTCAACACAATCATCGATCATACCTTTGAGTTGCTCAAGGGCCCATGTGAAGTTTTGTTCACTTTCCCTAGATATAAATACACACGCAATACAAAACGACTTCGACGTCGATGTCACACCAACAAATTAAACAAACCGCCACTTGTAAATGTTGGTGGTGTACGTCGTGTCTATCAATAACACATGTGGGAACACACACCAGATTTTATACAACATATCATGATAGAAGAAAACAATCTTCATCTTGTTAAACTTTCGGATTTTCGTATTTAGTGAACTCTATTTTTACCAAATAATAATATTACTTCATCTTTACGACTTTAATCCTAAACTCCATTTGATGTATTTTATACGTTAATTGCATTTTATTCAAGTATAGGGTTATGTTACATGTTTTCATGTTTGATATCCCATTACCTCTTTTTAATACCATTTTAAATTATTTCAAATGTGTTTCAATCATTTCTATGATAATAAACTTATTTGAATATATTCCTAATGTTTCAACTCAACTTTTATGATCATTTTAAATGTTTTGAATGTTACTCATGTCCATTGACAAGTCTTGACCAAATTTAATTGTTTGTTATCATCTTTGTCATGTTTACCTATAACTAGAGCACATTTGCTTCCCATTTCACTTTGCAATAACTCAATTTATAGAGCATTGTTATTATTCTCTCATTTTGGTGTATTTTGCCTATTTTGACTTTCAAATGTCAAACCGATCAAGTTTCAAGTTTCTTCTTTTTATTCTTGTGTTCATTCCTTGGGTATATTTGTGTTATTTTCCTTCATGTTTTTAATAGTTTAAAACATGATGTTATGATTATATTAACATTATTAGTTCATCAAAAATGAACTCGACTCGCTTACGAATGTATTCGGTTTTAGTTAATTTTATCGTCTCTAAAACCAAATTTTTTTCATTTGTTATTCCAGAAATATTTTTACCAAGCTAGAAACGAATCTGACATAAAAAGTTGAGTTTGAATCCGACCAAAAATGAACCACTTGCTTAACCTCCTTTTTTTTTGCCCGTTTGGTATTTTTCTTGAAACGAGCCCAACTAACATGACTAAGAAATATTATACCCCAAACATTTTATAAATAATTAAAATTAACCAACATATAAAACTTTATGATGAAAACTCTATATATACAATTATAGAGTAAATATATATTTTTGCTTTCAAAGGTTCAAAACACAAACCACGAATCGAAGTTTTTAAGTCTTCCATTTCCGTTTGTTTTCTTGATTTTAACTTTGAACGTAAAAATATTTTCTAGGGCTGTTCGTCGAACCGACCTCGTCCGGTTCAGCTCGCTTAAACACGTTGTTCTCTTTCACTCTCTTACTTTAACATGTGAGTTTTCGATAACCCACTTTTTAACGCTTTATAATATTTTTGGGGTGTAACATGTCTTAAATTTTAATTCGTTGTCTATGCATTTGTTTTCAAACTGATTCGCATTATATCGTTTGTGTTGTTATTGTTCATACATATTGTTTATGATGTATACGTGTATTATGTGCAATGTGTTTACGGCTCTATGGTGAGACGCATGCGCAAGCACAAAGTGGGAGGGTTCGACGGGAAGTATACATGCGCTATATATCCTTCAACTTCGGTTGTAAAGAATGGTGGTATCATTATTATTACCCTAGGTTGTGGCACTATTATTTCGTTGCATTCCATTTAAGTTATGTTGAATATATATCGCATGATGATTGTTAAATCACACTTTTGTGTGTGTGTATATATATATATATATATAGAGAGAGATACAACTTATGAAAGCTCACCAACATGTGTTGTTGACAAATGTATTTTAAACGTGCTACTGGTTGACACGATGAAGCGCAAGGACATGAAAACTAAACATACCATAGGATTTATTTGAACGAATAATAATTATTATATTTCGATATAATATTATTTGTCTTATTATCGAAATATTTATGTACTTACGGATTTGTGGAATAAAATAATATATTGTCACTATTATTAGTGTTACGAGCTTATGAGTGAGTTGTATGTTGCACCCTGGCGTATTCTGCGTAAAGTCGGGGTGTTACATGACACTCTGGCCAGACTATATTGTCTTAACCGGGGTCACGCTGGATTCAAAGTTTGGCGTGGGCATTTCCCGGAGAAACCATACTGCCGACTGACACTTGACAGCCGTTGTGCCACCACAAGAGCAGAACTCTTTGGCGTAACACACGGCGGGACGAAAACCCGGGTTGGCTCAAGGTTCGAACTGACAACCTTTGCTCGACCTAGCTCAAATTTTTCATTTTCAATATCCACTTAAATGTGACACAAATAAGATTCAAACTTGAGTATCTACTGAAGAACCCAAGCCTCCAACCACTAAACCATAAGAGAAGATTAAAAGGATGATGTGGCTTTCAATTTCTAGCCTAGCAACGTTACACAATTTTAGTCAGAAGCATTTTCGCCAAGCCCGTAGCTGCGCTAATACTGTAGAAATTAATATTTAATGGCTGTTTGGAGATTATTTTTATGGAGATTTCAATGGCTCGTTCATAAATAAATAAAATTTGTCTATATATATATATAAACCTTCACAAATTTTCAACAACACCTTCTCATAATTTACTCTTTAATTATTTTGTATTTTATAAAAGAAACGAATCAACTACTCAACAATTTATATTCTTGGAAGGTCGATGAGACGGTGATAATCGAAGTTGATCGAGTGGGTGAAACTTTTAGTCGAGCACTGCCAAACATCACGACTGGAACCTCTTAGATGACGAAAATCACTAGAACGGGATCGTGTGGAGGCTCATAGCCGGTTGATAAAATATTATTCTATTGAAAGACCTATGAGATTATTTTATTAAGATAGGGACACATTTTTATCTTTGAGAAGACTAGTTATAAACTTGTTAGGTTTATTGAATAATAAGAAATTAAGTACATAACAAAAATGATTGAGTAATTAATACAATTAGCTAAAGCGACTACACTTGATTTAAAATGAGCTTTAGTAAATTCATTTTTGCTTACATGATTTCTATGTGGCATTTTAACTAAACAATTATTTAGAACCATTACACGTAGTCAAATATTGAAAAGATTCTTTTTGGCCTCACACTCAGCCGTGTAACGTCGCAACCAGACCAAGTTCTCCGTCAAACATTTTCCTAAGACACGTATGCCTCTCCTCAAAGATGATAGAATCGTGGTTGTGTGTTTCTTTTACTACATCAAGCTTCCAACAATCACTGCGCTGGGCGTACCTCCCTGCGAGTTTAAAGGGACAACGCTTTTTTTTACTACCGGTATGCCTGACCATGGCCTTGAGTATGGGTTCCCCACCATGATTTCATCCAAGGTCCACACTATTTTTCCTACACCGTTGGATCACAATAACACACTCATGCTCCCGTAATATTTTCTTTTTCTGCTCCTCCAACTCCTCACGAGAACTAAAAGGCTAAAACAATTATATGGTCATGTTCAAAACATGTTCAAAATAATAATAATTAATCATATTTAAACAAAACGTATGGTTTCATACATTATCCGTTTTATACGAAACGGTCGCCTCACGTATGTAATCATCATCAACTCAATCCCATGTAGATGTGTGACGTACTCTTTGTGACGAGTCTCTTGAATGGTATCACGAATGTGGTTTGAGTCTGCTCGTGACCGATACGAGTCTTCTACTAGTAATTGGTACAAAGGCTAGATACTGGAATACGAGTCTTTTACATGAAACTGATACGAAGGCTGGGTACGTAATACGGATTCTCTGGTAACTTGTACGAGGGGTGACCTTAAGATTGTTCTGGAGTACGACAGTGGACTCTAGTACGCATTAGATGTTCTGCTTCTCTCCACACACGAAGGATGACAGTCGTGTATAAAGTACTCCTAACAAACAATATGGTTAGTATATCGTATTTAAAAATAATTAACGACTGTAAAATTATATAAAAATACGACGACACCTGGTTAAAATTTGGTAAGACCATATGCTTGTTAAATTATACAAACCTTGGCTCCTGTTCAAATCAGGAATATTCGACTTCTCGTTCGTAGCTCATTCCACTACTACGACATTTTTTGCCTTTTACGTTGAAAGTGGTACGTGAAAAAGAGGATTTTGTTCACGAAAATATTTGTGTGTGCGTAGTGAAGAACGTGTGTGTGGTGTGGAGTATATATAAGTAATTGGGGAGTGGGAGGAGCCTTCCGGCTCAATAATTCAACTTGACCTAATACGCCACAGATAACACGATCTATGGCGTATAGGGTACGAGCTGACATATAACTTGATACATGCAGTTGTTGTTTACTCTATCAGCCATGGATAGGGCTATATGTGACCTAAACATGAGCAATATGGTCAATGACAACCTGCGGGTACTAAATCATATGTCACCTTGTACCCTATACTCCACGAATAGTCTTATCCGTAGTGTATTGGGTGATGCTTAGGCTGTCTCTCGGAGGACCCTTTATTTTTTGATAGCTAAAGTCAATTAAATTTCATTAACTGTTTCAAATTTATATAATTTACTAATTTTCAGGTTACCTTGATAATGTGTAAGGTTTCATATATTTTTTATACATATCTTTTTTTTTTTAATTCTTACACACTATTACATAGATTTTTAGGAAGAGAAAAGAGGATTAACATTAATTACAGTAAATTGCTATTCTGTCTATGTGGTTTTTCTCTTATAATTCATTTAGCCCAAAATACAAATTTAAGGTGAATTAACACTTGTGTTTGATTTGGTTTGAATTTTGGTCCCTAAGACTATAAATGCTAGTTCTTTTTTTTAAAGCAAAATTTTCATAGAAAGAACAAGCGAAAAACTAGCAAAACCCCAAAAACATACGACCAACGAAACCAAACGGCAGAAAGAAAACCACCCAAAAAAGCTATTAAAAAAAACCAAAAGTACACAAGATCAGCGAAGGGGTTTTAAACCCTTCTTATTCTATAGTCTTGCAAACAAGATCTTGCATGACCTCTAAATTCATCCCTAAGTCAAGAGCCAACCTAATCGTAGCCTAAACCTCCTTTGTATTATCATAAGTCATAGGAAAATCCTTAACAACATTATGTGAATCATCAAGACCTTCCTCACCTAACACATCATCCCGGAGATGCTCTTCGAGCACACGATTATCAATAATCTTCTCCATCACCATAGGATCCAGTGGGTTGATTTGACATTTTCAGCCACCAAATTATTATGTTTAAAACTAGAATTAAAGTCCATTAACGAAAAAGACGTGCATGGTTCGTCAGCGACACGATTAACTGCACAAACAGGATTGGAAAGCGCTTCAAATCTGTTTGTTTGGCCATTTGTCCCCAGAACAGCTTGGCCATTTGTCCCCAGAACAGCCCGGGTATAATTTTGAGGGCGAATTTTTATCCTTACATGGAGAGTGCTTCAAATCCCAGTCTTACTCTTGTTAGCACCACTCATGTTACCACTCGTGCCTGAATTTTTATCCTTACTTGGACCCGTAACCAGTTTGTTATTACCACTTTTCCCCAATGAAAATCAGGATTAGCGCTTTTTGACACCGAGACATGCTTAGGTGGCCCATTAGTGGAACCTTTAGTTTGTGGTACTTCCTAGAGACAGGGGTAAAATCGTCCAGTTTATCATAAGATGGAATTTGATGTGTTGAAAAACACACTAGTTTTCCGCCCTATTTATAATTGTTTTAGCCACTTACTTATCTAATAATTGATGTACTTAACTTGTTTTCATGGAAGACTTTTCAGTATTTGGGAGTTCCTTTGATCATTCTCTTGCTAATATTGAGAAGATGATGGCTCGTTGTGTCGACACCAACCTTGTCCTTAACTGGGAGAAGTGTCATTTCATGGTGCTCGAGGACATTGTCTTGGGGCATCGAATCTCGAGTGTGGGGATTGAGGTTGATCGAGTAAAGATCGAGATCATTTCTAACCTTCCCCCACCCACTTCCGTGAGATCTATTCGAAGTTGTTTTTGGGTCATGCTGGTATCTACCATCACTTCCTCCTAGATTTTTCTAAAAAATCACGAGACCCATGACCAAACTTCTGGAGAAGGATGACCCAGTGTGTCGAGGCGTTTGATCTTTTGAAAGACAAACTCATTAACACTCTGATCATGATTGCTCCCGACTGGTCGTTACATTTCAAGCTGATGTGTGACTCGAGGGACTTCTCAGTCGGAGCAGTTCTTGGACAGAGGAAGGATAAACACTTCCATGCGATTAACTATGCTAGCGGACCTTATACGATGTGCAGGAGAGTTACACCACCACCGAGCGAGTGCTGTTAGCAGTGGTGTTTGCATTTGATAAGTTTAGGTCTTATCTGGTTCTGTCCAAAACAGTTGTGTACATGGAGCATTCTACTATTCGATATCTCTTCAGTAAGCAAGATGTTAAGCCTCGTCTTATCCTATGGATCCTGCTGCTTCAAGAGTTTGACAGAGAGTCTTATGTTCGTAATAGCCCCGGATGATGGTTTTCCATGGTTCGCTGACTTCGCGAGCTATCTGGTAGACGGGTGCCTTCCGAAGATGTCTTACCAGCAATAGAAGAAATTCTTTGCTAATGTTAAGTTTTACCTTTGGGACGACCCGTATCGTTGATAATCAGTTGATTAGGAGGTGTGTAGATGCTAAAGAGGGGTGGAAAATTTTGAGCCATTGTCATGTGGGACTAAAAGAAGGTCACCACGGTGCGAGTTTGACTGCGAAGATGGTATTTGATTCTGGTTTTTATTGGCATTGATTTTTAAGGATCTCATCGCGAAATGAAATGCCCCAAAATGCTTTTCAGGTTTGGGAGGTTTTCGATATTTGGGGCATTGATTTCATCGAACCGTTCTAATATTTACGTGGGAACAAGTACATACTCGTGGCCATTAATTATGTTTCGAAATGGGTTGAGTCCAAGGCTTTACCCAAGAATGATGCCCGAGTTGTAGTCCGATTTCTTAAGAGTTCTTTTGATCGATTCGGTGTTCCGAAAGCCTTGATCATTGATCGAGGTGCACACTTCTGCAATGTAAGGCCCCGGTCCTGGTGCCCTACTTTAGCGTTGGATTTACTCATAAACACAGTTCTAAATATCATAGTTAATTAAAACTTTCGAGGATTAATAATAAAGGTCAACCATTTATTACAAACGTTCATAACTTGTCTTTTGAAACATGACATAAAGCATAATATCAAATCATCATGACAAATATTCAGATGCTAGCCTCTTCAGATACTGCCATATGTCCCCTCAAGCCAGCTGCCTCAGTATATTTACCTGTGTTCACACTAAAAGTCAGCTACGCTGAGTGAGTTCTAGTTAATTAGGTAACATACAACACATACACTTACTTTCATATGCGCATCCGAAGATGCATATTATATAGTTTACCCATTTACCTTCCTTTCGTACATACATTTATTCATACGTGCATTCTTTCATACTTTCATACTACATATATAACAATCTTTACCATCTCAAATATTATTAGGGTCTTGTCCTTGCTATCTAAAGATATTCGTAGGGTCTGCTCCATTCTGTCTCATATATTATTAAGGTCTGGTCTCTTCTATATCAGATATTCGTAGTGTATGGCCCCTTCTTTCCGTACAACCATACATTCTCTTCTTTACACATACATTTTATATTATATACTTTCATACATACTCTTACTCGTTCATGTATCTTTCATGCATCATATATAAAACTCACATTTCTTGGCGATGCGTGCAATATCCGAAGATCGTTCACGTACCCAACAAGCATTCATTCATATTCTCAATCACTATCACATAAATCATATAAGGCATACACTTACCACTTAGGGTAAGTGTATTAACTAATCACATAAAGTATGCACACATCCCCGAAAACATAACAAGAAAATGGGGCTAGAAACTCAGCTGAACTCGGTTCCTATCATAGTTAATGGTAAAGCCTTTCTTTAACTGGGGGCAGCTAACTGTATAACAATTACACGTATTAATTAACTATCTCTACCCTTATCGTATTTCTAGTTTAATATAACCCTCAACGAACGGGGGCCCGAGGGCAGCTCCCCTGGCAGCGAGGTTCTAGGGGCGGTAGCCCTAGCGGGGTCCAAGGGGAAGAGTCCCTGGCTAGGGTTACTAATATTTTATTTCCATTAACCGTTCTTAAGAAAATTTCCATTAGAATTCTTTAATAATATTTCATTGCTAACTTATTCGCTATGACATTCATTAAATCATTTGCTATGATGAATGATTTCATTCGTTATAACGAATGGTCTGATTTGTTAAGAAATTTTCGTTCTGGTCTAAGTGTTATTCGCTATGCCATTCGCTATGACGAATGGTCCCATTCATTAGGCGATTGGCCTTATTTGGGTATAACGAATGACTAAGGCCATTCGTGCTTTCATTGAGACGAATGTAAGGCTCATTCGTTATAGGAGCGTGCGAAGTTACCTATAACGAATGGCTCCATTCGTTGTCTCCTCATGATGAATGAACGGATCACGAATGAGTAAGATCATTCGTGATTCCTATAGGACGAATGAGGGGTTCATTCGTTAAAGGGGCACGCGAATGTGCCACATTCGTTATGACTGTTTAAAGAATGGCTAGCCATTCATTCATCATCACGAATAAGCTTCAATATTCATTCAACTTTGACTTGATTGGTCAAAGTCAAAATCGATATGAACCCTGTCCAGTCAACAACACCATATTTGCGATTAAGCTTCAAATCATGACGAAAAAACACAAACTTGGTATCAATAAGCTCTAATAGCAGCGCTAACAAACCCTAAACATCCAATCAGCCAAGCGTTCGTGTTTTAATGGTGCGATTAACCAATACAAGAACCCGGTTGTTTCTATTAACAATTAACCTATCTATCGTTACCGAATTTCATTGAAAATCATCTCGTTTGATTCGTTTTTACCATTTATTTTTAGATCTAAGAATACTAAACGAATCCGAACCTAATTGAACAAGTTTCCGTTATAAACGTACGTTAAACGAGTCGCTTTACGAACACGATCTAGTCTTGATGTTGGTTGTGTTCGTCACGACGTTTTAGCACTATCAAGCTCAAGTTCTCACCTTCGGATCTTGGTTCGGGATAAATGAAAGTGTTTGTGTGTGTTTTTGAAGGTGTAGGCTATGGTGTAAAGATGAATAAAAATGGAAATGATTAGGGTTTAAGGGGTATTTATACTCTCTTAAGCCCATGGACCTAAGGCCCATTACCATTCCTTATTCCGTCTTTTATTGTCCAAGCCCACTATTTTCTAGTTTATTTAGCTAAATTGATACGCGACACGTTAATAACAAGTGAAATTCCCTTTATTAATATTATCGATAGTAGGATGTTACAAGTCTTCCCTCCTTAAAGAGGTTTCGTCCCTGAAACCTATCAATTACTTAAGCAATCCTGGGTAGATCTTGCGCAACTCATCTTCAACTTCCCAAGTGGCATCCGATCCTTTACGATGCTTCCGTATCACTTTCACCAAAGGGATAACTTTATGACGGAGTTGTTTTTCCTTGCGGTCAACGATCTCGACAGGTTGTTCGATATAGTTTAATTGTTCATCGACCTCAATGTCTACTAATGGCACATGCGACGTGTCATCAGCTAGACATTTTCTCAAGTGAGAAACATGAAAGGTAGAGTGCGTCCCTTCCAACTCTTCAGGCAAATCCAGTTTGTAAGCCACTTCGCCCACACGATCCACAATCTTGAACGGTCCAATATACCTTGGACACAATTTTCCTCTATTAAAACGAATAATTCCTTTCCAAGGCGAGACCTTGAGCATCACATTGTCACCAACGTTGAACTCGATTGGTCGTCGCCGCTTATCAGCATATGACTTCTGTCGGTCTTGAGCAGCTTTCATTCTTTCTTTGATCTGATCAAACCTTGTCTAGATAGGAGTTCTACAACGTCTACCATAAGCATCTCAAATGGTGCATACCAATACTCGAGTGGTAGTTGTTGTTATAGGAGAACTCTGCCAGATGCAGATAATCATCCTTACTTCCTCCAGAGTCTAAAACACAACCACGCAGCATATCCTCAAGGGTTTGTATAGTCTTTCAGGCTGCCCATCTGCTTGAGGATGATACGTTGTACTAATGTTCAGTCTTGTTCCCATAGCTTCATGGAACTTCTTCCAGAATCTTGAAGTAAAGCGAGTATCTCTATCAGACACGATCGACAACGGTACTCCATGCTTAGCCACAACCTCTTTTATGAACACACTTGCTAGCATTACTGATGAGATAGCATCTCGTATAGGCAAAAAGTGAGCACTTTTAGTCAAACGGTCCACTATCACCCAAATGGTATCGTGATGTTTAGTTGTATGCGGTAGCTTAGTTATGAAATCTATGGTAATGTGTTCACATTTCCATTCTGGTATCTCTAATGTTTCGGATGTTCCGTTTTGATTTGCAAGCAAGTTAAGTACTTACTAACATAATCTACTACATCATTCTTCATACTCGGCCACCAGTAATCTCTCTTCACGTCTTGATACATCTTGGTGGATCCTGGATGAATCGAGTATCTCGACTTGTAAGCTTCATCTAAGATTCGACCTCTAAGATTTCTATGGCGTGGAATCCACATACAGTCAAGCCTAGTTTTTACACCATGAGTGTTATCTATCAGCTCGTCTTGCTATCCAAAAATTCTCTATTTCTTCATTAGCCCTTCATCTGCAAGTACCCCAGACTGTACTTTGATGATCTCTTCAAAGAGATCTGAGTTAATGATCAACTTATACGACTTCACTGTTGCAATGACTTCTACATTTTACAGCTTAATGCGTCGGCAACCAGATTAGCCTTATCATTATAGTATTTGATATCACAATCATAGTCCTTTATCAACTCTAACCATCCCCTCTGTCTCATGTTCAATTCTTTCTGCTCGAAGAAGTACTTCCAACTTTTATGATCGTTGTAAATAGTAAACTTAGTACCAAACAGATAATGTCTCCATATCCCGAGGGCGTGCACTACTGTTGCTAGTTCTAAATCATGTGTCAGGTAGGTCCTCTCATGAACCTTCAACTATCTGGACGCACAAGCCATCAATTTTCCTCGTTTCATCAACACGCAACCTAACCCACGATGTGAGGCATCAGTACAAGCAACCAAATCCTCGTCAACATCGGGTAGAGCAAGGATTGGAACTTGTGTGAGTCTCTTCTTCAATTCTTCAAAAGCTTCTTCCTGAAACTTACCCCAACTGAACACTACAAACTTTTGGGTCATACCGGTCAACAGTGCGGCTATCTTGGAGAAGCCTTCGATGAATATCCTTTAATAGCCAGCAACCCTAAGAGCTTCTAATATCAATCGGGTTCTGCGGAGTCTTCCAACTCATTATCGCCTCAATCTTAGTTGGGTCCATAGTAATCCCTTCAGGATTGATCGCGTGACCTAGAAACTGCAATTCTCGCAACCAAAATGCGCAATTCGAAAACTTAGCATATAACTTCTCTTCTTTTAGTTTCTCTAATTCTTCTCGTAGATGTTCAGCATGTTCAGACTCGCTCTTAGAATAAATCAATATATCGTCAATGAAAACGACGACTGACTTATCTAACATCGGCGGACATACCCTATTCATCATATCCATAAATGTTGCAGGAGCATTCGTTAGGCCGAACGACATCACGAGGAACTCGTAGTGTCCATACCGCGTACGAAACGACGTCTTAGGTATGTCTGCCTCTTTCACCTTCAGCTGATGATAGCCTGATCTAAGGTCTATTCGAGAAAACCAACTCGAACCTTGTAGTTGATCAAGCAAATCATCAATCCGTGGTAATGGATATCTGTTCTTCACCGTAAGATTATTCAACCATGATAGTCTATACACATTCTCATACTTTCATCCTTATTCTTAACAAACAACACTGGTGCTCCCCGCGTGGAATTACTCGGTCTTATAAAACCTTTATGAGGAGTTCTTGTAGTTGGGACATCAATTCTTTCATCTCGGATGGTGCCAGGTGTGCTCCTGATATTAAGTCTATCTGGAATTCTACCTCTCGCTCCGGTGGCAACCCTGGAAGATCCTCAGGGAATACTTCTGGGTAGTCGCACACAACAGTGACATGTTTCACTTCTTTCGTCTCGGCCGTAGCTTTGACAACTGTAACACCCCGTAACCGCAGCGGAAACGTACACGGGATGCAACAGACACATCTGATATCAACAGCATTGCTTATAAAGAAAACACCACTACATTAATTTAAGCGAATTACATTGTTCCGAGTTTCGTTACCATCTAGGTGTTATCACATAAGTTTTACCGATAGTACATTAACATATTTAAAACAAAATATAGATCCTTAATCTTCCACAAAATAGCACACATCATCAAGCACGTATCACTCATTCCAATTTTGGTGTACCTAGAAAGCATGTAAAGAAAACGGGTCAACTACGAATAGTTGGTGAGTTTCACTGATTAAATAAACATTGACAATTTATTATAATAAATCATATATTAGCGATGTAATTATGCTGAGCCCACAAGTGAAACCTCTGACTATCACACACAATCCCCGTGGCATATCCCCTACCCACGGACCCGTGACATATCCCCCGTCCACGGAACTGCCCCAAACCGCTATGTCTAACATTACATAGCAAAATTTATATAACACCCAAAATAGACATGTGCAACTGGCTGGGAAACATCAGCAATCCATGCCGGACCAGTTGGGTTTGTCAGACCAATAGTACTATTCACACTCTACCGGCTTTTAGCTAATAACTCGTGTTGCGGGGCCTTACAATGTTAGCAACTCAGACAATTACCATCTTAGTACATTTCCGTACGATTCTCGTACAATAAACATTATATAAATACATTCATTTCCATACGATCGGCATGTACTTAAACACTTTGATAATAACATGCTTTCCGCCCCGGGAAAATATTTAAAACAGTTCAATAAAAAGGGGCTCGTGAAACTCACCTTTTTGTGAGCAAGATGTAATACTGTGAACAGCTACCGGTCCGGATCTGTAATACGATCCCTAAGTCATTACTACACAATTTCTATTAATATAACTTAAATCCGTGTTAACCGGTACGTCTGGGGACACTGTTGACCCAGTACCGTACACGATCCGGGGACAATGTTAACCCCAAAACACTTCTCAGGACTTAGATTGTGATATCACTTAGAGTTCCTTAGTCAAAACTACCATTAGTTTGTTTTCTTGTTTTGCGTGCCTAGCACGGTTATTCGTCTTTATGTTTTCAAAAGATAAGTTTGGCCACATACGACCCGAAAATAGTTGTTATTGATATTTTAATTAAAGTGGTGAAATTAGAGCTCGGTTTAGACACCCCGTTTGGCCGCGGGGCCCGTTTCCGTCTTTAATATACCGGAAACGACTAAATCGGGTAAAATTACCCAAATCATCCGAATTACTTTCGGATGACTTATTTTTACTTGATTAACTTAGTTTCATGAAAATAGTCCATTTTTAGGGTTTTTACACACCAGTCAGTTCGCTTAGACGAACTTTGCCGGTTTACGCGTTTTAAGCTTTAAAAGTTTGTTTTTATGTTCTAATTAGCACAAATAATTATCCGTTTAGTCTCGGATCTTGAAATTTTGCACAAATCATATTTTGTCTGTAAGGAATTTTATAAAATTTTTCCAGAATTAATTTTTATATCTAAAATTTATTTAACCATTTTTAAACGTCATTTAAACACCAAATATGTCGAAAATACCAAACGACATTCGAAAAATCCCAAATTTTTCTGGGATGACCCCTGTCACCCACATAGTTCCCTGTAAATTTTCCAGAACCAAAAACTCATTTTTTCATGCCATTTTTACCAAAACCGAGCTAGAAATCCCTAGAACTCGTTTTACCGAAAAGCCTACTTATACTTCTCCAATGAACCTGAAATTTTGTGTGTGACTTCTATATGTTATAAAAAGCTTATCTTAAATTTTCCAGAATTTTTCATGATGTTTAGCTATTTTTCACCATTTTTGGCCAAAACCGAGCATTAAATTCACCAAATATTCATCATTTATCCAAAAATTGACAGATTTCATATTTTCATGTGTAAATCATCTCTGTGAAATTTCGTGACCCAACTCTAGGTCTATCACAATCTGTTCAAATTATCTAAATCATACGAAAACCGAACTACCTTGTGTTTTCTAGCGTTAGATCGCAAAGATCTTGGTTTCTAGCCTTTGCTAGCCACTAGATACAACACCTACAAGCACAACAACACCACACCAAGCAAGTTATTCCCACAATCAAGCCATTTCTTTCATGGTTTCGGTTAAGACATCAAAACAAAGATTTTAACCGTAAAAATTCGTTTTTGACTCTTTTAACTCCTTTCTTGGACCAAGATCCCTTGTATAACTTGTATACATCACTTGATCATGCAAGAATCGGTTTCATTTCGGGTTTTCACCCATTTTTCACTTGAAACCTCATTTTCTTGTAAATGACTCGAGAAAAAGACGATGAACACGACTATAATCCGATCTTTACCTCGGTTTCTTGGTATAAATCAAAGGGGGTTGGATGAATGTGTAAAGGGTTGAGAGGATTTGGAGAGTTGGAATGTAGAAAAAAAGAAAAATGAAATGTGTGTGTGTGTGCATAGGACCGATCGGTCCAAGTTAGGGTGTGGGGTGGGACCCACATCTTCATTCTTGGCCACAAACTTGGATTGTGTAATCCGGATAATGTTGTGGATAATCTGGTTCAGTTCGTTTTTCGGTTAAACGTTTAATTCGGCTTAAAACGAGGCCAAAACGGTCGTTTTTCGGCTTAAAATTTAAATTTATATAAAACCGATTTAAAAACTTTAAAAACTTAAACCATGAGATTTATTGACTTAACATATCATGATGTCGGTAATTGTGCATCTTTTTCGGCTTGATCGATCGTCTCTTGCTTGGTTCGATGTTAAAGGTTTCGTTTAACGTACCGACGTACTAATAAATCGAAATCCTTTTTCTGTGCTATAAATTCACTTATCCCGAAGCCTTAATACTTCGTAAACCTTACTAAACATCATATATTTCGTCTATAATGTAATTCCCGATTCGTTCGCGTTTCAATAACCGTTCATCGATTAATCGTAACTCCGATACGACTAGTTGTACATTTGAATATAATTCGTACTGAGAATCTTATATATTCGTATAATCACATTATAATCCATATATTCAGTATTAAATAACACGTAAATAGTATATTCCGGCTAGGGTATACCTGAATTTGTCGGAATTGTTACATTCTCCCCCCGTTACAAAAATTTCGTCCTCGAAATTTTACGCATCAACTATTTCCTTTTGCGGAAATAGGTGGGGGTATTTCTTCCGAAATTCGTCCTTTCGTTCCCATGTATATTCTGGGCCTCGTTGCGAGTTCCATCTAACTTTGACCAACGAGATCTTATTGTGTCTAAGTTGCTTGATTTTCCCGTCCACTATTTCTATGGGTTCCTCTACAAAATTAAGCTTATCGTTTAATTGGATACCCTCTAGTGGTAACACCGATGTCTCATCCGACAGACACCTTTTCAAGTTCGATACGTGAAACACGTTGTGAACTGCACTCAGTTCATCAGGCAGTTCTAATCGGTATGCTACAGGACCGATTTTTGCAATAATGTCAAACGGTCCAATGTATCTAGGGGCTAACTTCCCCGCCTTTCCAAATCTGACTACTCCTTTCCAAGGTGATACTTTCAAATACACTTTATCACCTTTCTCAAATGATAACGGTTTTCTACGGGTATCGGCATAACTCTTCTGCCGATCCCGTGCGGCCTTCAGATTGTTCTTAATTTCAAGAATTTTGCTGGTCGTTTCCTGGACCAGATCTGATCTAATAACCTGTGTGTCGCCCACTTCAGTAAAGCAGAGTGGTGATCGGCACTTCCGTCCATACAACGCTTCGTAAGGTGCTGCCTTTATACTGCTATGGTAACTGTTATTATAGGAAAATTCAACGAGTGGGAGATGTTGATCCCAATTTCCCTTAAAATCCAGTACGC
This sequence comes from Bidens hawaiensis, assembly GCF_021521415.1. Classification (NCBI taxonomy): domain Eukaryota; kingdom Viridiplantae; phylum Streptophyta; class Magnoliopsida; order Asterales; family Asteraceae; genus Bidens; species Bidens hawaiensis. The sequence continues at coordinate 3,917,350 of NW_027491014.1, forward strand.
ATGCACGAAGCAAATCCTCCAGGGTTTGGATGGTCCTCTCAGACTGACCATCGGTCTGAGGGTGGTAAGCTGTGCTTAGATTAATACGCGTTCCCAGCGCTTCTTGCACAGCTTGCCAAAGCTTGGAGGTGAAATGGCTATCCCGATCGGAGATGATTGAGATGGGTATCCCATGACGAGACACAATTTCATTTATATAAATCTGCGCAAGTCTCTCTGTGTTATAGTTATTTCTAATCGGAATAAAATGTGCCGATTTGGTTAATCGATCAACGACTACCCAAATTGCATCATGTCCTCGGGACGTATTGGGGAGATGTGTCACAAAATCCATCGTGATCTGCTCCCACTTCCATTCAGGAATTTCTGGTTGTTGTAACATTCCCAAAGGTTTCTGGTGCTCCGCCTTAACCCTCGCACACGTCGTACACTTGCCGACGTATGTGGCTATATCCTTTTTCATACCCGGCCACCAGTAGAACTCCTTCACATCCTTGTACATCTTATCCGATCCCGGATGTATGGAATATTTCGATTTATGCGCTTCGTCCATGATTAATTCACGAAGGTCATGGAGGGTCGGGATCCAAATCCGATTTTTGAAATAGAGAATTTCGTCCACGCGCTGTTCGAAATTCTTCTCGTTACCGTAAAGTCCCTCTTTTTCCAATTGTTCTTCTTTCAACGCCTCGCGTTGAGCGACTCGAATCAAATCCGAAAGGTTCGACTGGACTATCATCCCCAACGCTCGCACTCGCAATGGCTTAACCCGATCCTTCCTACTCAAGGCATCGGCTACGACGTTAGCTTTGCCGGGGTGATAACGGATGTCACAGTCATAGTCGCTTAATAATTCGACCCATCTTCGTTGCCTCATATTCAGTTCTTTCTGATCGAATATGTGTTGCAAACTTTTATGATCGGTGAAGATGGTGCACTTTGTACCGTAGAGATAATGTCTCCAGATTTTAAGTGCGAAGATAACTGCTCCTAGTTCTAAGTCATGAGTGGTGTAGTTTTTCTCGTGTACTTTTAACTGTCGAGAAGCATAGGCTATAACCTTATTATTTTGCATCAACACACATCCTAACCCTCTCCGGGATGCGTCACAATACACGACAAAACCATCGTCTCCGTCGGGGAGACTTAAGATTGGCGCTTGGCACAATCTTTGTTTTAGCGTTTGAAACGCCGTTTCCTGCTCTTCACCCCATTCATACTTTCGATCCTTTTGGGTCAGAAGGGTTAAAGGCTGGGCAATGCTGGAAAAGTTCTCTATAAATCGACGATAATATCCAGCTAAGCCTAAGAATTGGCGGATTTCCTTTGGCGATTTTGGCGCTTGCCAATTCTTAACTGCTTCAACCTTACTTGGATCAACGTGTATTCCTTGATGGTTTATAACGTGACCAAGGAATTGCACTTCTTGTAACCAGAAGTTACACTTGGAGAATTTTGCATACAACTTCTCCTGATTTAGAAGCTCTAAAATTAATCTTAAGTGTTGCTCGTGCTCTTCTTTACTCTTCGAGTATATCAAAATATCGTCAATAAACACGATGACGAATTTATCGAGGTAGGGTTTACAGACTCGATTCATGAGATCCATGAATACTGCTGGCGCATTTGTTAGCCCGAAAGGCATAACTAAGAACTCGTAATGGCCGTAGCGAGTCCGGAATGCGGTTTTTGGGATATCCTCCTCCTGAATTCTAACCTGATGGTATCCCGATCTAAGATCAATTTTTGAGAAGTAGCTCGCACCTTGCAGTTGGTCGAACAGGTCATCAATTCGGGGGAGAGGATACCTATTTTTGATTGTCAACTTGTTCAATTCCCTGTAATCAATGCACATTCTAAGGCTCCCGTCCTTCTTTTTCACGAATAGTACATGTGCACCCCACGGGGAATAACTAGGACGTATAAATCCTTTATCCAACAATTCTTGCAACTGATTGGACAATTCTTGCATCTCGGATGGTGCAAGTCGGTAGGGTGCTTTAGCAACAGGGCCAGCTTGAGGTAATAAATCGATTCTGAACTCGACCTGTCGGGTTGGCGGTAATCCAGGAAGTTCTTCTGGGAAAACTTGTGGAAACTCGCGTACCACCGGGATATCGTCCACCCGTTTTTCCTCAGGATCCGTGGCCGTCAGGCTCGCTAGATACGCCGCGCAACCCTGGCGTATATATTTTAACGCCTTGAGGTGGGATATAAATGGTATCGTTGCGCCCGACTTCTCTCCTTGCACTAACACCTCTTCGTCATCCGATACCCGGATCTTGACGATTTTCGTTTCACAGTTTATTTCTACCTTGTTACGTGCTAACCAATCCATTCCCACTATCACGTCAAAACTACCCAATTCTACCGGTAACAAGTCAATCGGAAGGGATTGATCGTTCAGAATAAAAGGGCAATTCCGAACTATCTGATTAATTATCATGGTTTTACCGTTAGCTACTTCTACAGTATAAGGTTCTATGGTTTCACTAATCGAAAGGTTTGCTATTGATAGAAACTTGACAGAGACAAAACTTCTATCGGCGCCTGTATCAAATAATACAGAAGCGTAATGATCAGAGACGAGGAATGTACCTGTCACTACACTGGGGTCCTGGCGTGCTTCGTTCGCCCCCATCACGAATGCTCGGCCTCGCGCCGGATTGGACGACGATGCCTGACCCGCAGTTTGCCGCCCATTTCCTCCCTGGCTCAGCTTCGGACAGTTTCTCTTGAAGTGATCTGTGCTGCCGCATTCATAGCAAGCACGGCTGGTGGTCACCATTTGGTTTCCTTGCGGGTTTTGCTGTCGGGCTGGTTGGGTCCTAAATGGCTGGGCACGGATAGGTTGCGGTTGTCGGTTCAGATTTTTGCAGGGTTGTACTATAACTCGGTGCGTAGTGCCCATTCCTGTCACACCGGTGGCACACTACCTCCTTGCACACGCCACCATGCTGGCAACCGCATTTCCCACATTTAGGGAATGTCCCTTTCTGCGATTCCTGCCTTCCGCCTGAACTAGTCATGGTGTAGTTCTGGGCAGCGGGCCTAGCACGTTTACTTTGTTGCTTCTCCCGGATCCTATTGTCATACGTACCTCGCTTTCCCCCAGCAGACTCTCCTGCCACCTTCAGTGACCCACTCCTCACGAAATCGTATGTGACGATACCAGCTTGCGTCACCACACTCTCAAACGTCTGGTGTCCCCCAGAGTTGACTATACTCCTTACTAGTGGAGTTAGTCCCCATATATAACGCTCAACCCTCTTTGACTCTGGGGTGACCAACCATGGCACTAATCGCGACAATTCATTAAATCGGTTTGTATAACCTAAGTGGTCTGCCCCCTGCATCTCCAGGTTCCACAATTCGTTTTCTAACTTTTGCAGTTCGTTTTTCAGGCAGAAATGTTCCAGTACGAGAGCCTTGAGCTTTGTCCAGGTCATGCGGTTTGTCGCCGCCTGACCGCGAGTTTGCACTATGGTGTTCCACCATGTCAAGGCATGGTCCGTGAATGTGCAGGTAGCATACTTAACAACGTAATCCTCAGGGCAGTTGCTGATGTTCACAACAGCCTCTATTTTCTCAATCCACTTAACCAACCCATTGGGTCCCTCAGATCCGCTAAATTCTAGAGGTTTGCACAACATAAAGTCTTTGATCGAACATCCCCTGGATGCAGGAATCGGTTCAGTACGGTTCGTCTCTACAGTAGGTATAGGGCCATTACTGTCTGTAACGACCACCCTAGGCGGTGCGTCATTACTCGGAATCGTGTTATCATTCTGCGGAGGATTAGTATTTCGTTCCCCGTCATTATTGGTGGTCGTTTGATTGCTCGGAGGGGTTGGATTGGCCGAATTGTTAATACTGGCGGCGATGCGCGATACTATATCCGGTATCGCCGCCTCTAACTGTTGAGCAATCAAACGACTCACGTCCACTTCCGACAATTGGGCTGAACGTTTTGGTGCCATTCTACACAACATCAAGAAAATATATATAATTAATACAAGTTCCAATCATAAAACACAACAAACATTCCATTCATTAACAAACATTAGTACATTTTACATCCATATCAGTTCACATACGTTTCCTGTCATCATTACATAAGTTAAGTTTTCCTACTTAGGGCCTATGTCGGCATCATCTCGACATAACCCACAATGGGTCAGTGCTTGAATGATACCCAAAAGTATCTATAACGATATACCCCAAAAGAGACCCTCTAAGGGCCAGTGGTTGTATTATAACTACCCAAGATTCACTCTATGTTAGCATCACCACTAACTGCTTACACAGAGTATCAAAAAGCGGCCCCTGTCTACTCCCGTCCTAACACAACTAAACACGGTGGTATACCAACCACACCAACACAGCCGCCATCCCCACAATCACTGCCATTAAACCCCGGATCCGTGTTTCCATCCGGTCAATCAACCCCAGGGAGTAGGCGTCCTCCCTCCTCAGCTGCGCGATCGCATGCTGGCTGTCCAGTATGCAATCCACCAAGAGGTTCCTCTTCTGAATACCCACCGTCAAGGCGGTGGTGTGCTCATTCATCCGCTCGGTGAGCACCCGGAGCCACGCCACCTCGGTGGAGGGACGCTCATCCCTCACTGGCCTGGGGGTACCCCACACAGGTGGCGGCACCGGCCCGGACTGGGGGCGGGAGGACTCGCCTCTGTGGTAAGTGGATCTGGGCGGGGTAAAGGTAGGTGGAACATACGGGACACTGATCCGCGTCGTGAGGCGGGGACCGGGTCTGGGAGGGGTGAGGGTGACCTGAGGTGTGGGGTGGGAGACCTGGTAACCCTAGCAGGGGAGGACAAGCTAGCACTCCTAAGGCTAGTCTCAGAAGGCTCGGTGCTGGAAGCTAAGCGTACACTCCTAGAGTCCCCGGAACTGGCCTCCTCCGGGTCCTCCTCTACAGATAAACTTCGTGATCTTGACATGCTTACCTGTACACAAGTTAGCAAACATATAGTCCTTTTCATAATGTAAATCCTAATTAAATTAATATACACACATTTATACCACCTTGTCACAAAAAATATTATCATATACTTACACATATGTTGCCGATTTTACCTATTAAAGTCCCCCGTGACTTCCCCTGAATTCCCTCGTGCAGACAAGTCTGTTATTATGTTCCGGACCATAATAACCCACTTGTGCATCCAAGTTCATCCCGATCTCGTCACAATAAATTATTAGTTGATATTCAGATCCTATAATACTTGAGCTACTGGTTATATTTTAGGTATCTTTTAAAGACGTCCTAATTCTTTATAACCAATGGCTCTGATACCAAGTTCTGTAACACCCCGTAACCGCAGCGGAAACGTACACGGGATGCAACAGACACATCTGATATCAACAGCATTGCTTATAAAGAAAACCCCACTACATTAATTTAAGCGAATTACATTGTTCCGAGTTTCGTTACCATCTAGGTGTTATCACATAAGTTTTACCGATAGTACATTAACATATTTAAAACAAAATATAGATCCTTAATCTTCCACAAAATAGCACACATCATCAAGCACGTATCACTCATTCCAATTTTGGTGTACCTAGAAAGCATGTAAAGAAAACGGGTCAACTACGAATAGTTGGTGAGTTTCACTGATTAAATAAACATTGACAATTTATTATAATAAATCATATATTAGCGATGTAATTATGCTGAGCCCACAAGTGAAACCTCTGACTATCACACACAATCCCCGTGGCATATCCCCTGCCCACGGACCCGTGACATATCCCCCGTCCACGGAACTGCCCCAAACCGCTATGTCTAACATTACATAGCAAAATTTATATAACACCCAAAATAGACATGTGCAACTGGCTGGGAAACATCAGCAATCCAAGCCGGACCAGTTGGGTTTGTCAGACCAATAGTACTATTCACACTCTACCGGCTTTTAGCTAATCACTCGTGTTGCGGGGCCTTACAATGTTAGCAACTCAGACAATTACCATCTTAGTACATTTCCGTACGATTCCCGTACAATAAACATTATATAAATACATTCATTTCCATACGATAGGCATGTACTTAAACACTTTGATAATAACATGCTTTCCGCCCCGGGAAAATATTTAAAACAGTTCAATAAAAAGGGGCTCGTGAAACTCACCTTTTTGTGAGCAAGATGTAATACTGTGAACAGCTACCGGTCCGGATCTGTAATATGATCCCTAAGTCATTACAACACAATTTCTATTAATATAACTTAAATCCGTGTTAACCGGTACGTCTGGGGACACTGTTGACCCAGTACCGTACACGATCCGGGGACAATGTTAACCCCGAAACACTTCTCAGGACTTAGATTGTGATATCACTTAGAGTTCCTTAGTCAAAACTACCATTAGTTTGTTTTCTTGTTTTGCGTGCCTAGCACGGTTATTCGTCTTTATGTTTTCAAAAGACGAGTTTGTCCACATACGACCCGAAAATAGTTGTTATTGATATTTTAATTAAAGTGGTGAAATTAGAGCTCGGTTTAGACACCCCGTTTGGCCGCGGGGCCCGTTTCCGTCTTTAATATACCGGAAACGACTAAATCGGGTAAAATTACCCAAATCATCCGAATTACTTTCGGATGACTTATTTTTACTTGATTAACTTAGTTTCATGAAAATAGTCCATTTTTAGGGTTTTTACACACCAGTCAGTTCGCTTAGACGAACTTTGCCGGTTTACGCGTTTTAAGCTTTAAAAGTTTGTATTTATGTTCTAATTAGCACAAATAATTATCCGTTTAGTCTCGGATCTTGAAATTTTGCACAAATCATATTTTGTCAGTAAGGAATTTTATAAAATTTTTCTAGAATTAATTTTTATATCTAAAATTTATTTAACCATTTTTAAACGTCATTTAAACACCAAATATGTCGAAAATACCAAACGACCTTCGAAAAATCCCAAATTTTTCTGGGATGACCCCTGTCACCCACATAGTTCCCTGGAATTTTTCCAGAACCAAAAATTCATTTTTTCATGCCATTTTTACCAAAACCGAGCTAGAAATCCCTAGAACTCGTTTTACCGAAAATCCTACTTAGACTTCTCCAATGAACCTGATATTTTGTGTGTGACTTCTATATGTTATAAAAAGCTTATTATAAATTTTCCAGAATTTTTCATGATTTTTAGCTATTTTTCACCATTTTTGGCCAAAACCGAGCATTAAATTCACCAAATATTCATCCTTTATCCAAAAATTACCAAAAATTCACAGATCTCATATTTTTATGTGTAGATCATCTCTTTGAAATTTCGTGACCCAACTCTAGGTCTATCACAATCTGTTCAAATTATCTAAATCATACGAAAACCGAACTACCTTGTGTTTTCTAGCGTTAGATCGCAAAGATCTTGGTTTCTAGCCTTTGCTAGCCACTAGATACAACACCTAGAAGCACAACAACACCACACCAAGTAAGTTATACCCACAATCAAGCCATTTCTTTCATGGTTTCGGTTAAGACATCAAAACAAAGATTTTAACCGTAAAAATTCGTTTTTGACTCTTTTAACTCCTTTCTTGGACCAAGATCCCTTGTATAACTTGTATACATCACTTGATCATGCAAGAATCGGTTTCATTTCGGGTTTTCACCCATTTTTCACTTGAAACCTCATTTTCTTGTAAATGACTCGAGAAAAAGACGATGAACACGACTATAATCCGATCTTTACCTCGGTTTCTTGGTATAAATCAAAGGGGGTTGGATGAATGTGTAAAGGGTTGAGAGGATTTGGAGAGTTGGAATGTAGAAAAAAAGAAAAATGAAATGTGTGTGTGTGTGCATAGGACCGATCGGTCCAAGTTAGGGTGTGGGGTGGGACCCACATCTTCATTCTTGGCCACAAACTTGGATTGTGTAATCCGGATAATGTTGTGGATAATCTGGTTCAGTTCGTTTTTCGGTTAAACGTTTAATTCGGCTTAAAACGAGGCCAAAACGGTCGTTTTTCGGCTTAAAATTTAAATTTATATAAAACCGATTTAAAAACTTTAAAAACTTAAACCATGAGATTTATTGACTTAACATATCATGATGTCGGTAATTGTGCATCTTTTTCGGCTTGATCGATCGTCTCTTGCTTGGTTCGATGTTAAAGGTTTCGTTTAACGTACCGACGTACTAATAAATCGAAATCCTTTTTCTGTGCTATAAATTCACTTATCCCGAAGCCTTAATACTTCGTAAACCTTACTAAACATCATATATTTCGTCTATAATGTAATTCCCGATTCGTTCGCGTTTCAATAACCGTTCATCGATTAATCGTAACTCCGATACGACTAGTTGTACATTTGAATATAATTCGTACTGAGAATCTTATATATTCGTATAATCACATTATAATCCATATATTCAGTATTAAATAACACGTAAATAGTATATTCCGGCTAGGGTATACCTGAATTTGTCGGAATTGTTACAACAACATACGCCAGGTAGGTACCGCACCCTCGCCTTAACAAACCTTCGACTTTTATCATCGAAATGACATTAAGCCCTGAACTTTTTTTATCACCATAAACCGTCGCCGTACTACCATCCAAGGACTTTAACCTTATCAACCTACTCCTACACACTATCCGAGCCTTGAAGTCAGATAGCCAATCCATTCCAAAACCACATTGAATCCTCCTAAGGTCATAACATACAGGGTAACAGGAAACTCACGTCCCTCTAACTCTATCTTACAATCCTTAACCATTCTCGTTATCCTAACTGAGGTCTCACTAGCAGTTTCTACTATAAAGGTTTCAGGCACACGACAACATTTCATTTTTTACCAACTTACTAAAAGTCGTAGCCACAAAACTTTTATTTGCACTTGATCCGAACAACACTGAAGCGGTAATACTGTTTACTAGAAACGTACCTGTCACGACATCTGGGATCTGCTTGGCCTGTTCCTGAGTCAGCATGTAGGCTATGGTCTTTGCTCTTGATGGTTCAACATCTTTCTTTCCGCTTTCTCCAGCTTCAGTACATTCCCTAGCCATATGGCTCGTCTTGCCACACCGTAAACATGTTGGTTTCTCACTACACTCATGAGCATAGTTCCACACCTTTCCACACTTGTAACAGGCGTTTGACCCAACTCTGCACTCTCTTCCATGCGCCTTTCCACATTTGTGACAAACATCAGCCCCAACACCCCACTTGCACTCACCACCGTGCATCTTACCACATGTCTTACACGATCTCTTTTCCCACACCTTCTGCTTCTTATCCCTAGGGTTCCACAACTGAGTACCGGGTCGTTTGATAGGAGCGACCCATTTCTTATCCTTCTTATCTTCCACCACCACCTCGTCCACTGCCAGGTCATCGTAAACCATCTTTGTGAGTTCGACAACAAAGTCAAAATTAGCAGGTTTACTTGCCTTGACAAAGGTGCAGACGTTTTGTGGAAGTCCTATGATGTACCACTTGATTCGCTTGGCCTCAGTTTTCACCATGTCAGGAACCAACCTCGACAGGTCGTTGAATTCAGTAGTGTACTCGCGGTATGTCATCTTACTCGCCTTCAGTTTCAAAAACTTTATCTCAGCTATCTTTACTTCAGCATAGCACAGAAACTTTTCATGACCATCTCCTTCAAGTCATCCACCTCAAAGCCTTAATCTCTTTCCGGGGCTTCCTCTGCTCTACCGACTCCCACCGATGCATAGCTTCATCTCCAAACGATTGGTGGCATAACCAACTGCTTGGTCAGGATGACACTCGCTAATTCGGATAACCTTGTCCATAGCGGTTATACAATGGAGAGTAGTGATTGAATCCCCCAAACCAGTCAACTTCGGTGGGTCGCAATCTTTGAATAACTTATAGTTACACCCACCTCGGCCTCTCTTCCTCTCATCAACTTTCACAGATCGAACCTCACTCAAATCACCTTTCTCATCACCAACTTTCTTACCATAATCCCCTGCCTCAATGGTCCTTCCGTGGCTTTCAGCAGACTTTCCAGGATGTATATCCTTCAGTGTAACAGCTACAGCTTGAGCAATGGCGGCTTGAATAGCAGGATCCAGTTGATACCCTTCATTGTGGCTTGGCCCTCGCATAGTTTCACTTTCTTCTATTGCGTTAGTAACTGGCTCAGAAGGTTCTCGGACAGTACATGGCCTACCACGACGTCTAGTGTGACCTCCATGTCCAACAACTTTCCTAGCTCCAGACATTCGTATTCTATAAGGAAACACAAACATCATCACTTAAGGAACTATTTAGTACAAGTATAGTAAAGCTAACAGGTAATAACAGTGGCCAGCTTTGATTAGCTGATCACGCTACTCTCCGTGTCCTATACCTTCCCTTTGTGATTCCACTTGTTCTAGTTCTAATTTTAACAAGTAGACAATCAAACAGTTCATATAATCATATACTCCTATCTCTAGCATTTAAGCTACCTTCCTTACACATTCTTACATTACATGTGTAATTAATCACATACTTTACCTTTACTTAGCTTTCTTGAGTGACACATGGCTTTCTTGAACTGGCATATTCTTTCTTTTATTACTTAAATCCCATTCTCTTTTCGAGTCTAAGCATGCATGATGCTTAATTCTCTCGAACTTATGCTCTGATGCCAACTTGTAAGGCCCCAGTCCCGGTACTTTGGCATTTGATTTACCCATAAACACATTTCTAAATATCATAGTTAATTAAACCTTTCGCTGAATAAAAATAAAGGTCAACCATTTATTACAAACGTTTATAACTTGTCTTTTGAAACATAACATAAAGCATAATATCAAATCTTCCTGACAAATCTTCAGATGCTAGCCTCTTCAGATACTGCCATGTGTTCCCCTCAAGCCAGCTGCCTCAGTCTATTTACATGTGTGCATATTAAAAGTCAGCTACGCTGAGTGAGTTCTAGTTAATCAGGTAACATACAATACATACACTTGCTTTCAAATACGCATTTGAAGATGCATATTATATACTTTACCTGTTTACCTTTCTTTCGTACATATATTTATTCATATGTACATTCTTTCATACTTTCATACTACATACATAATTATCTTTACCATCTCAGATATTATTAGGGTCTGGTCCCGTCTATCTCAAATATTCGTAGGGTCTGGTCCCTTCTTTCCATACAACCATACATTCTCTTCTTTACACATACATTTTATATTATATATTTTCATACATAATCTTACTCGTTCATGTATCTTTCATGCATCGTATATAAAACTCACCTTTCCTGGCAATACATGCAATATCCAAAGATCGTTCACGTACCTACAAGAATTCATTCATATTCTCAATCACTATCACATAAATCATATAAGGCATACACTTACTACTTAGGGTATGTGTATTAACTAATCACATCAAGTATGCACACAGCCCCGAAAACATAACAAGGAAATGGGGCTAGAAACTCACCTGAACTCGGTTCCTCTCAGAGTTAAAGGTAACTCTTTATTTAACTGGGCGCAGCTAACTTTATAACAATTACATGTATCAATTAACTATCTCTACCCTTATCGCAGTTTTAGTTTAATATGACCCTCAATGAACGGGGGTCCGAGGGCAGCGGAGTTCTAGGGGCGGCAGCCCCTAGCAAGGTCCAAGGGGTAGAGTCCTTGGCTGGGGTTAAGCTGACATGTCAGCTTGGAAAAATTATATTTCCACTAGCTGTTCTTAACAAAATTTCCATTAGAATTCTTTAATAATATTCTATTGCTAACTAATTCGCTATGACATTCGTTAACTCATTCGCTATGATGAATGACTTCATTCGTTATAACTAATGGTCTGATTCGTTAAGAAATCTTCATTCTGGTCTAAGTTTTATTCGTTGTGCCATTCTCTATGACGAATGGTCCAATTCGTTATAGTGAATGGCCTTATCTGAGTATAACGAATTACTAAGGCCATCCGTGCTTTCATTGACACGAATGTAAGGCTCGTTCATTACAGGAGTACGCTAAGGTACCTATAACGAATGGCTCCATTCGTTGTCTCCTCATGACGAATGAACGGATCACGAATGAATAAGGTCATTCGTGATTCCTATAAGACGAATGAGGGGTTCATTTGTTAAAGGGACACGTGAATGTACCACATTCGTTATGACTATTTAACGAATGGCTAGCCATTCGTTCATCATAACGAATAAGCTTCAGTATTCATTCAACTTTGAATTGATTGGTCAAAGTCAAAATCGATATGATCCCTCACTAGTCAATTACAACAGATTTGCGATTAAGCTTCAAATCATGATGAAACAACACAAACTCGGTATCAATAAGCTTGTAATTGCAGCACTAACAAACCCCAAGCATTCAATCGTCCAAACGTTCGTGTTTTAATGGTGCGATTAACCAATACAAGAACCCGGTTGTTTATATTAACAATTAGCCTATCTATCGTTAACGAATTTCATTGAAATACTGTGACACTCGTCAATTTCAGGTTAACTCCGTTAACTCAAACTCCGTCAATTCAAACTTAAGATCACTGGATCTATAACGCACATCTCATTACATTTAAACTAAGGTTTTAAATGACGCTTGAAAAACTACTACATGTGTAGTCTTTCGGGAATTGCACCGAAACGCAAACGAATTGACGCAAACCATTGGTGAATAAACGGAAAACATCAAAACAATAATTATGTGATAATTATGTGTTAGACTTATGTGTTATGTGATAACATTGTATGGAACGTTAACTCAATATGCAAACTAGTTAATATAAGCAAGAAAAGTACAAATTAGAAGTTGAGGGACCTAGATGTAACATGTTATTATTAATAATAATATTAATCTAAACCCTAACACTCCCTCTCTCTCTCTACCCGATCCCCCCCCCTCCCTTGCTCTTGGCTGCCGTCAATCACACACACACATACATACAAGAATTGTTCAAGTTTGTTGAAGATTAAGGTGCTAGGAAGGTATAAACAACTATTCTATGCATCCTTTATGTTTAATTTTGATTTTGAATGGGTTAATCTAAAACCCTAGGTCACGAAAATTATGAATAAGTGTTCTTATGATTGATTGTTGCTAGAGGATGATTGAATATGTGTTAGCTATTGACGTTGATGATCGTATGTGATTTTGAACGGTGAAAGATTATTGAATCATTGATTTTTTGTAAACCCTAGAGGGTTATTACTGATTTTTGTGATTAATCATGCTCGTTACATATTTTGAGATATGTCGTATGCTTAGGATGCATGTTAGACGATTGTTTATGCTTGCTGAGTTTTGACAGCAGTGATTGTTAAACTTGAACGATGTGTAACTTGTTGAATATAAAAGCAAACTGAGCTAATTATGAGTCTACAAGGTAGTACTCTGAGTCTAGTTTTCAGAAAGTCCAACCACGCCTAATTTGGAGGTGTTTTGGTTGGTCAAATGATTTAAATGTGATTAAAGGTCAAAACTGGTACTGGACAGATTGTAAGTTATGTTTAGACGACTGTAACTAATTGTTAATGTGGAAATTGGTTGAGGTTATTAACACTAATGGGTGGTATGTTGAGTCTAGTTTCTATAAAGTCCAAGTTTGTAATTTTTGGACGAGTAAAAGTTAATCTTTATGATTTTACAAAACTGAAGTGCAAATCTGAATTGTGAGACCTGCTGTTAAGTTGTTTTGTAATTAGCATATCTCATGAACTACAAGACCAAATGGGTTGGTTCCACTTCTGGAAGTTAACTTGTTGAGTTAAGAACCTAACCCAATTGGTCTTGCATTAGTTGGATTTTTCATTTAACGGGAATAACAAATAACATTCTGTTGTGCATGATTTTGATTGCTGTGAGCTTGCTGTAATGTTTTGATCATTGTGAGAAATATATGTAGAATAAAAATACAATAAAATATGTTCTGGAAACCTAATTCATGTATGCTTTTGTGAAGATTTTTGGTGAATTAATTGAGATGCTATGATCTGTTGAATAGAGTAATCTCTCAAGTAGAATCATGTCTTGATGAAACTAGCTGCTGAACTTTGTGAAAATACATGAAACGTGCTAATTGCTAGGTAATTGTTATGTTTCGACCAATTTGCCCTTGCGGGGAGTAATTGCTAGTAATGTACACCACTAACACTTGACACGTAAATAGTTGTTCACACACGTAACGTATCACTAATGTGCTTGTTAAGTCACACACGAGTCACAAACGAAACACGAAACGTATCTTGTGCATAGGAATTATGTGCCGGGTCTAGAGACTCGATAATAGTTCCGACTCTTAGAAAATCTCCTTGCTGTTATAGAACGCTAGTGAGAGTTTTCTGCGACGCGCATCACTTGGGTGACTTGTTTTTGGGAATTCTTCGCAAACAGTGAGTTTCACTTTCCCCTTTTAAACTCTTTAAACACTTTTCATTTAGGGGAGATAACATACTCCGAAAACGCTTTTAGATTTTGTTTGTAGATTATATATCACTTGTAAAGGCTAAGTGGCAAACGAAATAATTGAAGTCCTTCACACATCGAACCGTTTAGTATTGGAAAATAGCGAGTCATTGTTGAGTAGTACTACTGGGTTTGACAAACCCCACCCAACGCTAAGCTCGACTGGAGGTCGAGTGGGTGTAATCTTGGCTAAACACGTTACCATGGTCGGGATAGACCTGGTGGCAAGGCACATGATAAACAGTCAGCTTCGGTATCGAACACTTAGTAATACTTGTTGTGTAGGCTAGCTACCTATCGATATATAATTGATTTAACACTATCTGGTAACGCAAAACGCAAAACGCTAAACGCAAAACGCTAAACGCTTTATTTTATATAAACTTGTGAACTCACCAACCTCGTGTTGACACTTTTAGTATGTTATTCTCAGGTAGCCGAGGCAGGCGCACGGTATAGGATCATGCATTGTTTTGAACGTTATTGATCATGCAAACTTGTCTTAAACTGATATCAACTGAGTTTTTAAGTCGTCCTGCGTGACGCAACTTTTGTCTTATGGTTTTTACGCTTCCGCACTTATTTACACTTAACTGTTTTTCGTGGTTTGAAAGCTTTAGTTACGGTTTGATTATAACTAATGATTCCGATCCTGTTAGTTCACACCCTCTGACGGTAAAACTCAGTTAGTGGATTTTGAGGGTGTGACAGATTGGTATCAGAGCCATTGGTAATAGCGAACTAGAAACTGCATGCATACTAGACTATAACCACAACGACCCATTAGTTATAATTATACGCACTGCATACGTTTTGTGTAGTCTTTGTTATCTTATCTCTTTACCTCATTCACTCATACGCGCGCAAACACGGCTTACCTGTAGAGATGTCGACGCTACCATCATCATCATCCGAACAGATGACTCATGCGCATGGAAAGGAACCGCAGTTACCTACCTCGTCGCCACCCCGAGTAGTCCCGGAACTAGAAGCCCCTGCACCGAAGAGGTATCGCTTATCCGGAGGCATGTACGAAGACGAAGTTAGCTGGGATTGGTACCCGAATATGATCAGGCGTATGGTTTATCGCGAACAAGTTCCCCCACTACCTCACCCGAGTCGTCCTGCTTACCCCAACACTCTACCACCCATAACCGAACCTGTAGAGTGTGATCTCGCAGCTGTTGTTTCTTGTTTGGAGCGTGACGTTGGTTTTATGCGCTATGCGAGAGCGAACGTTTCAGGACTGTTAAAAGATGGAACCGAAACTAAGGAGGAAATTTCCCGCCTGACAGCGGCTATGAAGGAAATGCAAGAGGCTAGTGATCAACAGATGAAGATTATGAGAAAAATGCAAGCCGAGATGATAGACTTGCAAGAGCAACTCCAAGTGGTAAGGACCCGGACAGAAATAGCCCTAGAGCGTTGCGATGTCTTACAAATGCAATTTTCTCAGAACGCAGCGGAACCTGAGGCAGAGCCTGAGGAGGAACCCGAGGAAGATCCCGAAGAGGAGCCTGAGGAGGATCCTGAGGAAGACCCCGAGGAGGAACCCGAAGAGGAACCGGAGGAAGAACCGGCTGAGCCAGAGGAACACTCAGAGGTGTCCTCAGACGATGACATCTAAGGATGATAACACCTAGATGGAGGGGTTGTCTCCATCCAAACTATTATTTTCTATGATTTTAAGGATTGGTTTTAAATACTTTGTAACGAATACAATGGTTTTAATCATGAATTATTATTTGGATTAATATATGGTTGTGATGTGATGTTTGTTCCTTTTATTTCTTTCTTACCTATCTTTTTATTACATGTAGGGTGTGTTGCATATGAAACCGAGAATTCATGTCTGACATTTTATGCTATGATTCTAGGAAATGGCAGGAAGAAACGCTGGACACGGTCGCGGTAACATCAACTTAACCGCAACAGAACTTCAGACCTTATTGAATGACCACGCGGCGGCCGCTCTAGCCGCACATGTCCAGAATCAAGCTGGAGGTCCAACTGGGACGTGTACTTTCAAGAACTACCTGGATTGCAAGCCCAGTTCGTTTAAGGGCACTGAGGGAGCTATAGGCTTCCTGCGTTGGGCTGAGAAGGCCGAATCAGCGTTTGAGATGTGTAACTGTCCACCTGCCAGTAGGGTCAAATTTGCTGCTGGGACACTTGAAGATTCTGCTCTCACTTGGTGGAATTCAAATGTGCAGATTCTTGGATTGGAACTGGCTAACGCTATGAACTGGGAGGAGTTCAAGAATATGATGCGTGAAGAGTATTGTCCTCGAGAGGAGATTGCAAAGTTGGAATCCGAGTTTTGGTCGTTGAAGATGGTGGGTTCCGAAATTGAAGCCTACACCACTCGTTCTCACGAGTTAGCTGTGATGTGTCCACGGATGGTAGATCCGCCGAGTAAGAGGATCGAGATGTACATTGATGGGTTAGCACCGCAAATTCAAGGCATGGTGACGTCTTCCAGACCGGCTACGATTCAACAAGCGATCCGGTTAGCTCACAAACTGACGGATCAAGCAGTGACCCAAGGTGCGTTACCACCTAGAGGTTCAACCACTAAAGCCCGTGACAACCCGAGCACTGACAACAACAGCAACAACCACCCGAGTAATGGAAAGAGAAAGTTCGACAACGTCAGGTCCTCATCCTCGAACCCCCCACAGCAACAACACTACCGTAAGCCCGAACTCACTCGGAGCTTCAATAATCAGGGTCACAACAATAACAACAACGGTAGCGGGCAGGGTTCGAGCGGCTATGCTGGGAAACACCCGAAATGCAACAGGTGCAACTATCATCATGCTGGCCCGTGTGATCGCGTCAAGTGTCTGAGATGCGGAAAAATGGGTCATCAGGCCAAGGAATGTAGGGGAGACCTAGCGGCAAAGGGTGCTCTTAAACCACCTATGACGACTAAGGGGTGTTTCGAGTGCGGTCAAGAGGGTCATTTCAGGAAGGATTGCCCCAAGCTAAAGCTGAATGAGAACAATGGAGGTAGCAGTAGTGGCGGAAGCAATGGTAAAGGAAGAGCTTTCGTCATTGGGTCGGGCCAAGCCCGCAGCGACCCGTATGTGGTAACTGGTAAGTTTCCTGTGAACGACTGTTTTGCTTCTGTTTTGTTTGACACTGGAGCTGATAGGAGTTTTGTGTCGAAAGCTTTTAGTAAACTCTTAGACTTAACTCCAACCCCGTTAGATGCTAAGTTTCCTGTTGAATTAGCTAACGGTAAGTCTATAGAAACAACTCATGTTCTTGCGGGATGTAAGATGAAACTGTCAGGTTATATTTTTGATATCGACCTTATACCTTTTACGCTTGGTAGTTTAGATGTCGTTGTCGGCATGGACTGGTTATCCGAGAACCGAGCGGAGATTATATGTCACGACAAGATAGTCCACATCACTACCCCTTCCGACGAGAACATTTCGGTTCAGGGCGAGAAGCGCGGCATAACCACCAGCGTCATCACCCTCATGAAGGCGCATAAATATTTACGAAAGGGTCATCCGGCAATTTTAGCCCATATTGTTGAGAAACCCGCGGAGGAGAAGCGATCAAGGATATACCGGTTGTGCGAGATTTTCCGGAAGTCTTCCCGGAGGATTTGCCTGGACTCCCCCCTATTTGAAAAGTCGAGTTCCAAATCGAGTTGACCCCCGGTGCAACACCCATAGCCCGAGCCCCGTATCGGCTCGCACCGGCAGAGCTTCAAGAGTTGTCCACTCAACTGCAAGATTTGTTGGATAAATGTTTTATCCGACCTAGCTCATCGCCATGGGGAGCCCCTGTCTTATTCGTTCGAAAGAAGGACGGGACTTTTCGCATGTGCATCGACTACAGAGAACTGAACAAGGTGACGATCAAGAACCGTTATCCCTTACCCCGAATTGATGATCTATTTGACCAACTTCAAGAATCGAGTTACTACTCGAAGATCGATCTGAGATCTGGTTACCATCAATTAAGAGTGCGTGAAGAAGATATTTCAAAGACGGCTTTCAGAACTCGGTATGGTCACTTCAAGTTTTCAGTTATGCCTTTTGGCTTAACCAACGCACCAGCCGTATTTATGGATCTCATGAATCGAGTATGCAAGGCGTACCTCGACAAGTTTGTGATTGTTTTTATTGATGATATTCTCGTCTACTCCAAGGACAAGGCTGAGCACGAAGAACACTTGAGGTTAATTCTGGAATTGCTGAAGAAGGAACAACTGTACGCTAAACTCTCGAAATGCGAATTTTGGCTTCACGAGGTTCACTTTTTAGGACATGAGAATGGTATCCATGTCGATCCCGGTAAGGTAGAGGCTATCAAAAACTGGGAAGCACCTAAGACTCCGACTGAGGTGCGGCAATTCCTAGGACTGGCTGGCTACTACCGGCGTTTTATCGAGGGATTTTCAAAGATTTCTCAACCCCTCACCGCTTTGACTCACAAGGGTACTAAGTAGAATTGGGGTGACGCGCAAGAATCCGCTTTTCAACTGTTGAAAACCAAACCCTGTAGCGCCCCTATTCTAGCCCTCCCCTAGGGAACAGAAAATTTTGAGGTACATTGTGACGCATCGATACAAGGTCTCGGTTGCGTGTTGATGCAACTCGAGAAGGTTATAGCCTATGCCTCTCGACAACTACGGATTCACGAGAAGAACTACACGACCCATGACTTGGAACTCGGAGCTGTGGTGTTTTCCCTTAAGATATGGAGGCATTACTTGTACGGTACCAAGTTTACCATTTACACCGACCACAAGAGTCTCCAACATATCTACGATCAGAAGGAGCTGAACATGCGACAACGTCGTTGGGTCGAGCTGCTTAAGGATTATGATTGTGCCATCAAGTACCACCCTGGAAAGGCCAATGTAGTGGCCGACGCTCTCAGCAGAAAAGAAAACGATAAACCCAGGCGAGTGTGAGCATTGCAACTTACGATTCATGACAACTTACCCGATCAGATTCGCGATGCGCAACTCGAAGCCTTGAAAGATGATAATCTTTCATCAGAACTCATGCGGGGCATGAACAAGCAACTCGAAACCAAATCGGACGGGGTCCAATATTTTGAGAACCGGATTTGGGTTCCACGATACGGAGAGTTGAGAACTCTAGTGATGGACGAAGCACACAAGTCCCGATATTCTATCCACCCTGGTTCAGATAAAATGTACCATGACTTAAAGGCACTTTTCTGGTGGCCAAACATGAAAGCCGACATTGCCACCTACGTGAGCAAATGCTTGATTGTGCAAGAGTCAAAACAGAATATCAGAAACCATCTGGCCTGCTACAGCAACCGGAACTTCCAATGTGGAAATGGGAACACATTTCAATGGATTTCATCACGGGACTACCAAAAACACCGACGGGATGCGATACCATCTGGGTGATCGTTGACCGATTGACTAAGTCTGCACACTTCTTAGCGATTAAGGAATCGGATAAAATGGAAAGACTAACTCGCGTCTACATGAAGGAAGTAGTGTCTAGACACGGAGTGCCTGCCTCAATCATTTCTGATCGAGATTCTCGTTTCACTTCGCACTTTTGGAAGTCACTACAGAGCGCACTAGGCACCTGTCTGGATATGAGCACAGCATACCATCCTCAGACGGATGGACAAAGTGAGCGCACTATTCAGACCTTGGAGGACATGTTGCGTGCATGCGTGTTGGAATTCGGAAAAAGTTGGGAACCTCATCTGCCTTTGGTAGAGTTTTCGTATAATAACAGCTACCACGCAAGCATTAAAGTAGCGCCGTTTGAAGCGTTGTACGGACGGAAGTGTCGATCACCTCTCTGCTAGGCAGAGGTGGGTGACAGCCAAATCACTGGTCCAGAATTGGTACTTGAAAACTCTGAAAAGTTTGTTCAAATCCGAAACCGCATGGCAGCAGCACGAGATCGCCAAAAGAGTTACGCCGACAAGCGTCGAAAGCCTCTCGAATTTCAAGTGAACGACCAAGTATTACTTAAAGTCTCACCTTGGAAAGGTGTGGTTCGCTTTGGGAAGCGAAACAAACTCAATCCACGATACGTTGGTCCTTACCGAATTACTGAGCGCATTTGTCCGGTGGCGTACCGACTGGACTTACCAACAGAACTCAGTGGCATACACAATGTATTCCACGTATCCAATTTGAATAAATGCCTTTCCGATGAAACCCAAGCAGTTCCTTTGGACGAATTGCAAGTTGATGAACAGTTACGCTTCATTGAAGAACCAGTCGAAGTTTTGGATTGGGAAACCAAAACACTCAAGCACAGCAAGATTCCAATCGTTAAGGTTCGTTGGAACTCGAGACGTGGCCCGGAGTTCACGTGGGAACGCGAGGATCAAATGATGAAAAAGTATCCTCACCTTTTTGAAGGGCTGACCAAACACAGAAAACCGCGAAACCCGACAAACCGTCAGAAATCACCGGAGGTATGAATTAAATTTTGGGACGAAATTTCTTTCTACTAGGGGATGATATGACAAACTGAAATTTTTTCTTACTTTTTCAGACACTCATCACGACTTGACTCAAATTTTCGGGACGAAAATTCTTTAACATGGGAATGATGTGACACTCGTCAATTTCAGGTTAACTCCGTTAACTCAAACTCCGTCAATTCAAACTTAAGATCACTGGATCTATAATGCATATCTCATTACATTTAAACTAAGGTTTTAAATGACACTTGACAACTACTACATGTGTAGTCTTTCGGGAATTGCACCGAAACGCAAACGAATTGACGCAAACCATTGGTGAATAAACGAAAAACATCAAAACAATAATTATGTGATAATTATGTGTTAGACTTATGTGTTATGTGATAACATTGTATGGAACGTTAACTCAATATGCAAACTAGTTAAAATAAGCTAGAAAAGTACAAATTAGAAGTTGAGGGACCTAGATGTAACATGTTATTATTAATAATAATATTAATCTAAACCCTAACACTCCCACTCTCTCTCTCTACCCGATCGCCCCCCCTCCCCTTGCTCTTGGCTGCTGTCAATCACACACACACATACATACAAGAATTGTTCAAGTTTGTTGAAGATTAAGGTGCTAGGAAGGTATAAACAACTATTCTATGCATCCTTTATGTTTAATTTTGATTTTGAATAGGTTAATCTAAAACCCTAGGTCACGAAAATTATGAATAAGTGTTCTTATGATTGATTGTTGCTAGAGGATGATTGATTATGTGTTAGCTATTGATGTTGATGATCGTATGTGATTTTGAACGGTGAAAGATTATTGAATCATTGATTGTTTGTAAACCCTAGAGGGTTATTGCTGATTTTTGTGATTAATCATGCTCGTTACATGTTTTGAGATATGTCGTATGCTTAGGATGCATGTTAGACGATTGTTTGTGCTTGCTGAGTTTTGACAGCAGTGATTATTAAACTTGAACGATGTGTAACTTGTTAAATATAAAAGCAAACTGAGCTAATTATGAGTCTACAAGGTAGTACTCTGAGTCTAGTTTTCAGAAAGTCCAACCACGCCTAATTTGGAGGTGTTTTGGTTGGTCAAATGATTAAAATGTGATTAAAGGTCAAAACTGGTACTGGACAGATTGTAAGTTATGTTTAGACGACTGTAACTAACTGTTAATGTGGAAATTGGTTGAGTTTATTAACACTACAGGGTGCTATTTTGAGTCTAGTTTCTATAAAGTCCAATTTTGTAATTTTTGGACGAGTAAAAGTTAATCTTTATGATTTTACAAAACTGAAGTGCAAATCTGAGTTGTGAGACCTGCTGTTAAGTTGTTTTGTAATTAGCATATCTCATGAACTACAAGACCAAATGGGTTGGTTCCACTTCTGGAAGTTAACTTGTTGAGTTAAGAACCTAACCCAATTGGTCTTGCATTAGTTGGATTTTTCATTTAACAGAATAACAAATAACATTCTGTTGTGCATGATTTTGATTGCTGTGAGCTTGCTGTAATGTTTTGATCATTGTGAGAAATATATGTAAAATAAAAATACAATAAAATATGTTCTGGAAACCTAATTCATGTATGCTTTTGTGACGATTTTTGGTGAATTAATTGAGATGCTATGATCTGTTGAATAGAGTAATCTCTCAAGTAGAATCCTGTCTTGATAAAACTAGCTGCTGAACTTTGTGAAAATACATGAAACGTGATAATTGATAGGTAATTGTTATGTTTCGACCAATTTGCCCTTGCGGGGAGTAATTGCTAGTAATGTACACCACTAACACTTGACACGTAAATAGTTGTTCACACACGTAATGTATCACTAATGTGCTTGTTAAGTCACACACGAGTCACAAACGAAACACGAAACGTATCTTGTGCATAGGAATTATGTGCCGGGTCTAGAGACTCGATAATAGTTCCGACTCTTAGAAAATCTCCTTGTTGTTATAGAACGCTAGTGAGAGTTTTCGGCGACGCGCATCACTTGGGTGACTTGTTTTTGGGAATTCTTCGCAAACAGTGAGTTTCACTTTCCCCTTTTAAACTCTTTAAACGCTTTTCACTTGGGGGAGATAACATACTCCGAAAACGCTTTTAGATTTTGTTAGTAGATTATATATTAATTGTAAAGGCTAAGTGGCAAACGAAATAATTGAAGTCCTTCACACATCGAACCGTTTAGTATTGGAAAATAACGAGTCATTGTTGAGTAGTATTACTGGGTTTGACAAACCCCACCCAACGCTAAGCTCGACTGGAGGTCGAGTGGGTGCAATGTTGGCTAAACACATTACCATGGTCGGGATAGACCTGGTGGCATGGCACATGATAAACAGTCAGCTTCGGTGTCGAACACTAGTGTCACTTGTTGTATAGGCTAGCTACCTATCGATATATAATTGATTTAACACTATCTGGTACCGCAAAAAGCTAAACGCTTTATTTTATATAAACTTGTGAACTCACCAACCTCGTGTTGACACTTTTAGTATGTTATTCTCAGGTAGCCGAGGCGGGCGCGCGGTATAGGATCATGCATTGTTTTGAACGTTATTGATCATGCAAACTTGTCTTAAACTGTTATCAACTGAGTTTTTAAGTCGTCCTGTGTGACGAAACTTTTGTCTTATGTTTTTTACGCTTCCGCACTTATTTACACTTAACTGTTTTTCGTGGTTTGAAAGCTTTTGTTACGGTTTGATTATAACTAATGATTCCGATCCTGTTAGTTCACACCCTCTGACGGTAAAACTCCGTTAGTGGATTTTGAGGGTGTGACAAATACATATCGTTTGATTCATTTTAACCATTTATTCATAGATCTAGGAATACTAAACGAATTTGAACCTAAATGAACAGGTTTCCGTTATAATCTTACCTTAAATGAGTTGGTTTAAGAACACGATCTAGTCTTGATGTAGGTTGTGTTCGTCACGACGTTCTAGCACTATTAACCTCGGGTTCTCACATTCGGATCTTGGTTCGGGATAAAGGAAAGTGTTTATGTGTGTTTTTGATTGTGTAGGTTATGGTGTAGAGATGGATAAAAATGAAAGGATTAGGTTTAAGGGGTATTTATACTCCGTTAAGCCCATGGACCTAAGACCCATTACCATTCCTTTTCCATCTTTTATTATCCAAGCCCACTCTCTTATAGTTTATATAGCTAAACTGAAATGCGAAACATTAATAACAAACGAGATTCCCTTTATTAATATTATCGAAAGCAGGATGTTACATGCAATGTGTATATGGAGAAGGTGTTGCAGTGCTATGGGGTCACCCATCGGCTTGCAACCACTTATCACCCACAGACTAGTGGGCATGTAGAAGTGAGTAATCAAGGAATCAAACATATTCTTGAGAAAACACTTGGTTCGAAGCGTCGGGATTAGTCCGACAAATTAGATAATGCTTTGTTGACCTTCCGTATAGCTACAAGACTCCGACCGGTTCCACGCCATTTTGGATGATTTATGGGAAGGCCTGTCATCTAACGGTCGAGTTGGAACATCGTGCTTCATGGTAGCTTCAAAAGGTTAATCTTGATATATCTGCCACGGGAGGCAATCGTTTCCACCAGCTGCATGAGTTAGAGGAGCTACGGGATCACGCGTACACGCATTCTTATAAGTACAAGTAGAGGAGGAAGGAACAGCATGACAGGAAGTTGAAGGGTAATAAGTAGTTCAAGTGTGGGGATCTGGTCTTATTATTCAAATCTCGGTAGAGGTTATTCTTGGGAAAACTAAAATCCCGATGATCAGGACTGTTCATAGTTACCGAGGTATTCCCGTATGGCACAATTGAGATATAAGATAAAAGCGGGAAATTTAAAGTGAATGGTCACAGATTGAAGCACTACATAGACGAGCGGGTTGCTGATCAGACAGTCGAGGTGTTCTATTTTGACTAAATCACCGAGGTATAGACGTGTTGGATGCATCACTCGGGAGACAGCCCGAGTTGTAGAGTGTGTGTTATGATTTTCTTTATCATCTGATTTATTTATTTTGTCTTTGTTAGTGTGTTCCCAATTGAAACTTCTCGTATTCAATCTCCATTCGAGTCAGTCAATTTCGGGAATATATTTATATATATAAAATAGATAAATAAAAAAATGGTGTGGCTGCTCGTACTCAATTTAGTTTTTATTTTTATTTTTCTTTATTTTCCAAATGCTTATCGGGGACGATTCGTCATTCAAGTGTGGGGATAGGAGTTTATTTTACTTAGTTGTAGGAAAAAATATTTATATATTTTCCAAAAAAAAAAAAGAAAAATTGTTCAAAAAAAATCCAAAAAGAATTTTTAGAAGTTTTTGTTCCTTGCTTTTAATTTTTTTTGCACTAAACAGGAAATGATATTAACTACCGATCATTATCACTCTATAGTTCTTAAAAGAAAAATGAGTTTTAAAAATCAAAGCATAAAATTTGGGATGTGTCAATAGGTTCAGCTCTGTAGTTGGTATAGACAGTAGATGTTTAACTTTAATTAAATCTTAATTTGCTTGAACTTTAGTGGGATTCGTTAAAATAATTTTGGGATGAAAGCCTGGGCCATACTCAAGCCTCATGTTTAATTTGATTGCTATTTTTTTTTATGAAAATGGGAATACTGAAATACGATGTTGGGTAGATTTAACGTTATGGAACACTAGTTAACCCATGATATAAAACATTAAAAAACATACTTCTAGTTTTAGTGGTAGACACTTCATAGGTGTATGGTTTTATACATTAAATCATGTATTGATGAGATGCTCCAGGGTTCGGAGACTATGGGTCGGTATACGGTATATCATATGGGTATTTACATCGCCTATGTGGATTTGTGAATATTTAAATAAGCTAAAAATAGCAAACCCGCAATTTATTGCCAAATCATAAGTTAAAAACCTTGATCACTCGTGCTTTAAAGTACAAATACATTACTGACATGATGAAACCACGCTGTTAGCCATATGAGGTCTCCTTTCTCGTGTCCTATTACAATGAAGAAATGGACCACAAGGCTCACGTTATATGTAAACTGACAGATGAATTCGTGTATACTCCCCGATGGTGATGTCCTAGGGTGTTGCTTGATAACAGGGGTATGTCATGTAGTGGGGAACACTAACTAGTTAGTTCTTAATTACACTTAATTGAGTATCTAAGTGGCAACCTAGTAGACCTTAATGCTTAAATTTAGGTGGATAATATTATCCTTGATCGTCTCAGCTTTTGCTTAAATGTTGCATTATGTTTTGATCAGTTAGAAATGAGGTTTAAGTCAACTTGGGATGGTTACGGGTCGGTAAAACCGAGCAAAGAGAAACGAAAAAAAAATATTACTAATAAATTTGTCTTCCACTAGTTCATATAAACTTAAAAAACCGTCACATGCTATTTGTCTCATTGTGTATGGAAAGAGTATGGGTTTAACGTGGACCAACATACTGGTAGTCGAAGTTAATGTTTTGATAACGTTTTTGACTATTAAAAGAATCAAGAGTCGAGTTGCTACTATCTATCGTTTATGATCATGTGCATACTTCTTTTTCAGGGACGAAAAAGTATTAAGTGTGGGGATATTTGATGTGTTGTAAAAGACACTAGTTTTCGGCGCTATTTATCGTTGTTTTAGCCGCTTATTTATCTAATAGTTGATGTTCTTAACTTGTTTTAGCATGATATACATATATATATTTTGTAGGTTGCGGGTTTAAAGAGAAAAGAACCGAACTTTGCAAAAGATTTAAAGGCCTTTTACGCTCAATTCTTAAAGAACCAAGTTAATGCCCGACACATGTCAATTTTGTGAAGCTCGTGGATGCATGTATTATATTATAACACAAAGAAAAAAACCCTACCAGCCCTATTCTGGCCGAAATCAGTAGCAGCTCACAAGAACAAAGAAAGAAAAAAAGAAAACCCTAGCTCGGTGTCTTGATTTCCGATCGACAGCTTCAAAGGAAGAAGAATAAGAATTAATGCAGCCAAGTTACAAGTGTTTATCAAGTTTTTTAAACATAAAGAGACAACCAAGAATAACATACTTCATCCTCATACACTTTGGTTTGGTTTATGGTTCATATTTACTTTGTTTTTATCACAGAATTGATTTCTTTTGCAACTGAGTAAAGGATTAAGTTGTGCTTGATTATACTTGATTGTGGATTGAGTTTACTTATGATTTGTATGAGTAATATGAATGTTTTATTGAGTATATGCCGTTGTCCATTTAATATGTTTGGCTAATCTTGTTAGTTCTACCTAGGTTTGATGATAATTGTTCAAGTTTAATGAGTTTTATGGATTGTTTGATCGAAAGACTTGAATTGCTATTGTAAAGTGTGATTTATATATGAATTAGGTTGAGTTTAGTTTCTGGAATTTTATTAATATTACTTCATAAACCTCATGCTTTGATTGATTGATTTTGTATTGATTGATTTTTGCATGTTTGATTCTAGACTTTGTGTTTAGGGTTTATTTACGGTATGTACAACCGTAGGGTTTTGGTAACTGATTTAGTTGTTAAAAAAAAGTGGGCATACATATTCTTAGAGATCGATAAGTGATAAGAAGTTAGGGTTGTCTCATAGCCTTTGCATGCTAGGATTAGAATTGCGCGAGAGCGAGTTCAGTTCTTGTCAGGTTTGGGTTTATGAGCGACTAGTTGATATAATTTGTGTTAAATTGCATTGTTTCTCTATTCTTGGTTTTTTAGTATTCATATCCATTAGGGTTGACTATCGGTGAGTCCGAGAGGAGAGTCGACATTAGAACACTTTAGTAATCGTTTTCCGGTTGACTGTCGGTGTAGTTAAGGTCTGTTAGTGAGACCGAGAGGTGATCTAGCTAGCTTGAGCGATACTTAGTTGTGTCATCTTTAGATATTAGTGTCGTGAGATCATTCAATCCATTTGCTTGCTGGGCCGTCGAGTTGATTCTTACCTAGGTAGACGTTTTCTCCATCGAATCAATTAAGGGTTGTTAAGTTTTCTAAGTTTTGAAAGTACCATCAGTCAGTCCTGTTAGTTAGATTAAATTAATTATGTTAGTTTAATGTAAATTATCTCAAGTAGTTTTTAATAATAAATTTAATCAAAATATTATTCTTTGGAAGGTATTGTCTAGGGTTTAGTAATCAAAAGCGTTTTCACGTGTCCTTGTGTTCGATACCCGGACTTCTTAGTTCTATACTACTTATGATCGGTACACTTGCCGATTGTGTGTGTAATTGTTAGGATAATTCGTTTTAAAATTAAATCTTAGTTGTGAGTTTCATTGATATAGATTCGTGAATTAGACACACATCAAGATTCAACAATGATAAGAGTTTTTATACAATGCTCTCTGACAGCCTTCTCTGCATTCTCTTTATCAGTACGAGGCCCTTTATTACAAAGTTTAAATGAGTTGCCCAACATACAGCAATGGGAACATATGGGTTCCATTGGTAGGTAGCCTTGAAAACACAAATACGAGCATTACGATTTGGACCAGCCGGGTATTCCACCTCAACTTCATTTGGTAAGTTAGACGTGGTCTTTGCTTCAACCAACATACGGGCATACCCCATTTTACCAGTTGTACCTACTACACGAGTTTGAGTAATCTTATCCAACAACCGAGGAACACCAATGCCACTAAACAGTTTGCCCATACCCTTTTCAGTCCATAATTCCATAGGAATGTTTTGCAGTAACCCATAAATGTATAGCCGGTGGTTCAACTTTCTCAAGACATAAGCTCGGTTCCTATTTATTGAGAAAAATGGGAACATTATTAACCATCCAGACTCCCTTTCCTAAACGTATTCAACCCAATTTCACTCTTGAATTTGAAGAAATAAAATCCAGCTGTATTCTTTGATATCTCAGCTAAATCATAGATTCTCCACAAGTGTTTAAGACACGAATTAACCTTATTATAATCCATGGACGAACATACAAAATAACCATATAGGTAGAGAGCGAACTCTTTAGCCGAATGACCGAAGTCCTCATTCGTAAGTACTACCTGACATTTACCATCCGAAGTGATAATATGCGGGATGTATTCCAACCGAACATTGTTAACAAGGTTTGCTTTAATTTGATCGGAAAACAAAACACCTGTGTCCAAGTTCTTTTTCCCAACATTCTCCGGGGGGCTTAATAAAAACATCTACAGCTGGCGAAGGTTGGGAATTTACCTAAGGGGCAGCACTCGTTTCTTGAGTAACAGAGACAACATCATCTTCAATACCAGTTGCAGAGGAGGCATCATCAGTAGCCCAACCCTTTGTAGACATGCCCTCATCTACAATTCGATTAGGCTGTTTTGAGGCCCAATTTAAAAAAAAACATGTTTTGAATTAGTGCCATTAACTGGACTTCATCCAAAAGTCCAATAGCATTTGACTATACCGCACCGTTGGTTTGAACTTCTTTGAAGTTTTAAGCGCATGCGATTTAGTCTTCCTTGAAGATGAAGCAGCAGATGTCTCTTTATTGGGGTTCCCTCCCAAATTATAGTCGTTAACCCCCACAATAGGATATAAATCCTCTTCCACCACGAAACTACGTTGTGAAATTAGTTGATTGGACTTGAATAAGGTGGAATTGGAGCTTGAATCAGGCGGAACTATCGGCTAGGGTTCATAAAAATTTCTTTTATTTTCTTTTTATATACTTTATCAATTTTATTATAAAGATTTGACAAAAAGAGTTATTAATTAACTAACCAACTTATTTATTTTATAAAAATGTGTATCTTTCTTAAACATTGTCATTTAATTTATTTATTACTGTTTGTTTGAATAAATTATATATATTCTTCTCACTTTTATTTTATAGACTTTTTTAAAAGTTTACTAATTAGGTAACCAACTTATTTGTTTTACAAAGATATTTATTTACATTTTTTATAGTTTATTTATTTGGATTTTAATAATCCCAACTTTAACCCTATTAGTCTCCATCCAACCTTTCATTAACAAAGACGGTTAGTTTTAGGAAAAAATATGTAATTTCTTCAAGTTAAGGGGATAATATAATTTTTTTTGCTTATTATAAGTCATATTTCTTTTTCTTCACCAGCAACTCACTCCTACCCCTCAACCCTCTCTTCTCCGACAAGCCTCTACCCCTCATCGACATTTGTTGGGCAACCAATCCTGGGCCATGGAGTGGGTAAAAATTCTTAGATGTCAGAACTCCATGACAAAACCTTTGGTTTAGCATTAGAACTCCATGAAAATAGATAGCTCGAATGAAGAAGTTTTGATCACCAATTTGCTTCCTTGTAGTTGTCAAATGGCTATTTTTGTCGATCTGGTTATCGAAGCTAAGAATTGTGATAATTGAGTATAGCGGGAGAGGTGGTTGAAGCAATTGAATTAAAATAAAACCAATTGAGTGGTGGTGCTAAAGTAGTAAAGGCAAAAAATTAAGTGGGGGGGTGGAAAATGGGTACGTATTTATGTTTAATCATGGTGGTGTGGTGGTGGTGCTATGGTGGTAGGGTGGGGAAACAGTGGTAGTGGTGGTGATTGTGGTTGTGCAGGTGGTGTTGGTGGTGTGATGAAGGGAAGATGAGGGGGAAGAAGATGGTTCTTAAGTTTAATTACCATTTTCATTTGCCTCCCTTAACTTGGAGAAATAATATACTTGTCCCAAAACTAACCGGGTTAAACCCTGTTAGGAAAAGACTTGATGGAGGCCAATCAGGTGAAAGTTGGAATTTTTTTATTTTTTATTTTTTTTGGAACGACCAACTAAGTAACGCCAAGTACTCCGTATGCGGATTCCATTGGCTAAAGGTAGCCCAATAAGGCCACGAGTCCGGACGGACGGAGCCCCTAGCGGTCCACCAATTGAGGGATTCCCGGGATAAAACCCGAATTAACCTAAGAATTTCTAAAGTTAGGATTAACGTTACATGATAGGTCAAAGTTTGGACTATTAAAATCTAATAACCTATTTATTTGTTATATATTTTAATTAATCAAACAATGCTTTCTTGATAGTGTTCGTTTAATGAAAAAAAATGATGATGTTCGGACAAATGAATAATAAATAATAAATTGAGAATAATATATAACCTATTCAAACAATTAAAATCTAATAACCTATCCGACACTGACTCGACCCATAACAAGTCCCCAAGATTAATTGTATTATTTTCATACAAACTTCACAATAACTCTCTAATATTTAAGTAAAAGTATAAAGAATATAACTAAAAGGGAATTCTGCCGTTTGTCTCCCTGGATAATATACTCATTCGATGGGTTTCCCCCTGAAAAAGAATTTGCGATGTATGTGCCACTGTGTTTCTCCGGCGGGTTCTTCTGACTCCTACCGTCAGTTGACCCGTTAAAAAAAAAGAAAATTACTTTAATACCCCTGACTCGTTTATAACTAGTCGATCTACTACCCTGTTTCCCTTTGACGACATTATCCGGCGATTCTCAAGCTGTAATTGAACGGCATTATCCGGCGACCCGATTGACCGATGTCTCAATCCAAGTCAAGTCAGTTCTCCTCGGGTTCACCTTCCAAGCCTTGCCGTGCAGATGAGCTTTGTGTGAGATGTTCATGTGGTGCCGCGACATGTTACCGGATGTAACGATTCCGGCAAATTCAGGTATACCCTAGCCGGTATATACTATTTATGTGTTATTTAATAATGAATATATGAATTATAATGCGTTTATACGGGTATGTATGATTCATAGTACGGATTATACTCGATTATACAGTTAATCGTATTGGAAATACGATTAACCGATTAACGGTTATTGAAGCCCGAATGAATCGAGGATTACGTTATAGACGAGATATATAATGTTTAGTGATGTTTACGAAGTGTTAAAGCTTCGGGATAAGTGAATTAAAGCACAGAAAAAGAATTTCGATTTAATGGTACGTTGGTACGTTAAACGAAACCTTTAATACCAAACCAAGCAAGAGACAATCGATCAAGCCGAAAAAGATGCGCAATTATTAATACTATGATGTTTTAAGTTAATAAATGTCATGGTTTAAGTTTTTAAAGTTTTTAAATCGGTTTTATATAAATTTCATTTTTAAGCCGAAAAACGACCGTTTTAGCCTCGTTTTAAGCCGAATTAAATGTTTAACCGAAAAACGAACTGAACCAGATTATCCAAAGCATTATCCAGATTACGGAAATCGGAATGTGTGGCTAAGAATGAAGAAGTGGGTCCCACCCCACTCCCTCCTTAATGCCGATCGGACAAGGGGTATCCCCCCTTGTCTTGTTATTCTTTTTTCACACCAACAAATCAACAATCCTCATTTTCTCTCAAGTGCATGATCTAAAACCGAGACTTTTTAGCAAGAAAACAAGGTAATGATCGGGTTATATACGTTTCCATCTTCGTTTCTTGAGTTTGTTTGCAAGAAAATGAGGTTTCAAAGATGAAAACCGATTCTTGCATGATCAAGTGATGTATACGGGTTATACAAGGGATTTTGGTCCAAGAAAGGAGTTAAACGAACCAAAAACGAATTTTTACGGTTAAATCTTTGTTTTTAGATCATAACCGAAACCATGAAAGAAATGGCTTGATTGTGGGTGTAACTTGCTTGGTGTGGTGTTATTGTGCTTGTAGGTGTTGTATCTAGTTGTTAGCAAAGGCTAGAAAGCGAGATCCTTGCGATTTGAAGCTAGAAACTCAAGGTAGTTCGGTTTTCGTATGTTGTTG
Source organism: Bidens hawaiensis (assembly GCF_021521415.1). Lineage (NCBI taxonomy): Eukaryota > Viridiplantae > Streptophyta > Magnoliopsida > Asterales > Asteraceae > Bidens > Bidens hawaiensis. The sequence continues at coordinate 3,949,979 of NW_027491014.1, forward strand.
TGTTTTGGGACAGATTGTGATACGTGTAGAGTTAGGTCATGAAATTTTACAGAGGTGTTAGATATATGAAAATATGAGTTCTGTGAAGTTTTGGTAATTTTTGGACAAAGGATGAATATTTGGTGGATTTAATGCTCGGTTTTGGCCAAAAATGGTGAAAAATAGCTAAATATCATGAAAAATTCTGGAAAATTCCAGATAAGCTTTTTATAACATGTATAAGTCACACACAAAATTGAGGTCAGTTGGATAAGTCTAAGTAGGCTTTTCGGTTAAACGAGTTCTAGGGTTTTTTAGCTCGGTTTTAGTGAAAATGTCATGTAAAATGAGATTTTGGTTCTGGAAAAATTACAGGGGACTATGTGGATGGCAGGGGTCATCCAGGAAAAATTTGGGATTTTTCTAAGTTCGGGATTAACTGAACGCATGGATTTGCGTGGATTTATATATATTTTATTGTACGGGAATCGTACGGAAATGTACTAAGATGGTAATTGTCTGAGTTGCTAACATTGTAAGGCCCCGCAACACGAGTGATTAACTGAAAGCCGGTAGAGTGTGAATAGTACTATTGGTCTGACAAACCCAACTGGTCCGGCTTGGATTTGCTGATGTTTCCCAGCCAGTTGCACATGTCTATTTTGTTGTTCTATATATTTTGCTATGTAATGTTAGACATAGCGGTTTGGGGCAGGTCCGTGGGCGGGGGATATGCCACGGGGGTTGTGTGTGATAGTCAGAGGTTTCACTTGTGGGCTCAGCACAATTACATCACTAATATATGATTATTATTATAATGATTTGTCACTGTTGTTTAAATTAGTGAAACTCACCAACTATTCGTAGTTGACCCGTTTTCTTTCCATGCTTTCTAGGTACTCCCAAACTGGAATAAGTGCTACATGCTTGATGATGCGTGTTTTTTGTGGAAGCTTAGTGATCATTTTGTATTAATTGTGTTTATGTAATGTTGGTAAAACTTATGTGCTATCGCCTAGACGGTAACTAAACTCGGAACAATGTAATGTGATGTAAATTATTGTAGTGGTGTTTTCTTTATAAGCAATGCTGTTGATATCAGATGTGTCTGTTGCATCCCGTTTACGTTTCCGCTGCGGTTACGGGGTGTTACAGAACTTGGTATCAGAGCCATTGGTTATAAAGAATTAGGATGTGTAGGTTCCCTGGACGGATCGCACGAGATATCTCGATCAACTCAGGTGCGGAATCCCTGCGTAGATCGTTAAGAGTATAGAACACGAATCACACGAACACACGAAACGAACACACGTTATATAATAACTCAAACACGTGATACGATATCACTATTACAGACACACGTTACAGCTCTCGTAACAACTCGAACAAACTAACACGAACTACTTATTTAGCCGTAACCTATCAATATAAATACACGACAACTTCGCCTGATATGTTCAGGCGAAGTTGTCCATAACTTCGCTTGTCTAACAAGTTCGCCTAGGCGAACTTGTTAACAACTTCGCTTAAGACATATATAAAACATAATTAACATTACAGACTCGATTACAGACACTAGACTATGAACTACTGACATTATGCACCCACAGACTCCCCCTTGGCAGTAGCTTCATATCTTGATCTTTAAGCACTTGTCTTGTAATCTTCATGCATGTACTCCTTCTCTAACACAAACTGACACAACTCTTTGATACTTCCTCGCTTCGTCCTTCCAAGCAGGAATATAAAAGATTTTCTTCTCATTGAGCACCTGCAGATCAGCTTGCGATAAGTTTACCAAATGCATCGGATCGTAAACTCTTAGGAGCTCTTGTTCATCCTCGTCTTCCATCACTGCCTCTGCTGTCTCACAATCCACAAACCACCACTTTAGGTCTTTAAGCACATCCTTGGGCATAAGCTTCATCGGTACTTCTTTCAAACACCGGATCGGTTTATACTTCATGACCATCCAAGGTTTTCCATCAGCTTTCAAACCTCTATCCTTGTCTTCAACAAGTTTTCCCTTCTGCGGTTTCAACAGCTCAAACTTCTTCTCTTTTATACTCTCTTTCCATACAATTTTCCCAATGACTCTAGCCATATTATCGTCATTTCGATTGATTAACCCCAATCTGGCTAAGTCTTTCACTTCACATTCCGGCAGTGTATTCAACGACCTTAACATTCTTTTAAAATACTGAACGCCGTCATACCGTTTAATCACAAAGAGCTTCAACTGCTCATCATAGATCCAGCAAATAATCCCTTTCTTCGCTTCAGCATAGCCTTTAATATTGTAACTCTTCTTAAACATTGTAGGGACCGCCGGTTTCTTCGTTTTGACGAACCACTGAGCATAGCCTTCCTTCCACCTAGGCTGCTCTTCCCATTCAGTCTCATCGATTACTGTCTCATTACCCATATCTGCTTTCTCCACACCTGGAATGTCATGCTCCACATTCTCTTCTACTATTTCACCTTCTTCAACATCTTCTTCAATCACAATCTGTGCGCCAATCTTCTCAATCTCCTCAATTGGCAGCACATCATCATCAAACAACACATCATCACTAACCATATCATCATCTAATTCTTTCAAAGCATCAATCACATCATCTTCATCATCAACCATCACCACCTCATCACCACCAGAACTGCCAGCCGCACCTGCAGACTCCCCCTGAGCTGTGGAAGTCCCAAGAGCTTGAGTAGTTCTTGGCAACTCACCACCTGCACCTTTCGATGCATTGGGATCATCGTCTCTATCATTTCTCTTCTTTGTCCTTAACTCGTCGCCTTTACAGCTTGTCTCCCCCTGAGATGCCAAGAACTCCTTCATAGCATCTATAATTCTCCCATGTTCAACCAGGAGGGACGACTGTAGTTGATTTTCTGCTACTAGGCGTTGAATAGCCTGGGTCTGGACAAGATTCACCCTTGATTGTTCTGCCACGACCCGCTCAAGTGCAGCTATTCTCTCCGAGTCTGATAGGGTTGCATCGAAATCAAACCTCATGTGAGATGAGTCTTGAGTATACTCAGCAGGGATTTTGAATGAAACCGGGACATCAGAAGCAGCTGTGGACGTAACCGCAGGTGGTATCGTGACCGACAACCCTGCAGTTGCAACGACTGTCGACTCAACAAATTGTGCAACCACCTCTGAAGGAGTAAGCGTTGGAGGTGGTAAAGACACAATCTCCGGAGTCGTCATCTGGAAAGTAGTGGATGGAATGCCGAAAGCTGATGATGTAGCCACCACGGGAACATCCGTGGCGCTTAAACTTGTGACCTGTAGTGATGTAGGAACAATCGACATACCTGACAGTGCGGGCGGAGCGAAACGTACAACTCTTGAAGTCTCTCCAGCTGCCATACCTGCACCTGTCCTTTCCCGTCTTGAACGTCTAATCAACTTGTGAATATCCTCTTCTTCTTCTGACTCACTATCATCATCTGTCCTCTTTCTCTTCCCAAACGTCCTCTCTTGAGTCACCAACATCCTTTTCGCCTCATCCATAACATCATCAAGATCTGAGTCAGCCACCGTCGTAGCTGCTCTAGTAACACGCACAGTCGAGACACGTTCAACTGGGATCTGAACGTTCTCCTCTGGATCCACCCGATCCATATCGAAGAATCCTTGACCTCCGAATTCTGCATCAAGGTCCACTTCCTCCTCCGGTGACACAACAGGAGCAGCAGGTATAGCTTGAGATGCTCCTGCCTGTTGTGGTGCCGGGTCTCTGAACTCATCCCCACGAGCTGGCACATACCCCGGGTTTATTAAGTACCCAAAGAGTGGAGTATGCCTTGGACGCAGTTCAGGCTTGCTCCTCGCACTGGATGTTCGGCATTGAGCGAAGATACGTTTGCTCACACTCTCCACGTATCGTATTGGACGTCGTTGAGGCAACGTGGGAGCAACATGATTCAAGATCATCTGAATGAATCTTGGATACATGATGAACCTCTCACGGGCCATCGCTCTTCTCTGTCTATCGATCTCGTAAAAGACCATCTGACTAAAGCTATAACGTTTGTTATAAGTCAGAGCAGTCATTGCTGACTGCATGGTCGCACCCATACCATCAGTGCCTGCCTTCCTCCCAGACATGCAGACAATCATTACGTGCATGAGGAAACGCCACTGATCAAGTAGGAAACCCTTCCTCCGTTGTGTATCGCCCAATGGACCAGAATAGCCCATTCGTAGAAATGCTCCATCGCGGAACGGAGCAACAAACTCTGTAGGGTCATCCCTAGTCTCCTCTCCAAAACGTAAAGCCACCCGAATTTGTTCAGACGAGAACTGAACTTCTTGATTGTTGACGGTTGCTCGCATAACCGGGGGCTCAACGCGGCAATCGTATTCCACCGTCTGCCAAAAATCCTCAATATTGGGTAAGGAAATCGGCAGAGTCGTAGTGGTTGCGTGGAATATCCTCGAGCGAAGGAGGAATGTAATTATCTCGCGGTAATCCTCAACACCACTCGCTTCCGGGTCTAAGGTGATATACATGTTGTGACCCGGGAAGAATTGCCTCTGATTATCTCCGTCATCTCCTCCAGCACCTCCAGCACCGGCAACAGCAGCCATATCTGCAACAAACGAACCAAGTTAGATAAACGTTAAGGCATAACACAAGTTCGCTTGTTACCATGAGCGAAGTTGTGATAAAATCTGTAAAGGCGAAGTTAAAGTTGGGGCGAAGTTGGGAACAACTTCGCTTCATCTTTAAGTTCGTCTGATAACTAATAAGTTAAAAGGTCCAGGCGAAGTTAATGTTAACTTCGCCTCACCACAACATCGCCTCAGGCGAAGTTAAGCCTCAGACGAAGTTACGGATAACTTCGCCCGAACCCTAAGTTCGCCTGAATCTGAATCGGTGACAGTAAGGTCGTTTCAAACTTCCGAAAACTTGATGTTTCTGGTTAATGTGAAGATTTAGGACTCTTAAACACAATATTTTAAGGATAACTAGACGACCAGGTTGGGTATGAACACGTAAAAAACAAGTTTGAAAATCCGGTAATAAGGGTCGATCGACCGAGGTCACGAAACAGGTCGAAACGACCTCAGATTAACATCAATGAACATGGATTATACGATATAATGACCCAACAAACCTTTAAATCGGTTTGAAATCGAAGAAATTGATGAACAGATGAATCGACGGATAACCTCGATAAGTTCGCTGATAAATCGGAGAGTATAAGTTCGCTGATTTTGAAAGTTATGAACAGTTTGACCTTAAAAATTCTTTATATAGGGTCAGAGATTATACAGGCGAAGTTACGGTTAACTTCGCCTAGGCGAAGTTATTCACAAGTTCGCCTGTTTAACAACTTCGCCTATATTTACAAAATCAACCCTTATAATTTGAACATTTTGCAATTAACTTTTAAAACTTCCCTTTAAGAATTAAATAACACGATCAAGTCCAAGTAACCAGTTATAAAATCATAAACTACCTAAGTACGAAAAACTTTTAAAAAATTAAAGTACAAGGGATCAAATTTCAGTCTCGACAGGGACTACTACGTTTTAGAAAAGATCCGAACAGGAATCATACTAACTACGTGACTGTCACATAGATCCGTGTTTAGCTGTATTATGACATAAAGAAACAGGTTGTAGGCAGGTAAATAACTTAAGATGGTTTTCATCGTTTCTGTGATACGAGTTAAGTTCAATTAAGCTCAAAAATTAAGTGGGCAACAACTCAGAGATTATGATGCCTCCTATCTATTCTCAAAGCGTATTTGGCTTTCCCCAAGTCACCCCAAATTGACTTCGACCCGTAGTGTCTGATTAAGTTTGTAAGTACTCTTCATCTGCTTCCGTTCTCTTTCTTACTCCATGATTGAGAAGTCTTGACATTGTCAGCTCTAGAATGTTTCAATAACTCATATATATATATATATTTTTTTAATAAACATTTGCATAGACTTCAGAGTAGTAAACAACTGCAAGTCCCGAATCTGGATCACTGCAGTTTCTTCACACACTATCTTTACGGGAATCAGAACACTAACAGGCTCGTGTATGACTGGGTAATCGCTTTTCTGCCTATCATTCGGAAAGATATATATGAAGACATGCAGAACTCTTAAGGAGTTTCCACGTAAAATCGAGTAGATTTAGTTTGTATCACATCTACTTTTACGCACCATAAAAAGCTACCATGACATACAATGACTGTCCTAAAGCCTTTTAAGCCTAATAACTTCACTAGTTAAGCACACAGAATCAGCATATCTATCATTTTCCAAGGTTGGATCAATTTTCTGTTAAACATAGCAAACGAACTTCTTACGAAGTAGTAGACTTGAAAAATAATTTCATTTCCCAAAAAGAAAAATTTTATCATCAATCGCCCCGACCAAAACAAAGTCTTCAGGTAAACGGCTATCCCGAAGATCCAATGGATCAGCTGGACCGACCACATAGTAGTATGTGTCCTTCTAACTAAGTATGATCGACTATTTTTAAGCGAAAGAATGAAAACTCATCATACACCGCCCCGGTCACTTTCAGTCATCTGGTTAATGGCTATCCTCATATTCTACAGGTAGAAATGAGGACCAAACATGTCCTAAGACATGTCCTTCAAACTGAGGCAACCGACATAATTCTAAGCGATAGTGACGTTTTTTTTTTTTTTTTTTTTTTAATAAACATAAAAAGCATGGTTACTCGGGATTGATCATCCCATTCAACTCAATAAGGTTTTGAAATCTTGATTTGTCAAACGCTTTAGTATATAAATCAGCGAAATTATCAAGTGTATCCACCTTTTCAAGCACAATCAGTTTCTTCTCAGCACAATCCCGTATAAAATGATGACGTATGTCAATATGTTTAGTTTTACTGTGCTTCACGGGATTGTTAGTTACTGAGATAGCAGCTGTGTTATCAATGCAAATAGGAGTAAGTAAGAAATTCAGACCATAGTCGCGCAACTGTTGTTGAATCCAAAGAACCTGGGAGCAGCAGTTGGATGCTGCCATGTATTCTGCTTCACAGGTTGAAATTGCGACTGAAGTCTGCTTCTTGCATTGCCACGACACCAATCTGCCACCAAGAAACTGACATCCTCCAGTTGCAGACTTCCGACTCTGATTGCACCCTCCATAATCAGAATCTGTGTAAGCGACTAGCTCCAAGTCTCCTCCTCTCGGGTACCACAACCCCAGCTTCGGTTTGCCCTTGAGATACCTCAGTATCCTCTTCACACCCTTCAGATGAGATTCTTTTGGGTTTGCCTGAAAGCGTGCACAAAGACAAACAGCAAACATTATATCAGGCCTAGAAGCAGTTAAGTACAGTAAAGAACCTATAATAGCCCGATATTGAGTTGGGTCCACATCTGCATCGTTGTCTGAATCAGCACCCAATTTGTGATTGACGCAGACTGGAGTATCAAATGGAGAGCTTTCCTCCATCTTGAATCGTTTGAGAACATCATGGACATACTTCGTCTGATGAATGAACATCCCATCCTTCTTCTGATCAACCTGCAATCCTAAAAAGAAATTTAGTTCACCCATAGCACTCATTTCAAACCTTTTCTTCATGACGGCCTCAAACTCCTGACACATGGAGACTTTTGATGCAGCAAAGATAATGTCATCCACGTAGACTTGCACCAGCAGGAAGTCGCTTCCTTCTCTCTTAAAGAATAGTGTGCTATCAATCTTTCTTCTTTCAAACCCATTTTCAAGCAAGTAATCTGATAAAGTTGAGTACCAGGCACGAGGTGCCTGATGTAATCCATACAATGCCTTGCTTAACTTGTACACGTGATCTGGAAAGTCTGGGTCAGGAAAACCCGGAGGCTGCTCAACATACACAACCTCATCAACTTTCCCATTCAGAAACGCACTCTTCACATCCAACTGAAATACCTTCATCTTCTTATAAGCAGCAAATGCCAAAAACAATCTAATGGCTTCCAATCTTGCCACAGGAGCGAACACTTCATTATAATCAATCCCTTCTTGTTGATTAAAACCTTTAACGACTAGCCTCGCCTTGTTTCTTATAATAATCCCTTTCTAATCTCTCTTGCACTTAAAAACCCATTTTGTGCCGATCGCATGCACATTCTTCGGTTTTTCAACCAAAGTCCAAACTTCCATTTTCTTGAATTGAGCCAACTCTTCTTGCATGGCCTCGACCCACGAGCTGTCCTTTAGAGCCATTAGATAATTCTTTGGTTCCATCTGGCTTATAAAGCAGGTGTACAAGCATTCGTTGATTATCCCTGTCTCCTTGATGCTTGTGTAAACACAGGTGTGCTCATTCAAGCTACGTCTTGTTTGTACACCGGAGGACACATCACCAATCACATTCTCCAAAGGGTGATCTTTATGAATTCTCGTGGTCGGAACAGAACCGACATGCAAATTTTCTTCCAAGTTAGAAGAGAGCTCGTCAATGGTTGTTTCATGCTGAGAGTGAAATGGATTGAAAAATTCTTCTTCAGTCGAGGCAGCAGGGGTATCGATAGCATTTGATGAGGAATGTTGACATTTATCGATCAGCTGTCTTTGCAATAGATTTTCTTCCTCATCAAGGATCATCTTCGTAGCAACCCTCTCTTCTTCTTCAGCAATATCCAAATACGGTATGTTAAAAGACTTAAAAAGTTTAACATAGTCGAAAAACTCAGCAGGTCCGTTGCTTGGTTTTGGCGGTTGGTAACTTGTGATATCGGTGTTACACACCACCTCAACCTTGCTGGTCGATGTATTAAAGACACGTCTGTTGGGAGTCCCAACAACATAACCGACTAAGATTCCTTCATCGGCTACTTCACCAAATTTAGAATTTGTCTTTAAAATCGAACAAGGGGACCCGAATGGTTCAAGACCACACAAGTTGGGGTTTCTCCCATGCATAAGCTCATAACACGTTTTACCAAGTCTTTTAACAGTTAAGACTCTATTAAGAACATAACAGGCTGTAGCAACAGCTTCAGCCCAAAACACCACAGGAAGCTTCGAATCAGCCAGCATTGTTCTGGCTCCTTCAATTAACGTTCTGTTCTTCCTTTCAGCCACTCCATTCTGTTGCGGTGTATACGGAGCGCTGTATTGGTGTTCAATCCCTTTCTGAAGGCAGAAGATCTCCATCTCAAAATTCTTGAACTCCGTTCCATTGTCACTCCTGATGAACTTAACCCTTTTATCCATAACGTTCTCAACTTTGGTAATCAAATTCTTCACCATCTGAGCCGTTTCATCTTTTGATTTCAGGAAATATACCCACGAATATCGTGAGTAGTCATCAGTGATCACCAAGCAGTATGAAGTACCTCCTAGACTTTTTGCATTCACGGGACCGAAGAGATCCATGTGAAGCAATTCTAGGGTACTGGCAATTGAATTGACCTTCTTGGTGTGATGGGATTTCTTGTGCTGCTTTCCCTTCTTGCACGGTAGACATTTGTCTTCAAAATTGAAACTTTTCAAGGGAACGCCCAGCACAAGTCCATTCTTGACAATGTGGTTCATCTTCCGAAGATGAATGTGCCCCATTCTCCTATGCCACAATTCGGAGTCCGATTCGCTCGCTTTTGTCATAAGGAATGATTCTTCCGTGGCCATTTCAGTCGACCTCATATCCATAATGTACGTATTCCTCTCACGTGGAGCCTTCATCACAATCCACTCCTCTGGTATCTGAAAACCAGGTTGCAACACAATCGCTTCATTCTTTGTAAAATGTACGGTGTACTCCTTATCACAGATCTGCGACACACTCAGCAGATTGTGCTTAAATTCTTCGACAAAGTTTACTTTTTCCAATGTCATCTTTCCGTTAGACACCGTCCCTATTCCAGTAATTTTTCCTCCAGTCTCTCCTGCAAAACTCACTCTCCCTCCTTGAACAGGTTTCAAATCGTGAAACAAGTATTTGTTACCCGTCATGTGCCGGGAACAGCCGCTATCCACAACCCAAATATTATTGGCAGCCCTGTTCAACTGTTCCTGCACGATAAAAGCAAAAGATTAGAATCTAGGGACCCAAGACCAATTGGTCTTGGATCTATACATCCCGAACTTCGGCTTTCCAAAGTTAGTACCTTGATAATTCCTGTAAGTCCTACTAGGATACCTCCTTGTAGATTGATTGTGAGGCCTTCCAAACCTTAGTGAATTGAAAGAATTATAGCTTGTGGTTTGGTTATTAGCAGTGTAAAACTGAGATTTGTTTATATGAAAACCTGAATTAGTCACATTTCTGAATTTTGAATGGTTTTCATTTTTACCAGTATTATGATTACCATTAGGCTTATTCTCAGTTTTAGTAGGCCTTACACCTCTGAATCGCTGCTTCAGAGGGCAATCTGCAACTAGGTGCCCTAATTGATTACACCTAAAACAACACCTATGTTCAACCTTTTTATCAACTGGTGTTTTAGATGTCGAGGCTTTATTACCGCCCGTTTGTCTCACATAAGGTGGGACATACGGGTTTAGCGGAGAACTCTTTTTAGTTGTCTTATCTTTTTCTCCACCATTTGGCAATACCGCCTCCTCTTTTGCCTTACCAGGCTCGGATGACTTATCCGAACTTGATGAGACTGGACTCGGATCAGAAATTTTAACACTTGAAACAGGCGAACTTGTTTCGCCTCCACTAACATTTGATTCTTTAAAAGTTACTTTAACTGGTACTGTCTGAGCAACCTCAAAGTCAACAGATTTCTGAACACTAGGGTTAAAAGTGTAATTGTGATTATAAGGTGGTGGAACCTCATGATAACCAATTCCTCCTCTCTTAACAGAGGAACCTTGATCACTAACAAGGTGATCAAGAATAGCAGAGGAATTTCTGAATTGCTCTAGTTTTCTATTCAGTTCCACCACTTTTACCTGGTGATCAGCAATCTGTTTTTCTCTATCAGCAATTAGTTTGGTTTTTTCTTCCAAAACTTCATAGCTTAAATCAATCACTTCAATTTTTTCAGCAAGTTTTGTTTTTAGACTTTTAACATCTTTTTCACAAGCTTTTATTTTGACTTTATAGCTATTTTCTCTTGCTTTTGTAAAATGATGATCTTCTTTTAGGGTTTTAAATTCAGCATCCAACCTAACATACTGATCGGTTATAGTTGCTAATTGCTCAGACAAGTTTTCACATTTAGAACATGTTGGTTTAGAACATACCTCGGAGAGCTGGTCTTTAACATCTGCCATGAAAGCTTTTTCTTCTCCGGTAACCTTCTCACTTTCTTCAGTTTCAACCTTCGCCAAATTTGCCTGCTCAAAAAATTCTTCAGACTGCAGGTTCCAGTTGTATTCACCAGCTTCTCTGGACATCATGGCACTATAATCTTTAGAACCCCCACTTTGCTGTGTAGACCTGCCCTGACTTCGTTCTACACGCTCATTCCTGCATTCCTTAGCAAAGTGGCCGTTTTGCTGACAGTTGTAGCATCTTACCTTCGTCTTGTCAAACCCTGGCCTTCCACCGACAAACTTTCTTCCGGTCTTTTTCATAAACCTTTTCACTCTTCTCACGATCATGGCCATCTGCCATTGTAGATCCATTTCTTCCATATCATCAGCATCAATCTGGTCATAGTCTTCATCCAACATAGCTGGATCAACAATCTTCCCCTGAATGTAGTTCTCATAGGAAGCAATAAAAGAAGCATAGAGACCAAACTGCTCTTCAGCAGATTTAACACTCATAGGCATCTTAGAGTAGTTGTTGCTAGAAGTACTTGGAGAGCAACTACTCTTGCTTGCTTGCGATTTAGAACCACTAGATCCACCTGCTACAAAGCAAACATCACCATTTGTGTTGACTGACACATGCCCCTCATGTGATGAGTTTGCGCCCGACTCTCCCTTCGAGTAGTAGGCAACAGATTCAGTCTTCGATCCTGAGCTAGTGTTGACTTTAGCTCCATACATACCTGGATCTTGAACCTGATCCATAGGTGTCTCTTTTCTGACCATGTTAAGCTCAAAGGTTCTGAGCTTGTTGACTGCCGTTTCTAGATCATATGTGGGAAAGTCTTTGTCTTCCCTCATCAGCACAGTGTACATCTCCCATTTTGGTGGGAGAGCATCTAGAAGCTTCTCAACTATTTCTTCTTCTCGGTAGGAAATTGAATAGTTGCTCAATTCAGTCATCAGATGGTAATATCGAGTGATAATATCATCTAAAGATTCATTCTTCAAATACTTGAAGACTGAGAACTGGGTTTTGAGCAATTTTATCTTTGAAGCACGGATTCCTACATTCCCTTCAAATCTGTTCTCAAGAGCTTCCCAAAGCTCTCTTGCTGACGTATACTTTCTAAACGTGTGAAGGATCTCTTGTGGAAGAGCCATAGTAATAGCAGCATGAGCCTTGCTCTCGGCCTCATACATCTTTTTCTCTTCTTCTTCCATTTTGCTATACTTTTTGATTTGATCACGACGTTCATACTCCATAACTGGTGGAATATAACCATCCTGGATGCATACCCACATCTTCGCATCCTGGTATTTGACGTATTGTATGAACCGATCCTTCCATGCAACGAAATCGGTTCCCTTCAGCAATCTTGGGGCCTTAGTAGCTGACCCTGCTTCAACTTCCATCTTCACTAACTCAGAGATGTTAATCGACGACATCTTTCCCGAAAAGTAAGAAACCCGAAAAAAATCAAAAAATTTTCTGAAAAGTACTGTAGGCGAAGTTACGGATAACTTCGCTTAAGCCTTAACTTCGCCGCTGATTAACTTCGCTGAAGAACTTTGCTGATGATTAACTTCGCTTAAGGTAAGCGAACTTAGGAGGTAGGCGGAGTTGTAGAGAACTTCGCTGAGTTAGGCGAACTTGAGAAGGTAGGCGAAGTTGTGGATAACTTCGCTTAACCTTATATCTTCGCCGAAACCCTACGTATCCTGACGGCAACTTCGCCTGATGAACACGGACGTTTTTGCAGATCTGAAATCTGGATTTTACGAGGTTTTTGACGGTGCAAAGGCTTGAATACGATGGTAGGAGGTAAGATTGACTCAAAAACACAGAAAACACGTCCCGCGAATAGTCGAAACGGAACAATTTCTACACCCGCGTGAATATCCCGAACCACACAATCGAGCAAACGCTCTGATACCAATTGTAGGTTCCCTGGACGGATCGCACGAGATATCTCGATCAACTCAGGTGCGGAATCCCTGCGTAGATCGTTACGAGTATAGAACACGAATCACACGAACACAAGAAACGAACACACGTTATATAATAACTCAAACACGTGATACGATATCACTATTACAGACACACGTTACAGCTCTCGTAACAACTCGAACAAACTAACACGAACTACTGATTTAGCCGTAACCTATCAATATAAATACACGACAACTTCGCCTGATATGTTCAGGCGAAGTTGTCCATAACTTCGCTTGTCTAACAAGTTCGCCTAGGCGAACTTGTTAACAACTTCGCTTAAGACATATATAAAACATAATTAACATTACAGACTCGATTACAGACACTAAACTATGAACTACTGACATTATGCACCCACATGATGTTTTTAAAAGATACCTAAAATATAACCAGTAGCTCAAGTATTATAGGATCTGAATATCAACTAATAATTTATAGTGACGAGATTTGGATGAACTTGGACGGACAAGTGAGTTATTGTGGTCCTGAACATAATAACAGACTTGTCCGCACGAGGGAATTCAGGGGAAGTCACGGGGAATATTAATAGGTAAAATCGGCAACATATGTGTAAGTATATGATAATATTTTTATGTGACAGAGTTGTATAAGTATGTGTATATTAATTTAATTATGATTTACATTATGGAAGGAGCTATATGTTTGCTAACTTGTGTACAGGTAAGGATGTCGAGATCACGAAGTCTGTCAGTGGAGGAGGACCCGGAGGAGACCAATTCCGGGGACTCTAGGAGCTTACGCCTAGTATCCAGCACTGAGCCTAGTGAGACTAGCCGTAGGAGTACTAGCCTGTCCTTCCCTACTAGGGTTGCCAGATCCCCCACCCCACCCGCACCACAGGTCACCCCTATCCCTCCCGGACCCCGCCTCACGGCACGGTTCAGTGTTCCCTATGTCCCACCTACCTCTACCTCACCCAGACCTACTTTCCACAGGGGCGAGTCCTCCCGCCCCCAGCCCGAGCCTGTGCCTCCACCCGTGTGGGGTACCCCTAGGCTGGAGAGGGATGAGCGTCCCTCCACCGAGGCTGCATGGCTCCGAGTGCTCACCGAGCAGATGAATGAGCACACCACCGCCTTGACGGTGGGTATCCAGAGGAGGAATCACTTGGCGGACTGCATACTGGACAGCCAGTATGCGATCGCTCAGCTGAAGAGGGAGGACGCATACTCCCAGTGGATGATTGACCAGATGGAAACACGGATCCGGGGTTTGATGGCAGTGTTAGTGGTGATGGTGGCAGTGTTGGTGTGGTTGGTATACCACCATGTTTAGTTATGTTAGGGTGGTAGTAGTCAGGGTCCGTTTTTTTTTTATACTCTGTGTAAGCAGTTAGTGGCGATGCTAACATAGAGTGAATCTTGGGTAGTTATAGTACAGCCACTAGCCCATAAGGGGTCGATTTTGGGGATGTCATTGTAGATACTTTTGGTGTATGTCGAAATGATGCCGATGTAGGAAAACTTAATCTATGGGCTGATGTTTATGTAATGTGTACTGATGTTTATGTAATATGTACTGATGTTTATTAATGAATGGAATATGTGTTGTGTATTGAGATTGGAATTCGTATTAATTATATGTATTTTCTTAATGTTGTGTAGAATGGCACCAAAACGGTCAGCTCAAATGTCAGAAGTGGACGTGAGTCGTCTGATTGCTCGTCAGCTAGAGGCGGCGATACCGGATATAGTATCGCGCATCGCCGCTAGTATTAATAATACGACCAATCCAGACTCTGCGAGCAATTAAACGACCACCAATAATGATGGGGAACAAAATGTTAATCCTCCACCGAATGGTAACCCGATTCCGAGTAATGACGCGCCACCTATGGTGTTCGTTACAGACAGTAATGGCCCTATACCTAGTGTAGAAACGAACCGCACTGAACCGACTCCTGTAACCAAGGGATGTTTAATTAAATATTTTATGTTGTGCAAGCCCCTAGAATTTAGCGGGTCTGAAGGACCAAATGGGTTGGTTAAGTGGATTGAGAAAATAGAGTCTGTTGTGAACATCAGCAACTGCCCTGAGGATTACGTTGTTAAGTATGCTACCTGCACGTTCACGGACCATGCCCTGACATGGTGGAACACAATAGTGCAAACTCGCGGTCAGGCAGCGACAAACCGCATGACCTGGGCAGAACTCAAGGCCCTTGTACTGGAACATTTCTGCCCGAAAAACGAACTGCAGAAGTTAGAAAACGAATTGTGGAACCTGGAGATGCAGGGTGCAGAACACTTGGGTTATACAAACCGATTTAATGAGTTGTCGCAATTGGTGCCATGGTTGGTCACCCCATAGTCAAAGAGGGTTGAGCGTTATATATGGGGACTAACTCCAGTAGTAAGGAGTATAGTCAACGCTGGGGGACACCAGACGTTTGAGGGTGCGGTGACGCAAGCTGGTGTCGTCACATACGATTTCGTGAGGAGTGGGTCACTGAAGGTGGCAGGAGAGTCTGGTGGGGGAAAGCGGGGTACGTATGACAATAGGATCCAGGAAAAGCAACAAAATAAACGTGCTCGGCCCGCTGCCCAGAACTACTCCGTGACTAGTTCAGGCGGAAGGCAGGAACCGCAGACACGGACGTTTCCTAGGTGTGGGAAATGCGGTTACCAGCATGGTGGCGAGTGCAGGGGGTAGTGTGCCACCGGTGTGGCAGGAATGGGCACTACGCACCGAGTTGTAGGAAAAACCTGAACAATCTGAACCGACAACCGCAACCTATCCGTGTGCAGCCATTTAGGACCCAACCAGCCCGACAACAAAACCCACAAGGAAACCAAATGATGACCACCAGCCGTGCTTGCTTTGAATGCGGCAGCACAGATCACTTCAAGAGAAACTGCCCGAAGCTGAACCAGGGAGGAAATGGGAGGCAAACCGTGGGTCAGGCATCGTCGTCCAATCCGGCGAGAGGCCGAGCATTTGTGATGGGGGCGAACGAAGCACGCCAGGACCCCAGCGTAGTGACAGGTACATTCCTCGTCTCTGATCATTACGCTTCTGTATTATTTGATACGGGCGCCGATAGAAGTTTTGTCTCCGTTAAATTCCTATCGATAGCAAACCTTCCGATTAGTGAAACCATAGAACCTTACACCGTAGAAGTCGCTAACGGTAAAACCATGATAGTTAATCAGATAGTTCGGAATTGCCCTTTTATTCTGAACGATCAATCCTTCCTGATTGACTTATTACCGGTAGAATTAGGTAGTTTTGACGTAATAGTGGGAATGGATTGGTTAGCACGTAACAAAGTGGAAATAAACTGTGAAAAGAAAATCGTCAAGATCCGGGTGTCGGATGACGAAGAGGTGTTAGTGCAAGGAGAGAAGTCGGGCACAATGATACCATTTATATCCCACCTCAAGGTGTTAAAATATATACGCCAGGGATGCGTGGCGTATCTAGCAAGCTTGACGGCCACAGATTCTGATGAGAAACGGGTGGATGATATCCCGGTGGTACACGAATTTCCACAAGTTTTCCCAGAAGAACTTCCTGGATTAGCGCCAACCCGACAGGTCGAATTCAGAATTGATTTAATACCTCAAGCTGGCCCTGTTGCTAAAGCACCTTACCGACCTGCACCGTCCGAGATGCAAGAATTATCCAATCAGTTGCAAGAATTGATGGATAAAGGATTTATACGTCCTAGTCATTCCCCGTGGAGTGCACCTGTACTATTCGTGAAAAAGAAGGACGGGAGCCTTAGAATGTGCATTGATTACAGGGAGCTGAACAAGTTAACAATCAAAAATAGGTACCCTCTTCCCCGAATTGATGACTTGTTTGACCAGCTGCAAGGTGCGAGCTATTTCTCAAAAATCGATCTTAGATCGGGATACCATCAGGTTAGAATTTAGGAAGAGGATATCCCAAAAACCGCATTCCGGACTCGCTACGGCCATTACGAGTTCATAGTTATGCCTTTCGGGCTAACAAATGCGCCGGCAGTGTTCATGGACCTCATGAATCGAGTCTGTAAACCTTATCTCGACAAATTCGTTATCGTGTTTATTGACGATATTCTGATTTACTCGAAAAGTAAAGAAGAGCACGAGCAACACTTAAGAATAATTTTAGAGCTTCTGAATCAGGAGAAGTTGTATGCAAAATTCTCCAAGTGTAACTTCTGGTTACAAGAAGTGCAATTCCTCGGTCACGTTGTAAACCATCAAGGAATACACGTTGATCCGAGTAAGATTGAAGCAATTAAGAATTGGCAAGCACCTAAAACGCCAAAGGAAATCCGCCAATTCTTAGGCTTAGCTGGATATTATCGTCGATTCATAGAGAACTTTTCCAGCATCGCCCAACCTTTAACTCTCCTGACTCAAAAGGAGCGAAGGTATGAATGGGGAGAAGAGCAGGAGACGGCGTTTCAAACGTTAAAGCAAAAATTGTGCCAAGCGCCGATTTTAAGTCTCCCCGATGGAGACGATGGTTTTGTCGCGTATTGTGACGCATCGCGTAGAGGGTTAGGATGCGTGTTGATGCAGAATAATAAGGTTATAGCCTATGCTTCCCGACAGTTAAAAGTACACGAGAAAAATTACACTACTCACGACTTAGAACTGGGAGCGGTTATCTTCGCACTTAAAATTTGGAGACATTATCTCTACGGTACGAAGTGCACCATATTCACCGATCATAAAAGTTTGCAGCACATATTCGATCAGAAAGAACTGAATATGAGGTAACGAAGATGGGTCGAGTTGTTAAGCGATTATGACTGTGACATCCGTTATCACCCCGGCAAGGCTAACGTCGTAGCCGATGCCTTGAGTAGGAAAGATCGGGTTAAGCCATTGCGAGTGCGAGCACTGGGGATGATAGTCTAGTCGAACCTTTCGGACCTGATTCGAGTCGCTCAACGTGAGGCGTTGAAAGAGGAACAATTGGGAAAGGAGGAACTTTACGGCAATGAGAAGAATTTCGAACAGCGCGTGGACGAAATTCTCTATTTCAAAAATCGGATTTGGATCCCGACCCTCCATGACCTTCGTGATTTAATCATGGACGAAGCGCATAGATCGAAATATTCCATACATCCGGGATCGGATAAGATGTACAAGAATGTGAAAGAGTTCTACTGGTGGCCGAGTATGAAAAAGGATATAGCAACGTACGTCGGTAAGTGTACGACGTGTGCGAGAGTTAAGGCGGAGCACCAGAAACCCTCGGGGATGTTACAACAACCGGAAATTCCCGAATGGAATTGGGAGCAAATCACGATGGATTTTGTGACACATCTCCCTAAGACGTCCCGAGGACATGATGCAATTTGGGTAATCGTGGATCGATTAACCAAATCGGCACATTTTATCCCGATTAGGAATAATTATAACACTGAGAGACTTGCGCAGATTTATATAAATGAAATTGTGTCTCGTCATGGGATACCCATCTCAATCATCTCCGATCGGGATAGCCATTTCACCTCCAATCTTTGGCAAGCTGTGCAAGAGGCGCTGGGAACGCGTATTGATCTAAGCACAGCTTACCACCCTCAGACCAATGGTCAGTCTGAGAGGACCATCCAAACTCTGGAGGATTTGCTTCGTGCATGCGTACTGGATTTTAAGGGAAATTGGGATCAACATCTCCCACTCGTTGAATTTTCCTATAATAACAGTTACCGTAGCAGTATAAAGGCAGCGCCTTACGAAGCCTTGTATGGTCGGAAGTGCCGATCACCACTCTGCTGGACTGAAGTGGGCGAAACTCAGGTTATTAGATCAGACCTGGTCTAGGAAACGACCAGCAAAATCCTTTAAATTAGGAGCAATTTGAAAGCCGCGCGGGATCGGCAAAATAGTTATGCCGATACCCGTAGAAAACCGTTGTCGTTTGAGAAAGGTGATAAAGTGTATTTGAAAGTATAACCTTGGAAGGGTTTAATCAGATTTGGAAAGGCGGGGAAATTAGCCCCGAGATATATTGGACCATTCAATATTACTGCAAAAATCGGTCCAGTAGCATACCGATTAGAACTACCCGATGAGTTGAGTGCAGTTCACAACGTGTTTCACGTATCGAACTTGAAAAGATGTCTGGCGGATGAGACATCGGTGTTACCTTTAGAGGGTGTCCAAATAAATGATAAACTCAATTTTGTACAGGAACCCATAGAAATAGTAGACGGGAAAATCAAGCAACTTAGACACAATAAGATCTCGTTGGTCAAAGTTAGATGGAATTCGCAACGAGGCCCAGAATATACATGGGAACGAAAGGACGAATTCCGGAAGAAATGCCCCCATCTATTTACTTAAAAGGAAGTAGTCGACGCGTAAAAATTTCGAGGACGAAATTTCTTTTACGGGGGGAGAATGTAACGATTCCGGCAAATTCAGGTATACTCTAGCCGGTATATACTATTTATGTGTTATTTAATAATGAATATGTGAATTATAATGCGTTTATACGGGTATGTATGATTCATAGTACGGATTATACTCGATTATACAGTTAATCGTATTGGAAATACGATTAACCGATTAACGGTTATTGAAGCCCGAATGAATCGAGGATTACGTTATAGACGAGATATATAATGTTTAGTGATGTTTACGAAGTGTTAAAGCTTCGGGATAAGTGAATTAAAGCACAGAAAAAGAATTTCGATTTAATGGTACGTTGGTACGTTAAACGAAACCTTTAATACCAAACCAAGCAAGAGACAATCGATCAAGCCGAAAAAGATGCGCAATTATTAATACTATGATGTTTTAAGTTAATAAATGTCATGGTTTAAGTTTTTAAAGTTTTTAAATCGGTTTTATATAAATTTAATTTTTAAGCCGAAAAACGACCGTTTTAGCCTCGTTTTAAGCCGAATTAAACGTTTAACCGAAAAACGAACTGAACCAGATTATCCAAAACATTATCCAGATTACGGAAATCGGAATCTGTGGCTAAGAATGAAGAAGTGGGTCCCACCCCACTCCCTCCTTAATGCCGATCGGACAAGGGGTATCCCCCCTTGTCTTGTTATTCTTTTTTCACACCAACAAATCAACAATCCTCATTTTCTCTCAAGTGCATGATCTAAAACCGAGACTTTTTAGCAAGAAAACAAGGTAATGATCGGGTTATATACGTTTCCATCTTCGTTTCTTGAGTTTGTTTGCAAGAAAATGAGGTTTCAAAGATGAAAACCGATTCTTGCATGATCAAGTGATGTATACGGGTTATACAAGGGATCTTGGTCCAAGAAAGGAGTTAAACGAACCAAAAACGAATTTTTACGGTTAAATCTTTGTTTTTAGATCATAACCGAAACCATGAAAGAAATGGCTTGATTGTGGGTGTAACTTGCTTGGTGTGGTGTTATTGTGCTTGTAGGTGTTGTATCTAGTTGTTAGCAAAGGCTAGAAAGCGAGATCCTTGCGATTTGAAGCTAGAAACTCAAGGTAGTTCGGTTTTCGTATGTTGTTGTGTTTTGGGACAGATTGTGATACGTGTAGATTTAGGTCATGAAATTTTACAGAGGTGTTAGATATATGAAAATATGAGTTCTGTGAAGTTTTGGTAATTTTTGGACAAAGGATGAATATTTGGTGGATTTAATGCTCGGTTTTGGCCAAAAATGGTGAAAAATAGCTAAATATCATGAAAAATTCTGGATAATTCCAGATAAGCATTTTATAAAATTTATAAGTCACACACAAAATTTTAGGTCATTTGGATAAGTCTAAGTAGGCTTTTCGGTTAAACGAGTTCTAGGGTTTTTTAGCTCGGTTTTAGTGAAAATGTCATGTAAAATGAGATTTTGGTTCTGGAAAAATTACAGGGGACTATGTGGATGGCAGGGGTCATCCAGGAAAAATTTGGGATTTTTCTAAGTTCGTTTGGTATTTACGGCATATTTAGTGTTAAATGGTGTTTAAAAATAGATAAATAAATTTTAAATATAAAAATTAATTCTGGAAATATTTTTATAAAATTCCCCACTGTCAAAAAGTGAATTGTGCAAAATTTCAAGATCCGAGTCTAAACGGATAATTATTTGTGCTAAAAAGAAAATAAAAACAAACTTTTAAAGCTTAAAACGCGTAAACCGGTAAAGTTCGTATAAGCGAGCTGACTGGTGTATAAAAACCCTAAAAATGGACTATTTTCATATAACTAAGTTAAACAAGTAAAAATAAATCATCCGAAAATAATTCGGATGATTTGAGTAATTTTTACCCGATTTAACAGTTTCCGGTGCGCTAAAGACGGAAACGGGTCCCGCGGCCAATCGGGGCGACTAAACCGAGCTCTAATTTCATATCTTTAATTAAATTATCAGTCAACAACTATTTTCGGGTCGTGTGTGACCAAACTCATTTTTGAAACGTAAAAACGGATAGCCGTGCTAGGCACGCAAAACGGAAAAACGACTAATTGTAATTTTGACTAGTGAACTCTAAACGATATCACAATCTGAGTCCGGAGAAGTGTTTCTGGGTTAACATTGCCCCCGGAACGGTTACAGTACTGGGTTAACAGTGTCCCCAGATGTACTGGTTAACACGGTTAAAGTTATATTAATGGTGATTGTATAGTAACAAATTTAGGGATCGTATTACAGATCCGGATTATTAGCTCACATACTGTGTTACTGCTTGCGATAAGGTGAGTTTCACGAGCCCCTTTTTCTGAACTGTTTTTAAATATTTTCCCGGGGCGGAAAGCATGTTGTTATTAAAATGTTTAAGTACATACTGAACGCATGGATTTGCGTGGATTTATATATATTTTATTGTACGGGAATCGTACGGAAATGTACTAAGATGGTAATTGTCTGAGTTGCTAATATTGTAAGGCCCCGCAACACGAGTGATTAACTGAAAGCCGGTAGAGTGTGAATAGTACTATTGGTCTGACAAACCCAACTGGTCCGGCATGGATTTGCTGATGTTTCCCAGCCAGTTGCACATGTCTATTTTGTTGTTCTATATATTTTGCTATGTAATGTTAGACATAGCGGTTTGGGGCAGGTCCGTGGGCGGGGGATATGCCACGGGGGTTGTGTGTGATAGTCAGAGGTTTCACTTGTGGGCTCAGCATAATTACATCGCTAATATATGATTATTATAATGATTTTTCACTGTCGTTTAAATTAGTGAAACTCACCAACTATTCGTAGTTGACCCGTTTTCTTTCCATGCTTTCTAGGTACTCCCAAACTGGAATAAGTGCTACATGCTTGATGATGCGTGTTTTTTGTGGAAGCTTAGTGATCATTTTGTATTAATTGTGTTTATGTAATGTTGGTAAAACTTATGTGCTATCGCCTAGACGGTAACTAAACTCGGAACAATGTAATGTGATGTAAATTAATGTAGTGGTGTTTTCTTTATAAGCAATGCTGTTGATATCAGATGTGTCTATTGCATCCCGTTTACGTTTCCGCTGCGGTTACGGGGTGTTACACCGGATATCCAAGACCGATGCAAACCCGGTGCGTCGATTCTTGTGCTGTGTAAGTTTTAATTACTCAGGAATTAGGGTTCTAGTCTGTTAATCGATGTTGATTTGGTCTGTCTTTTCGTGTTGCTTAGGTCAATTTTAGGGTTGTTTGTTTGTTAATCTGTTAATCGATGATGATGATTTGGTAATCTGTGAATTGTGAATCGAATTAGGGTTGTTTGTTTGTTGATATATTTAGTCCGTTACAGAAGAGGAGTTGTGGATGGCTAAAATGGGCTGATGATCCCACATGCCCTAGTTGTGAAAAGGTAATACAAGCAATGGTGAAGATGATGAACAAGAAAGATGATTTTGCAAGAATGAAAACCAAAGAAGTAACAAGCTTGAAGATGTTGCTAGCAATTAGTTGGTTTTTGTTCTTTGTTTATGTTTGGGTTTATTGATTAGTTGTTAACATTGTATTTTTAGTATTGGATAATGTAATCTTTGTTGTTGTTATTGTAGTTTATGTTAAATGTTTACAGTCTCTTTATTGTTTCATATATTTACTTAAATTTGTGTTCCACATTATCAATCATGTTGCAGCCATGATGAAACTGAAAATGTTGAGTTAGGGAAGGATGATCAGAATATTGAGTTGGGGAAGGATGATCAGAATGTTCAGTTTGACCAAGACAAAAGTCAAATAGAAGATAAGGAATATCAATTGGGTGAAGATGAATTGATGGCTTATTTAGTGCAAGAAGATGACTTATTTAGAACAAGTGAAGAAAGTGAGATGGATCCTGGTGATGATTATGACCCTGAGGTTGTGAAAGCAGCTTTCAAGTACATCAGTGAGCTGGAAGAAGATTACTACCATGATTCATATGAAGACGATCCAATGTGGGACTCTGACTGGTCAAACGATGATTGTCATTGGAAGTAACATTGTAGTTGGCTCTAGTATTGTTTGCATTTGAATTTTAGTTTAATTTGACTATTGTAATGTTTCCATTATTTGCCTACATGGTACTAGTTTTAAAAGCATTAAGCAAAATACTGTCAAACATAGCTTACAAAAACTATCATGTCCCAAATCAAACATAGCATACCAAAACTATCAAGTCCCAAATCAAACACACATGCTACTAGTCTTAAGATTGTTTCAAACAGAAACCATGACATGGTACCAGAAAGTTCAAAACAAAAGTCTTAAATAGTCTCAAAAAAACACCATCAATCTAACTCAAACACAACTTTATGACATCATTATTGTTCAATTGGTGCCCTGCAAATTCTGATGTTGTTTCCGTAACGTCCACATCTTCCACAACTCTTTTCATGCCCCAACCTGGTAAGTCTTCCTCCTACAAAAAACAATTCCTGAACCTCTTCAATCTTCCTCTTCCTCTTCTTGCTAGCTGCAACTTTCTTCTTCTCACCTAGTGCCTTCTTCCTGTTCTTCTTCGGTCTGCCAATCTGGGTATGATGTTTTGGAGGAGATAATATTGTCGGGCAATTTGATGGTGTCTACACAGGGCCTGGTATGGGCCTGATTTGGTGATTATACACCTTCTTCCAAGTGTCTAACCAGTAAGCTTCATCAACCCACTTCTCCAATGGACCGACATACAAGTTGTTTTCTATCATGTTATATAGGGCTGCCACAGCATGTTTGCATGGCATACCTGTCAAGTCCCATCTCCTGCACATGCAAGTTTTATCCCCCACATTCACCACACATTGGCTTCTCAGACTTTTAACCTATGAACATTCTTGCATATTAACAAAAGATTGATTGTAATATCATAGTCATGCAAAATTTCATACCTGGTAAGTAACACCATCAACCATCATAACCGTCAATTTGCTTGCTTCTGTTTGGATTTCATCCCATGTTGTTGTTGCTTGCGGTGTTAATGGGATTCTTGCAGTGGCTTGCATCTTCTTCACAGTCACAATCCTCATGGTCAAATACTTTCTAATATACTCCAAGCATGTAATGATCGGCTTGTCTCTTGCTCCAACAAGTTTCTTGTTGAAAGATTCACAAAGGTTGTTCAGCAACATATCACTTTTTTCCCTTCCTGAAAAATGTGATCTTGACCATCTTGTTGCCGGGATCTCACTAAGCCAGAGAAACATATCAAGATTTGTGTTCTTAATCTCCTCCATTACCATGCTGAAGTAGGGGACAAAAGTGGCCAATTCTGCCCTATAAAACAAGCCTTTATACAAATCTCCCTTCCAGGTTTGCCTCAAGTTCTCATGGATGTGTCTACAACAAAACCGATGCTCTGCCCTAGGGAAAACACTCTCAACTGCTTGAATAAGTCCCTACAACAGTAAAATCACCATAATTAGTGTACATGAGTTAGCCTATTACAAATATATCCTAAGTGTACATACCTTTTGTCGGTCACTTATGAAAGTAAAATTGGCATCATGAGGCAAGTCAAGATCATCTCCAAGGAGATCTAAGAACCATTTCCATGAGTCTGAGCATTCGTCTTCCACTATTGCAAAGGCATCAGGATACAAGCAATTGTTACCGTCCGTCCCGACAGCAGTCAAAATCTGTCCGGGGTATTTTCCTTTCAAAAAACAACCATCCAACCCAAGAAGTTCTCTACCAAGCAATTTAAATCCTTTAACCAAAGCAGCATAACACACATATATCCTTCTAAATTGCCTTGTTTTAAGGTTAGGTTTAGCACATGGTTCAACATCTAATTTAATGGTACTACCTGGGTTTGCTTTTAGAAGCTCATCAATATAGGATCTGAGGTGGGTGTATTGTTTGGTGTAGTCACCATCCTTCCTTTGCAAGGCTTTTGTCTTTGCTCTTCTCATCTTGGATTCAGAAAGTTGTACTTGATGCATCTGCTAGAATTTGGCCTTTAATTCTTTGGCAGATAAGTTGGGGGTGGTTTGTAGCTCAACCTCAATCTCTTTGGCAATAGTAGACATTGTGTACAAACCAATTGTTCTACGTCTTAGACAGTCGGGTTTTCTGGGAATGGCCTTCACACACCAATTATCCTCAAGAGTTTGTCTTGAGATATGCAGCGTCCAAGGGCAAGTGGGTTTCATTTCCCTTTTTTTTACCTTCAACTTTTCCTGACTTGACACATTTGACCCCTCACCAGCAACCAAATTAGGATTGGTCCCCAAACAAATCACCCTAAACCTTAAAGGATCATTCTTCTTGATATACAAATATCTTCTAGCATGAATAGCATAACTTTTAACCATTTCATTCAGTGTTTCCTTTAATGGTATTAACTGACCAACATAAAATGGACACTCATCATCATTATTCCTTTCCTTACCCTTGAACTTTCTTAGCATACTATTCAACACACTCAGGCGCTCATCATCAGAGCTCTCATAGTTATCCATGCAAGGATTTAAACCATCATCATCACTAATATGATCAGCTGCTGCTTCTACCACATCAAAATCTACAATAGCTTTATACAACCTCATGTCAACTTCTACA
This sequence comes from Bidens hawaiensis, assembly GCF_021521415.1. Taxonomy (NCBI): domain Eukaryota; kingdom Viridiplantae; phylum Streptophyta; class Magnoliopsida; order Asterales; family Asteraceae; genus Bidens; species Bidens hawaiensis. The sequence continues at coordinate 3,976,090 of NW_027491014.1, forward strand.
TCCTCCAAGGGTGTTTGAAAGGCAGCCGTATACTCAGGATCACTTTCATTTGATCGATCACTATCATAACTGTCATCATCTTCCTCACTAGAACTATTTTCAGCACTCTCTTCATCAACACTTTCACCACCCACTTCATCAACACTTTCACCACCCACTTCGTGGACACTTTCACCACTCACTTCATGGACACTTTGACCACTCACTTCATGAACACTATCAAAACCAAAACCAGGTACAAATCCAGAATCATAGACCACAATTACAATACCTATACCACTAGTCCTGCCATGTTCTACAAAAATCTCAACAATGTGAGTACCTATACCATCACTACCTCTAATCATATCACAAACATCTTGAAAATGATAATCTTCAACCAACGGCTTTAAACCCAAGTCCAAACTAATACGCGGATGCTTGTAATGAAAAAAAAAGCTGTACCACAACCATATTGTAACTTACAAAGTATTCCAAGCAACAAACTTTTACAAAATTTAGAAACTTGAACTTCATCAATGTAAGTGATCTTCCCCCCTTCGTATCTTCGCTGCCCCTCGGTAGCGAAAGACCCTCCATGGAAAAGTTTTATGGTGAACTCATTTGAATAATTTTTACCTATAACAACCATTCAGCCGTTAACAACAATCAAGCAAAAAAATGAAAATGTTCGAACAGTAAAACCATTCAGCCGTTAACGCTAACAGTAAAACCTTACCATATAGGTCGTCTGGGTCACAATACTCACTGTCCGGCCTAATAGAATACGAGGTCGACATTGCGATGTGTGAAGTCGACGTTTGATTTTAATGGTGATCGGAAAAATTAGGGGTTCAATGTTCGAACGGTTGCTTTGTATTTGGGTGTTTGGAGAAAAAACCCTAAATTGGGGGTTTTATTGAATCAGGGGTGTGCAAATAAGGAAAAGACGCTATTACCCTTTGACATTAACGGTCAACGATGGGTCAACTGACGGTAGGAGTCAGAAGATCCCGCCGGAGAAACACAGTGGTACATACATCGCAAATTCTTTTTCAGGGGGAAACCCATCGAATGAGTATATTATCCAGGGAGACAAATAGCAGAATAATAAAATTAGTTATAATTAGCAATTTACTCCGAAAATTATGGACTAAAATCAAAACCATCACGTCGAGCACTATATGCTTGGGATTAGGTTTGAAAACTTCTTATTGGCTTATTGGTTTTTTCAAAAAGCCATTTTGAAAAGTCAGGGTTTTGAGTTTTTAAAAACTGTTTTGTAACTATTTCAAAAAGCTAAAATAAAAGGAACTTTTGTGATTGCCAGACACTATTTAAGTTATTATCTTTTTGAGAAACCAATAAGCCAATAAAATGTTCTCAAATTCAATTTCAAACATGCTCGTCATCAGCCTATATTTTGTTCATAGCTTCTATAGGAAGTTGTGGTTTACTGTTTGATAATTAATATAAGGCCTTGCAAAACTAAATAATAACATGATCCAACACACACCCAAACTCCCACTCTTCTCCATGGTACCACAAGTCTATAAATCCTCCTGGCATGTTAACGCAATCGCTTCCGTTAAATTCCATTCCGTTCGGTTGGCATGTTATGGATTGATTTACAACCGATGTCAGCCTTTTCCAAAACTAGCTACGTGAAGCTCACGGATAAAGAAACCCAAAGGGCTGTCTAATATTTTGTTTTTTCTATTTTAAATCAAGGGCATGTTATAAAATTTACTATTTAAAAAAGAGACTATCTCATTAAATAGTAACTAAGTTTTAGTTATTTTTTTCAATCATGTCATTAGTTTAAAGTTTTGTTTTATTTAGGTAACATAACCTTTATTTAGTACTTCAATCCTAGATATTTGACATAGATAGAAGGTTATTTAAGTTTTTTTTATTTTTAAATATTTTGATATCACATAGTGTTTTTTGAAATTTGAAAAAAATTACAATAATAATAATAATAATAATAATTGTTATTAATTATTATTATTATTATTATTATTATTATTATTATTATTATAAAAATTGCGACAATGTGCATAGCATCCCAAAAATTTTTACGGTTTTATAAATAACATTGGTATTGTTTTTATAAAAAATCGTATTTTTTAGAGAAATTGGTGATTTGTTTTCATTATTTCAACCTTTTTTTTTGCACTTTTTGTAATTTTAAAATTATTTTTGCATTTTTTTACTAGTTATGCAATTTTTAAAAAATACTATGTAATGTCAAAATTTTGAAAAAAAAATAGATAATCTGCTATCTTGGTAAATTATCTAGTATATGAGTTTGATAAGACTCATACCTGTAAATTCGGGTCAAACGTATGAAAAACCTTCATTTAAAAATCAAGTAAATCTGGTGACTCTAAAAAAATAGGGAGCGACCACATCACGACATAAGATTTTTATGGTTTTATTTATATATATTATAGATTATAGATGAATATATAAATGAACAAATCATACGAATTGAAGGATATCTAGAAGTAATTTGGTGGTGACATTATTTTAAATTTTAAGAAAATCTATATCACACAAAGTGATATTTTTGTAATGTTGATTAGAAGAGTAATTTGAAATATAACTAGATTTATTGTTGTTGGTGGTATACTTTATTTTTTTTCAGGTTAAATTACAGTACTCATAAACCGGAGTGAATTCCTTATAAAGTATAACAATATAGGGAAAGGTTCATGTACATTTTGATCTTAACATGAGAACGTAGGAAATAATGCTAATTTATTTAAAAATGAGAACGTAAGAAACAATACCAACTACAATACCAATCTACATAAACAATGACTTATAATAACAAAGAAAAGAACCTAAAAATTACAACAAAAGATTAAAATCAAGAACAAAATAATAACATCATATACCAGCAAATACTTGTAACAACAAAAGAATACATCTAATAATAACAACAAAATATAAATCAGCAAATACTTATAACGTCTCATAATCGAAAATTAGCAAATACGAACAAAAAATAGCAGCAAACACCTATAAACATAAACCTAATCATAACAACCAATTGGTTCTCACCGTTTTCATGTTAAGAATAAAATGTATTTGATCCTGTTTCTAACGATATAAAGAAAAGCCGGAGTGAATTCTTTTATAAACACTATTACATAAAGAGGTACTTGCCACCAAATTTTTTCTACGAAAAAAATTGGTAGCAATTTTGGCTACATATTAGCTACGTATTAGCTAGGGACACATTTTGCTACGAATATTCCGTTCCAAGAAAAAACCCATAGCAAAATCCGTAGCAAACTTGAGATAAAAGTATTATAAAAATTAGATCATAAAATCGGTAACAAAATCTGTAGCAAACTTGGGAAATAAGTATTATAAAAACTAAAATCCTAAAATTGGTAACAAAACCCATAGCAAACTTGAGAAAATAAGTATCATAAAAATGAATCCTAAAGAAACTGGTAGCAAAAATCCGTAACAAAATAAAGAAAATTAATATTTAAAACTTTATAACATAAAGTTTAGTAAATTTCGTACCAAATTTCGTAGAAAAATTGAAAAAATAAAAATTTAACATAAAATTCACTACAAAGTAGTAGGAAAAGAAAACAAATTTAAAACTAATTTTCCAAAATTTTTCACGTAGCAAAATAATAGAGATATTTGTCAACAATTATTATTGTAAACATGCGTTTGAATACCTTAAAATAACTTGACATTCATAGTGATTAGGTGATAAAAAAAAGTTCAGGCTGCTTTAAAAAGAAATATATCATTTTTACCGTAACTCCATAACGAAAAAAAACCAGTATGGTAATTCAATAATAGAAAAAACCGATTTACATAAAAAGGCATTTGCTGTGGATTTTTGTTACGGAAAAAATCGGTCACAATTTTTGCTACGATTAACTACGGATTTGCTAGGGACACAATTTGCTACAATGTTTCTATGATTATTTCGTTGCAAAAAAAAAAAACAATCGTAGCAAAATCCGTAAAAAACTTAACAAAATGGGTATCTTAAAAGTGACTCCATAAAGATGGTAGCAAAACTCATAGCAAATATAAGAAAATAAGTATTATATAAACGACTTCATTAAATTGGTAGACAAATCCATTGCAAACTTGAGAAAATATGTATTATGAAAATAACTTCATAAAGTAAATAATAAAATCCATAGCAAACTTGAGAAAACACGTATCATATAAAAGATTTCAAAAACTTGGTACCAATATCCGTAGCAAAATAAAAAAATGAATATTTAAAACCTCATAAAATAAACTTTAGTGCAGATACTATCGATACCGACTGAAATTGCGTTGATTTGCCACCACAATGTTCGATGTTTTGTCTATTTTTTAAATATTATTATGTTATTTTTGTGGCTTACTCATTTATGTTTACGATTTAGTGCCATTAATGCAAACTCAGTTATCTCAAGCATTTATTTATGCATTTCACTTAATTAGGATTAATTAAGTGTGTCGGTTATTGCACAAAAATTCACATAGCGGTAATTCGGGAATTACCGAATCACGCGAATATGACCCGAACGTTGGTGAAATATGAAAATAATATCTCGAACATATGTTTATAAATTTATCTATGTGAATTACATTCCAAATGATTATGTTTTTAGTTCATAGCTTGTCTCATGAAATTGCATTCCGTTGCGTGTAAGTTGTACGTGTTTGGCTTTTATAAAATAATTTTTAACACAAATATCAACGATTCTTTATTTTATTAGCTTGAGTTAGTATTTTATTCATAATGTTTCGTTATGACCCGATTTGGTGTTAAAATTGCTCATTTAAGTCAAAACTCGTTTAATAAGGGGCTATTCATGTAAATGTTGATTAAAATAACATTAAAACAAAACCAAACTCTAATCCCCCTCCCACAATCTGCCTCCATCTCTCTTTATCGATCCCAAACCACCAACAAATAATAATCAACTTCAATTAACTTCAATTCTTGCAATTGGTGGTGTATTCGAGAGATTCTCGTCATTCCTAACACTAGAAGGTGAGTTTTATGCATTGATTTCATGTTTTTGATTAGTTATTGTAAAAACCTAGATGTTAAATCTCTATAATATTGATGATTATGATGTTAATTGATGAATTAGAACCCTAGAGATGTCATAAACATGTTAGGGTTTGGTTTTGATGACAACAGTTGGCTGATAGATTTGTTCTCATTTATTGTTTGGCTGTAACTCGATGATATTTTATTGTTTTCGATCTATTCTTGTTTCCATGATGTTCTACTTTGGTTCTAGTTTCCACGAAGTTATGTTTGTAATTTTTGGACGAGTTTTAAATGGTTTTATGATTTTACAAAAACATGTGTCTAAGCTGATGCGAGGAGTCAACTTAGGGTCTGTTTTCCCGACATCATAACTCTTTTATGACAAGTCCAAATAAGTTTTTTCCACTTCTGAAACTTCAAATTTTGATTAAGATTTTAACCCAATTGGTCTTTCTTGATTTGGATTAGTAATGTGGCTTAACCAAGTCAACCCTTTTTGTTGCGCAATCTGCTGAACTGCTTGTATTTATCTCGAGTGATTGAATTATTATGGTTTTTTTTATGTAAGATAAAATTATGATAAAAATAGTTTGAGAAACCTAATCCATTTATGTTACTTTGTTAAAAGTTTTATAATTTATTTTCATGATTTTCTCAAGTAATAAATACACATTTGCATGCTAAAATTTGCCTTTTGAATTCTGAATCTGCTCATGTGTTTTGTGATGAGATGCTTGTATATATGGTCAATACATGATGTGCGAAACATGTTAGAACTAAACTTCACTCCTGACATTAGTATAATTACCAACCTGTCATCGGGTCAAACTTGTTGCATTGTGAGTCATTACATTTACTTTTTGGTTGTTGTTTATAAACTTATTGAATTGGCAGGTTTCTTAAAATATGTTGTATGCTTTTTTTTATATAACAGTTTTGATTTACCATTTTGGCTATTACTTTCTCGACGGATTTTGGTATTGATTCGTTATATTGGATATGACAGCTTACATAATATGGTTTTAAGTTTGTCTAAGTCACAAATATAAATATTAGATCTCCCATCATTAGGTTTAATATTAGTAAATTGGCACCTGGTTCTTCTATTTTACTGTGCTTTTCAGGTGCACTTTCTACGAGTCACCCAACTTCACGAGGTGTGTTTATTGTTGTTCGATTTAAAGGTATGACTAATTATAAATGTCATTGTTTAGTTATGTTTTATAGTTTTCGGATATATATATATATATATATGTTGCTTTTTCATATTAATATACACATTATAATGTAATTTGTAAATCATCGAATACTAATTTTTTAACTTATTATAGTTTTATTTGTATGTAGTGTGTCGTTGTATACATTATGAATGGTAGTAAAGATAATCGTGGTGGTGGTGATGCTCATGGTGTTGGTAATGGTTTCCGTGGTGCACGGAGACGTAGTGATCGCAGTTTTGAGTCTCGGGAGCCCAATTATAGTAAATATGCACATGATAAAGAGCAGAGTTGGAACGAGGAGTTGTAATGAGAATAAAGAGCGGATTGGAACGAAAAGCCGAAAAAATGTCGTGTTGAACAAAATTGAAGAAAATGAGAGATTGAATGCTTAAATAAATGAGAAACTTTAGCTATTGTCATGAAACCACTTAGAAATATTTTCACAAGTTAAGATCTATGGGTTGATGTTGCAAAACTAAATTTCAGTTTTTATTGTAGTACTTCTGAATATTTTATGTTATTTGGTTTGGATTTTCATCTTTGATATGATATTTTATAAAACTTGAATATATTTTTTTAGGAAAAAGTGGAAAAGAGTATTAAAAAAATATTGAAAAATTCTATACAAAATCTATAGCTAAATCTGTAGCTAAAACCTTGATCAATTTGTTGCGAAAGCATGCGAATTTATGTAGTTACATTCGTAGCAAAACTCAATCAAATTTGTAGCTAAATTTCATAGCAAAACCATAGCCAATTCCTCAAGCCATAGTTGTTGCTGAAAGTTGGTAGCAAATTCCGTAGCTAAAAAATTTCTTTAGCAAAATTATGTAGTTATATATCGTAGCAAAATTTCGTAGCTAAAAGTTCGTAGCTAGAAAACGTAGCAAAAAAATATAGCTAATAATTCATAGCCAACAAATTTGTAGCTAATGTAACTAAAATAACGACTTCTCTTTTGGTATATAAGATCATAGCAAAATTCTAATTCCGTAGAAAATAAGTTAGTTGCGAGACTTGTGCATACGGACCAAGTCCGTGGCAAATCCCGTAGCAACCCTGTTTTATAACAGATTTGTTACAGATTTGGGCGTAGCAAATACCACTTTTTGTAGTGATGAAAGTTATAATGACCCCCATAACACATCTAGATAAGTGATGTAGTGGATAAGGCATGAGCTGTTTTGTTTGATGCCCGCGGTTTGAGTCCTCTGTGTGGTTTTTTAACATTTTGAATGACATTTTTTAAGGGTTTGATAAAACTCGTTCAACCCAACATTTATTCAACCTTCGATGGGAACATTAGCTACAGACAACACCCTTTATCGAAGTCTTCTACCTTTTTTCTTTTAGTTCCAGCCAGATCATATCTTGACACATACAGTGAACAAAACTTTAAATTGAAGTCTTCTAATTTCTTTTTCAATCCATGGATTGACTTGCAGCAGCTAAATAAGTCTCCTCTGATAGCACACTAATTGATATACTAAATATTGGTATATTCTATCTCCTTTTGGCCGATTATAATTTAACGTCATGTGCATAAATCACTGTCACACATTATTGGTTTAAACAAAAATCTGTTACCATGGTTTGTGGGCACACCACTTGCATACATTTCGCTCCTCAAACTTGAAAAAATTTTAAAATTACTTTAACATACCAACATCAATTGTGAACGATCCCACTTTTTCATCCTTAGATTAAGCATTTAATATAATACAAGTAAATGAATCAAGCACAATCCCAGTCTTAATCATCTCACAATACACTACAAAAACAGAACAAAACTCTTCCTCAAGAAACGAGTTAACGAACAACTCAACAACCCCCTTCTTTTGAACCATGAGTTTTTGTTATCTGGGAGATTTGAACCCAAGATCTTCTAACTCCTTGATTTTATATAGGTTTCACCTTTGCCTGTGGACCACCAACCCCATTGGTACAAATAAGCACCCTTAACAACTTATTCATTCATCCAATTCAATTAAACACCAGTACCAAGTTATCAAGTTCAATAACATGATTAAATGATCACAATATCGTATATGAATATACATCAAACAAGGATTAGGAGATTCTGATCATAGCATAGTGCATACCTCCGTCAAACTCATAACTAATACCTTGATTTTGTTTAAACATAACATAGTATCATATATATAAGATTCACATGACCTAAAGACATAGGAATGTACATAACTAATCTAAGATTTTATACATTATACTTGAAGTTGATAAACTCTGATTCGTGTGTGTTCTACACCTACGTTCGTATACGCATATATTATCAAAACTTTGATTGCTGCAAAGCAGTAACATATTAAACGTCGACCTATTAAATGTTGGGAATTTTAAAGCAACGAATTCTCGGGTTGTTTGGGTTAACCCGAAGTTGGAGCTAAGAACCAACCAGACCCGAATTATTGAACCGACCTGAAATTTTTTATATTCGGCCCTATGACATTGGAGCATATAAAAACATTGAGCTCATGAATAAAAATTTAGAATCCGCCACTATTTACGGAGTTATCATAGGAAATATTATATGAGCAACGTAAAGAGGTACTTAAATTAATTGTCGGGTCAAATTTTAGTATAAGTAAACACTAATACAAACAAATTTTAGTATAGATTAGTTGAAATGTTCAGTTTCTTTGTATTCAATGAATAACTTCTAGATAGCATATTTCATCACTTGCTAGTGTTGTCAAACATCACTTGTTTTTAGACATCAATAAATCTTAGTATCCAACAACAGTCACTATAAATGAGTGAAATATAATTAGCATTGCATATGCATTGATGAATACATGACACAATGTACATACACGATATGAGGATCATAGATAACTGAATAAATAATAATATTATGTATGCATTAGATAATATATATACACAAATAAAATGTAACTAATATTTTTCTTTTTCCTGTGCTGCCGATCGGAACCTTCACCAAACTAGGATTTATAGTTTTTTTTTCTTCTTTTCTTACTTTGCTGCTATTTTCGGGATTATGGGGGCTGGCTAGGGTTTATAACACATATGAGCTTCACAAAATGGATATGGGTCGGGGCTTTGACTTGGTTCTTCAAGAATAGTGCATAAAAGGCTTCTACGTGTCTTGAAAAGCTCAGTTTCTTTCTCTTTAAGCCCGTAACCTACAAAATAAATATTCATGTAAGATTATACTAAAACAAGTTAAAAACATTAAATATTAGATAAATAAGCGATTAAAACAATTAATGATAAATTGCACGGAAAAATAGTGTGTTTTACAACACATCAAATATCCCCACACTTAAGACATTTTCGTCCTTGAAAAAGGAGTATGCACAGGATCATAACCGATAGATAGTAGCAACTCAACTTTTGATTCTTTTTATATTCAACATTATCAAAACATTAACCGCGATTGCCAGTATGTTGGTCCACTTTAAACCCATGCTCTTTCCATACACAACGAAACAAATAAAATGTGACGGTTTTTAAAGTTTATATGAACTAGTGGAAGACAAAATTATTAATAATATTTTTTGTTTTCATTTTGCTTGGTTTTACCGACCCAGAACCGCCCCAAGTTGACTTAAACCTCATATCCAACTAATCAAAACACAATGTAACATTTAAGCAAACACTGAGATGATTAAGGATATTGTTTATCCACCTAAATTTAAGCATTAGGGTCTGCTAGGCAGCCACTTAGATACTCAGTTAAGTGCAATTAAAAACTAACTAGTTAGTGTTTCCCAGTACATGGTATACCCCCGTTATCAAGCAACACCCTTGGACCATCACCATCAGTGAGTATACATGAATTCATTTGTCGGTTTACATAAGACGTGAGCCTTGTGGTCTGTTTATTAATGGTAATAGGAAGCGAGCAAGGAGACCTTATATGGCTAACAATGTGGTTTGATCAAGTTAGTAATGTAATTTGTACTTTAAAGCATGAGTGATCAAGTTTTATGACTTATGGTTTAGCAATAAATTGCTGGTTTGCTATTTTATGCTTCTCTAAATATTCAAAAATCCACTTAGGCGATGTGAATACCCAGATGATATACCGTATACCGACCCATAGTCTCCGAACCTTGGAGCATCTCATCAATACAAGATTTAAGGTTAAAAACCATACACCTATGAAGTGTCTAACACTAAAACTATAAGTTTGTTTCTTTTGTGTTTATATCATGGGCTGACTAGTATACACAAATGTTAAACCTACCCAAGCATCGTATTTCAGCATGCACATTTTCATAAAAATTTAGCAAAAAATAAATAAATAAACATGAGGCTTGAGTATGGCCTAGGCTTTCATCCCAAAATTATTTTAACGCAACCCACTAAAGTTCAGGCAAATTAAGATTCAATTCAAAGTCATAAATATACGGTCTATACCAACTAAAGAACTGAACCTACCTACACATCCCAAATTATATGCTCTGATTTTAAAAACTCATTTTTCTTTTAAGAATTCAAGAGTGATAATGATCGGTAGTTAATATCATTTCTTGTTTAATGCATAAAAAGTTGAAAATAAGGGACAATTTTTTTAAAAAATCTTTTTGGTTTTTTGAAATTTTTTTGTTTTATTTTTGATTATTTTTAATTTTATTTTATTTTTTTTAAAACAGTTTCTATTTTTTTCTATAACTAAGTAAATATAAAATCTTATCCCCACACTTGAACGACGAATCGTCCTCGATGAACATTAGGAAAAAAATTAAAAATAAAATAAACTAGAAAGAAAAGCAAATAATAAAATAAAATAACGTGTTACTCACCTAGTTTATGTGCATGTCTTCATAATATGTGTATCAATGTCCGTATAACATTTCATTCGCGGCCGCAACCTTGAGAGAATAGTTTCAAAATGCTATCCAAAGCTATCATCCGGAAAGATGTAACCTATAATGAGCAAAATCGCTGTCATATAGTGACGTACAAAAACTAAAACAAAGGTAAGTAATAAACATCTTTTTTGTATTTTTATGATTTATAATTCTTTTGGATTTTGTTGGTTCTTTTGTTTTTTCTTTTCATTTTATATTTTTAAACATAAAGACAAATAGAATACCTCACAATCAGCTACTCGAATGGAGTTTGAGTACGAGCGGCGTTAATCAGGAGGATCCTTAGTAACAAAAATAAAAATAGAAAAATCAAACACTCGGGCTGCCTCACGAGAGCGATTGGTTTAACGGGTCCTCAGCCTGATCCCTCCATTATGCCTATTCATCAGTAAAGGCATCGAGGTACAAGACCTCAGCCATCTGCTTCGCAACCGAATCTTCTATGTAGTGCTTCAACCTGTGACCGTTCACCTTGAACTTCCCACTTTCGTCTTCAATCTCAATTGTGCCATACGGGAATACCTCAGTAATGGTGAACGGGCCTGACCATCGAGGATTCAGCTTCCCCGGAAATAACCGTAACCAGGAATTGTATAGCAAAACACGATCCCCACACTTGAACTGCTTATTTCCCTTCAATTTACGATCATGCAGTTCCTTCATCATTTGCATTTAACTATACGAATGCGCATATACACGATCCCGCAACTCCTCTAACTCATGTAATTGATGAAAACGATTCTCACAGACGGTAGATATATCAGGACTAACTGTCTGAAGAGCCTAAGAAGCACGGTGTTCTAACTCCATTAGTAGATGACATGCCTTCCTAAAAATCATTCGTAATGTAGTAGACCCAGTCGGAGTTCTATACGCTGTACGGAAATCCCATAAAGCGTCATTTAACTTGTCAGACCAATCCTTTCGGTTTAGCCCAACCGTCTTCTCAAGAATGTATTTAACTTTTCAGACCAATCCTTCGTCCTTTGCATTTAACTAGTATGTGGGTGGTAGTCAGTCGCAATCCAATGGGTGACCATATAGCATTACAACGCCTTCTCCATTTACGCGTTGCAGAAGTGAGTACCTTGATTGCTGATCAAGGCTTTTGGTACTACAAAACGAGAAAAGAGGTTACTCAGAAATCTCACTACAAATCGGGCGTCGTTAGTGGGCAAGGCTCTGGCCTCGACCCACTTGGAGACGCAATCGACTGCCACAAGTATGTACTTGTTCCCTTTAGACGATGTGAACGGGCCCATAAAATCAGTACCCCAAATGTCAAAAACCTCTCAAACCTGTATAGATTTTTGGGACATCTCATTTCGAGATGAGATGTTACCGACACGTTGGCATCGGTCACAACTTTTAATGAACGCATGAACATCTTTAAAAATTGAAGGCCAATAGAATCCTGAATCTAAGACCTTCTTAGCAGTAAGAACACCACCATAGTGACCTCCTGTCGGTCCCTAATGACAGTGGCTCAAAATTCTCCATCCTTCTTCAGCATCCATGCATCTCCTCACTAACTGATAAGCACCTGTACGAAAAAGAAACGGGTCGTCCCATACATAGAATTTTACATCAACAAAGAATTTCTTCTTTTGCTGGTGAGACATCCTTCTAGGGAGGGACCCACCAACGAGAAACTTCGCAAAATCGGCAAACCATGGGTAGCCATCATCCTGGGCTCTAACAAAATGAGATTCTCTATCGGTAAATGATCATTGATGTTGACCCCATCATCTCCATTCTCGGCTCTTTCAAGACGTGACAAGTGATCGGTCGTCATATTCTCGGCCCCCTTTTTATAACGGATTTCTATATCAAACTCTTGAAGAAGCAGGATCCATCGGATAAGTAGAGGATTAGCGTCTTGCTTGCTGAAAAGATAATGAATGGAAGCATGATCCGTGTATATGCTTGTTTTGGACATAACAAGATATGATCTAAACTTATCAAATGCAAACACCATAGCTAACAGCTCTTTCTCGATGGTGGTGTAATTCTCCTGAGCAGTGTATAGGGTCCAACTTGCATATTAGATCGGGTGGAAGTGCTTCTCCTTCCGCTGTCCAAGCACTGCTCCAACAGCATAGTCCCTCGCGTCGCACATCAATTCAAATGGCAAAGACCAGCCGGGAGCAATCATAATCGGGGGGTTAATGAGTTTGTCTTTTAGAAGATCAAGCACCTCGATACATTTTTCAGAGAAGACAAGTGGAGCGTCTTTCTCTAGTAGCTTGGTCATCGGTCTTGCAATTTTTGAGAAATCTTTGATGAATCAACGATAGAAACCAGCATGACCTAAGAAGCTACGGATGGATCTCACAGAAGTGGGAGGAGGAAGATTAGAAATGGTTTCAATTTTAGCTCGATCGATCTCGACCCCCGCATCGAGATCCTATGTCGTAGAACGATGCCTTCGCGTACCATGAAGTGACACTTCTCCCAGTTGAGGACTAGGTTGGTGTCGACGCAACGAGCCGTCTTCCTATCAAGGTTGGAGAGACAATGATTGAAAGAATTCCCAAAAATAGAAAAATCATCTATGAAGACCTCCATGGGATCCTCGATCATGTTGTGAAAGATTGCCACCATACATCGCTGGAAAGTGGCTGGAGCGTTACAGAGTCCAAAGGGCATACATGTATAGGCAAACGTGCCGTAGGTTGTAAGGCCCCGGTCCTGGTGCCCTACTTTAGCGTTGGATTTACTCATAAACACAATTCTAAATATTAGAGTTAATTAAAACTTTTCGTGGAATATAAAGCTTCAAACATATATTAAATAATCATTCAAATCTTTCCAAAATAAACAACTTTTCTCTTTAAACATAATATAAAAGTCATATCAAAACATCACAACATTCTTCTAAAAATCTCAGCCTTTTCAATCCAATGTCATATGTCTTCGTTCAAGCGAGCTGCCTTAGCCTATCCACCTGCGTGCATACTAAAAGTCAGCTACGTTGAGTGTGTTCTAGTTAATCAGACAACATACAATACATTCACATACTCACATATATAAGTATCCGAAGATACACATTACATACTTAATATGTCTACCTTTCTTTCATACATGCATACATACTTTCTTTATTTATTTCTTTCGTTCTTTCATACTTTCAGGCAGTGGGGTCTAGGAGCAGCATCCCCTAGAAGGGTCCAAGTGGCAGAGCCACTGGCTGGGGTCGAGCTGTTCTAATGAAATTTTATTTTCATTAACTGTTCTTTACTAAAAAGTTCATCAGAAAAACTTAAGTCTGAACTAATATAATCGAATTCTCAATTCTAATCGAATACAAATTCTAATCGAATGGAAAATCTATTCGAATCGAAACATCCATTCGATTCGATTACTTTTTCTGGCCATTCGATTCGATTACATTTCTCATGCGATTCGATTACTTTTTCTGGCCATTTGATTCGGTTACACATCTCTTGCGATTCGATTACTTTTTATGGCCATTCGATTCGAATACTTTTTCTAGCCATTCGATTCGATTACATTTTCTTTGAATCAGGTTTCTTAAGGACCCGATTCAAATATGGGCCACAAATTCATCACTTTCTTGGCTTTCCTTTCGACTCCTTTTGCCCGTTTTGCATAAGAAACAAGCCTTGGTCTATATGACATTGTTTCCTTGCGTTAACATGGTCCAAACGTCACCCGTTTGTCTCGTTTCATTCCAAAACACCTCGTTTATGTCCAAGTTCATAACCTTCCTACTTAATAAGGCCCAATTTTCCTTTGTATCGAATCTTAGGGCAAACCGTTTTCAAAAAATAAACCTTTATATATAAAAAGTATTTTTTTGGTGTATTTTGGCTACGGGTTAGCTTCAACGTGCGATTATGGACTTCATACTTATTTGTATTAGAAATATCTAACAAAAAGCCTTCTTGGTTCGGATCTAAATCTGGTTCGTAATGGACGAAAGTGTGTGTGTGTGTTTTTTGAGTGTGTGTGTATGGAGGCTAGGATATGGAAATGAGGGTTTAGGGTTTTAAAGAGGTTTAAGGGGGTTTATGTACCCTTAAGCCCATGGACCTAAGGCCAATCACCATTCCTTATTCTATATTTTATTGTCCAAGCCCACACTTTATTATTTATTAAACTTAACTAAATAATAACACACCCTTAAGTAAACGAAATTTCTTTTTATTTATTATTATAAAAAGTAGGATGTTACATAGGGGTAGGTGAATTTGGTTTTCTCTTGATCATCGGGAGAGATCGGGATTTGGAAATACCCGGAGAAATCATCCAGAATGTAGTAGTCCTGCTGACCCGCCAAATTCTCTAGCATCTGATCAATGATGGGTAGAGGAAAGTGATCTTTCCTAGTGGCATCATTAAGTCTGCGGTAGTCGATGCAGACTCTCCAACCGATCATAGTCATAGTGGGAATAAGCTCGTTCCTTTCATTAGTGACGACAGTCATGCCCCCTTCTTAGGAGCCACTTGGACCGGACTCACCCAGGCGTTTTCAGAGATTGGGAAAATGATTCCCGCATCAAGGAGTTTAATGATTTATTTCTTAATGACCTCTAGCATTTACGGATTAAGCCTCCATTGAGGCTGAACGACGGATTTGAAATTATCCTTATTGAGGATTTTATAAGTGCATAACGAGGGATTAATCCCCTTGATGACGATTTTCTTCCATGCTATCGCCTCCTTGTGCGATTTCAGCACCTTCAACAACTTCAACTTCTCGACCTCCGTCAAGGCAGACACGATGATGACGGGTAGCTTCCTCTTCTCGTCTAGTAATGCATACTCCAAATGAGCGGGTAGATCTTTAAGTTATAAGGAAGGAGGAAGACTCTCAACGGAAGGACGGTCCCTCGAATCGTCTCGCACGATCTCAACAGCTGACTCTGTAACTAAGGGTAGTGACACGGTGTCATCTATCAATGGTTAAGCGGTCCTGGCAACCATCTCGACCTCTGAAATCTCCCTATTGAGAATCTGTAGGTCCAAGGAAAGTCCTCCACAGAAGTCAGTGAAAAATCTCGCACGTGCGACACGATGGAATCATTGAGATACATGGAGTCGTCCGTCGACTTGGGGTGTTTGAGTCACTGTCTTACGTCAAAGGTGACGTTATCATCCCTAGTTTTTAGAATCAATTTTCCCTCACGGACGTCGATCAACGCCTGTGCTGTGGCAAGGAATGGTGGACCTAAAATAAGCGGGACACTATCATATGCATTCATATCCAGAATGACAAAGTCCACCGGGAAGATGAACTTGTCGATACGAACGAGCATCTTCTCGATCACCCCTCGCGGGTATTTCACGAAACGATCAACAAGCTGGATACTCATTCGGGTTGGCCTCGGTTCGCCAAGACCCAACTTATAGGAACATAGAACACGACCTAATATTGATGCTCGCCCAAAGATCAACAAAAGCATGTCGAACCGTATCGTCGCTTAAGATACAAGAATCGTGAAACTCACAAGATCAGCCATCTTTTTAGGCAACTTGCTCTGAAACAATGCAGAGCACCCATCACTAAATGGAATAGAAGATACCTCAGCTAGCTTCTCATTGTTTGAAAGAATGTGCTTGAGAAATTTGGCGTATATGGGCATTTGAGTGAGTGCCTCAAGGAAATGAATGTACACGTGAAGCTGCTTGGGAAGTTCAAGGAACTCAGAATTTTTCTCCTCGTCTTTGTCCGATCGGAGTCTCCCAGTATAAGGAAATTTGGGTTTGTACACTCTTAGAGGTGGGTTGGATGATGATGAAGGTTTATCGGCCGACTTCATACTCACTGGGATATTCTGCCGTTGTGCCTCGACCGGAGGAGACTCCATCTGGATCTCCTCGTCCACCTGCTCCTCTTCATCTTCTGCAGCTGTGGCAATTATCGAAGGCTCAGCCTCTCTTTCTCTTCTTGTACCGCTCCTGGTAGTCACTGCTTTGGCGAAACGTCTCAGATTTTTCTTGGTATTACTCGGTAGTGAACCTGGTGCTCTTTCGGATAACTGTCAGGCAATCTCTCTGGCGTGATGCTCTATATTATCTAGATACGTGGCTTGGTTCTTCAGCATAGCATCGTGTTAGGAGAATCTAGTTTCATTTGTCACTCGATTTCTCTCATCACGCTTCACCAGCTTCGCCAGCTTCGCCATCATGTCTTCCAATGAGGCTTTCTTCTCCTCTCTCCCCACTTGTTCTGAACTCTTCAGACCTGAACTCCCTTTCCCGAGTAGATTCTTTCGACGCTGGATTTGGTATTGGGCTTGGTAACAACTAGCTTGTCCCCCTCGATAGTTATTCTGATTTCTACATCCAGTGTTCCCGCCGAAGGCGGGGTTTTGATACCTCAAGGGGTTATTGACGAAGTCAACCTCCTCCTGAGGGCTACAAGACTTAATAGGACAGTCAATGGTGTCGTGACCCCCTCGGCAAACCTCACACTTTCGCGAGCTTTTAAGAGTAATATCTCTAACGAGTTTGTTCAAAGCATCAATCTGTGCCTCTAGGCTAGTGTTCGAATCGACCTGAAGTACTCCTCTCAATGACGTGTTAGAATTTCTGCCCCTGTGCCCTTCGTAGCTCCCTGCTAGATCATCAAAAAGGACAACACGCTCATCGGGATC
Source organism: Bidens hawaiensis (assembly GCF_021521415.1). NCBI lineage: Eukaryota > Viridiplantae > Streptophyta > Magnoliopsida > Asterales > Asteraceae > Bidens > Bidens hawaiensis. Next base: position 3,993,806 of record NW_027491014.1, read on the forward strand.
TTTGTTCTTTGGTAGGTTCCCATTAGCAGTTTGGTTCAACATCCCTCTCATGTGCTGTGTGGCTCCATTGTAGAATTTCTCGATGAGCATCAACTTATCTAAACCATGATGAGGCCACTAAGAAGGAGGTCCTTGAACCTTTCCCAAACTTCCCCAAAAGACTCGTCGGATCTGTCACACCCCCGACCATAGTCGGCGGAACATGCCGGGGCGTAACGTATTGATTGGACAGTAGTTTAAAAGACACTAATTAAAGCGGCAACAACTATATTATTTCATTAACAATAAACAATTACACAAATTCAAGAATAAGAAACAAGTACAACATGATTTTGTATTTTGAATAATATCCTAAGGTAAAACTAATTTCTTCGATCTTGAACAACGTAAATTACTTGTACATGTAGCATGTATAAAAATAGAGTTTGTCAACACGAATGTTGGTGATAATACATAAGTTTTACTTGAGATATATATATATATATATATATAAACCACAATTCATATGTTAATGTCGAGCATTACAATTCCTATGAAAATTTAAACAACTAAATAGATGTGCACCCGTTCCTATTGATACAAAATCAATGTACTTAGGTAAATGTATGATCATACTATATGAGAATAGATGAGGATAAGATACCAACTATCAAACATAAATAAACATTTAAGAACATAGATCATGGTCATAGATATTGTAATCATCACAAATAAACATATAACAAATTGTGCTTGAAATAGATGAAGAAATTAAACAATGAATAAAATTAAATAAGGTATACATGCTACCCCCAAAATATAAAAGATAGAAAAAGGGGAATGTAAACTCACATGAAGTAAAGAGGGCGATAGCAAGTAGATGGTTTAAGTGAGTTAGTTAATCGCGCGAGAATTCCCGACAGTTGTCCTAATTTTAAAGGGATGAAAGAAATAAATATCTAATCGAAGTAAATGTTTTAGACGTGATAAAATAGATTTATAACAGATTTGGGATCGATATAAATTATCGCAAATTTTATGAAGTGGAATTAAACAAAAACAATTAAATATAAATACAATTTACTTTCAATTTTTTAAACGATGAAACACTCACTTTAATATTACATATAAAAAAAGAAGAAAAAAAAACTTGTTTAGGACAAGTAAAATTATTTTGAGCAATTAAGTATTTAATTATTATATTAGGTTAAATATAGAAAATAAATAGATTTATTAACATACAAAAAATTATAAGAGTGTGTGTATATATATAACGGAAGAAAGATTTTTGAGAGTGTGACGGTGTTTTATCCGTTAAATGGTAAAAAAATGTAAGTTTCTTTTTAATATGTTCATAAAATAAAAATTACAATAAGAGAAATAAACAAAATTTAACAAAAGCAGGTTAGGAGAGACTCGAACCCGGGTCTCTCCGGTCCAGAGTTATAACGAAAATTGCGCCAGCCAACTTGGCTGGCGTCTAACACGTTTATAGAATGGAATTGAAATTATTTATAAACTCTTTCAACTCAACCCCAAATCATAATATAAACCCTAATTGATTAATCCCAAAATCCAATCAAGTTCCCCTCTGTGAATACAAATGGACAAAGGGCTTTTGTTCTTGTGATTATAACGAAATAATTGCACAAACAAATTACCCGAAAGTACGTTGAATTGAATGAGAACGAGTGAGCTAGGGTTCAGTAAGAAAACGAGATCAAAACTGCTTCTGGACTACTTCTGAGCGGAAATTGTTATAGGGTTTTGCTTAGAGTCAATGTAAGGAGTGTGTAGGTCCATCTAATTACAGTATAATAACGTATTTTTAAAAGGATTAGATCAAGTTTAGCCGCGGTTCGCATTAATGAGATATTGATTCGATTTGATTTGTGATTTCTATCAATTAACAAGTATTCCATCTAGAATAAAGCCGAAACGATGTGTGAACTGTCAATTGGTCAAAATCCCGGAAAATCAAGCTCGATGGTGGGGCTGGTTTGCATTTGTTGTGGGAAAAAAAAAGAAGAAAGAAAAGAAAAATAAATAAATAAATAAAAAGGGGAAAGAAGGAAGCGTTTACGGGATTGAAGAGAGAGTGGGAGAGATATGGAAACAAATTTACATTTTAAGTCCCTGAGCTTTGGGTTGTTAATCAAGATAGTGTAAAATATAGATAAGGGGTCAAAATTGCACATGCCGAAAAGTTTTCATAACTCATTGAACTAACTAACGAATTTTGAGTGGCGTGTAAAGAAATAGCAGTCAAAATATTAAGTAAACAATAAATTTATTGGTTTGGTTTAACTAACAAAAGTTTAAACAAAATAAAACTTGAAAGGAAAAAAATTATCATAATTACATTTTAAACGAGTCAGGTTTTTGGGTTTGAAACATAACGAATGTTACAGTATTCACAACTTTTTGGAAATTTCGTCCCGAAATTAAGGAAAAATAAACCATAATAGAAACAAAGAAAGTAAGTGTTAAGAGAAAATTTGTTTTTTTTCATATAGAATAACACAGACTTTCGAGTGACCCGAATAACGCTACAAAAGGAAAATATGATAAGGACACTTATATATTGGATGTACCTGCGGCATATCCACCATGCCCTTATCACATAGATATTTGTATGTTACCCAAAATCACCCTAGGTTCTGAGTTATGACACACAACAGTATTCACTATGAGTTCCATGAGAGAACTTTGATAACTATGCATGCACTCATAATTATTTAGATCGTCGCATGATGCGCATAGTTCGTCCCGTTGTGCGGGTTCGAAAATAAGGTATTATCATTATTATATATATATATATATATATATATATATATATTAAATCTATATTTAAATGAAATTGTTTGATAAAATAAATAAAAAATGTAACTAAATAAATGTGTGAAATTTGATGACCTAAATGACTAGAAATTAACCTTTGAAAAAAATTATACGAAATAGTTGAATTTAACCATCGAAAGTAATAGCAACAAAATGAAATAAATAGGTGGGGAAATTTTTTTTGAAGTTAAATAATTAGTTTACACATTCGGTGTATTGAAATACTTCAGGTGACAAAAAAATTCACGAATAACTATTCACATAAACAGGTCAACAAATCGCATGATTAAAGAATATAATAATAAATGAGGCTTGGAACCAAGATTATAAAATCAGATAAGATGAGGAAAGAGTGATATGAGCGTGAGGTGAGTTTTGGAGGATTTGGGTAGTCATATATTAAAATATTGAAATAAAATTTTGTACATGCAGCTCCTATTAGATAAATATGTACAACACATGTTCATAGTTCGAATTTCCAAAACAAACTTTTGTAGGAAATCGGTCATAGGTAGTTCATGATACAAATACGGTACTATTAGATAACTATACACATCACCATGCACATATATAGTCCCGGTAAATAACCGGTCATAGACCATTTAAATCGTGATAAAAAAATTGTGTAACAATAAATAGTGCAATAAAAGATATAATATGAATAAATGAGAGATTGAATACCATTATAAATAACCAAAATTCTCATTCATAACAAAATTGGAGATTTAATGAAGTCAATACATTATATTTAAAAGAAAAGAACTAAATAAAATAAACATCTTTTGCGTAACATGTCTTCATAAAGGGGTTAGGCTTAGATTTGGGAACCGTTGATGTAACACACATGTCCTTGAGAACCTTGAGTAGCTTGGTTAACTTGAGGTTGGTTGATTGGGATTTGGTTGACTTGAGTTGGTTGAATGGGTTGTTCTTGAATTGCTTGGATGGGTTGAGCTTGGATTGGTTGAAGTTGATTTACTTGGGCTTGGTAAGCTTGATATGGAGTGGTTTGAGTTGGATAGGGTTGAATTTGGTTCATGTGTGCGAGTCTTGGGCATGCATTGTGATAATGGCTATGGTCTCCATAATTGTAACAAGCTCTAATAGTTAAGGGTGATTGAGTAAACGGTTGAGCATAAGGTAAAGTTTGGGGTTGGGTAAGAGGTGAGGTAAATGGTTACATCATGAGTTGGTGGCGTTCACGGCATGTGGTAAAGAGGTGACCAAATCGATCGCAATGGGTTCATTGACGACACTTGAGGTTAAGCGAATGGTGAAATTTACACGTATCACACAATGGATGGGGTCCTGTGTAGGGCTTTTTGGTGGGTTTGGTTTGCGATTGAGCCAGTACATAGTTTTGGGAATTGGACTTTCTTTTTATTGTCGCGGTAGTGGGGAGAGTTGTTGTTGTTGTGCTTGAAGGATTCGGACTTAGAAGACTCGGGTTTGGAAGATTCGGGCTTGGGTTCTTTGGTGGGCTCGGATGTGGGCTTCTTGGAACTCTCCCGCCTCAAGGTCCCGCCCTTGACGTGGTTCTCGATGAGGGTACCGGCTAAGGTGACGGAACCATGGAGGATTTGAGGGTCATGACTTAGGACGGAATCTTGGATTTGCATAGGCAAATCCTAGATGTACTTGTCGATTAAACGTTCAAGGGAAGTGACCATGTGGGGGATGAGAAGGCTCAGTTCATGGAAACAATCGTTTTAGATGGTGTCATTACAACTTTCTTGTTTAAAATTCCAAAACTCCTCTTCCAACTTCCGAAGCTCATATTTCAGGCAAAACTTCTTAAGCATGAGTTTTTGTGGTCATCCCATGTCAAGGCCATGACAACCTCGACTCCAAGGGATTGTTTCTCGCCATTCCACCATGTGAGGGCGCTTTTCTTGAAAACGCTCGACGCATAGGCGGTCTTCCTGTCCTCCAGACATGCACAATAGAAAAACACACTCTCCATATCTTCAAATCACTGGAGGAGGGCGGTAGCACCCTCAAGCCCAAAGTACTCGGTTGGGTTAGCACTTTTGAATTGGCTGAGAGAGAACGTAGTTGTGTTTGGATTCACGGGTGTGGCAGTGGCATCCATAGTTTGGAGTTGAGAGATGATTGTTGGGAGGACTTCCACGATTCCCTTAGAAATGTCGGATGACATGCTACGGCCCGAGTTGTCATTGGGACAGTTACAGTTGATAAGGCGGGAAGAAGACATGCTACAATGACGACACGTGAAAATTTATTATGTTTTGGAAAAAAATTTATAACTATGTGAAATTTCAAGTTTTGTAAAACTTTATGAGGATAAATAATAAAATCTTTATTAACCTTAACTTAGAATATTGATGATTTGATAATTTGAGAAAATAATCGTTCATAACAAAATCAAAAACTTAAACACAAATCTTAATGTTGAAATATCCAAGTATCACCATGGCTTAATAAGTTCCACAACTGACCGACCACTCCAGAAAGGCAAACGGGTCTCGCGGTTGATTAATATTTATGCGCATTACACTTCCTTAGGCTCGCAAGCCTGGGTGTCAAGGGTTTGGTGAACAAGTGTGTCCCTCTTACAGTTTACTACATATGCGTCACCCGAATCATCCTCAAAGAGAGGGGAGTAAAAAAGTTGAGATTTCTTAAGGAATTTCCCGATTAAAAAATAATCCTTGGGTTTATTTTTTATTTATTTATTTTTTTTTTGATAATGAGGCATAGTCTTGGAATAAGTGTGTGCTTTTTTGTACAAAATAACATTAAATCATTAAATAATATACAAGCTACTACAATCAATAATATAATTCAGGGTGCAAACACGTAAATGCATATCACGTGTAGGGAGCCTAAGCTTGCTACTAGGTCGTTATATCTACCCACCTATCTTATAGTTTTCGGCTCTGATACCAATCTGTTACACCCCGACCAAAGGCGGCGGAACATGCCGGGACGTAACGTATTGATTGGACAGTAGCTCAAAAGACACTAATTAAAGCAGCAACAACTATTTAATTTCATTAACATTAAACAAGTACACGAATTCAAGAATAAGAAACAATTACATCATGATTTTGTATTTTGAATAATATCCTAAGGTAAAACTAATTTCTTTGATTTTGAATAATGTAAATTACTTGCACCTGTAGCATGTATAAAAATAGAGTTTGTCAACACGAATGTTGGTGAGAATACATAAGTTTTAGTTGAGACATATATGGATAAAAACCACAATTCATATGTTAATGTTGAGCATTACAATTCCTATGAAAATTTAAACAACTAAATAGATGTGCACCCGTTCCTATTGATACAAAATCAATGTACTTGGGTAAATGTATGATCATACTAGATAAAAATAGATGAGGATGAGATACTAACCACCAAACATAAAATAAACATTTAAGCACATAGAGCATAGTCATAGATATTGTAATCATCACACATAAACATATAACGAATTGTGCTTGAAATAGATGTAGAAATAAAACGATGAACAAAATTGAATAAGGTATACGTGCTATCCCCAAATATAAAAGATTGAAAATGGGGTATGTAAACTCACATGAAGTAAAGAGGGCGATAGCAAGTTGATGGTTTAAGTGAGTTAGTTGATTGCGCGAGAATTCCCGAACAGTTGTCCTAATTTAAAGGCATGAAAGAAATAAATATCTAATCAAATTAAATGTTTTAGACCTGATGAAATAGATTTATAACAGATTTGGGATCGAAATAAATTATCACAAATTTTACGAAATTGAATTAAAAACAAAAATAATTGAATATAAATAAAATTTACTTTCAATTCTTTAAGCGATGAAACACTCACTTTAATATTACATATAAAAAAAGAAGAAAAAAAACTTGTTTAGGAAGAGTAAAATTAATTTTTGAGCAATTACATATTTAATTATTATATTAGGTTAAATATAGGAAATAAATAGATTTATTAATATACAAAAAATTATAAGAGTGTGTATTGTACATATAACGGAATAAAGCATTTTGAGAGTGTTACGGTGTTCTGTCCGTTAAATGGTAAAACAAATGTAAGTTTTTTTAATATGTTCATAAAATAATTATATCAAATTACAATAAGAGAAATAAACAAAACTTAACAAAAATAGGCTAGGAAAGACTCAAACCCGGGTCTCGCCGGTCCAGAGTCTTAATGAAAATTGCGCCAGCCAACTTGGCTGGCGTCTAACACGTTTATAGAATGTAACTGAAATTATTTATACACTCTTTCTACTCAAACCAAAATCATAATATAAATCCCAATTGATTAATCCCAAATCCGATCAAGTTCCCCTCTGTGAATACAAATGGACAAAGGGCTTTTGTTCTTGTGATTATAACGAATTAAATGCACAAACAAATTACCCGAAAGTAAGTTGAATTGAATGAGAATTAGTGAGATTGGGTTCGGCAAGAAAACGAGATCAAAAATGCTTCTGGACTCTGAGCGGAAATTGTAATAGGGTTCTGCATAGTGTCGATGTAAGGAGTGTGAAAGTCCATCTAATTACAGTATAAAAACGTATTTATAGGAGGATTAGATCAAGTTTAGCCGTGGTTCGCATTAATGAGATATCGATTCGATTTGATTTGTGATTTCTTTCAATTAACAAGTATTCCATCTAGAATGAAGCCGTAACGATGTATGAACTGTCAGTTGGTCAAAATCCCGGAAAATCAAGGTCGATGATGGGGCTGGTTTGCATTTGTTGTGGGAAAAAAAGAAAAATAAATAAATACATAAATAAATAAAAAAGGGAAAGGAGGAAGGGTTTACAGGATAGAAGAGAGAGTGGGAGAGATACGGAAACAAATTTACATTTTGGAGTCCCTAAGCTTTGGCTTGCTAATCAAGATAGGGTAAAATATAGTTAAGGGGTCAAAATTGCACATGCCGAAAAGTTTTCATATCTCATTTAACTAATTAATGAATTTTGAGTGGCGTGTAAATAAATAACAATCAAATATTAAATAAACAATAAATTTATCGGTTTGGTTTAACTAACAATAGTTTGAATAAAATAATACATGAATTTTTTTATCATAAATAAGTTTTAAAACGGGTCGGGTTTTCGGGTTTGGAAAATAAAGAATGTTAGAGGATCTCATGCGGAAAGAACAAATATCCTCACGGAGTCGAGCGGATTTAGATGGCAGAAATAATTTGGTCTTGAATTTTTCATGAAGGCCCGCTCAAGTGGTGATGGATCTAGTAGGTAGTGACTTCAGCCATTTCTAGGCTTTGCTGACAAGTGAGAAGGGACAAAGACGAAGGTAGATGGATTCGTCGTTCATGTTGCCGATATTGAATGTTTTGTAGCTTTGAACAAAATGTCGATGTGGTTTGAAGGGTCTTCACTCTCTAGCCCTTGGAATTGGAAGGAGGTTTTGATGAGTTGCATGACGTGGGCAAGAATGGATTAGTTTCCAGCGGTGGCACCGTCTAGTAAGGCAATGCTAGAATGAGGATTTGGGGTCGGCCTACTATTATCAGCTACTACTCTCCTAGGTTGTTGATATGCCATGTTCCTATCCCTAGAAGATGCGGAAGTAACAGAAGAAGAAGAAGAAGAAGAAGAAGAAGAAGAAGAAGAAGAAGAAGAAGAAGAAGAAGAAGAAGAAGAACCTCTCGGTGAAACAGAACGCTCTGTCTCAGGCTGGACTTTCTCGGTATTGTCAGACGTTTCAAGCTTCAGCGGTCCTTGTGAGCGGGTATGACGCATACGACAAAGTAAAACTAAAATTAACTAAGCTAAAATTAAACTAAAAGCAAATAAAAACAAATAAGCAAGTAAAAAAGAAAACAGGTAAGTCCCCAAACTTTGGTCATTCTCTAATCGCCTTAGACTGTGTCCCCGACAACGGCGCCAAAAACTTGATGTGCGAAAGTATATATAAATAATAAAGAAGATACCCAACTAAGCTTAAATACCAAACAACCTATCATAGTTCACACAAATGACAAGTGTACCGGTCGCGTATAGAAAAGATAAGGAAAGTCTGGATATCGAACTCGAAGACACGTGAAAACACTCAGATTATAAACCCTAATCCAAGTCCTACCCTGAATATTTTAATTTAGTTTATTATTTAAAACTACTTGACCTAATTTACTTTAACTAACTTAATTAATTAAACTTAACTAACTGACAAAACTTTCCAAATCTAGAAAACTTAACAACCCTTAAAAGATACGATGGAGAAAACGTCTACCTAGGTAAGAATAAAATTGACGGCCCAGCAAGCAAATGGATTGAGTGATCTTACGACAACGGTATCTAAAGATGACACAACTAAGTCTCACTCAAGCTAGCTAGATCACCTCTCGGTCTCACTAACAAACCTTAACTACACCTAATTGATTAGAAAAACAAACCGGAAAAAGATTACTAATGTGTTCTAATGTCGATTCTCCTCTCGGACTCACCGACACTCAACCCTAATGGATATGAATGCTACACAACCAAGAGGACCAATTTAACTCAACACAAATTAGATCAACTAGTCGCACAAAAACCCAAACCCGACAAGAATCGAACTTGCTCTCGCGCAATTCTAATCCTAGCGTGGAAAGGCTGTGAGACAACCCTAACTTCTTTTGAAACTTAAATCAAACCAAAGTATATGATGATGAAGTATGATGATGATGGTTGTCATTGAAGGCTTAAAAAACTTAGAAAACACTTGTAACTTGGCTGCAAAACTTTCTTTTTCTTCCTCCTAGCTGCTGCCGATCAGAACCTTCACTAAACTAGGGTTTATAATATTTTTCTTCGTTTCTTCTTTGCTGCTGCTGAATTCGGGATTATGGGGCTGGTTAAGGTTTGTTTTATTGTTGTTTATTATATTATAACACATATAGGCTTCACAAAATGGATATGGGCTGACTTGGTTCTTTAAGAATAATGTATAAAAGACCTCTAAGTGTCTTGAAAAGCTCGGTTTCTTTCTCTTTAAACCCGTAACCTACAAAATACATATTCATGTAAAATCATACTAAAACAAGTTAAAAACATTAAATATTAGATAAATAAGAGATTAAAACAACAATAAATACACAGAAAACTATTGTGGTTTACAACACATCACTATATGAATGATGGTTGCATTTGTTGTATTGCAAAGTTGTTCTTTTGAAAGTCTCTATTGAAGATGTTATGAACTGTTTTAATAACATGAAAACACGTAGAGAACGATTATAATATATGATATATTTTTTATTTAGAGTTAAGTGCCATTTTAGTACCTGTAGTTTGGCAAACTATACAACTTTATTATCTATTCTTTATTTTATGCAAATGGCTACCTCAATTTCAAAAAACTTACATTTTTAGTACTTTTTTCTAATCCCGTCTATTTTTTCCGTTAAGTCAGGGATAATTTGGTAAATTCTTTATTTTTTTTTTTGATTTTTTTCTTTTCTTTTAAACACTTATATCTTGTAAACCCAAAATCCCCAAATCATAAAATCAAAATCCAAATCCTAAATCCCCCAAATATCGTAAAAATTCAAACCCTATGATGATATGGAGAAAGGGTTTAGGGATTTGGGATTTGAATTTTGATATATTATGATTTGGGCATTTTGGGTTTACAAGATATAAGCGTTTAAAAGAAGAGAAAAAAAACAAAGAAAATAACGAAGTTACCAAATTATCCATGACTTAACGGAAAAAATAGACGGGTTTAGAAAAGAAGTACGAAAAATGCAAGTTTTTGGAAACTGAGGTAGCCAATTGCACAAAATAAAGAATATGTACCAAAGTTGCGTAGTTGGCCAAACCACAGGTACCAAAATGGCACTTAACTCTTTTATTTAGTATGTAGTTTTGTATTTTAATGAATGTTGACAATGTACTTTTATTATGATAGTGATACTAAATTTTATTTATTTGACTGAATGAACAACCCAGCCCATCCGACCTTCAAAATTTTGACGGCGAGAATATCACACTGAAAATTTTTTAACCCATAGGAAGGAATTCAACGGTTGGAAGGTGAAGAACGAGGACGAAGAACAGTGGTCGATGTGTTTTGGTAGTGGCGAAGAAGGATGGTTAAGATCTGTGATGCATGTGCTTAACGACAATCTTATGTGAATTGTTAATCCAACAGAAAATTCGAAGTATGGACTAAACAAACACACCCTTAAAAGGCCATGAGGAGGATATAGGATATAGAGGCTCCGCTGGTTGATGAAGGATATTTGCGTGTCTCTGGCAAGCATCACACTTTTTAGAATATTCTACCGCGTCTTTTTTCATTGTTGGCCAGAAATACCCGATTATGAGAATCCTGGAAAATAACGCTCTTCCACCAGTGTGATTTCCGCAATCTCCTTCGTGAAAATCCTTAAGTACTTTTTGTATCTCAGGATCCTCGATGCATCTTCGGTACGGACCTGCAAGAGATTTTCTATATACCATATTATCTAATAGAATATATTGGGATACCTTGAGTTTGAAGGTCTTTGGATTTTCTGTGGCTGGAATTTCTCCAGTTTGAATATAGGTTCTGATAGGGTTATCGTATGAGGATATAGGATCCCAGAGCACGATTTCTTTATCTTTTGTAATCTCCCCAATTTCCTGTTCTCCTATTGCTAGCGTAAGAATGTGGATTATTGGGATTTTCAAATCCTCAGGAATCTTCAAATATGAGGCTAAGTTTGCTAAGGCATCTGCCCCAGCATTTTCCTCCCTTGGTACCTGTATGATACTAAACATTTCTACGGATTTTGACAGTTCCTTCACAACATCCAAATATTTCATTAGTTTCTCACCTTTAACAGCGTAGGAGACGTTAAAGTGGTTAGTTATCAATAAAGTGTCTACATAAACTTGAAGATACCTGATCCTCATGCTTTTGGCTAATTGCAAACCTGCGATTAAATCTTCGTACACTGCTTCATTATTTGTTGCCTGGAACTCACAAGCTATAGACTGGGGTAATATGCCCCCCTGTGGCGATTTCAGTAGGATCCCCAATCCTGTTCCTCTTACGTTGGATGCTCCATCTGTGAAGAGTATCCAAGGATCCTTCGTCTCGTCTAATTGTTGTACTTCCAAGTCAGCTTCTTTTTGTAAATCACTAGTGAAATCAGCCACAAAGTCCGCTAGAGCTTGATACTTGATTGCTGTCCTCGGCTCGTATTGGATGTCGTATGCACTCAACTTTACAGCCAACTTAGCCATTCTACCTGACAACTCTGGTTTTCTAAGATCATTCTTTACGGGATAGTTAGTTCTCAAAATAATAGGGTGAGTTTCAAAATAATGCCTTAGTTTAGTAGAGGCCATAATAAGTGCAAGGATTAATTTTTCTAAATGAGAATACCTGGACTCCGCATCTAAAAGGCTCTTACTTACATAGTATACTGGATGTTGTTCACCTTCATGATCCTTTACCAAGACTGCACTCACTGCATTTCCTAAGACGGCGAGATATAGATACAAGGATTCTCCATCCACATGCTTCATTAGGGCCGGGGCTGAGGATAGGTAATCCTTTAGGGCCGTGAGAGTGGCTTCATGTTTTTCAGTCCACTCGAACTTCTTGTTCTTTCTCAGGATATCATAGAAGTCTTTGCACTTCTCGGAGGAACTTGAGATGAATTTATTCAAGGCTGCTATTCTTCCCGTTAATCTTTGGACGTCTTTGGCGTTTGCAGGAGATTTGAGGTTGACAATAGCTTCGATCTGTTCCGGGCTTGCTTCAATTCCTCTTTTCGTGACCATATACCCTAGAAACTTTCCAGCCTTGACACCAAGTGGCATTTGGATGGATTTAGTTTCATATTGTACTGATCAAGGATATTGAATGCTTCCTCTAGGTCTCTGAGGTGATCCTTTGCCTTCTTGGATTTTACCACCATATCATCTATATACACTTCCATATAGATGAAATCCATACCACCATACCATCTATGCCTTCTTGGATTTTACCACCATACCACTATATCATCTATATACACTTTCATATGGATTTAGTTTCAAATTATTTTGGACAAAAATCTGTTAAGGATCAAGTATCCAAATTCGTAAATGTGAGGTAAGGTGCTAACTCGACAATGATGAGTGTGTAATCATAATCTGGGTGAACACAATGATTTAGTAATGAGGGAAAAAACCCTTAACCAAGATAGTCTCACTTTTGGTCAAAACTTATCGAGGCAATCGTTGGTAAAATGACTCCGGTCAAGGATTAACGATATAATCTTAGGTCGAAGTATCTTGGTCAATGATCAACGGGATAACCTTTGGTCGTCAAGTGTATGCTTATCTTGATCTCCGGCAGAAAAAACCCCCGGACGCTGAAAACTATCACCGTCAAAGTTTATTAATGTCAAAAAAGAGGTTACAATTGGTGTTGAGTATATGATCGAGATTACAATATTAGCTAATGAGTAGAGAGAGTAATAGAATCTGCTCTAGAGTGTGTGCGAATACAAGTGTCTTTCTTAGGTCGATCATAACTCTTTTAAATAATAAAAGTAAATAACAAAAAGTCCTAACTATGCGGAAGTCTTCCACTTAGCCGCTCCATGACCTTGACCACGTGCGTATAGTCGTTCAGCAGCGCAATAATCGGAAGAACAAGTCATACGGCCGTTGATATTATTTGAACTTCAACCTTCTAGATAGTTCGTCCATAATCAGCCATATTTAGTTAGGATCCTTCATCCATATTCTTGCTACAAGAAGTTCCACAACGATAATTGATGCTAATATGTCTTGAGGTTGATGTACCTGTCTAACACATCACCATACTAAATGCAATTATTAGTAAACATAAAATACCAAGGATCGTCAATCCTTTATATACTGTCATATATTTCCAAGATATAATATACATAAGACAGTCAAGGATATAAGATCTTCGTGGCTTAACACCTGTCATATCTTCATGTTTCCATGCAAATGTTGACAGGCTTGATTTGAGGAAGTCGAGCAATTTTGACTCAATATCATCAGGAATGCAAGTTCCTATCAGCACTTTGACTTCAGGATCCTCGGGATAAAGAGGTACTTCTTTAATTTTTTTTCCCTGGCCTCCATTACGCCTCGTGCTGGCTTCTGTAATTGCTACGCCTGCTGGGGTTTGGCAGTACACTTCATGGAAGAGGTGTAGCAATTCTTGGCGTCTTGTTGGTCACTGATGATTTTGATAACCCCCCACGGACTTGGGAGTTTCACACATTGGTGATAATTAGATGGGACTGCTTTCATCTCGTGTATCCAGGGCCTGCCTAATATAATATTGCAACAAGATAAACAGTCAATAACACAAAATTTTTGCATTTTATTTACCCCTTCGACATATATTGGGAGCTTAATTTCCCCAATAGTGTTCATAGTTTCTCTGCTGAATCCAACCAATACTGAGGAACTGGGGACGATCTCATCCTCAGGAATATTCATCTTTTTCAGCACGTCTAATTGAATAATGTTAACAGAGCTTCCGCCATCTATGAGGATCCTGCGAACATAATGGTTATCCACATATAAAGTTATTACCAAACTATCATGATGAGGATCCTGAACATCGAGTCAATCACTTTCATCGAAGGTTATAACCCTCTCTTTGGTGAGAGTAGATGTCTTTGTTGGCCTGTCAGCCACTTCTAACTTTCTTTGACCAGCATTTCTCTTTGCAGCAGAATAGGAGGTTCCACAGATATCGGATCCTCCGGATATGAATATGATTGTTCCTGCATCTGTTGGTGGAGGAGTCAGCCTTTCAGGAACTTTCTCGGGATCCTGCTCTCTTCCCTTCTTCTTGCCATGTAGCTCTTTCAAGTGGCCCTTGCTGAGAAGATAGCTGATCTCCCTTCTGAGTGCAATGCAATCATCGGTCAAGTGCCCAAAGTCTTCGTGGAAAGCACACCATTTTGATTTGTCCTTCCAGGATCCTGGCTTCTCCACTTTCCTTGGCCACCTGGCTTTCTCACCTAAATCCTGCATGGCACACATTAGTCCACCAATATCAACAGAAAAACAATATTCATATATCTTAGGATATTCTTCATCATTTTCCTCATCTACTGCATTAATCCTGGGTTATCAGGCTTATAGTAAGGCTTCGCTCGATATGATTTTCCCGAGGATTCGGATTTCTTGTTTGTCTGGTCATACTTCGGGATATCGATTTTGGAGTTTTTCTTGTCATCTTCTAGCCTGATAAACCTCAGAGCTCTGCTTCTTGCCTCGTCTAATGATCTACATGGAGTCATAACGAGATCATCATAGAAAGAGGAGCCTTTTTCTAACCCTAGCTTAAGAGCTTCCACTGCTGAAGCCGGGTTTAGATTCGGAATTTCCAACAACTCTTTACTAAACCTGGTAATAAAATATCTTAAGGATTCCCCAGGATTCTGGGTAACCCTATAAAGATCACCTGTCATTTTCTCAAAAGTTCTACTGCAAGAAAAATGGTTATTAAATAGGTTAACTAAATGAGAAAAAGAGTTGATAGTGTTAGGAGGAATACTCAGTAGCCATTTCATGGATGCTCCGGTCAAGGTGGATCCAAACCCTTTGCAAAGACATGCCTCTTTGATTTCCATAGGGATTGGGTTGATCTCCATACGTTCTCTATATTGTGCGACGTGTTCCTCGGGATCCGTCGAGCCATCATACAGCTTCATATTTGGAGTTTGAAATTGTTTTGGGATCTGTATGTCGCTAATCGATGGCACGAACCGGGATATTCTGTGACTATCGGTGGGGACTTCAGCTATGGGACGGATTACGCCGGGGACATTCGATATCATGTCCCTAAGTTTCTGTAATTCTCGGACTAAGTCCGGACTTATACATGCATCCTGCAAAAATCCTTGATTAGCATTAAATGGAATCGTATTGAAAGAGTTACCCTGATTAACGATCTGAGGACGCTCTGGGCATTATAGCTCGTATTCCCAAACATAGCATTTCCAGGGTAGGTAAGCGGAGCAGTTGGAGTGTTAGCCTGCATCGGGATAAAGTCTCCCTGGTGCACATTAGAGGATCCTGAGGGATGCTGAGCTTGAGCTAATCCTGAAGATACCGCCTGCTGAAGCAATCCTAAGGATCCAGACCCTTACGGTAATCCTGAAGATACCGCTTGTTGATAAGGAACTGAGGACCCTGTCTGAGGATATAATCCTGACGATCCGGAATGTTGGAACAATCCTGAGGATCCAGATTGTTGGAACAATCCTGAGGATCCTCCTGGCTGTGACAATCCTGACGATCCTGCATGTTGAGAGGGTCTAGCAGATGATGAATATGGGTACCCCTGGGATCCAGATAAGCGTAATTCGACAGACCCCAAATGCTGGAAAGATGGGGGTCCAGAGTTGTACGCCGCGGTTGGCTCTGGATGTACCAATCTTGAGGATCCTGGAGGAGTGAAATCCAGAGATCTCGGGATTAGTGGTGTGAACTCTTCCACCGGCTTCTTGGACTTTTTGACGTCTTCTAGTTCCCTTACGAGCATCTAGTTGGTCTTGTTCTGGCGATCCATATGGTCCTGTAGTCGGTTGTACATAGACAGAAGTTCGTTGTTGGACACCAGGATGGGATCCCGAGAAGATGGTCTCGAACCTGAGAACACAGGAGTGGCAGCTTTCTTCTGGGCATTGTCAGGCTTCTTCGAGACAACACCAGCAAGAGGAGGAGGCATTGGTGGCCTCCCAGAGGATTCCGAAGGTGCGGCAGAAGAAGAAACAATCTTGGGTTGTGAAGACATGTTATGGATATTGTGAGTAGGGTTTCGTTTGAGAGTGAATAATAATCAAAGCACCGTTTGCCCCACGGTGGGCGCCAAATTGTTTCGATAAAAAATTAACGAACTAACTTTTGATCAAATTAGTGCGTGAGACTAGGTGCTAAATGGTAAACAGATTGAACACAAGGATATGATCACGAGGGAAAAAACCCTTGAATATAATAGTCTTCGTTTTGGTCAGGAGTTTTCAACTTAATCTTTAGTCGAATAGCTTCGGTTAAAGATTATGAGCCTAACTTCTGGCCGAGATACGCGTGATTATTATAAACGCTGACACAAAAAACTCCGGACGGTGAAAACTATCACCGTCAATTTTATTAATAACAAAAATGGGTGATTACAAGTGGTGGAGCTGATAAGTGATCGAATACTATGTGTTACAGTGATTGCTATAGCTAAGTAGTGAGTTGTGTGTGACTTATGATGTTATCAGCTCGATATTTATAATTAAAGATTACAACTGCTATCCCGAATAATCCGGAAACCCTAGAATACTTCTTCAACCAAGCCGTCGTTATCCCGAGATATCCGGAGACTCTAGACTACTTCTTCACCCAAGCCGTTACTGCCCACGTTTCTAGTTGACGAAGTTCAAATAATATTCCGTTGCAATCCATGTTCACATAATCACATTTAACACGTGATCTTATCTGCAAAAGTAGTTAGATAATAAAGAACAATGGAATTAGTCAACGTACCTTCCTCAGAATAACTGTTGAGCTTAATTCCGAGGATAAAAGTCCACACCCAACAATTAATAACTATGAAACCTTTTAAATAATACAAGTTTAATTGTTAAACCGTTGAATGATCACCACTGGAAACCAACAAATGTAAGGTATTGGATAAAGTTATTCTATAAAAAAGAACAAAAATGAGAATGATTTATAGCCACACAAAAAACTCCTTAAAAAAAATTTAAAATAAATAAATAAATCATAACTCAAAATTTAATAAAAAACGAAAAAAGTAAAAACACAAAAATGTTTACGCCGTATTTCTCGTTCTCATAAAAAAAAGTCGTTGTGTCTTTTGTTTATCATTGTGTTTTGTGTTTATTTTCATCATTGATTGTGTTTTTTTTCTTGACATTGTGTCTTTTTTTTCTTTATATTGGTTATATTACTCAACATTGTGTTATATTTTGTTTGGCATTGTGTTATATTTTGGGATCTATTGTGTCTCTTTTTAGTTATAATTGTGTATTTTGTTCATTTCGTCATTGTGTCTTTTCGTCATTTTTTTATTTTTTTGTATTTTTTTAACGGGAATGATGATGTAAACATTTTAGTTTTTTAAGTTTTTTCGCTTTTTATTTATATTTTGAGTTATGATTTTTTAATTATTTTTTTAAATTTATTTTAAAGAATTTTTTGGGTAATCACAAATCTTTCTCACACTTTTCATTTTTGTCTCCTTTTATATTTTAAATTTACCCTTAACATGTAAATATATAATTTAATAAAAATCATCGTATTACCGTCAAATCAAGTATGGTTATCGTAAGACTTGTAAACGGAAAAAAATAGGTATGTTTGATACAAAAAATAAAAGGATAAAAAGAAGGTCGCAAAATCGAATTTTTGGGTGTTGGTTTGAGGGAGAAAACCAATTGTTGTGAATATAATTATTTTTAATGCTATCGAAATCTTATATTTAAATATTTAGTGGTTACGTAGATTATGGAATTTTGTTGCGAGCCGTGGTTTTCATAACTTTTAGGGTAAAAAGACAATAAAATTGTTTTGTAAATTGTGGTTTACTCTTTGCATCTCATGCAAAAAGAGGGTGTATAAAAAATGGTCCCATTGTAAAACAAAAACGTGACATCTTAAAATTATAATGATGTAGTATTATTCAAAGAAGATGACCTAAACACATATCATCATCATCATTGCTCTGGTAGTAATTACGTATATGAAAATCATCATCATCATTGCTCTGGTAGTAATTACGTATATGAAAATGTGTATGTGATATACAATTCAAAGACAACCCTACCCTAAAAACATTCTTGTGTCGGCTTGTTTTGAAAAACGGCTACAAAGTTGTAATCCAATTCCTGGTTAACTAACATGACAATATTTTTGAAAATTTCAAACGATTACAATAAATTGACAAGTAAACAGATAATAAATTACACTGCAACCTTATTTGAATAACAAACTTAATCCTACTGAAAACACAGTTTTAATTCTAAACGATCGAAAAATTACTATGCATTACCCGCTGAACATTGTTAAGAAAGTCCATAGCCACCGGCGCTATCAAAACAAATGTGTGAAAAGCAAAAGGGATAAATATATGTTGATTATCTAAGCAAGTTTTTTTGTGTTTTAGCCACCATCAATGCAACCTGACCCGATACAAATCCATTGTCCCTAAGTTCAATGAGAGGGGGCGTCAATATGAGGTCCACACAAGCTTATTGCCCTTCTAGCCACCCAAAAACAAGTATAACGTCTAGTTGTAGATTAGACCTCCCTTAAAGTCGATCCGTCAGAAAGTTCACGGGACACTCCTTCTTAGCATAAACTATTGTCCGTTTAAAACACTATATAAAACATCCCTCACCAAATCATGTTTGTACTTAAACCAATGTAACTCCTTTCAATGAAATACATAATCTTCAAAAAGAATTTAAACAAACCTTGCGACAAACTAGTCATGGCTCATCAACCGTAAACAAAGAGATCATTAGCCGAATCATTCAACATGTACCCGTCATAATATATTGTACTATCTCACTTTTAACTAAACCCATTGATTATAATTAGATGCATAATTCCTAGGACTATCTGGTTCACTTCTTAGGACATGTGATCAATGAGAGTGGTATCCATGTTGATCTAGACAAGGTAGAGGCCATCAAAAACTGGGAAGCACCTAAGACTCCGACTGAGGTGCGACAATTCCTAGGACTAGCTGGCTACTACCCACGTTTCATCGAGGGATTTTCAAAAGTTGCTCAGCCCCTCACCGCACTGACACACAAGGGTACTAAGTACAATTGGGGTGACGCGCAGGAGTCTGCCTTCCGGCTTTTGAAAACAAAACTCTGTAGCGCGCCTATACTAGCCCTACCCGAGGGAACCGAAAATTTTGCAGTACATTGTGATGCATCGATACAGGGTCTCGGCTACGTGTAAATGCTACTTGAGAAGGTTATAGCCTATGCCTCTCGACAACTACGGTTACACGAGAAGAACTATACGACCTATGACTTGGAACTCGGAGTTGTAGTGTTTGCACTTAAGATATGGGGACATTACTTGTACGGTACCAAGTTTACAATCTACACCAACCACGACAGTCTCCAACATATCTATGATCAAAAGGAGTTGAATATGCGACAACGTCGTTGGGTCGAACTACTTAAGGATTATGACTGTGCCATCAAATACCACCCTGGCAAGGCCAATGTAGTGGCCGATGCTCTCAGCAGAAAGGAAACTCTTATGCCTAAACGGGTGCGAGCATTACAACTCACGATTCATGCCAACTTGCCTGATCAG
The DNA here is from genome assembly GCF_021521415.1 of Bidens hawaiensis. NCBI lineage: Eukaryota > Viridiplantae > Streptophyta > Magnoliopsida > Asterales > Asteraceae > Bidens > Bidens hawaiensis. The sequence goes on from NW_027491014.1 coordinate 4,013,926, forward strand.
ATTCGTGATGCTCAACTCGAAGCTTTGAAAGACGAAAACCTCCCATCAGAACTCATGCGAGGCATGGATAAGCAACTTGAAACCAAATCAGACGGGGTCCGATATTTCAAAAACCGAATTAGGGTCCCCGTTTGGAAGACTTGAGAAATCTGGTGATGGATGAGGCACATAAATCCCGATATTACATTCACGTTGGCTCAGAAAAAATATACCATGATCTGAAGGTGCTTTACTGATGGCCAAACATGAAAGCCGACATTGCCACCTACGTGAGCAAATGTTCGACCTGTGCAAGAGTCAAGGTGGAATATCAGAAACCATCTGGTCTATTACAGCAACCGGAAATCCCAACGTGGAAATAGGAACACATTTCCATGGACTTCATCACAGGATTACCCAAAACACCGACGAGATGCGACATCATCTGGGTGATCGTTGACCGGTTGACTAAGTCTGCGCATTTCCTAGCGATCAAGGAATCGGACAAAATGGAATGACTGACTCACATCTACATAAAAGAAGTAGTGGCTAGACACGGAGTGCTGTCTCAATCATATCCGATCCTCGTTTCACTTCGCACTTTTGGAAGTCACTACAGAGCGCTAGGCACCCGCCTCGATTTGAGCACAGCATACCATCCTCAAACGGATAGGCAAAGTGAACGCACCATTCAAACTTTGGAAGAAATGTTGTGTGCATGCGTATTGGATTTCGGAAAGAGTTGGGAACCCCACTTGACCCTCGTAGAGTTTTCGTATAATAATAGCTACCACGCCAGTATGAAAGCAGCGCCGTTTGAAGCGTTGTACGGACGAAGGTGTCGATCGCCTCTTTGTTGGGCAGAAGTGGGTGATAGACAGATCACTGGTCCCGAATTAGTACTTGAAACCTCAGAAAATATTGTCCAAATCCGGAATCGCATGGCAGCAGCACGTGATCGCCAAAAGAGTTACGCCGACAAGCACCGAAAACCTCTGGAATTCTAAGTGCATGACAAGGTTTTTCTGAAAGTCTCACCTTGGAAAGGTGTAGTTCGCTTTGGAAAGCGAAACAAACTCAATCCACGATACGTTGGCTCATTCCGAATAACTGAATGTATCGGCCCTGTAGCGTACCGATTGGATTTACCAGCAGAACTCAGTGGCGTACATAATGTTTTTCATGTATCCAACTTGAAGAAATGCCTTTCAGACGAAACACTAGCAGTTCCTTTGGGCGAATTGCAAGTTGAAGAACAGTTAAGCTTCATTGAAGAACCAGTCGAAGTCTTCGATTAGAAACCAAATCAATCAAACACAGCAAGATTCCTATCGTTAAAGTTCGTTGGAACTCGAGACGTGGACCAGAGTTCACGTGGGAACGCGAGGATCAAATGATGAAAAAGTATCCTCACCTTTTCAAAGGGTAGACCAAGCATCGAAAACCGCGAAATCCGACAAACCGTTAGAAAACCCCTTTAGGTATGAATTAAATTTCGCGATGAAATTTCTTTCTACAAGGGGATTATGTGAAAAACTGAAAATTTTTATCTTTTTCAGGCAACCATCGTGACATGACACAAATTTTCGGGACAAAAATTCTTTCAACATGGGAATGATGTGACGCTCGTTAATTTCATGTTAACTCCGTTAATCCGAACTCCGTTCATTCAAACTCAAGATCATACAAACTATGTTATTCCAGTTAACGCATTTTTCATTGCATTTAATTAGAGTTTAAATGACACATGACAATCATTACAGAAGTAGTCTTTCGTAGTTTCACCGAAACACACACGAGTCGACTCAAACAGTTGATGAACAAAAAATAAATATTATAAACAAGTACTTGGTATAATTACATGGTACGTTTATATGTGTAAATTTGTGCTTGTATGTATAACATCATATTATGGATGTAATTGACTAGTTTATGCTAGAATTAAACTAAAACTAGAAGTTTAGGGTGTGATGTGTAACTTGTAATATAATTGATTAATATATAAAAAAGTTAATCAATAAACCCTACCTCCCTCTCCTCTCCCTCCATCGGATAAGTCTGCGTTTGGCATCTTGTTTGCTGAAGAGGCAACGTATTGCGGCATGGTCAGTGTAGACTATAGTTTTGGAAAGAACTATGTAGGATCTAAACTTTTCAAAAGCAAAAACTACTGCTAACAACTCTTTTTCTGTTGTGGTGTAATTTTCTTGTGTATCGTTAAGAGTTTTACTAGCATAGTATATTGGGTGAAAGTGTTTTTCTTTGTGTTGTCCGAGTACGGCTCCAACTGCAAAGTCACTTGCATCACACATGATTTCGAATGGAAGGGTCCAATCGGGTGTAGTCATGATTGGTGCGTTGACAAGTTTGTCTTTTAATATGTTGAATGATTCAACACATTCTTCAGAGAAGATGAATGGTGCGTCTTTATCTAGAAGTTTGGTCAGAGGTCTAGCAATTTTGGTGAAGTCTTTTATGAAGCGGTGGTAGAAGCCTGCGTGACCAAGAAAACTTCTTATGGCTTTGACTGAAGTTAGCGGTGGGAGTTTGGATATGGTCTCTATTTTGGCTCTGTCAAATTCTAGTCCTTCTTGAGAAATCTTGTGACCGAGAACAATTCCTTCATTTACCATAAAGTGGCATTTTTCCCGGTTGAGTACTAAATTTACTTCTTAACATCTGGTTAACATTTTGTCAAGGTTGTTTAAACAATGATCAAAGGAATCTCCAAAGATTGAGAAGTCGTCCATGAATACTTCCATAAAGTTTTCGATCATTTCATGAAAGATGGCCACCATACAACGTTGGAAGGTGGCTGGAGCATTACATAATCCAAATGGCATTCTTTGGTAAGCGAAGGTTCCATACGGACATGTAAAGGTGGTTTTCTCCTGATCTTCGGAGCAATGAGAATTTGGAAATATACGGAAAATCCGCCAAGAAAACAGTAGAACATTTTTCCAAATAATCGCTCAAGCATTTGATTGATGAAAGGAAGTGGAAAATGATCTTTTCTTGTGGCGTCATTAAGCTTCCGGTAATCAATGCAAACTCACTAGCTTGTGATGGTTCTCATTGGTATCAGCTCATCCTTCTCGTTCATTACAACTGCCATTCCTCCCTTTTTGGGTACTACTTGAACGGGACTTACCCAAGGTGAATCCGAGATTTGGTAGATTAATCCGGCATCAAGCAGTTTGATTACTTTCTTCATCACCACATCTTGCATGTTGGGATTGAGACGTCTTTGATGTTGGGCCACGGGTTTTTATTCTTCTTCCATGAGCATTTTGTGATTACAAAAGGAGGGACTGATGCCCTTGATATCTATGATCTTCCATGCGATGACCTTCTTATGGTTATTGAGAACCTTAAGAAGTTCGTCTTTCTCTTCTTTAGAAAGGTGAAATGAAATAATTGCTGGGAGTTGAGAGTCTTTTTCTAGAAAGGCATATTCGAGATGTTTTGGCAATTATTTTAATTCTAAGGCTGGTGGTTCTTCGATTGATGGTTTTGATTTTTCCTTACATTCGGTGATTTCATATACTACTTCTGATGCTTCTTGATCATCATTGATATTTTCGTTTTCTAACATGGGTACGTTGAGTGTTTTGTATAAGACTTGTGTTTCTAGCGTTATATTAATGGAGGAATCTCACATATAGCAACTTACGATGGAATCTATGATGTCAACACAGTATAATATGTCATCGTGCTGTTGCGGATATTGCATAGATTTTCCTATGTCAAAAGTGATCATCTCGTCATTGACCCCGAGAGTGAGCTTGCCGGTGCAAACATAAATAATAGCCTTAGCGGTGGCTAATAAGGGTCTTCCTAAAATCAGAGGTACGATTTTGTCTTCCTCCATCTCTAGAATCACAAAATCTACTGGAAAACAAATTTGTCAATCTTGACCAGCATGTTTTCAACAATGCCCCGAGGATATTTAACAGATCGATCAACTAATTTAATGCTCATGCGGGTGGGCTTCGATTCTCCTATCCCTAGTTTTGCAAAAATCGCATACGGCATTAAATTAACACTAGCTCCTAGGTCAGCCAGGGCATTGCTAACAGAAAAATTTCCTATAAGACAAGGGATAGTAAAGCTCCCTGGATCGGTCATTTTCGTTGGCAGCTTGCTTTGGAGGACTGCTGAACATTCTTCACTAAGGGTGACATGTGAGTGTTCCTCCATCTTCCTTTTGTTTGTCAGCACTTCTTTGAGAAACTTGGCATATTTTGGCATTTGAGCAATGGCTTCCAAAAAAGGGATGTTGATATGGAGTTGTTTGAAGAGTTCTAAAAACTTCCCGTACTGAGCTTCCAATCGTTCCTGCTTCAGTCTTCCAGGGTATGGAATAGGTGGAACATATGTTCAGACTGGCTCCTTTGGTTGTACGGTGCCCGTTGGGGTTAGTCTTTCCCGTGTTTTATCAGGAGACTCCTTCTCTATAACTGGTTCTGAAGTTGGTGAGGCAACAGTGGTTGTACCGCTTCTGAGTGTAACAGCGTTAGCTGTCGCATTCGGGTTGGTGATTGTATTGCTTAGAAGAGTGTCAGGTGGTCTTTCGGATAATTGTCGGGCAATTTGTCCGATTTGAGTTTCTAGATTCTGAAGTGATGCTTGTTGAATTTTTGAGATCGGCTTCAAGTTTTAATAGCACTTTGCTGATATCAACAGCTCTTGAGTCGGCCTTCATTTCTGCATAATTTGTTTTGGCCATGAGTTGGATTAACATTTCTTCGATTTTCGAGTAGCTTGGGTTTTGATGGCTACTAGAACTTTGATCTTGGAATTGAGGTTTAGGCTGGAAGGGTTGATTTATAGCTCTTTTTTCGAATATGGGTAAGGGTTGAGTGTTACGTTCGTCTTTCCAGCTGAAATTCGGGTGACTTCTTCCATAGCCACGATGACTTGTTTGCAGTCACTTGTCTTATGATTTCCTCCACAAGTGTCACAGGTGAGTCTGGTTTTTGATAGTTCGGCTTGAAGTTGTTGAGCTGTGTTGTGACAAGAGTGTTGGAATCGACATGGTGTATTCCTTTATGAGTAGGTGTATATCTTGGTGGGTTGTAAGCGAAACTCTTCTTTGCGGCTTTCTCAAGGACTTCAAATGCTTCGTTAGGTGACTTGGATCCCAGATCTCCACCAGCGATTTGGTCGATGGCCTGCTTGTTCTGACTGGATTGTGTGTCAAAAAAGGTTGTACTTGTAACCATACGCTCAGTCCATGATGTGGGCATCTTCTCAGAAGAATTTTGTATCTCTCCCATTCTATGTGTAACGATTCATCATCTTTGGTCCGGAATCCGATAATGCTGGCGCGGTATTTGGCAGTTTTATCGGGCGGAAAATATTTGAGGAGAAACTGTTCAACCATCTGGTCCCAAGTGGTGATGGAACCAGAGGAAATAGATTCTATCCATTCTAGGGCTTGGCCCCTCAGAGAGAAAGGAAAGAGTTTAAGCTTGATTTGATCGTCTGAACAGTTTTGGATTTTAGGTTCCGCAGATTCACAGGAATCGAGATATGTGAGAAAGAGGGTCTTCGTCGAGGAGACCATGAAATTGAACTGAATTTTCTACCATATGAATGGTGCTTGATTTGATTTCAAAATTTTCGGAAATTCGGGTGGAGCCACTCCATTGCCATAGCCTTCGAGAGTTGGCTTAGCATACTGGCTCATGTTCGGCTCATTGTTCTGGGCCGCCATCATTCTTTGGTTTATTTTCTCCTGATGTGGTGCCGTCTACTAATTTGTCTTTGATTGCTTCGGCGGTTTCTGTAGTCCGTTTACGAGTTCGTCGACGAAAGAGTGGTCCCGGTTCAGAAATTGGAGTATAAGCTCAGGCTCAAAAGTAGAGGACATACATGAGACTAAATCAAAATTAAACACTAAATTAAAAGTTAGTTAAGGTTAGTAATAAAGGTTAGTCTAATGTTAAATTACGAGTTAGGCTAAACTATTTTAAACTAAACTAAGGTCTAAATTAATTAAGCTAGAGTAAAGTCAGGTAAATAAAGGTAAAAAGTAGGCTTGCCGTAAAATTATATATTTTATTATTTAGTAAAACAAAATAAAGATAAAATAAAATAGAAGTTAAAATTTGTACAATTATAGACAATTATTAAATTAAAACTTGGATCGTTCTTAAAAACGTACCGTGTCCCCGGCAACGGCGCCAAAAAATTGATGTGCTGTGCGAGTGGCTTGTATAAAATATGATGGATTGGATATTAACTTTTTGCATAAGATCGTGTTTTAAATTTATAAAAGTGATTTCTACAAAGACTAAACACACACAAAATAGGCAAGTGTACCTATCGTATATGTAGAATAGTATTGGTAATAACCAAGTATCGATCTGTGGATACAAATGTTTCTAATAATAAATCGTTGTTTTACTTCAATCGGAGGTTGTTATCATTTTGGGGTTAATTTTTGAACTTTTTATAAAATATAAATACTTACATATAATATATAGGTGACCAAGATGAGAGATTCAAAACGAGTTGTTCAATTACGTGAAGGTTACCATCTAAGATCAACAATCCACTCCATTTTAGCGTTGATAATTAATATTCAAACATGTGGTAAACTTGCCGTAGCAATATATGATAGATAGCTCCTAATGATGATGATGATAGATGATGATGATGATGGTTGATGATGATGATTGATGGTGATGACCTCCAAGCCTTCAAACTCTTCACTAAATCTTCTATGTGAGTGTTAGTGTGTGTTTTTATAAGAGAAAACCGGATAGAATTCTTTTCAAGGAACACCAAATGAGTGCAACATAAGCCACTATTTATAGGCAATCTGGAGAGAGAAGCACGACCCCGTGCTTACGTAGGCACGCCCCCGTGTTTTATAGTGACATTTTCTAAATTCATTTTGTCTTTTCTGGTAGACGTCCACGACCCCGTGGTTGAGAGGCACGACCCCGTGCATTTGTTCCCAGTTTTTGTCTTTTCTTGTAGATTTTTGTCTTTTCTGGTGTTCTGAAGCATGGGGGCGTGTTTCTTGGTTTTTCATGTGTTTTCTTCGGTTTTTTTCGTCTTTTCGCTTGTTTCTTTGTTTGGGGCTTGGTTTCACCTGAAATTAATTTTATTATGATAAGTAGCCTTTTATGCTATGTTATTTGATAGAAAGTGCAGTTTTTAGAGATTATTTGATGCCGAAAAGATGTATATTTTTATGTACATCACACATGTAACTTATTACCAACGTGTTTGTCGAGTCGACTTGTTTCACAAACGTAACACGAACACATCTCATGCATAAATTTTATGTGTCGAGTCTAGAGACTCACTCGTAGTTCAAACACTTAGAAATCTCATTTTTGTTTTCAGAGCACTTGTGAGGATTTCTTTGTGGCACGCTTTTCTCGGATTTTTTGATAACTTCGCAAACAGTGAGTTTCACGGCCCCCTTTACTCTTTAACGCTTTTATTAGGGGGAGATAACATTATCCAACGCTTTAGATTTTGTTTTTTGCTTTATATATCGCTTGTAAGGCTAAGTGGTAACAACCAACTAAGTCCTTCATAACAATCGAACCGGTTAATATTGGATAATAGTGAGTCACCTTTGAGTAGTTCTACTGTGTTTGACAAACCCCACCCAACTCTAAACTGGACTGTAGGTCGAGTGGGTGTAATTTGGCAAACACATTACCATGGTCGTGGTTGACATGGCGGCAATGCAATCGTATAAATAGTCAGCTTCGTTGTCGAAAACTTAGTAATACATACTTGATAGGTTAGCTACCTATTGATATATATTGACATAACACTATCTGGTAACGCTAAAATGCAACACTTAAATTTACTTAAACTGGTGAACTCACCAACCCTGTGTTGACACTTTTAGTATGTTTATCTCAGGTAGCCGATGCGGGCGAGCGGTATATGACATGCATTAACTGAACTCTTATGTTTTTTATTAAAACTCTTAAGTCGTCCTGTGTTGCGCAACTATTTACCTTACAGTTTACGCTTCCGCATCTTTACTTAAGACTTGATGTCTTGGTTATTTTTAAAATTTTAATTGTGGCGTTTGATATAACTAATGATTATGATCCTGTTAGTTCACACCCTCTGACGCTAAAACTCCGTTAGTGGATTTTGAGGGTGTGACATTGATTCCATAGTGAAATGTGATGATGATATTCTCAGACTTGGAAATATGACTTGTGTTGGGCTATTATATTTTGGGCTTAGGGTTAACATGTATATATATATATGATAAATGTTGGCTGTTTTGGGTTAGTCGTTCACCAGAGAGAGAGAGAGAAAGAGAGACGAGAGACGTATAATCATCTTATAATCATTTACAAAGGGCTTAATCACCCGACGTTATAAACGTGTGTTTTGCAGCATTACAGTGTTTTTATTGTGTTTGTTTGCTTTACATTGAATCAAATTGTGGTTTGATTCCACCTAACTACAGGTTTACGTGATATCACATTGAAAGATCCTCTCACGGGACTTACAATTGGTATCAGAGCCCATAGACTTATTCTAGGCTCGGTTAAGGTGATATCATTGATTCAAAGGGTAGTTTTTGGTTGATAATTGCTTGAAGATTTCTGGAAACAGTTGTTCTTCGTGCTCATCAGGGTTGTTGAGATAATTTTCAGAATGATTTGATCTGATTTCTCCTTTTAAATTAAAATCCCATTGATTTCGTGATTCAACTTAATCAACAAGTCAAGTTCTTGTGAGTTCTCGGGCATTTTTTAATCGTTTTCAGATGTTTTAGTGAGTTCTCGGGCAACATTTTTTGGTTCTCAGTGACTTTAGTGTGTTTTCGGCTTGTTTTCATCGTTCTCGGCCATTTAAATGTGTTTTCGGGCACATTAGATCTTTATCGGGAATCAAGTAAACCTTTTCGGCTAACTTAGTGTTCTCGGGGAAGTTCAGGCGTTCTCGGTTGACTTTCAGACGTTCTCGGTTGACTTTCAGCATTAGGATTTTTTTTATTTTATGTTATTACTTCCTTTCATTTTATTTTTTCCTCATGTTTACTCTTGTCGAAACAAATGCTTTATGAGATCGTTTCAAACATGGATCAGGCTTATAATTTGAGTTCATAAAATCTGATATGTGATAGTGTGTTCTTGGCCCAGTTGTTTTGGCCTAAGTGTGATTATAATATGGGTGTTCTCTGCCCATCAGAGTTTTCGGCCCAGACAAGCGTTTTTATTAAGTTTAAAACACACTTTATTTTCCATTATTGGTCATCACCTCAGACTAGATTGGCTTATATCTCATCTATACATGATCATGTAAGGTCTTAACAAATATTAAAAGGTACATGAAACTTTAATGAATGTGTTTTCGGTCACTAATAAATCATACATACGACTGAATGATGTTTGGGTTATGTGATTGACTGTTCTGTGATGATGGATTGTAAACCATGTGTGTAATGGATGATTATGATATATTTGATGTTGGTATGAGTTTGTATTGAGTTGCAGGTTTTTATAGTTGATGGAGGTTTGAGGGTTTGTAGAAGACGACTCGAAATTCAAGATGAAATCCAAATGGTTTTTAAAGAATATGGCCTTTGAGATCTCAGTAATGGTTGACCGAAAACCCTTGGTCAATAAGAGAACCATTTGATCAACTGAGATCAGAAGAGTTCTCGGCCAAACTTTGACCGAGAACTCATTTGGTTAACCAAAAACTCATGTTCTGTTAGTGCACGGTTTTGTCGTCTAAAGTCTATGTAATAGTCTTTGTAATTTATTCTTATTTTAATGTAAAAGGGCATTTCTGTAATTAAGACCCATACGATATTCATGGTTCATTCGTTAAGGATGTTTAACGAATGAGGCCGTTCGTTGTTACTTATGGTTCATTCGACTTCGAGTGGTAATGTTCATAAGGTAAAGTTCATCGGGACACAGCTTTCGATGCATTATTTATTTCTTGAATTTTAAAATGGTCATTTTCATTTTAAATTGATTATTTAATTGATATTCGCTATGTGGATTCATAACGTATAGAATCCATTCGTCATCTACGCTAATAAATAATGAGGGTCACTCACTCTTTATTTGGATAACGAATAATCTTATTCGTTATCATCAATCGCTTCCTCTATACAGATAACGTATAACCCCATTCGTCATCGTTATTGATTACGAATGAAGAACGAATCAGAGTTGATTCGTTATGAAATTAAATTTATCATTCATTCGTTAATGGGGTAACAGATGAATCAATCATTAAGAACTTTTCGTTAATTTTGAATTAACGAATGAGTCCATTCGTTGTCTGGAATGTGTGCAAGAGTTGTCCCATATAATGAACAGGGGTGAACGAATAGGGTCATTCGTTCACCTCGTATACTACACTCATAGAAAAGAACTATTTCAATTTTTTTCCAAAAATTTTGACCATCACCAATCACACTTTCGTTGATCTAATAATAATATTAAGGTATACACGATCAAAACGCGATGATTTTAGTCGATTTTCATTAATGTTTAAGTGGTTAATTAGTCATATCTTTAATTGGTTTTGAGTCATGAACATAACTCATAGTATTAAGGGTTTTTAACCATAATGTGTGTTTGAGATTATGTATCGAAGATTCATCGTTATACATGGGTTAATTGGATTTCCTATTGCATGTTGACTGTTGGTGTTCTTCCTTAATTTTAACTTTGACAATGGAGGTCAAAGTTGATAATTATTGATGTAATTTGTTATGGAAAACGAATGGACACTCATTCGTGTCTAAGATTCATTCGTTGACTCATTCGTTGAATTAAGATAACAAATCAGTCCATTCGCATGAGTTAGTAACGAATGAACCTTCATTTGGTTTGATTCGTTAGTCTTTCATTAGCTAAGATGAATATAACGAATCATGCCATTCGCTATAACGAATGTCACCATTCGTCAAAACGTATGAATGACACTTGTAATTTAATTTTCAAAATGGAAAATTTTAAAATCTTTGATAAATTAATAGTATATTCGTTTTTACTAACCCTCGGGTTTCTATATCTTCAGAAATTGCTGATGAGATTGTACAAGATATTCCCGTTGAGGATCCACAACAAGTTGTTTAGAACTACAGCCTGTACAGCAACAACAGGCTCCTACTGCTCCTCTATTGCCATTTGGCAAAACACATAATATATATGCTTTTGTGCTAGACAATTTTGCTGATCAGGACGTATTTGGAGATGTCATTGCATTCCTACGCCAATCCAGGATCCATTATGCCATTACTACCGATATACCTGTCCACTTTGGTGTCATCCGTCTATTTTGGAACTCGAAATGATATGTAGAGTTAGAGAATCACATTGTTGCTGAAATCAACAAGAAGCTGATCATTATCTCTCCGGGTGTTACCCGACATGTGCTTCGGTTTGTGGATAACATGGATATTCCACGTGAGTTCGAAAAGACGTTGATTCGAGGCTTATTTAAAAGATTATCTTATTCGGGAGACCTTGATCGTTCCCAGTACAACAAGGCGTACTTGTGTGTTCCGTACATGTACTTATTACACGTTCTAATACATTGCCTTGGGGGACGCAATGGTGGATATGACGAGTTTCGGATTATGCTATAATCCACATTCCTAGCTCTTATATTGAACAAGCCATTCAATTTCTCTGAGGTTAATTTTTATCACTTAAAGGAGAACTGCTTAATCAAGAATCGTCGCAACAAATTTCTTATGTATCCACGATTCATACAGCTAATTATTCAGAATTTGAGACCAGATTTGAAGATAGATCAGATATTGGAGAATGATGTGTTGAAGTTGGAACACATGAAAGATGATACGATGAACCTATCATAGTAAAGAGCTAGAAGATCATCCAAGAACCTAACGTTTGATTGGTCACTTGGTGAATCCAGCATATGAATGTCGTTCTGATGATTGTTGGATTCACAACAACTCAGATTTTGAACGTGAGGAAGGACCAGGTGGGAACGAGGGTGGTAATGATGATGGTGGAGATGATGGTTAAGGAGGTGATGGACGACGTGTTGACGTTGAGGCAGCCATCTTGTTTGCTGCTAAACGAAAACGTAAGGGCAAGGAAACAGTGAAAGAACGACCACCCAAATGTGGTTTTAGGCATGGTTCTGGTGTGGAAATTGGTCCACAAGTGCCTAGGTCGTCTGCACCATAAAGGTCGGCGGTGTCGTTACTACTAGCACCATTGCACTTACATTCACGGCGACCATTACTTCTGATCCACAGATTGGATTAATTCCTCAATCATTGTTATATCTAATGTCAATGCCGACTACAACGTCAACAGTGGTTCCTCTAACACCGACTATGGATGCCAAAACAACCCTCGGACATCTCATTTATGAGAATCAGCCGTCCACAGGGTTCGTACAGCCTGTACCGGCTTCATTTCATGCTTTGCTCCCTACCCATCAGATGGTCATGCTTTTGAGTCTGATTCACTTATATGAGAATCAAATGGCGGCTGATCGTCAAGTTTAAGAACAAATGATGAAAAATCAACGTCGTCTGATGGGATATGTATCGTATTTCCAGAAGGAAACAAAAGAGCTGCATGAGATTGCGGAGGGTCAGGGGGGTTAAGATGAAAGAGAAGGAGCACCTTATTCTTCAATTAATGTGTAAAGACCACGCGTTAAAAAAACTGTAGAACGATGAAGAAGATAAGGATCCTGATGCTCATGGTGCCAGTGGAAGTGAGCCGAAACAAGCTCACAACTCGTCTGCTACTGGTATGAGTGGTGGTGGTGAAGGCAATGATCGACAGATAGTTGTGTATCAAGACACGACTAATGTTAAACCTATCGAGTCGATAAAATTCAACACCGTATATTTATGGATTATGACAAGGGGTGGGGAAGAGCACTGCCAACGCTGATGAGACTGAAGAAGGAGAATTTGTCGATCAGGCCCTGACTCGCGATTAGATTTCATTATTATTAGTGTTAAATAAAAAAGAATTAGATACGCTAGAGGCTGAGGAGGACGTGGAGGTTGTAAATGATGATGAGGTGTTGCTTGATACGAGTATTCCACATGGGAATACATCGCTTATTTATGAAGTTGAGGAGATCGAGATGGAAGATGTCACAGCGGAGGAATACCCATATATTTATCATCGTTCAAATGTTGATCAGGGTGTTCCAACATTCACTGAAGATTATGTCAAAGCTGCTAAAGATCATCTTGAGAGAACAACAAAGAAGAATGAAAATATTTCGGAGAAAGAGTCAAGCTCGTCTGATTATGATATTGAAAGCTAGTTTAACAATCGCAGCAACAAGACTCGAGCTTCAAAGATTATCGAAGCTTAACGATATGTGGATCGAGAACAACAATTGGATGTTGTTGCACTGGCCAAAGCCAATAAGAAAACTACATTTAAGGTCGTGCAAACAGTTAAAGGTGATACTGTTTCTTGGTTGTATGTTTCAAAATTGAAGGTTTGTATAATTAAGTAGGAGAACGGCGTTCAGTATTTTCAATATATCACATACGTTCTCTCACTGCCGAGGTGGGACGTGCGGATGCTCGCTAATCAGCCTTTTATTAATCGTGGTGGAGATCAATTAGCAGGATGGTTCCACCAACATCTGCTCTTCGAGCAATCACGGATTTAAATTCTTTAAACCGAAGGTTCCAGCCCGTATGTATATTGATGATATTGATCCTCGTATGGGTTGGAGGAAACTTGTCCTTAAAGTTAAACCGCCTAAGACTATGAAACGTGTACCGGTGAAGACTTTTCCACATAATCTTCACCTATCGTTCAATCGATGGTACTATGATAATTGGTCGGTCAAGGCGGTCATCGTGTTGGGAAAGGGCTTGAATACTAACTTCATACGAGTCATTGATCTGATGTGGCTCGTTAGTTTATCAGAGACCGACAATGGTGTATTATTCGAGAACAAGATTTTTTTCGAAAGACATGAAGATTACGGTTGAGCTATGCAATTCTAACGTGTGGTGCGTGTGTGTCATGCGTTCCGGATTCATAGTTGTCCAGATTGGAAGACATAAAGATTCAAGTAAATTAAAAACAAAGAGCTCAAGACCAGGAGTGTTTGTTAGTGCACGGTTTTGTCATCTCGAGTCTTTGTAATAGTCTTTGTAATTTATTATTATTTTAATGTAAAAGGGCATTTCTGTAATTAAGACCCATACGCTATTCATGGCTCATTCGTTAAGGATGTTTAACGAATGAGGCTATTTGTTGTTATTTATGGTTCATTCGTTAAGGATGTTTAACGAATGAACCTTAATCGTTATAGTTACATGTCCATTCGTTAACGATGTTTAACGAATGGACCTTAGTCATTATTTATTGTATCCATTCGTCATGGAATGTTGACGAATGGGGTACAGCGAATGATTATTCGCTATACCATTTTGGTAACTTATGTAATGAAGACGAATGGAGGCCATTCGTTATAGGATGTGTAACGAATGGAAACTCCTCTTCTATATATGGAGGCCATTTGGTATACTGTTACTCTTCTCAATTATTCTCCCAACACTTCGTTTAATATTATCATGTTCGACTAATCAAACACGTATATCACATAACTAGATCCTTGGTTTGATCAATATGACGGACTCTATCGATTGAAGCTCTTTTAGTGTTTCACATGTTCTCAGTAGTACAGGGTCTCTTATGAACAGTCTTGGACAGAAAACTCAACTTATGGACCGAAACTCATTTACTGGACAAAAAACTCATCTTATGGAATGAAAACTCATTTACTAGACAGAAAACTCAGTTTACGAACCAAAAACGCATTTAATCTTATTATGATTAATATAATTAGGACTATGATTAATATAATTTGGACTCACATTGTCTATATTAATGTTCCTGGTCCCTGTTATATGATCAAGATGTCCAATCTATCAAATAATATATTCCATATAATAAATGATTATCTATTTAAATGAATATATTATTAACATGACTTGTTTGTTGCAGTCACGGCTGATCAAACACCTCTGAAGTTTTTGATAATCATAACATTTCCGGATACCTCTTTGATCCTCCTCTAGTCCACAAGGAGTTCAAGCCAATGATTGTGGGCCTAAATATGTGTAGGATTTCACACGCCTTATGAGAAACTCCTGTCATTTGTAAGAAGATGGTGACTGATTTTTGGAATCATGCTTCCATTAATCAGAGAGGTGCTGGAGGAGTTGTGGTGACTTAGTCAAAGATACTAAAAAACGTGTTATTATTTCTGAGATTATAATTCGTGAGGTGATGTTGTTCGGTGATCAGCCTGAATATCCTACAGAGTATTCTACCGAAGATTTTGCTGAGGTTGCACAGAGAATGGGATATAGGGAGCCTACCCTCCAACTATCAAGAAGTTCTTCCATCCATACTTGAGGTTCTTGATTCACACATTCTTTACGTGTGTCTCAGGACGTAAGGGGGGTTCCAATGAGATAAGCCACACACAGATGTCGGCCGTTGTTGCGTTGATCAAGGATTGGAACTACAATTATTCCATGTTCGTGTTCGATGAAATGATAACCAACCTCAAGGGCAAGAAGAAAGAGATGTTTTTGATGTACCCGAGGTTTTTACAAATGGTTTTTGACTCTCATTATCCTGACCTGATCAATCTGTAAAGACGCTCGATCTTAAGGCCATAGGTCCCAATGTGTTTGGGTTGATGAAGTAATCAAGAAAGGGGGCTAAAGTGGTCTATAAGGGTATTCATCAAATGGTAGAGTTTGGTCGATTTGCTGAGACCGAGGTTGCTTCTGCTATTGCTAGTGCCTCTGTTGCTGATGAACATGTAATTCCTGCTCAAAGGTTCACAACTGCATATGAGACAATTTCTGATGATGATGAGCCTGACAGTTCTCCACCACAACAAATTGAGACTGAAAACCAGATACAACAGTCACTACCTAATTCTGTTAACGTGAAAGAGTTTAAAGCGTTTAAAGAAAATATCCAGTCGACTGCGTTAAAGCCTCCTCAATCAATTACTGTGACACGTGTTGAAGATGAAGTTGAAGAAAAGCCAGCCACCGATCTCATTTCAAGAAAACGATGAAAGAAAGATTCGAGACCGGGTGTGCTGGCTACTGATGTCGCACAAATTAACCAATGTACAGTTTATGAGCCCGTTACAGTTGAAGCTCAAGTTGATCAAGGTCCGTCTACTGCTGATCAACAAACTCAAGAACATATCTTTGATGTCATCACACAAGAGTTTGTGTTTGAAGCGCACATTCAATTCATCAACGAACCATCAGGATCGTCTGACCCGATTGGTCAACAAAGTTCAGGTGCCACTTACAAGATTGCCCAGATCCTGGCTATGCAAGACAGATTCCTACAAGACAAAGGCAAGGGGATTTCTATAGAAGTCGAACCAGTTGATGTACAATCCTTACAACACCGAGTTTTTGAGCTTGAACTAGACTCGGTGGTGAAGGATGTATGAATTCAAGAGCTCGAGACAAGTAACTCTGATAAAGACTAAAAATCCAAGAGCTTTAGGCAAACATGGGCGGCCTAACTGCACTATACGTAGACCTCCAACAAAAGCTTGTTCAGAAGTTTGGAGATGAATTGAAAAGTGGAGATGACAGTGGTGGAAAGACAACTGGTGATAATCAAGGTAGTGGTTCCAGCGTGTGCCTTGCTTCTAATATTGATGTCCTTGAATCATTTGAACAATACTTGGCCGCTCATGCAAAGACAGCCGAACAAGTTGAGAGGATGCTGATAAGAAAGAACTCCAATCAACATGTAGTGACTTCTGATCATCCAGAAGAATTTGTTATGGAACTCAACAAAGGCTTTATTGACAAATATGGTGATCGTTCGGGTGTTTTTTTGTGGGGTTATGATGTGGATAAACAAATGTGGTGGGTCAAGAGAAAGTCGGGTAACACCAAATACTACAAGAAGATGAAAAGCTTTGGTTCGTGGACAAAGGTTGACTTGACATATTTGATAAATGCTCCTTTCCACAACCTGAACAATGATTTAAAGGCCATCAACTTCAGTAATTATTTGAGTAATCAGGTGGAACGTGGATTCCCAACATGACTACTACCAAGGCATTTCTAAAGAAATCCAAGGGAGTTCGTGATCCTCGCACTAACAAGACTTTAGTGAATGTGATGTGGCCCCGAACTGATAAAGACACATCCATTCCGATCACTAAGAGATTTCTTGAGGGTACACTTGAGGGGATGAAGTTTTGGACATACGATGGTGAAACAACTACTGTCATTATAAGACTTGTTCAAGGACAATATCGTCTTCTTGATCCAAGGGATTTGTTAAAGTTTGGTGAAAGTAATATAAAGATCCTTAGTGGCTTTCAGATTACTACTGAACCACTTTACGAGCCAGCCGCTAAGGAATATACAAGTATGGTGGGGTCAATAATACGAACAGGGTTATGGGCAGGCGCTTACAAGGAAGCTGATGCTAACATACTTGAGCACTAGTAATGATCAAGCTGTAAACGAAGGGGGAGAATGTTGGGCCACACTTAATGGTTTACTCTTAGTTATTGGGATTTGTTTTGGGTTTCTATATGTAAATCGAAATCATGTTTTCGGTGGGATTAATATGTTTGGGCTTAGGGTTAGCATGTGTATTAATATGATGTAGTTTTAACTGTTTTTGGGTTGGACATGAACAAGAGACAGAGAGACCAGAGAAGTGTGATCTTATTGTAGTCAATAGTGCTTAAGCACCCGACGTTAAATAAATGTTTTTTTGAAGCATTCTTATTGTGTTCATTATTATTCTTGAATCATCCTATTGTTAGATTCCACCTAACAATGGGATTTGGTTGATATCATATTGAAAGATCCATGTAGGGACTTACAGAGATCTCAAGATCAAGGGTTCTCGGTACTAATTGACCGAATACCCTTGGTTAACCAGAAACCTTGTGATCAACTGAGATCTCAAGAGTTTTCGATCCAACTTTGACCGAGAACTTCTGATCTCGGTGGTCCAGGGTCACTAATGAACATTCTTGACCGAAAACGTTAATTATTTACTGAAAACTCATTATGCTAACCGAAAACTCTACACTTGGACCGAAAACTCCTATACTTGGACAAAAATATCTTTTATTGAACTGAAAACGTGTTTAATCACATTATTATTAATATAAGTTAGACAAATTTACAAATGATGGTTCATATTTTCTATGTTTATGTTTTTGGTCCCTGTTCTATGATCAAGTTGTCTTTTCTACAAGATATATATATATATATATATATATATATATATATATATATATATATATATATATATATATATGGGATGGTTATTTTGAGAACTATGGTGAGTTTTAAGAACTTTAAGAACTCAATTTTGAACCACACATTTAATTAAATGATATGAAATAAGTGGCTGAGATTAAATTTAATTAAAAAATGAATCAGGAGAGAGAATAAGTATTTTTGATAATTACACAAGTTTAAACGTTAGTTACACATGTGTAAAAAGTCGATTCGGTGTGTAAAAAAATACCGTAATTTTTTGTACATCACTTACACTTACCTATTACACATGTGTAAAAAAATTCGAAAAAAAAATTTGTTACGTTGAGTTCTTAAAACTCAAGGTGGTTCTCAAATGAAATCAATCCTATATATATATATATATATATATTCACTATAAAAAGTGATCATATATTTAAATGAATATATAACTAACTTGACTCGTCTGTTGTTGTCATGGCCGATCAAGCACCTTTGAAGTTTGTTGATACTCATAATATTGTTGGATGCCTCTTTGATCCTCCTCTAGCTTACAAGGAGTTCAAATAAATGATTGTGGGGCTAAACATGTGCAGGATTTCTCACTCTTTACGAGAAACTCCTATTAATAGTAAGAAAATAGTAACTGATTTCTGGAATCATGCTTCCATTAATCAAAGAGGTGTTGTGGTTGAGTCAAAGATCCATAAGAAGCATGTTATTATTTCTAACTCTATAATTCGTGAGGTGTTACTATTTGGTGATAACCTGATTACCCTACAGAGTATTCTGCCGAAGCTTTTGCTGAGATTGTTCAAAGAATGGGATACGAGACAGCCTACCCTCCAGCCATCAAGAAGTTGTTCCATCCATACTGGAGGTTCTTGATTCACACATTCTTTACTTGTGTTCCAGGACGGAAAGGGGGCTTTGATGAGATAAGCCACACCCATATGTCGGTCATGGTTTCTTTGATCATGGATTGGAACTACAATTATTCCAAGTTCGTGTTTGATGAAATGATAGGCAATCTCAAGGGCAAGAAGAATGAAATGTTCTTAATGTACATGAGGTTTCTACAGATGATTTTCGAATCTCATTATCCTGACTTGATTAAATCTATAGAGACACTCGACTTGAAGGTTGTGGGTCCCAATACATTTGGGTTAATGAAGCAATCAAGAAAAGGGGCTAAAGTGGTCTATCTGGGACATCATCAATTGGTTAAGTTTGGAAAATTTGCTGAGATAGAGGTTGTTACTGCTGTTAGTGCCTCTGTTGCTGTGGAGCATGTGATTCCTACTCAAAGGCCCATCCTTTGAGAATATCTTTGATTATGACGAGCCTAATAGTTCTAAACCATAACATGTGGAAACTGACCACTAGTTACAACATTCAGTACCTATTGCTGAACAAGTGAAAGAATTTGAAGCGTTTAAATAGAAGCTCCAGTCAACTGCATTGAAGCCTCCTCAGTCAGTCACTGGGACACATACTGTAGATTATGCTGAAGAAGAGCTAGCCAACGATCTCATTCCACGTAAATGACAAAAGAAGGATCCGAGACCCGGTGTGCTTGCTACTGATGTTACACCAACCAACCAACGAATAGTTTCTGAGCCTGTTATAGTTGAAGCTCAAACTGATCAAGGTCTGGACACCTCAAACTGATCAAGGTCCATCTACTGCTGCCCAACAAACTCAATATCAGGTCTTTGATGATATCACATAAGAATTTGATTTCGAAGCACACATTCAGTCCACAAAGGGATCGTCTGACCCGATTTGTTAAGAAAGTTCGAGTGCTACTGACAAGATTGCCCATATCCTGGCTATGCAAGACAGTTTCTTAGAAGATAAGGGCAAGGGGATTGCTCTAGAAGCCGAACCAATTGACGCCAAAGCCTTACAACGCCGAGTGTTTGAGCTTGAACAAGACTCAGTGGTGAAGGATATACGGATACAAGAACTTGAAGCTAGTAACACTGATAAAGATTCAAATATCCAGGAGCTTAAAGCAAACATGGGTGGCCTTACTGCATTATATTTGGATCTCCAACAAAAGTTGATTCAAAAGTTTGGAGATGAATTCAAAAGTGGTGATGGCAGTGGTGAGAAGACAGGTGGTGATAATCAAGGTAGCGGTTCCAGCATGCGCCCTACTTCTAACATTGATGCCTCTGTGCCATTGGAACAATACCCGGCCACTCCACCAAAAAATCTAAGCAAGTAGAAAGGATAAAGAGGAAGCTGTTGATTTGAAAGAACTCCAATCAAAATGTGGTATCTTCTAATCATCCTGATAAATTTGTAATGGAGATTCAAAAGGGTTTATCTAACAAGTATGGAGATCGGTCAGGGGTTGTCTCATGCGGATATGGTATTGATATAAACATGTGGTGGGTCAAGCGAAAGTAGGGAAACATAGAGTATGGCAAGAGATGAAAGACTTAGGTTCGTGGACAAAGGTTGACTTGAGCAATCTGACAAATGCACCTTTCCACAACCCTAATAATGATCCAAAGTCCATTAAAATCTGGAATTATTTAAAGAATGAGGTTGAAAGTGGATTTCCAAATTTGCCTACTGTAGAGTCATTTTTGTATATATGATCGTTAAACGACTACTGTCATTATAAAGCTGAACAAATTACAGTATCGTATTGTTGATCCAAGGGGTTTACTGAAGTTTGGTGAGAGGGACATAAAGACCCTTAGCGGCTTTCAAATTTCAGCTGAACCACTTTACGAACCATCTGCCAAGGAGTACACAAGAATGGTAGGATCGATCATACGAATGGGGTTATGGGCAGGTGCTTACAAGGAAGGTGATGCTGACATACTTGAGCAAGAGTGATGGTCAAGCGATAAAGCAAGGGGGAGAATGTTGGGCTACATTTAGTGGTTTGCACTTATGTGATTGGGCTTAGTTTTGGTCTATACTATGTAAACTAAAATTAGGGATTTCGGTGGGCTTATTATATGTTTGGGCTTAGGGTTAGCATGTATTTATATATATGATGTATGTTGGCTGTTTTGGGTACCAATCATAGGATATTTGTGTGAGAAAATTATGAACAAAACTCATACATCTAAGTGCATCATGCACCCCGATAGTTACAAGATGAATCCAATTCTCAAGCATAACTACTGCTGGAATGAAATGAGAAAATATATTGCTCTATATGTTGCCAAGTGTTTTACTTTCCTACAAGTCAAAGTTGATAGAAGCCATCAGGCTTATTGCAATAACCATAAATTCCAGTCCGAAAAAGACACTAAGTCATCAAGATATTTGTCATACCCCGACCAAAGACCGCAAAACATGCCGGGGCGTAACGTAATAATTCGACAGTACCTCAAAAGACACTAATTAAAACAACAATAATTATTTAATTTCTTTAACATTAACAAGCACACAAGTTCAACACACAAAAACAAATACATCATACTTTTGTATAAATATCCTAAGGTAAAACTAATATCTTCGATCTTGAACAATATCAATTACTTGTACATGAAGCATGTATAAAAATAGAGTTTGTCAACACGAATTTTGGTGAGAATACATAAGTTTTAGGTGTGTGTGTGTGTATATATATATATAAAGGTAACTAAAAATTTATATGTAAACAATGGGCATTACAAATCTTATGAATATGTAAACAAATAATAGAAGTGGACCCTTTCCTATTTATACGAAATCAATGTACTATGGAAATTGTATGCTCATACTTGATGAGAATAGATGAGGATGACATACCAACCATCGAACAATAAAATAAACACTTAAGCATATATAACATGATCATAGAGTATGCAATAACCACACACAAACATAAATTGACTTGTGTTTTGAATAGATTATTTCAATAAGCTCATGTAAAACGATGAATCAATGATTTTCCAATATCAATGTACTCGTATATGCATCGGAATCCATCTATAAAAAATCAATCAATCAATCAATCAATCCATGTATATCCCACCACATCGCACGCTGTCAGTAGGGTCAGGGGAGGGTGGGATGTAGGCAAGTCTTTCCTCTATCCGTGAGGATAGAGAGGCTGCTTCCAGAGAGACCCCCGGCTCATAAAGCTACAAGCAGGTAAACAAAGTAATCAATACAGCCTACAAGCAAAGACACTTAGCAATATAATAAGCAACCATTGATAATAAGACCCAGGTTTAAATCGATTTCAATTTCATAAATAACCGGTTATTAAACCCTTCAATTAACCAACCAAATATTGATGAAAGATGACGAAAAGTATCACGTTTAGATCGGGTTTTCCTTGTGAGTCTCATATTATCAACAAAATTTGATTTGGTTTAAGTTAGGAATACTGGAAAAAATTGGCAAGAGTTTGTTCTGTGTTTGCTATAATCTAGGTGAAAGAATGGCCTATTCGTTCACCTCCTGTTCACTATATAAGACAGAACTTGCACACATTCCTAGACAGACGAATGGATCCATTCATTAATTCAAAATTAACGAATGACTCATATTCCTTGGTCCATTCGTTAACCCCGTTAACGAAGGATCAATAATTTGAGTTTTATAACGAATCAACTAAGATTCGTTTTTCTCTCGTTATCAATATTGATTACGAATGGGGTCATAGGTTATCAGTGTAGCGAAAGCGAATGATGATAACGAATAGGCATATTCGTTATCATAGTGAAAAGTAAGTGACCCCCATTCATTATCAGTATTGATAACGAAGGGATTCATTTTAGCAATTAATTAATCAATTTAAAATGGAGATTTTCATTTTAAATTTAAAGAATTAAATTATGCATCGAAAACTCGTGTCCCGTTGAACTTAACCTTAAAAATCTTACCACTCGGAGTAAGATGCAATACCTTAACGTGTTTTGCGTTCAAAACACATTAACTTAAAAGAATTAACTTAAAGACCAAGAAATTTAAATCAATTAAATAAAGAATTTAATAAAAAAATAGGAATATCTTTTTGGTATTATCTTTTTCACATTTGTACCATTTAGCTCGAAAATCGAAAATAAAGCATAAAACAAAAAAAAACACAATATTTTTGGATTTTCGAATTAAAAAGAAAATAAAAGAAAGACAAATATGAAAACTATTCTACGAAAGCAGTACATATTTTTGTGAGTTGTGTAGAGAATCATATTGACCAAATCGCCCTTCCATCGCAGGTTTATATTTCAGCGTTATTATGACTCTTGTTCAGTCGGTCATTGATATTGTTGTCCACTTAAATATTATAGCAGAACCTTCGAGAATTTTTGTGATATGACTTAATTTTCAATTAGAGCACAAAATAGTAGACACAATCAGCCTTTAATCTTTGTTCAGGCTTAGTTTAATTTTTACCATATCATCCCAACTTGAGTTAAACCATTATGCTGCTGATTAAAATAAATAAATTATAGATTTATAGACAATCTTAGCTTATAATCCCCACTACCAGGTATACCCCCGTTATCAAGAGATACACCAAGCTTCATTTACTGTGAATGAGTATGCATGAGTTCATCTGTAGGCTTACATACATTGTATCCCTTGGGGTCCGTTTCTTACTGGTATTAAGGAGCGTGCTAGGGAGGAACAATGTATGACTAACATCGGATTTTGATCAAGTCAGTAATGAATTTGTAAGATATACAGTAGTGATCAAGTTTAATGACTTTGGGTTTTGCTCTAAAATCTTTAAAATATTTATTTTTATGAATACCCAGATAATTAAGCCGCATAAAGACTCACAGTGTCCGGAAACCGGATGCATCCCATCAATACAGGATTTGAGGCCATAAGACCATACACCATTGAAGCGTTAACCATAAACTAAACGCATTTTATTTAGAAATTTTTCTTTGGTGATCAAACAGACATAAGGCTTGAGTATGTCAAGCTATTACATTTCTGCCTTCATTACCGAAACTTTTATAAGAGACTAACACCTCTTTCAATTTGGAAGTTCTTTAGGTTCATATCACATACTTTACCTTTCAGTTTGTTTAAGACCAATCAATGCACCAATACAGTTTAAGCACTCAATTTTTTAAGCTTATTTCTTTCTGGATATGGGACTAGATGATCAATGTACTATCATTTTCTCTTTTTGCTTCAAAACTCATTTTTGAGGAAACTCAGTATATAGATAAATGGCTATCTTATATATCTACAAGTAGCTAACAGGACCAAGCATGTATAAAAATACATGTTCCACAAACTTAAATAACCGACATAATTTTCAGCGAAAGAATTAAATAGAATACACAACAGTCGCCCTAATCACTTTTCGTTTTTAAGTAAATGGCTATCCCGTCTATCTACAGGTGGATATTGGGACCAAACATATACAAGTATATGTCCCTTAAATTTAAGTAACTGACATAAATTTAAGCGAAAGAGTACAAAAATATTTTTTGTAATTTTTGAATTATTTGAATGTTTTTGGTTTTTCTCTATACATACTGAAATCACAATATTTTTGAATTTTCCAATTTTTAATGTTTTTGGATTTTCTCTATACAAACTTAAATCACAATATTTTTGAATTTTTAATGTTTTTGGATTTTCTCTATACAAACTGAAATCACAATATATTTGAATTTTCAATTTTCTCCCCCCCCCCCCAAAACCCAAAAATATAAAATAAGCAAACCAGAATTAACAAAAACAAAATAAAATTGATTATCCGAGCTTAAGGATATCAGCAAGAGTTTTCAATCTATTTGTCACACCCTCAAATCCACTAACGGAGTTTTACCGTCAGAGGGTGTGAACTAACAGAATCGGAATCATTAGTTATAATCAAACCATAAATAAAGTTTTCAAACCACGTAAACGTCTAAGTGTAAATAAGTGCGGAAGCGTAAAAACATTTAAACCCAATAGTTGCGCCACGCAGGACGACTTAAAACCCAATTAATAATAACAGTTTAAAAATGAGTTTGCATAACATAAGCTTTCAAAGTAATGCATGATCCTATACCGCGCGCCCGCCTCGGCTACCTGAGAATAACATACTAAAAGTGTCAACACGGGGTTGGTGAGTTCACAAGTGTATATAAAGTAAAGCGTTTGCGTTTAGCGTTTTGCGTTACCAGATAGTGTTAAATAGATTATATATCTATAGGTAGCTAGCCTATAAAGCAAGTATTACTAAGTGTTCGACACCGAAGCTGACTGTTTATCATGTGCCTTGCCACCAGGTCTATCCCGGCCATGGTAATGTGTTTAGCCAAGATTACACCCACTCGACCTCCAGTCGAGCTTAGCGTTGGGTGGGGTTTGTCAAACCCAGTAGTACTACTCAACAATGACTCCCTATTTTCCAATACTAAACGGTTCGATGTGTGAGGGACTTCAATTATTTCGTTTGCCACTTAGCCTTTACAAGTGATATATAATGTCATAACAAAATCTAAAAGCGTTTCGGAGTATGTTATCTCCTCCGAGTGAAAAGCGTTTAAAAAGTTAAAAGGGGAACGTGAAACTCACTGTTTGCGAAGAATTCCATAAACAAGTCACCCAAGTGATGCGCGTCACAGAAAACTCTCCCTAGCGTTCTAAAAACAACAAGGAGATTTTCTAAGTGTCGGAACTATTATCGAGTCTCTAGACTCGGCACATATTAACTATGCACAAGATACGTTTTGTGTTTCGTTTGTGAATCGTGTGTGTCTCAACAAGCACATTAGTGATACGTTATGTGTGTGAACAACTATTTACGTGTCAAGTGTTAATGGTGTACATTACTAGAAATTATTCCCCGCAAGGGCAATTTGGTCAAAACATAACAATTATCTAGCAATTAGCACGTTTCATGTATTTTCACATAGTTTAGCAGCTAGTTTCATCAAGACAGAATTCTACTTGAAAGATTACTCTATTCAACAGATCATACCATTTCAATTAATTCACCAAAAATCGTCACAAAAGCATACCTGAATTAGGTTTCCAGAACATATTTTATTGTATTTTTATTCTACATAGATTTCTCACAATGATCAAAACATTACAGCCAACTCACAGCAGTCAAAATCATGCGCAACAGAATGTTATCTATTATTCCCGTTAAATGGAAAATCCAATTAATGCAAGACCAATTGGTTTAAGTTCTTAACTCAACAAGTTATCTTCCAGAAGTGGAACCAACCCATTTGTTCTTGTAGTTCATGAGATATGATATTTACAAAACAACCTAACAGCAGGTCTCACAATTCAGATTTGCACTTTAGTTTTGTAAAATAATAAAAGTTAACCTTTACTTGTCCAAAAATTACAAACTTGGACTTTATTGAAACTAGACTCATTATAGTACCCTGTAGTGTTAACAACCTTGACCAATTTCCACATTAACATTTAGTTATAGTTGTCTAAACATAATTTACAATCTGTCCAGTACCAATTTTGACCTTTAATCACATTTAAATCGTTTGAGTAACCAAAACACCTCCAAATTAGGCGTGGTTGGACTTTCTGAAAATTAGACTCAGAGTACTACCTTGTAGACTCATCAATAGCTCAGTTTGCGTTTATATTCAACAAGTTACATGTCGTTCAAGTTTAATAATCTATGCTGTCCAAAACTCAGCAAGCACAAACAATCGTCTAACATGCATCCTAAGCATACGACATATCTCAAAACATGTAACGAGCATAATAAATCACAAAAATCAGTAGAACCCTCTAGGGTTTACAAACCAACAATGATTCAATAATCTTTCACCGTTCAAAATCACATATGATCATCAATATCAATAACTAACACATAATCAATCATCATCTAACAATAATCAATCATAAGAACACTTAATACATGATATTCAATAATTAGGGTTTCATATTTATACCTTAAAAACGCAGAAATAACCAAGAGAGACGTGAGAGGTGCTTAGAAACGAGTGTAGGATGGTCTGATTATGAAGAACAAGATCAAAACAAGGTGATATGTGTGTGTGTGTGGGCTGTCGATCGCAAGGGAGAAGGGGGGGGGGGGGCTGGCCGATCGGGTTAGAGGGAGAGAGAAAGAGATTAGGGTTTTTAATATTATTAATAATAATATGTTACATCAAGGCCCCTCCACTTCTAAATATTATTTTTCTAGCTTAAATTACTTGTTTGCATCTTGAGTTAACGTTTCATACAATGTTATCACATAACACATAAGTCTAACACATAATTATCACATAATTATTGTTTTGATGTTTTCGTTTATTCACCAATGGTTTGCGTCAACTCGTTTGCGTTTCGGTGCAATTTCCGAAAGACTACACAAGTAGTAGTTGTCAAGCGTCATTTAAAACCTTATTTTAAATGTAATGAGATGTGCGTTCTAGATCAAGTGATCTTAAGTTTGAATTGACGAAGTTTGAGTTAACGGAGTTAACCAGAAATTGACGAGTGTCACATCATTCCTATGTTAAAGAATTTTCGTCCCGAAAATTTGAGTCAAGTCGAGACGAGTGTCTGAAAAGTAAGAAAAATTTCAGTTTGTCATATCATCCCCTAGTAGAAAGAAATTTCGTCCCGAAATTTAATTCATACCTCCGGTGATTTCTGACGGTTTGCAGGGTTTCGCGGTTTTCTGTTTGGTCAGCCCTTCAAAAAGGTGAGGATACTTTTTCATCATTTGATCCTCGCATTCCCACATGAACTCTGGTCCACGTCTCGAGTTCCAACAAACCTTAACGATTGGAATCTTGCTGTGCTTGAGTGTTTTGGTTTCCCAATCCAAAACTTCGACTGGTTCTTCAATGAAGCGTAACTGTTCATCAACTTGCAATTCGTCCAAAGGAACTGCTTGGGTTTCATTGGAAAGGCATTTCTTCGAATTGGATACATGGAATACATTGTGTACGCCACTGAGTTCTGTTGGTAAGTCCAGTCGGTACGCCACCGGACCAATGCGCTCAGTTATCCGGTAGAGACCAACGTATCGTGGGTTGAGTTTGCTTCGCTTTCCAAAGCGAACCACACCTTTCCAAGGTGAGACTTTGAGTAATACTTGGTCGTTCAATTCGAGAGGCTTTCGGCGCTTGTCGGCGTAACTCTTTTGGCGATCCCGTGCTGCTGCCATGCGGTTACGGATTTGAACAATCTTTTCAGAGGTTTCAAGTACCAGTTCTGGACTAGTGATTTGGCTATCACCCACCTCTGCCCAGCAGAGAGGTGATCTACACTTCCGTCCGTACAACGCTTCAAACGGCGCTGCTTTAATACTTGCGTGGTAGCTGTTATTATATGAAAACTCTACCAAAGGTAAGTGAGGTTCCCAACTTTTTCTGAAATCCAACACGCATGCACGCAACATGTCCTCCAAGGTCTGAATGGTGTGCTCACTTTGCCCATCCGTCTGAGGATGGTATGCTGTACTCATATCCAGGCGGGTACCTAGTGCGCTTTGTAGTGACTTCCAAAAGTGCGAAGTGAAACGGGAATCTCGATCGGAAATGATTGAGACAGGCACTCCGTGTCTAGACACTACTTCCTTCAAGTAGACGCGAGTCAGTCTTTCCATTTTGTCCGATTCCTTAATTGCTAAGAAGTGTGCAGACTTAGTCAATCGGTCAACGATCACCCAGATGGTATCGCATCCCGTCGGTGTTTTAGGTAATCCCGTGATGAAATCCATTGAAATGTGTTCCCATTTCCACATTGGAAGTTCCGGTTGATGTAGCAGGCCAGATGGTTTCTGATGTTCTATTTTGACTCTTGCACAAGTCAAGCATTTGCTCACGTAGGTGGCAATGTCGGCTTTCATGTTTGGCCACCAGTAAAGTGCCTTTAAGTCATGGTACATTTTATCTGAGCCAGGGTGGATAGAATATCGGGACTTGTGTGCTTCGTCCATCACTAGAGTCCTCAACTCTCCGTATCGTGGAACCCAAATCCGGTTCTCAAAATATCGGACCCCGTCCGATTTGGTTTCGAGTTGCTTGTTCATGCCCCACATGAGTTCTGATGGAAGATTATCATCTTTCAAAGCTTCGAGTTGCGCATCGCGAATCTGATCGGGTAAGTTGGCAGGAATCGTGAGTTGCAATGCTCGCACTCGCCTGGGTTTATCGTTTTCTTTTCTGCTGAGAGCGTCGGCCACTACATTGGCCTTTCCAGGGTGGTACTTGATGGCACAATCATAATCCTTAAGCAGCTCGTCCCAACGACGCTGTCGCATGTTCAGCTCCTTCTGATCGTAGATATGTTGGAGACTCTTGTGGTCGGTGTAAATGGTAAACTTGGTACCGTACAAGTAATGCCTCCATATCTTAAGGGCAAACACCACAGCTCTGAGTTCCAAGTCATGGGTCGTGTAGTTATTCTCATGAATCCGGGGAGAGGCATAGGCTATAACCTTCTCGAGTTGCATCAGCACGCAACCGAGACCTTGTATCGATGCGTCACAATGTACCTCAAAATTTTCCGTTCCCTCGGGAAGCGCTAGAATAGGGGCGCTATAGAGTTTGGTTTTCAACAGTTGAAAAGCGGATTCTTGCGCGTCACCCCAATTGTACTTAGTACCCTTGTGAGTCAAAGCGGTGAGGGGTTGAGCAATCTTTGAAAATCCCTCAATAAAACGCCGGTAGTAGCCGGCCAGCCCTAGGAATTGTTGCACCTCAGTCGGAGTCTTAGGTGCTTCCCAGTTTTTGATGGCCTCTACCTTACCGGGATCGACATGGATGCCATTCTCGTTAATCACATGTCCTAAGAAGTGAACCTCGCGAAGCCAAAATTCGCATTTCGAGAGTTTAGCGTACAATTGTTCCTTCTTTAGTAATTCCAGAATTAACCTTAAGTGTTCTTCGTGGTCGGTCTTGTCCTTGGAGTAGACGAGGATATCATCAATAAAAACAATCACAAACTTGTCGAGGTACGCCTTGCATACTCGATTCATGAGATCCATAAATACGGCTGGTGCGTTGGTTGAGCCGAAAGGCATAACCGAAAACTCGTAGTGACCATACCGAGTTCTGAAAGCCGTCTTTGAAATATCTTCTTCGCGCACTCTTAATTGATGGTAACCAGACCGCAGATCGATCTTCGAGTAATAACTCGATCCTTGGAGCTGGTCAAACAGATCATCAATTCGGGGTAAGGGATAACGGTTCTTAACCGTCACCTTGTTCATCTCCCGGTAGTCGATGCACATGCGGAAAGTCCCGTCCTTATTTCGAACAAATAAGACAGGGGCTACCTATGGCGATGAGCTAGGTCGGATAAAACCTTTATCCAACAAATCTTGCAATTGAGTGGACAACTCCTGAAGCTCCACCGGCGCAAGCCGATACGGGGCTCGTGCTATGGGTGCTGCACCGGGGGTCAATTCGATTTGGAATTCGACTTGTCGAATAGGAGGGAGTCCAAGCAAATCCTCCGGGAAAACTTCCGGAAAACCTCGCACAATCGGTATATCTTCGATTTGCTTCTCCTCCGCGGGTTTCTCGACAATATGCGCTAAAATTTCCGGATGACCCTTTCGTAGATACTTCTGCGCCTTCATGAGAATGATGACGCTGGTGGTTATGCCGCGCTTCTCGCCCTGAATCGAAATGATCTCGCCGGAAGGGGTAGTGATGTGGACTATCTTGTCGTGACATATATTCTTCGCTCGGTTCTCAGATAACCAGTCCATGCCGACAACGACATCGAAACTACCAAGCGTAAAAGGTATAAGGTCGATATCAAAAATATGACCTGACAGTTTCAACTTACATCCCGCAAGTACATGAGTTGTTTCTATAGACTTACCGTCAGCTAATTCAACAGGAAACTTAGCATCTAACGGGGTTGGAGTTAAGTCTAAGAGTTTACTAAAGGCTTTCGATACAAAACTCCTATCAGCTCCAGTGTCAAACAAAACAGAAGCAAAACAGTCGTTCACAGGAAACTTACCAGTCACCACATACGGATCGTTGCGGGCTTGACCCGACCCGATGACGAAAGCTCTTTCTTTACCATTACTTCCGCCACCGCTGCTGCCTCCATTGTTCTCGTTCTGTTTTAGTTTGGGACAATCCTTCCTGAAATGACCCTCTTGACCACACTCGAAACACCCTTTAGTCGTCATAGGTGGTTTAGGAGCACCCTTTGCCGCTAGGTCTCCCCTACATTCTTTAGCCTGATGACCCATTTTCCCGCATCTCAGACACTTGACACGGTCACACGGGCCAACATGGTGATAGTTGCACCTATTGCATTTCGGGTGTTTCCCAGCATAGCCGCTCGAATCCTGCCCGCTACCGTTGTGTTATAGTTGTGACCCTGATTATTGAAGCTCCGAGTGAGTTCGGGCTTACGGTAGTGTTGTTGCGGTGGGAGGTTCGAGGATGAGGATATGGTGTTGTCAAACTTCCTATTTCCATTACTCGGGTTGTTGTTGATGTTGTTGTCAGTGCTCGGGTTGTCACGGGCTTTAGTGCTTGAACCTCTAGGTGGTAACGCACCTTGGGTCACTGCTTGATCCGTCAGTTTGTGAGCTAACCGGATCGCTTATTGAATCGTAGCCGGTCTGGAAGACGTCACCATGCCCGGAATTTGCGGTGCTAACCCATCAATATACATCTCGATCCTCTTACTCGGCGGGTCTACCATCCGTGGACACATCACAGCTAACTCGTGAGAACGGGTGGTGTAGGCTTCAATTTCGGAAAACACCATCTTCAACGACCAAAACTCGGATTCCAACTTTGCAATCTCCTCTCTAGGACAATACTCTTCCCGCATCATATTCTTGAACTCCTCCCAGTTCATAGCGATTGCCAATTCCAATCCCAGAATTTGCACATTTGAATTCCACCAAGTGAGAGCAGAATCTTCCAGTGTTCCAGCAGCAAATTTGACCCTACTGGCAGGTGGACAATTACACATCTCAAACGTTGATTCGGCCTTCTCAGCCTAACGCAGAAAACCTATAGCTCCCTCCGTGCCCTTAAACGAATTGGGCTTGCAATCCAGGTAGTTCTTGAAAGTACACGTTCCAGTCGGACCTCCAGCTTGATTCTGAACATGTGCGGCTAGAGCGGCCGCCGCGTGGTCATTCACCAGGGTTTGGAGTTCTGCTGCGGTTAAGTTGATGTTACAGCGACCGTGTCCAGCGTTTCTTCCAGCCATTTCCTAGATCACAGCATAAAATGTTTGACATGAATTTTTGGTTTCATATACAACACACCATACATGTAATACAAAGATAGGTAAGAAAGAAATATAAAAGAAGCAAACATCACATCACAACCATATAATAATCCAAATAATAATTCATGATTAAAACCATTGTATTCGCTACAAAGTATTTAAAACCAATCCTTAAAATTATAGAAAATATTAGTTTGGATGGATACAACCCCTCCATCTAGGTGTTATCATCCTTAGATGTCATCGTCTGAGGACACCTCTGAGTGTTCCTCCGGTTCAGCCGGTTCTTCCTCCGGTTCCTCTTCGGGTTCCTCCTCGGGATCTTCCTCAGGATCTTGCTCAGGTTCCTCTTTGGGATATTCTTCGGGTTCCTCTTCAGGCTCTGCCTTAGGATTGGCTACGTTCTGAGCAATTTGCATCTGTAAGACATCACAACGCTCTAGTGCTATCTCTGTCCGGATCCTTTCCACTTGGAGTTGCTCTTGCAAGTCTATCATCTCTGCTTGCATTTTCCTCATAATCTTCATTTGCTGATCATTAGCATCTTGCATTCCCTTCATAGTCGTTTTCAGGCGGGAAATTTCCTCCCTAGCCTCGGTTCCATCTCATATCAATCCGGGAATGTCCGCTCTCGCCGAGCGCATAAAACCCATGTCACGCTCTAAACAAGAGACAACAGCCGCGAGAACTCGCTCCACTGGTTCGGTTATGGGTGGTAGGGTGTTGGGGTAAGCAGGACGACTCGGGTGAGGTAGTGGGTGAACTTGTTCGCGATAAACCATACGTCTGATCAGACTCGGGTACCAATCCCAGCTAACGTCGTCGTCGTACATGCCTCCAGACAAGCGATACCTCTTCGGTGCAGAGGCTTCTAGTTCTGGGACTACTCGGGTGGCGATGAGGTAGGTAACTGCGGTTCCTTTCCATGAGCATGAGTCATCTGATCGGATGATGATGATGGTAGCGTCGACATCCCTACAGGTAAGTCGTGTATGCTCGCGTATGAGTGAATGAGGTAAAGAGATAAGATAACGAGAGACTAAGCAAAATATATATGCAGTGTGTATAATTATAACTAATGGGTCGTTGCGGTTATAGTCTAGTATGCATGCAATTTCTAGTTCGCTATAACCAATGGCTCTGATACCAATCTGTCACACCCTCAAATCCACTAACAGAGTTTTACTGTCAGAGGGTGTGAACTAACAGGATCGGAATCATTAGTTATAATCAAACCATAAATAAAGTTTTCAAACCACGTAAACGTCTAAGTGTAAATAAGTGCGGAAGCGTAAAAACATTTAAACCCAATAGTTGCGCCACGCATGACGACTTAAAACCCAATTAATAATAACAGTTTAAAAATGAGTTTGCATAATATAAGCGTTCAAAGTAATGCATGATCCTATACCGCGCGCCCGCCTCGGCTACCTGAGAATAACATACTAAAAGTGTCAACACGGGTTGGTGACTTCACAAGTGTATATAAAGTAAAGCGTTTGCGTTTAGCGTTTTGAGTTTAGTGTTACCAGATAGTGTTAAATCGATTATATATCTATAGGTAGCTAGCCTACAAAGCAAGTATTACTAAGTGTTCGACACCGAAGCTGACTGTTTATCATGTGCCTTGCCACCAGGTCTATCCCGACCATGGTAATGTGTTTAGCCAAGATTACACCCACTCGACCTCCAGTCGAGCTTAGCGTTGGGTGGGGTTTGTCAAATCCAGTAGTACTACTCAACAATGACTCGCTATTTTCCAATACTAAACGGTTCGATGTGTGAAGGACTTTAATTATTTCGTTTGCCACTTAGCCTTTACAAGTGATATATGATGTCATAACAAAATCTAAAAGCGTTTCGGAGTACGTTATCTCCCCCAAGTGAAAAGCGTTTAAAAAGTTAAAAGGGGAACGTGAAACTCACTGTTTGCGAAGAATTCCAAAAACAAGTCACCCAAGTGATGCGCGTCACAGAAAACTCTCACTAGCGTTCTAAAAACAACAAGGAGATTTTCTAAGTGTCGGAACTATTATGGAGTCTCTAGACTCGGCACATAATACCTATGCACAAGATACGTTTCGTGTTTCATTTGTGAATCGTGTGTGTCTCAACAAGCACATTAGTGATACGTTACGTGAGTGAATGAGATGTGCGTTCTAACTCAACAAGTTAACTTCCAGAAGTGGAACAAACCCATTTGGTCTTGTAGTTCATTAGATATGATATTTACAAAACAACCTAACAGCAGGTCTCACAATTCAGAGTTGCACTTTAGTTTTGTAAAATAATAAAAGTTAACCTTTACTTGTCCAAAAATTACAAACTTGGACTTTATTGAAACTAGACTCATCATAGTATCCTGTAGTGTTAACAACCTCTACCAATTTCCACATTAACATTTAGTTACAGTTGTCTAAACATAATTTACAATCTGTCCAGTACAAGTTTTAACCTTTAATCACATTTAAATCGTTTGAGTAACCAAAACACCTCCAAATTAGGCGTGGTTGGACTTTCTGAAAATTAGACTCAGAGTACTACCTTGAAGACTCATCAATAGCTCAGTTTGCTTTTATATTCAACAAGTCACATGTCGTTCAAGTTTAACAACGCACAAACAATCGTCTAACATGCATCCTAAGCATACGACATATCTCAAAACATGTAACGAGCATAATAAATCACAAAAATCAGTAGTAACCCTCTAGGGTTTACAAACTATCAATGATTCAATAATCTTTCACCGTTCAAAATCACATATGATCATCAATATCAATAACTAACACATAATCAATCATCATCTAACAATAATCAATCATAAGAACACTTAATACATGATATTCAATAATTAGGGTTTCATATTTATACCTTAAAAACGCAGAAATAACCAAGAGAAATGTGTGAGGTGCTTAGAAACGAGTGTAGGATGGTCCGATTATGAAGAACAAGATCAAAACAATGTGATATGTGTG
Organism: Bidens hawaiensis; assembly: GCF_021521415.1. Taxonomy (NCBI): domain Eukaryota; kingdom Viridiplantae; phylum Streptophyta; class Magnoliopsida; order Asterales; family Asteraceae; genus Bidens; species Bidens hawaiensis. Next base: position 4,049,275 of record NW_027491014.1, read on the forward strand.
TGTGTGTGGGCTACCGATCGCAAGGGAGAAGGGGGGAGGGCGGGCTGGCCGATCGGGTTAGAGGGAGAGAGAAAGAGATTAGGGTTTTTAATATTATTAATAATAATATGTTACATCAAGGTCCCTCCACTTCTAAATATTATTTTTCTAGCTTAAATTACTTGTTTGCATATTGAGTTAACGTTTCATACAATGTGATCACATAACACATAAGTCTAACACATAATTATCACATAATTATTGTTTTGATGTTTTTCGTTTATTCACCAATGGTTTGCGTCAACTCGTTTGCGTTTCGGTGCAATTTCTGAAAGACTACACATGTAGTAGTTGTCAAGCGTCATTTAAAACCTTATTTTAAATAATGAGATGTGCGTTCTAGATCAAGTGATCTTAAGTTTGAATTGACGGAGTTTGAGTTAACGGAGTTAACCTAAAATTGACGAGTGTCACACCATTTAAACCAAGCAAAAAGTTAAAGCGCTCTTTGTCAAAAGCTTTAGTAAACAGATCAGCTTTCTGAAAATCCATGTGCACCTTCTCAAGATCAATTAATTTCTTTTCAAAACAATCACGGATAAAATGTTATCGAATTTCGATAAGCTTTGTCTTAGAGTGGTGCACGGGGTTCTTGGTGATACTAAAAGCAGCAGAGTTATCAATAAATATGGGAGTAGTAAGATACTTCAAACCGTAATCCCGCAAGTGTTGCTGGATCCAAAGAACCCGTGAATAGCATCTCGAGGCTACCACATACTCTGCTTCTACGGTTGAAGTAAAGACCGTTGTCTTCTTCTTACACTGCCAGGAACCAATCCAGCTTCCTAAAAATTGACAACCCGCTGTAGTAGATTTAAAATTGATCTTGCATCCTCAATAGTCAGAATCGGAAAATGCAGTGAGTTCAAAGTTATCATCCTTGGGATACCATAACCCGATGTCAGGATTACCCTTGGGATAGTGAAGTATACGTTTAACCATTGCCTGATGAGTCACTCGGGGACTCGATTGATATCTAGTACATAAACAAACAGCAAAACATGATATCGGGACAAGAAGCAGTTAAATACATTAAAGAACCTATCATTGCCCGGTAAAGAGTTGGATGTACGGTATCCTCCAATTCATCTGGTGACAAATTGTGACCCATAGGAAGAGGCGTCGAAGGGATTTTTCTGAAAGTTATCTTGAATCTCAAGACATCATTCACATATTTTGCCTGATAAATAAAAATTCTAGCGTCAGACCGATGAACCTGCAACCCTAAGAAGAAATACATCTCCCCCATCAAACTTATTTCAAATTTCGTCTGCATTGACTTCTTAAACTCCTAACATAGCTTGTCGTTTATAGAACCAAATATGATGTCATCGACATATATCTGGACGAGGAGCAAATCTTCACCAACATTCTCATAAATGAGAGTACAGTCCACAGTTCCTCGTTTGAAGCCATTATCAGTCAGATGGTCAGCAAGTGTGTCGTACCATGCTCTTAAGGCTTGGTGTAAACTATAAAGAGCCTTGTTTAATCGGTAAACACCATGTGGATAATCTAGATCTTCAAAACCAGGAGGCTACAACACAATCACATCCTCATGAAGTTCCCCATTGAGAAAGGCACTCTTGACATGCATTTGATAAACCATAATATTCTTGAAAGTTGCATAGGCTAAAAAAAAATTGTATAGCCTCCAATCGAGCAACTGGAGCATATACTTCCGGGTAGTCTATGCCTTCTTGCTGATGAACACCTTGTACAACCCAAAGTGCTTTATTTCTGACGATGACCTCACAATCATCCTTCTTACATTTAAATACCCATTTGGGCAGAATAGGCTTCTTAACTCTATCAGGCTTGTCAATGAGATCCCAAACACCCAGTCGGCTAAACTATTGCAATTCTTCTTGCATTGCCTCTACCCAAGAAGAACCTTCAAGTGCCATACGAACACTCGTTGGTTCCATTTGAGACAAAAAGCAGGTGTATTTTGCGAGATTCATGATTCCCGATGAATGCATATCGACATATCCATACAATACATTAACATCACTTGAATTTGCAATTTGATGACGTGTTTACACACCAACATCAAAATCACCAATAATGTTGTCCTGAGGATGATACGTGTGAATCCTTAGTGTTGGATTCTCAAGTACAACAGCATTATCAGTTAAATTAGGAAGATTCTCTTCAACATCACGAGACGATTCAACAATCTCATGAGTTTCAGGAAATGGAACTGAAGAGGAATCAACAAAATGACCATCATCTAACGAGATAGACACATCAAACATATCAGGTAGATCATCTTGTGTAACATCAACATAAGTAGAATTTGAATATCTTGGTGTGGAAAACAATTGATCTTCTAGGTAAGAACGCACCAAGTCTTCGTCGGGTTGATCAACTGTAGATGTAAATGAATTAAATAGACTCATAATCAAACATCCAATCAGGACCCTTGCCAACAGGAGGAGTTATGTATTTTTGACAATCAACATGGTACCACTCTTTAACACAATCCGAAGTAAAATTGAAAGTTTCTTAGGTGATGCATAACCTAAGAAATAACCTTCAATAGCCTTTTCTTTGAATTTGCATTTTTCTACAACATAGTGCAAGGACACCCGAATGGTTCCAAAAACTTTAAATTAGGTTTTCGATTGTTCAAAAGCTCATAACTTGTCTTTTGTAGCTTCTTCACAGTCAGAACACGATTAAGCGTGTAACAAGAAGTATTCACCGTCTCATTTCAAAATTGGGCAGGAAGCTTTGAATCTGCTATTATTGTTCTTGCAGCTTCAACCAGTGTTCGTTTCTTCCTTTCAGCAACACTATTTGGTTGAGGTACATAAGGAGCACTATACACTCGATGAATTCCCTTTTGAATGCAAAAAAAATCCAATATAGTTTTTTTGAACTCTGTACCATTATCACATCGAATACGTCTCTCCTTTTGTTTGTATAGTGATTCGATTTTAGTGATTAGATTTTGCACAAGAACATGTGTCTGCTCTTTTGAACTCATAAATAACACCTACGAATATCTTGAATAGTCATTAGTGACAACTAGACAGTACCAATCTCCAGCAATACACTCTCACGATTCACGGGACCAAATAAATCCATATGAAGTCGTTCCAAAGGAGTATCAATGGATTTAAATAACCTAGACAGATCTGATTTCATTTTCTATTTTCCCTTTTTGCATGCAACACAGGGATCGGTTATTTTGAAGTGTTTCAGGGAAACACCATCAAGTAAATCATTTGCCATCAGATAATTCATCTTTTACACATGAATGTGAGCCATACGCCTATGCCACATAATCGAGTCTTTCTTAGATGCTTTTGAGACAAAACTGAGAGAACGTCATACGATCCAGGATCTAGCCGCTAACCCGAATACATAAATCATACAATACGGACACGAATCCGAATACAATAAATAGAGACTTTATTGAGAGATTATTTATGAATACATTAAGGTGGAGAATAACTTATGGAGAGGATAAATAATAACTTAGATCTCTCTCTCTCTCTCTCTATGTACACACGCTCTCTTCCTTAATTGTAAACGGGAGCTACCTATTTAAAGGCGAAAGCTCTCATTCGATAAGTTAGTCTAATTCGTTCTATTTTAGTAACGAATTAGACACCATTCTTTATGCTTCCACAACGAATCGGTAATAACTTAACGAACTAGCCATCATTCGTTATGCCTTCATAACGAATGGGGCCTTCATTTGTTATATTACATAACGAATGGGCTTATAACTTAGCTAACAGTCTAGTCTATAACGAATGGACCTTATTCGCTATACAATCCATAGAGAATGGGCCATTTTACATTAAATATACATTAAATATAAAGACTAGACAACCTATAACTTATTCGATTACTACGGACACCAAAACCTGCACTAACAGACTCCCCCTTTTCCGTAGCTCTCAAATACTTTAACCTCGAATATTTTAACTACAAATCACCAGTCACAAACCATGCACTAACATACTCCCCCTTGACTGATGATTCTCGGGCTTGTGCTGACGGACAAATATTTAAGTCTTCTCAGCAAACCAATAACTTGTAGCTTCTCATATCATATCTCCCCCTCAAAGTGAGCAACTCTTGTAGATCATCCCAATCATCCACTTGCGTATGATATGGTTCAATCTTTCAACAATCAGCAGCAAGTCATCAGCTATCCGTCAGCACCAGTAAAGAAAAACATATCTTTACGTTTAACCTCGTCACACATCTTCATGAACAACTCGATCATTCAACATCCTTCCTTTCGGTTTTCCCTCTCTTGATAACGTTTATCCCTAATAACTCCTTGAAACTCTTCCACATCCCATTCGCAAAGATGCACTAATGTTTGGGCATATGATTCAGAGTTCCAACCTCCATTAGTAAACCATGAATGATCAAATTCATCAATCCAATGACAAGACTCGTATATTCTTCAATAAGATCAACCCGTTCGAGAATCGTCCCCCTAAAAAGAAGTAATCCGCTGTATACTCGTAGCCAACATAGATAGGATAAAAGTCCCTCAGTAAGAAGTAAACAAAAAGACACTCGTATCCCACATAGTCAGGTTTTAATCCTAAACACATCAATTACCAATTGAAAAACAATTGCAGTCTTGAAGTCAGTCAAACGTAGCTTTGCAATCATGAATTACCACCTGAATTGTAGTAAATGTTTGAGAATCCCTTGCAAACGCAGGATGATACATGCTACATAAACTCATATGAAAGTTTTATCTCCCCCTTTTCATGACAAATTCGGCAAGGTCTTGAATAGTTTTCACAAATCTCAAACAAACTCCTCCTTAAATTACTCGTAGTCTCTCCCTCGGCCAGCCGAAACGCGTAAATAGTCGGCCAGAAAATATGTCACCAAAATTTAAGAGAAGAGTACCCAGTACATTATGAATATCTCAAAAAAATTTCGTTTAAGAAATTTTTTTCCGATTTTCTCGTCAAAAATCACCGAAAATATCAAAAAATAAATATAGTCGCCAAAATTTTTAAGAATGAAATTTCAATCACAAGAAGTATTCAGGAAAAATTCGTTCAAGAAACATTTTCCTGCCAAATAACTTTTTTTAACGAATCGCCTCTCCATTCGTTGTAAAATAACAACTTCAATTCGTTATAAATATCCACCATTCGTCAACCAGTCTTTCATTCGTTACATACTTAACGAATCTACTCAATTCGTTATAAATTACCATCGTAATTCGTTATAACAGTTACACGAATGGCCTTCCATTCGTTAAGATTTCCACTCGGCATACACATAACGAATTACCTTAATTCGTCATACTATTAACTTAACGAACTCCCTTAACGAATTACCTTAATTCGTTATCATTAACTTAACAAATTGCCTTAATTCATTAAAGTTTCCATTTGTTAAGTTTCCATAACGAACTGCTACAGTAACATAACGAATTATGTTGTTGGATCTGAACAGTTCACCGGAAAAGCATATTTCACCGGAAAAATCAGTTATCTCCCCGGAAAATGCTGTTACATCACCAGATTCTGCAAATCCAAGCTTCATCGATAGTGAAATCATCAAAACACCATAAATATCCATGAAAATCAACACGAACACTCGGATTTTCATTATAATCACGAATCTATCATCCAATTAACTTAAAAACCATTGACATGATCCAAATCTGATCAAACGGTCACATGCTCTTCCATGGTGGATTCTTCAATACACCATAAATTAACACCAAATTATATCAGAAGCTTCGTATTACCTTAACTAACACGAATTTACCATCAATTCCACCGATAACACACTAATTTAATCCAGATCTGACCAAAACTCGATGAACACGAAGAACACGAGTTAACTCAGATTCAACACCTTAATCGATGCAACGAGAGGAGGAGCAGCCGTCTGCTCTGATACCAATTGAGAGAACGTTATACGATCCAGGGTCTAGCTACTAACCCGAATACATCAATCATACAATACGAACACGAATCTGAATACGTTAAATAGATACTTTATTAATAGATTATTGATGAATACATTAAGGTGGAGAATAACTAATGAACAGGATAAACAATAACTTAGATCTCTCTCTCTCTATCTCTCTCTCTCTATGTACACACGCTCTCTTCCTAAATTATGAACGGGAGCTACCTATTTAAAGGCCAAAGCTCCCATTCGTTAAGTTAGTCTAATTCGTTATATTTTAGTAACGAATTAGACACCATTCGTTATGCTTCCATCACGAATGGATAATAGCTTAACGAACTAGCCATCATTCGTTATGCCTTCATAACGAATGGTCTTATAACTTAGCTAACAGTCTAGTCTATAACGAATGGACCTCATTTGCTATACAATCCATAGCGAATGGGCCATTTTACATTAAATATACATTAAATATAAATACTAGACAACCTATAACTTATTCAGTTGCTACGGACACCAAAACCTTGCTCCCCCTTTTCCGTAGCTCTCGAAAACTTTAACTGCAAATCATCAGTCACAAACCACGCACTAACAAAAACACGTTTCAACAGAATTGGATACTTTAGTACTCATATCCAGGACATAAATATCATTGGACCGAGGAGATCGCATAACAACCATGTCTTCTAGAATGACATATCCTGGTATGAGTATCATGCACTCCTTGTCGTGTATACTTGTTAACACAAATTTGTGACACACTCAACAGATTGTGATCCACCTTATCACAATAATTAACTTTCTTAAATGTAATACTACCATTCAAAACTTCTCCTTCTTTTGTATCATTCCCCCCGAATTACCCGCAAAAGCTACAGAACCTCCTATATTCTTGACATTTGTTAGAAGATTGATGTTGCCGGTAATATGACGAGAGCATCCACTATCCATTATCCAGTTTTCACTATAGTCTTGGATAAAATCTGCACATGTAGGTAAGATGATTAGTTCAAAATGGTAGCCCAGGCCCCTGTCTTGGAACCCACTTTAGTTTCACTTGAAGAGTTAATTTTTACTGAATCCAAATGTGGTTTAGCTGCTTATGAATAAGTTACAGGTCTTTTTGACTTTCGTCTCAAATACGTAGCTTGAACTACATTTGTGTTCACATTCTTACAAATTGGTTCCGTAGGAACAAATTTGGGTTTTATTTTGACATTATATGTCAGCTACTACAAAGAGATTACAATAAAGTGGCAGGAAAACGGGCAACAAGCTGCGCCGCAACCCCCTTTTGAACAAAAAAATTAATCCTACAAAAAACAAAGCTTTGGGACCTAGGAGCTTAAGAGGTTCCGTGTAAGAAACGTGAACCCTACTCAAAAAATTCACAGCATATGGGGCCAGAAAACCAAATGTATCAAAAGCTAATAGGAGAAAGACATGTTGATTCTTTAAACAAGATTTCTCATGTTTAACAACTTTGCTCGATTCAGCCTTCAACGCAGCCTGATCCACAACAAACCCACGTTCCCTGAGCCCAGCAAGAGGAGACACTCCTGTATGATCCACACAGCCATGCTTTCCAACTATCTACCCAAGACACGAATATCAGCTGGTCGTAAAGTAGACCTCCCTTTAAGAGGATCCGTGAGAAAGTTAACAGGGGCTTCCTTTTTAGCAGAAATCCCTGTCTATATAAGAATATCACACAGAACATCCCTAACCAAATCATGTATGTATTTAAATCCAAGCAATTCTTTGCAATGCATCATCGCATGGTCTCCAACAAAATCCAAACGGACCTTGCGATAAATTGGGCAAGGCTCATCAGTCGGGAACATACGGATAATTAGTCGTACTTAAGGATAGCCCGATACTCTAACCCGAACATATGTTGGCCCAATCCTTCAATGGGGATGGCCGTTAGAAAATCCTGAGCCCGAGGAGCCCGAAGGCATTCAAGAACCGCCTTTTAGTGAGGGGATAGATCAAACTTCACTTCTATACTTTGGGTGATTCCACTAAATAAGGCACTCGTGACAACATGTTGGGCTTTAGGGGGGCGGTGTTCTTATTAGAGAACCCACTAAGATCAAAATCTGGAAGTGAAGTACGCAAACGATTTATTGCACACCCATAATCAGAGTCCAACCCATAAATATCACAACCCCGAATAATATGGTCTTGCCAACACCACGATTGTGCTCTCCAAGCCACTATATCATATGTAGATACATCCTCGGCCGAACATAGACCCAACCCCCAGAACGGGTAGGTAGTGATGCCAACCTCCATTGGAGATCCCCGAAGAACGAACCACCACGAACCACGATGTCCTCAATTGCCTTTCGAAGGCCATTGTCAAATATAGAAACAGCTTCACCCACATACATAGATTGGCACGTTCTCAAACCGAAAAAAGCTTTGCGACTCCCGTACATGAGCGAAAAAAGCTTTGCGACTCCCGTACATGAGCGACTCCTGAAGTCTTGGGAGACAGCTCATCAGTTCCACAGCGCTAGATGCCCTTTTCATAGCCAAACTGCTGATAAACCCCGCATCCCGGCTTACAGCACCACCAAGGAGTTTCACACCCAGCCCCGGACTTCCAATCCCGCAAGGGAACAACCCCTCCTGCACCTTCACCCCATTGCATGTTGGCCAAAATAACTCTGTTTTCTTAACATATAATTCAAAACCCAAACGAGGCCCCTCAAACATGATAATATTTAATGCTTTGGCCACCTCTCTAGTGTCCCCGATAACCTTACCATCATCCAAGTACCAAGCATGAAAGAGAAGCTTGCACCGATCTTTGATTTGGTGAACAAGTGGGTGCCAAACTAAGGCAAAAAAGAGAGGCCCAAGACGGTCCCCTTGTTGAACCCCAGTGGTGGATTTAATGTAAGTATCACCCACATATAACCTAGCCGACTGCCCATATAAAAATCCACCAAAGAGAAATAGAAGGACATCGACTCCAAACCTCATGTGGAAAGGTCGTCCTATCGACTAAGTTGAAGGCATTAGAGAAATCAACAGTAAGCATAGCCAATGACCCATCCGAATTAAAATGATTTAGAAATTTGTTTGCGTTATGGAGCACGGCCTCTGCCCCACTAGGGACTCCCATCCCAATTTGAAAGTTACCGAGGTATTTAGCCATCTCCATCCTGACACGCCTCATAGCCACCTTGGAGACCAACCGCCTCCAAATGGCCCCACCAGCAATAGGTCTAATCCCGTTGTTCGGTTTAAGCAATGGCGCAATGGGGGCAGACGCAACAAGCTCTGCCAACATCCTAGGACACCTTCCCCCCAAAAATAAATTAACCACCACAGAAATAGCCTTGATCAGGCCATCCGCAATCGGAGACCTCGGTCCGCACAACGCATCTAAAAGGTGTTGGGCTGGCACTCCTTCCCGCCCACATGAAATCCCTTTAGGGAAAGATTTAACGCACCCAATCACACTATCAACGTCCGCAATAAGGGGAGGCTCAGAGATCAAAGAATCAGGCATAATCAAAGGAGCCATGATGGGATTCTTAGACAACAATGCATTTAAAGTATCCTTACCAAAAGGTGCGACCCCTGAAGAGCATAAAACTTTTGACATTTCTTTTATCAACATGAATCACCTTGCGTGGATTCACATTAGAAAACATGATGTGTGTTTCATCATCACAAGACATAGGTCTTTTCATAATTTCTTTAATCAACAGAACGGTTTGGCTTGTTCATTGATAAACGGATGAATATTCTGTGATTTCTTCATTCCACAGTTTCTAACAACATGACATTGTTCGCCACATAGAAAGCATTTTCTCATGTCAAAAACTCACGTTGTGGTTTGGCATAAAATGTTACAACATAAGGTTGATGCAAAATAGTAGAAACATGCCCTTTGTTTAAATCATCAAACGTAACAGATTTCTTTTTCATGTAAAAATCAAGATTTGAACAATTAGAAAAACTATGTAAAGTGTCAGTTCCAGTTGAATAACAAATTGAACTTTCTTGGCAGATTTTAACAATTGTTTGGCTTTAACCAAAGGATCGGTTGTGTTTGATGCTTTGGAATTAACAAAACCATGTTCAAGATCTTGTATCTTTGAAGTTTCATTTTGAAAGACGCTTTCTATCAATTCAGGTTTGATAAGATTAAGCAGCATGTCTTTCTTAGTGTACACTTTGCTAATACCTTTTAACTTAGTGTTCACTTTAGAAGGAACAAGATTGATGAAGCGCATCAACTCTTTGTCAGAAATCTTTGGTTTTTATGATTTCTTAGCCTTAACCTTAGCAGATTTTTCCTTTTTCACTTTAGATGTGTTTGAACCATACACAGCCTCCTCAAATTCATGAGGTTCACACAAATGTGATTTGAAAGTGGAATGTTCTAGTCTCCGTGCACAATTTCAGGTTCAACTACATCCTCAATGATTACATTCTCAACAAAGTGAGGTTTTCGAGTTGAAGATTGACCACTGATGTTGTCATTTTTAACCAGTTTGGGTTTTTCCTCAATGATGACTGGTTTAGTAACAATTTCTTCCTTTCCCACAAACGGATATGAGGAACAGTCATTAGGGAATAGTGGAGAAACTTCAACAAAAACCGAAGCATTCTTTGAACCTTTTTGTTTACTAGACACTTCAATGATTTCATTCAACAAAAATGAAGAGTTTCGAAACTTGTCTAATTTACTTTTCAAATCTAGAACCTCATTTTCAAGTTCAGTTATCTTAGTTCTATGTTTAAGAATTTCTTGCAATTGTTATCATTAATGGTCAGTTTCACGGATGTAGGTTCCTGGACGGATCGTACACGGGATGTCGCTATCTGCGCAGGTGCGGAATCCCTGCGTAGGTAGATACGAGCGTAGAATACGTATAAAATAAACACACGAGCAATAACCGAAACACGTTATATTGATAACCCGAACACGTGACTCGAGGTCACTATTACAGACTCTGACTTGTAAACACATAAAACACGAACTAAACAACTTAAACGAACCCTAAAACACCAACTCTATAAACTGTTACGGTGAACAGTATATATAAACACGACAACTTCGCCTCAGGCGAAGTTGTCCATAACTTCGCTTGTTCAACAAGTTCACCTAAGCGAACTTGTTGACAACTTCGCTCGTTACATAAACATAAACATAATCATAAACATAATTACATTACAGACTCGATTACAAACGCTAGACTATGAACTACTGACATACATGTACCAACAGACTCCCCCTTGGCAGTAGCTTCATATCTTGATCTTCAAAGCTTGAGTCTTGTAATCTTGTATCTTTACGCGTGCGCTCCTTCTCTAACACATACCGACACCACCCTTTGATATTTCCTAGCTTGATCCTTCCAAGCAGGAATGTAGAAGATCTTCTTCTCGTTGAGCATCTTCAGATCAGCTTGCGATAGATTAACAAGATGCATCGGGTCGTAAACCCTAAGCACTTCTTGTTCATCCTCATCTTCCATTACCGCCTCCGATGTCTCACAGTCCACGAACCACCATTTTAGGTCTTTGAGCACGTCCTTGGGCATAAGCTTCATCGGTACTTCTTTAAGGCACCGGATCGGTTTATACTTCATAACCATCCAAGGCTTTCCATCAGCTCTCAAACCTCTATCCTTGTCTTCGACAAGTTTCCCCTTTTGTGGTTTCAGCAGCTCAAACTTCTTCTCCTTAATGCTCTCTTTCCATACGATCTTTCCGATGACTCTAGCCATGTTATTGTCACTTCGATTTATCAACCCCAATCTGGCTAAGTCTTTAACCTCACATTCAGGCAGTGTGTTTAAAGATCTCAAAGTTCTCCTGAAGTACTGAATCCCGTCATATCTTTTGATCACGAAGAGCCGCAGCTGCTCATCATATATCCAGCAGATAATACCTTTCTTTGCTTCAGCGTATCCCTTAATATTGTAACTCTTTTTGAACATTTTAGGGACCGCCGATTTCTTCGTATTTACGAACCATTGAGCACAACCTTCCTTCCAATTCGGCTCCTCTTCCCATTCAGTATCTTCCACAACTGTCTCATCACCCATATCGGGCATCTCAACCTCTGGAATCTCGTGTTCAATGTCTTCATCTACTATCTCCCCTTCTTCTATCACATTTACAACAATAATTTGCTCACCGATCTTCTCTATCTCATCACTCGGCAGCACATCTTCTTCAAGCATAAAATCATCATCATCATCTAGCTCTTTCAACGCGTCGATTACATCATCAACATCATCATCAATAGCTACCACATCGTCACCAGCTGCGCTTGTAGACTCCCCCTCAGCTGTGGAAGTACCAAGAGCTATAGAAGTTCTTGGCAGCTCACCACCTGCACCTTCCGGTGCATTGGGATCATCGTCTTGATCTTCTCTCCGTTTTGTCCTCAACTCATCTCCCCTACAGCTCATCTCCCCCTGAGATGCCAAGAACGCTTTCATAGCATCTATTATCTTCCCATGCTCAATCAGGAGGGATGCCTGTAGTTGGTTTGCTTCCACTAGGCTTTTAATAGTCTTTGACTGCTCAGCAACAATCCGCTCTAGTGAAGCTATCCTTTCGGAGTCTGAAGTAGGCGTTGGAGTTGGCGAGACATCAGCAGCAGAAGTGACCGCAGGTGGTACACTTGGTAACCCTGCAGTAGTGGTGACTGTAGACTCAACAAATCGTGCTACTACCACCGATGGAGTCAGCGATTGAGGTGGTAGAGACACAATTGTTGGAGTCGACGTCTCGACAGCTGTAACCTGTGCTGTAGAAGGAATAAGAGACATACCAGACAAGGCAGGTGGAGCAAAACGTACCAGCCTTGAAGTTTCTCCAGCTCCCGAACCCATACCTGTCCGTTCTCTTCTTGAACGTCTGAGCACTAGCTGAACTGCTTCTTCTTCATCATCCTCCTCATCATCGTCGTCAACTGTTCTCTTCCTCTTTCCAACCGTTCTCTCCCGAGACACCATCAGTCGTCTCGCTTCAGCAAATGTTTCATCAAGATCGGAGTCAGCTACCGAAGTAACTGCTCTAGTAACATCCATGGCCTGAGAACCCGAGACATCCATATCAAACAATCCTTGGCCGCTAAAAGCAGCATCAAGGTCGACGTCTTCAGCAGTAGACACAGCAGGCGCAGCTGATACAGCATGAGGTGCTGCCGCCTGTTGTGGTCTTGGGTCTCTGAACTCGTCCCCACCAGCAGGAACATACTCCGGGTTGACAAGATACCCGAACAGTGGAGTATGCCTGGGACGCAGCTCAGGCTTGCTTCGTGCGCTAGAAGTGCGACACTGAGCAAAGATACGCTTCGTCACACATTCCACATATCTAATAGGGCGTCTCTGAGGTAGCGACGGAGCCATATGATTGAGAATCATTTGTAAGAATCGAGGATACATAATAAATCGCTCACGCGCCACAGCCCTCCTCTGACGATCAATCTCGTAAAATATCAGCTGACTAAATGAATATCTTCTGTTGTAAGTCAGGGCAGTCATGGCAGACTGCATCGTCGCGCCCATTCCATCAGTTCCTGCCTTCTTCCCAGACATGCACACGATCAAGACGTGCATTAGGAAGCGCCACTGATCTAATAAAAATCCTTTTCTACGCTGTGTGTCCCCCAACGGACCTGAATAACCCATCCTGAGGTACGCCCCATCACGAAAAGGAGCGACGAACTCCGTTGGGTCATCCCTCGTTTCTTCTCCAAACTGCAAAGCCAACCGTATAGCTTCTGAAGAAAACTGCACAACATGACCATTTACGGTTGCTCGCATCACCGGGGGCTCAACCCGGCAATCATACTCTACCGACTGCCAAAAGTCTTCAATGTTAGGTAGTGAAATAGGCAGGGTATTAGTGATCGCATGGAAGATCCTTGAGCGTAGGAGAAATGTGATTATCTCCCTGTAGTCCTCCACGCCACTTGCGTCTGGGTCTAACATGATGTACTGGTTATGCGCTGGAAAGAACTGTCTTTGATCATTACCGTCATCACCACCAGCACCGCCAACAGCAGCCATATCTGCACTAAACGAACCAAGTTAGATAACTGTTAAGCAACTCAACAAGTTCGCTTTGTACCACGAGCGAAGTTGTGATTAAGACAGTATAGGCGAACTTAAAGGTGAGGCGAAGTTGGGAACAACTTCGCTTCATCTGTAAGTTCGTCTAAATAACTGTTAAGTAAAATGGTATAGGCGAAGTTGATGATAACTTCGCCTTATCACAACATCGCCTCAGGCGAAGATAAGTGTTAGGCGAAATTAAGCTTCAGGCGAAGTTGTGGATAACTTCGCCTTAGGCGAAATTAAGCCCCAGGCGAAGTTGCGGATAACTTCGCCTGAACTTAATCGGCGACTGTTAGGATTCCAACACCGGAAATCCGGTGTTTTCGGCTAAGTTCGACGATCAAGGACATCAAAACACATGAAATTAAGGATGTGTAGTTGAAAAGGATGTCCATGCACACGTTAACACAAGTTTTTAAGATCTCGGTTTTGAAGGTCCGACGACCCGAGGTCTAGAACCGGGTAAAAACGATCAAGAACGAACATGTTTGTGAGAGATATCGACAACACATACCCTCAATGATAATAGAAACTGGAAACAAATATCGAAAACGGAAATAAATCAAGTTCGCCGGAATCTCGTAAGTTCGCCGGAATACAAGTTCGCTGAAATTTTTGAAAATAATGAATTTTTACCGTTTAAAAATCCTTATATAGGGTCAGAGTTGGTCAGGCGAAGTTACGGATAACTTCGCCTAGGCGAAGTTAAGCACAAGTTCGCCTGATTCAACAACTTCGCCTATAATTTCAGAATCAACCCTTTAAGTTTGAACATTTTGCAATTAACATTTGAAACTTTCATAAAGAGTTAAACAAAAATGATCAAGTCTAAGTAACCAGTTATAAAATAATACAACTACAAAAATAGAAAAACTTATAAAAAATTAACGAAATAAGGGATCAAATTTCAGTCTAGTCAGGGACCACTACGTTTTTAGAAAACATCCTAACAGGAATCATACTAACTACGTGACTGTCACTTGGATCCGTGTTTAGCTGTATTATGACATAGAGGAACAGGTTGTAAGCATGTAAATAACTTAAATGGTTTTCATCGTTTGTGTGATACGGATTAAGGTTCAATTAAGCTCAAAATTTAAGTGGGCAACAACTCAGAGATAATGATGCCTTCTATCTATTCTCAAAGCGTATTTGGCTTTACCCAAGTCACCTCGAATTGACTTCGACCCATAGTGTCTGATTGACTTGTAGATACTCGGTGTCTGCTTCCCGTTCTCTTCTTACTCCAGAATCTTGATTGTTACAATAACTCATAAGTACAATTTTTTTTTTTTTTTTTTTTTTTAACCGAAACATACTTATAGACTTCGGAGTACCAAACCACTGCAAGTCCCGAATCTGGATCACTGCAGTGTCTTGAAATGCTTTCTTCACGGGAATCAGAATACTTACGGGCTCGTGTATGACTGGGTAGTCGCTTTTCTGCCTATCATTCGGAAAGATATGCATGAAGACATTCAAAACTCTTAAGGAGTTTCCACGTAAAATCGAGTAATTTAAGTGAATATCACATACACTTTTACGCACCATTAAAAATTACCATGACATACAATGACTGTCCTTAAGCCTTTTAAGCCTAATAACTTCACTAGTTAAGCACACACAATCAGTATATATATCATTTTCCAAGATTGTATCAATTTTCTGTTAAACATAGCACATTTACTTCATACGAAGTAATAGACTTGAAAAGTAATTTCATTTCCCTGAAATTTTGACTTCAATCGCCCCGATCACGTCAAAGTTTTCAGGTAAACGGCAATCCTGAAGATCCAATGGATCAACTGGACCGACCACATACAAGTATGTGTCCTTCCAACTAAGTATGAACGACTAATTTTCAGCGATAGAAAGAAAACACATCATAAATCGCCCCGGTCACTTTCAGTCATCTGGTTAATGGCTATCCTCAAAATCTACAAGTAGAAGAAAAGGACCAAAACAAATCCTAAGACATGTCCTTCCAACTGAGATAACCGACATAATTTTAAGCGATTAGTGACGGTTTTTTTTTTTTTTTTATTTTAAAAATACAAAAGAAAAGCATGGTTACTCGGGATTGATCATCCCGTTTAGCTCAATTAGGTTTTGAAATCTGGATTTATCAAACGCTTTTGTAAATAAGTCAGCGAAATTTTCGAGCGTATCGACTTTTTCGATCTTAATCAGTTTCTTCTTAGCACAATCCCGTATGAAATGATGACGAATGTCAATATGTTTGGTTTTACTATGTTTCACGGGATTGTTAATTACTGAGATGGCTGCAGTGTTATCAATTAAAATAGGAGTGAGTAAGCTATTCAGACCATAGTCGCGCAATTGTTGTTGAATCCACAAAACCTGTGAACAGCAGTTGGATGCTGCCATATATTCAGCTTCACATGTTGAGATTGCAACTGACGTCTGTTTCTTGCACTGCCAGGAAACTAATCTTCCACCGAGAAACTGACATCCTCCTGTTGTCGACTTCCGACTCTGATTGCACCCTCCATAATCAGAATCAGTATAAGCAACCAGTTCCACGTCTCCTCCCTTCGGGTACCACAACCCTAGCTTCGGCTTGCCCTTGAGATACCGTAGTATCCTCTTTGCACCTTTCAAATGAGATTCTTTCGGATTTGCCTGAAAACGTGCACAAAGACAAACAGCAAACATTATATCAGGCCTAGAAGCAGTTAAATACATTAATGAACCTATTATCGCCCGATACAGAGTTGGGTCCACATCTGCGTCACCATCTGATTCAGCGCCCAATTTGTGATTGACGCAGATTGGAGTGTCATATGGAGAACTGTCCTCCATCTTGAATCGCTTGAGCACATCTTGAACGTACTTCGTCTGATGAATGAACATCCCGTCCTTCTTCTGATCAACCTGCAATCCTAGAAAGAAAGTTAGTTCACCCATAGCACTCATCTCGAACCTTTTCTTCATGACATCCTCAAAATCTTGACACATGGAGACTCTTGATGCAGCAAATATGATGTCATCCACGTAGACTTGAACTAGTAGGAAGTCGCTTCCTTCTCTCTTCACAAACAGTGTGCTGTCAATCAAACCCCTTTCAAAACCATTCTCTAGCAAGTAGTCCGATAACGTTGAATACCAGGCACGAGGTGCCTGATGTAATCCATACAGCGCCTTGCTCAACTTGTATACGTGATCTGGGAAGTCTGGGTCAGGAAAACCCGGAGGTTGCTCAACATACACAACCTCATCAACTTTCCCATTTAAAAACGCACTCTTCACATCTAGCTGAAACACCTTCATTCTCTTACATGCAGCAAACGCCAAAAACAATCTTATCGCTTCCAAGCGGGCGACAGGAGCAAACACCTCATTGTAATCAATACCCTCTTGCTGATTAAAACCTTTAACAACCAGCCTCGCCTTGTTTCTAATGATAATCCCCTTTTCATCCCTCTTGCACTTAAACACCCATTTTGTGCCTATAGCATGCACATTCCTTGGTTTTTCAATCAAAGTCCAGACTTCCATCTTTTCGAATTGAGCCAACTCTTCTTGCATGGCCTCGACCCACGAGCTGTCCTTAAGAGCCATTTGATAATTTTTTGGTTCAATCTGGCTAATAAAGCAGGAGTACAAACATTCGTTCATTATACCCGTTTCTTTAATGCTTGTATAAACACAGGTGTGCTCATTCAAGCTACTTCTGGTTTGTACACTGGAGGACACATCACCTATAATATTCTCCAATGGGTGATCTTTGTGAATTCTCGTGGTCAGAACAGCACCGACATGTAGATTATCTTCCAAATTTGAAGAGATCTCATCAATGGTTGTTTCTGGCTGAGAGTGAAATGGATTGATAAACTCATCTTCAGGTAAGGTAGCAGGGGTATCAATAGTGTTTGATGTGGAAGGTTGACTTTTCTGAATAAGCTGTCGTTGCGATAGATTCTCTTCCTCATCAAGTATCATCTTCGTTGCAATTCTTTCATCTTCTTCAGAAATTTCCAAATTAGGGATGTTAAATGACTTAAAAAGCTTAACATAGTCGAAAAGCTCAGCAAGTCCATTGCTTGGTTTTGGCGATTGGTAACTAGTAATGTCGGTGTTACACACCACCTCCACCTTGCAAGTCGACGTATTGAAGACCCATCTGTTGGGAGTCCCAACAACATAACCGACTAAGATTCCTTCATCGGCTACTTCACCAAATTTCGAATTAGTCTTCAAATCGAACAAGGAGACCCGAATGGTTCAAGACCGCTCAAGTTGGGCTTCCTTCCATGCATAAGCTCGTAACATGTTTTTCCAAGTCTCTTAACGGTTAACACCCTATTCAGAACATAGCAGGCTGTAGCAACTGCTTCAGCCCAGAATATCACAGGAAGTTTTGAATCTGCCAGCATAGTTCTGGCTCCCTCAATTAAAGTTCGGTTCTTCCTTACAGCCACTCCATTCTGTTGCGGAGTATACGGAGCGCTGTATTGATGTTCGATTCCTTTCTGAAGACAGAAGATTTCCATTTCAAAGTTCTTGAACTCTGTCCCATTGTCGCTTCTGATGTATTTAACTGATTTACTCATGACGTTCTCAACTTTTGTAATTAGATTCTTCACCATTTGAGCCGTCTCATCTTTCGATTTCAGAAAATATACCCACGAATATCGCGAGTAGTCATCAGTGATCACCAAGCAGTAAGAAGTACCTCCTAGACTTTTTACATTCACGGGACCGAAGAGATCCATGTGAAGTAGTTCTAGAGTACCGGCAATAGAGTTGACCTTCTTGGTGAGATGAGATTTCCTGTGTTGCTTTCCCTTCTTGCATGCTATACATTTGTCTTCAAAGTTAAAACTTTTTAAGGGAACGCCCATCACAAGCCCATTCTTGACAATGAAGTTCATCTTCCGAAGATGAATGTGCCCCATTCTCCTGTGCCACAATTCAGATTCCGATTCGCTTGCTTTCGTCATTAAACAAGATTCTCCCGTGGCCATTTCAGTAGACCTCATATCCATCACATATGTATTTGTTTCACGTGGAGCTTTCATTACTATCCACTCGTCTGGTATCTGAAAACCAGGCTTCAACACGATCGCTTCATTCTTCGTGAAATGGACAGTGTAATCTTTATCACAAATCTGCGACACACTCAGCAGATTGTGCTTCAATTCCTCCACAAAATTCACATTCTCAAGTGTCATGCTTCCATTTGACACTGTTCCTCTACCAGTAATTCTTCCTCCGCTTTCACCAGCAAAACTAACTCTCGCTCCCTGAACAGGTTTTAAGTCTTGCAACAAGTGTTTGTTGCCCGTCATGTGCCGGGAACAACCGCTATCTACAATCCAAAGACTGTGGGCAGCCCTGTTCAACTGTTCCTGCACAATTAAAACAAAGAATTAGAATCTTGGGACCCAAGACCAATTGGTCTTGGATCGATACGTCCCGTACCCTGGCTTTCCAAAGTTAGCATCAGGATAATTCCTGTAAGTCCTATTAGGAAATCTCCTTGAAGATTGAGTGTGATGCCTTCCAAACCTATGTGAATTGAAAGTGTTATATCTTGTGGTTTGGTTGAAAAACTGAGGTTTGTTTTTATGAAAACTTGAATTAGTTACATTTTGGCATTTTGAAAAGTTTTCATTTTTAGCAGTATCAAAATGATGCTTATTCTCAGTTTTATTTGGCCTCACACCTCTGAATCTCGGCTTCAGAGGGCAATCTGCAACAAGATGTCCTAATTTATTACATCTAAAGCAACACCTACTCTCCATTTTCTTTTCAAATGTTGTTTTGGATGTAGAGGCAGTATTACCAGCCGTTCGTCTCACATAAGGTGGGACGTACGGGTTGAGTGGAGTACTCTTTTTAGAAGTTTTATATTTATCTCCACCAGTGGGTAACAATACCTTCTCTTTTGTCTTACCTGATTCGGACAACTTATCCGAATCCGATGAGACTGGACTCGTAACAGAAATATTCACACTAGAAACAGGCGAACTCGTTTCGCCATTACTAACAGTTGGTTCTTTACATGTAACCTTGATTGGAATTGTCTGAGGAACTTCAAAATCCACAGATTTCTGAACACTAGGGTTGAAAGTGTAATTGTGGTTATAAGGTGGTGGCACCTCGTGATAACCAATTCCTCCCCTCTTTGCAGAGGTACCTTGATCACTAACGAGGTGATCAAGAATAGCTGAGGAATTTCAGAACTGCTCGAGTTTTCGGTTCAGTTCCACCACTTTCACCTGGTGGTCAGCAATCTGCTTTTCTCGTTCAGCAATAAGTTTAGTCTTTTCTTCTAAAACCTCATAACTTAGATCAATTACATCAATTTTTTCAGCAAGTTTAGTTTTTAAGCTTTTAACATCTTTTTCACATGCTTTTATTTTAACTTTGTAACTGTTTTCTCTTGCCTTTGTAAAATGATGATCTTCTTTAAGAGTTTTAAATTCAGCATCTAAACGAACATACTGATCAGTTATGGTAGCAAGTTGCTCAGACAAATTCTCACATTTAGTACAAAAAGATTTAGAACTTACCTCGGAGCGTTGATCATCGTTATCTGCCATGAAAGCTTTCTCCTTACCAGTAGCTTTCTCCTCTCCAGTCATCTTCTCACAGTCTTCATTTTCTACCTTAGCCATATTCGCCTGCTCACCAGTTTCATTCGAATGCAGGTTCCAGTTGTATTCACCTGCTTCTCTGGACAACATGGCATTGATTTCTTTATTAATCCCAGTAGGCTGTGCAGACCGGCCTTGACCACGTTCAACTCTCTCGTTTCTGCATTCTTTAGCAAAGTGCCCATACTGTTGACAGTTATAGCACCTCACTTTAGACTTGTCGAATCCTGGCCTGCCACCCACAAACTTTCTCCCCGTCTTATTCATGAAACGCTTGACTCGCCTTACTATCATGGCCATTTGCCATTGCAAATCCATCTCCTCCAGATCATCAGCATCGATCTGGTCATAATCCTCATCCAAAACAGCAGGGTCACAATCTTCCCTTGTATGTAATTCTCGTAAGAAGCAATAAATGAAGCATAGAGGCCAAACTGCTCTTCAGCAGATTTAACGCTCATTGGCATCTTCGAGTAATTATTGCTTGGGGAACTTGAAGATCCACTATTCTGACTTGCTGTCTGCTGAGTACCACTTGATCCACCCGCAATAAAGCAAACATCCCCATTTGTGTTTACTGACATATGCCCCTCTTGTGAAGAATAGGCACCCGACTCACCTTTCGAGTAGTAGGCGGCAGAGTCAGTTTTTGAACTTGTATTGGAGTTCACTTTCGCACCGTACATGCTCGGATCTTGAACCTGATCCATAGATGTTTCCTTTCTTACCATATTAAGCTCAAAAGTTCTGAGCTTGTTGACCGCGGTTTCAAGATCATAAGTAGAGAAGTCCTTGTCTTCTCTCATCAGTACAGTATACATTTCCCATTTTGGTGGAAGAGCATCGAGAAGTTTTTCTACAATCTCTTCTTCTCGGTAGGAGATGGAGTAGTTACTCAATTCAGTCATTAGATGATAATATCGTGTGATAATATCATCAAGAGATTCGTTCTTTAAGTACTTAAAGACTGAAAATTGAGTTTTAAGTAACTTTATCTTTGAGGCTCGAATGCCTACATTTCCTTCGAATCTGCTCTCAAGAGCTTCCCAAAGCTCTCTAGCTGATGTATACTTCCTGAAAGTATGGAGGATCTCCTGTGGAAGAGCCATTGTGATTGCAGCATGAGCCTTGCTTTCGGCTTCGTACATTTTCTTCTCCTCTTCTTCCATCTTACTGTACCTTTTTACCACATCCCGACCTTCGTATTCCATGGTCGGTGGAATATATCCATCCTGGATGCACACCCACATCTTTGCATCCTGGTACTTAACATACTGAATGAACCGATCCTTCCACGCAACAAAGTCGGTTCCCTTCAGCAGCCTTGGGGCCTTAGTGGCTGACCCCGCTTCGACTTCCATTTTCACCAATTCAGAGATGTTAATTTGCGACATCTTCCCGAAAAATTCAAAAATTTGTCCAAACAGTACTAAAGGCGAAGTTAAGAATAACTTCGCTTAAGTGTTAACTTCGCTGGAAAAATTCTTAAATTCGCGTGACTCGGCGAAGTTGAGAATAACTTCGCTTAAGGTAAGCGAACTTATCAGGTAAGCGAAGTTGAGGATAACTACGCTTAGGCGAACTTAGCAGGTAAGCGAAGTTGAGGATAACTTCGCTTAGGCGAACTTATGAGGCAGGCAAAATTGTGAATAACTTCGCTTAACCTTATATCTTCGCCGAAACCCTACTTTCAGCGACGGCAACTTCGCCTGAAGAACAATAACTTCGCCTGACGAACTTGAACTTTCTGCAGATCTGAAAAATGGATTTTAACGACGATTTTGACGGATTGAAGGCTTAAACACACTGGTAGGAAGCTAGAATGAGCAAAAACACCACAAACTCGTCCCGGTAACACCCGAAATGAAACGAATTCTACACCCGCGTGAAATCCCGAACCTCACAATCGAGCCGATGGCTCTGATACCAATTGTAGGTTCCTGGACGGATCGTACACGGGATGTCGCTATCGGCGCAGGTGCGGAATCCCTGCGTAGGTAGATACGAGCGTAGAATACGTATAAAATAAACACACGAGCAATAACCGAAACACGTTATATTGATAACCCGAAAACGTGACTCGAGGTCACTATTACAGACTCTGACTTGTAAACACGTAACACATGAACTAAACAACTTAAACGAACCCTAAAACACCAACTCTATAAACTGTTACGGTGAACAGTATATATAAACACGACAACTTCGCCTCAGGCGAAGTTGTCCATAACTTCGCTTGTTCAACAAGTTCGCCTAAGCGAACTTGTTGACAACTTCGCTCGTTACATAAACATAAACATAATCATAAACATAATTACATTACAGACTCGATTACAAACGCTAGACTATGAACTACTGACATACATGTACCAACAACGGATAATTCTTTTTTCAAATCATGATTACTTATAGAAAAACCATCAATTTTTTCCCTAGATCTCATTTGTGATTCTAGTGATTGTCTATATGTATCCTTGATTGAAACAAGTTCTTTCATTAGTGAATCATTATGAGCATTAAGTAAATCAATTCTAGACTTCACAGTTTCACACTCAGAAAATGACACATTTTTAAATAATTTAACATAAGGACTAACCTCATCAATCTTAGCCGTGCACGCAAAAGAAGTTGGTTGCATGTTACACGAATCATTTGAATCCGCATCTATCTCATTGTCAGAGGACAATTCGTTCCCACTAGCATCTTGAAAACTTTCAATCAGCTCGAACATTGCCAGATTTGCTTGATTAGCATTACACAGCAGTCTTTGAGTCCAGCCAGTTCCTTCAGCGGTGAGAAGAGCTTGTGACCCTGAAGCTTTAGAAAAACTACCTCCAGAAGTATTTTCAAGAGAATCATTGACCTTCTTTTCAGAATTTTTGTCTTGATTTTGAGGTCCATTATACTCCTTCTTTGGCTTGTCACGCTCCTTGGAAAAATGACCAAACTCTTTGCAATTGTAACATTTGACCTTCATTTTATCAAAACCAACTCGTTTATGCATAGACGGTAAGTCTTTTCCAGTTCGTTGCATACATCTTCACCTTCCTTACAATCATCGCCATATCCCAAGTTTTGAAGAACGTGCCATGTTATATCTTGAGGCCCATGATCGTGCTTCCAAATGTGGCCCACGAAAACAACAATAACTTGGCCCACGAAGATCCGTTTCAAGCCCATTACCAATCAAATTAAAGCTTGAAATGAGGAGCACGTTGTGGTAAACAGTCTATGGTGGTGTAGCCCCTATCCGAAGCCCAAAAACACCTTATAAATAAAGTTTTGGGCCTTTTATTATTTTTTCAACAGTTTTTCATTTTTCTTTTTGGGTTTGTGTTTTGCCCATGGCCTTTTATGGGCCCAATTCGTATTAGAAACTCTATTTATATGCTTCTTATGTAATTAGGAGAGAAAGAATTGAATTTTGATAATAATTATTTTTCTCTTCACTTTCCCTGACATTTAGGTGGGATTCGGGGTTTTTTGGAAGATCATCACGGGAATTCACTAAAAATGTGATATGATCTTCATTATCGTTTTACCACTGCATCAGTTTGTATCAAAGCTAAATTCCTGGCTCAAACATGCCTCCAAGGAGAAATAGGCAATCAATCAATGAGTTTTATGAACGAGAGTTGGAAAAAAGGTTTATGGCATGGGTGGAGCAACGACTGGATCAAGTGGTCGATCAACTGACTGATCGAATGGCTAACTTGATGAATCATAGAAGGCAAAAACCTGAAAACACGGATGGGCGTGCCTTTGAAAATCCTTTTTTGGTGATGATGATTCGTTTTCGATGAGGTTCACGAGAGGGAACCAAGACGAAAGCATTGGGATGGCAACCGGTGTTGGGATGCTGGGATGCGAATCGATATTTCAAAATTTTATGGGACTAGTTTGGATCCTGAATGGTTCATTGATTGGTTGGCCACAGTACAGGAGGTGTTTCAATTCAAGGAGGTGCCTGAAAATAAGTGGGTACCTTTGATCGCTACTAGGCTACATGGGAGGGCATCAGCGTGCTGGAAACTATTGAAGGTGACACGAAACAGGCTTGGGAAGTCATGTATTGTGGCATGGCCCAAGATGAAAAAATGGTTGTGGTCTAGCTTTTAACCTCACAACTTTCAATGGTTGATGTATCAACGTTTGCAGAATCTGAATCAGGGATCCAGATCAGTTGATGATTATACAATCAAGTTTTACAAATTGGTGGCTCGTAACGATATTCAAGAAACAGATAAGCAACTTGGTACTCGGTATATTGGGGGTTTAAGGTTTCAGATCTAGGACTCGGTAAATCTTTTTGATCCGTTAACAATCCCCTAGGCACACCAACGGACATTGGCTTCTGAAAAACAAAACCGTCGGGTGGGCGGTTCATATTCACCAGCCCCTATTGGAGGAGTTTCAGGGTCGGGTGGTGGAGGACCTCTTGTTGTACCTACTCAGCAGAGGTCAGTAGTAGCGGGGTGAAATGTTTCAACTGTGGTGAGACAGGCCATCGACAAGTTGACTGTAAAAGGCTGGTAAGAGGCATTTGTTTGTTGAATCTGAGGATAAACAGTATGAAAAGGCCCTAGAGTATGATGAAAAACCTGAATATGAGGAGGAGGTTGTGACCATTGATGTGGGGTGAACTTGGTGGTTAGACGTTCTTGCTATACACCAAAGGCTGATGGGGACGGATGGCTTAAGAATAACATATTCCACTCCACATGTACCATTCTGGGGAAGGTTTGCATGTTATCAATTCTGGAAATTGTGATAATCTGATTTCTAAAGAGGCAGTACAAAAGAATGAGAGTCACCCCATGCCTTACAAGATTCATTTGCTTAAAAGGGGGGGGGGGGAGAGGTAACGGTATCTAAAAAGGCACTTTTTTCTTTTTCTATCGGGGCCACATATATAGATGAGTTGTGTGTGATGTGGTTCCTATGGATGCGTGTCACGTGTTGTGGGTAGACCTTGGGAGTATGATCAAAGTATAGAACATGACGGGCGGTCCAATTCTTATAACTTCATGTTTGGTGGGGTGAAGATAACGCTTGTTCCTAGCAAGCCCAAGAAGCTAGCCACAAATCACTCGGGTAACCTGTTGACCATTAGTCAGTTTGAAGATGAGTTGGTGGAGGCAGACAGTGTTTTTTTTTATAGGGAAACCGGTGCCCGAGGAAGTTGAGATTCCTGAAGCTATGATTCCTTTACTTGAGGAATTTCTAATGTTTTCCTTAATGAATTTCCATTGCATGACATCCAACATCATATTGATATGGAGCCAGGTTAACAATTGCCCAATAGGCCACATTACAATAAGAGCCCGAGAGAGCATGAAGAGTTGCGTAGACAGGTTGAGGAGTTGATTTCTAAGGGTCATGTTCGTGAAAGTATGAGCCCTTGTGTTGTTCCCACTTTGTTAACTACAAAGAAGGATGGCACCTGGCGGATGTGTGTTGATAGTCGAGACATCAACAAGATTACTGTGAGGTACAGGTTTCCTATTCCTCGACTTGATGATTTGCTTGACCAGATTAGTGGTGCTACTATTTTCACATAGTTGGATTTGTAGAGTGGTTATTACCAAATTCGTCTAAGACCTGGGGATGAATGGAAAACGGCCTTCAAGACTCGTGAAGGGTTGTACGAGTGGTTGGTGATGCCTTTTGGTTTATCAAACACGCCTAGTACTTTTATGCATGTGATGAATCAGTTGCTCTGGCCTTTTATTAGCAAGTTTGTGGTGGTTTATTTTGACGATATTCTTATTTATAGTGCTTCTTTCAGTGAGCACCTCATGCATGTCAGGAAGATTTTGGCCTTACTTCGTAGATACAATTTCTATGCGGCAACAAAGAAATGTGTGTTCATGACCACTAAAGTTTTGTTCTTAGGTTATGTTATTTCAGGTGATGAGATACAGGTGGATGAGTCTAAAGTTGCAGATGTTCAAAACTGGCCAACTCCTACCACCATTACTGAAGTCCGCAGTTTTCATGAGCTTGCTTCTTTTTATAGACGGTTCATTCCACACTTCAGTTCTATTATGGCCCCTATGACAGATTGCATGAAGGGAAAGACGTTTGTATGGACAAAGTTAGCTTTTCAGGTTATCAAGGAAAAGCTCACTACCGCACCAATTCTGGTATTGGCTAACTTTTCGCAAGTTTTTGAACTTCATACTGATGCCTCGAAGGTTGGGATTGGCGGGGTTCTCAGTCAGGTGGATCGACATATTGCTTATTTTAGCGAGAAGTTAACAGGGGCAAAGTTGAGATATAGTACTTATGACCTCGAGTTTTATGAAGTGGTCCAAGCTGTAAAGCATTGGCGTCACTATTTGTTTCATAAAGAGTTTGTTTTATTCACTGATCATCGTTCTCTAAGGCATATTCGCACGCAAGACAAGATATCTCATACACACGGGCGTTGGTTAGCATTTCTTGAAAAGTTTACTTTTGTGGTCAAACACAAAACTGGTGTTTCAAACTGTGTTGCTGATGTCTTAAGCAGGAGGGGAAATCTGCTTGTTTTCGTGAGAGTCAATGTGTTGGGGTTGGATGTTATTCGTGAGCAGTTAGCCACTGACCCGTATTTTTCAGTTGTGTTGCAGGATGTACAAGGGGGTCAGAAATCAGATTTCTTTTGCATGACGGGGTCTTGTTCAAAGGGAATCAACTATGTACTCCTGACTTCAGTCTTCGGTTGAAAATTTTTCAAGATTTACATGGGGAGGGTCATGTTGGTCGTGACCGTACGTTACATTTGGTGCAGTCTTCCTACTTCTGGCCTACTATGAGGAAAGAGGTAGATCGTTATGTTAAAAGGTGTCGAATTTGCCAAGTCTCAAAGGGTGTGGCTACTATGCGGGTCTTTTTATGCCTTTGCCAGTCCCTTCACAGCCATGGACTGATATTAGTATGGATTTTGTGTGGTTAACTCGGACTCTGAGGGGTAATGATTTGATCTTTGTTGTTGTTGATCGGTTCTCTAAGACGGTGCACTTTATTCCTTGCAAGAAGACGACAGATGCAGTTAACGTGGCTTAGTTATTCTTTCGGGATGTTTATGGTTTGCATGGTTTCCCTCCTTCTATTGTTTCTGATCGGGACACTCGTTTCTTGAGTCATTTTTGGCGCAGCATATAGAAAATGGTGAACACTTAGCTTAACTTCAGCAGTGCCTACCATCCTCAAACGAATGGGCAAACAGAGGTTGTTAATCGGTCCCTAGGTAATATTTTGCGATGTCTTGTGGGTGATCATGTGAAGTCTTGGGATCAAAAGTTATGTCAGAAGGATTTTGCTCATAATGACGCGTTTAATCGGAGTATTGGTTTTAGCCCGTTTGAGGTGGTCTATTCTGCTAAACCACGGGGTCCTCTCGATTTGATGTCACTTCCTGTTCCGGTTTTGTTCCCAAGAAGGTACAAGATTTTGTGATAGGGTTACATGAAGTTCATGCAGCTGTGCAGGAAAACTTGGTCAACGCTAATTCAAAGTACAAGCAAGCTGTTGACCGAAAGCGTAGGTAAGTTGATTTTGAAGTAGGTGACTTTATTTGGGTCGTTTTCACTAAAGATTGTTTTCCAGTTGGTAAGTATAATAAATTGTCATCCAAGAAAATCGGACCAACGGAGATTGTGCAGAAGATAAAATCTAATGCTTACCGTCTGAAGTTACCAAGCCATATTCGTTGTTCGGATGTTTTCAATGTCAAACACTTGTTGTCGTTTCATGGGGATTCGTCTGATGATAAGGTCACTGTATATTCGAAGTCGAATTTTGTCTATGCAGGAGGGAATGATGGAGGCCCAAGTGTTGAAGAACGTGCCATGTTATATTTGGAGGCTCATGATCGTGCTTCCAAAGGTAGCCCACGAAAACGAGCATAACTTGGCCCACGAAGATCCATTTCAAGCCCATTACTAGTCAAATCGAAACTTGAAACGAGGAGCACATTGTGGCAAACAGAATACGGTGGTATGGCCCCTATCTGAATCCCAAAAACACCTTCTAAATAAAGTTTTGGGCCTTTTATTGTTTTTTTAGCAGTTTTTGCATTTTTCTTTTTGGGTTTGTGTTTGGCCATGGCCTTTATTGGGCCCATTTCGTATAAGAAACTCTATTTATATGTTTCTTATGTAATTGGGAGAGACAGACTTGAATTTTGATAATAATTATTTTTCCTTCACTTTCTCTGACCTTTGGATGGGATTTGGGGGTTTTTGGAAGATCAACACGGAAATTCACTGAATCAACGTGATCCGATCTCCATTATCGTTTTACCGCTACATCACATTAACTCTAGATCATCATGATCAATTTGATCATAGTCGTCATCAATCAATTCACTTGTATCAATCTTGCTACCCACGAAGTTTTTATATGATGTCATTAAAAAACTAGGGAAAGCAAAATTCTGTTAAGCTTCCTTCATTTTGACATTAGGTGGTGCAGTGAAACCATTTGTAGTTGATCCACCAATAATTTCATTAAACCCGGAAGCCATGAAACATACATTTGGATCACTACAGGAAGATGGTCCCTCTTGCAAAGTTTGAGTGAGAAATGCAGTAATAGGAGCAGCATAACTACTCAAAGGCAAACAATATCCATATAGAGTCGGGTCTTGAGTTTCTTTTGATGACTTTTGGCATTTCAAGTCATACTCTCAATCTTCAATATTTTGCATAAATTTCATTGTTGTAAGATCTTCATGCTTAAAGAAATTATTCTCTTTAAGTACCGTGAGAAACGTCGATTAAGAACTTGGAAGAGCATTTTTCACAATATCAATATTATCACTTTCATTCGGTTCCATCTTTAACTTATTCATTTCAGCAATCAAATGATTAAATCGAGTCAACATTTCCTCAACTGTCTCACCTTTCAATAGATTAAAGTTTATGAATTGATACTTCAACATCACCTTTTTACTTTCTAGAGTATTACCCATACTTCTTAATCTAATGTGTTGAAACAAGGATGCACAAATTTTAATACTTCCTACTTGATGAAAAATATTGTCATGTAATGCCATAGTCAAAGTGGAATATGCCTTAGTCTCAATCTCTAAAGCTTTCTTCTCCTCTTGAGAATATTGAGTAAATGCCTTTGGTGTAAAACCAGTAGTCTCATTACCAACAATAGGCAAAGTGTACACATCATCAAGACATCGCGAACAATCAGGGTGTACGGACCCTAGATGTGCTCTGAAATGTGGTTCCCATTTATCAAAATCGCTAAACCTCATTAAACGAGGAAATTTTGAATGAGATCCAATCTCAACATCGATATGTAACATTTGCTGCATCAACAAGTTCTGAGAAACCAGTGCATAATAACCAGTCATCTTAAACAAATAAAAGTTTAAACTTAATAATATTCAACTTTAAGGGTTAAAATGAAAAATCTTTAATGAATGGGAAGACGATTGATGTATGTTTGTTGCCGATTGATGAACAGTTACGAATGATTATGACAAATGAAAAGTGACGAGTGAGTTGACGGATGGTATGACGAATGACTGACGAATGGGCTAACAAATAGTATGGCGAATGACTAACGAATGGGTTGACAAATGAAGTAAAAGATAAGGTAACGAATGATTTTGTAGCGGATGAGTTACTGTGATGAATGAACGTTGATTGGATGACGAATGAGTGAGGATGAATGAACTTTAAATGACGAATAGCTAATAACGAATCAGCTACAGTAACTAATGAGTTTGTTATTCTGTTGTAACAAACTTAACACGTTGCACGAATTAGTTATACTTTAATAAAAAAATGAGCATTAAACGTATAATGAATGACCAAATTCATTATATCGAATGATCATATGAATCTTCAAATCTTCAAACAAATTTCCAGATCTAGAAATTCCCAGATCCAACCCACAATTCAGACGTCCATGGATTTTTGAATTAATCAATCAAAACTTAATCAAATTTTACAAACTATAGCTTAAATAACTCGTAATCGTCCCGCGAAAAAATTCAAACCAATCTAAACATCCATAACCATTCCGAACCTAATCCAAAATTCGAGTTAAACACAAACATAAAACTTTGTTCCTTTAACACCCAAACTCCACTCAATTCCATTACCAAACAATCCAGCAATTCAATTAAACCACCACAAACCTTTCACTATCAAAACCAAACCGATATTTAGTCAACATCTAATTAACACCTCAACATACTGATTCAATGAAAATGGAAAATAGAGACTCGGATCTATAATTAACCAAATTAAAATGAATTAACCATCAGTTCATATCGAATACCTTAACAGAAACATAGTCTAACCCTGGATAAGCTCTGATACCATTTGTGAATACTGTAGAGCTTCAACTGATCAAATCTATCATATAAACTGAACTCAGGATCTAGTTTGTTGATATATGTTTATGTATATGAGGCTTGATTATATTAATCGAAGTGTTAGGAGGATAACATTGCGGAGTAACGACACAGGAGAAATAACTTTATAAACACTTAAATTAAACTTAGGCTGAACAACCTATATATAGATGATGAATGCAATTCTTTACACATACCGTAAAGAATGGCCTTCATTCGTCTTCATTACATAAGTAACCAAAATAGTATAGCGAATGACTAATTCGCTATACCCCATTCGTCACATTCAATGATGAATGGATAGATTACATAACGATTAAGGTCCATTCATTAAACATCCTTAACGAATGGACATATAATAATAACAATTACGGTTCATTCATTAAACATCCTTATCGAATGACCAATAATAAACATTAATGGTCCCATTCATTAAAACATCCTTAACGAATGAGCCATAACATAACGTATGGGACTTATAATTACTAAATTGCCCTTTACATTAAAATAATAATAAATTACATAATGATTACAAAGACTCGTGACGACAAAACCGTACACTAACAATGATGTATTGTTTATCGGTTTTCATTCAAATTTTAGGGTTTAATTAGAGGAAAACGTGAACGGACATAAAATTGACGAATTAACCTTTGAATCATATTAGTTTAGTCAAATAGATTGTTAGAATTTACAGTTGATACAATTCCGGTCACATTGATATCAATTTTAGTGAATAAATCTAATATTCGAACTGAATTGTAATTTCAAATTGTATGTTTAACTATTTATGTCCTTGATAATTTTGGCTTTGATCAATATCAGTCAAATTGCTTATTCGTCTCTTCACATCCGTTCTTTGTAATGAATGAGATTTTCATACGTATTGCTGTTAACGAATGTGACTTCATTCGTTATGAATTGTAACGAATAAGTAACATTCGTTAAACTTGTTTAACGAATGAGATGTGTTTTTAATGGATTGAATCGTTCTTTTAGTTTGACCTAATGAATGTGATCATTCGTTAGACTAATGTAAGGAATGAAGGACGAATGAAAGTGTGTTTCAGTTTGATCATAAAGAAAATTCACTAAGTAATAGTGAATTTTAAAAATTTTTAAGTATAATTTGGATATTAATTGTTCGGTTTTTATAGATATGGCCGATGAATTAAATATTGATGCTCCTCCTGCTCAAGAAGAACCTCAACCTATTGAGCAGCAAGTTGAAAAGATGTTCAGGTTGCCGTGCTATCTTACGACAAGAAGCACAAGAAGCACAATATATGTGCGTTCTTGGTTGATGACTTCTTTGGAATAGCAATGTTTTGTAGCATGATCGGTTTTCTCAAGCGGTCGAGGATTTTCTATGCTATTTCGGCTGACACTCCGATATACTTTAGCGTTATCCTTCTTTTTGGGATACTGATGGGTATAATGCCGAAGGGAAGCAGATCGAGGCAGAGATTCAAAAAAAGAAGATAATTATTGATGTAGATGTTATACGTAATCATACGGACATGGTTTCTCGATTTATATTAGTTCCAATCCTCGTTTGGGTAAGTTGTCTTCTTCAATATCTAGGTTTTTATCTCCTTTACAAGTGCCCTCAATCAATTTCTGAGATTCAGGGGATTTACCATATCAATTTGATCTCGGTCCGTTTTAGGGCATAATAGTCAAAATATTTGGCTATGTGATTTCTTTATCTTCTGATTAATATTAGCTTTCGGCCAAAAGACTTTTAACCTTTTTTGATATTTCGAGTGTACTGAAAAACAAAAGCCAACTCCGACTCGCAGTTTGGATTATGGTCGGTACCAGCTCACTTATTTATTAAAAATATCATAACCAGAGTTCTATACATCTGTTTGGATTGATTCCAGCGGCTATGTTCTCGGTGTTGATTATATTTTCATTTGTATTAATCTCATGTCTGTTTGAGTCAGATCACTTGGCACTCAAGTGTCACTCGTTTACTCGTAATCTTCGGTTAACTCGAATAGCCAATAAAGTGAGTAATCGCTCCCCTATTTTACTGTTTTAAAATACTTTTGGGGACTTTATGCGTATCTATTATTATTTTTCGTACTATATTATTCATGCTAGAAAATCATGACTATTGTGTTGTTTATCAATTGAATGTTTATTTGCTAGTAGCTTACTTGCTTATTTGTTTAATTCTAGCATTCAGAGAGGTCTATCATTGATTCTATCATGTCTTGATTCTATCATGTCATCTTAGTAGCCAAAGCCCGATTCGCTAGGCAATGGCCAAACGACACCAATTACTTGCTTTCATTTAACTGTTGATACTCACAATATTGGTTTGTAGTTTTTATCTTATATTGTATTTAGTGTCAAAAACTGTTGATTTTCTCACTCAACATATTGTTGAAAAAATATATCATATATCTATTTATACGCATATTGGAGGTTATACTTTGGTTTGAAGCTAAGGTGAAGAAACATTAGAGATTCCTTAATATAAAATAAAAACAAGAATACTTGTGTTGATTTGGGGTTAAGTTGTAATTTGCTTTGAATTTGTGTACTTGATTTAAATGTTTTAATGAATAAATAAATTAGATATTGTCATATTTATATTGTATAATAGTACCTTGTGAGTTGTGAGAAATCAGTTCGCGCCCCAACATTTTCGTCGTAGGTTGTGGTGTGACATCTAACTCCATGAGTGACTCTCATTCCTTGCTGGTGAATCGTTGACTCGAAAACCATTTAATAAATCTTTATTTGACATGACAGTTTTCCATACAAGATGAGCAAAAACGTCTCTTATTTTTGGGATTTGTACCGCTTGTCATACACACACAATTAAGGTTCTCTGGAAACCGATGCCAATTGGAGAACTTGATTATGGCTGCTAGTCTGCGGCCACGTAGCCTTGCATGATATAGACTAGACATATTTGTTTGGATCCAGACACATGTGTAGTCGGTCTGAATTGTTTTTATTTTGTATCTTGTATGATAGGGATCACGTAATCCCATATAAATATTTGACTAACTTTCTAACATAAACAACTCGGTTATCTTATTGACTGAATGGAAAAGTTTTAACATATTCATATTATAAATTATAAAAAAAACTTGAACGTATTCAACTTTTGACAAGTTGCTCAATGATATGAGCTAAATTATATATAAATATTATAACTATTTCCTACACTTTTAACTAGTTTTGAATTGGTTTTTATTGAATATTACTCCTTTGTTGGAACTTATATTTTAGACCGACGCATCGAATTTATATGTGGGTGAAAAATATATTATTTTGGTCTCAACCAAGGGTGGATGGCTTGAAGACCAAGTCATGCTAGACTAGTATAAATAGATGTTTTTATTCATTTGTCTAGTATGAGTGACTGTATTGTGTATGTGTGAGATTTAGGGTTTTATCCCTTTGAGAGAGTCTCCGCCTCCAGAATAAGCTCTCCTGGTGGCGGCTGATATATTTCTTAATCGATTGTATGTATGAGTGTTTTATCTTAATGAGAATCATTCGACTAATATTTCATACTACCGTTTCTATCTTTTGTGTTTTGATTACAATTGTTCATCCTACTTTATTGTTGATTGTTAATCAAATCAGGCTCTCTCCCAATACACCTCATCCGTCCAACTATTATCTTTCAAGAGTGAATAAGAGTGAGATTCGATCCTAACCCTAGACCCGAGCTCCACACCGTTGATAAGTATTGACTATTTTCACGCTTCCGCACCGGGGCTTGGTTCTGTCAATTGGTATCAGAGCCTGGGTTACCGAATTGTTCAGACTAACCGCTGAACAGATTCATTTCACTCTTGAATCCACCAAGGACGTTAATCGATGAAGTTCGTTGAAATTATTTTTGGGGGTTTTGAAATTATTTGATGATTCGGAGAAAAGTATATGGATTGATGTTTGGGTTGATGACTCGTTTGGAGATCCAACATCAATTTCATGTTTATTGAAAAATATTGCAATATTTAAACATGAGTAAGATAGCATTCAAGTCAACCATAACCCGTTCTTGACTGTTCAAGTGACTATTTCATAGGAGGTTAGACTCTACTGATCATCCTTTCAACATTGTTGCTCATGAATTTCATAGGAGGTTAGACTCTACTGATCATCGTTTGTTGAAAAATATTACCGATGGTACGTCATAACTCGTTGTCTTTCGTTGAAATTCTCCCCCTCACGTTAAGCTTCTCCCATTGTTCATTTCGAATCATCACTCTTATACCATTTTTGGATATAGTTGTAAGGGCATATGAACGAGGCTTTGAACTTCAAAGATCAACTTCAAGTAACAAGGTTATCACAAAAAGAAATAAACTCATTGTGATCATCAAATAATCTTCAATTCTTCAAAACCGTTTCTTCCCATGTAAATCATCTTCAAACCATTCCCTGAATTAAGATAGCATTCAAGTCAACCATAACCCGTTCTTGACTGTTCAAGTGACTATTTCATATGAGGTTAGACTCTACTGATCATCCTTTCAACATTGTTACTCGTGATGACTCCATCTTCTCATCCGTACTAGGAAATCTGAAAACTTACAAATGATGAAACGTCTTTGAAAAACCTTGGATTATTGATTTTGATCAACTTTTCCTTAACTTGAGACTTTAACTTGATTTGAAGCTAGCCATTTGCAATGAAATTCAAAGATTTTTATTTTTTGCTCATATATGGATTTCAATGCTTTTATGAGACAACGAGCTAAAACGAAGTGCTTTAACTAAATTTGAGATGACGAGTAAAACTATCAAGTTTTATTAATTATGGTTTTCAAATTTCATCAGAATGTATTTTTATCAAAGTTCTTTATCTAAATAATAGTTTTAGTATTTATAACATAAAATAAAAAAAAAGAGACAAGAAAAAGAAATCATGGATATTACAATTCAATGTTGAATTATTTTATAATCTTTTTAGCTATATTGTTGACAATAATTTAAAGCGGGGTATAAAATTAGGGCTCAAGTTTACGTCATGTGAAGTTACAAAAAGGAGCTCTATGTTATAAGTTGGAGGGGCAGACGCCAATGAAAGGGAGAGCCGCCCCTAGGCTACTGTTGAGGCTGCCCTAGACAAAACAAGCAGCCAAGAAGAGAGGTAACCAAAGGAATTAAGAAAGCACATAGGCTCCTGAAAAAATTCCATGGGAGAAAGAAAATAAGAAAGCAGACTACTAGGTGTAAGCTCACATGCTAGCAGCTCAATTAATTTTATTTCTTTTACGGTGAACCCCACTTTATTTTTTATCTTTGTTTCATCAATTATTATGATAGGCTAAATTGTTATACTGTCTGGGTTTGGATGAATATCTTTTAGACTGATTTTATTTTGGTTTTGGATTATTATTGATTGATTCATGCTTTGGGAAAGTTTATTATGTTTTGTTGTGATGCATATGCGTATTTGGTATTAATTTATGAGCAATTAGTTGTTCTTTATGCATCTTTATGAATGTCTTTCATGTATGGATGCATATTAGGTTGTTT
Source organism: Bidens hawaiensis (assembly GCF_021521415.1). NCBI lineage: Eukaryota > Viridiplantae > Streptophyta > Magnoliopsida > Asterales > Asteraceae > Bidens > Bidens hawaiensis. Next base: position 4,085,838 of record NW_027491014.1, read on the forward strand.
ACTATGCGTTTACAACTAGTTTATGGTTTATTCTTAACTTATTCCATAAGAACAGTAATTGAGAGTTTAGAGATACCTTATATTCTGTCACTTGAGACACCGAGAGGTAATTAAGTGTCTTCTATTTTGGTCTTTTGCGGGTTTGAGTAGGGATTTTACAGGAGTGAGTTACCCTAAATTCCCTTATATTCAAATAGATCCGAATTATAACCGAATTCAAATAAGAATACCCCTTACGCCTTAGGGTTTTTGGTGATTAAAGACCGGTAGGTAACTTAGTCTTTGGGTACCTTAGCATCGTTAGGTAATGTGAGACAGGGAGACGATCCGAATCATTAAACCGTTGAGCTTTACATGATATTTAGGGTTCTTAGGTATTGTTGGTGATACTGGGATGTGATCTAGCATACTGTAGTTATTCCTTAAGTTTCATATTTTTAGAACCCAGTTACCAATCACAAAACCAACTCCGAGAGTTTACGAGTTGACTAGTTGGATTCTTTATATAGGTAGTTGTTTCCCCTAATTAAGTTTCACCCCTAATTGTTTGTGTCTAGTTTAGTGTCAGTCTTAGTTTAATTATTCTTTAGTTTATATTTAATAAGTAAAAACACAAACTTCAATTAATCCAGTTAAGTTTAGTTGAGTCAGAGTCTAGTTTAGGTGTCGCTAATGTCCTTTGGGTTCGATATCTAGACTTCATTAGGATTTACTACAGTTGACAGGTACACTTTCTAGTTTAGTGGTCTAGTATTTGGAGAGTCTAGGTGTATAAATTTAAAACTAGAGTTTCTAGGTTATGTTAGGTTTTAATAGACGCGTTTTTCACATCACGCAATTTACAACGTCTCTGTATTTGATGAACGATTACCTCAGACCTATAGTTCAATAATAAAAGTTTAATAATTTATATAGATCAAATGAGATAGCTTTATACCTTTATTCTGGTTAAATAGATTTAAACCTTGATTGAATATTTTATTGTTATAATATTAATATAGATCTTTAGTCTATAAAATTCTACTTTTTAAAATTAACGTTTTTGTTGTTGAAGAAATCATCTGAATTGTATGTTTCTTCCTTTAAGATTAATTGTGTTTATAAAACTTTTATGTTTCCTAATTTAGAAGAAATATTATTTATTCAGAATGATTACTTGTTTACTTAAAGTCTTTTCGTTCCTATGAAGTTTGGTGAAGGATGCTCTGGCCTAAATGCCTAATAGGTTCGAACACTCTCAGCAAGCTCTCCAGAAAGGTAAACAGGTCCCATGGTTGATTGAGATTTATACGAATTAGTTTCCTTAGACAAAAGACTTGACTACCGGTGTTATCATCCTTCCGGTTACTACATGCACGTCATGTTGAAAGACCTTGTGCCCGATCATAATACATCATCATAAACGTGTAGATACGATATGATAAGGATCGATAACGCTGAATTTACTATACTATGCTAAATGACGGAAACACGCAGCAAAGGAACTAAACACATCGTGATTCACTGTAACAATCACTTAATATTCATATAGCAAATTTTCAGTACAAGTGATTTCATATTACAAAAACTATTACAAAATATGACATGTTAAGCCTATTTATACAATAACATATGAGCCGTATAAGTCTAGTTGGCGTATAAGACTTATACGCCACATATAAGTCTTATACGTTGATTCAACTTATACGCCTCTTAACATCTTTCAAATATTGACATTTCAGCCCCTAAACAATACAACAGTTCAGCTCGTTTAACTAACACAAGATCTAGCATTAGACATTCTACACTAACACATGATTTTCTGATTAATTATTTATAATTATCTTTTGTCTAAAAAAATTAATGTTGAAAGTCAATTGACGATGTTGCAACAACAGTTATCACACAAGTAATCAGGCGGCACCGTTTGAGGCATTATACGGATGAAAACATAGAACGCCGGTATGCTGGACCAGAAGTAGTCTAAGAGAAGACGGGCAGAGTACTTCAAATCTGTGAACGACTCAAACCAGCAAGAGATCGGAAAAGATTTACGAAGAAGTTCACCATAAGCCAATGGAATTTCGATTAGGTGAAAAAGTATTGCTGCAAGTAGCAGCATGGAAAGTTGTTGTATGATTCGGCAAAAAAGAAAAATTAATTTCTCGTTTTGTTGGACTATTTGAAATCTTAGAACAAATCAGCACAGTATCCTATCGCTTACACTTATAAGAAGAAATAAATGGAATATGTGATACGTCTCTAATCTGTGTAAATGTTTAGCTGGCGAAACTTTAGCTATGCCTTTAAGACACGTTGAAGTTAACGTAAATCTGAATTTGTAGAACAACCTATGCAAATAAAGATTTAAAGTTAAAAACTTAAGAGGTAGGAATTAAAGTTAGTCAAAGTCATATTGAACTCCCGTAGAGGTCCAAAATTTACCTAAGAGTTAGGATCTGAACTTAGAAAGAAATACTCACATGTATTTTAACGAATCTCGAGGACAAGATTCATGCTAAGGTGGGGAGGATGTAACATCCTGTAACTTTCGGTTTATTTTTTCCAACTGAGAAAATATGAAGGAAAAACAAATATTCGCTAGATAATTAGAATTCGAAACCCCAAAAATGTAAGACGAAAACCGGCACGAAAAACAAGAAAAACAAAAAAAACAAAAGTTGGTTGTGTTTCGCACATCTAGATAGATAAAAATGAAGTCCATAGTGAAACGCAACGGAATTGAAATTATATGATATTTTGGGTGGCATACACGAAGTGGCCATTAAGAAACCAAGGACACGTGTCGAGCCACGTGTCGATGACTCAGCAACACGTGGCAAGTCTGGGCATGACCCAGCATACCTATGGGTGGCGTTACGCTATGCAACAGGCCACCTTTTCCTCTATTAGGATCTAGATCTCAATCTAATCTAATGAACACGGTTACACTAATGAAACAGTAAACAACTGATCTAATCCTTTGAACGAGTTAGTATCACATTAATTGAATCCATGCTTGAATTATGAACTAATTTGTACTGTGAAAGCAAATAAGAAGCGTAAACCATAAAGCTAATTAAGGCTTCATATGGAAGAACAAATTCGCATTAATCGTAATCAAATTATTATAATCTATTGCTAATCCTCAACCTTAGCTCATCATTGATTAATTGGTTTTCTTGTACAAGAGTACACTAATCAGGTGAATTTTGTGATGTGTGAAAGTGTTAATGAAAAAGACACTATATTCTACATTATATACGTGTGTGAAGCTACCGATGAGCTAAAGATGAAAGAGACATCTAACAAATCAATTACAAACTACTGATGAACTATTACAAACAATTGTTTAAAGAATCATATTCTAACTACTGATCTTCGCTGAAACAACTGTTGTTTGTGCCGTTAGTTATTAGACTTAAGTTGTTTGGATCTTCAATAGTTTGCTTGAGTAGTTGTTGCGTCTTCAGTTCTTTCATGTCAGCAGTTTGCAGTGTTAGATGTTTGGAGCAGTAATTTGACAAAATACCATAATGAAGAACAACTAATGTTTGTATTATCAATTGTGCCATTAGTTCTTTTCTAGGTTCAACTATATCCCCTGAACTAATAATGCCAAAACCATTTATTATTTTGGTCCATTATATTATCTCGATAGTCTTCTCTTGCTTGATTCTTTGATAAACTTACAAATTCAGCACTTAGACTATCATCATCTTCCATCTAAAGTGGAAGCTCTATCAATATTCTCAACATATCTTCTTCCAACATGGGTACATTAAATTCTTTTGAATCTACCCTTTTTGATATCCCAGCATATCAAATTCCAAAGTCACAAAGGAGCTATTTTATAGTTTACTTCATTTGATAAATTGTGAATCTGACTGGTTTTGGCCTTCAGTTGGTGCTGTAGTAGATTAGGGGTGATGGAAAAAACCTAAATTCGAATCTGAATTAGAAATATCCGAAAATCCGAATTCAAATTATCTGAAAATTCATATAGTAATTTTGAAAATTTTCATATATTTCGGATATCCGAAATGTTATATGTTATATGTTATATTATATATATATGTATATATATATGTGTGTGTGTGTATGCACGACTTTGTAAACCCTAAGCTCCAATACTGATTCCTCGTCTCACGCAACAATTTCGTTTCGACCGCCACCACAATGCCATCTTCAATTACCTCCGAATCCTAGATCCAAACGGCGCAAAGAGCTGGATTGATTTCCAACATAAACAAAACCAACCGTCACAACAGATCTGGACCATATACCAGAAAAAAGAAAGACAAGGATGAAGATTTACGTTTGAAAGCGATTAAAATGGAGTCAAATAGGGAGATGATAGAGTGTTTGTGTTCGTGGTCGGCGCTCGGTATTGGTTCGTGTTTTTTGATTTGGTTTATAACTCTGTTGTGGTTGTGGTCACATGTTGTTCGTTGCTTTAGCCTTTCATAAATGCAAGAAGAACAATTGTTTTCTATTTCTAAATCTAGATTGTATATATCAATTTTCGCTTGATGTTCGGTGCTTCGTGATTCTGTATTGAAAGGGTAATTATTCTAAAACGATTAATCTAAAGAATATAAATAATTTTTTTATTTTTTCTATTTTTTTTATTTTTAGGATCGGATATCCGTTTCACTATACGAATGGATATCCGAAATTTTGGATACATATTCGTATAGTAAAATCCACTGTCCGAAATGTTCGGATATCCGAACTTCGGATCTCCGAGACTCTGGATATCCGAATTTGAACACCCTAGTAGATGTTGTCAAGAATGATGCAGAAGGCATGAACTGAATGTCATAGTCAAATCCCATCTTGGCATCCCTATGAATATCCTTGATGGCTTGAGGTTCTTCTTCTTCTTTATTCAGACTCCTTTTCTAAGCTTGTAAGGCCAAGTTCCTTTCCTTGATTTCTTTAGTAGTTGTTGTTGTGACCAGAGCATCAGTTTGAGCTCTTCTTTTTCCTTTTGGGGAGTTTGATTTATGATAAGGCTTTTGGCTCATGGTATTTTCTTGGATTTTTCTTTCTTTCTTGTATAAGATGCCTATTAGCAACCCTAAGCTTATGAATCCCCCACTTGGCAGTTTTTCTTCTAGAATGGAAATTAGCCTCAGCTAATTTCATCTTCATTTCAAGATATCCCTTTTCTTTTCTTCGGTGATCCTTTATTTTACAACATCCCAATTAGGTTTAGGATAATCCCGATCAACACATTTTTCAATAAGTCTCTCTATCCTTCCACACTCAGCTTGAAGTTCTTCATAGGTCCACCCTCTGAACTTGTAGATAGCGACTTTATACATTTCATGCTCTTGGAGCAATAAGAGAGCAAATTTCTTTGCTTCCATCAATAGGTGTTTGTCATTTATTGGTCTTTTATACACAATCAAACTTCTTTCATAAGCTTGTTGTTCTAGGTCTCTTATCTTTAGAAGCTCTTGTTTATATAATTTTGCAGCTTCTCATCAAACATGATCCTTGAAGCCTCTTCTAAAGATCTTGCAGCCTCTTGTTCTTCATCCAGTGAGCTCTACCAGCTGATTCCTTTGGTCAACCATTTGTTTCCTTAACTCATTTGAAAGAGTATTTAAGGAATTTTTTGGCATTGTAGTGTCCGTGTTTACTTTAGTTTATAAAATTTAAAATTGAGAGGTTTAAAAGGATTTAAACAAGCATACTCTGTGGAAGAGGTGGTTATACCCTCTGGTACGCTAAAACTTTTAGTGGTCGGTGGCTGTTTAGTGACTAGCTAGTGGATGCAGGATTGAAATTCACTCCGGATGGAGGCTTACAATTGGATGTAATTTTGGGGTTGTTGAAGTTGAGTTTGAGTCATATTGTTGATGAGCTTCTTGAGATGCAAGACCTCAGAACTCAAACATTTGATTTGACCCGTCAATTCCTCAATAATTTTTGCATCAACTAACTTAGTATCCTCATCTATAGACCTGTTATTACTAGTTTTTCCTACATCAACAGTTTTATCTGAAGCAAGATCAAGATTTACATCTTGAACTTTTTTAGGTGCCCCTATGTCTTGGTACTAGGGAATTCCAACTAATGTTGATGTAAAACCATCAGCAGTTGTTGCCAGGATAGGATTCTTAGTGTCTAAATAATTGTCCAACTAAGAAATAATTGTTTCAACAGTTGTAGTAGTTGCTCCTTAACCCATATCCCAATAACATGTGGTGATAAAGACATTTGCCTCCTCTAGCTCTGGGTTTATGTCACTGGTTTCAACATTAGCAATTTCTGTGCGAGTTTGCGTTTCAGGTGATGAGGTAAAGAAAGGACTGATTTAGTGAGTTAAAACTTTTTGGTGACCGCATGAGCTATTCTCTCAATGGTTATAATATGTTGTTCTGGTGGAGGTGAAAGAGAAGTTACCCTGGGAGAGGGGCTTGGAGTTGGAGTGTTGATAAGCTCTTCAACCCTTTATTGTGGTTCCCATGTGCTTACAACGGTCTCCTTTTGTGAGCAGGACTGAGGAGCTGGCTTGGGTGGAGGTGTGACTTGTTGTGAGGAAGTAACAACACTCAATTTATTTTGTGGCTTTTGGGTTACCATAGGTTGTTTAGGAACCTCAACCTCCTGAACTACTCTTTTGGTTTACTTTTGGGATTCGGCTTATGTTTTTTTCTTTGATGGTTTCTTTTCGGTGGTAGGTGTTGGTTTCAAAGTGCTAGGTTAAGCACTTGATCACCTAGAGCAGTGGACTCTTTTTCTGTAACTTCTGTTGCAGAAGCATCAGCAGTTTAGGTGGGTTCCTCCTCATCAACCAAGGTTGTTGATTTAGAATCCTTCATTCTCGGTACCTGGTCCGCTTAAGGTTTTTAAATACATAGCTTAGACCATAGTTAGGGATATTGTCTTAACCTTGAAAAGTTTTTAATATATATTCTTAGCTTTTCATAAGTAAAGATTCAATGTGGTAAAGGTTGTTCGTTACTAAGAAACTTAAAATTTGCATACAAAGGTTATAGTCAAATTGTCAAGAAGAAACATATAGATATCCGTGAAGAAGAAACAAAAGTAGCACATAGTTGGTAAACAAACAAGAAGACTATGGGGTCTAAATGTGTTATTCAAACAGAGGATTTATCAGGTTTAACGTTATGTTAATTTTACTAAAGCTCTAAAGCTAGATCATTTTATCTAGATAACTATAGGTTCGAGATAACGTGTACAATAAAACTCGTTGAGACAAACTAATCATAATGAATGTAATGCTCAAACTTTTATAACATTTTAAATCAAGTCATTAACACTTTGCGTTGGAACAAGTATCCCTACGACTTTATAAGAAAAAGTAATCTCTGGACCTCAGGCTATCGTGTATGTTTGTCTGGTTTCTTACATATGTTGTAAGTCAGTGGACACACCACACCACACCAAACTTAGTCATTGCCCCAGCCACGTTGGGCTAGGTCACAAGAAACCCTTTAAGGGAATGATTTTGTGTATATGGGTAGTTTCTAAGTTCACGAGCGCTGCGATGTTTGTTTAGTGGTTTTGAGCTCATCTTGATTTTATAATAGAATTACATGAATGATTACCCTTATGTAATAATTAGGTTCATAAAATGTTTTAGAGTCAAGTTGTTCACAAGCATGTGTTGCTAAAGTATTTTATAAACCATTTTATAGGTAATCAGGAATAAAGACGATCTGGTAGCTCATATGTATTTTGAATATTGTAAACAAATTTAAATTAATGTTTCAAGTTAAAAACTTTCGTATTATCAACGAGTGTTTAGATCACGAATATTGAATATAATAATATTTAATGATACAAAAGACTTTCCGCTATGCATACAACTTTGATATATTTACAAAACAGATACCAATAGTTGGTCACACACCTAGCCCCAAAGTTGGGGTGTGACATATATAGATACATATACGGCAACTTTAAACGAAAAAAACATATTTTTGAGAGTGTAATGGTGTTAGGTCTGCTAAACGATTAGTTTTTAGTATAGTTATAATTATAAGTAATATAAATTAACTGAAAACAATAGTAATAATAAAAATAATCAAAACCAATCCAGGGGGTTCGAACCCGCGCCCTTGGCCGGGTTTAAATCTTAACGTATAGTGCACTGGCCAACTGGGCCAATGACTAGCTTGTTTATTAATAGAACACCTAATATTTAAGCACGATCTCATATCAAAAATTAAACCTCAAGAACTCTAGGATTCAATTGAGGTTCTTACATCCTCTATCAATTTCTAAGGAGTTATAAACGGTGAAAGAAACCGTTCAAAAGTCCCTAAACAATTACCTGATTTGATTACGAATTGGAGGAGATCCGAGAATTAGGGTCTCGACAAAAACAAACGAGACCAAGGATAATTTTTGACGAATTTTGAATGCAATTGGGATTGGTGCTTCAGAATTCTTCTATGAAGGTGTAGGACGATTCAATCGAAGATATCACACAGTATATAGTGATTGGTGGTCCTTTTAGTCCGCGTCAATAGTTAACAAAAATTGATTCGATTTGATTTGTGCTTGCTATCAATTAGTAAGCTTACCATATAGACTGTATACACAAGGCTTAAGGAATTTCGTCAAACCCCGAATTAATGGCTGATTTTACGTGTCAAATATGAAAGGGGGGGTTGCGTAGATGATGGGGAAAAGTGAATATGAAGGGGAAATAATATTTATAAAAAATGCTTCCTAGGGTTTGGTTTGTTGGCTAGAAATGGTCAAACTAAGTTAAGGGGATTAAAATGCACAAGTTCAATATTTTTTACCACTTCTTTAAAGAGTAATAAAGTCAAGCGACGAGCAACGCAGCAAATGGAATAAATATAAAATAGAATAAAATAAATAATGATTTTTCACTTTAGTAAATGTGAGGATTCAATTACAGACGGGTACATTAAACGAATACAAATCTAATCCAAATTTTACGAATCTCACAAGTTCGGTTTACAAATGCATGTAGTTCTTAAGTGTAAAATTAAACTCAATTGAAGCGGAAATTCAAAGGTTTACTACTTGTCTTAGGATAGTAACAGTCCAATGCAACTGTTTAAAACGCAACAAACTAACTCATCGATGCCATAAACTCCATGGAAACCCATGTGCTCCAGCAATCCTTATTTCATAAAACTTCACCCGCTAACCTAATGTGTATACAAAAGTTAGATACACGCTGAGTGAGTTCTCACTTAACTAATTGACAATTATTATAAATAAATATATAACTTACATGCCAAAGAATAAACATAAGCATAAATAAACATGTAAAAGGCATAGCAGTGTAATACGATTAATCTTCCTAAACTTAACATATATAATTGCAATTACCAAAACACGCCACAAAGACGATGCTAATCCTTATGCCTATACGTGGGGCCTAACCGGTTTCCATAGAACAGAGTCCAACTAACTAACGGAAAGGTTTAAACATAAATGACCGTTAACTTACCTTACACAAGACGCATGCACACCAGCCCTAAAACAATTAATAGAGAAGGAGTTTAAAAAACTTACTTCATCCATTTATTGATCCTTGATTTGACTGAAGTCCTTGTTGAAATACTAACTAGAACTGTCCTTAAACGTTAACTTAGTAACTTATCTATCATAACTGACGGAACCCGATCTTGAATTTCCTGGGATTGATTTCTACATGAACTGATTTTGTACAAGGTGGTCCTAGTCTAGATGTTAATAATGAGGGTATTACACATCAAGTCCACTTTACTATGATCATACACAAACCATGATTCAAGTAATCTAACCCGTGGTTCACATAAACTAAGGTTTACGTAGTCTATGGTTCACATGCCAGGGTTCACGCATAATTAATCATGCCAAGGGTTTATGCAAAATTGAAGTGTGCGCGCTCGCAAAACAGTAGTTCACACGCTCTAGGGGTTCTCGGATTTAAGGTTAAGGCTAGGAAGGGGACCACGCAATACCCATTTCTTGCGGAACTAGGTTTCACCTAAAAATCTGGTTCACACAAAACCAAAGCTCTCGTAAGTGGTATTCATTAAATTTCGAACATGAAACTGACTCGATTTGAATTTAGTTATAACTGAATCACCCTTTTATTGTTTAATATGAAGGTTTATTGCCACAACATCTTTCGCAATTGTTAATTTGGTTATTTGTGCTAAAAACGCATTTAAACAAAGTTTGACTGCCAAATGTTTTCAAAAACCAAACTGTTGAACTTCTTCAAACCATGCGACACGTGAATAGGGGCTCGCTAGAAGCCCGACACTCTTGCTATTGTTAGATTGGTTGCCAGCTGGTCTCACGAATTGGACTAAATCATCGTTTTTGTTACCATTTGACTCGTTTAGTTCAATATTAATCATCCACATATCGTTATCAAGTTACTTTCCACATTGATATTAGTTGATTATTGACCAAAACAGTCAAACAACCATAAAAATAAGCTTAAGACCCATTTTTGCATTTAAACCACTTGACTCGGTTAATGCGTGAATTCGCCAATAAAAACACATACCATTTCTGTACTCATGTTAACTCATCCACCAACACTTTCACTTTCACGCCAATCCTTTGTTGCAAACGGATTAAAAAGCTAGGGTTCGGTTCTTCACCTTCGATTAATACTCTATTCTAGAAATGAGATAGGGATGGTACCGATCGGTACCGATCCCGAAAACTTGATATATATGATACCGTTACTGGTACCGAAGTGTTCGTTTTCAGTACAAGTATCGGTTTGGTACCATTACGGCACCGGTATTTCGTGCAAAATTCAAATAATATCGGTTTCGTACTGATACCGAAAACTAAAAACTTGGTACCAATCGGTACCGAATTTGATACGGATGTTGATAACACTTATCCCTAATAGATTCCTTGTAATTCTTTAGGGATTTTGTTCCATTTCATGTTTACATGGAAAGCCCTCTATTAATTTTGATTAAAGAGGGTTTTGGGCTTTCAATTTGAATCGAATCAAAACTATGGTTCATAAATGCTTAAATCCGAGGATTTTCAATATAAATTCAACGTATGCTTAATTCAATGATTATGCGAATAATTTTTATTAATAGAATTTGTTATTAACATGTTTGAGTACGAACGAACCACTTGGGTTCAAATCCCACAATTACCCATGTTAAACTCGCTTATTTGTTCTTTAACGTTATTATATGTTAAACGAACCGTTTTCGTTTCAAGAATTTAAATCTATTTCGTTTACACAAATATTCACGTTTTCAATGATTTTCTAGAAAAACAAAACTCGTTTTGCAACTCGATTAAAAACCGAACTCACTATTTTATGTTTGAAATAATTGTAAATATTGCAAATCATAATAAATCATAACCTTTCACAAATAATTAATTATTATTTTGTTACTCACCTATTTTTCCAAAGTCTCTTATTAATGAACTCTCTTAATTCACGAACTTACACTCGACAATCATTTATTTATTAAATTTACACCTAAAACCCCCAAATTCAAAGACGAAACCTGAGATTCGATAAGTCATTTATGCTCGTTCATTTTCATTATTTAACTTAGGCATTTTACACGATTAGGATAATCCATGGGATAATCTGTCAACCGTGTGACTTATTTTCATTTTCTCAATTTCAAATTCCAACTTCACTATCAATGTGAGTATTCATACCTTTTTTTTTACATGTACATTTATTCAAACTCAAAACTCAATTTCTTTTATTTTATAAACTATGTAACTCAGTACTATTCCTATGTGTTTATATTCTATGTCATGTGTTTGACCATTCATGCTTGTTGTTGTTGTGTGTTGATGTTTCTGTCAATGTTATGATTATTGTTATAACATTTGTCTGTATATGGGGATGATTAGTTAAGTCTATTGTCCAATCAAATATAAGAAACCCCACTAAGGTTTGAGCACATAACTGCTCATGCAATCGAATGTGAGAAACCTCGTGAAGGTTGCGCATACAATAATTGTGGGAAACCTTGTTAAGGTTTGAGCACATAATTAAATTAATTCATTTATTCATATTTGCTTGAATGTACACTAGACATATGAATTGTAAATAAATTATTATTACTACTATTCAGAACTCACTTTATGTTAACTCGTCAACTGTTTGTTGTTAACACGTTATTTTATACACTATGGTGGTGAATATCTCAACGAATCCAAGTTGTGCAGCCGTTAAATTAATGATTTCTTTGTTACCTTACTTAAAATTGAGCCGGTGGCATATAGCAGTGAATATATTGACGATTCCTAGTTGTGCGGCCGTGTTTGAAATGGAGGGACAGTTTGTTGTCGGAGACGGCATACCTAAAGGTTTTTTTAGTATAAAACTAAATTAAAATTATAACTACCCTACGTGAAAACGTAATCTACTAGGCTTACATGTATATAGGTAAATGGTTATTATTACAAATGGTATATTAATTTTGTTAATTTCAACTATCTTATTTTGATCGTTGTTGGTCTTAACTAATGAATTGGCTGCTGATGGTCTTATCTTTTAACGTATTTGTTTCTAACGGCCGGCGAATAACGAAATCCTAGCGTCTTTACTTGCAGGTCGTCTAAAAACCCCTTTTGGTTGGAAATGTCAGTTTTTTTGTCGGAAAACTCAACTTGAATAGCACCACCTCCACCAACGGACTCACCACCACCACTTGAGCACCACTAACTGTTCCAACAATAGTTTTAGGGTTATGGCGACCCCAATAATTGAGGCTTTTATTATAAAAAGGTTTATAAAGGTCTGGTCCAATGTTTTAAAGGCGTGTGGGACGAAAATGTAGAGTTTTCTGGAAAAATGTGAATTTTCCGCCAAAAACGTTTTTCCTGCAACCCGCAAATAACGACGTTAGAATTCTGTTAGCCACGGACTATTGGGGAAAAATATGAATAAAGGCGGGATCGTTATCAGCCAATTCGTTAGTTAAGACCAGTAACGATCAAAAGATGATAGTTGTGATTAATATAAACGAATAGTAACTTTTTATGAGTTACTATTCGTTTATATTAATATGTTACTATTCGTTTATATTAATATGAATATGTATATCATATTATTATTATTTTTAGTGGTAAATATTATAGAAAAAGTTAGCGAGAACCTAGAAAATTCCATTAAACAAACAACCACTGAAACAAAAACAAAACTGATTAAACATCCTAATAAACCTCTAAAAATACTAAAATCAGAATACCTAAAAAAAACCATCAAAGCAAAGCAATGCGTTACTTCCCTTTTAATATGTATTTATATTTAATGACTCGTCTAAACCTAACAGTGTACTAGCATTCAATGTTTAAAGTGGACTTTTTCATTAAAAACAAAAATAAAAAATAAAAAATAAAAAATAAAATAAAATAAAAAAGAACCATAAAGTACGTTATTTCTCCACACGATTTTCCAACTTAAAATGATAAATATAAACTTAATATTTAAATTTGTTGAATTATTATTGTTTTTTATTTTTTATTCCTAACTACATAAAAAATCTACCTATTCTAATAAATTAAAATAATTGTGACACGTGTCAGTTTATTGTTATATCTCACAACTTTTTACCCTCCAAAAACGAATATCTTAATTGACCCTAATACATGTACATATTCATTTTCCTTTTATATTTTATTTATGTTTATACATTTTTATAAAAATAGTATTAACATATTATTTTACTATATATTCCAAAATACTTGGTGAAATCCAAAAATTAATATACCATGTTTGTTAAATATTAAAAAGATATATTTAATTTCAAATGTTATCATTAAATATTTTATTATGTATATTGTTAAAGATTATAATAAAAAACAGAACTTGAACATGTTTTCATTTTACAAAGTAATTTTTTTAATTATTAAATTATAAATCTATGCTTAAAAGTTGATCCATTTTTTTAAAATCATTTTATTTATCTATTATTATTATTATTATTATTATGGTAAATTGTCATATAAATTTTAAATATATGCTTTTAATCTATCAATATATTTTTTTGGTTAATTTGGTAAACTATATATTTTTCGGTTAATTTAATAAATATATACTAATAACTTTCATATATAACAAAGTTTATCATATTTAATTTCTTGGCTTTTTTCATCAAGGATTGTTTCGGGTTTTGTGGAATATAAATTTGGTTTTTACAGTAAGAAAATGATAATAGATTGTTTGGTACATGTTAACTACATCTGGGTCAAAATTTGTTATTGGTCAAAAAATGAGAAATTTAAGTATTTTTAAAGTTTGAGAATGCAAATAAATTTATCATCAAATTTGTTACGGGTTCAAAGTGTTGACTTGAAATGTCAAACGGATAAAAGTTAGAATTTTAAACATGACTTGGGTTTCAAATTTATTTTCAATAACATTTTTGGAAAAAAATTAAAATGTTCGGGATTTGGTAAATTGACTATTTTCCCTCAACTATTAAAATTTAAGAATAGATTGTGAACATTTACGACATGCCACCCTTAGGCCTATCAATGCTTCTAACTTGTATCAAATTTGAAGCATGTGTTGGTATTAATTTTTCCATCAATATTGATTATAACGTTGTATGGGAAGTATGACATGCAACACTATGCTCAAATTAAGCAAAATATTCACAAAATTAAATGGGTATACATGTTATTTTTTATGTTGTCAAACTTATCAAAAGCTTTTTCATGGTTTATCTTAGAAAAACATAGTTCTTGAACAATAATCGTCGTTATAATCTAATGTTCTCACGCCCTGCTTGCGGTGCGCACATATAATGTATATATGTGTGAACCCTTGGGTGGGCAAAAGTAAAATTGCACTAATTTTGACGTTATTTTACTAATCACGTGAAAATAACGTTAAAAGTGGCGGAAGGTTAATCAGGCATCATGTGGTGGCGTTGATAGCCGAAAGACAAGGGCACATGCACCAATCAGCCGGTGTCCCGAGGATTGAGTGTTATGTGTCTTATGTCCAAGGCTTGATTCAAAACTACTATCGAGCCGGGGGTCTCACCGGAAGCAGCCTCTCTATCCCTATGGGATAGAGGTAAGGCTGTCTACATCTTACCCTCCTCAGACCCTACCATAGCATTGCTATTGGTGGGATATACTGAGTACGATGATGATGATGATGATGATAATCTAATGTTCTCATTTCCTTTCATGGGTTGCAAATTCATAAATATATCAATAAATGTAACATACCTTTAGTATTTAGTCTGAATGGTCAGAACTACTATTGTATAAGTCTTCTTTCTGCGTTATTTCAAATATACTTATATGATACTTACAATGTAATTTTAATTAAAGGAACGTTCTCGGGTACATTTTTTAACGTGCATTTTTTATTAAGTTTATTTAAAAAATTATTTTGTGATATAAATAAAATCAATTTATAGATACATAGTAACAAGCATAGATGTAATACACTTTTTTACATATGTTATATAATTATTTTCTTTACTTGTAATTTTATAATTTGGGTAATTACTTGTGTTACACGGGCACTAAAACTAGTATATTTATATTCACACATTCATGGGGGATCCGAAAACCTGATTACAAGAAAGACGACGTTAAGCAAAAAATATCCTAGATACGAGCAAGGGATTTCTCCCAACTAGTGAACAGGTGGGTTTTACAAGTGAAGAAACACGGATCCACTCCCCAGGTATGGGTCCTGGATCTAATGAGTCCACAGAGTATTATACGATAACTGCGACCACAATATGAGTACCACTTCCCAAAGTCCAGTGACTAGAACCTGCAAAACATACACCGTGAGTCTCGTTACAGGAAGGACAAGAGGGGGGTCTTCCTGTAACCACCCTCCGGCGTGAGAATCAGAAACGTTCGTAATGAAGAAAATTCTGAAGTACAGAGACTAAGTGTAGTCAGAATAGAGGTGAGTGAATGAATACCTCATATCGTTTGACAAGGTATTTATAATCGAAGGATGGGGGATGGTGATTGGGGCAGCTGTCCCTTAAGAAGATGCTTTTATAACAACCTGGACACGTGTCCTTATGTAATAGTTTTATTCCATACGTTGCATGTGCATGTATAACAACCTGGACACGCGTCTCTTCCTCATTGGTTGCTCGGAGAATATTAGCCATGTGCACGGTTATAACGTCCTTGCCACTTGTCATTAATTGACTGGCAGAGGGCTCACGTATTGCCCAAGGAAGCATCTTGGCAAATCTTCTAGAAGGCTACCGTGTGTTGATAGCTGCCCTGGAGCACTTACCTCGTGGTTATTTCTGTGGAAGGATATTTCTTCCTGCGGGTGACCTTTGAGGGTGCTGTGATGCTTCCGCATGCGATATGAGGGTGTTTCTTCCTCAAATGATTATGCGGATGATTTATATGTCACTCGGGTGACTTATCAGGGGCTTCTGATTGACCCGCGGGTAATCCTTAAGGGTATTTGGGTCTTTTTGGTACCCTACCTTTATAAGTCCCCCCAGTCCAGTGTTTCTTCTGTGTGAAGTATTTTGTGCGGGTGAAATTCTGGACTTATTGTGGATTTGGAGGTTTTTGTCTTGCAAGTTGGTGAGAAATATATTTTGTTGTTTGTGGATAATGATGAAAAAGGATAAGTTGACAACTCGCAGGCGCGTGTGCAGGTGACAGGACGTTTATGACGGCTATAACTGTACCCGACTGTTCAACTTTTTCACTTTTTTGATTTTCCCGCGTGACGTGGCGGTTAACTACTGGGTTGTCTTTTCTCTCTCCACTGTCTGTATCCCATCGCATTAATTGCGGTGGGTATAAATACGTGGAGTTAACTTCTTTTGGAAGTTTTATCGCTTCGAATCCTGAGTATTTTTCTTCTATTCTTCTCTGCATATTCTCTTGATTTTACTTTCGCACCAAACATTCACGTTTACGACTAGCATGATGTCAGAGGTTGATGAAATAGAGATCCAATGGGACCAAGGCGAGTACCAAAAGCTTATTGAAACTTATGGTATTCCGGCAGAATGGGAACCGAAGTTCCCATCTGCCGGTTCCATTACCAGTTTTCCTCCTCCTGGGAAGATGGCATTATACGCTGATTACTTTGTGTTGGGAAATTTCCGTCTTCCCGTCACAAAGTTTTTCATGAAAGTAGTAAAAGCGTTTGGGATTCACTTGTCCCAACTTCATCCCCGTGCTATCATGCGAATTCGTCATTTCGAGTTCGTATGTATGGCTCAGGGAATGGTTCTTCGGCTGGACCGTTTCGCTGTTTTCTACAAGATGACCCGTCGGAACGGTTGGTTTTCTTGTCATTCGTCGACTGATAGGGCGTTTGGTCAAGAAGTTGAAAAGATATCCAAGGAGTGGAAGAAGAAATTCTTCTGGATATCGGAGCGTGTGGTGCCAGATGCCATGGTTCGTCAGCCCGGCGACGAGCCACTGATTGATCTTACTCCGGCCGCGCATGAGAACCGTGATTGGGTTCGGAAACTAACTGTCCCGCTAACACCAATGCGGGTGTTACCTGAGGAGACCCTTTTTTGGGCGGGAATGAGCCATCTATGGCCTGCTCCGGATATGGAACCCGTTTTTGTTAAACCAAACTGCCGTAAGTTTTTATTGACTTACTTTGGGAAATATTCTAGAGTTTCTGGTATTTTAACTCTTTGCGTTCGTTTTACAGGCTTTGGATCTATGCTTAACGCCTTGTACGATGACAAGGGGTGTGTCGGGAAAACTATTCGCGACGTTAAGCAAGTATCTGTCATGGAGAGGAATGCCCAGTATTTCCTTTTTCCAGTGGACGTGCGGGCCGAACCAGTTGTCTCGAATACTATTTTTGAAACAGGTGCGTATATTTTGAACCCACCCCCTCTTAATGTATTGACCTCGGATGGAGTGATCGTTATTCTAAGTGACGACTCTACTGCTTCCGAGGGGGAAAGTTCGGACGATGCTTCTACGGTTTCATCTGTCTCTCATTTGTTGGCAGAGTTATACCGGAAGAGGCCCCTTCATGCGTCTCAAGAGAGTGATGCGGGTCCTAGCGTTTCGGAGCCAAAGATGAAAAAACGTCGGACCCACCGTCCGCGTAAGCCACTGCCACCTAGTCTTTCCGAGCGACTGGGAACCTTGACCGGTAAGTTTTTACTTTGTTAACTTTTGTTGTTTCTGATAATGGGGTCTGATTTTATGACTTTGCCATGCAGATCCGTCCATTACTAAGGGTCGCGTGTTTGGCGTAACATCGACGTCTGCGCCAAACGTTGAAAAGCAGTCGTCACCTCTTCCGGAGAAAGAGGCTGACAAGTCTGTTACTCCACCTGCTGAAGGTGTTGTGGAGGGGTCAAATGTCCAACCGGCAACTGGCGGGCAGTTGGATTACCTTTTTCAAGCTGGGCTTCAACATGGGAACCCTAAAGTTACTGCTGAAGGTTTCAGGGTTCATGAATCTCCTTTCCAATCCGCCCCTCAATTTTATTTCTCTTCCTCGTCTTTCGAGGAAGGGAATTCCAATTTGGACCATCCGTCCACGATATTGGGGGCGGTTCTTCGCAGAATGCTCCTCAACAGACTTCTTCCACCTCGACCCGTCTCGCAACTTCAAGTTCCCAATTTTTTGAGAACGTGCAGTTAGGGGGAGATTACGATTTGTTCATCCCGCCGTGGGACATTGTCAATGGTTCACGGGTTTCCGATTTGAAAGTTTGCATGAGTTTTGTTGAACACTGCATGCCTCCGGGCGAGATTAAATATCAAAAGACTCGTTCCCACCAAGCTCTTCATACTGACTTAGCTGTTTCCCTGACAAATACCTTGGCTTGCAGTCAAGAAATCTTGCGGGAATGGCGGACGATGGGCAGGAAACTTGGTGTGGCCTCTTAGGCCGTGAAGGCCGCGGAAAAGGAAGCTGAGGAGCATCGAAAGGCGGCGGTAGCGGCCAAATGGAAACTAATCGATGTCGAAGCTGCCCTGAAGTCAGAGCAGGACCGCGGTGCCGAAGCTGCTAGGAACTGGAAGGAAGCCTGCGAACGATCTAATGCAACTCTCGCGGCTTCGCGAGCTGAAACGCAAAAGAAGAAGGACGAGTTGGCGAAGGCCCAGGATGAGGTGTCTCGCCAAAATGACCGGATTCAAGAGCTTGAAGAAGCATTGAGATTACAGGGAGAGCAATCCGAGCTTAAGGACAAAACTATTGTTGATATGCAGGCTGCGTACGACTCCCTTTTGCAATCTCAGGCTGAGACCAGCAGTCAGGCTTCTTCCGAGTTACAAGGGCTTTGTGACAGAGTGGAACGTGCCGAGCGTGAGAGGAAGTATTTCCTCACCCGTGGTCTAGATTCGGTAATACCTCTATCCTGTTTGCTTATCTTTTTTTCCGTTCCATCCCATTGTATTGACAAAATGTTGTATATAGGTTATACATCATATCAAGAGAAGCAAAGAACTCACTGATTTCTTCGTGAACCTGACCACTGCTTCCGAAGGGGTTGGCCGAGTGAAAGGTTTTAACGAAGGGTTGACCTTTGCTCAGACTGGACAACCTATTGAGAGTCATCCCCTTTATGGTCTTGATGCGGAACAAGAACTCGGTATGCGTGTTCAAGAATATGACGACCTAATCTTTCCGCTAAAGCACATGCTCCCAGAATTTGCTTCATTTGAAGATGGTGTGAATAAATTACGAGTATATATTGACGATGAGTCTAATGATGATGAGTCTGACGATGACCAAGCTGATGATGATAAAGCGGAAGATGTGGCTCATACTGCTCCGGAGGATACAGCGCCCCCCTAACCCATAGTATAGGTGTAGGTTTTTATAATTTTGGCTTGTAATTCCTTTTCTTGTTTCTGTAATCACTATTTTGGATGGAAATGGAGCTCTTATGTTAATAATATCTTTTTGTGAAATATCTTATTTCTTTTGAATTTTTGGACTCGTGTAATTTTGGATTGGATTGATGACGTGGCAGAGAGAGAGTATAGATGACGGTTGACGAGACGTGTAAATCGTCCACTTGATAGCCTGTATACACTTTTTCGAATCTCCCGCCTGACGTGTCAGCAATCCTGTGGTCCGGATCTTTCTCTTTCTTCTGTTAGTCAGACGCTCGCATTAATTACGATGGGTATAATTAGGCCCTAAGGTCTGCAACCCATTCTTATCACTCTCCAATTTTCTCTCTTGCTCTGATCAAACAACTTTTTCTCTCTTATATCTGTTGCTTTTAATTTCAAAGAATGGCTGCCCAGAAGAAGAATCCTCCTTCAATCAGCGAAGTAGGATGCAAACTCAAGGAGAAAGATTTCGACGACGTTAAGAATGTCTATGGCTTCCCGTCGGAATGGGAAGCCGAGCTTCCAGCAAAAGGGGTCCTTGCGACGGCACCTCCGGCAAGGAAAATGGAGGTTTATTTGGACCATTTTACTGCCGGAAACTTCCGATTTCCCGTGACCAAGTTTGTGGAATAGATCTTGACGGCTTATGGGATTCACTTAACCTAGGTTCACCCTTTGGGATGTTGAGGATTCGTCACTTCGAATTCTGTTGTCAAGCGCACAACTACGATCCATCGGTTAGGATGTTTGCCGTGTTGTACAAGATGACTAGCCGTGAAGGCTGGTATAGCTTTGCAACCACTGGTAAAGGGTCTGTCGGTTTTGAATGGCTTCGGAGTATCCATGGGTGGAAAACCAAATTTTTCTGGATCCGGGAAGATGTTATCCCGTTTACTATGACTCACCGGAAGCCGAAAGACCCACTGCCGGTCGTCTCTGCTTTCGAATACAAAGATCGTGCATGGTTACTTAATATAACCAAGACTCCGACACCCATGCGCCCTATTTATGAGGGGGCAATGGTGCACGCTAGGATGAGCCGTTTGTGGCCGTTCCCCACCTTGGAGCCTTATTATGAGAACCCGGATGGAAGTAAGTTTTCCCTTGTAATTTTTTCTGATTTCACGGTGTCTTCCTTTTAACGTTCTTTTGTTTATAGGTGAGGGTACGATTCTCTCTACTCTTATGGATAAGATGGGTGGCATGATGGTGCGCCGCCCTATTACACAACATGACGTGCCGTTTTTAGATCGCACGTGGAATAACTTCTTGTTTTCCACTACACTTGCTCCGGAACCTATTGTTTCCGAGGCTATGTACGCGCAAGGTGAGGAATTTGTCAAGAAATGTGAAGGTATTTTTCAACCTCAACCTATTACCGCCGCTACGTCGAGCGGGGTGATAGTATTCCTCTCGTCTAGTGAAGAGTCATCGTATTGTGAGGGAGGATTGTCCAGTGGTGCTACTAATCCTTCACCTTCAAATGTAGGTTTGAACCGCAAGATAGAGTTGAAGGCCACCACCGCCCCAACTATAATGAGGAAGGTGGCCCTCAATATGATGAGGGCAAACCTGAGGCTGCGGAAATGGGTGCATCGAAGGCTGCTGGGAAGCGGAAAGCACAAACTTCCGATGTTGCTCCTAAGAAGAAGAAAAAGAAGAAGGAGAAAACCAAAGTTCCTGACTTGGGCGCCTGTCTTCGAGAGTTGTCTGCTCGAGACGTTTCCATAGGTATTTTCTTGACCGTTATGACTATAGTCTGTACTTTCTTTTTTCTTCTTTATTCACCTTGGAGAGTTTTTCGTTCCAGAAAATTTTAGGTTTCAAAGATTCTGTTGCCAAGAAACCCTTAGCTCTGTCAACCTCAACACCAAACATTGTTCAAGAACCGATCAATTTATTGGATTCTTCTCCTATTAAAGATAGAGAGGTTGGAGGAGCTGACCAATTCCACGTGTCTCCACCCCACAATGAGGATGACTTCCTAGATCGGGGTGGGGTTGATGCATTCAAACACAGAGGTCCAGCTTCCTTTTCTCACGTAGATGACGAAAATTCTCCACATCATCTTCAATGGTCATTACGGAGGGATTCGGTATTGGATGATGCGGATGTTTGCCAAGAGTATCTTGACGAGAGTCTTCCTCCTGCAGAGAAGGAAAGACAGCGTCACCGTATCCGCAAGGATCTGTTCGACGCCAACTCCAATCATGTGGCGAATGCAGTGTCTACCAACCAGGAACTTCGCCGGGATTGGTTATCTATGAACGACGAGTTGAAGGATACTTAGCGGAACTTGCTTAATGCCAAAAAGAAGGCTCTCAAGGCATTGACCGATGCTCAGGATAGTAACCGAGCCATGGAAGCGGCGAAAGCTGGTCAGCTTGCAGCTGAGGAAGCTAGGGCTGCTCTTCAAAATCAGCTAGATGATCAAGCGGAGCTGATAAAGACCCTTCAGGCTGACTCGGCAGTAAAAGACAAGCGTCTGACTACTCTTAATGTTAAGAGTTGAGACTAGGCTGCGGAGTGTGCTAAGCACAAAATGGATCTTATCCGGGCGCAGGTGGATAAAAAATGGCTTCTGTCGACTGCAATTCCCAAGTGTAAGTCCCGAATCTGGATCACTACAATATGATATCAACCTAACGAGTATTGGTGCGGAATACCAATGCTCTGTGATTCAAGAACAAAATAACCAACAAGTAATCGAACACAAATATGCTTCAAAACACACGTATATATTGATTACGTCTGGTGCTTAAGCAGTTACAATACTTGAGTAACAAATGAGAATGAACAACCTTTACCCTATACATTATCTAACTATATATAGGGACACAACTAAGGTCGGCCCAAATGACACCTAGCCCACCGAGAACACATAAGTGTTCTCGGTTCACACCGTACACCCAAAACCAAGCCCAAAAGTAAATAATAAGCTCAAACCATAAAACTAGGCCTAACAATCTCCCCCTTGGTTTGTAGCTTTGTTTTACTCTTCCATGTAATCAACATCCGCATCCTGCAAACCTCCTTGCCAAAACTTGTTATTTATGATAGATATCACCATGCCTGTGTATTCTTTGGCGGCTACTTCAAACAGACCATCAACAAAAATCTGATGCTTGCTGAGTCTCTTGATGTTTCCTCTCATGGAATTTCAACAAGTCCTTAGCATCAACAAGACGATATTGACCTTTTCCTCGTTGAAGCTTGATAACAGCTGTGGCAGTATGAGGATCAAAGAACCATAATCTCATGTTCTCCAGTGTATCCTCGGGAATAGGACCAGGTACGGGAATGTAAGTTGCTTTCTTTGTGGGAGGCCACATTACATTCACCATAGTTTTCCTAGTTCGTGGATCCAGAACTCCTTTGGCTTTCTTAAGAAATGATTCAGCTGTCGGCATATTAGGAAAGCCTCTATCAACTTGACGCTTGAGAAAATTCCAGAAATTTGTTCCTCGTTTATCGTGTGATGGATTTGAAAATGGAGCATTAATCAGATCACTCAAATCAACTTTTGTCCAAGAACCAAAGTCCTTCATCTTCTTGTAATACTCCATTGTCCCGGACTTTCTCTTGACCCACCACATACTCTTATCTGCATCGAAGCCCCTTGATAGAACTCCAGATCGATCACCATATTTGTCGGAGAACCCCTTTTGAAGTGTAACAACGTATGTCTCCGGGTGATCTGAGGATACAACATTTTGATCTGAGTTCTTCATAACCAGAATCTTCTTCTTTCCCTTCTCAAGTAGCGTCTTCTTGATTCTGTCAGACTTCTCTTTTGAAACCGATGGAGCGTTCAAATAAGGATTAAGAGAATCTGATTCTTCTTATCTGCTGACACCTGCATTGTTATCTGAACGAACATTGGAATCTTTGTCTTGAACATTTGATGGAGTTTGATGCACCATGTCTTCATTGCTTTTGAACTCATCTCCAAACTTCTGAAAGAACTTTTGTTGAAGATCAAAGTACATAGCAGTTAAACCTCCCATACTGGACTGTAACTCTTTAGTCTTGGAGTCTTTATCTGAGTCGTTGGCTTCAAGCTCCTGAATACGAATATCCTTGATTACTGAATCTTGTTCAAGTTGAAAGACTCGACGCTGTAGTGCCTGGACATCCACAGGAGTGTTTTCAAGCACCACTCCTTTCCCTTTGTTCTGAAGAGAGGCTTCTTTCATGGCTAAGATTTGAGCAACCTTTTCAGAAACACCAGAACTTGACTTACCTTGATCAAATTGACTAGATGACCCAGAGTGGATATCGGTACTGTCAGTGTGTGGAATATTTGTTTTAAAATCAAAGTCATACCCAAAATCACTAGACAGCAGCTCCATGAAAGTTGGCTCGACAGTAGGTGCAGCTTGTTCAGTCTGTGATTCTGGAGCTTGAGTTTCTGGATGATCGGTGGTTTGTAGTGGACTTGTAGTGGTTTCTGGTGCTGATGTGATTGTTGGTGTCTGTGCAGCTTCGGTTGTTTCAGCTTCATGAACCAACTCGCTTGAACTCAAATCATCTCTTCGGTGAACGAGATCAGCAGTTGGTTCCTTAACAAAATCTTCCTTAATATCTTCAGTAACTGTCGAAGGAGGTTTCCGAGCAGTTGACTGAAACAAAGCTTTAGCAGCTTCTAGGGCCTTTAATATTTCAACATCAGTGAGCCTCTTCCTCCTCGTCTTCATCATCTGAAATCTCAAACATAGAAGTATGTGGTTGAGCGGGTACCACGTGTTCTTCAGCAACCTGAGCAACGACAGGCTCAATTTCGGTCTCAGCAAAATGACCAAATATCTCAAGGGGTTTGGATCCCTTGTAAACTGTTTTGGCACCCTTTCTTGACTGCTTCATTAACCCAAAGGAGTTGGGTCCCATTGTCTTCATATCCAAGGTTTCAACAGTTTTTACTAAATTAGGGTAATGAAAGTCGAAAATCATCTGTAAAAACCTTGGATACATCAAGAACATCTCTTTCTTCTTCGCCCTTAGATTACTCAACATTTCATTGAAGACGAACTTGGAGTAGTTGTAGTTCCACCCCTTAATCAAAGAGGCAACGGCAGACATTTGAGTATGACTAATCTCATCCGAACCCCGTTTTCTTCCCGAGATACACGTGAAGAAAGTGTGTAACAAGTATCTCCAATAGGGGTGAAACAACTTCTTGATTGCCGGCGGATAAGTACCTTCATACCCCATCCTGGTAATCACTTTAGTAATTGCGGCTATAGAATACTTTGTCGGGTAGTCTGGCTGATCCCCAAACATAAGTGCCTCTCTGATAGTTGCTTCAGTAACGGTAACAGGATTCAATTGTATCTTGGAGTCGATTGAAGTAACTCCATCTGCTCCTTGAGAGTTGATCTTCGCATTCTTCCAGAAGTCGGTGACCATCTTTTTGCAAATGACAGGATTTTCACGAAGAGAATGTGAGATCCTGCAAGTGTTTAGTCCGACAATCATTGACTTGAACTCCTTGTGAGCCAGTGGCGGGTCATAAAAGTGACCAGCGATATTTTGAGTGTCTACAAACTTTAACGGGTTTTGATCAGCCATGTCTGCACCAAACTTATCAAGTTAGATAGTGGTAATGAATATATGATCCATAAATAAGAGAAAGTTTGGCCTATTAAATTTAACTAGACCAAAAATATGTCACAAAGTGGATCTGAGCCCAAACAGTGAAAATTTAGCCTGGCAAGGGGGGATCTCGGTCAGGTGAGATGGTTCTCTGTCAAAGCAATGGATAAACATAACTGAGAACACGAGTTCTCAGTTAGAGAATGTGACCGAGAACAAGGGTTCTCGGTCATTTCTTTTAGCAGAGAACAGAGTCTATGACAATATGAGTTCTCGGTCAACAAAAGTCAAGCCGAGAACTCAGTGCCAGCTGGGACAGAAAACCCCTTGGGTTCCACATCGAAATTTGTGAAGTTATCCTCATCCCATCGAGATCCCAAATACCACCATTAAACCTGCAATAACATGAATTAAAATCAACCGAAAATCGATTCAAGTTAGACACACTAGTTGCATCAACCGAAAACCCCAAAACAAAACTAATGTTTCTGTTATTTGTCCGATCACTCTTGACATTAGCAATTAGTTCAACAAGTCATCCGTAGGAGCAAGTTGTGAGACTGAAACATTGAGCCTTAGTGATATGCAAGCTTCATATACTCACACTCAGAACCTGAAAGTCACAAAACAATCTCGAAGCTTCGATTATTATGGAAGGTTTTGATCTCGGCAGACATTACAAGAAGATCCCGGCTGAATATAGACAAAATAATGAAAAAAGTGGACCCTTACAAGTATTTATATTCCCTTAGCAGGACGAAACCCCTAGTGGGCTTGAAGCAGGCCGAAGACATATGATTAGCCCAAAATAAGATCATGACCCATAAATGTCCAATAAATTTTTAAAGAAAATACCAAGTTTAAGAAAAACAAGGTTTATACAAACGTTCCGAGGAGAGTAATTTCGGGAAAGAAAAAAAATAAAGACAAACAAAATAAACAAACAAAAACAACAAAAATAAGTTTACCAAGAAACAACTCCCTTTATGATAGTGTCGGGATCAAATTTCAGTTCTTCGCAAAATCGCCGCCTTTATGAAAAGATCCGAACATGGAATCATATTGTTTAAGGGGCTGTCACAAGGATTCATGTTCAGCATTATTATGACATCTAAGAGACAGATTGATAGCGTGTATCCCATACTTAACCTGATCTTTCATTGCATCAATGATATGATTAAGGTTCAGTTAGGCATAAAGCTTAGATGGACATCACCCATCGACCTGTGATGCCTCCTATCTCTTCTCAAAGCGTATTTGGCTTTCTCAGATCACCCCAAATTGACTCCAACCCCCTAGCGCTTGATCAAAATAAATTTTATTTTATACACAAAGCATGGCTTAGAAGTAGCGTTGAAAGTTGGACTTAGTGCCAGTAAACTGACAGGCCTTTCATTCGAGACATGACAGGACTTACTTGTATGCCCCCATCTCTGGAGTTCTAGTTTAAACCCTTGAAGCCATTGATAATAAGATAATTATAATAAACATATACTCTTTAACAAATTTATTTTTATTTTTATTTTTTTTAAATAATAATAATGTCAATGTATTGACTATATAATATTTTTGGTGATCAAGACACTAACGGGCTCGTGTATGACTGGGTAATTTCTTTTCTGCCTGTCATTCGGAGAGATGTATCTGGAGACATGCACCTGTTTTCAAAATGACCCTCCACATTAAGTTTAGCAAAATTAGTTTATATCACTTCAACTTTTACGCATCGTGGAAAGTACCATACACATCAATGACTGTTCTAGAGTCTTTTAAACCTAATAACTTCACCCGTTAGGCACACAGAAACAATTTATCTATCACTATCCAAAGGTTGGATCAATTTCCATTTAAAAATATTTAAAGCTTCTAAAAAGCTATAGACTAAATAGTAATATCACTTCCTAGAGAGTTAATTGAAAAACACACACGTTAAGCATTCAGTCACCCCAGTCACTCTAAGCCTTCATGTTAATGGCTATCCATTATAACCACAAGTGGTTAACCGGACCAAACATGCATGAGAACACATGTCCTTCCAACTCAGAGTTACCGACATAATTTTAAGTAAAAGAACACAAAACACAAACAACATATCATAATCGCCCCGGATGCTTTCAGTCATCAGGTAAATGGCTATCCTGTGAAACTATAGATAGAACACCGGACCAACCATATACAAGTATATGTCCTTCAAACTTGAGCAGCCGACATAGTTTTAAGCAAAATTGAATGTTAATAATTATTTTTTTTAATAAAATAACACAATGCACACACACTCTTTTTGTCTTTTTGACTTTTTCTCCCCCTAAATTTGTGCAAAAATTAAACAAAATAAGTACAAATTTACTCCCAAAAAGACTCAATCCTCGAAGCGAAGCATTTTAAGAAAACTCACAAGCACATTAAACTTTGCTGCTCCGACAGGTTTTGTAAATAGGTCCGCCACGTTATTATCGGTGTGGACCTGTTCAAGATGAATCAAATTTCGATCGAAACAGTCACGAATAAAATGAATTTTAATGTCTATGTGCTTGATTTTAGAGTGTTGGACTGGGTTTTTCACAATGGCAATAGCTGCATCATTATCACAAAAAATAGGAGTGTCAAGAAATTCCAAACCATAATCCAGCAACTGATTTTGCATCCAAATGACCTGAGAGCAGCAGGAAGATGCAGCAACATACTCTGCTTCGGCTGTTGAAGTGGATACCGTTTGTTATTTCTTACACTGCCATGAAATTAGTCTATCTTCGAGAAACTGGCATCCAGCTGACGTGGATTTTCTGTCAATGTCATCTCCACCATAATTACTATCAGCAAAAGCATAAAGATCAAATTCTGATTGTTTGGGATACCAAAGACCTAACTTCGGTTATCCCTTCAGATATCTAAAAATACGTTTAACAGCAATTAAATGAGAGAGTTTAGGATTAGCCTGGAAGCGAGAACATTGACAAACTGCGAACATCATGTCGGGAAGACTGGCTGTGAGATACATCAGAGACCCGATCATCGATCGATAATATGTCTGATCTACGGGATTCCCTTCAGGATCAGACAACAAAAGTGGTCTTTCAGCCATTGGAGTATTAGCACTCTTGCAATCTTGAAACTTAAATTTAGCCAGAATGTCTTCAACGTACTTTTCTTGATGTAGCAAAATACCCGTTGGACTTTGCCGAACCTGTAACCCCAGAAAAGTTGTCATTTCACCCAACGAACTCATCTCAAATCTTTTCTTCATAACCCACTCAAATTCTTTGCACAAGTCAGCACTGGTGGAACCGAAAATTATATCATCAACATAAATCTGAACTAAAATCAAATCCTCCCCAACTGTTTTTCGGAACAAGGTTTGATCGATTGTTCCCCGCTTGTAGCCGTGATCAAGAAGGTGCGCGGTCAATGTAGCATACCACGCACATGGAGCCTGATGTAGCCCGTACAGAGCCTTGTCTAACTTGTAAACGTGACTTGGCTTCTTAGAGTCAATGAAACCCGGTGGCTTATCAACATAAATTTCTTCTTTAACTTCTCCATACAAAAACATTGTCTTAACATCCATCTGATAGACTGTGAAGCCCATGTATGATGCATATGCCAGAAAAATTCTAATAGCCTCAAGTCTAGCTACTGGAGCATAGACTTCTGTGTAATCTAACCCTTCAACTTGACGGAAACCGCGAACTACCAGGCGTGCCTTATTACGAACAATAACCCCAGTGTCATCTTGCTTGTTCCTAAAAACTCATCTTGTATCAAGAGTTTTCTTTCCTTCCGGCAACTTAACCAATCTCCACACCTTTAACTTCTCAAACTGATTCAGTTCTTCATGCATAGCATCAACCCAACAAGGTTCTTGAAGAGCCATCTCAACGTTCTTTGGTTCGATTTGAGATATAAAACAGGAGAACATGCAGCTGTTTATGTGTCCAGTTTGGCTTCTGGTGGACACTCCTGCTTCAAAGGGACCTATGACGTTCTCAATTGGATAATTCTTTTGAATTTTGGAGGGAATTGAAAGATCAGAGACCTCACAATCAGGTTGCAAATTTGTTACATTTTCTCGGAGTCAATGAGAGGGTTTATCCATCAAGACGTTGTTGTACTGTGAGAGTACGAGGTTCCGGCAACGTATTCATATGGAATAGTATCAGGAAATAATGTACTCCCGAAAATCTAGCGAACAGAGCTCTCCCCCTCAACGTTTGCAGCGCTTTCAGGCGAGGTTGATTGGGATCTCTGAAGTTTGGTTAGGCTGATCGTCAGTTGAAGTTGTAGCACTGGTTAAATCAACAACCTCATCATCCAATGAAGGAGAAATGTGAGACAGTGATTGAGAACTGTCTTGAGTAATTTCTACTGTGGGACCACCATGGGTCTCATTGATGATGACTGGAAACATATTAAAAGGCTTGAGGAATTCATTGTAGTAGAATAGCCAATCAGGACCAACACGGGCATCAGTCTCATTTTATTCCAACCAGCGAACTTCATAAGATTCTATGATCTGTTTGGTTGACTTGTTGTAAACCCTGTAGGCTGTGTTACCGGCATACCCAACAAAATAGCACTCATCAGCTGCAGCCCCGAACTTTGGAGTAGTTTCTAGATTCAGCAACGTGCACGAACACCCGAAGGCTCTGAAATGTGCAACAGTGGGTTGATGACCATAAACGATCTCATACGGAATCTTCATCCTTGACTTGTTGATTATCACCCGATTCTGAACATAACATGTGGTATTAATAGCTTCAGCCCAGAAAAACAGTGGTAATTTGGAGTCACATAACATCGTTCTTGCTGCTTCGATTAAAGTTTTGTTTCTTCTTTCAGCGATACCATTTTGTTGAGGTGTACGAGGAGCACTGTACTGACGAAGCACTCCCTTTTCTGAACAGAAATAATTTAGAACTGCATTCTTGAACTCTGTTCCATTGTCACACCTGATTCCTTTCAGCTTTAGGTTCAATTGATATTCCATTAATACCACGAATTTCTTGATCAGGTCTGCAGTTTCACTCTTATTTGAAAAGAAAAATACCCATATAAAACGTGAGTAATCATCATTAATAACTAGACAATAAGAACTGCGAGACAAACTTAACACATGAACTGGCCCAAAGAGGTCCATATAAAGTAATTGAAACACTGACGAGATGGTATTGATTAACTTAGGCTTATGAGATTTTCGATGATGTTTTCCCAAGGCACAAGCCACACATTTTTCAACGGTCACAAAATCTTTGATAGGCAAACCACGTACTAAATTGTTTTTAGCAAGACGATTTAGATTTTTTGTATTAGCATGACCAAGCCGACGATGCCAAAGCATAGCATTATGTTCCGACACTTTTGAATACAAACATGTAATTTCGTCGGGAACATTTTGATTCATGTAGATCACATAAGCATTATCTTTTCGTTGTGATCTAACAAGAATCCATTCTTCTGGTATGATTATACCAGGTTTCAGAATCAAGCACTCCTTTTTAGTAAAATGAGTTGAAAATATTTGTCATAAATTTGTGACACACTTAATAAACTGTGCTTCAATTCTGGAACAAAATTAACATTTTCAAATTTAAGCACACCATTACTTACAGTACCCTTTTGAGTTATCTTTCCTTTCTCTCCTCCCGCAAAAGACACATACCCACCATTATATGTTTGAATGTCGTTTAGCTGGGTGATGTCTCCTGTCATGTGCCTGGAACAGCCACTATCAACATACCAAGGTCTGATGATATTCCTCCATAGATGTCCCTGCACAAAGCGCAGGATTAGTTAGCTTTTGGTACCCAGTCCATACTTACACTGGGTGACCCTGACTCATCAACTTTTATTACAGACTGCCATGTCATATCCTTTTGATCATCAAAAATAGAGTGATTAGGTGCTTTTGCCGGATATTTAGGCAACCACTTATGTCTGGAAGACTTGGAATTATAAGTGCGAATGGTTGTTATTGTCTCCGGTGCCTCAGACGTAGCTTTAGTAGATGAAACCATTTTCTTCTTCCCCTGTGTAGGTCTAGTGTTGGTGCTTATTTGAGATTTAGACTGTGAAACACCTCTACTAATATTTCTCTTGAACATGTTGGGTTTGGTCTGATGAGGACTAAACCTGCCAGACTTGTTTCGATTCCAATCATCGTCAAAGGAACTAGCCGAAACATGTCTAAAACCTCTCCTATATGCATCATGATGCAAATATGGATATTCCTTTGATAAAATCCGTAGTATGGAATATATGGACGATGTGGACAATTTCTGGCAATATGACCCGGAATGCCACAGTTAAAACATGTCTGGCGTTTTATGAAAAAGTTATTCTGATCAGATCCATGTTTGGACTGGTTGTGTGGACCAGTCTGTTTAGATTTGCTAGAATTCACATTTTGTTTTTTTGATTTATCACCTTGTTTATCGTTGGAGCATCCCTCCTTGACAAACTTAGGTGTAACGTGTTTTTCTGATTTTTTTGAAATTTTTGGAATTTTGGTTTTATTAGAAATAACATTACTAGAATTTAAAGTTTCAACCGAATCAATCACAGAAGTATCCTTGCTCTTTAAAACAGAGCCACACAAACAGTCGGAATAACAGAATTTAAAACAGGAAGTTCTAAAGAAACATTTGAAATGAAATTATTATCAAAATCAAAACATGGGTCGTCATCCTCATCAGTCCACTCCTTCACAATTAATTTTTCTGCACATGAGGTAGACACATTAGAATCATTCACATTTGAAGTAGATGAACCGGCACTAGTAGAGCCAGTCCTCTCACCTTTATCTTGTTTCCCGTATTTCAAATCATTTATCCTTTCTTCCTGTTCTTTGGTAACAGGAGTAGGAACATAGCTGTGGTTGTATGGTGGGGGAACTTGACTGAATCCTATCCCTTCACCTTCATTTTCTTTCCACCACAACTGATTTTCAATCATTGAGTTGACAACCTCACTGGACCCATCGAACTTTTTAAAATCAAGTTCAGCCTTTTCAAACTTGCTAGTTAGATTTAAAATTTCCAATTTGGCGGCTTCCAGCTTGGCAGTCAACTCATCGATTTCTTGTTTAGCATCAAGATAATGACAACTTTTAACACTAAAATCAAATATGAGTTTCTTAATGTCTTTATTTAGAGATTCAATTTTATCTACAAACCCTTTCTCGTTTTTCTTAAACTTAAAATTTTCTGATTTTATTCTTTCCATATCTCTGATAAGATTATCATTATGAAGTTGATACATTTCAATTTTCTCACCACAATTTAAAGAACATGGTTGAAAACGTACCTCAGATGATTCTGGAGAAGTGAATACCATGTATGCAAACTGGAGCTCCCTAACCGTCTCTTCAGCAGTGTTTTCCTCCTCAGGGTCCTCAACTGTGGCGAAATTAGCTGTTTGATTTCCAATGTTCAGCGCAGCCATTTGTCCTTCCCATGAGAACGTTTGAGCTACCATACCTCTTTCCCCTTTACTTGAACTACCTCCAGAGTCACCCCGAGCATTTCCGACTGGAACCAATGCCCTTTCTGTATTTCCTTCTTTAGCCGGATTGGTGCATTCACGAGCAAAATGACCCAGCTCATGACAGTTGTAGCATCTGAGAGTCTCCTTGTTAAAACCCACCTTCTGATTATTTGGCATGTTCCAGTTATTTCTACCCGACCTTTTGGTAAATTTCTTAGCACGGAAAACCACCATGGCAATTTGCCACGAGATGTCCATTTCTTCAACATCATCAGGATGAATCTGATCAAATTCAGTAGCAGCCATGGGTTGAACCAGATCTCCTGCCAGGAATGCATGGTAACAATTCATAAATCCTGCCATTAATGCAATGTTCTCTTGAGTGTCTTTGGATATGGAGGGAATCTGGCTAGGGTTTCCACTGGGCGCGACTTTATTAGCATCGCTGACTGACTGACCAGACTTGGTAAAGAACACTGGAGCTGGGTTAGGTGAGTTCGATGATTATGATTGACCAAGGGTGGATGAGAACATCTGAAAGTTTCCCGGTGGTGGTAGTTGGGAGGGCTTAAATAGTGAGAAGCTATCTTGAGACATGAGAGCACTATTAGAAGTAGCATTATATCCAGCAGCGCTATAAGAACTAGCATGATTTATTTCCCGCTGTTTATCATTCATATCGCAAGCCTTAATAGTGGCGATCATCTCAGTCATACTCATTCTGTTAAGATCTTTGGTCTTCTTAATGACTGCAACATGCATGTCCCAATTCTTTGGCAAGGAATTCACCAACTTGTTGTTAATCTCTGAGGTTTGTAAAAGAATTCCAGCAGTTCTCATTTCAGTTGCCAGAGATATGAACCTTTGAAGTTGAGATTCCAGTGTTTCTCCCAGAACATGGTTAAACATATTAAACTTCTGTCGCAACAAATCCTGGCGACTTCTCTTCATATACTCATTACCCTCATAAACTTCTATCAGTGCATCCCACAACTCCTTCGCCGATTGAAGTTCTCTAAACTGAAGGGCGATCTCGGGTGAAAGTGCCATAGTTAGAGTTGATAAAGCTCTCATCTTCTTCAACCTTTGCAAAGTCATCATCGTCATATTGAGCATCTGGTTTCACAAGAACCTCAGTTGAACCAGCCTTTTGATAAGTAATCCTTTGAGGTCCCCTCACAATACTTCTCCAAATCTTTGAATCTTTCATTTTGGAATAATGTTCAAAACAAAATTTCCATTCATTAAACCCTTCAGAGGACAATAAACGGGGTACACGTGTAGCAGTACCCATGATTGAATCAAGTTCTTGGTGAAGTGATGAGTTGTTTGAGGAGCTGCCATTTGTTAACTGAGCCATTTCAAAATTGCCACTGATTTATTTTAAGTTCAAGTAAAAATAGTCCAATAAGACAAGCCCAAATACACACTGGATAGAGAACAGGAATTTGAGCCGAGAACTAAAGGCTAACCAAAAGCTTAACCGAAAACCTACTTTCGTTGACCGAGATCCAGGAATATTGACCAAATCTAAACCGAGATCAATAGGTGACCGAAAACTGGTATTAATCTAAAACAATCTTGACTGAAAACCAATATTCTAGACCGAGATCAAATGCTAACCGAGAACCAAAAGTATTGACCAAGATATTTGACCAAAAACTCTGTCTTTTGAGCAAACTGTGGCCGAAAACAGAGTCAGCCGAGAACAAGGAATTTTCGAGGACTCCCCTTGTTTACTCACTAGTGACCGAGAACTATATTGTGACCGAGAGCCAGGTGATACCGAAAACTGGAATCAACAGTGAATCAGCCGAAAACCATAAAACAAGAAGATTTTGTTGTAACAAACTTTCGTAAATTAAGGGATGAAGATATGTTTCCAAGTCAACTAATCTCTATCCAAAAATACCTCAGTTTGAATTTCCGATCAACTATAAGCCGGAAAACTCCTTACACCACCACAAATAATATGATCTTGAATACGTTGATATCACAATAACGAGCCTGAATTCGTTAAAGGCTCTGATACCAATTGTAAGTCCCGAATTTGGATCACTACAATATGATATCAACCTAACGAGTATTGGTGCGGAATACCAATGCTCGGTGATTCAAGAACACAATAACCAACAAGTAATCGAACACAAATATGCTTCAAAACACACGTATATATTGATTACGTCTGGTGCTTAAGCACTTACAATACTTGAGTAACAAATGAGAATGAACAACCTTTACCCTATACATTATCTAACTATATATAGAGACATAACTAAGGCCGGCCCAAATGACACCTAGCCCACCGAGAACACATAAGTGTTCTCGGTTCACACCGTACACCCAAAACCAAGCCCAAAAGTAAATAATAAGCTCAAACCATAAAACTAGGCCCAACACCAAGGTACTAATATTTCCTATTGATTTAATTTATTTCGGCGTTCGTGTGTTCACGCATTGGCTTATGATTTCAACAGGTTATTACCGATGTTCGGAACATTGATGATCTTGGGAACTGTGTCGCGATACTCCTCCGTGCTTCCGAGCAAGCGGGCCGACAAATGGGCTTCGAGGAGGGGTATAAGTTTGGTTCCGAGGGTGTAGCCCCGGAAGAATATCTGTTGGCCAGCAAAGATACTGTGTCCATCTTGGAGAAGAAAACTAAGGAGTTTGATACTCTGAAGTTTTCTCTTTCTGATCATATATCAGATCTTGCGGATAAAGATGACGCCATCGAGCAACTAAAGGAGTTGCTGAACCTTGATGAGGAAGAAGAAGAAGAGGAAACCGATAACACTACGACAGATGAAAATGTCGTTCTGTAAATATGTGTACTTTCCCTGTAATTTTCTTCTTTGTTGTAATCTCTTTTGATCGATAATAAGAAGTCTTTTTCTTCCGGTGCACTTTGTCTTATGTGTCATAATATAAGTGTTTTGTCCGGAACTTCGTTTTCGCCAATAAAAGATTACAATTGAAATATCCCTTATATTTTTGGCATAAGCCTTCTTATATTAAAGGAAATTACATAACTTGTGAATCTATGAGGGCATGCAGGCCAAAATAAAGTAAATGAAGCTGCTATATGTAGCATTTCTTTAATTGAGCTACGTTCCATGTCTGAGGAATTTCACTCTCGTCTAACTTCTCCAACTTGTAAGCACCTTTGGAGAGTACTTGCTTGATCTTGTACGGTCCTTCCCAAGTTGGGGCTAGCTTACCCGGAGGTTCTTGCCCGGAGACTTCATTGTTGCGGAAGACAAAGTCTCCCGCATAGAATTCACACTTTTGGATCTGCGAGTTGTAATATTTTTGCAACTGTCGTTTGTAATTATGATCGCGGATCGATGCCAATTCCCTCCTTTCCTCAAGGAGGTTAAGGTTCATCCGCAGTTCCTTATCATTGTCTTCAATCATGAGGACTCTGGCGGATGGGATCCCGATTTCGGCTGGAATCATGGCCTCGGTGCCATAAGTTAAACTAAAGGGGGTTTCAGAATTACTAGAATTCTTCTGGGTGCGGAAAGCCCATAAAACATGGGGCAACTCGTCGACCCAACCCGTCCTCTTAGTTCCCAATCTGGCCTTAATTCCTTCTTTGATGGTCCGATTGGTTCGTTCAACCTGACCATTTGCATCCGGGTGGGCTACCGAGGTGAAAGTTTGAGAAACATGTAATTCTTTTAACCATTCCTGTAGCCCACTGTCCACGAATTGAGTTCCGTTATCGCTGGCGAGTTGTAGAGGCAAGCCAAACCGGCATATTATGAATTCCCACAGGAATTTCTTAACGCTGGCTGCTGTTATAGAAACGACTGGTTTAGCTTCTACCCACTTTGTGAAGTAGTCGATGGCTACTATTAAAAATTTGATCCGTCCGGGGGCTTCAGGGAAAGGTCCCATTATGTCAAATGCCCATTTATGGAACGGCCAAGCTGAAGTAACTGGAACTAATTCATTCTTCGGTCGTAACATGTAAGGAGCATGACGCTGGCAGGAATCACACTTCCTGATTTCTTTGACAGCATATAAATGCATCCCCGGCCAATAATATCCCGCGTTCATTATTTTTGCCACAACCATGCGCGGGCCTGCGTGAAGACCACATATACCTTCATGCACCTCTCTTATTAAATAGTTCGCATCCTCGGCATCCACGCATCGAAGTAATGGTCCGAGGAAGGAACATCGGTATAAAGTGCCTTCATGCATTTGATAGTTCAAAGCTTTGTGCTTTATCTTCCAGGCCGCGGTTTTTTCTTCTGGAAGTGCTCCGGATGACAGGTATGCTACAATGGGTGTCATCCAGGATTCCACTCCCGTTTGAATCACTAACACTTGATGCTGCGGGACAGATGGGCGATCTAATATCTCGATGCGGATGTCTTTGGCAAAGTGTTCAAAGTTTGTTGAAGCCAATTTACTGAGAGCATCCGCCGATTTGTTTTCACTCCTCTTTATATGAATGACTTTACAAGAGGAGAACTGGAGCATCAGATCCTTTGCTTGTGACACGTATGAGGACTTGATATCATTTTTTGCCTCATATGTGCCATTGATCTGTCCCGCGATCAACATGGAATCCACTCGGGCTTCCAGATGTTTAACCCCCAGCTTTTTGGCTATCCGTAAGCCCGCCAAGAAAGCTTCATATTCTGCCTCATTATTGGTGCTTTTGAAATCCAATTTTATGGCATATGTGAACTCATGGCCTTCGGGATTAACTAGCCTGAGGCCTGCGCCACATCCCTCGCTGCTTGAGGCTCCGTCCGTGAATAAAGACCATACTTGTCCCAATTCCGGAGGTACTTTAGGTTGTTGCTCGTTCAAACATTCTTTCTCTTTGTGATGCGGGACCTCTGTCACGAAGTCCGCCAGCACTTGCCCTTTGATTGCTGGTCTAGGTTTAAACTCTATTGCGTGCTCGCCTAGCTCGATGGCCCATTTGGCTAAACGCCCAGACAATTCTGGCTTACTGAGGATGTTTTTGAGCTTGTATCCGGTTAAAACGTTGATGGGATACCCCTGAAAGTATCTGCGGAGGCGTCGAGCAGCATAGACTAGTGCCAAAACAAGTTTTTCTAGCATAGAATATCTTGTTTTTGGGTCCGACAATGTTCTGCTGAGGTAATAGATCGGCGTTTGGACATTCTTTCGATCTGTCAAGAGGACGGCCCCAATGGCGATGTCAGATGCCGACAAGTATAACGTTAACGGTTCTCCCGCATGAGGTGCTGTTAACGTAGGCAATTCCATCAAGCACTTTTTGACCTCCAAGAACGCTTGTTCTGCTTCCGCAATCCATTTAAATTGCGCTTTCTTGAGGCAATTTTTAAGAGTTGAAATGAAGGGATGAGACTTGGCTGCATGATTTGCCAGAAAGCGATTTAAAGCGACCAGTCGACCATTGAGTGTTTGAACTTTTTTAAGGGAAGATGGGGAAGGCATGGGGGCTATTGCTTGAATTTTATCTGGATTAGCTTTGAAACCCGCATCCGTGACAATCACTCCCAGGAAATTTCCTTCTTCCATTCCGAACGAACATTTGGCTGGGTTTAACTTCATATTGATTCTTTTTAGTGTTTTGAAGGTTTCTCCAATGTCTCTCAACATCTGATCTTCTTCAACACTTTTAATTACGAAATCATCCATATAAACCTCCAAATTTCTCCCAATCTGACCCTTAAACGCTATGTCCATTAACCACTGATATGTGGCTCCCGCATTTTTAATTTCTCCCAAAAGGCATCATTTTATAACAGAAGGTGCCCTGGTCTGTGCGGAATGTTGTCTTGTCTTCATCACCTGCAGCCATGCGGATCTGATGATAGCCCTTGTAGGCATCCAGGAAGCATTTGAATTTTAACGGGGCCACAGCATCAACTTTAAGGTCAATTTCCGGCAGAGGATAACAATCTTTGGGACATGCTTTATTAAGGTCTTTAAAATCAATGCACATCCGCCACGCTCCGTTGCTTTTTGGAACGATGACTGGGTTGGCTACCCAAGTTTGATAACGGAATTGACGGATGATCCCAGCTTGTAATAGGTCCTGGACCTGCTCATTCATTGCTTTTGTTTGTTCCGGACCCATCTTTCGCTGTTTTTGAACGACTGGGGTAAACCACGGACTCACCCTTAATTTGTGTTATGCGATGTTCCGCGGGACACCAGTCATTTCCGCGGGCTGCCATGCGAACACCTCAACATTTTTTGATAATAACTATTTCAAGAGAGTTCGACCTATTTCGGAAATAGCTGGTCCGATTGTTATGGTTTGGTCCATAAATTTTTTGTTTAAAACCCATTTTTCCGTTCAGTCCTCAGAGACTGTTTTGGAATCTTGCTAGGTTTTGAGCTCTCGGTTGCGAAACATTGTCGATTAACATGAATTATTGCTATCCCGGTGCAAGTTGGGACTCCGACTACACCATGTGCTGTAGACGGATGGGCGTTGAAGTCACCAATTGCTTCTCGTCCGAGAATAATATCATGTTTTGACATTGCTGGTAAAACTAAGAATTCGACCTCCTCGGTTCTAGAATGAATTCCGTCACTTAGGGTGACCGGAAATGAAATTACGCCTTGAGGATGCATTACTTCTCCTCCGAACCCAGATACTGGAGCATGGATGGGTTTCAAATCTTCCTCATCTAGCTGGTCGACACATTGCTAATACATGATGTCCGACGTGCTTCCGGTATCGAAGAAGACATATTGAGAACGATAGTGTCCGAAGAGAGCAGCGATGATCAAGGGATTTTTATTGCTCGGACCCCCCTTTAATTCGAGGGAAGATTACTGGTTCATTCTTCCATTCTTCGTCGTCGGATTCTTTCATCATTTTTCCTGTGGGAAATTCACCTTGTATCATGTGAACGTTCAAATCTTTGATTTGCTTCTTACTCGGGCCTTGAATGTCCCGCACAGGAGCTTTACCATTATCAGGCTTCCCACCTTTCACTAGATGTTTGAGTTTTCCGGATTTCACAGCTGCCTCAATTTCACTTTTTAATGCTCTACACTCATTCGTATTGTGACCAATGTCATCGTGATACGAACAGTGCTTTGTGGATCTAAGAATGATCTTCTTGTTAATGGTTGTGGCTTTCTGAAACTTATGTTTTCTGTGGTGAGAATTTCGGTGGGAGTCTTTGAAAGAGGAGTCCAACTACTGGGACCTCGGTTTGAGGGCCCTGTCTTGTTTTTGTTGCCGATAAGAGATCTTGCATCAAATGGTTTTGATACCTCTGCACTGGGCTGAAGCCTTGACCAGATAGGGCCCTTCGCCTGTCTATTAGGTCTCGGATTTTGAAACTTGACTTTAAATTTTTGCTTCGGATTGCCATTTTGTGGTGTTTTCTCAGTATTGGCATACAACTTTGCTGCGGTCATGAGATCAACCCATTCTTTGGGCATTCCATCCCTACCAGTGAGTGTTCGGACCAGATCATCACATTTAACATTCTTGCGGAAGGCACAACGAAGCATATCTTTGCTTATCCCACCGATGTTTAGACTTTCATCGTTGAATCTTGTGATAAAATCTTCTATGGATTCGTTGTCACGGCGGACAACATCCAAAATTTCGGACTGGTCTCGCGTGTGCTTCTTCTGTTGGCTTAACTGTTGGGAAAACTTTTTTACCAAATCGACCCAACTAGAAACCTCTCCGTCAGGTAACTTTTCAAACCATTCTCTCGCCGCCCCTGTTAATGTCAATGCGAACATGTGACACCAATAGGGGAGCGTCCAACCACTAACACAACCCACTGCAATAAAGTTCTGGAGATGATCACTTGGATCAGTCATACCATTGTATTTCCCCACTGACGTAGGAATTTTAGCATTGAAAGGGAAAGGTGTCGTAGCAATACTTGCTATGAATTTTGATTTTTCTGCAAAAGCTGCCGGACGATATGGTTTAGTGAAGTCCCGCTCATCATTGCTGTGGTATTCAGTGTGGCGGACCACATCTTGTGGACAACTGCTTCTTGCTCGTGAGCTCATCCTACTGTTGGTAGTATTGAAACTGTTGTCGCCCAGCTAATAAGTAGGATCATAGCTGTCAAACTCTTCCAAGTAAGACGGCATCCGCATGTCCATACGCGGACGAGGAAGTAACCTCGGAAGTTCACCAAACTCTGGTTCTGTCTGTTGACTATACCAAGTTTGGCTTCCTCTTGCTGTTGGCGGAGGAGAAGGAGATCTCCTAGGAGATTCCTCATAATCCAAAGTTCGAATGTGGAGCCTTTCATTTCGTTTTCTGCGTTCGTACTCAGCCACCAAATTCTGTTGCTGTGCGTGGAGCCACTCTTCCGGAGTTAACGCTCCTCTGGATCTGGAGTTACGTCGGTGAGATCTCGCCATGTCAGAATCTCCGGAATCGTTTTCCAGATCCAATGCTGACTGGCGTCGACGAGTTTCTTCGGGGATTCGTTTAAGATTACCCAAATTAGAACCTTCCGGTGCCGAGCCGCGACCTACGTCGGTAGGCAGAGGACCGGTTGGTGGTGTGACATTTTCTAGGGTAAAACCTCCTGGTGTTACGTCGGTGACTCGTGACCCCGGAGCTGTAACAAGTTCAAGAGTACGACCACCTGGAGTCGTGATTCGTGCAAAAACACTAAGACCCTGAGGTGGGTCAGTGTTAGTTACACGTGAATCGGGTGCAGGGGTTCCCGTCGGCCCTTCAGGAAGTTTACTCATATCAATCGAACCAAAAAACCAATGAAAACAATTGATGTTCTAACAATAAACACGGATGGCGCCAATGAAGAAACACGGATCCACTCCTCGGGTATGGGTCTGGATCCAATGAGTCCACAGAGTATTATACGATAACTGCGACCACGATATGAGTACCACTTCCCAAAGTCCAGTGACTAGAACCTGCAAAACATACACCGTGAGTCTCGTTACAGGAAGGACAAGAGGGGGGGTCTTCCTATAACCACCCTCCGGTGTGAGAATCAGTAACATTCGTAATGAATAAAATACTGAAGTACAGAGACTAAGTGTAGTCAGAATAGAGGTGAGTGAATGAATACCTCATATCGTTTGACAAGGTATTTATAATCGAAGGATGGGGGAAGGTGATTGGGGCAGCTGTCCCTTAAGAAGATGCTTTTATAACAACCTGGACACGTGTCCTTATGTAATAGGTTTATTCCATACGTTGCATGTGCATGTATAACAACCTGGACACGCGTCTCTTCCTCATTGGTTGCTCGGAGAATATTAGTCATGTGCACGGTTATAACGTCCTTGCCACTTGTCATTAATTGACTGGCAGAGGGCTCACGTATTGCCCAAGGAAGCATCTTGGCAAATCTTCTAGAAGGCCACCGTGTGTTGGCAGCTGCCCTGGAGCACTTACCTCGTGGTTATTTCTGCGGAAGGATATTTCTTCCTGCGGGTGACCTTTGAGGGTGCTCTGATGCTTCCGCATGCGATATGAGGGTGTTTCTTCCTCAAATGATTATGCGGATGATTTATATGTCTCTCGGGTGACTTATCAGGGGCTTCTGATTGACCCGCG
Organism: Bidens hawaiensis; assembly: GCF_021521415.1. Lineage (NCBI taxonomy): Eukaryota > Viridiplantae > Streptophyta > Magnoliopsida > Asterales > Asteraceae > Bidens > Bidens hawaiensis. The sequence goes on from NW_027491014.1 coordinate 4,128,238, forward strand.
GGTAATCCTTAAGGATATTTGGGTCTTTTTGATACTCTACCTCTATAACAAGACACACATATAAACCATATGTTAAGTAGAGAATGAAAAGCCACAATTTTTTTAGGTTTTGTTGGATACAAACCACGAATCCTAGGATTAATAAATATCAGTAATTGAGGTTGTCCACGGTAGCTGTACACGTACATCAAAAGATTTTGCTCCAAACTTCATTAGGTGTTGGGGTAGAGAATGAGTGTACGATTTGTTGACTAGCTTATTGAATGTTTGATTATTTGTAAACTGAAAGTTTCTGTTAGATTGCTGATTAGATTATTAAAATATTGTTTCTAATAGTTTCATATTCTTAGACATGACCAAAATCCACTCTTTATACATATAATTTGATAGTAATTATCATATGTGATTCTAAACATAACCCCAAAATGACATTAGATATTTCAAGATGATGAATCTTTTCCAAACACTCAACTAACATAAAGCATCATCAGAAGTGAATAACTCTATAATCATCCCAGGAAAAACAAAGAAGACGAATTAGAAATAGAATGAAAGTGATACGAGGTGTGTCTATCATCCCCAGGAAAAACAAAGAAGACGAATTAGAAATAGAATGAAAGTGATACGAGGTGTGTCTATGATACGATCCTATAATAAAAGTATTATTATTATTATTATTATTATTATTATTATTATTATTATTTAAGTTTATCTATTAATTAGTTTAGAGTCAAATTATGATTTCCTATTATTTATCTTTTTCTATTTTTATATCTTTGTCTTCCTATATATTGTAATCTTGGTTTAAGAAAAAGAATAAGAAAGAATTATTATCTTGGTTTATTTTCTCTTCTTCTCTTGTGTTCTTGGGAGATTGACGGTTGTCTCGAATAAACCGTAACAATTGGTGCTTTCATTGAGCCTTTAGCCTATATGGCTTTGGAAGAACTCTTGTGAGAGCATCCACTATTACCTCGTTTCACTGGATCTAATCCCGCTCTATGGATCTCTCAAGCTTAACGGTATTTTCTCTTTTACACGATCTATGGCGACGAGCGGTTTTCCTATGTCATTGAATCCTTCGATGATGAACCCTTTTGGTGGTTTAATGGTTGGCTTTGGAGTTCAGACTTCCTCACCTGGAATGATTTCACTACAGTAATGCTTACTCAATTCCACGCTAGTTTTGTCAATACAATTGTCAAATCTGATCATGAAACCATTGTTAATGAGGAAGTTACTCAAGGATTGGGGGATGTGACCTTAGGTGGGCATGCAATTGGTAAATAGAAGCAACAAAGTTGTAATTTGATGGCTAATAAAGATGCCAATGAAATTTACAACAATACAATTAGCTTGTTGGCGCCAACACCGTTAAAAGGTGCAATAAGGCGACCCGTGTTGTGCCCCTTGTGGTTGTCCGTTGACATTGGCTCGAATAACATTGGAAAACTCGAATGGCGGCCACCGTGGTGCTACGTTGAGACTGCCCCACTTGCCGTCGTACGACTCGAGTGGCGACTGCCTTGGCAACGACATTCCGTCCTTGAGGATGAGGACGTTTTCAAGGGGTCGGGAATTGATACGATCCTATAATAAAAGTATTATTATTATTATTATTATTATTATTATTTAAGTTTATCTATTATTTAGTTTCCTTATTAGAGTAAAATTATGATTTCCTATTATTTATCTTTTTCTATTTTTATGTCTTTATCTTCCTATATATTGTAATCTAGGTTTAAGAAAAAAAGAATAAGAAATAATTATTATCTTGGTTTATTTTCTCTTCTTTTCTTGTGATCTTGGGAGATTGACGGTTGTCTCGAATAAACCGTCAATCTCCCAAGAACACAAGAGAAGAAGAGAAAATAAACCAAGATAATAATTATTTCTTATTCTTTTTTCTTAAACCAAGATTACAATATATAGGAAGACAAAGACATAAAAATAGAAAAAGATAAATAATAGGAAATCATAATTTGACTCTAATAAGAAAACTAAATAATAGATAAACTTAAATAATAATAATAATAATAATAATAATAATAATAATAATAATAATAATAATAGGATCTTTTATTATAGGATCGTATCAGTCTATGTGTGCCATGTTCGATCTTTTTATTCAACTAAATTTGCAATTCGGTCCTTTCACGCTTTCCTCAAGCTTTTACGTAATTAAAACCTAAACAACAAACTCAACAAAATTTTCTCACAATGACTCATTCCATTTCCTCTAACGTTTGTGCATACCAAACGCAATCCGATATTAGAGAATTCAATCTTATATCTAAAACTAAACTACATAAGTTTTTTAAAATGTTAGTGGACATCGATTTGGATACTAACCATGTTAGAATATTGACTTATACTGAATGTCTGAGCTAGGAATGAGATCAATATTGTACTGTTACTGATATCCACTTTGATGAAAAATATCGGTTCGATATCAGTATTTTGGTAATGTACCGTTTTTGCATTTTATCTTCTTTTTGTTTTTTTACCATTTAAGTGGTTCAAACTAGTGTTTAATTTTTTTAGCAGCAAAAAAAATCAGTTTTTAGCATATCTTATCGTGAGTGAGGATCCATAATGGTATGATCGTTTGACTTTTCTTGAAAAAAAAATAATAATGGAGATTTATAATCTTGATTATGAAAGAAATACAAGCAGTACAAATTAGTGATATTTTGCAATTCCGATTAAATATTGACCAAAATTCTCAATCATTGGTATTTTGAAATACTGATTACGAATGAATTAATGAAATATTTTAAGTTGTTTAAAATTCTTTTAACTATTTTTAAAAATTGAATTAGGATTCTTAAAAAATCTCTAGAAATATTTCATATAAGTATTGGTACCGAACTTTTACCACAAAGTACCAGTGATACCATTTTTTGTCAATACCGATTTTAAGAAAAACCAACTATGATACCTAACTGCCTATGATTAGCATGTACGGTACCGGTATTCGGAAAAAAAAACGCATCCTATTTAGAGCGTTTTCATTAGATTTTCTCTATCCATTTTATTAAAAAAAATCATATTTCTTTAAATTTTGTTTAAACTCTAACATCTTATTCTTCATCTCTGTCTTTATTTCATTATTATTATTGTTATTATTATTATTACTATTATTATTATTATTTCTTTTTCAGTCTTCTATTCTTGAGGCATGGAAAGCAAAACACTTGACTTCTATTCTTGAGGCATGGAAAGCAAAACACTTGACGTAAAAATCAAAATGGTTAACATGTAGAGTTTAGAGGAGATATAATTAGTAATTCACTATAATCACTATAGCAAAACGTTTATATTTGGTGATGGAGATTAGAATAAAATAAATATAAAACAATTTTTAATTGAATATGTACAAGGAGATAGATGTCACACTCCAACCCGAGTTGTTACATTAGAGACTAGATAAGCATTCATATCCCCTTCTCTATCTCTATCTATAAAACTAACAAAAAAACACATTTTTGTCTAACTTTTGTTTACTTTAAAAGCTTTTTGGCATTCCATTTTTTTCTCTATCTTTATCATACTTATTTTATTATTTTTTCTCTTTTTTATATATACATTATAAATAATAATTTTATAGATGATCAATAGTAGCCCTTAAAATATATTGTGTTAAAAGTATAATCTATAGAACTCATATATAGAATAGAAAAAAACAGGATGAAGATGTGTATATGAGCATTTCTAAGTTATGTAAAAGATAAAAGAGTGTTTAAAGTATGGGACATGTTTTAAAAATACCAACAAAAACTAAGTTTGTTTTATTTATATAATTTTAAATTATAAAATAGAGAATAAAAATACATGTTTAACACGTATATGTATTCTTTTACATCGAGAACGAACAAGTTGCACAACTAGCTTTTTATAGATTACGACCCAAGTTTTTTGTACACTATGAAAAGAAAATTGATTTTTTTTTATGTTAAAGAAAATGCTTCTTTTTTTTTTAACAAAACAGTTTCGTGTTAAAAAAGATTTCGGTTCCACTTTCCATTCAAAATTCAATTCTTAAATAAATGTTGCGTTGATTTTGGACTTTTGTTCAATATCCCTGTTAATATATCAACTCCCTTGAATAGGCACCAACCATTTTATAAGAATGGCCAGCACAGAGTCTAGTCTGCAAGATTAACATAATAATTATACAAATCAATATGAAGCGTGGAAGTTCATCTTCGCAAACACCTCCGGCAACAAAAGAAAAGCAACGAAGAGATCGTATGAAGGACCTCTACTCCACACTAGCATCTCTCCTTCATCTTCAGCCATATGTACGTACTTATTTATATTTATATCTCTATACATACGTACATACATACACACTGAAGGGGTATGCACCCGCCTTAACATCGAGGGGGGCGGGTCAACCCACAAGATATAGACAAGAGGCTTGAAATCAGGAAACATCTGCGCGTGGCGCATATCACATATGCGCAAGCGCAAGCGCAAGCGGGGCGGGTCAACCCACAAAGCAAAAACCTATGCGCAAGCGCATGAAACATCTGCGCGTGGCGCATATCACATATGTACACAACACACACATTTAGTGTGAGAATAAAGAGAAGACCTTGCGCATCCCCGGGATAGGCGCATAAAGGCCGCGCGTAAGCGACACACAACAAATGAGACAATAGTCTAATCCAAATCAGGATAAGGACAACCATGATTGTACTCATCATGTAACCTTCCAGAAGGTATCTTTTAAGGAATAAAGAATGTGCTGATGTTGACAGCTGCCAATGAAGGGTGGACAACTCAGCAAAGCCCATGTGCCACCACGTGATGACACATGGGTCAGGTGAAATACCTTGGTCAGAGAATAATCAATGAAAAAGCACCAGGTGTCCTAAGTACACGTGGCGCGAAGCAATAGGAGGAGGCCAAAAAGGCCCTAATTGGGTCTGAGCCCAATCATTGGAAACCCTAATACTATAAATACCACACCACCTCCACAGTTGGAGGCAAGAAAATATATTCTAAGTCCTTTACTCATTTTCACATCCTGATTATCCTCTCCTACAATATCTGATTCTCACACCGGAGGGTTACCCCAAAGAGGACCCCTATGTCCCTTTCTGAGGGGTAAGCTCACGGTGCTGTTCGTTTTGTAGGTGGAAGAACTCGGATCTCGGAAAACCATCGGTGATATAGCACACTCGTACCCGAGGAACGTTGATCGTATACAAGTAAGTCGATCCACGCTTCTTCATTGGCGCCATCCGTGGGACAACGGCAACAAAACCAGTATTTCATCAATTTTCTCTCTGAAAATCTTCACCATGGTTTCCGGTGTTCGAAACAACGATCAAGTTCTGGAGGATAATGAGCTTGAGGATGTTAATGAGGGACATCAGGTTCTGAGGGCGCCGCGTGACACTGCGCGCACCACCAGTAACCATCCCTTCAACACAACACCTCATACTCAAACTGAAACTCCCCCAGACGATCCCACGTTCCAAAATCTGACTGGTACAAAACAAAAAGGACCAATGGGCCCGGAAGTTGAAACCAATGACCCTAAAGAATGGCTCATAAACGAACAACGGCGTTTAATGGACAAATACAATGAGTTGGTAAAACACAAAAAGTTAGCCGATTTAACATAAAGGCTCGCATTTGATAAACAAGCCATTCAGGGAGCAAAAAAAAAGACGCGTGCACTGGAAGACGGTCATTCTGTTCACACCGAACAAGCTGATATTAGTGATGAGGAAGAGGTGCACAGCATGAAGAAGACGCGAGATACTCATGCAGGAGGTTCACAGTTTCGGGCGCACATGCACATTGCACCTGGAGCCAAAGCTGATATGGATTTATACACACCATACAACCCACAAGCGAAAGGGCAAGTGGACGTAACCACACCATATAGGCCAGCCATCTTGGTAAAACATTCAAAATTCGCTGAGCGCATTGCGAAGGCTCCCATTCAACACAAAACCAAGATGCCAAGTGGTTTAGGCAAGTACGATGGTACAACAGATCCAGATGATTTCTTACAAGGTTTTTATAACACTGGAAACTTAGAAAGCTGGACGATGCCAACATGGTGTCACATGTTTGCGCGCTGCCTCACGGGTGCAGCGCGTGTCTGGTTCGAAAGCTTGCCGACAGGACAAATCGATGGGTTCGAAGAGCTATTGGAAAAGTTCCAGGCTCACTTTGTACAGCAGCGCAGACACACGCGCGACCCCGATGATATCATGCACTGCGTACGCAGGAATGATGAAACCATTGAAGACTACATAACTCGTTTCAATCAGGAATCTCTTGCAATTGGAGGCATCACTGAACAACTCTTGCGCGTGGCCTTTATACAAGGTGCGCGCAGTGATCAACTCCGCAGAGCTCTCGTGAGCAGAGAAGGCATGCCAACCACTTGGGCTAAGCTTATGGAAGCATCGCGAGTCTTCGCGCGAAATGAAAAACAAATTGCCCAAGACAGAGCAAGAGATAAAGGGCATCAAACAGAAGCACCACGCAACAATGAAAAGAGGCGCAAACAAAACTCCGTATGGTCCAGGTTGCAACAAACCAATTATTCTCCTGCAGAAAAGCAAGCGCAACAAAGTTCACCCCAAACCCCAAAAAGACATTCTTAATCGCGGAGAAGGTGACAAGAAGGAAGGCGGCAGAGAGCCTAACAGACCTCTACCAAGAATATGGACTCCCCTCACCAAAACGCCTTCGCAAGTGATAAGCACAGAGAATGTCCAGTTTAAAAACCCCAGGCCATTACTCCATAAGGGACCACCGAACAGTGGCAAATATTGTGAGTTTCACAAATCCACAGGGCACAACACTGATGCATGCCATCATTTGAAGGATGCGATCGAAAAAGATGTGAAATCAGGCAAGTTGGCTCACCTGGTAAAAAATCCAAGGCCGGAGAACGAACAACCAGACGGAGCCTCAGCCAGTAAAAAATTCAAAAGAATCTGTGTAGCTGAAGGAAGAAGGCAAGGGCAAGGATCGAGGAAGAGAAGTGCGCAAATCCAAGGGGATTGGCGCGAGCAACAAGTAATCTTTCCAAGAATCAGGGGAGGCCCGTCTATCAGCAGTCCTCTAGTCATCACTGCGCACATCGCTCATTATGAGGTGTCAAGAGTCCTGGTGGACACCGGTAGTGAGTCAGACATCATGTATGAGCAATGTTTCAGGAAGTTGGATCCAGCAGACCAAGCAAGGCTCGAAGTTGTGAGTGCACCAATTTCGGGTGTCTCAAACGAAATTATTCACCCCCTAGGTCAGATACAATTCGAACTAACTATGGGGGATGAGAAGCACAAGCGAGCTGAAATTGTCAACTTCCTGGTCTTGCCCACCACTACATGCCATAGTATGATCTTGGGTAGAGGAACGATTGCCCAATTCAACGCCATACCGTCACCAGCGCATGGCGCGTTGGGGTTCCCAACACCAACAGGAGTAACATTTGTGTACCGAGATCATTTATACGCAGTAACAAGTATACCTCCAGAAGGGAGAATGAAGCTTCCAGTGGCAAACAACGCGCCAGAGGAATGGATTCTCAATCCAAAATTCTCAGAACAAACAATCACAATCGGAGCTACGATATCAGATGACACAAAAGTGAGAATGAAAAGATTGCTCACAACGTATATGTCAGTCTTCGCGTGGCAACATTCTGATATGACTGGGGTTCCGCGAGACCTGGCGCAGCACTCTCTCAACACATTCAAGTCTGTAGAGCCAATTGCTAAAAAGAAAAGAGTCATGGGAGGCGAGAAGGCAAAGGCCATGAATGAGCAAGTAGAAGATCTACTGCGCGCGAATATCATTCGCCCAATACGATACCAAACATGGGTAGCCAATCCTGTGATGGTAAAGAAGAGCAATGGGTCATGGAGAATGTGCATTGATTTCAAGGACCTCAACAAAGCGTGTCCAAAAGATTGTTACCTCCTCCCAAACATTGACATGAAGGTGGACTCTGTGGCGCCATTTAAGCTCAAATGTTTCCTGGATGCCTATAAGGGCTATCACCAAATTCAAATGGCACCACAGGATGAAGACAAGACTGCTTTCAGAACTGACAAGGGTGTTTTCTGTTACACAAAATTGCCCTTTGGTTTGAAGAATGCAGGAGCCACTTACCAAAGACTCATGGATGCAGTTTTCAACGAGCAGATTGGAAAAAACTTAGAAGTCTACGTGGATGATTTGGTGATTAAAAGCAGGGAGGAAAAACAAATGCTCAAAGACATCGAAGAAACCCTCCGGCGCCTAAAGGAAGTAAACATGAAGCTCAACCCGAGCAAATGCACATTCGGCGTGGAAGAAGGGAAATTTCTCGGTGTAATGGTCACCAAGGATGGTTTCAAGGTGAACCCAGAGAAGGTGGAGGCTATCCTCGGCATGCCCTCACCATCCACCATGAAGGAAGTTCAAAGGTTGAATGGTAGATTGGTATCAATTAACAGGTTCCTAGCAAACCATGCAAGCAAATCTACCCCATTCATTAACACATTGAGAAATTGCTTAAAGAAAAGCCAATTCAAGTGGACGCCTGAGGCCGAGCAAGCTTTCAGTGAGATAAAAGAATGTCTGATAAATCTGCCTGCGCTCACAGCTCCACTACCTGGTGAAACTTTAACGTTGTACCTGTCAGCAGGAGAGCGCGCCATTGGCGCAGTATTATTGGTGGATCGCAAGGGAATCCAAACACCAATTTATTATGTAAGTCGGGTGCTGACAGATCCTGAGACGCGCTACACCATCATAGAAAAGTTAGTTTTATCACTAACGCATGCGTCGCGCAAGCTTCACAGATATTTCAATGGTCATCCTATTGAAGTCCTGACTGATTACAACATCCATCAAGTCTTGCGACGTCCCGCGCTCTCAGGAAGGCTGACAAAATGGGCGCTGGAATTAGGGGAGCACACGATCACCTACAAGCCTCGTCCAGCAATCAAGGGACAAGTCTTAGCTGATTTCATCGCAGAAATCCCTGAAGGAAAAGTCGAAGAGGCTCATCGCGAAGTAGACCCTCCGCAAGCCAATAATGAAGAAAACGTTTGGAGATTATTCACTGATGGAGCTTCAAACAACGAAGGGTCTGGCGCAGGCCTCAAACTGGTGGATCCAGAAAATCATGAGTATACTTACGCAATCAGGTTGGATTTCAAGAGCACCAACAATGAGGCCGAGTATGAAGCCCTGCTTGCTGGTTTGCGCTTCGCGCTCAAGTTCGGAGTTAAAAAGCTAGAGGCTCATGTAGATTCATACCTTGTAGCAGCACAAGTCAATGGCCTTTATGATGCCAAGGAGAACACCATGCCTCTGTATCTAGAGCAGGCAAAGAAACTCACCGAACAATTTGACTTTTTCAGAATCATACACATTCCGCGCAGTGAAAATAAGTTTGCCGACGCGCTAAGCAAGATGACATCAACCAGCTTCGATCATTTGGCAAAGATGTCAGGGTGGAAGTAATGAGTAACCCGTCAGTGGGAGCGAAGTCTGTTCTTGTAATTCATACAACACCTTCATCATGGATAACTCCAATAATGGAATTCTTGAAGGAGGGAAAGGTACCAGACGATCGCACACAAGCGAGGAAGATAAGACACAAGTCGCAGAATTACGAAATGCTCGATGGTACGTTATATCGACGCTCTTATCTTGGACCACTCATGAAATGCCTAGACGCTGAGGAAGCAAGCTATGTGATCAGAGAGATACACGAAGGAATTTGTGGAATACATGCTGGCCCGCGCATGGTGGTCGCCAAGGCAATGAACGCAGGTTACTATTGGCCAGGCATGTACTTGGACGCGTTAAAAGAGATCAAAAAATGCAAAGCGTGTCAGAGCTATGCGCCAAATACCATGCGGCCAAAGAACAACTTGATTCCGGTGACCTCTGCATGGCCTTTCCACAAGTGGGCAATCGATATTGTGGGTCCCTTACCACAAGCGCCAGGGCGAGTAAAGTTTTTGGTAGTGGCAGTAGACTATTTCACAAAATGGGTTGAAGCCAAACCACTGGCAAAAATCACAACCGAGGCAATGAAGCAATTTATTTGGAGCCACATCGTATGCCGTTTTGGCCTGCCCATGGAAATCGTGAACGACAATGGCAAACAATTCACTGACAGGAAGATATCCAGTTGGTTCAAGGAATTACACATCAATCAGGTCTTCACTTCAGTATACCACCCTCAAGGGAATGGCCAAGTGGAACGCGCGAACCAAAGCTTGCTGAATGGGCTGAAGAAAAGGTTGGAGGGAGAGTCCCATGCATGGGTCGAGGAGTTACCCAATGTCCTGTGGGCGCACGGGACATTAAGCAAAACCAGCAATGGCGAGTCCCTGTTCAGCCTAACCTATGGAACGGAGGCTATGATCCCAGCAGAGATTGGATGCCCATCCTATAGAGTGCTCATGATGAGTAAGACGGAAAACGAGCAAGAAAGGAGGTTGGATCTCAATTTACTTGAGGGACGCAGAGAGGCGGCTATCATCAGTGAAGCCAAATACAAGAAAAAGCTAGAAAAATACTACAATCAGCGCGTGAAAGAATGCCACTTCAAGAAGAATGATTTTGTCCTTCGGAACAATGAAGCTAGTCGCGCAATACCCACGGGAAAGATGTCTCCCAACTGGGAGGGACCTTATCAAGTCTCTGAAGAATTGGGAAAAGGCGCATACGCTTTATAAGATTTAAATGGAAAGAAGATCCCGCGCACATGGAACGCAGCATCGCTTCTCTTGTCCGCCGCACGCAGAGATGAGGTGGTAGCACCATACCTCGTGTGGACTGGAGGATTGCCCACACCTTGAGGCAAAGAAGACGAGGAAAACTTGGAAGTAAAACCCTTGGTTTTCTCAAGTCCCTTCACTTGAGTAGGAAGAAGATTCTGGGCAACAGAGGCATCATCTTTTTTCTGTTTTTTACTGGCCCCTGCGCCAGTTTTGCCTTTAGCCTTGCGCTTGAGTTTTTACGCTTCAGCTTCTGCCTCCTCCTCCTCTTCCACAGGCTCTAACTCATAATTAGCGAGCGCATCTACAATACGTGCAACAGAAATGATAAAACCAAATTTGGTATTCTAAAGGCCTAAGCACAAATACAAAGGCTTACCAGGCACATCGCTGTCAAGGCAAAACTCTAAGTTAACAGGAATAAACATATTGTCAAAACGATCAGGAAAGGCGGTTTCCCCAGGGTTCAGCGCAGCAGATCCACCCTCCATATGCTCGTCATAGGCGGCGTGGATGTATTCCTTGCTTTCTGCATAAAACAAGACAAGTGATATCAGCAAAACGAATTATACTCGCGCAAAATTAATGCAATGAACAAACAACCCACCTGAGCCATCAACATGGATGACAGGCTCAGTCTCGCTGTCAGTCCACCTCTTGCTCATACCAACCCCCACCAACGCTTCCTCGCAAATATTCTTGGCGGGGGATGGTTCAGCAGTTAATTTTTTAACCCATGTGCCCGTTGGGTTCTTAAGGACATTGTCATCCGCTGGCGCAGAAGTGATCACATGCATAGTCATGCGGATTGGAATCACACCAGCCTTGACGTAGAAAAACTTCTCAGTCCAGTCATGAAGGCTCTTAAAAGTGACAGTAGAGCATTTAACCTTCTGACTGCGCGGAGTAAACGAAAACCAAGAATCTTGAACCTTTGGTTTATAGAAATATTGAAAGCGGCGAGGAGTAGGCTCTTCGCGCTGAGCTTTGCACATAAACTCAAAATGAGTCATGCGCACCAACCCAAAAGGGTGAACTTGGGATATGTGAATCCCATAAAATTGAAGGAGTGCACCTATAAACCTTGTCATCGGAAGACGAAGGTTACAGTGAGTAAAAAAATGAGAATATAGAGAGATATAGCCGGCAGGAGGATCCGCAGCCGTCTGCCCGGTTGCTGGGAGCAGACAACCATACTCAGGGAGAAAACCCTGAGAAGCAATGAGACTATCAAGCTCATCCTGTTTCAACTTGCAGGGAATCTCATCCCATCTCTTCACCGCCTTGTTCTTCCCTCCCTCCTCCGACGAGGCCTAGGCAACCCGAGTACCCTTGCCAGTTTTCTTCAAAGTAGACATAACCACTGATTTTACACGGCCTTTACTAGGGGAAATTGTGGTGTCTGGTTTATCAGACATACAATTGCGAATTGGACAATATGGTTAATTCAAGCACGGAATTCAGGGACAAAGACGAAAGCTCTTAATCGGAATGTAAATGATAGGCAAAAGCTCTGAAAATGACAGTGGAGATGAAGAAAAAACTGTTCAAAAGGTTTGGTTTTATAGGCCTAGGGGAGAGAAAAGGGAAACAAGTAATAATCAGATCTACGCTCACGCGCCCCCACTCGCAGGCGTAGGCCAACATAAGCGCGACACGTGTTCCTGACACTGCATGAGGAGATGTGAAAGGCCACTGTAGCACCTCGGGCACACGAAAGGTCTGACACATAAGGTCTCTATCTCTGATGCATGTCAACACCAACCAACCACGTGCATTGACGATTCGTTTTAACCAAAGGGATGGAATTTCGCGCAACGCGCGTACAAGAAAAGAAAAAGAAAAAACAAACCCTATTGAAAAAGCAAACTATTAAGTTTAATATCTATCTTACCTCGCTCGCGCGACAAGACACGCATTAGACTGGGGGGGCTTGAAGGGGTATGCACCCGCCTTAACATCGAGCGGGGCGGGTCAACCCACAAGATATAGACAAGATGCTTGAAATCAGGAAACATCTGCGCGTGGTGCATATCACATATGCGCAAGCGCAAGCGGGGCGGGTCAACCCACAAAGCAAAAACCTATGCGCAAGCGCATGAAACATCTGCGCGTGGCGCATATCACATATGTACACAACACACACATTTAGTGTGAGAAATAAGAGAAGACATTGCGCATCCCCGGGATAGGCGCATAAAGGCCGCGCGTAAGCGACACACAACAAATGAGACAATAGTCTAATCCAAATCAGGATAAGGACAACCATGATTGTACTCATCAGGCAACCTTCCAGAAGGTATCTTTTAGGAATAAAGAATGTGCTGATGTTGACAGCTGCCAAAGAAGGGTGGAAAACTCAGCAAAGCCCATGTGCCACCACGTGATGGCACATGGGTCAGGTGAAATACCTTGGTCAGAGAATAATCAATGAAAAAGCACCAGGTGTCCTAAGTACACGTGGCGCGAAGCAATAGGAGGAGGCCAAAAAGGCCCTAATTGGGTCTGAGCCCAATCATTGGACACCCTAATACTATAAATACCACACCACCTCCACAGTTGGAGGCAAGAAAATATATTCTAAGTTCTTTACTCATTTTCACATCCTGATTATCCTCTCCTACAATATCTGATTCTCACACCGGAGGGTTACCCCAAAGAGGACCCCTCTGTCCCTTTCTGAGGGGTAAGCTCACGGTGCTGTTCGTTTTGTAGGTGGAAGAACTCGGATCTCGGAAAACCATCGGTGATATAGTACACTCGTACCCGAGGAACGTTGATCATATACAAGTAAGTCGATCCACGCTTCTTCACACACATGCACACACATGAATATGTAAGATAACGTAAAATACCTAGCTAATTGATAATATCAAATGAGTATGTTACAATATACAAGAAACCCTAGAAACCTAACTGAACCCGTGGGCTCATACTAATTAGCCTCATATCCAATATTCCCCCGCATACATAGCGGAAGTAAAATCAGACTGGGAAAAATCCAAATGTTAGTCAAAAAATTCATATTGCCATCCATATTTTGTTTTGACTTTGATGTCCATACATTGCATAGCAATGGACGGTAGTCCTGGTCTTCAAAACCAGGTGGTTGTGGGGCAAGGTCGGCTTGAGGTAAGTCGATAACGGGCAAACGTAGTCGTGTAAGGGTGTGTCAGGGCTAGCAGATGGTCTCTTGGATCCATAGATCAAGATATGAGATAGGTAGATCTAAAAATGAAACAAAAGCAAGCTGCTGATCGTAGTTTAGCGCCGGTCTCTTGGATCGGTAGATCAAGAGATGGGATCCATGAAAAACTTAATATAATCAAATCGTAGTTTGAAAACGGTGGCCGTAGATCATGGTCATTGGTTCGGCTAAAACACCAGTAAAATAAATAAATTAATAAAAAAGGAAAAGATTTAAGATGAAGAAGACAAAATAATAAGTAGGCACACATGATTGAATTTGTGATTGGAACATGTCGAAAGTTTGCAAGCAACGAGCACATAAAGCCGCCAACTATTAAGATAGGAAATTGAAATGGGCCAAGTTTGAGATTGGCTAATCTCCTTCTAAAATAAAAGCATTAATTAAATGTAAAGAGATTTGTTTTGATCAAATTTTTCATGTACTCCATTAAACACCAAACATGCCTTTTATAGGCTTATAAGATACGTAAATATTGCTTGAAATAAGGAAGCTAGGGTTAGCGATATAACTACCCACTAATACTTTTAGGAATAAAAATAGCTAAAATAAAGAACTTAAACAAATAAAGCAAATAAATATAGGATTGACTAGAGAACATGAGCTAAAGGAGTTGGTGGATCCGTATCAGAAAGAGTTTAGTCACTGGTTGAATTCAAGAAGAAAGTAAGGAGACAGATGGCTCTAATTAAGGAATCATGGACCGTGCAAATCATTAATAGAAAGACAAGATGCATATCAGTGCACAAAGATTTGATACGTGGCAGCGGACCGGAGTTTTGAATGGATGCAAAGCTTTGTTATAAATGAGAAACACGAAGAAACAAAACAGAAAACGAAGGCGGGAAAGGGTCGCCTTCGTAGCGGCTCGCTGCCCTGTCTAGGGTTTGAACTCGGTGGCAACAACTAGGGTTTTTATTTTTGTGTTGCATAGAGAAGAAGACGGTAACTAGAAGCATAAGGCTTTGATATCATGTGAGATAGGGATAAAATACTGAATTGATTTTATTAAATGTTTATGTTACAATACATAGAGATCACAAGAAACCCTATAAACCTAAATGAGATTGTAAACTCATTCTAATAAGCCTAATATCAACAGAACACACCTTTTCAGCTTCCTGTATTTTCATGTAATAGTTTTTTTTCCCTTAATTTTCTAGTTGGTATAAGAAATTGATAGACGCGAGTTTTCATGTAAAACTATCCAGATTTTATTCAAGTAGTGAACTAACTAATTTTTTTTCTTTTTTACAACATATTAACATATTTAATTTGTTTTTCTCTAAATTATACTGTAACTTATATTAGTTAATTTAAAGAAATATTAGATTTTAATAATCTAACTTTGTTCTAACTTGCAGACGCTAAGTCTAACTTTAAAAATATACAACAACAGTCACAAGTTTTTATAACAAAAATAAATGAACCAAACCACATTTTATAAAAAAAAATAAACGAAACGAACCGGTTTGTATAACAAAAATAAACAAACTAAACTACTTTTTAACAAAAGTAAACAAACTGAACCACCTTTTTTTAATAAATTAAACGAACCGAACCGCCACCACCACCATCGTTCTTAGATGAACATTTTCGATGTGAAATGCGTTCTGCCCGAACTCTCTCGAACTGAGTTTATTTTTATTAGAGAAGTAATTCGGTTCGTTGATTTTTGTTAAAAAAATGGTTCGGTTATTTGATTTCTATTAAAAAAAAGTGGTCCGGTTTGTCGATTTTTGTTAAAAAAAAATTGTTCGGTTCATTTAGTTTTGTTAGAAAATTTGAATTTTAATTTAAAAATATTTGTTACCACATAAGTAGTTCACGTCATTATTTATGTCACATAATCGTCTACGTCATTATCCGCGTAATCAAATACTAAAGGAATTTGACCCATTTAATTAAAGACTTGTTTACGGCCAATAAATCGAAACTTGATTGATACATTTTTAAAATTTGACTTACCGGCGGGCAATATAACAAAATTTGAATTATTAAAATCTAATATCTCTAATTTAAAAAAGAAAATATCTATATAAACAGCTCTATTAATTTTTGTCGAATACCGAATTACATTCAAAATATAATACTTTCTCATAAATTTGATAAAATATAATTAATTATGAATATGACCGAGTAAACAATAATGTTTATATTGGAATGCATATATTTTTTTAATATCGAAATTACGTGTTAAATGGAATTTTATAAATATAATAAACTGATTTATAATGGAATTTTATAAATAAACAAACTTTTATCATGAGCTCCCTTCGTATGTATATTGTGAATAATCATACTATGCCATAAATTAATAGTCGTAGTGATTGCAGGAGAGAAAGTCGTTGCCGGAGTTTTTGGATCGCGCAACCGCTTTGTTGAAACAATGGAAGGAAAGAGTAGAACGATTGAAGGTTAAGAAAGAAGAGCTAGAAATGGTAGTTAATCTTGGTGGTTCGAGTAATGGAATCAGCAGACATGAAATTAGAGGTTAACTTGGTATTCATGGTGAATAACAAAAAAGTGGTGCCATTTAAAGTTTTGAGAGTCATAGAACAAGGTGGTACCGAAATCACGAGTTATAATTTCTGTACCGTCGGCCATCGCATCTACTGTACTATTCATGCTCTGGTTCATATCATCTTCTTTCACTTTCTAAACGCCTTTAGACATGTGTAAATGTAGAATATTTTGCGTACGTGGTTAGACTCTTAGATAAATAGTTAAAGGGATGCGACTCTTGATGGGTCGTCAATATAAAATTTGCAATGGGGGTACGATTTCATGAAAAACCTGCAAAAAGCTAAGTCGCAATGGGGATGCACTTTTAACATATTGAAATAAGCATTTCTACCACATAAGATGTATATGCATGTATATATTGTATGTGTGTGCGCGAGAGTGCATACACATATGTATATGTGTGCATAAGCTTGTGTAAATGAATATGCTTGTGTATATGTACGCCAATAACCCTAAATGTGGATTATAGGTCATGTCTACTAATTAAGGAAATCATACTTTATGACTTCTAACCTTTTTCTTTTTCTTATGTAATTTGTCCAGGCATTTCAAGCTAGATTAGGTTTCGACGCCAAACTAATAGAATCCCAGTTAATGGAACTGATTTACTAGCTAAGTTGTAAGATGTTTAGCTATATTTTCTTGTTTCGTTTCATATTGAGGTAAACGCACGATCACTAGCTGTACAAAATATTTACTCAGTAGTTTCTTGTTTGATTGTGGTTATTCTCATTTATCAAGTTTTTTTTTTATCTATAGACCCCATTGTTTTAAACCTTTTGTCATATATAACATACTTTATCTATGTTCAATTAATTCGCCAGCTTGTTCTATTATTTAAATTGTTTTAAATTGTTTCCACTTATGGTATAAACTAACCTAACGGTAAGCCAACGATGACTTTTTATTATGTTTGTTCATTTAATAAATGAATTAACATGAACAAATTTTGATCGGTTAGTTAAATGAACGAGTTTGATCAGAGGTTGGGTTAATATTGTTCGTGAACATTTCATGCATGTTCTTTCATTTATATTTGTCCGATTACTTTCGTTTAAATACGTCAGATTACACTCATTACGTTTGTACGGTTATGCCTGTTAACATTTGTTTTTGTGTGTATTATATGTATCAGTTATATAAACATGTTCGCTATTAGATTTTTAATATTACTATATTTATTTACTAGGATGGAGCAAGTGTTATACACGGATGGTTAAAAAGAAATAACAAAAAAGTTGAATTTAATAATATACATAATAACATACTTTATGGATAACAAGATATAAATAATGATACAAAAAATTACAATTCATATATCTTTAAAAATATTTTTAAATACGAAATGGATAGTGACACGTGTAATTAGAAGAAATGTTACTTATGACATACATATAAGATATTTAACGAAATTGTATATATATATTCATTCATCTAAAAACGCCCTGCTTGCGGTGCGCACATATAATGTATATATGTGTGAACCCTCAGGTGGGCAAAAGTAAAATTGCACTAATTTTGACGTTATTTTACTAATCTCGTGAAAATAACGTTAAAAGTGGCGGAAGGTTAATCAGGCATCATGTGGTGGTGTTGATAGCCGAAAGACAAGGGCACATGCACCAATTAGCCGGTGTCCCGATGATTGAGTGCTATGTGTCTTATGTCCAAGGCTTAATGCAAAACTACTATCGAGCCGGGGGTCTCACCGGAAGCAGCCTCTCTATCCCTATGGGGTAGAGGTAAGGCTATCTACATCTTACCCTACTCAGACCCTACCATTGCATTGCTATTAGTGGGATATACTGAGTACGATGATGATATATTCATTCATCTAAAACCTTTCTATGACTTATTTATTCATTCATCTAAAACATTTCTTTGACTTATTTATTATGATCTTCGACTATAATAAAATTAATTGTCATGTGGAAAAACCATTTTGTTTTAATAGTATATTTAAATTAGATTTTCCTTTTATCCTAATATTTAATCTATTTTTTAAACTACATCAACAATCATATCCAATAAATTCTATAAATTTAGTCAATGATATCGGTAGGATTTGGGAAGGATGGAATGTAAGAAAATCTTATCTCAATCCATGATGATAGATGTGGCTTTCAACGAGATCCCTTAACTAAAAAAAATAATAAAAAAATTATGAAATAAAACAAAATAGGATAAAATAGTAGTATACAAATAATATATTAAAAACAATATAATAGTAGTCACATTCGAACTACATTTCATCATAGATAGATTAAAAATAAAACTAATATAATAGCATTCACAACGGATGCTCTATATTTATCTAAAGTAGTTGTGAGTTATGAGAGAAGTGATAAGATGTTGTTCATGAGTAAATTTAAAGAAAAATTGTTAATCATTGGTAATTTTTTATTAATTTTTAAAAGTTGATGTGAATGATGAAAAAGAAAAAATTAATGATAAGAGTATAACAAATTATTATTTAATTAAAAATAAGTTAGAATATATAATAACGTATAGTGGAATTATAGAGATCTAAATAAAGAATATGTCGGGAATGCTCTAAAATTAAGCCGAAATAATAATAATAATAATAATAATAATAATAATAATAATAATAAAGGTTGAGTTATACTAAGAAGATTAGTTTTTGTAGGAAGGATAGGAAATAATCTTGGCAATTCATTTTAGATTTGAATGGTTAAGATTAAATTAGAGAGAAAATCAAGTGTAAAACAAGGGTAAGGGCATAATAGAGATAACACATTTGTTGACTTTTTCTCTCCACATACAAAACACATGTCAAATTCCCCCATCATTTTAAAACGTTTATAACTTTTTTATACGACGTTTTTTTCAAAAACAATTTCACCTTAATAACGAGTGTTTTTTTATCTTTTATATGAGTACCATATTGCTATATAAAAATAAAAAAAAATTCATGGGTTTTTACAAATTATGTTTTACCAAAATCGTGTTTTAATGCAATTGTATTTTATTTTTTCATAGTGTTTTTTTGCATTACATTGTGTTATTTAATTATGTTTTTGTCATTGTGTTTTTATTTTCATAGCGTTTTTTTTTCATTGTGTTTTTTACGTTGTGTTTTTCATTGTGTTTTTCATAGTGTATTATTTTCCGGCGAAATTTTCGAAGACTTTTCCGGCAAGGTGGTGGCGGTGGGTGGCGGTGGGTGGAGGTGGTTGTAGGAGATGAGTGAAAATTTAAGTGGGTTTTAATTAAGTGGGTTTTTGAAATTAAATTAAGTGGGTTTTCAATATTAAGGTAGTAGACTAAAATACCCTCCTTCCTAGCCTTCTTAGGAAAATTAAACTTCTTATTTGATCTTTTCTCATAATAATAATTAGGGGTGAGCAATTTAACCGTCATAAAAAAATCGAACCATAACCGTCATAACCGAACCAATTTTAATCGATAACCGTCATAACCGGTGGGTCGGTTTTAATGAAGTTTTAAAAACCGTCAAATGCGGGTCGGTTTTGGTCATAGATAATTCCAAACCCGCCATAACCGAACCGACCCATTTATTTAACCAACAATATGTTTGGAATTTATTTTCAACAAACATATTGCCGAATTATACCATTTTGATGTGTTCGGTTGAACTTTTGTTATCAAATTAACATAAATTTCATTGTTAGATTATATAATTTCATTTTTTCAACATTTGATATTAATATTATGGATTATATATTTTGTTGAATTATGTCAAGTCATTTTTTCTAATATTTGGTATCAAACTTTTAGGCTCAATTATATTGTTTTGGTTACGGTTAACCGACCCATAACCGACTCACTTTAACCTTCAAAACCGATTAACCGAAACCACCATAACGGATCGATTATGGTTATGGTTATCCATTAATTGACACATCGGTTATGGTTATGGGTTTGGCTCCAAACCTCTCCAAACCGACCCATGCACACCCCTAATAATAATAGAAAACAAAAATAATAATTTACCTATACTATTAAAGCAACACCATGTTTACATAGGTTGTCAAGTGTATAAGTTTCTATTTTTTCAAGTTCCCTTACATGAAGGATAATATGAAAAATACGTTGTTAATGAGAATCAAACTCCCTATCTTATTGTTTCTGGCTTACCAACTCAACTAGAATGATCTAATGCTAGTCTTCTCTTTTTCTTAATTGGTATATATTCATCACCTTCCATTTTGATTTTTTTTAAATAAAAATACAAATTATTATTACTAATCTATGTATTTTAAAAAATTATTTATATATTATGAATTCATAAAATATTATTATTTATATTATTAAATTTAACTTTTTTTAACCACTTATATATTGCAAAGGCTCTATCCTAATAGGAATAATGAAACATAAATTAATTATAAAACCCTTCACATGAAGGTTTCCAACATTTATTCTACATCTCCAATAGGTCTTATTCTTAATCATGATCTTATAGAAATGTAAGTCTAGCAAGTAATTAACGCCTAAAATCCTAATCAATTTAACTTCCGCGTCACATTTCAACCCTATCATTCACCCCATTGCAACGTCATTCTTGCCTCTGCCAGTCCCCACTTTCCACCACCGAACCTCACTACCGAGTCACAGTTATGAAATCTTGTAAATTTATATGTAACAGCGTGCAATTTCATTATTAGAAAGAAATGGTTTATCTGGCCGGTCACCTTTGTATTAATTAGTCAATTCAATTATTTGTACATGTCATGTGCGTAAGTAATTAATGGTCGATCGGTCAGTCTATATCTTGTTATACAATGTTACATTGTTAGATATTGACCATAATTAATTGCAATGCTAGATAATGTTAGTTCATATCTTGATTTTAAAAGGCATGCATGAACACACCGAGAAGACATGAGCTGAGACGTAAAGCGTGAAAGCGAAGTGAGTTTCTTGCGTGGGGTGCAAAATATCATATAAATTTATTATATATTGCTTACTAGTGTATGTTACACACAGGTGGAAATACATGTCAACAAACATAATAAATTTAAACAACAAATTCAAGCAATACAAAACTTCTTCAAACTTTTGGACCAAAACGTTAACCATTTACATTGTATAGATATTAAAAGTTAAAAGTTACAATAAGTTAATGTACATCGAACAACAAAAAAAAACATCAACAAAAGACATAAACATCTTCTTTCATATTAAACCACCATCAAATTTTTCAAACATTCTAACAAAAGAAACTCATTTTGCTTCACCATATCAGAAAATATAATAAACCAGTAGCATCCAAATTAAATATATTATAATTAATAACATATTTAATAATGAGTAACATTTGAACATTAATAAAGTTGTTTTTATTAAATTGTTGTTTTTATTAAAACAAATTAACAACATACAACAACAAATGACAACATAAAACATCTTTCTAACTTAAACCATTAAACCAAAAAGATATATCAATAAAAACCTTTTTTGGCTGTCATTTTATACCTAACAAATTTGATACTCTTTTAAAACAATCCGTTTTGAAATATTTTCAAAATAGTTACAAAATATAAAAAAATTGGAACTAGTCAACATCAAAAAATTATGAATTTGTTTTTTTATTTTCGACCAGTCTTGCAACAAACTTTTAAATTAGTGACATTAATCTTTTGTTAAACTTGTAAAACTTAAAAACGTTTTTCAATAAATGACTTTTCAAATAACTTTAGAAAGATTAAAAAAATTTACGTTGACTTTGAAAATAATTAATGGTGAAAAAATATGATACAAAATCAATGAAAACAAAATATAACCGTATAGGAAATAAATTATCAAATATTTTTAATATTCTTTGAAAACATTATGAAGACTTAGACTATCAAATTGTTTGGATGTTAGAATAAGAAGATTTATATAATGTTTAAAAACTTATTAGTTAATATGGGTAAAAATATAATAGGTATTTTATTATACATTATTGAGAAATTTAGTGACATTAATATTTTGTGAAACTTAAAAAACGGTTTATAATAAATGAAATTATAAAATACAACAAAAAAAGTTGAATTTAATAAAATGCATAATAACGTACATTATAGTTCATAAGAGATAGATAATGTAAACAAAAGATTATAATTCAATGAATTTATAAATCTTTAAAAATCTCTTTGAGTATAACATTTGAAGTTTTATACTTATATATATCTGTAACTTTTCTAGTATTATTTACCTATTATAAGTATGTATATCAAATATGAGAATGTTATTAACAAAAAAGTAAGTCAACTTATTTAAATTGTTGGTTATGTGATTTTAAGTAATATGTCAAAACTCAAAAAGGTTAGGTTAGACAGTTAAGAGATTATAAATGAATTAATGAAACAACGAACCCAATTTCATAAAGGATAAAACTAAATGAATATGTCTCATTTTCAGCTTTAATTGTAATAGAATAGGAACCTATGTTATATATGGTGAAAAACAAATAAACAAAACATATAACTATAGATAACATATTCCACCAACACAATAATTAGACACAAGTTTTTTTACAAAAAGGTAAACTACTATATCTTCTATAAATTAAAAGATCATAGTTACAAAAACTTACTCTACACCTAACAACAAAACACCATAAGAAGATATAAACATGCTTTTATCATATTAGCCAACCATCAACTTCTTTAACATTACTCAAACAAACTAATTTTGCTTCACAACCCATAATTTTTTTTAAAAAAAGCAAAATTAGCCTAATTAAATATACACTTTAAATATTAAAACATTTAGTATAAAAATAATTTATTTTCTTACAGACGTATATATACCATATATACATGTATTTTAATAAAAAATATATTAAAAATGATTAAATTAATTGTTATATTTAAATGATAATATTATTAAAGACATTACTAACGAACGTATATGAATATCTCGTACAAACAAAAAATGTAATAGACTCGTATTTAAGATATTGACATTTTATGTTGAGTATATATTAGGAAAATGAATTAAATTAGAATATATTAAATAATTTTTAAGTTATAAATATGTTTACCAAAATTTATGAAACTATCAAACTAATTGCCGGTCAACAATATTTAAGGAAGTTATTAACTTTAAAAATTTTAGAAAACATCGACCCACATTATAGTCAATTCCAAAAATAAATAAATAAATTATTGCAACTTATTTATTTGAAATTCGAATTATTAATTTGAATACACGTAAAAAATAATAATTCTAAATAATTACTTTCAACTTTATTATATGATTTGATTAAACTAGAATATAATAAATTGTTATTTAAGTTATAAATCTGTTTACCAAAATTGTTAAACAATATCTGTTATAGTCAAAGATCCTAAACACAAAAAATATTACAAAAATCATGACACAATGTAATCTTGAAATTATTATTTATTTTATCCGATCCATAATTAATATTATTTTATTACCGTCAATGAAATCTGCGTTCAATTTTGTTACAAACCCATAATCATTATTTTTGACATTTATGTCTAATTATAAATTGATCAAACATATAAGATAGGAAGTTTGTGGAGATTGGAAACTAATAAACATTATAATATTGACAATGGAAACCAAAATATTCCATAATCAACTATAATATATCTTTTTTTAGAATTCAAATTCAAATAATATTTTGATTTTTTATAGTGCATTAACTGTTACAGTTACCATAACCAAATGATGACACCCATTAGCATTAATTGTGACATTTATGCCTCATTATACATTTACCAACAAAAAAGATGGAAAGTGGTCGAAATTAGGAACTACTCAAACTATAATCTTATTAATAGAGATTGACAATAATACTGACTGTTGAGAAATAATTTTTGAAAGTGCAAAACTAAACAATATATAGTTAATAGTTTAAATTATGATGAAATATTCAAGATTTTTGATATAAATTCACAAATATTAACAAAACTAAAGATTAATCATATCAAAATGAATTAATTTACATAAATTATATAAGCTACATATAATAATAAATATTGGTAAATTAATAACCAATATACATTTGTAATACCAAAATAAACACAATTAGCCTATTTTTCATATAAAAAATTCGTCCATGGAATTTGTCAATCTACCAAGTCCTGCCACCAGAAACTATTGACAAATTATTAAAGATCAATTAATGTTAAATATGCAGAAATATTAAAAATTAATTCGTTAACAATTGTCAATGTATGTAACATAAATAATAAACAAAATAATTCGAATAACGAATTATTAACCATATTTTCGTGTCAAAAACTTCAACATGTTCATTGGTTCTTTGAGTTTGATGTAGAATCTATATATATGATATGAAAATCAGATTACAATTACAAGAATACAAACAACAAAGTGCAAAGAAAATGAAATGACAATCAGATTAAAGAATAACATATGAGAATCGACATTGGAGTAGAATAAATACCTTACCAGAATGTTGTCTACGACTAACATGTCGAACAAACGAATGACCTAAATTAAAATGAAAAGAGCATCTTGAGGGCCATATACATCGAAGAGTGTGAGAGAGAGAGAGAGAGAGAGAGAGAGAGAGAGAGAGAGAGAGAGAGAGAAATGAGATAGAGAGAGAGATATATAAAAATAAATTAGAAGAGTTGAAATGTTAAGGTTTATATAGTATTTAGTGGGTGATTGAGCATTAGTAAGAAATGTAATATGTGAGATGGCATCTAGGTGGAATCCTATGTAGACACCCTAGAATGATGCCACGTGGAGCATATGTAACGCTTTAATAGTATTGTTAGATAAGTTTTTAGCTACATTTAGTTGATAATTAAACATAAATATCGTAATCTTAAATCAATATATATATATATATAAACTAGTTTTAACCCCCCGTATTACGGGGGTTTTACATTATTCGTTTATAATATTTATATATTTTTTGGATTTTAATTTTATTTATCATACAAAAGTTAACAATATACTTAGTATTTTATGATGAAAGGGTTTCACAAATAAATGAGGTGTTATAACCCGATTTAAAAGTTATTTGGGTTTAATTAGACCCATGACCCGTTTATTTTGTTTTACTATAAAATTGTTTTTAATTATAAATAATAAATATATATATCTTTTTTAAAAAAAAAAAAATATTAATTTTTATTATATCCCTACTTTATAAGATTTTCTTATCAAATATTTGGTGAGATTAATTTTTAATATAATGAGATGTTATAACACGTTTAAAGAATATTTGGGTTTGGTGAGACCCATAACCGTGAATTCGGGTCAAATGCATAAGAAGCCTACATTTACAAATAATGCAATCTGGTGGCTTAAGAGAATATAGTGAGCAACCAGAGAGCTTTTAAAGCATTATATATATATATATATATATATATATATATATATATATATATATATATATATATATATATATATATATATATATATATATATATAATTGTCTACATTTGAAGTCCTTGTGTCACCCCCCATCCACCCTCTCGTGCAACCAGGTTGCTCCATTTGAAAATGTTGGTTTTTCATTGAGTTAAATCTAAAAATTCACGGGTTATGAGTAGTATCCACGGGTTTTGGTACCCAAATTAGAAAAATGGGTTAAAACAGCTCCATAAAAGCTTTCACCTTTCCTCAAACCCTAAATCAAAATCATTCCACCATCTCCAATCCACCACCCTAATTTGTGATTTATCTCTGTCACCGACTGTTTCTTCGTCCGCCGCACCCACCGTGTCTCCGATGGCCACTCCGACGAAATCTTGTAACATCACGAAAATATCGGATCAAAAATGCCAAGTTTTTAAAGTACAAGGACCAATATTGAAATATATGTCTTTTTAAGCTATCGCGATACGCGATACCCAAAGACACAACGTCATCGTGTATCGCGATGACGTGGTCTGACAGGCGATGACACGTGTCTCCACATGGCACATGTGGCTGGTCTACTAGGTTACACGACAAGCCTAGTCACGATACGCGATGTCCTCCAGTTAGGGCCATCGCGTACCGCTACCCAATATAATATAATAAAAAGATCCGTTTACCCATTGTTATATGCGATGAATCCTTAACAAGACCCAACGCGTATTGCAATTGGTCAGCTGATCAGCGGCTATAAATAGGGCCACTAGCCCATTCTCTCATCACACCTCAAAATCATAACTCTTTCTCTCTCTAGAAAACACTCTCTCACTACCTTCTTTTGCGTGCCACCGACCCGACGTTCTAACCTCGTAATCCGTGCCCAAAACCAACGTTGTCTCGAAGTATGTGCCACTCCAAGATGACCTGACACCACGCCTCGAAGTACGTGTTGACAAAGCCCGACAACTGTTAGTGCACGATTTTGCGTCTTGAGTCTTTGTAACGATCGTTAATGTTTTGTTTATTATTTAATGTAATATTAGTTTGTTTAATAAGTTAGTTCGTTAAGTTAAAGGCTAGTTCGCTAGGGGATGTTAGCGAACTAGTCAGTTAATGTAATTCCCTCCTGATTCGTTAGGGGATGTTAACGAATTAGGGGGTGTTTCGCTATGTTAATATATGTAACGAAGGGGAGGCTGGTTCGCTAGGGGATGTTAGCGAACCAGATCACCTTCTATATATAGTGAACTCTTGTTCACATTTTATTTAACTTTTTGAGATAATTAACGATTTGCTGTCCAGATCTCTCTCAAGCTTCACCTTAATATTATACAAACAATACTACTAATATATACACATACTTATAACACTGAATCGATGTTAATCATGAGCTAGATCAGAAAACGTATTAATAGTATAAACATAGATCTTAGATTTGTTCGTTGTAATAGTTATTGATATCGAGTTCCAACAAGTGGTATCAGAGCTGTTGGTGCTCAATTTACACTTGATTTGGTGTTTCAATTGTTATTGTTATTAAGTATTTCTGTTTTAGAGGTTTGAATCGATTTTGTATTGAATTGATTAAATTATGGACGGATTGGATTGAATTTGTGTTGGTTAAGGTATTGGATAGGTTCGGATTAGAGGAATTGAGGTTTGATTTGAATATGTGTGTTTTGGTATTGATTTCGGTTTAAGTCCGAAACAAGGGTTTGTTTATAGTCAAATTGGTTTGGCTATTGGTGTTAATTGGTTACGAGGATTGTATGGTTGAAATCGCGAGGTGATTACAAGAATTTTGATAGGTAACTTGTATGATTTGGTTAAGATTTGAAGGAGTATTACAGATTTACGTAATTCCCGAGGACATGGTTGTCATGCGATCACCACGATCAAATGATATTTATGTCTTGAATATGAATTCTAGAGCATCTACATCGATCGAAACATGTTTTTTTTCGAAAGCAACCCAGAAAGACTCCATACTTTGGCATCGAAGAATGGGTCACATACACGTTAGAAAGATGAATTATTTAATGGCGAATGATTTGGTTGAGGGGGTGTCGTTGAAAAATTTTAAGTCATCAGATCATTGTGTTGCTTGTAAGAAAGGCAAACAAAAGAAGAAATTTCACCCATCCAAGTTACTTAATTCCATTGATACTCCTCTTGAACGACTTCATATGGATTTGTTTGGTCCAGTGAATCGTGCGAGTATTTTTGGAGATTGGTATTGTCTTGTCGTGACTGATGATTATTCGAGATATTCGTGGGTTTTATTCATGAGCTCAAAAGATCAAATGCCTGTTTTGGTACAAAATCTTATCACTAAAATAGAATCACTTTACAAACAAAAGGCGAGGAGAATTCGAAGTGATAATGGTACTGAATTCAAAAACACTATCCTGGATTTCTTTTGTATCCAAAAAGGAATTCATCGTGAGTATAGTGCACCATATGTACCTCAACAAAATGGCGTTGCTGAACGAAAGAACAGAACTTCGATTGAAGCTGCAAGAACTATGCTCGCTGATTCAAAACTTCCTGTCCAATTCTGGAATGAGGTTGTGAATACGGCTTGTTATACTCTTAATCGAGTTCTGATGGTTAAACGACTAAAGAAGACCAGTTATGAATTATTAAATAATCGTAAGCCTGATTTAAAGTTCTTGGAACCTTTTGGGTGTCCTTGTACTATGCTGAAGAAGGATGCGGGTAAATTTGAAAAAAAGCCACTGAAGGTTATTTCTTAGGGTATGCGTCACCTAAGAAACGGGTTTTCAATTTTACGTCTGGCAGTGTTGAAGAGTGGTACCATGTTGATTGTCAGAAGTATACTACTCCTTCACAAGGGAAAGGTCCCGACTGGATGTTTGATTATAATGGCTTATTTAATTCATTCACTTCATCAACTGATCATCCAGATGAAGATTTGGTTCGGGCTTATTTTGAAGAACATTTGGAAATTCCACGATTTGCAAGTTCAAATGATGTTGAAGCTCCAATTGAAGAACCTGCTATTGTATCTCCTGTTCATAATGATAATTCGTCTACTTCATATGATGATAATCAAGTTATTGAACTTGACAGTGATGTTTCATCTCCTGAGTTGGGTGAACATTACACTAACTTATTCGAAAATGTTGCTGTTTCTGAGAATCCTACTCTCAGGATTCATAATTACCATCCACAAGAAAACATTATTGGAGATCTTGATGTAGGGGTTCAGACACGACATCAAATTGCCTCTTCAAGTGACGATAATGCTTTATATGTTCATTCTGACTTACATGCGTCTGAAGTTGCAGCTGTTGTTAAATTTACTTGTTTTCTATCTCAAGTTGAGCCGACAACTCGCCGTGTGGCTCTGACAGATCCTTCTTGGTTTGAAGCTATGCAAGAAGAATTACAAAAATTTGCTCGTTTAGGTGTTTGGGATCTTATTGACAAACCTACTAGAGTCAAGAAGGCAATTCCGACTAAGTGGGTATACAAGTGTAAGAAAGATGATCGTGGGGTAATTGTGAGAAACAAAGCTCGTTTAGTGGTACAAGGTTTTCATCAGCAAGAGGGTATTGATTACACTGAGGTTTATGCTCCAGTTGCAAGATTAGAGTCGATTCGAATCTTCCTAGCATATGCTGCTTACAAGAATATCAAAGTGTATCAAATGGATGTTAAGAGTGCTTTTCTCAATGGTAAACTTCACGAGGAAGTGTTTGTTTTACAACCTCCAGGTTTTGAAGATCCTGATTATCCTGACCATGTTTACCGATTAAACAAGGCATTATATGGTCTTCATCAAGCCCCGAGAGCTTGGTATGGCACGCTCGCCGACCATCTGACGGATAATGGCTTCAAACGTGGAACTGTTGACTGCACTTTATTTTACAAGAATATTGGTGATGATCTTCTGCTAGTTCAGATCTATGTTGATGACATAATTTTTGGGTCTACAAACGACTTGTTATGTAAGGAGTTCGAGAAGTCTATGCAAACCAAGTTCGAGATGAGCTCGATGGGAGAGATGAATTTCTTTTTAGGGTTGCCGGTTCACCAGTCTGCGAAGGGAATCTTCATTCATCAGACAAAATATGTGAACGATGTCTTGGAACGGTTCAAGATTACTGCCGGAAAAATCCCTTCTACTTCTCTTCCCGTGGGTCACAATTTATTACCGGATGAATTGGAGGATACCGTTGATCCTACCCTTTATCTTGCCATGATTGGTTCTTTAATGTATTTAACAGCTTCTCGTCTCGACATAATGTTTGTTGTTTGTTTATGTGCAAGGTACTAAGCTAGTCCTCGAGTGACTCACCTGGCAGCGGTCAAGCGTATTCTGCAATATCTACGGGGAAATCCTGACATCGGGTTATGGTACCCCAAAGATGATACTTTCGATCTTACCGCCTACTCAGACTCAGATTATGGAGGATGCAAGATCAATTTCAAGTCTACTATAGCGGGATGTCAATTCTTAGGAAGCCGGCTTGTTTCCTGGCAGTGTAAGAAGCAGACAACAGTCTCTACTTCAACAGCCGAAGCTGAGTATGTTGCAGCCTCGAGTTGCTGTTCTCAGGTTTTGTGGATAACAACATCTTCGCGACTACGGTTTGAAGTTTCTTACTACTCCCATTTTGATTGATAACTCTGCTGTTATTAGTATCACCAAGAATCCCGTACAACATTCTAAAACGAAACATATCGAAATTCGATATCATTTTATACGGGATTGCTATGAAAAGAAATTAATTGATCTTGAGAAAGTGCACACTGATTTTCAAAAAGCCGATCTATTTACCAAAGCGTTTGATAAAACACGTTTTAATTTTTTGCTTGGTTTAAATGGATTGAAGACCATTGCTGACATCCTGAAATTAGGATAATTATCTTTACTTGTTTTTAGTTTAAATTCTTTATGTTATTAGGTTTTAGGGGGTAAATTCCAGAAAATACAAAAATATTGTGCTTTGTGTTTGTATAGAGAAAACCCAAAAACATTAGAAAACATAGAAAAATCAAAAATATGTGTTATTTCTTCTTTTTATATCTGAAAAACCAAAAACATTTTTAAATTAGAAAATTCAAAAAGACTGTGTTTTTCTGCATGTACAGAAGAAAAATTTCCAAAAAAGGCAAAAAGAATGTGAAATTTTTTTTTTGCAAAGAAAAATTCAAAAAAGATAAAAAGATTGTTGTTTTAGTTTGTAAAGAGAAATACCAAAAAGATTTTTGTTTAAGATCTGTTAGTGCACGGTTTTGCGTCTAGAGTCTTTGTATTTAACGTTAATGGTTTGTTTATGTTTATTGTAATAAATAGTTTATTTATTAACCAGTTCGCTAAGTTAAAGGCTAGTTCGCTAGAGGATGTTAGCGAACTAGCCAAGTAATGTATACATTTCTGGTTCGTTAGAAATGTTAACGAATCAGGGGGGTGCTTCGCTATGATTATTTATGTAACGAAGGGGAAGCTAGTTCGCTAAGGGATGTTAGCGAACCAGATTACCCTCTATATATAGTGAACCCTGTTCACTTTTAATGTAAGTTTTTGAGCTAATTAACGTATTTTTTGTGTATTCCAGATCTCTCTCAAAGCTTCACACCTAATATTATACAATCGACTACGAATAACATATTGATAATACATATACATACTAAAGAACACTGAATCGGTGTTAATTAAGAGTTAGATCCGTAAACGTCATAGAGAATATAATACTTTATTGATAATTATGGAGTAAATACATTATAGTAGAGATAAGTTATGGAGAGAATAACTTAAACTATGTACAAGTTCTCTTTTTTACGAGCATGAGCTCCCTATTTATAGGCTATTTACAATATACGTTAAATACAAAGACTAAACCGCCTATAACTTATTCGATCGCTACGGACACCAAAACCGTGCAATAACATGATCGCTGAAAATTATGTCATTTGCTTCTATTTCAAAGAACATATACTTGTATATGTTTGGTCCTGATAATTTCTTGAAATCTTCAGGATAGCCATTTATCTGACAAATGGAAAGTATTTGGGGTGTTTGTTAAGCTTTCTACTTTAATTTTTGCTGAGAATTTAGTCAGTTATTTAAGTTTGTGAAGCGTGCTTGCATGTTTTGGTCCCGTTCTCTACTTGTAGATGAATAGGATAGCCATCAATTTATAAACATAAAATTAACTGGGGCAATTTTAAATCATTTTGTTTTATGCTCCTCAAAATTTTGAGTTTTTGAAAAGAGAAAATGATAGTACATTGATTATTTGACCCTATGTCCAGAAAGAAATATGCTCAGAAGACTGTGCGCTTAATCATTGGTGCATTGATAGGTCTTAAACAAGCTGTTAGAGTAAAGTAAGTGATATAAACTTAAAGAAAAGCCAAATTGAAAGGGGTGTTAGTCTTTAGCAAAAGTCTCGGTGAGGATGACAGAAATGTAATAACCAGTCATACTCAAGCCTTATAACTGTTGATCACCCAAAAATATAATAAAGCAAATGACAAGTGTTAGGATTCTTGACACTGTGAGTCTTTATGCGGTTTAATCATCTGGGTATTCATAAGCATGAATATTTCAATCGCTTTCTAGAGCAAACCCAAAGTCATTAAACTTGATCACCGCTGTACTTTGTACAATCTAAATTACTGACTTGATCGAAATCCGTTATTAGTCATACAATTGTTCCTCCCTTGCGTGCGTCTTAATACCAATAAGAAATGGACCCCAGGGGATACAATGTATGTAAGCCAACAGATGGACTCGTGCATACTCACTCACAGTAAAAGAAACTTGATGCATTGCTCAAATATTCAAAATTTAAAATTTTAATCAACATTATAATGGTTTAAGTCAAGTTGGGGGTGATTTGGCAAAAATCAAATTAAGCTTGAACCGAGATTAGGGGCTGATAGTTTCTGATATTCTGTGCGCTAATTGAACCATAAATTATATCACAAAAATGCTTGAAGGCTTGTTATAAGATTTAAGTAGACAACAATATTAGTGACCGATCTAACGCCAGTCATAATATCGCTGAAATATAAAACTAAGATGGATGGGCAATTTGGTCAATATGATTCTCTGCTCAAACTCAACAAAAATACAAAAATATGTTTTGTTTTTGTTAAATCATTGAAAAACACAAAAAGATTGTCTATTTTTAAATGTTCGGATATTCTTTTGTAAATACATTCTTTAATTTTTACAAAATACCAAAAATATTTTCTTCATTTCGTTTTTACAAATTATTTAATATTCTTTTAAGTTATGTTTCGTAAAAATGAAACACATTTTAAGGTATTTAGTTATCGGGATAAAATGGTTCTCGGTAATTCGTTTAAATTAAGGTTTTATTTAATTATTTATTTATTTATTTAATTTAATTCATTTAATTTAAAATTAAATAAAAGATTTTATTTCGTTAAAATCCAATTCGTTATTTATGGATAACGAACTAGGTGATTATTTAGCGAACCAGCTTCTAGTTCGCTACCCTAATTCGCTTCCGCACTCTGTAACGAATCATCCCTTCGTTATGCATATTTAACGAACCACAACACGAATCGTGCCTTGATTCGCTAATTTAATTTAATGAATCAAGTAGCGATTCGCTAAGTTATAGTAACGAATTGAGTTAGCGAATTAGCTAATTCGTTAACTTTAATTCAAGCAAATCAACTAATTCGTTAAACTTAATTTAAACGAATCATCTGATTCGTACAAGTTGTACCTCGGGTGGCGTGCAAGGATATAAAAGACAAGAAGCACAACAGTCTTTCATAATGTTCACCTTCTTTTTTCATTCTAAAGGAACCCTTTTCAAATTTTCTCTGAAATCTCGATCTCCTCCTTTTGATATTTCAAAGATATATTTGAGTTTCTAAGGTATAAACGATCTTGGCGATCTAATTTTCGTCAAAATGGCAAATATCTGATAGTTAAATTATGTACTTTTGAGGGTTTATGGGTTTTCAAACTTATAAAACCCATTTATGATTAATTTGTATTGATAAACTTGATGATTTAGATGTCATTGTGACCGGAATGTGATTCCGATACCCTTGGTGGACTTCAATCATCATTTGATTGTTGTTTGCTGGTTAATTATTTGTTCTTGTTATCGGCGTTTTTGGTCGGTTCGTTTAACCTAAGTATTTCAAGATGTTGAGTCTCAATCTCATCCATCTTAGCCTACGAGTCCAATTCCGAGTACAATGCGTTCATTATCTCAATGATGCGACGATAGTTATGGCCTAATTGAATCTGGGTTTAGAATGTTGACTGTTGTTTTTCTTCCTGATTTTGACCTTGACTATGCGAGTCAAAGAAAAAGTCTTAATCAATTGACCATTCGTTAATCTTGGCGAATTGGGACTGTTTCGTGCCCAATTCGTTAAGATCCTAACACGAACTAGCTACGCGGATAAGATTTTACAAGAATCAGAGGTGGATTTGCTTAAAATATAACGAACTAGATCTTAGTTTGTCATAATTAAATAGTAGTTTGCTATGCTTAGTTCGTTAGCTAATTTACTTGATAGCGAATCGCATGATTCGTTAAAGTATGGTAACGAATCAGTGAGAAGTTAACGAATGATATTTCATATTATTAATTAAATTAACTTCAAAAATTCAATTTAATTTAATTAAAGATTTTAAATCGTCTAAAACGCGTAAATAAATTGACTACATATATGCTTTGACCATGTATTTACACCATATATATATGTATTTTGATATATTTTACATATTCTCACATTCGTTTTTATTTATTCAGTAAACATGGCTGATCAAGAACAACAAAATCAAGCACCACCAGAACAACCTCCACAGGATCAACCACCACAAGATCAACAAGCCGAAGTGATCTTACTACCATTTGATAAAAAGCACAACATTTGTGCTTATGTTGATCAAGATGTACCTGATTTGGAAACATTTGGTGATATGTTGACTTTCTTACGATGATCAAGGATACACTATGCTATCACTGCTAGACCAAAGGCTGCATATGTTGAAGAAGATAAGATCATCAGGGCTACAATCAATCAAACCCCAGTTACGATTGATGTTGCAGTGATTCGCCGAGTACTTCAATTCGATGATAATGACGATTACCCGAGTGAATTTGACAGGTCATTAGTTAGAGGACTATTCACCCGTTTGCACTATAATGGAGATATTCTTAAGTCTATGTTGAATAAGAAAGGGGTGTGTGCACCATACAAGTATCTTCTACACGTTTTACTTCATTGTTTGAGTGGCCATCGGGGTGGTTTTGATGAGTGTAGACTGAGCTTGCAGTCGGCCTTTGTTGCTTTGATTCTTAACAAGCCGTATAATTATTCAGAGTTAGTATTTGATAATTTGAAGGAACAAGTTCAGCAAACTCTTTAGACGAAGAAGTTCTTGATGTACCCTCGCTTCCTACAACTTATTATTCAAGATTTGATTCCGAATTTGGCTATTGACTAGACGAGAGTGAATGATGTACTTCCTCAAGAACACATGACTGCTGACACTGTTCATCGCATGTTGACTTATAGAAAGGAGAAGCCACAGAACAAACGGATGATTGGTCATATAATCAATCCGAATTATGAATGTCCTCATAATGAACGCTGAATCCACGATGATTCGGATTCCGAGCGTGAAGGGAGAGAAGGTGGGAACGGTGATGGTGGAGATGATGATGATGATGATAATGATGGGAATGATGGTGATGGTGGAGCTGGTGAGGCAGCTCTTATAGAACAACAGGATGCAGTTGATGCGGCTCTAGCTGCCACCATTAAAGCTCAACTTGAAAGAAAAAGGAAAGGGAAGCGGTGGCAACTGGTGAGCCATCAAAGAAGCCACGTGTCTCTGAGGGGGATGGGGTGATTATCGGGGTCCCATCAACACGTCAATCAACGCCACAACGCTCGGTGGTGCCGCCTACTACTAGCACCCCGATGCTTACATTGACGACGACCCTGGTGACACACGAGAGGCTTGGTTTAATTCCTCAAATGGAGTTATCCGAGATACCAAGGCCTCCCGCTATTTTATCTACCATTCCCTCAACCGCACCCATGAGACCTTCTCCTCCTCCTACAACTACTCATCCTCCTCCACCTCCGCCAAGTGATCTCTCTTTTATGAGAATTACTCGGCCTCAAGGACCTGTTCAACCTGTTCACCCGTCCTTACACAACTTGCCACCAAGTCGTCAAACTGAAATGCTGATGAATCTTCTCCACCTCTACGAAAATCAAATGGCAGCAGACCGTCAGAATCAAGAGCGCTTCATGGAGAATCAGAGACGAATGATGAGTTACATTTCTTACTGCCAAAAGGAGACAAAATCCCTACGTGAGATTGTTACGTCTCAGGGGGTGAAATTGAAAGAGCAGGAGGAAGTTATTTTACAACTGACGTGTAAAGATGATGCACTGAAACGAATCAAGAAAGATGATGAAGATCTTGATGAGTCGGGTGCTGGGGTGAGCCGAAACAAGCTCATGGTTCATCTACTGGTACTGGTACTAGTGGGGGTGAAGATTCGAGCAAACAGATAATTATTTATCAAGATCCAACAGCCGCCTAGCCAATTGAGATGATTGCGGCTAACATAGTGATATTTGTGGATGGATCAGGAGTGGTTAAAAGTGTGGTGAATAGATATGAGTTAGAGGTTGGGGAGTTTGTGGAAAGAATGTTGACACGGGAGTAGATCTCTATACTGCTTGGGCTGAATGATGATCAGTTGAATGATTTAGAGGCTGAGCCCGATGTTGAGGTAGTGAATGAGGAAGGTTTGGATGTGGATCCATCAATTCAGATGAATACGGATTTTGTTTATGAGGATGAGGATGTAGAGATGGAGGATGTGACTGCTGAAGCGTATCCGGACTTGTATCAACACACAAACGTTGATCAAGGTGCCCGGTATTTCATGAAGAGGTATTTAAAGAAACTGAGGACGAACTGGAAAGGATTGTTCAGCGGACAGTAGTGCACTCAAAGAAATAACTGATGAGGATGTAGAAAGATGGTTCAAACATCATAAAGTGGGTAAAATTAGTAGTGCTTATCGGTATGTAGATCAAGAAAGGAAAGATACTGCTGCTGCATGGGTAAAGGCAAATCAGGTGACTACCTTCAAGACCGTTTCGAAGGTACATGGTGATATTGTCTCATGGGCTTATGATTCGGACCTTAAGGTATGTATAATCAAGTGGGAGAAGAGGGTCCAGTATTATGAGAAGATAAGAGACATTCTTACATTACCGCGGTGGGATGTACGTACCCTCGCGAGACGTCCGTTTATAAATCGTGGGGGTCACCAGGATGTTGATATGTTTCATCAGCACCTTCTCTTTGAAGTCAATCATGGTTTCAAGTTTTTCAAGCCTCAGGTTCCAAGACGAAAGCTTAAAGATGAGATTGACCCTAGGACTGGCTGGAGGAAACTTGTTTTGAAGGTGAAGCCGCCCAAGACTATGAAGCATGTTCCTGTGAAGACGATGCCTCAGGATATGCATCTATCCTTCAACTGTTGGTACTATGATAACCGTACCGGCGAGGCCATCATTTTTCTGGGTAGAGGTCTGAAGACTAAGCTTATCAAGATAATCGACCCGATGTGGTTGGTTAACTTATCAGAGACCGACAATGACGTGCTATACAGGAAGCAGGTCTTGTTTGAGCGGCAAGAAGATTACGACCTGGCTATGCAATTCCAACGAGTCGTTCGTGTGTGTCATGTACATGGTATTCATAGTTGCAGAGACTGGCCGTCCAAGCGCTTCAAATAAGTTAAAGACAAAGAGCTCAAGATGAGGGGTGTCTGTTAGTGAACGGTTTTGCGTCTTGAGTCTTTGTAACGATCGTTAATGTTTTGTTTATTATTTAATGTAATATTAGTTTGTTTAATAAGTTAGTTCGTTAAGTTAAAGGCTAGTTCGCTAGGGGATGTTAGCGAACTATTCAGTTAATGTAATTCCCTCCTGATTCGTTAGGGGATGTTAACGAATCAGGGGATGTTTCGCTATGTTAATGTATGTAATGAAGGGGAGGCTGGTTCGCTAGGGGATGTTAGCGAACCAGATCACCGTCTATATATAGTGAACTCTTGTTCACATTTTATTTAAGTTTTTGAGATAATTAACGATTTGCTGTCCAGATCTCTCTCAAGCTTCACCTTAATATTATACAAACAATACTACTAATATATACACATACTTATAACATTGAATCGATGTTAATCATGAGCTAGATCCGAAAACGTATTAATAGTATAAACATAGATCTTAGATTTGATCGTTGTAATAGTTATTGATATCGAGTTCCAACAACAACCGAGATGCCTCGTTTAGCGTGCAAAATCATTGATCACTCGAGAAACGTGAAAGCGTCTAGGTGTTGCCCAAAAGTCTAGGAAAAATATAAGCCGACCAAGGTAGGGGTAATGCCCAAATAAAATATTAATATAATATTAAAGGCTTAGACCTAGTTGAAGGTATACTCGATGCCTCGAGAATAAATAAAAGAAAATATAACAAAGAAAATATAAGAAAGAAATATAAATATAAAGTAATTATTTGTTATTAATATTATTTAAGTTTTTTAAATAATAACTAAAGAAATAAAGTATACGTTTCTTCGAGAAGAAGAAACGTAGTGTTTTAGAAACGTAAAGAAGTAAAACTAAAGGTTTAAAACATGCTAAAATAAAGAAAAGATGTTTTGAACTAAAGGTTCAAATAAGAAATATAATCGAGGTAAAGATTATACAAAAAAAGACTAAAGGTCTAAAGCTAGATTATTGATCTAGTAATAACAAAAAGGTTATACTCGTACTATAGGACCGAGTTAGCTAAAGAAAGACAACCCGATCAGTGAAGTGAAGCTGATCCTTTTCAAAGGTGAATACGCCCCAACTTTTATAACTTGTTTAATCGAGTCAAAAGAAATTGATTACATGAGATTACGTATCTCTAAAACATTATGAACAAAAGTAATCGCTGGCCCTCAGGTTTTCGTGTACTTTGTTTGGACCTTACATATGTGGAAGTCGGTGGGTACACCGCGCCACACTTGGTTATATGCCTCCGCCATGATGGGGCGGACTTAAGTTACGTCTGAGAGAGGGTAATCATGTGTATAGTAATGGTAGCTAAGTAATATCGAACGATGCGGTGTTTGATGAGCGTTTTCGAGTAGAGCTTAAGTTTGTAATTGTGATTTAGTTTTTAACTTGATTATTCCTAAGCCACGATGGGCCGAGACCTAAGTTATGTCTCGAGGGGTAGTTAAGTGAATAAAATAATTTATGCGTCAACTTATTCACAAGCATGTGTTGCTGACGTATTTTTCAAACTATTTTACAGGTAATGAAGGATAAGCGCTTGAAGAATCGAAGTCTTCAACAGGCGATCTGATGGCTTAGATCATTTTGTTAAAACATTAATTATGTCAATGGCAGTTTTTGTAAAACAAGTAATCTTTTGTAAACATTAACCGGGAACTTTTAATCCCGTGTTTTGATGATATGTAAATTTTAATATGTTAATACACGCTAATAGATTTTCGCATTAACCCGTAACTATGATTTATTTACAAAAACGGTACCAACTGTTGGTCACACGCCTAGGCCCAAGATGGGGGTGTGACATGTTGGTATCAGACCCATCGATCTTAGCAAATTAGGTATTATATAATAATAACAAAGCTTCGATCCAAGTGAATATGAATTATTATTACTTGTTTTATTTAAATAGGGATAAGATAGGTTGGTAACCTTTTCTATCCCTCCTAAAATCTAAACCACCCATAGACATCATTCAAGAAAATAATAGACGACTTCATTCGCGACGCAACGAGAGCTGCATGCCCTGAACCAATTACGAATGATAACATAAGTGAAGACTATTATGCAGATTTCTTCAATCAAGATCATCCGATTGAACGACCCAAACCGGTTTTCTTTCCCGGCACCGAACAACTACCGATCAATCTACCACGCGATCCACCGATGCAAGAGTACAATCCCCCAAGAACCTCAGGCTACCACCAGTCAAACATCCAGGAGTATCATCCATCCAACATTCCGATGTATCACCAATCCAATATCTAGACGTACCATCCGTCCAACGAATTGCTGGCCAATAAACAAATCAAGTTTAAACCAGAATCTGACTCATCCGACTGGATGCAATGCCACTCCGATCAAAGGCGATGGCAAACTAGAACATCTGTTTACAACTCCATCGATTCTCACCCCAATGCCTACAATGGACCTTCTCAAAGGCCAAAGATGTGAGTCATTCAACATACGAAAGATTTATTGATTCAATATATTATACACTCAAAACATTTTTATTCTCCTAATCGGATACAATCCTTCATTCATCAAGACTCGGTTATCATGAGCCAATCAAAACAATTTACACTCTATTATTGAATTGGTTTTCACCTAATAATCTTATCACGTTGCTATATTATCAAAATATCAAGTATTAATATTGCACAATTTAACAATCAAATGGCTTACTTATACTCATGGTATCATATACATCAACTATTAAACATATTTCAAGTATTCAACTACAAATTTTAATTTGTTAAAACATATCAAACTTTGATAAAAGTCATCCACTCATCAAAGTAACTCATTAATTTTCAATTGAGATTCTAACTTATCATTAAGTTACGAATAATCATCAACATAACACATTTAAGTTTTGTTTTACGCAATAACTCATATGAATTCTACACAACTATCCAATCTTCTCATTAAATCACATCTTTATTAATCATATAATATTTTCTCAACATCAAACAAAATCAATCATTTATTTCTATAACCGCCTCATGGCCACATGTTTAGTCAAGGGGATAGCTCCTACGATTTCTAAAATATAAACTCAATTTCTAAAACATAATACAATCAATTCAACCTTGATCATTAACTTTTCGCTAATTAATTCAATTCTTTTACCCCTACTCATTATCATTACAACAACAATAAGTAATGCAAGTCTAAACATAAACTATATGCTGTTAATCAAATTAACAATCAATCTCATCATAAACATAGCGTCTTAGATAAGAAATGTTACTTTAAAATTCACTCGTTATGTTCCACTTGCCACTGTCATTATTCAATTAAACCCTCATATCGTTTTGTACCCAATGTAATCGTTCGGCTATCCTGTTAATACTTGCCACATACCACAAGACGTTCCTCAACGGTCTATGCTGTCTAATTCTAAAACCCATGCTACGACATTTGCTCAAACTTTATACCCTGCTACCTGTAGTTGCTGCAACTATGGAAATCATAATCACCTACGCCATGCGAGTTCCGGATTTAATCGTGTTCATTAAGCCCAAAATTTCCAAACTTATTCTATTAACCCTACGTTGCAACCTAATCAAAATATTTCAATTCAGTTAACTTCAATTATTCAATAATTTTATAGGTCTAAGTAATCAAGTTATTTTAATCAGATAAATCAAATCAATCATAAGTAAGTTTATCGAAGAAGATGTTTTTGCCATATTTATCTAAACATATTTTATCTTTCTTAATCGTGCATGATAACAAATCTTCATTCGATTTTTGGATTTAAACAATTTCAATTCTACTAATTTATTAAGTTTAAGTGATTATGCTCATACAATAAAATCTATCTTTTCAAATGACAACCGTCTATAACACCGTACTCCTAGTTTATGTTAGTACACGGTTTTGCGTCTCGAGTCTCTGTATTTATCGTTTAATTTAATGTAAAAGATATTTATAATTAAGTTAGTTCGTTAGTTGATGTGTCTAGTTCGTTAAGGATATTTAACGAACTAGACTATAAGTTAAGTTTCCTCCTGATTCATTAAGGATGTTTAATAAATCAGGGGGTGGTTCGTTAGGTTTGTTTATTTAATGTAATGTAACGAAGTGGGTGGCTAGTTCGTTACTGAATGCGTAACGGACTAGACTCATCTTCCTATTTATAGAGGATCAGCCATGCATAATTTAAGTTTTGATTTTAAGATATCGAACCTCTGCCCGATTGTTCTCTCAAGCTTCATCTTAATTAATATCTCAATAATATATATACACATATCTATATAACTAATACTAATACATAACATTAATACATAATCATTATAGAGCATCATGAAGTAGATCCGTTTATAGTTATTAGACCTTAGATCTGTGCTAGATCCGGGTGTTTACAAGTGGTATCATAGCTTTCGGTTGCTCGATTTCTCTTGATTTGATTGTCAATTAGGTAATTAAGGACTGTTAATTGTTATTTTGGTATAAAGTTGTGTTTGGATCAGATTCAGTGTGAATTGATTGAATCTGGATTGATTTGTATTGATATGTGATCGGTAAAGTATTTGGAGTGTATTGTGAGTAGAAATTGGAATTTGAATTAGTATTGGGCTGTTTTGGTTTGAATTGGGTTTTGGCTGAAATAGAGGTTTTGATTTTGATTTAATTCCGTGTGAATTTGATTGGAGTATGGATTGATTGGACTGGATTTGTGTGTGATAAGGTCTTGGGAAGGATTTGTGATTTGGAATTGGAAATTGGATTGGTTTTGGATTGTTTTTGATTGGATCTGGATTTGGCCGAAAACAGAGTTTGGTTTTGGCTAGATTTATTACGAGTTAAGTTGATTTAGGATACGGGATGTTAAGATCTGAATTCGTGTTATGTTTCCGAGTATTTCGATAGGTATTATGAGTAATTTGGTAAAGTATTGAAACAGTATTACAAATCTAGGTTTTAGTTTGGTGTTCTTATTTTTCCAGAAATCTGGAAATTCAATATGAAGATTTGAAGATCTTCATCTATATTTGGTGATTCGTTATCTCCTTGCCAGTTCGTTATGTATTGTTCATCAATTCGTTACATGTTCTAATCCGTGTCAGTCAATTCGTGTGACATGTGTCCTACTTCGTTAACTTTAATTCCAACAACTTTTGCCACGTGGCAATAGTTGTCAGAGTTTGTTACAACGGTTTTTAACAACCTAATTCGCTATAGTTGTCTCAATATCAACTGTAGCTAATTCGTCATCTTGGGAAGGATTTGTGATTGGGAATTGGAAATTGGATTGGTTTTGGATTGTTTTTGATTGGACTGGATTTGTGTGTGATAAGGTCTTGGGAAGGATTTGTGATTTGGAATTGGAAATTGGATTGGTTTTGGATTGTTTTTGATTGGATCTGGATTTGGCCGAAAACAGAGTTTGGTTTTGGCTAGATTTATTACGAGTTAAGTTGATTTAGGATACGGGATGTTAAGATCTGAATTCGTGTTATGTTTCCGAGTATTTCGATAGGTATTATGAGTAATTTGGTAAAGTATTGAAACAGTATTACAAATCTAGGTTTTAGTTTGGTGTTCTTATTTTTCCAGAAATCTGGAAATTCAATATGAAGATTAGAAGATCTTCATCTATATTTGGTGATTCGTTATCTCCTTGCCAGTTCGTTATGTATTGTTCATCAATTAGTTACCTGTTCTAATTCGTGTCAGTCAATTCGTGTGACACGTGTCCTACTTCGTTAACTTTAATTCCAACAACTTTTGCCACGTGGCAATAGTTGTCAGAGTTTGTTACAACGGTTTTTAACAACCTAATTCGCTATAGTTGTCTCAATATCAACTGTAGCTAATTCGTCATCTTGGTTCGTCACCTAATTCCTTAACAGTGTCTTAGTGATTCATTAAGGAAACTCAGCAATTCTTTACCTTAATTCGCTAAGATTTTACTTCCTTGATTCGTTAAGGGATCACCTGATTCGTTAACCTATTTCGTCAATCTAATTAGTTACATTGACTTAATTCGTTGACCCAGTTCGTTATAACCTTTTTCATGTGACACTATTCCAGATTTGTTAAACTTCCAGATTCCTTAAAGTTATTTCTGATTCGTTACTGTTCACAGTTCGTTAAGACATTTTCAAATTTAACCCTTGACATTTGAATGTCTTATCATTTCTCAAAATGGCTGGTGTGTATGCTTTAGCTTCCCAAAATATGTTAATGCAACAAATGTTGCAGCTGGACATCGAGATTGGTTCCCATTCAAAATGTCCACGTTTAATGAAATTTAGTGATTTTGCTAAGTTGGAACCCCGTTTCCATGCTCATCTAGGGTCGGTTCACCCTGATTGTTCGTATTGCTTGGATGAGGTATATACCGTTCCAATGATTGGAGATGAGACTATCGGATTGACACCTAAGGCTATCTCTCAATACTCTCAAGAAGAAAAGAAATCATTAGAAATTGAAACAAAAGCCTACTCTACTCTTACAATGGCTTTACCCGAAAACAGTTTTTATCA
Organism: Bidens hawaiensis; assembly: GCF_021521415.1. Classification (NCBI taxonomy): domain Eukaryota; kingdom Viridiplantae; phylum Streptophyta; class Magnoliopsida; order Asterales; family Asteraceae; genus Bidens; species Bidens hawaiensis. Next base: position 4,172,429 of record NW_027491014.1, read on the forward strand.
AGTTGGTAGCATAAAGATTTGTGCTTCGTTATTCCAACACATTCGTATGAGGAGTATGGGTAATACTGCTGAAAGCAAGAAGGTTATGCTCAAGTTTCAATTTAGAAACTTTAACCTACTTAAGGGTGAGACTGTCAAAGAGATGATAACAAGGTTTAATCATTTGATAGCTGAAATGGACAAGATGAAGTTGGAAACTTCTGAAATTGATAAGATTGATACTATCAAAAGTGCTTTACCGAGTTCTTACTCAACTTTATTAATGGTTCTGAAAGAGAATAATTATTTCAACAATGAAGATCTGATAGCATCTGAATTCATGCAAAAAGATCGAAGCACGAGTATACGATCTTAAATGTCAAAAGTCTTCTAAGGATAATCAAGATCTTGCCTTTTATGGTGGAAGTATGCCGTTGAGTTCAACCATTTCTCATATCACCGCATTTCTTACACAAAATGCAAGTGATAATGCTACAACTATGTATAGTGATCCATGTGCTTGTTTCTACACTGCTGGAAATTCTGGGTCATCTGGTGCTTCTGGTTCATCTGGAGGGTTTGGAAATTCATCACCTGCAAATCAATTCTCATCACAACCAAATGTGAACATGAGGGAGGCTGAACAAAACTTTGTTTCTTGTCTGCCTTCATGACTTCATATGAGAATTTGGTTAGTAGTAAGATTGCAACGAGCGATTTGACTGATGAAGACTATGATCAAATTGATCCCGATGATTTGGAACTTATGAAATTTAAGTGGAATATGGCTATGATTATCAGGAAAGTGAAAAATTTTATGCAAAGAACCGACAAAGATCTTCCATCATTAAACAAGAAGTTGGGTTTTGATAAATTAAAGGTTAAATGCTATATCTGTCAAGAGTTTGGGCATTTTGCTAAAGAATGTGATAAGCCAAAGAAGGAGTACACCGGTCCCAGAAAGCAAGATCAGAATTCATCTAGAAAAAGTGGAAATGATGCGGGAAAGTCTTCTTGAACTAAATAATCTTCTTCTGGGTCACAAGCTATGCTGTCCAACATGGATGGAACTAATTGGTCACAAAGACTTCTGTGTAATGATAATCTAGCTAATCTGGCTATTTCGAGTCAAAAAAAACTTTTGAAGATGCAAGTGGGAGTGAGCTATCGCCCGACAATGAAACTGAGTCTGATTCTAACGACTCGTGTGGAAAGCTTCCAACTACTTTTGCATGCATGGCAAAAATCAATGAGGTTAGTTCTTCTGTTTCTTGTATTGACTGTGAGAAAAACAAGCCTAAGTTAGATTCCTTGAAAAATCACAATGACTGTTTAGTGAAAGAAATTGCTTCACTTAAGGATACTTATCGACAGTCTTTGGAATCTCAAATGAGATCTCGAGAAAATTGAAGCCTTGTCGACAAGTAACCATGATCTCAAGGCCGAGTTATCTATTAAAATGACGATCAACGATCAAAAGTTTCAAGAAATTTTGAAACATAGATCAAAGATAACCGAACTTGAGAATGAGGTTCTCGAGTTAAAGAATAAATTGGGCAAATTAGAAACTCTTCCGTTTTGCTAAACGAAATAATAGAAGTATCTGGTAAGCAAAAAGATTCAAAGAAAGGTATAGGTTTTGTTGAAATTCCACCACCTTTTCAGAATGATTATAAACTAAATCCTTTTGCTAGAAAAGAAGAGAATGTGATTGTGAAAGAACCTGTGACTTCAGAAAAAGATAAACCAGTTAAACCTGAAACTGTTAAAGCCCAATCTATAACTCAAAAACCTCATGTTGAAAGCAACAAAGTCTTTGTTGAAACTGTTGATAAAGTCATCATTGAGGATGTGTTTGAATCTGAAGTAATACACAAGAACAAGAATATTCCAAATTCTAATTACATTATTTGTGAACCTCATGAATTTGAGGAGGCTGTGTATGGTTCACACACAACTCAGGTGAGAAAAGAATATCATGTTTAGGTTTAACTAGTGAAACCTAAGAAACCAGAAAAGTCCAAAATTTCTGACGAGGATTTGTTACGTTTCATCAATCCTAATGTTTCCAAGCCATCAACTGGTCGTGTGTTTAATTTAAAAGGAATAGACACGATGTTCACTAAGAAAAATATTCCGATTAGTATCATTAAACCGAAACTGACTGAAAGTGTCTTTCACAATGAAACCTCCAAGATTCAAGATCTTGAAAGTCAGTATGCTTCTTCCAAAACATCAAACACATCAAATCCACCGGTTAAAGCTAAAAAATTCTTAAATAATGCTAAGAAAGTTCAGTTTGTAAAATCTACTGGAACCGACACTTTGCAAAGCTTTTCAAATTGATCTAATCTTGAATTTTATTTGAAAAAGAAACCGGTGTCGTCTGATGATTTGGCTAAGAGTTTTACTAAGAACGTGAGTCATCAACCTTCTATGGCATCTGCTTTTGCTAAACCTCAAACTGATCGTATGGACATGCGAAGCTGATTTCTTTGCGGTCAAGAAGGTCATGTTGTAAGAAACTGTGGACAGAAGAAATCTCAGAATCTTCATCCATTTGTCAAGGACCGATCGAAACCGGTTCCTTTGATAAAGAAGATTTTAAAGTGACCTTTTTCGTGTGATGATGATACTCACATCATGTTCTCAAATGTTAATCCAAGAAAGGTAGTTCATGTGAATGAAATTTATGGTCAAGTTAAACCAAAATTTATTCCAACTGAACCGATATGCAAGAACGTGAACTCAAATGTCGTTCAAGCTGCTTATCTGAGACGAAAGTCTAAGAAGCCTGTAACTTATTCTCAAGTTGCTGAACAACATTTAAATTCAACTAAGTTTAATGTTTCTCATGGAAACCAAAAGGTGCCTAAGTCTGAGGCCTGGGCTGCCTTTTTGAACTAATCATTTTCTTTTGTGTTTAGGCTACATCCAAGACCATATCTGGTGAAAACTAGATTATGGATAGCGGATGTTCTCGTTATATTACTGGAAATCTCGACCTCTTAACAAATGTAAAAAATATTCAAGGGGGTTATGTGGCGTTTGCTGGGAATTCTGGGGTATGATCACACAAGAAGGTGAAGTTTCAAATGGCCACATTACATTTGAGAAGGTCAATTATTGTGACAAGGTAGACCATAATTTATTAAGTGTGTCGCAAATTTGTGACTAGAAATACACCACGGTATTTACCGATAAAGAATGCCTGATTCTGAAACCGGGATATGTGATTCCCGAGGACATGGTTGTCATGCGATCACCTCGATCAAATGATATTTATGTCTTAAATATGAGCTCTAAAGTATCAACATCTATCGAAACATGTTTTTGTCTCAAAAGCAACCGAGAAGGACTCTATTCTATGGCATCGTAGAATGGCTCACATTCATGTTTGTAATATGAACTATCTAATGGTGAATGACCTAGTTGAAGGTGTGTCTTTGAAAAACTTTAAGTTATCCGACCACTGTGTTGCTTGCAAAAAGGGTAAACAATAGAAAAAGTCGCATCCATCTAAGTTATTGAATTCCATTTATAATCCTCTTGAGCGACTTCATATGGATATTTTTGGTCCAGTGAATCGTGCTAGTATCTCTGGAGATTGGTATTGCGTGGTAGTTACCGATGATTATTCAAGATACGCATGTGTCTTATTTATGAGTTCGAAAGATCAAACACATGTTCTTGTTCAAAATTTAATCACTAGGATCGAATCACTATACAAGCAAAAAGTGAGGAGAATTCGAAGTGACAATGGTACTGAATTTAAAAATATAGTATTGGATTTCTTTTGTGTACAAAAGGGAATTCATCAAGAATACAGTGCCCCATATGCACCACAACAAAATGGTGTTGCTGAAAGGAAAAACAGAACTTTGATTGAAGCTGCTAGAACTATGCTTTCCGATTCTAAGCTTCCTGTCCAATTTTGGAATGAGGCGGTGAATACTGAGTTTTATACGCTCAATCGGGTAATAACTGTTAAGAGACTCAAGAAGACGAGTTATGAGCTTTTGAATAATCGAAAGCCAAACTTAAAGTACTTGGAACCTTTTGGGTGTCCTTGTACGATGTTGAAAAAGGATGTGGGTAAGTTTGATGAAAAAGCCATTGTGGGGTATTTCTTGGGTTATGCACCTCCAAAGAAACGGGTATTTAATTTCACTTCTGGTTATGTTGAGGAGTGGTACCATGTGGACTGTCAAAAATACACCACACCTCCTCAAGGGAAAGGTCCCGATTGGATGTTTGACTATGATGGCTTATTTAATTCATTTACTCCAACTACTGAACAACCAGATGAAGACCTGGTTCGTGCATACTTTGAAGATCAACTGGTAATCCAAAGATTTTCAAGTTCTAATGATGTTGAAGCTCCAACTGATGCTCCAACTGAAGATCCTCTTGATGATTTTCCAGTTCCCTTTCATAATGCATCTACTTCTTTTGATGATAATAAAGTTATTGAACTTGATAGTGATGATTCATATCATGAACTTGGATAGCATTACACTAATTTATTCAAAAATGTTTTTATTCCTGAGAATCCTACTGTTAGAATTCATAATTATCATCTAAAGGAAAACAGCATTGGAGAACTTGATGCGGCCGTTCAAACATGTCATCAAGTTGCTTCGTCGAGTGAGAATAATGTATTGTGTGCTTATGCAGATTTACATTCGTCTGGAATTGTATATATTTCCAAATTCACTTGCTTTCTATCCCAAGTTGAGCCAACGACACCTCGTATGGCACTTCAAGATCCATCTTTGGTAGAATCTATGCAAAAGGAATTGCAACAATTCGCTCGTTTGGGTGTTTGGGATCTTATCGACAAACCCGCTAGAGTTAAGAAGCCTATTCCAACTAAGTGGGTATTTAAATGTAAGAAATACGATCATGGGGTGATCGTGAGAAACAAGGAACGATTAGTGGTGCAAGGTTTCCATCTGCAAGAGGGTATAAACTACACTGAGGTATACGCTCCGGTTGCAAGACTGGAAGCTATACGTATTTTTCTGGCTTATGCGGCTTACAATAATATTGAAGTCTATCAAATGGGTGTTAAAAGTGCTTTTCTCAATGGTGAACTACACGAGGAAGTGCTTGTGTTACAGCCATCTGGCTTTGAAGACCTTGATTATCCTGACCGAGTTTATCACTTAAACAAGGCACTATATGGTCTACATCAAGCCCCGAGAGCTTGGTATGGCGCGCTTGCCGACCATCTGACATATAACGCTTTCAAACGTGGGACTGTTGACTGCACTTTATTTTACAAAAACATTGGTGATGATCTTCTCCTCATTCAGATTTATGTCAACGACATTATCTTTGGGTCAACAAACGATGCGTTATGTAAGGGGTTCGAAATGTTAATGCAAACCAAGTTCGAGATGAGTTTGATGAGAGAGATGAACTTCTTTCTAGGGTTGCAGGTTCACCAGTCTGCAAAAGGAATCTTCATTCACCAGACTAAGTATGTGAACGCTGTCTTTAGCCGATTCAAGATTACTACCGGAAAAAAACCCTTTTACTCCTCTTCCCGTGGGTCACAATTTATCACCGGATGAATTGGAGGATATTGTCGATCCTACCCTCTATCGAGCTATGATTGGTTTGATGTATTTTACTACTTCTCGACCCGACATAATGTTTGCTGTTTGTTTATTTGCTAGGTACCAAGCTAGTCCCCGAGTGACTCACCTGGCAGCGGTCAAGCGTATTCTTCAATATTTGAGGGGCAATCCAGACACCAGGTTATGGTACCCCAAGGACGATAACTTCGATCTTACCTCTTATTCTGACTCAGACTATGGAGGATGCAAGATTAACTTTAAATCGACTACAACATGCTGTCAATTCTTAGGAAGCCGGCTTGTTTCCTGGTAGTGAAAGAAGCAGACAACGGTCTCCACTTCAATCGCCGAAGCTGAGTATGTTGCAGCCTCGAGTTGCTATTCCCAGGTTTTGTGGATACAACAACATCTTCACGACTATGGTTTGAAGTTTCTTACTACTCCCATTATAATTGATAACTCTGCTGCCATTAGCATCACCAAAAATCCCGTACAACACTCTAAAATGAAATATATCGAAATTCGATATCATTTCATATCGAAAGTACATACTGATTTTCAAAAAGCCGATCTATTTACCAAAGCTTTTGACGAAACGCGTTTTCAGTTTTTGCTTGGTTTAAATGGATTGAAGACCCTTTCTAATATCCTGAAAAAAGGATAACTATCTTTGTTGGTGCATTCTGTGACCGTCGCTATGCAATTCTGACCAGCGGATCGTCACAGGCGAAGTTAGCACAACTTCGCCTAGGCGAAGTTATAACAACTTCGCCAACGGCGAAGTTGTAACAACTTCTGCCTTAGGCGAAGTTATCACAACTTCGCCCTAGGCGAAGTTATGAACAACTTCGCCTACTGAAGCCCAAGCCCGTGAAGATTGTCTATATATACATGTGTCGTGTTAGGTTATAGAGGGTGAATCCAGTAATTCAGAGAGTGTGTGTTACAGTTTGAGTGTCAAGAGAGAGCAAGAGAGTGAGAGTCGTGTGAGACGACCCGAGGTAGAGCTCACCTCGGGTCAGTCGTGTTTCTGTTTATGTTATGGTATGTAACGTGTTTTATTATTATATGAATCTGCAGATTTGATTATCCATTCTTGTATTTGTTTGTGTATTTGATCGTGTACGTGTTTGTGTTCTTCGTCTATACACCAATAAACGAGTCTAGGAGGATTCCGCACTCCTAGACCTCGTGCGGATCTCGTATCGATCAGCACCGGGACTAACAAGTGGTATCAGAGCCTTAGGCTCTTATGCTATGGTTCGAGATCTGCGTTTTGGTGTTTCTGGCACGTTTCTGTGCGTTTCTGGCCGAACAGCGCCGCAGGCGAAGTTATTGTTCATCAGGCGAAGTTATTGTTCATCAGGCGAAGTTGCCGTCACTGTTCGTAGGGTTTCAGCGAAGTTATGAACAGGCGAAGTTATGAACAGGCGAAGTTATGAACAGGCGAAGTTATGAACAGGCGAAGTTATGGCCAGGCGAAGTTAGCAGCCAGGCGAAGTTAGCAGCCAGGCGAAGTTATGGCCAGGCGAAGTTATGGCCAGGCGAAGTTAGCAGCCAGGCGAAGTTATGGCCAGGCGAAGTTATAGCCAGGTGAAGTTAAAAAAAAAAAAAAAAAAAAAAAAAAAATTATTAAAAAAAAAAAAAAAAAAAAAAAAAATTGTTTGGAGTTTTCGTCTGTATGGCCAGGTGTACACGATTATTGTGAGACCAGAGATGTTGTTCCGTCAACGAGTGATCTTGTTATCTCTTGGTCTTACGTGTGAACAAATACGTGTCAACTCTGGATTTGGAGTTGAGGTTGTGAATGGGATATTGTTTGAAACTGGATATTGACACATATTCGGGTGTTTGTGGGCAATGAAATTGTTGTTGTTCGAGGTTGACCAATTGAAGAAAGTCAAATTCAACTGAAGGTTTTTGTCATTACTGGATTGCGGTCAGAGCATATTATTTATGTTATTTTCAAGGCGTTCGAGAATTGGATCCTGAAACGTGATGCTTATTTATACGAGTGAAGATTCTGGAACAAGTTGGATTTAACCGGGAATTAAAGTGTCTATGTTCTTGATTGTTATCCCTGGTGATTGAAGATGCTTCGGATTAATTAATGGTCATGTGTTAGATTCTGTCAAGGTGGTTTTGTGATGAAATTGATCACCTGATGTTGAGTAGTTGAAGATTAAACCTTATCGTATGCCGACGAGTTGGTGAAGTTGTGGAGGAAGCCCAACTTCATGTGTTGGTGAAGTCAGATGGACTCACGTGATTGGTTGAGATGATCTATTGGCACGAGGATGCATGCATTTCAAAGACCTCAATCGTTATAGTCGGAGAAGCTTACACTGAAGGGGAGATCTGATATGGAAGACGCTGGGTGATTGGTAGATTTGTGAAGCTACAGGACAGATTCAGACACGGCTGGTTGATGAACAAAACAGAAGATCGTCAGTTAAGAGGGAGTCTGTTAGTGCATGTTTTGTAACAGATGATCTTTCGTGTTTGTTAGAATTGAGAGCAACGGTCAAAGGGGAGACTGTTGGTGCATTCTGTGACCGTCGCTATGCAATTCTGACCAGCGGATCGTCACAGGCGAAGTTAGCACAACTTCGCCTAGGCGAAGTTATAACAACTTCGCCAACGGCGAAGTTGTAACAACTTCTGCCTTAGGCGAAGTTATCACAACTTCGCCCTAGGCGAAGTTATGAACAACTTCGCCTACTGAAGCCCAAGCCCGTGAAGATTGTCTATATATACATGTGTCGTGTTAGGTTATAGAGGGTGAATCCAGTAATTCAGAGAGTGTGTGTTACAGTTTGAGTGTCAAGAGAGAGCAAGAGAGTGAGAGTCGTGTGAGACGACCCGAGGTAGAGCTCACCTCGGGTCAGTCGTGTTTCTGTTTATGTTATGGTATGTAACGTGTTTTATTATTATATGAATCTGCAGATTTGATTATCCATTCTTGTATTTGTTTGTGTATTTGATCGTGTACGTGTTTGTGTTCTTCGTCTATACACCAATAAACGAGTCTAGGAGGATTCCGCACTCCTAGACCTCGTGCGGATCTCGTATCGATCAGCACCGGGACTAACAATCTTTATTTTTGGTTTATTTTTACCTTAAATTCTATTTTGGTTTTGGATTTTAGGGAGTGAAAATAGAAAATACAAAAATATTGTGCTTTTAATTTCTATAGATAAAACCAAAAAAACATTAAAAATTTGAAAAATAAAAAAATAGTGTGTTTTCATGTTTTTCTTTAAAACTTTGAAAATCGAAAATCATTTTAAATTCCGAAAAAGATAAAAAGATTGTGTTTTTGTTTGTTAAAAAAAAATCTGAAAATTAAAAAAAAAATATTGTGAAGTTTTTATTTTTATTTATTAAAAAATTTGAAAATTCAAAAAGATTGTGAATTTCTTGTTTGTACAGAAAAATCCGAAAAAGACAAAAAGATTGTGTTTTATGTATTTCAAGAGAAAAACCAAAAAGATTTTTGCATACGTTCGCTAAAAAGTATGTAAATTACTCATATTTGAAGGACATATAATCGTATATGTTTGGTTTTGATAATATCTCGTAAATGTTCGGGATAGCCATTTACCAGACAATGGAAAGTAGTTAGGGCGTTCGTTATGCGTTTTTACTTTATTTTCTCGCTAAAAATTATGTCGGTTATTTAAGTTTGTGGAGCATGCTTGCATGTATGGGTCCTGTTATCTACTTGTAGATTGATAGGATAACCAATAATCTATAGACTGAAAGTGACTGGGGCGATTAAATTCATTTTGTTTTATGCTCCTCAAAATTTTGAGTTTTTGAAGCAAAAAAAGAAAATGATAGTCAAATTGATTGTTTGACCCCATATCCAGTAAGAAATAAGTTTAAAAGACTGAGTGCTTAATCATTGGTGCATTGATAGGTCTTAAACAAGCCGTTAGAGTAAGTAAGTGATATAAATATAAAGAAAAGCCAAATTGAAAGAGGTGTTAGTCTCTATCAAAAATCTCGGTGAGGATGGCAGGAATGTAATAACCTGTCATACTCAAGCCTTATAGTTGTTTGATAATTCAAAAATATAATAAAGCAAATAACAAGCGTTAGGATTCTGGACACTATGAGTCTTTATGCGGCTTAATCATCTGGGTATTCATAAGCATGAATATTTCACTCTCTTTTAGAGCAAACCCAAAGTCATTAAACTTGATCACTGCTGTACTTTGGAGAATCTAAATTACTAACTTGATCAAAATCCGTTGTTAGTCATACATCTGTTACACCCTTGCGCGCGCCTCATTACCAATAGGAAACGGACCCCAGGGGATACAATGTATGTAAGCCGACAGATGGACTCGTGCATACTCACTTACAGTAAAGGAAACCTGATGCATTGCTCGAAAATTTTTTAAATTCAAATTTTGATCAACACTATAATGGTTTAAGTCAAGTTTTGGTGATATGGAAAAAATCAAATTAAGCTTGACCCGAGATTAGAGGCTGATAGTTTCTGATAGTCTGTGCACTAATTGAACAATTAACCGTATCACAGAAATGCTTGAAAGTTTGTTATAAGATTTACGTGGAAAACAATATCAATGACCGACTTAACACCAGTCACAATATCCCTGAAATATAAAACTGTGATGGAAGGGAAGTCTGGTCAATATGATTCTCTGCTCAAACTCAACAAAAATCTAAAAATATGTAGTGCTTTTGAAAAACCATACAAAAACATAAAAACATTTTCTATTCTCTGTTTTCATTTTCGGTTATTTCTTTTGTAAATATTTTAAGTAAAAAGTTCAAAATACCAAAAGCTTTTTCATTTTACATATTATTTACTTCTTCTAAGGTATGTGTTTCAAAACGTAAAACAAGATAAGGTATTCGATAATCAAGATACGGGCTCTCGGTGATTCATTTAAGTTAATAGGTTTAATTATAAAATTTTTTATTTGATTTAATTGATTTATTTAATTTATTTATTGAATATAAAATTAAATAAAGGTAATTCGTTAAATTATGTATGACGAATTAGGTCATTCTTAACGAATTGCATTCTAATTCGTTACCCTAATTCGCTTCCGCCACTCTGTAACGAATGACTTTTAATTCATTATGCATATTTACACGAACTAGATACGAACTAAGGCTAATTCATTAATTTTATGTCTTATTTCTAACGAATTGCCTCTAAATCATTAAACCACACGTTAAGTTCAGATAACGAATCACCTGATACGTTATTTCAAAATTCAAACGAATCAAATGATTCGTTACATTGGAAAACGTGCCATGTCAGACTATATAGGGAACTGTGAAGGCGGTTCGTCTCACTATTCACCTTTCATTTTCCCCATACATACTGTTATTTTGGCCAAAATTTCCAGAATCTTTGATCATCGTTTTTCCATGTTTTGATTATATCTTTGTATTGCTAAGGTATAGACGATCATATCGTGATGTTTTTCGTCAATTTTTATGATGATTTGATGGGTTAATTGTTTAATTTCGTGGTCGGGTTATTAGTGTTTGATGAACCCTTAATTTAACCTATTTATACCATGTTTTGGTACATCAAATCGATATCATTCTAATTGCAATAATTTTCCGAGATCTTTGTGATCCTTTGTTCGGTTATTCATCGTCGCTTATGTTGGAATTTATTTTCGATTGCAGCTTTGACTTTTAGTGTTCTTGGTGATTTTGACCTTGACCAAATTAGTCAAATATTAAGCTTAATTGGTCATTCGTTACTGTTTAACGAATTGGAACTCATTCGTGTCCAATTCGCTATACATATCACACGAATCATGATAACGAATCGTACATTAAAACGAATCAGATTCTACTTTTTTATTTATAATGAATTAGACCATAATTCGTTAACTTTTATTAGTGATTCGTTATGCCTAATTCGTTAACAATTTACTTGATAGCGAAGTAACTTATTCGCTATAACGAACTACCAATTCGATATAACGAATTAGAATAATTAACGAATGACATTTTAATTATTTTTAAAATTAAAAGGTTTTATCAATTGATATAATTTTAAAACTTTTAATTATATATTAACTATATAAGTATTATTATTATTCACTATCACTGATTCTCGGCTTTGTTTATATAATGCAATGGCTGATAACATGGATCAGAACCCTCCCATTAATGCACCACAACAACAACAACCAGCTCAAGTTATTCCCATGCTTCCATATGACAAAAGACACAACGTTTGTGCCTTCATTGGTACAAACTTTGCTGACAAGAACGTATTTGGTGGGATTTTGGAGTTCTTACGTCGCTCACGTATTCATTATTCCATCATTGCTAATCCTGATGTTCGATTCAGTATCGTTTGTCAACTTTTGAATACGACGAGATATGTGGAAACTGAGAACCACATTACAGCTGAGGTGAATGCTCAACTAGGTGTGGTATCAACTGAGTATGTTCTAAGGGTGCTGAGGTTTGATGATACGATTGATGATCTGAGTGAGTATCACATAGAACTGATTAAAGGGTAGTTTGGACGATTGTTTTATTTTGGCGATCTTGATGAGTCCATGTATAACAAGGCATACTTGTGTCCCACATACAAGTATTTACTACACGTGCTTATACATTGCCTTGGTGGACAGAAAGGGTGTTTCGATGAATGTCGTATCATTCTTCAATCAGCGTTCGTTGCCTTGGTGCTGAATAAATCCTTCAACTTCTCTAAAATGATATTCGATCATCTCAAAGAAAATTGTACTGTTGTGAAGAGACGTGTGAAATTCTTGATGTATCCTCCCTTCATTCAACTGTTCGTTCAAGATGCTATATGTGATTTGGTGCTCGATCCAACACGGCTCGATGATAAGTTGAAGTTGGATCACATGACAGCTGATACTGTACGTAGGATGAAATCATACCATCAAACTCCTCATACACGGACCAAAAGGTTGATCGGTCATCTGGTGAATCCAGATTATGAATGTCCTCCCGGTGATCGCTGGATTCATGATGACTCGGATTCCGAGCGTGAGGAAGGAGCAGGTGGGAACGAGGGTGATGGTGATGATAATGATGGTGGTAATAGTGGTAATGGTGGTGCTGGTGATGTTCCTGTCTTACAACCAGCTGAGGTTGAAGCTGCTTTAGCTGGTGCTATAGCAGCCCATCATAAAAGGAAAGGGAAAGAGCTGGTCGATCAAGGATCGTCTAAGCGTCGAGTGTCGGCTGGTGCTGGCATCTATTTTGGAGTTCAAACTCCAAGGCCGTCTATTCCTAAACGACTGGTGGTGCCGCTTACTACTATCACCCCGGAGCTTACATTGGCGACCACGCTTACGACGGATCCTAGGCTTGGCATGATTCCACAGTCAGTATTATCTACTTCGCTAAGGCCTTTAACTGCTACCTCGGTGGTCTCTCCTACACCGATGATGATGCCTCCACCATAAACTGATATCTTGTTTATGAGACTTAACCGTCCACAAGGTCCAGTTCAACCTATCCATGCTTCTTTTAATGCTATGTCTCACGATCAGCAGGTGAATACGCTTTTAAGCTTATTGCATCTATACGAAAAACAAATGTCTGCTGATCGTATGGATCAAGAACGCTTAATGGAGAATCAGAATAAGCTGTTAAGCTATGTCTCTTTCTGCCTAAAAGAGACAAAGGCCCTTCGTGAGATTGTTACGTCTCAGGGGGTGAAAATTAAAGAACAATAGGAGATTATCTTGCAGTTTACGTGCAAGGACGACACACTAAAGAAGCTTAAGAAAAATGATGAAGATCCAGATGCTTCGGGTGCTGGACGAAGTGAGCCAAAACAAGCTCACGGCTCATCCTCTGGTGCGGGTACGAGTGCTGTAGATGATTCGGGGAAGCAGATTATTGTTTATCGTGAATATACGGCTGCTAAACCCATTGAGATGATCAAGGCTGATACGATCATCATTGTTGATGGATCGGGGATGGTCAGAAGTATAGTCAATGCTGATGAGATTGAGGTGGGACAATTTGTTGAGAGGTCACTAACACGAGAGCAGATTTCGATACTGCTTGGTTTGAATTACGATGAATTGACCGTGTTAGAGACTGAGGATGATATGGAAGTTAAGAACGATGAAGAGATCTTAAATGATCCGACTGTTGAGTTGAACATCGCTTTTATTTATGAAGACGAGGAGGTGGAGATTGAGGATATGACTGCTGAGGAATACCCTAATTTTTTCCAACGCACCAATGTTGATCATCTGGATAAAGTATCCAAGGGCAAATTTGTGGTTGATACAAGATTTGATTCTATCGAAAATCCAACTGATGCTGACATTCAGAGATTGTTTGGTTATCGAGACAAGAAAGCTCGAAAGATTATTGATGCCTATCATTATGTGGATAAAGAGCAGAAAAATAAAGCTGTCGCTCGTGCTCAAGCTAATCAGATGACGTCCTTTAAGACCATATTTAAAGTTTGAGGTGACATTATTTCATGGCTTTATGATTCTGATTTAAAAGTCTGTATTGACAAATGGGAGAACTGTATCCAATATCATGAAAAGATCACTGGTGTTCTCTCATTACCGTGTTGGGACGTTCGGACCCTCGCTTGTCTGCCATTCATAAACCATGGGGGAGATCAAATTGCAGATTGGTTTCATCAACATTTGCTGTTCGAGGTCAACCATGGGTTTAAATTTTTCAAGCCACAGGTTCCAACTCGCAAGCGTATCAATGAGATTGATCCAAGAACGGGTTGGAGGAAGTTGGTTCTTAAGGTAAAGCCGCCAAAGACTATGAAGCGTGTGCCGGTGAAGACGCTGAATCAACACATATATTTATCTTTCAACCGCTGGTACTACGACAACCGAACTGGCGAGGCCATCATTGTCTTGAGTAAAGGATTAAAGACCGAGCTGATAAAGATCATCGATCCGATGTGGCTCGAGAACTTGACATAGACCGACAATGACATGCTTTTCTAAAATAAGATTTTATTTGAGCGCCGTGAAGACTATGACCGAGCAATGCAGTTTCAACGTGTTGTTTGAGTGTGCCATGCACATGGTATTCACAGTTGCAGAGATTAGCAGAGCAAGTGCTTCAAGTAAATTAAAGAAAAAGAGCTCAAGATGAGGGGGTGTCTGTTAGTACACGGTTTTGCGTCTCGAGTCTTTGTATTTATCATTTTGTATTTATCATTTAGTTTAATGTAAAAGATATTTGTAATTAAGTTAATTCGTTAGTTGATGCGTCTAGTTCGTTAAAGATGTTTAACCAACTAGACTATAAGTTAAGTTCCCTCCTGATTCGTGAAGGTTGTTTAACGAATCAGGGGGTGGTTCGTTATGTTTGTTAATTTAATGTAATGTAACGAAGAGGGTGGCTAGTTCGTTACGGAATGTGTAACGAACTAGACCCATCTTCCTATTTATAGAGGATCTGCCTCTGCATAATTTAAGTTTAGAGTTTAAGATATCGAACCTCTGCCCGATTGTTCTCTCAAGCTTCATCTTAATTAGTATCTCCATAATATATATACACATATCTATATAACTAATACTAATACATAACATTAATACATAATCATATAGAGCATCATGAACTAGATCCGTTTATAGTTATTAGACCTTAGATCTGTGCTAGATCCGAGTGTTTACAGTTTATCTCTTGTCCTCATTTATCCTAACTCGTTTCACTCTCAACCCTAAGGAATCCTTTCCTTTTCAAACTCCCAAGATTTATAACTTTTATCAAAAAACATTTTAGAAACTTTAATATTTTATTAAATCGACACAAGAGTTCAATTCATTTTTAGCAATATTTTACACAATGACTATCTTCTATTTATAACCAAAATGTATTAAGATTCTTGTTTTCTCTAAAAATAATATCTTTCAAATGTTTTGTAACTCGCACGATAAGACGAGTTATGTGGACCATTCGACGATCAAAGTAACTATGGAGGCCTACATAATTATCGAAGTCCTCGCATGGAAATCATAATTTGTGCAATTGTGTGTCATAATGTAAGGCCCCGTTACCGGTACCCTACATTGGACGTTAGATTTACTCATAAACACAATTCAAAATATCAGAGTTAATTAAAACTTTACGCATAATATAAATATTTCATAACATTACAATTATAATAATTCATAACTTGTCTTAAAACATTCGAGTCTTTCAATTTAAACATCAGATCAAAAAAACAGCTTGAGTCTTCAGATGCCAGACTTTTATTCTTCCGCCATGTGTCCCCTCTCAAGCCAGCTGTCTCATTCTACTCACCTGCGTGCATACTAAAAGTCAGCTACGCTGAGTGAGTTCTAGTTAATCATACATCATACAGTACATATACTTACCTTCAATTATACATCCGAAGATACATAATAATTACTTTATTGATCTACTTTCGTTACATAACTTCATACATACGTACATACTTTATTACTTTCATACTTTATATTTACTATCCTTTCTATCTAAGATATTATTAGGGTCTGATCCCTTCCTTTTTCTATCTCGGATATTATTAGGGCCTGATTCCTCTTTCCTATATTTATCTCAGATATTTTTAGGGTATGATCCCTTTTTTGGTCTATCTCATATATTATTAGGGTCTGATCCATCTTTACTTCTCTAACTCAGATATTATTAGGGTCTGATCCATTTCTTCTCTATCTCAGATATTATTAGGGCCTGATCCCTTACTTCTTCATCTTCGTACATTCTGTCTTTACATACCCATAACATACATATACATTCTTTACACATTCACAAATATTCATATGTTGTATATATCTATCATACACATTCATCTATTATATACATACCTCCATTGTCAATACGTGCAATATCCGAAGATCGTTCACGTACTGACAAGCTTTCATTCACATTCAAGATATACATAATTAACATATAAATCATACATGGCATACACTTACCACTTAAGGTAAGTATACTAACTATCAAATCGAGTATGCACACAGCCCCGAAAACATAACAAGGAAATGGGGCTAGAAACTCACCTGAATGCGGTTACGTTCGCCGTTAAAAGTTATTCCTTTCCTTAGTTATGCACGGCTAACTGTATAATAGTTATACGTATCAATTTACTATCACTAATCATATCGTAATTCTAGTTTAATTATAACCCTCAAAGAACTCATTCGTTATAGCGAATTGCCTCTGATTCGCTATGTTATCTTCCTTAATTCGTTATCCTTATTCGTCCCTTATCATCATCTGATTCGTAATTCCAATTCGTCATCTGAACATGACTTAATTCGTTATCTTAGTCGTAACAAATTATCGAGTAACGAATCACCTGATTAGTTATCTGGTTCGCTATCCATGTTTGTTAGCCTAATTTGTTATCTTGACGTAATGAACTGGGTGACCTAATTCATTATCTTGTCTTAACAAATGGTTGAACTAATTCGTTATCTGGGCATAACGAATTGATGAACTAATTCTTTATCTTACCATAACGAATTGCATCAGTCTTATCCAGACTCTAGGTCAAAGTCAAAATTGTCAAAAACACCATATAGTCAACGTATCTTAGATATGCAATTAAACCTTCGTTTCTTAACGAAACATCACGATTCTGGTACCGTTGGATTCGCCATACCAGCGCCAACAAACCCTAGTCATCCATTCATTAACACATCGGGTTTTAGAGGGTGCAATTTAGGCATATATATTACGGGTTCTTTAAGCTAGCAATTAACCTACCAGTCGTTAATGGTTTTCAGGAATAATTATCACGTTTGATTCGTTTTTACCATATGTATACAGATCTAAGGTTACCTAAATGAATCCGGACCTAAATGAATGATTTCTACTTATAAACGTACCTTAAACGAGTCGAACTACGAACACGGTCAAGTCTTGATGTTGGTTTGTCTTGTCACGACGTTCCAGCACCAACAAGCTCGGGCTTTCACCTTCGGATCTTGAGTCGGGATATAGGATGTGTGTTTTTGATGGTGTAGGCTATGATGTAGAGATGGATAAAAATGGAAAGGATTAGGGTTTAAGGGGGTATTTATACTCCCTTAAGCCCATGGACCTAAGGCCCATTCCATCTTTTAAGTCCAAGCCCATCATCTTTTAGTTTATTTATCTAAACCGACACACGACACTTTACTAAATAAACGGAATTTCATTTATTTATTATAATCAAAAGTAGGATGTTACACATAATATAGAATCAAATGTAGTTGGGGGTAACGGTACAAATGTAGAGATGATAAGGACATGGTGGATATGCCGCTGGTACATCCTATATATAAGTGTCCTTATCAGATTTTCATTTAGATCGTTATTTTAACTATTCAAAGTTTTGTGTCATGATAAATTTTAAGGTTTTATTTAATTTTTTTCTTTTTTCTCAAAAAATTAATGATGTTGTTATAGGATTCTCTAATTTCGGGACGAAATTTCATAAAATAGAGGAGACTGATACAACTAGGATTTAAATTATTGTTTAATTAACCATTTCCCGGCCTGTTTTATGCTCAGGAAATTTTATCGATAAAAAAAAGATCCCATTCATCGAGTAATTATTATATTACTTTAATTGTTTATTCTATTTATTTAATATATATAATTAACCATGATTTATATACGATTTTAACCTTGATCTATACTTCAACCCCTTATTGTTTCCACATCTATACCTCTGGGACTAAACAACAAATACTTAAAGGTTATATTATAAACCGAACCTCTACCCGTATACCCAAGACCCAGACCCGATAACCATGTGTATTCATAACCCAAATCGTATCTTGATCCTAAATTCTCGTTTTAAACAAGAATTGATTTATGCATTTTGAATAGCTTACCTAAACGGCATCATCATCATAACTAATTAGGAAATCATAATCTTTTCTGATACGTATTGCTATTTTATTCAAACCGTCTTAGCTTAATTAGGGACTGGATAGCTAGAAAGTAATATAACTCAATTACTTCTGTATGCTCGATTGCCACTGCATCGCCGGCTGAAACCCCATAATTGATTTCGTTTTCATAGCCTGCAAGCCATGTTCTAGATCTACCCTTGCCGTATGCATATTGATCCAATTAAACTATCATACATCGTGATTAGAGGTAATTGTTTGGTGTATTGTAATCGTGACTGGTTAATTAACATTAACCCTAACCTGAATCTAACAAACAGTTAAGGGATTGATTGTTTGAATAAGCTAGGGTTTGAATTGTATCTGGACGAATCAATATCTGCGTATATAATTGTGTTTTCATCCTTTAGACAACTGACACTCCAGACAACATGGCTGGTGTGTGTGTGTCTTCTAATCGTTCAAGCCGGCTGGGGCGCGAGTTCGAGCCTCACCCCAGCCTAGCTTTTCTTTTATTTTTTTGTTAATGGTCTATGTATCTTAAATAGATAATTACTAATAATAAATATAAAAGAAATATTATTTTTTATCAAACCGACAACAGAAAGCTAACGTTTCTTGTCAATTAAATCCCGTTACTAGTTATCATATATATATATATATATGTATATGTATATATATGTATGCCGTATAAGTACATTTTATTTTAAATAAACCTTATAAAAACCCGACACTATAAATTCACGTTTTCTCATCGTTAAACGTTCTTACAAACTTTTATCTTTATCATGTATGTATTATTCATTTTTAAACGAAAACAAAATAAACTTATTAAATAGATTTTCGTTAAAAGATACAAATGAAATATTTATTTATCCATATATTTGTATTTTATTTTATTCGAATAATTATAAGTGTAACTGTAGTTATATTTAATCAAATTATTTGATTTAGCTTGTATAATTAATTATTTATTTTTTAAGTATTATCATTACACGTATGCCTTATATCTTGTTTGTTTAAGTTATTTAAATATTATTATATATATTTTATCCAGAATAATTAATTATGATTTTATAAATTAATAAGACTAATAATTTCGCAATAGCAATAACCGTAGAAAATCAATCGTCCAATCAATAACGTATTAATCAAATCATAATTCATGGCACATCGAAATCTTAATTTATGAAATCATGTTATATCTTTTATATAATTAATTTAATATTATATCATTTAACTAGGAATCATTGACGGTATATCCCGAAGGGTTCATCTCTCTCACATCATCATATATATTTCATTCATCCGATCAGGTGATTATCACATTCCCCCTTTTTACACTCATTTTATACTATTTTGGGGACGTATGCATTACTATTTATTTCCCTATTATCTAATACGCAAATTGCAACTGTTGTCACTTATGTTTAACAATTTATACCTTATTTGTTATATGCTTATAAGCTTTATGCGAATTGCATGCAGAGAGGTGCAACATAATCTCATAACAGTATGATCATACGATTGACGTAGTAGTCATCGTCCAGTTTATCAGGCATCGTGCTCATTGACATCTCATTTACTTGCTCATTGGTTGAATTGCTTATTTCACTTGATACAGTTTGCACATCTTTACTTATATTTATGTATTTACAAACTCTAATGTTTTACTCACTCAACTTAGTGTTGACACACCTATTGCATTTTTAACACATATGTAGGTTATCGTATGATGTGATGTTCAAGCTGGTTCGGAAGAGAAACTTAGGATTGCATGCTAGAGGGAATAAACAGGATTTTAACTTTAATATATTTTTTTGTTTTACTTATGTAAGGCCCCGATCCTGGTGCCCTACTTTGGCGTTGAATTTACTCATGTTAAATAAAACTTTTCACGGAATAGATAAAACAAGGAAACCATTCATTACATAAGTCTTAAAAATTAAACAATATAATATATGTCTTAAGTTCAAACATCATAAATTAAGTCTTCAGATGCTAGCTTCTTTATTCTTTTGCCATGTGCCCCTCTTCAAGCCAGCTGTCTCATCATACTCACCTGCGTGCATACTAAAAATCAGCTACGCTGAGTGAGTTCTAGTTAATGTAACATCCTACTTTTGGTTAAAATAATAAAATAAATTTCGTCTATTTTATAGTGGGTCGTTACCGGTTTAGATAAATAGATTACGAGTTGAGCTAGTGTTGGGTAAATGGATATGGGTTATGGACTTGGGTTAGGAAAGAAAGAAGGAAAGACCATGGGCTTAAGCCCATGATCCATAAATATATAAACCCTTAATCACCATTTAATTTCATTTCACACATATTCTATACACCACCCAAAACACACACTCAAGCATCTCTCTAGTTCTCTCTTTTCTCTCTAGCCAAAACCAAGAAGGAAACCGAGCACCGACCCGAGGTAATACTAGTATGATGTTTATTAACTTAAACCCGTTAAATATAATCGCGAAACTACGAGCCAACGCAGTTAAACCGTTTAAGTCACGAGATCCTGATGGATCGGGTATAAACCGAACCTAAGATGAGCTTAGGCATCACCCTAGCTCAGATCTGGATCGAACGGGACGAAAAACGGTGAAAAACGAGTTAAAACATGTTTTTCCGGTGAATCCGCAATTTTCCGTCGGCGGCGCCGGAAAAGTTAATACAAGGTAATAGGAATGTCAGAGAATGTTCTAACATTCCCTGACCTAACCCTAGTTCGCTATGGGAACTTAGCGAATCGGAGGATGATTCTTTAGCTGATTCGCATAAGGAAGCCTAACGAGCTAGACTTGATTCGTATCCGATTCGTTAAGAGAAAAGGGTAACGAATTACCCTTGATTCGTATTAGCCAGTTCGTTAAAGGAGATAATGAATTAGATTATCCAATTCGCTACAGGAATTGATTCGTTTAAACAACAAGTTCGCTAAGGGGTTCAATTCGTTACAAGAACCAGTTCGTATGACAGCCCGATTCGTTAAGAATAATGTAACGAATTAGAAGTTTAACATAATGACAGAATGGTCCCTGAACTTAGAAAAAGAATGAATTAATTACAATTAAGCCCTTGAACTTTCGAATTAGCGAATTAAGTAATAATTCAAAATCTTAATGGAAAATGTGTTACGACAGTTAGTGGAAAATGTGCTCGACCCCAGCCAGGGGCTCTGCCCCTTGGACCCTGCTTGGGGCTGCCGCCCATAGACCCCGCTGCCAGGGGCGCTGCCCCCGGACCCCGTTCGTTGAGGATAATAATTAGATTAGAAACGCGAGATGAGTAGTGATAGTTAATTGATGCATGTAATTATTATACAGTTAGCCGTGCCCAACTGAAGAAGGGAATAACAATTAACGTTGAAAGTAACCGACTTCAGGTGAGTTTCTAGCCCAATTCCTTGTTATGTTTTCAGGGCTATGTGCATACTCGATGTGATCAGTTAATACACTTATCCTAAGTGATAAGTGTATGCCATATATGTATTATGTGAAATGTATGAATGGTTTCTTGCCGGTACATGAACGATCTTCGGAATTGCATGTATTGCTAGGAAATGGTTGATGTTATATGTATGTTGTAATATGAAGAATGAATGATGTATGTATGTGCCAAACTTACAATTATGTATATACAAAGTATGTTAAGGAGGTATGGAAGAAAGGGTACCGGACCCTAATAATATCCAAGGATGGAGGATACCGGACCCTAATAATATCCGAGGATGAAGGGTACCGGACCCTAATAATATCCGAGGATGGAGGGTACCGGATCCTAATAATATCCGAGGTATGTAGGGCGAATGCTCTTTATAACGTAAGGTTAGTTTTGATTGTGTATGATAATTGATGGATAGGTTAAGTATGTAATGCGTACCCTCGGGCATGTATATGTGTATGTAAAGTAAGTGATGTGATTAACTAGAACTCACTCAGCGTAGCTGACTTTTAGTATGCACGCATGCAAATAGGTTGAGGCAGCTCGCGTGATTGAAGACACATGGCATGGGATCGAAGAGACTGGCATCTCGAAGAAATGTTGCGATATTTTAAAGACTATGTTTTATTTAATTGACTATGAATGTGTTATAAGACAAGATTTGAAGGTTATGTAACGTATTATGGTTGAAGTTTTAATGTTCCGTGAATGTTTTAATTAACTCTGATATTTAAAACTGCGTTTATGAGTAAATCCAACACCAAAGTAGGGCTACCGGTAACGGGGCCTTACAGTTAATCAAGCAACATATAATACGTTCACATACTTGTATACATACCCGCAGGTATGTACATCTTACATACTTAACCTGCTCACCATGCTTTCGTAGATACATTCATACGTTCATTCCTTCATACTTTCTTTACTTACACGATACATACATAATTATCGTTACCTTTTAAAGATCCTTCCGCCCTATAACCTCACAGATATTGTAAGGGTATGGTCCCTAACATCACAAAAATTATAAGGGTAGGGTCCCAACATCACAGACACTTTTAGGGTCTAGTCCCTATCCTCACAGATATTATTAGGGCTTGGTCCCTATCCTCACTGATATTATTAGGGTCTGGTCTCTTTCCTCCGTGCAACCATACCATACCTTTCTTTATATTTTTATTCATATACTTTCATACATACTCTGAATACTTTCTATAGCATTCATACATAACTCATACATCACACATAAGATAATCACATATCATACACTTACCACGTAAGGTAAGTGTATTAACTAATCAAATCGAGTATGCACATAGCCCCGAAAACATGACATGGAAATGGGGCTAGGAACTCACCTGGATTCTATTACGTTCGCCGTTAACGGTTATTCCACTCTCTAACTTGGCTCGGCTAACTGTACATCAATTATGTGTATCAATACTTGTCCTTATCGCATTATTCTTATTTCACCAGAAATGGCTAAGTCTGGTAGATTCTAATGGCCTTGTAAGGAATTGAATTCGTATGCATAGCCTTGTATTCGAATGAACAAACTTATATTTGGATGATTCAATTCGGCATAGTGTTAGAATACAATTCGTATTGGAGTTCCCATTTATTCGAATTCCCTGGTATTTGAATACATTGTATTCCTCTTCTTTTCTTTCTTTCTTTCCTTCAAAATGCGCCTTGTATTCGTATAGCTTACATGATGGGAACTTGTATTCGTATGACTACATGTTTGAATACCCATTGTATTCGAGCTCCCCTATTCATACATTCGAATAGGAAGGTTGCATTCGAATGATAATCTATTTGAATACACTCCCTGGTTGCCGTACAATATATATATATATATATATATATATATATATTTCTATCATCGATATATATTCTAACATTTAAACCCCTATTATGGCGTTAAATCATCCCGTAACATTTCCATACTTCCTTTGTCTAGGATCTTGACCGTTTGTAAATAAAGTTCCAACCTTTATTGGTTACAAACCCAATTTAACTATATTTTATGCCCGACCTACAAGTATTTATTACATGTATTGATCTATTGCTTGGGAGGTTGTAAGGGTGGTTATGATGAATGTCGAATCATGTTATAGTCAACATTCGTTGCATTGATTCTCAACAAATCATTCAACTTTTCAGAGATGATTTTCTATCATCTTAAAGAACAGTGTCTTCAAACGGTTCAAAAAAAGATGTTTCTAATGTATCCACGATTCCTCCAATTAATTATTGAAGACTTGATTCCCAATTTGGCGATTGATCAAGCTATTGTAAACGACGTCATGCCGCTTGAACATATGACAACTGATACTGTTCGGTGGATGAAAGTATATATGGAAGATCCTCCTCCGACCAAAAGGTTGATTGGTCATCTGGTAAATCCAGAGTATGTATGTCTCGACAATAATCGCTGGATCCATGATGATTCGAATTCCGAGCGTGAGGGGAGACCAGGTGGGAATGATGGTGGTGATGACGGTGATGATGGTGGTGATGGTGGTAATGGTGGTGATGGTGATGCAGCTATTCTTAAACAACAAGCTGCGGTTTAAGCGGCTTTAGCTGCTACAATTTCCGCTCAACGAAAGAGAAAAAGTAAATAATTGGCTACTTAGGGATCAACTAAGCGACGAGTGTCTGCTGGTGCTGGCATTTCGTTTGGAGTTCAACCTCCAAGGTCCTCCACACCTCAACGCCCGGAGGTGCCGCTTACTACAAGCACTCCGGAGCTTACTTCAACGACCACACTTACGTTTGATCCTAAGCTTGGTATGATTCCTCAAGCCGTTTTATCTCCTATACCAAGGCCTTCAACTTCTACATCGGTGGTTTCTCCTACACCGACTATGTTGCCTCTACAACCAATAGACTTCTCATTCTTGAGGCTTAACCGACCTCAAGGTCCTGTTCAGCATATCCAAGCCTCGTTTCTTGCCATGACGCATGATCAACAGATGAATATGGTTCCGAGTCTACTTCATCTATATGAAAATCAAATGTCTACTGACCGTATGACTCAAGAACGAATGATGGAGAATCGACGAAGGCTGATGGGATATATATCTTTTTGTCAGAAGGAAACTAAGGATCTTCATGAGATTGTTAAGTCTCAGGGGTTGAAGATTAAAGAACCGGAGGATCTCATCTTGCAGTTAACATGCATGGATGATGCACTGAAAAAGATCTAGAATGATGAAGAAGATCCGGATGAGTCTGGTGCAGGAGGTGAGCCTAAAAAATCTCATGGTTCATCCTTAGGTGCAGGTACTAGTACTGGTGATGACTAGGACAAAAAGATTATTGTTTATCGAGACTACATAGCTGCTAAGCCCATTGAGATGATAAAGGCTGACACGGTGATCTTTGTTGATGGTTCGGGAGTGGTTATGAGCATTGTGAATCAGGATGAGATTGAGGTAGGTCAGTTTGTTGAATGGTCTCTAACACGAGTGCAGATTTCACTACTGCTTGGTTTGAATGACAATGATTTGACAGTGTTAGAGACGGAGCCTGATGTAGAAGTTATGAATAATGAAGAGATCTTAAATGATCCGACTATTGAAACGAATATAGGTTTTATTTATGAGGATGAGGAGGTTGAAGTTGAAGATGTCACAGCTGAGGAGTATCCTGACTTGTTTCAACACACAATGTTGATCAGGGTGCTCCGGTAATTAATGAGGAAACATTTAAAGCAACTAAGGATAATTTGGATAAGTTATCAAAGGGTAAAGTGTGGTCGATACGTGATGTGTTGAATAACACACTTATATTTCCTTACAATTCTATAATGTTTTAATGATTTAATATCGAATTTACGTAAGTTTAGGGGGTTAAGTGCAAAGTTTTACAAAGTTGAAATGTTTTGTGTAGGTTATGGAAAGATGTGGAAAAAAAGGCAAGAAAAAGAGAATTTGGAGGGTTTAAGTGTTAAAGTTTCAAAGTTTAATCAAGGCCCGACCCAAGCCCACATCTTAAAAGCCTTATATTATATTATATTATGATAATAACACAAGAAATCAGCCAATTTTTCCAGCCAAGAACCGAAATCAAAAGAAAAGAACCCTAAACCATAACTTCAGCCACCTGTCCAATCGGAACCAACAGCCAAAAGAAAGAAAGAAAAAAAGGAGAAAAGGCGGCTGTGGAGGCTAGAGGAAGAAGAAGGAGGCTCGGGGTGATCTTGTGCAACTACTAGGGATCTTAATCATCACAAATCTCAGCCATCCTTGATAGTAAAACATTCATAAACTCTACTTATTGTTCAAGAACCCTAACTTTATTAATTTGGTCTTTTGATTTAAATTGTTTTGCAATTGATTGATAGTTTGACTTAAAATTGATTGTGTTTGGATCTTGAATGAGTTTTATAATGTTTATGATGATGTTTATGGTGTTTTTCTTGAGTATACATGGCTGTCCAAAATTAATGAGTAGCTAAACTTGTTTGTTCTACCTAGGATAGATGATTGTTGAGTAGTTTTAACTTGTATAATGGATTGTTAATGTTCAAGACTTAAATTATTGATGTAAAGTTTGACTAAACCATGAATTAGATTGTGTGTGATGGCTGTGTTTTATTTGTTATTACTTATAATCCTCTTGCATTAGTTAATTGAATTGGTTTTGATTAATTGATTGCTTGTTAAGCTCTTTACTTGGTGTTTTGGGTTTATTTGCGGGGTGTACAACCGTAGGGATAAGTGGGTAATATAATCATCTAAAATTAGTTAAAATACACCTTCTTTGAGACCGAGAGGTGATAAAAAGTAATATTGTCTCATTGCTTTTACTTGTTAGAATTAAGACCGCGTGAGAGCGGGTTTTTGTCTTGTCAAGTTTGAGTGTTTATGTGAAATTAGTTGTTTTAATTTGGGTTAAGTTAAATTGTTCCTCTATCCTTGGTTGCGTAGTATTCTTCTCCATTAGGATAGTGTGTCGGTGAGACCGAGAGGTGAGTCGATATTTGAACACGTTAATAATTGTTTTTCCGGTTTGTTCTTTAAAAATCAACTAAAATAAGTTAAAGTTTGTTAGAGAGACTGAGAGGTAATTTGACTTTCTTAAACAAGTTTTGGTTGTGTCATCTTTTATAACCGGTGTCTTGAATATTTTCAATCCGTTGTCTTGTTATTTCTGTCAACATGATTCATTCCTAGGTAGACGTTTTTACATATTGAATTTAAATCAAAGTTTTCTAAAAGTATTTTGTCAAACGTTTTCGTTTAGTTAAATTAATTTAAGTAGTTAAATAAAATCTTAAAAATTAAATAAATATTATTTTGGTAAGTCTTGGTTAGAGTTTTCTTAATCATAAACGTTTTCACGTGTCTTTGAGTTCGACATCCGGACTTCCTTGATGCTATATTATTTATGATCGGTACACTTGCCGGTTTTGTGTGGTTTCTACAGGATTTTCGTTTTATAAATTTAAAGCTTAATTGTGATTCGTTCTTTATTTATATTATACATTTTCACACATCAAGTTTTTGGCGCCGTTGCCGGGGACACGGTTAGAGGCGTATTAAGAACGACTCGAGTTAAGACTTGCCTTGTTTACTACTTGTCTTTCTTATTTGTTTTGTTTGTTAGTTTAAAATAGTTTAGCTAATTATAATTTCTTTTATTTACTACTTGTCGTACAAAACCGTCTTCCAGTTCATCTACATCCGTCGGTAATACGTTCTCTTCTCCTACTTTTTCTGAACCCGTCATTAGGGATAGGATTATGGGCGACGCGAATCCAATACTGAGGAGGACAGTTACAGACTGGGCCCGTCCGGTCGATGCTGGCGCGAGATCCAGCATTGCTCCACCAGCTATAGGAGTTCAAACGACTTGGCAGATTCCATCTAACGTTCTGAACACGATTGCTCATTCTGCTCAGTTTCACGGGTTGCTCCACGAGAACCCGCATTCTCATCTCACTCGTATTGCGCGTATCTGCGACACGTTTCATCTTGTCGGCGTATCCGAAGACGCCATCAAACTCCGAATCTTTTCGTTCTCACTCGTGGATCATGCGAGTCTGTGGCTTGAGTCCTTCCCACAGGGATCCATTGCTACTTGGGCTGCCATGCAGACCCAATTTCTTGAAAAATACGATCCTCCGGCTAAGGCCGCTCGTTTGCGTAACCAAATTCATTCTTTCCAGATGGAGGACACCGAGAGCTTCTACGAGGAGTGGGAAAGGTTAAAAAATCTACTCGCATTATGTCCAAACCACGGCCTACAAGACTGGGCGGTTGTCGAGAAGTTCTATAACGGAGTGACGTACGCAACTCAGAGTATGCTCGACACAGCTGCAGGAGGTAACCTACTGACAACGAAAGATACGGATGAGTGCATTGCCTTGTTTAACGGTTTAGTCATGAGTGGATACCAGTGACCACCAGTTAAGAGTACCAAAACCGTTGATTCCCTATCACGCGGCATGCATTCGGTCGACACGAGCACCGCACTTGCGGCACAAGTTGAAGCGTTAGCAAAGATCGTGAAGGACTTGCAGGTGAAAAGTAAGTTATGCGAGATCTGTAGAGGGGGACACGATACCGTTCAATGCCCCGTAGGTTTCCAGGAGGAGGCAGTCGACTTCGTTAATAATCCAAACCGAAATCAACATTCTTTCAATTCTTATAATTCGGGGTGGAGAGGTAACCCAAACTCAAACTGGAGGAACGGAAATCAGTCCGGCTTCCAGCAACGTCAGAGCCTATTCCAGGATTCCGGTGAGGGACCGAGTAGTGGGGAGAAGAAGCCCACG
This sequence comes from Bidens hawaiensis, assembly GCF_021521415.1. NCBI lineage: Eukaryota > Viridiplantae > Streptophyta > Magnoliopsida > Asterales > Asteraceae > Bidens > Bidens hawaiensis. Next base: position 4,201,099 of record NW_027491014.1, read on the forward strand.
TTAGAGGAGATGATGGCACAGCAGACACAGATGTTGTCGCAGTATATGAATCGGGGGGACTCCCGTCACAAAGAAACTCAAGAGAAATTCCGGGAGCACGAGTCATTCATGAGAAATCAAGGAGCGTCAATTCAAAATCTTGAGCGTCAGATGGGAGAGATAGCAAGTCGTCTAAATGAGAGGTCGCCAGGTACAATTCCAAGTAACACTGAACAAAATCCGAAGGCGTTTGCGAAGGCGGTGATGACAAAAGAGCGGTGCGGGGGCACGTAGCGAGCCCGTCATTCAAGAGGCGACGAGAGGAGTAGTTAACGAGCCTGCAGTAGATGTAGAGGAGCAGGTAGACGAGGAGATTCAGTTGGAGTCTCCACCGGCCAGGGTGCATCAAAGGCACAGCCCAGGAAGTACAGCACATGCCGAGAACCAACCATCACCCAGCACACCACCGAGAGTCTACAAACCTAGACTTCCGTATCCCGGGAGAGTCCGTAGGGATAGAGACGAGGAGCAAAACTCCAAATTTCTTGATCTTTTGACTCAACTTCATCTTAATATTCCTTTCCTTGAGGCACTTACGCAAATGCCCAAATATGCAAAGTTCCTTAAGGATATTCTTTCGAACAAAGAGAAGTTAGCCGAAGTCTCTTCCATTCCTCTGAGTGCTGGTTGCTCTGCAGTCTTGCAAAGAAAGTTACCAGAAAAGATGCCCGATCCTAGGAGTTTCACAATTCTCTGCATCTTGAGTGATAATACGGTCGTCCATGCGTTGGCAGATCTTGGTGCCGGTATTAATCTCATGCCGTATTCCTTATATCGCAAGTTGGGTCTAGGTGAACCGAGGCCTACCCGTATGAGTATCCAGCTTGCTGATCGTTCTGTGAAATACCCCCGAGGGGTGGTCGAGAACATGCTTGTTCCTGTCGACAAGTTCATCTACCCGGTGGACTTTGTCATCCTGGACATGAACGATGACGATAGTGTCCCACTCATCTTGGGACGACCATTCCTTGCCACTGCACAGGCATTGATCGATGTCTACGAGGGTAAATTAATCTTAAGAGTTGGGGATGAGAACGTTAGTTTTGACATTCGACAGTCAATTAAACACCCTAAGTCTGCTGATGACTCCTTATACTTCATTGATACCATCATGGAGCATGTCGGGGAGTTTCTCAGCGAAATCTGTGGAGGATCTGCCTCCGACACCCAGATTATCGATAGGGAGATTCCAGAGATTGAGATGGTTGCCGTAACTAATCAGTCCTTTGATGACAACACCGAGTCGCATAACCCTGAATCTGGCGTGTTTGCTAAGATCGTACGAGACGATCCGATGGACCGACCTTCTGTCGAGATTCCTCCTTCTTCCTTAGAGATTAAGGATTCGCCTGCCCACCTTGAGTATGCGTTTTTAGATGAAGAGAGGAAGCTGCCGGATATCATTGCATCTACTTTGACGGAGGTCAAGAAGGCGAATGTGGTTATCTTTGATATCGAGGGTTGTCATGAAGAGCTTGTGGATGATACCTCTATGGAAGTAGATGATACGCAATTTGACCAGGGAGGTGACATTGAAGGAATAGGAAGACTAATTTTCAGGGAGACATCACAGAAGAGGGAACATGTATACTTGGATCAAACGAACTTGAAAGTGAGGATACGACATACGAAACAACATAAAAAGTTGACACACAACAAAGATGACATCCTCCTTCATTACACGACTCGTATAAAGTTTGGTCCGGGTAAGTATAAGTCTTGGTGGTCCGACCCGTTTCAGATTTTCAAAATCTCTTTAAATTTTTCTGGTATGTTTTTCCCAACTACTAGTAGACAAATAAAACGAAACGGGTCGAGTGGGAAACGGATAAAGGAGAAGCCACCTGATTGAAATTGAGATTTGGGGTCAGGCTGAGGACCCGTTAAACTATGCATCACTCGGGAGACAGCCCGAGTTGTAGAGTTTGTATTATGATTCTCTCTATTATTTTTTTTATTTGTTTTATTTTTATTTATATTTATAAAAACATAAAAATACAAAAAAAATAAATATTTCAAAAAATCAAAAAAATTAAAAAATTCGAAAAACACAAAAATATGTTTATTTCTTGTGTTTTTGTTTTCTGTTTTGTACGCCGCTACATGCGAGCGAGTTTGAGTTGTTACAGGTATTATTATACGCATGGTAGCTCTGATGGCGTTTTGGAACTGGTTCACCCGTGGTTGCGGCCGCGAATGAAATGTTATACGGTCGTTCGTTTGAGTCAAACACAGCTGATGAAGAATTTGCATCTAAACCAGGGGAGTAACCCGTTCTCTATTTTAATTTCTGTTCTTTCAAGTTTTTAATTTTATGCTTTACGTTTTATTGTCATTTTATTTCTTTTCCTTGTTATCATCGAGGACGATTTCGTTCTAAGTGTGGGGATGGGAATTTATTTTACTTAGTTGTAGAAAAAAATTTTAAAAAAAAATAATAAATAAATAAATAAATAAAAAGAAAAAATGTCCCTTGTTTTTAGTTTCTTTTGCATTAAAGTGGGAGATGATGATTTTATTCGGAAATCGGTTTTTCAAACTACTACGAATATGAGATAAATAAAAGAAAACGCACTTAACTTGGGATGTGTCGGTAGGCTCAGCCTTGAAAATGAAAGGGCAAATTTGATAAAACGGTTAAACGGAAATCTTTTGTGGGTAAAGCGTTTTGTCCGTGGAAAATGAGCAATGAAAGGTCGGGCCATACTCAAGCCTCAAATTTTGGTATGAAAAATTGGAAATATCATGAGTTTTAAAAAATCTGAATACGTTATCATATGATGCTTGGGTTGGTTTAACGTTAGAGTATGCCGTGTAGCCTGTGATATAAATCTTAAAATGCTAGTTTAGTGTTTTACACCTCATCGGCGTATGGTTTTATAACCTTAAATCCTGTATTGATGGGATGCTTCGGGTCCGGAGACCATGGGTCTGTATGTAAACTATTTAGCTGGGTATTCACAATTCCTAAGTGGGGTTGTGGATATTTAAAATAAAGCCAAATAGCAAAACCCTTATAAGTCTATAAACATGATCACAACAGTACGAAAGTACAAATACACTACAGACTTGATCATCCACGCTGTTAGTCATGTGGGGTCCCCTTGCTCGCGTCTCATTACCATTAAGAAACGGACCACAAGGGACACGCTACATGTAAGCCCTACAGATGAAATTTTGCATACTCACCTATGGTTATGGATTTGGGGTATTGCTTGATAACGGGGGTATGTCATGTTGTGGGGAGCACTGGCTATAAATAATTGAACCTTAATCATATCTAATGGCTGCTTGGTAGACTTTGATGCTTAAGCTTAGGTGGATAAACAATACCCTTGATTGTCTTAACTATTCATAAATATTGAGCAACAAAGTTTTAATTCTGCTAATTTTGAGGTTTAAGTCAAGTTGGGGTGGTCTGGTCCAGTAAAAGCAGAAAATAAGCGGGTCTTAATTGTGTAAACCACTGAGTATTATTGTCGGATCTTATTTGTCCCGGTAAAGATTAAGGCATGGGTTTAGGTGGACAACAATATCGATGATCGCGTTTTTTGCGTTTTTCAGAGCATTAAAATATAACCTATATGTTTGATTTAACTTTGATTTTCCGATTCTGATCCAACTGTAGAAAAATCTTTTTCAGGGACGAAAAAGTCTTAAGTGTGGGGATATTTGATGTGTTGAATAACACACTTATATTTCCTTACAATTCTATAATGTTTTAATGATTTAATATCAAATTTATGTAAGTTTAGGGGGTTGAGTGCAAAGTTTTACAAAGTTGAAATGTTGTGTAGGTTATGGAAAGATGTGGAAAAAAAGGCAAGAAAAAGAGAATTTGGAGGGTTTAAGTGTCAAAGTTTCAAAGTTTAATCAAGGCCCGACCCAAGCCCACATCTTAAAAGCCTTATATTATATTATATTATGATAATAACACAAGAAATCAGCCAATTTTTCCAGCCAAGAACCGAAATCAAAAGAAAAGAACCCTAAACCCTAACTTCAGCCACCTGTCCGATCGGAACCAGCAACCAAAAGAAAGAAAGAAAAAAAGGAGAAAAGGCGGCTGTGGAGGCTAGAGGAAGAAGAAGGAGGCTCGGGGTGATCTCGTGCAACTACTAGGGATCTTAATCATCACAAATCTCAGCCATCTTTGATAGTAAAACATTCATAAACTCTACTTACCCTAACTTTATTAATTTGGTCTTTTGATTTGAATTGTTTTGCAATTGATTGATAGTTTGACTTATAATTGATTGTGTTTGGATCTTGAATGAGTTTTATAATGTTAATGATGATGTTTATGGTGTTTTTCTTGAGTATACATGGCTGTCCAAAATTAATGAGTAGCTAAACTTGTTTGTTCTACCTAGGATAGATGATTGTTGAGTAGTTTTAACTTGTATAATGGATTGTTAATGTTCAAGACTTAAATTATTGATGTAAAGTTTGACTAAACCATGATTTAGATTGTGTGTGATGGCTGTGTTTTATTTGTTATTACTTATAATCCTCTTGCATTAGTTAATTGAATTGGTTTTGATTAATTGATTGCTTGTTAAGCTCTTTACTTGGTGTTTTGGGTTTATTTGCGGGGTGTACAACCGTAGGGATAAGTGGAATATAATCATCTAAAATCAGTTAAAATACACCTTCTTTGAGACCGAGAGGTGATAAGAAGTAATATTGTCTCATTGCTTTTACTTGTTAGAATTAAGACCGCGCAAGAGCGGGTTTTTGTCTTGTCAAGTTTGAGTGTTTATGTGCAATTAGTTGGTTTAATTTGGGTTAAGTTAAATTGTTCCTCTATCCATGGTTGCGTAGTATTCTTCTCCATTAGGATAGTGTGTCGGTGAGACCGAGAGGTGAGTTGATATTTGAACACGTTAATAATTTTTTTTCCGGTTTGTTCTTTAAAAATCAACTAAAATAAGTTAAAGTTTGTTAGAGAGACTGAGAGGTGATTTGAATTTCTTAAACAAGTTTTAGTGTCATCTTTTATAACCGGTGTCTTGAATATTTTCGATCCGTTGTCTTGTTATTTCTGTCAACATGATTCGTTCCTAGGTAGACGTTTTTACATATTGAATTTAAATCAAAGTTTTCTAAAAGTATTTTGTCAAACGTTTTCGTTTAGTTAAATTAATTTAAGTAGTTAAATAAAATCTTAAAAATTAAATAAATATTATTTTGGTAAGTCTTGGTTAGAGTTTTCTTAATCATAAACGTTTTCACGTGTCTTTGAGTTCGACATCTGGACTTCCTTGATGCTATATTATTTATGATCGGTACACTTTCCGGTTTTGTGTGGTTTCTACAGGATTTTCGTTTTATAAATTTAAAGCTTAATTGTGATTCGTTCTTTATTTATATTATACATTTTCACACATCAATACGAGATTCAATTCGATTGAAATCCCGACTGATGCTGATATTGCAAGGTGGTTTGGGTATCTAAGCAAGAAAACCCGTAAGATTATTGAGGCTTTTAGGTATGTAGATCAGGAGCAGAAGGATGAAGCAGCTGCTCGTGCCAAAGCTAGCCAACTGACTTAATTCAAGAACGTGTAAAAGGTTCAAGGTGATATTATTTCTTGGTTATTTGATTATGATCTGAAAGTATGTATTGTTAAATGGGAAAAAGTGATCCAATATTATGAGAAGATAATTGATGTTCTCACTTTACCGCGTTGGGATGTTCGAAACCTCGCGTGTCGTCCATTTAACAACCGAGGGGTTGACGAATAGCAGATTGGTTTCATCAACAATTGTTGTTCGAATTCAACTCTGGTTTCAAATTCCTAAAGCCTCAGGTTCCAACCCGAAAACGTATAGATGAAATTGATCCAAGGGCGGGTTGGAGAAAGTTGATCCTTAAAGTAAAGCCGCCAAAGACCATGAAGAATGTGGCAGTGAAGACTTTGAATCAACACATGCATCTATCATTTAATCGTTGGTATTACGATAACCGAACTGGCGAGGCCGTCATTGTTCTGGGCAAAGGTTTGAAGACAGAGCTAATCAAGATTATTGATTCGATGTGGCCTGTTAACTTAACCGAGACCGACAACGACGTGCTACACAAGAATAAGATATTGTTTGAGCGCAATGAAGACTATGATCAGGCTATGCAGTTCCAACGGTGTATGTTATGAGAACGGGATTCTTAGTTTCAGAGATTGGCAGTCCAAGCGCTTCAAGTAAAGTAAAAGACAAGAGCTCAAGACGAGGGGGTGTCTATTAGTACACGGTTTTGCATCTCGAGTCTTTGTATCTATCGTTAATGTATTTGTCGTTTTATTTATGTAATAGAGTATTAAGTTATTATTGTAATTCGTTAAGATTAGCATCTAGTTCGTTAAGGATCTTTAACGAACTAAACTTAAGTTATTTTCCCTCCTGATTCGTTAAGGATGTTTAACGAATCAGGAGGTGATTTGTTAAGTTTATCTTATTTAATGTATGTAACGAAGTGAGTGGCTAGTTCGTTACGGAATCTGTAAAGAACTAGACTCATATTCTATATATAGAGGGTTCGGCCACTGTTTAATTTAAGTTTTGAGTTAACATTAACGAACCTCTGCCCAAATATCCTCTCAAGCTTCCTTAACATAATATTATACATACACCTATATACAACTAATGATATACATAACATTAATACAGAATTAAGTTAGAGCATCATGAACAAGATCCGGTTCGCTATTATTAGATCGTGTTCAAACAATAAAGAAGCATCATATGAAATCGGATGCCACGTGTGAAGTTGAAGATGAGATTCGTAAGTTTTACCCGGAATTGTCTAAGTAATAGTTAGGTTTCGGGGACGAAACCTTTTTAAGGATGGAAGACTTATAACACCCTGTTTCCTGTTTCGGTTAATAAAATAATAATATTAAATTATTATGAGTTGGGCTTGTGATGGGTTAAATAAATATGGGTAACGGAGTTGGATTAGTAAGGAAGATAGAAAGACCATGGGCTTTAGCCCATGACCCATAATATATAAAATAATTTTCCTTCCTTAATTCTTTCATTCACCCATTCCATACACCACAAAAAACACACACTTAAGCTCTCACTCTTTCTCTCTCTATCTAATAGAAACCATGAAGGAAAACCGAGAATCGATCCGAGGTAATGATGTAATGATATCTTATGGATCCAAACCCGCTAGATCTAGTTGCGAAACGACGAGCCGACACCCTCAACCGTTAAAGTCACGAGATCCGGATGGAATCAGTATAAACCGGTCAAAAGATGAGGTTAGGGTTCACCCTAGCTTGGATCTGGATCAAACAAGACGAAAAACAGTGAAATACGGTGTGGAAATATGTTTTTCCGGCCACCGCCCGTTTTTTCGGCATGGCGGAGCTGGAAAGACGGTGCCGAAAGGCGGCGTACGATGTTAAGCATGCCGGAGAATGTTTCTGACATTCTCTAACCTACCCCTAATTCGTTACGGAGCATTAACAAATGAGCTTCATTCGTTAAGCAATTTGTTAAGGAAAGAATGACGAACTAACCCCAATAGTTAAGGCCATTCGTTAAGTGAGGGACGAATGAACCTCATTTGTTATAGAGTTCAATAAAATAATAATATTACATTATTATGAGTTGGGCTTGTGATGGGTTAAATAAATATGGGTAATGGACTTGGATTAATAAGGAAGAAAGAAAGACCATGGGCTTTAGCCCATGACACATAATATATAAACTATTTTTCCTTCCTTAATTCATTCATTCACCCATTCCATACACCACCCAAAACACACACATAAGCTCTCACTGTTTCTCTCTTTCTCTAACCGAAACCAAGAAGGAAAACCGAGCATCGATCCGAGGTAATGATGTTATGATATCTTATGGATCCAAGCCCGCTAGATCTATTTGCGAAACAAAGAGACGGCACCCTGAACCGTTAAAGTCACGAGATCCGGATCGAATCGGGCATAAACCGGTCAAAATACGTGCTTAGGGGTCACCCTAGCTCGGATCTGGATCGAACGAGATGAAAAACGGTGTGGAAACATGTTTTTCCGGCATTGAGGCGCCGGAAAGGTGGCGTACGAGGTTAAGCATGCCAGAGAATGTTTCTGACATTCTCTGACCTACCCCTACAGAGCGTTAACGAATGAGCTTCATTCGTTAAGCAATTCGTTAAGGAAAGAATGACGAACTAACCCCAATAGCTAAGGCCATTCGTTAAGTGAGGGACTAATGAACCTCATTTGTTATAGAGTTCATTCGTTAGCTAGACCAAATGAATGAGCCCATTTGTTATGAAGGCCAATTCTTTACAAGGGCCAATTACTTATAAAGGTCAATTTGTTATAAAGGCCAGCTCGTTATAAGGGCCAATTCCTTATAAAGGTCAATTTGTTATAAAGGCCACATCGTTATAACGAAGGAGCCTCCTTCGTTAACGAACTGGATAACGAATCAAGATTTAAGGAATGACAGAAATGTCCCTGGACTTAGAATAAGTGGTTTAATTACATCGAAGCCCTTGAACTTTAATAATTGATGAAAGATACCTTAAATGGTTAATGAGTTAACAATAAAACATTTTTCTAAGGGAAATTTTGTTAAGAAAATTTAATGAAAATAAAACTTTTCCAAGCTGACCATGTTAGCTTAACCCCATCCATGGGCTCTGCCTCTTGGACCCCGCTAGGGGCTGCCTCCCCTAGAACCCCGCAGCCAGGGGCGCTTCCCCCGAACCCTCGTTCGTTGAGGGTTTTACTTAAACTAGAAACGCGATATGGGTAGTGATAGTTAATTGATACGTGTAATTATTATACAGTTATTCGTGCACATCTAAAGAAAGGAATAACCATTAACGGTGAACGTAACAGAACGCATGTGAGTTTCTAACCCCATTTCCTTGTTATGTTTTTGGGGCTGTGTGCATACTCAATGTGATTGATAATACATTTTCCTTAAATGGTAAGTGTATGCTATGATTATTGATGTGATAGTATGTATGAATATTATGAATGTATGCTTGTCGGTACGTTAACGATCTTTGGATATTGCATGTGTTGCCAGGAAAGGTGTGTCACACCCCCAAAATCCACCAAGGGAATTCTATCGTTAGAGGGTGTGAACTAACAGGATCGAAGTCATTAGTTATATCAAGCATCATTGTTAAAGTCTTTTACGACAAACAAAGACATACAAGTCTGAAATAAGTGTGGAAGCATAAATGGTAATGTAAATTGTTGCACCAACACAGGACGACTTAAAGGAACAATTGATATGATAAAGTTTAAAACAATTTAAAACCTTTGAGAATAGTGCATGCATGTCCTAAACCGCGTGCCCGCCTCGGCTACCTGAGATAAACATATTAAAAGTGTCAACACAAGGTTGGTGAGTTCACAGGTTTTAGTAAAGTAATCGTTCGCTTTTAGCGTTACCAGATAGAGTTATTCAAATATATATCAATAGGTAGCTAACCTATCAAGCATGTATTACTAAGTGTTCGACACCGAAGCTGACTGATTATACATTTGCCTTGCCACCATGTCAACCACGACCATGGTAATGTGTTAGCCAAAATTACACCCACTTGACCTACAGTCGAGTTTAGAGTTGGGTGGAGTTTGTCAAACCCAGTAGTACTACTCAACAGTGACTCGCTATCATCCAATATTAACCGGTTCGATTGTTTCTGAAGGACTTAGTTAGTTTGTTGCCACTTAGTCTTACAGGTGATATATAATTAATAAACAAAATCTATAGCGTTTGGAATATGTTATCTCCCCCTAATAAAACGTTAAAAAGGTAATAGGGGCCGTGAAACTCACTGTTTGTGAAGTTACTGAAGTCCGGGAAAAAGCATGCGTAAAAGAAATCCTCACTAGTGCTCTAAAACAAAAATGAGATTTCTAAGTGTTTTGAACTATGAGTAGTCTCTAGACTCGATACATAAAATTTATGCATGAAGTGTGTTCGTGTTACCTTTGTGAAACAAGTGCGACTCGACAACACGTTGATGATAAATTACTGGTGTGATTAAGTATGGTATTTAAACGTTACTACGACACATTCTCAGTAAACATCTACCACAAGGGAATATATGTCAAACATATTGCAAACATCGATCAAACAATCACTTTTCATGTTTAATTCAAGAATTCAGAAGCTAAGTTACCGAGACATAATTTAGCATTTCAAGATTACTCTATTTCACTAATCATAACATGTAGATTAACTCACCAAAATTTATCACAGAAGCACACGTGAGTTAGGTTTCTAAAAATATTTTTATTATATATTTATTTCATACGGTTTTATCACAAGAATCAAAACAACACAGTAAGTACACAGTAGTCATTATCATGCGCAACAAAACTTTCTTTACTATTCTTGTTACATGGTTAATCCAATTGATGCAAGGCCAATTGGGTTAGATTTCAAACTCAAATTATTAACTTCCAGAAGTGGAATCAACTCAACTGGTCTTTTCGTTTGTGAGATATACCATTTACAAAACAGCCTATAAGAAGGCTTCCTGAATCAGACTTGCGTATCAGATTTGTAAATTAATAAAAACCTGAATTCCAAACGTCCAAAAATTACAAACTCAGACTCTTTAGAAACTAGAATCGACTTACTACATCATAAAATCAATAATAACTACAAAACATATAACTAACATCAAGTTACAGCCGGTTTAACATGCAATTATGATTCTGTCCAGTATCAGTTTTTACCAAACTTCAACAAACTATCAATCTATCAACAATTAACCATGCATGCAACCCTAACTCATCAATAATCAACAACTTTAACATCTAGGGTTTATGATTAATATGTTTAATTATGCCAAAAATCGATAGAATATGTTAGATATAGTGTTTAGTTTACCTAGTTAGCACCTTAAACCTTCAACAAGCTTGCAAGGATGATTGTATGTGTGTGTTTGTTGTGTGTTTCAGCCGAAAAAGTGTGTGGGGGGGGGGGGCTGCCGTCGCAAGGGTGATGGAGAGAGGGAAAGGGTTAGGGTTTGTGTTATTAAGTTGTTTATATAATAATTAATTATTTCACATGTTACAACTTTGCACCCTAAACTTCTTGTTAACTTAATTCTAGCACAACTAGTTTATTTCATCCATAATATAATACATGCCAGTACGTAGAAAAACATTACACGTATTTATACCAAGTACTTGTTCATATTAATTATTGTTTGTTCACCAACGGTTTGAGTCGACTCGTGTGTGATTCGGTGAAACTCCGAAAGACTACTTGTGTAATGATTGTCATGTGTCAATTAACCTCTAATTAAATGCAATGAGAAATGCGTTAACTGGAATGACATAGTTCGTGTGATCGTTGAGTTTGAATTAGCGGAGTTTGGGTTAACTAAGTTAACCTTAAATTGACGAGTGTCACATCATTTCCCTGTTGAAAGAATTTTCGTCCCGAAAATTTGTGTCATGTAGCGATGGCTGCCTGAAAAAGGCAAAAAATTTCAGTTTGTTACATCATCCCTCTGTTGAAAGAAATTTCTTCCCGAAATTTAATTCATACCTCCGGTGTTTTCTGATTATTTGGCGGGTTTCGCAGTTTTCGGTGCTTAGTCAACCCTTCGAAAAGGTGGGGATACTTTTTCATCATTTGATCCTCGCATTCCCACGTGAACTCTGGTCCACGTCTTGAGTTCCAACGAACTTTAACGATGGGAATCTTGCTGTGTTTGAGTGTTTTGGTTTCCCAATACATGATTTCGACTAGTTCTTCGATAAAGCGCAATTGTTCATCAACTTGCAACTCGCCCAAAGGGACTGCTAGTATTTTGTCAGAATGGCATTTCTTCAAGTTGGATATATGAAAACCATTATGTATGCCACTGAGTTCTACTGGTAAATCCAATCGGTACGCTACCGGTCCGATACGTTCAGTTTGTCGGAATGGGCCAACGTATCATGGATTGAGTTTGTTTAGCTTCCCAAAACGAACTACACCTTTCCAAGGTGAGACCTTCAGTAAAACCTTGTCATCCACTTGGAATTCCAGAGGATTTTGGTGCTTGTCGGCGTAGCTCTTTTGGCGATCCCGTGCTGCCGCCATGCGATTCCGGATTTGGACAATCTTTTATGAGGTTTCAAGTACTAATTCGGGACCAGTGATTTGGCTGTCACCCACTTCTGCCTAGCAAAGAGGCGATCGACAGCTTCGTCCGTACAAGGCTTCAAACGGCGCTGCTTTAATGCTGGCGTGGTAACTGTTATTATATGAAAACCCTACCAACGGCAAGTGGGGTTCCCAATTCTTTCCGAAATCCAATACGCATGCGCGCAACATGTCTTCCAAAGTTTGAATGGTGCATTCACTTTACCCATCCGTTTGAGGATGGTATGCTGTGCTCATATCGAGGCGGGTGTCTAGCGCGCTTTGTAGTGACTTCCAAAAGTGTGAAGTGAAATGGGGATCTCGATCGGATATGATTGAGGCATGCACCCCATGTCTAGCCACTACTTCATTCATATATATGCGAGTCAATCTTTCCATCTTGTCCAATTCCTTGATCCCTAGGAAATGCGCAGACTTAGTCAACTGGTCAACGATCACCCTAAAGGTATCGTATCCCGTCGGTGTTTTGGGTAATCTTGTGCTGAAGTCCATGGAAATGTGTTCCCATTTCCATGTTGGGATTTCCGGTTGCTGTAACAGACCAGATAGTTTCTGATATTCCACCTTGACTCTTGCACAGGTCAATCATTTGCTCACGTAGGTGGCAATGTCGGCTTTCATGTTTGGCCACCAGTAAAGTACCTTTAGGTCTTGGTACATTTTGTCCGAGCCAGGGTGAATGGAATATCGGGATTTATGTGCCTCGTCCACCACCAGATTTCTCAAGTCTCAGTAACGAGGGACCCAAATCCGGTTTTCGAAATATCAGACCCCGTCCGATTTGGTTTCAAGTTGCTTATTCATGCCTCGCATGAGTTCTGATGGGAGGTTTTAGACTTTCAAATCTTCGAGGTGAGCATCACGAATCTGATCAGGTAAGTTGGCATGAATCTTGTGTTGTAATGCTCGCACCCATCTAGGCTTAAGAGTTTCCTTTCTACTGAGAGTATCGGCCACTACATTGGCCTTACCAGGGTGGTATTTGATGTCACAACCAAAATCCTTATGTAGTTCGACCCAACGACGTTGTCACATGTTCAACTCCTTTTGATCGTAGATATGTTGGAGACTCTTGTGGTCGGTGTAAATGGTAAACTTGGTACCGTACAAGTAATGCCTCCATATCTTAAGTGCAAACACCACAGCTCCGAGTTCCAAGTCATGGGTCATATAGTTCTTCTCGTCTACCCGTAGTTGTCGAGAGGCATAGGCTATAACCTTCTCAAGTTGCATTAACACACAGCCGAGACCCTTTATCGAAGCATCAAAATGTACTGCAAAATTTTTTGTTCTGTCGAATAGGGCTAGGATAGGCGCGCAACAGAGTTTTGTTTTCAAAAGTTGGAAGGCAAACTCCAGCGCGTCACCCCAATTGTACTTACTACCCTTGTGTGTCAATGCCGTGAGGGGTTGAGCAATCTTTGAAAATCTCTCGATGAAACGTCGGTAGTAGCCAAGCAGTCCTAGGAATTGCCGCACCTCAGTCGGAGTCTTAGGTGCTTCCCAGTTTTTGATGGCCTCTACCTTGCCTGGATCAACATGGATACCACTCTCGTTGATCACATGTCCTAAGAAGTGAACCTCGGGAAGCCAAAATTAGCATTTAGAGAGCTTAACGTACAATTGTTCCCTCTGTAGTAATTCCAGTATTAACCTTAGGTGTTGTTCATGGTCGGTCTTGTTATTTGGAGTAGATGAGGATATCGTCAAAAAAAACAATAACAGATTTGTGGAGAGAAGCCTTGCATACTCTATTCATGAGGTCCATGAATATGGCCGGTGCGTTGGTTAAGCCGAAGGGCATAACTGAAAACTCATAGTGACCGTACTGAGTTTTGAATGCCGACTTTGAAATGTCTTCTTCACGCACTCTTAATTGGTGTTAACAATATCTCCATCGATCTTCGAGTAGTAACTCGATCCCTACTGCTGGTGGAACAGATCATCAATATAGGGTAGATAATGGTTCTTCACCGTCAACTTGTTTCGCTCTCGATAGTCGATGCACATGCGGAAAGTCATGTCTTTCTTCCGAACAAATAGGAGAGGGGCTCCCCATGGTGATGAGCTGGGTCAGATGAAACCTTTATCCAATAAGTCATGTAATTGGGTGGACAATTCCTGGAGCTCTGCCGGTGCGAGCCAGTATCGGGATCGTGATGTGGGCGCAGCACCGGGGGTTAAGTCGATTTGGAACTCGACCTGTCGAACGGGTGGGAGTTCTGGAAAATATTCCTGGAAGACTTCCGGAAAATCTCGCACAATCAGTACGTCTTCGATCCACTTCTCCTCCGTGAATTTCTCAATAACATGAGCTAAAATCGCCGGATGACCCTATCGTAAATATTGTTGCGCCTTCATGAGTAAGATGATGCTAGTAGTCATATCATTTTTCTCGCCGGAAGGAATAGTGATACGAACTATTTTGTCATTGCATATAACCTCAGCTCTATTCTCGGATAGCCATTACATGCCGAGAACAACGTCGAAACTACCAAGTGTAAAGGGTATGAGGTCGATATCGAAGGTATGACCCGACAGTTTCAACTTACATCCCGCTAGTACACGTGTTGTTTCTATAGACTTACCGTCAGTTAATTCAATAGCAAACTTAGCATCTAACGGTGCCGGGGTTAAGTCTAACAGTTTACTAAAGGCTTTCGACACAAAACTTCTATCAGCTCCAGTGTCAATCAAAACAGAAGCAAAACAGTCGTTTACGGGAAACTTACCTGCAACCACGTTTGGATCGATGCGGGCCTGGCCAGATCCAATGACGAAGGCTCTACCTCTAAGACCGCCTCCGTTATTGTAATTGCCTTCGTTGCCCTCATTTTGCTTTAGTTTAGGACAGTCCTTTCTGAAATGACCCTCCAGGCCACACTCAAAGAACCCTTTCATAGTTACAGACTGTTTAGGAGCGTCCTTACCCCTGAGCTCCGTTTACAGTCCTTTGCTTGATGACCCAATTTACCGCATCGCTGACATTTGATACGGCCGCATGGGCCAGAATAGTGATAGTTACACTTGTCGCACTTTGGGTACTTTCCGGCATAGCTACTCAAACCCTGTCCGCCACCGTTGTTGTTGTTGTAACCCTGATTATTGAAGTTCTGGGTGGGTTTGGGTTTATGGTGGTGTTGTTGTTGTGGAGGGTTCGATGATGAGGATCTCACGTTGTCAAACTTCCTTTTTCCATTCTGAGAGTTGTTGTTGTCGTTACCCGAGTTGTCAAGAGTTTTAGAGGTGGAACCTCTAGGTGGTAACGCACCTTGGGCCACTGCTTGATCTGTCAGCTTGTGGGCTATTCGAATCGCCTGCTGTATGGTGTTCGGTTTAGAGGACGTCACCATGCGGACAGCTTGTGGGCACTAGACCATTAATGAACATCTAAATTCTTTTACTCGGCGGTTCTATCATCCGCGGGCACATCACCGCCAGTTCGTGGGAACGGGTGGTGTATGCTTCAATTTTAGAGCCCACCATCTTCAAAGCCCAAAATTCTAATTCCAGCTTCGAGATCTCCTCTCTAGGACAATACTCTTCCTTCATCATATTCTTGAATTCATCCTAGTTCATGGCATTCTCCAAATCCAATCCGAGTATCTGCACCTTGGAATTCCACCAGGTGAGGGCTGAATCTTGCAGCATTCCAGCAGCAAACTTGACTCTGTTGACTGGTGAGCAGTTGCACATTTTAAAGGCTAACTCAGCTTTCTCAACCCAACGCAGGAACCCTATGGCCCCCTCGGTGCCCTTAAACGAGTTGGGCTTACAATTCAGGAAGTTCTTGAAGGTACAGGCTCCGGCTTGATTTTGAACATGAGCGGCCAGAGCAGCCGCCGCGTGATCTTTCAGTAAGGCTTGGAGTTCTGCTGCATTCGGAGCTATCTTTGCTTCTAGTGTTGTGCAACGGGCGAGAGCTACTGCTGCATTACCTCTTGCATCACTAATTTATTCCTTCAAGTCCAAGATTTCTGATTTCATCTTGAGTGCTAGCCTCATTAGATGGACATGAGCATCTTGAGTTTCCTTCATTGCGTCAGTCAGGTATGAAAGTCTCTCCCTTGCTCCGCTCCATCCCCTAGCAACCCAGTAACTTTCACTCTCATTGAGTGCATGATGTTAACTTCACGATCCAAACAGGAGACGAAAGCTACGATGACGCGATCCATCGAAAAGGTTAGGGGTGGTAGTATGTTGAAAGACATAGGGAAGCCATGGATGGGTAGTGGGGGAACTTCCTCACGTGGTCAAATTATCTATATAAATATGGTCAAATTATTCTACAAAATGAAAAAAAAAATTTGAAAAGATAATAAATATTTGTTGCCATACATAAAAACCCCTAAAAATTAGAAAAAATAAATAAAAAAATCATAACATAAAATATAATAAAAAACCAAAAAAGTTAAACACAAAAATGTTTCCACCGACTTTCTCGTTAACAAAAAAAAGACATAATGATGAGTGAAAAACATCATTGTTTCTTTTTGTTTATCATTGTATTGTGTGTTTATTTTCGTCATTTTTGTGTCTTTTTTCCTTAACATTGTGTCTTTTTTCTCGATATTGTGTGATATATATTACTCAACACTGCGTCATATTTTGTTCAACACTGTGCTATATTTTGCGTATTGTGTCTTTGATCTCGGAATTATGTGTTTGCGTTGATTTTTTTCGAACGGGAAAGACGGGGGAAGCATTTTAGTTTTTTTTATTTTTTCGTTTTTTATTTATATTTTGAAATATGATTTTTTTAATATTTTTAATTTAATTTTAGTGGGTTTTTTGTGTGGTCACAAATCCTTCTCACACTTCTCATATTTGTCTTACTTTAGATTTTAACTTTACCCATTATAAATATATTATGTAAAATAATTATTAAATTTGGTCTCGAAATTTGTTGGTGCAGTGTGCCAGTAGTTAATTAATGTTTAGTTAATCGAGTTCTATATAACCTAATTTCGGCTGATTTGCTTTGTAAGTTTTGGGTCATAACTTGTGCAGCCGTCTTGCTTATTGGTTAAGAGCTATGAGTAGCTAATAACAATTAAGTGTTTGGTTTACGCATTTGTTCTTGTTACGTGTTCGTTTTGTTACTTCGTTAATACACTCGTAATCGTATATTTAGGGGATTTCGCACTCTCCGTGTACAAGATACTCCTGTGTAGATTCGGCCGGGAACCTTCAATTGGTAAGAGCGATTACTCATGATTGTGTGGTTCGGGATTATCACACGAGTGTTAAAACCCTTCCGCAAGAATTTTCACGGATTGTTTCACGTAAAAGACCGTACAGTCCATCCTAATACCCTACATTCATTTCGCCCACCATACCACCTTCGTCCACCCCATAATCGTAAAAACTGTGCTCGAAATCAGATCCAAAAGATCCAGATCCAACTAGAGAAGTTGTCGTCTTTGCAACTAGAGGTTTAGCGAATATATAACAGGAGAAGTTGTCCCTCAGTGAAGTTGGTAGACATCAAAGTAAAATACAAGGAAGTTAAAGACAGTGAAGTTAAATACATCGAAGTTAAAGACAGTGAAGTTAAAGACAGCGAAGTTAAAAGATATTAATTAACTTCGCCATAAGCGAAGTTAATTTTGGAGCGAAGTTAAACTAATTAAACTGGTTTAAACATGACTTCAATAAACTTCATTGAACTGTTAAAAATGGAGGTTGAGGCTGGGTCAGCAACTAAGGCTCCAAAGTTACTTAAAGGCACTGACTTTGTGGCTTCGAAAGACATATTTGAGCAGTACGTGAAGTACCAGGATGCAAAGATGTGGGTACGCATTCATGATGGTTATATTCCTCTAAGAACAGAATTTGAAGGTCGTGAGCAGCTAAAGAAGTATAATAAGATGGAGGAAGATGAGAAATATATCTATGAAGCAGAAAGTAAAGTATTAGCAGCAATAACTATGGCACTGCCTTAAGAGATTCTACATACATTCAGAAAGTACAAGTCTGCTTGAGGGTTGTGGGAAGCATTGGAAAATCGTATTGAAGGAAATGTGGGAATTCGAAACTAAAAGACAAATTGCTGAAAACTCAATTCTTGGTGTTCAAGTACTTTAAGAATGAATCACTTGATGACACCATCACAAGATACTATCATTTGATGACCGAGTTGAATAACTACTCCATAGAGTATACTGAGAGTGAGATAGTATAAAAGCTTCGGGATGCTCTTCCACCAAAATGGTAGATGTACACAGTTTTGTTGAAAAAGGACAAAGAGTTTGAAAGTTTTGATTTGGAAAAGGTGGTCAACAAGTTACGTACCTATGAGCTTAATATGATAAGGAAAGAGACGCCTACTGATCAAGTTAAGGATCCGGGAATGTATGGTACAAAAGGCTCTCCAAACTCAAGCATTAAGGTAGAATCGGCTACTTATTACTCAGGTGGTGAAACAAGCTCTACTCAAGATAGTCATGTGGTGATGAACATGGATGGAGATATATGGTTTGTTGCTGGTGCGAGTACTTCCTCAAAACCTCAATCTGCAGTTGGTAACTTTTCCACAAGTTCTTAAAATGTGAATTACTCAAAGATGCCTGTGAGTGTAAAATTTGTTGAACAACAACTAGATCAAAGGAAAGATAGTTGACCCTGCAACTTTGGATGAGGACTATGATCAAATAGATGCTGACGATATGGAGGAGATCGATATGCAATGGTAAATGGCTATGATAGTGAGAAGGGCGAAAAGATTTATGAAGAAGACAGGGAGAAAGTTCATGGGAGAGAGACCGGGGTTGACAAGTCCAAAGTTAGCTGCTAGAACTGTCAACAAAATGGGCACTTTACAAGAGAATGAACTAATGCAAGGGTTGAAAGGAGTCAGAATAGGTCTACTCATAACAATGGAAATGGAAATGGTGCTGAGATAAAAGCATGGTGTCTCAACAAGATGGTGGATATAACTGGAACATCCAAGTGGAGGAGGTGATTGAAAAAACTAATCTGGTGAACATTGTGACTGGAAGATGTGAAAAGGAACCAGTGGAGGACCAAGCTACAAGACAGAAATGAATGATCAGCTCTCAGAGGTATGTTTTGGACCTTAGTATGAACAATGTGTGACATTTTCTGAACAATCGAATGCTTTAACTGATCAGTATGTGAGTTTGGAAAAGGAATTAAAATGTTTAAAAGAAGAACACCACTATTCTAAACAAAAGGAAAATAGTTACTAGGAAAAGATAAAAGCTAGTGAAAAAGACATTAGATGCCTTAAGGCCACTCTAGCTGAAAAATACAAGTAATTGATTTACGTTATGAGGTAGTGGAAGAAAAGAACAAACTTATAGCAGAAAAAGACAAGATAGCTGATTACCAAGTAAAAGGGGTTGAACTAGATAGAAAGCTTGAACAGTTTAGGGACTCTTCCATGATGCTTAATCATGTCCTAAATGTTCAACGTTCTCCGAACAATAAAGAGGGAATTGGATTCTCTGATGTTCAACCACCTTTTAATAATAACTATACTTATAATCCTAGTAATCAGCCGCATGTATGTGTTCAGAATGATAACAATAATGGGTAACATAAACTTAGACACTTCACCCGTTAAGGTCCAGGTAAGTGATACCGACGTTAACCTGATCAATCGTGAAGAGGTTGATAAGGATATTAACGAACCGATTCAGACAAATTCCTCAGTTATGAATCAAGAGTTCAAGTCTAGTAAGCATGTCAAAATTGGCAAAAAGAATGACGAATTTGTGTTACTAAGAAAGGGGGATAATGTCATTTTTAGTGAAAAGAAATCATCCTTAAACCCATTCGTTCCACCCTATGTAAAACTCAAGAACATAAACCAACCTCATATTCAAAAGTAGCTCCTGAAAAGGATGTTCAGATGCCTACAAGTAATTTGAATAAGATCTGCTTTAGATGTCAAAACAAGGGACACGTTGTCAGTATTGTCCCTTGAAAAGAAAGAAATCTAAGAGTATGAGGCCAAACAATACTAAAAATAAAACAATACCTAAAACTGGTGTTCGATCAAATGTCAATTATACTAACATCAAACCTCGGATAAATCCAAGATTTCAAAGAAATCAACCTCATTTTTTTCCGGTTAACCAAAAAAATCCATAACTTTGAGTCATCCAAAATTTTTAATGCTACAAACTCAAGGACGTTTGGTTGGTCTCATAATCGTTTTTTCTAGAAATCTTCCTTTTGAACCCAATGGCAAGTCTTTTCAAAGGAATTTTAGACAACCAACAAGTTGGATGTCGTTTAAAAGGTTTGAACAACCCAAGACCAAGAGGTCTTGGGTCCCCCGCTTTTAATTATCTTCTTTAAATGTACAGGAACATTCGGAAAGGACTGTGAACAATAGGCGGGTTGTAGACAATGGCTCTTCCTGGCACTTGACAGGTAACAAGAAATTGTTACTTGATTGGATGGATGTAAAAGGGGAAGAGTAGGTTTTGAAGAAGAAACTGAAGGAAGAATTTTAGGTATCGGTACGGTTACTAATGGAAGAATCAGATTGGAAAAAGTAAATTTTGTAGAAGAATAGAAGCATAATCTTCTGAGGTTTCTCAGATTTGTGACAAAGAATAACCGTGTACTTTACAAAGGACGAAGCCTTAGTGCTTTAACTTGGCTTCAAGATCCCAGAAGTTGGATAGCCATGAGGTCCACCAAGATAGCGAAAAAAGAATCATGTCTATTGTCTAAAGCAACAAAATCTGAATCTGAATTAAGGCACCAGAGAATAGGACACATTCACCTATGTAAAATGAATTACATCGTCAAGAATGGTTTGGTGCTGGGAGTTCCATTGAAGAATTTCAACTTTGAAGACAAATGTATGTCATGCAAGAAAGGAAAATATCACAAGAAACCACATCACTCCATGATGATTAATTCAATAGTCACACCTCTGGACCTGCTCCACAAGGATCTCTTTGGTCCCATAAATGTTTAAAGTTTGTGTGGAACGACTTATTTCTTAGTAGTGAATGATGACTACTCACGATACTCGTGGGTGTATTAACTGAAAGCTAAGGATGAAATAGTACATTTGGTGATTAATTTGATTATCAAAGTGGAAAATATTGTTGGTAGAAAGGTCAAGTTCATCATAAGCGATAACGACACAAAGTTCAAGAAATAACAAATGGAGATGTTTTATCAGCACAAAGGGATAGAGCATCAGTTTAGCGCACCGTATACTCCGCAACATAATGGAGTGGCTGAAAGGAAGAATAGGACACTAATTGAGAGTGCTAGGACCATGCTGGAAGATGCCAAGCTCCGCGAGGTGTTCTTGGTTGAGGCTGTCGCTACAGCCTGCTCTTTTTATGAATTTACAGATATGGAAGAAAGGATGGCCACTCAGATGTTACTTGATGAAGAAGGGTCCGTCACGCACAACTCAAGTACCGAAGATAAAAGACTGAACATGTCTAGTGCCGAAGAAAGACCCGCTGACTCAGTTGAAGAAGAGTTCATAAATCCCTTTCACACCAACGTAATTCAAAAGAACTCACTCCTAGTCTGGGTGAAGACTAGTTAGTTGCTCCTGTACAAATTACAAGGATCCACAAAGATCATCCTCCAGTGAATGTGATTGGTAATCCTTATGATGGTGTGCGTACTAGAGTAAGCTTAGAAGAAAATATGTGTTTCTATGTAAGCATCAAAGATACTAGTATTATGAACAAATGTTTGTATGCTTTTTATATCAATAAAATAGAACCTAAGAACTACCAGATGGCGTTGAAGGATAGCTCTTGGGTCGAAGCCATGCAGGAAGAATTGGCTCAGTTTAACAAAATGGAGGTATGGCAGTTGGTTGAGATGCCATGAGATGTGCATGCAATCGGTACTAAGTGGGTGTTCAAATGAAAAAAGAGATGAGAAAGGGGTCACCGTCCGGAACAAGGCGAGACTGGTAGTCAAGGGATTTAATCAGGAAGAAGGGATCGATAACAATGATGTGTTTGCTCCTGTGGCAAGGCTGGAGGCAATTCGCCTTTTCTTGGCCTTTGCGGCTCATCAAAAAATGAAGGTGTTGCAGCTAGATGTTACGTGTGCTTTTCTGAATGGTAAGGTCGACGAAGTGGTACATGTCAAGCAACCTCCAGGTTTTCCAGATCCATATTTTCCAGATCATGTGTACAAACTCAGCAAAGCATTATATGGTCTACATCAAGCTCCACGGGCGTGGTATGCAACCTTATCTGATTACCTGCTGGATAATGGATTTGTGAGAGGAAAGATCGACAGTACGCTGTTTGTGAAGTGGAATAGGAAGGAATTTCTTCTTGTTCAGGTCTATGTGGACGATATTATCTTTGGGGCATCAAAGATTTCTATGTGTCAGGAATTTGAAGTGGTCTTGAAGAAAATATTTGAGATGAGCGCCAAGGGTGAACTAACTTTCTTTTTGGGTCTACAGGTACATCATAAGAAGGGCGGAGTGTTTATTCATCAAACTAAATATGTTCACGACATGCTCAAACAATACAAGATGGAAGAAAGTACTCCGTATGATACTCCAATATGTGTCAACCACAAACTGGGTGCTGACTATGATAGCGATGAAGTTTTGGATCCAACTCAATATCGCGTAATAATAGGTTCTTTAACGTATCTAACTGCTTATAGACCTGAAATTATGTTTGCAGTTTGTGTTTATGCGCATTTTCGGGCCTATCCAAAGGAGTCACACGTGAAAGCCGTGAAGAGGATATTGCGGTATCTCAAAGGAAAACCTAAGATGGGTCTTTGGTTTACAAAGGGAGGTGAACTGGATCTAGTGGCATACACCGAGTCTGACTATGGAGGATGTAACCAGAATAGGAAGTCGACTACCGGCGGATGTCAGTTTCTTGGTAGGAGATTGGTGTCTTGGCAGTGCAAGAAGCATACCTCGGTTGCAATATCTACCCGTGAAGCAGAGTATATGGTAGCATTGAATTGCTGCTCCAAGGTTTTGTGGATATAACAACAAATGCGAGATTATGGTCTGAATTTCACTTATACTCTTATTTGCATTGATAATACTGTTGCTATCTCAGTAACTAACAATCCCGTAAGGCATAGTAAAACTAAGCATATTGACATTCGTCATCATTTGACACGGGATTTTGCTGAAAAGAAACTAATCGTGCTAGAAAAGGTTTATTCTCTCGAAAATTTTACCGATCTTTTTACAAAAGCTTTTGATCGATCGCGTTTTCAAAACCTTATTGAGTTAAATGGGATGATCAATCCCGAGTAAACGTGTCTTGTTTTTTGGCTTAAAAAAAGAAAAGAAAAAAAACTTCACTCTCGCTTAGAATTATGTCTGTTGATCAAGTTTGACAGGCATATACTTGAATATGTTTGGTCCTCTGATCTACTTGTAGATTCAAAAGGATAGCCATTCACCTGAAAACTGAAAGCATCTGGGGTGATTGTGATGTGTTTTATTTTAATTCATTCGATGAAAACTATGTCGGTAGCTCTAAGTTTGAGGGACACATATTTATATGTGTTTGGTCCTGTTGACCAACAGGACATACAGGATAGCCATTTACCTAAGAACTAAGAAGTGACCGGAGATATTGAATTTAAAATGTTTTTCTGTTTTCCTTGGGAAGTGATATAATCATTCAGTCTATAGCTTTTGAAGAAGCTTCAAATTTTGTTTTAAACAGAAAATTGATTCAACCTTTGGAAAATGATAGATAAATCGATCGTGTGTGCCTAACAGGTGAAGTTATTAAGCTTAAAAGGCTTTAGAACAGGCATTGATTGGCATGGTAGCTTTCCATGATGCATAAAAGTTGAAGTGATACAAATTAAACTCCTAGATTTATTATGGAGAGTCATTTTGTAGAAATGTGCATGTCTCCTCATATATCACTTCGAATGATAGGCAGAAAAGTTATTACCCAGTCATACACGAGCCCGTTAGTGTCTTGATAACCAAACATATTTTGTTTCTGTACTTTATTTGAAAAAAACAATGTGCGTAATATGAAGTTGCTGCCCTTACTATTCAAAAGCTTAATACTACAAGGGTGTGGCACTTAAATCAGTCCTGTACACTCTTAATGAAAGACATGTAAGGCCAAATGACTTGTAGAAAGTCTTTTGATCAAGCGCTAGGGGGTTGAAGTCAAATTGGGGTGATCTGGGGAAAACCATATACACTTTGAGAAGAGATGGGAGGCATCACAGGTCCATAAGTGATGTCCATCTAAATTACATGCGTAATTGAACCTAACTCGTATCACAGACGCAATGAAAATCTTGCTAAGTTTCATATACCTGCTTTCAAACTGTTTCTCTATGTCCTAATAACACTGAACACTAATCCTTGTGACAACATTTTAATCGATATGATTCCATGTTCGGATCTTTTCATGATGGCTTTTCTCAAAGACTGAAATTTGATCCCACATTCTTTTTAAATACTTGTTTTTATTTACTTCATTAAATGACGGGTAACTCGTCATTGGTTGTGGGCTAACTTCGCCTCCAAGATTTCCTAAAGGTATATTAGCGTGTAATTGGTCAATCTAGGTCAATCCATCTTCTTTAAACCCTTGGCGAACTTATCTCCCAAGAATCAATCTCGTGCAAATCTGTTTTTGTTCAATGATTAAGGTTCATTATCCCATAGCGATTCATAATTTATTACTGGTTCATGTTGATTCTCACTATACAGTGTTTTTTTTATTGATTTTCTCGGATAATGACTAAAGATCACTAATACTACTTCGTTGTTAACATTTACGTGATTCCGAGTGTTTGTTGGTCTTAATGGGACCCTATATGATCAGTGATGGTGTTCTGATTGTTTTTGTTTGCAACAAAAAAGGAGTTGCAATTCCGGTGTGTTCATGGAGCAAAGTTACCATAATGGCGAAGTTACTCCCAACCTCGCCTGGTCTCTAACTTCGCTGCCTATCTTGTGCTGAGCTTAAGTTCGCTGGAACTATTACTTCGCCGTTATCATGTAAGGCGAAGTTACTAACTGGTTAAAATTTTTTCTAACTTAGCTCGTTTTGCACCGTATATAAGGCTAAGGTTGTGGGTGCTGGTGGCTCAGGTGGTGATGGAGGTGACGGAGACGGGAGACAATTTTTCTCGGGTCACAACATGCATGTAACCTTAGTTCCTGATACTCCTGCGCTCAAGGATTTTTCACTATATCTCCACAACTTTTTTGATTTCATTGCCGAATATTGAAGACTTTTGGAGAACGGTAGAGTATGATTGTCGCGTGGAACCTCCGGTTATGCGTGGTACCGCCAATCAGCAAGTAGTGCAGTTTTCAGCTGGTCAGATACGGGCAGCCCTACAGTTTGGGTCTGCTGCTGAAGATACCGGTCCTACTAAATATCCATAAACATTTCTAAATGGTGCTTTTCTTTGCATAGGTTACTCAGGTCCTTTGGAGGACTCTCAATGACACAAAGGGTTTTTACTTGATCAATAGCGTTTTTTATGCATGTGTTGATTATTTGGATGTCTAGTCGTAAAGCTGGTTCTGATGGTATGGGTGCCTCTATGCAATTTGCGATGACCGCGTTGACATACAATAACCATTCAGTTTTGGTCAGATGGTATTTTATGAAATTGATCGTCACGGAGGGCAGTGGCTAGGGAACGGTTCTTTATGTATCCCAGATTTCTGCAGATGATCCTTAATCACGTAGCTCCGAATCTTCTACAACGTCGTCCTATTTCTTTTATGGATAGTGTGAATAAGAGAATCTTTACTCTATATGGACATCGAGCACGAAGTAATGTTGAGCATCGTCCAAGTCACAAAGCTTTATTTGGCTATCTTGTGAATCCAACTTATGTTGCTCCACCGGATGATGGGTTTGCTGATCCTGTTCAATCACTAACTGATATTCCACAACCACCACCTATGGATCAAGACTCTCCAGTTGATGATCCTATTGTGTCTGCCGCCGAGGAGGTTGATCTTGATGTTGCCTTTGGGGGGCAAGGGGTTTTTGATAGTTTTTATGTTGATAGTACTGAGGTTTAAGTTTCATTGGTTGATGTTTCTGAGGTTCGTGTTTCTTCGGTTGCGACTTCTGTGGGTCCATCAATTACATCAGCTGAGGATTATGAGGAAATGTTTTCTGATTCTTCCACTGATGAGGCACAGAGAGTTCTGGCTGCTCAGGAAAAGATTCAGGGAAAACGTAAGAAAGGTTCTGATGATGACACTGAGTCTGATTTTGAGGAAGAGATGTATGCTTTAGTCCGTAGATCCAAGAGGGCTAGGACTGGTGAAAGCTCGAGTGTAATTCACTTTGCTCCCTCACAGTTATCCATTATGTCTACACTTGTACCATCCTCATCTGCTCCTATGCCAGTGACTACTGTTGTACCCACGGTGGGTTTGTTAGCACTGTCTATCGTTCCATCTACAATGGATTTGTCAGCACCCGATATTTTCCCTTTACCACCTCGTTCTATTACTCCATCTGAGGTTGTAGCTATGTTTGTAGAATCTACATTGGTGGCCACTACTGGGTCCTCGGTTACAGTTCCACCTCCTGTTACTATTCCATCTACATTCGAGATTCCAGTAAGTTTGGGTATCCCACCACCATATGCTCAGGATATTTCTCACATGTCGTTTGCATTTGATACTACTTTGTCGTATTCCGTGTGGATTGTGGCTCTGGAACGTGTTGTAGCTGAGCAATCAAGGATCAATGATTTTCAGACTCAAGCTATTCAACGTCTCGTGGCTAAAAATCAAATTCAGTCGGCTCTCCTGATCGAACACGGTAAACTTTTTAATGCACCAAAACAGTTCTTTGCATCTTAAGGGGAGAGTAGTTGCAAGGGAGACAAATTGAGGACAAAGAGGAGGGAGGACAGATATGATAATCCCAATGCATCAAAAGGTTGGTGAGCTGCTAAGAACTTCACAAAGTCTTGGGGCTTCCACATCTCAGGGGAGGAGTCTACTACTCCTTCTGGCAGTGCAGGTGGTGAGACTATTGTTGTGGATGATAACGACGACATGGTTGAAGATGTGTTATCATTCAGGGAGATTGAAAAGATTGGTGAAATGATTGAGATTGATAGTGGTTTAGAGGAAGAGGAGATACTGGAAGATGGGTTTGAACAACCTAGGTGGAAGGATGAATGTGTTCATTGGTTTGTTAAGACAAAGAAACCAGAGGTGCCTCCGATGTTCAAAAAGAGTTAAAATATCAAAGGGTATACGGAATAAAAGAAAGGTATCATTTTTTGGCTCTATCATGATCAGCTCAAGGTATTTGTGATTAAAAAGATATGATGGGATTCAGTATTTTGCAAAGCAGTTGAGATCGTTCAATACATTGCCCGAGTGTGAGGTGAAAGATTTGGCCCGTCTGAAGTTAATCAACAGGAGTGATGATAGGTATGCTGGTTGGATCGGAAAGATCATGTGGAAAGAAGTGGTAAAGGAGAAAAGGTTTGAGTTGTTAAAGCCTCAGAAGGGCTAGTTGATTGAGGACACTGAAAGGGGGATGCAAGCAGATGGTAAGCGATAGATGGTGATGAAGTACAAACCCATTCGATGTCTAACAGAGATTACGATGAAGACTATGCCTCAAGATGTGATAAAATACTTGAAATGGTGGTATGTTGATTGTGAAATCACTGAAGCTGTAATGGAAGATCAAGATGAACAGGAGATATTGAGGGTGTATGATCCTATGCACCTGGTTAACTTGTCTCAAGCTGATTTACAGGTACTAAACGAAAAGAATATCTTTTAAATTCCAGCTTGGAAATATGAAGCAAAGAAGTATCAAGATTGGTCTCAGTTTGTGTGAGACAAGGTGTGCATGCATAAAGATCGTTGGTACAGTTTCTTGGATTACATAACAAGAAGAAGCTATAAGAGAAATGAAGCTACAGCCAAGGGGGAGTCTGTTGGTGTAGTGTGCCAGTAGTTCATTAGTCTTTAGTTTATCATGTTTGTAATCAGTATATTGTTTGTTACGTTTTGGTGAACTTGATGGATAATGGTTTACTTATAAGCGAGGTTAGTCAGTAGCGAAGTTAGGGACAACTTTGCCAAGCATGTTTGGCGAAGTTGTCGAGTTCTATAAAACCTAACTTTGGCTGATTTGCTTTGTAATTTTTGGTTCATAACTTGTGCAGCCGTCTTGCTTATTGGTTAAGAGCTCTGAATAGCTAATAACAATTAAGTGTTTGGTTTACGCGTTTGTTCTTGTTACGTGCTCGATTTGTTACTTCGTTAATACACTCGTAATCGTATACTTATGGGATTCCACACCCTCCATGTACGATATACTCCCGTTTAGATCCGGCTGGGAACCTACAAAATTTCATAGGGTCATTCTCAAAATTTTAAAGGGATCCATGTAAAAATTTTACAAGGGTCTATCGAAATTTTTAATGTATACACACTATAAAGATATTTATAAGGATGGTGGGAACCCATATATATATATACATATATAAGGTAGGCATACCAATTTGTGTAGCACATAAATCTCAAGCTAGTTATATATGCTAAAATGAAGGACATTTTGAAAATAAAAAAATCTGGAAAAGTTTTATCGGAAAAGTTGTATTCATGTCCTTTGTTATTATTAATAAAAGTAGATATAGAGCTCATGTAACACACGAGATGATTTAAATAATAAAGTTACAAATAAGTCAATACATCTACCTGATAATATTAAACGAATAGATTTAAACGCATAGATTATAAATTAATCGAAAAAAATGGATAGATTAAAATCATATATCTATTATTTTTGAATTTATTTGACAATGCACAAAAAACCAATAGAAAATGGATTTATTTTTAAAAAAATGAATCAACTTTTAAGAATATATTGTTAATTTAATGGTTAAAAAGTTACTTTGTAAAACATAGGCATATTAGAGTTTTATTTATTATTTTATTTACAATCTTTAGCAATATATATATATATATATTGTAACATCATACTTTCGATAATATTAATAAAAGAAATTTCATTTGTTATTAACGTGTCGTGTATCAGTTTAGATAAATAAACTATAAGAGGGTGGCTTGGGCATTAAAAGATGGAATAAGAGATGGAATGGGCCTTATGTCCATTGGCTTAAGGGAGTATAAATACCCCTTAAACCCTAGTCCTTACCATTTTCATCCATCTCTAAACCACAGCCTACACCTTCAAAAACACACACAAACACTCTCCTATCTCCCGAGCCAAGATTCCGAGGAAGAGACCCGAACCCGTTGGTGCTAGAACGTCGAGACGAATCAAACCAACATCAAACTTAGATCATGTTTGTAGACCGACTCATTAAAGGTGCGTTAATAACAAAAAAACTTGGCGGCTCATTTAGTAATCCTAGATCTATGTATAAATGGTGAAAACGATTACAACGCAACAAACCTTATTGAAATTCGTTTATATTTGAAGGGTTAATCGATTGATTAATGAACCAGGTTTAAAAAATGATCAAACGCACCATTTAAACGTTGAAATTGAATGTTTGGAGGGTTAGGGTTGTTAGACGCTGTGATTCCGAGGTCAACGATACGAAAATCGTGTTGTCTCATCGTAATTTGAGGTTTAATTTCAAATCTTGTGCGTTGACTATTCTTGACGATTTTGACTTTGATATCTGAGTCAAAGTTTTGGATAAGAACTGATGCTCATTCGTTATGTTGAGCGAATCACTGGTCATGCGTTAGAAAACCATATCGAATAGGATATATTCGCGTGTCTTCATGACGAATGAACCCTTTATCCATCTAAATGAATTAACGAATGGCACTCATCATTCGTTATTTACCCATTCGCCATGATTATGACAATGAATCAAGTCATTCGTTACATCTGTATTCTCCAGTAACGAATGAACCTCTCATTTGTCGTATGGTAAGCACGAATGGCCTTAGCCATTCGTTGTGCACTCATTCGTCCCAGATCAACAATTCATAACGAATGGGATAATGAATTAGGCTTAATCAGAGGCTATTCGTTATAACGAATGAGTTAGAGAATTAAATAATAGATTAAAAATTCCAATGAAATTTGGGTTAAGGCGGTTAATAAAAATTAAATTTTTCCCAGCTTAAACCCAACCAGGGGCTTTGCCCCTTGGACCCCGCTAGAGGCTGCCGCCCCTAGAACCCAGTTGCCAGGGGTGCGAACTTCGGACCCCCATTCGTTGAGGGTTATGTTAAACTAGAAATATGATATGGTTATGGATAACTAATTGATACGTGTAATCGTTTTATAGTTAGCCGCGCTCAGTTAAGGAAATGAGTTATCATTAACTCTTAAAGGAACCGAACTCAGGTGTGTTTCTAGCCTCACTTCCTTGTTATGTTTTTGGGTCTGTGTGCATACTCGATGTGATTAGTTATTACACTTACCCAAAGTGGTAAGTGTATGCCTTCTATGATTTTATGTATGGATGAATTGTCGACGATACATGAACGATCTTCGGATATTGCATATGCCGCAAGGTAATAGTGTGATATGTTATTGTTTTTCGAATGATGTATGAATGATATATGAAAGTTAAGGAAAGATTAAGTGTATGTTTGAAAGTACATAGATTTAAAAATAAAGAAAATAATGTGTGGTTGTATGGAGGTATGCTTAAAGGGTTGCAGACCCTAATAATATATGCGAAGGTTAAAGGATTGCATACCCTAATAATATATAGAAGGTTACAGGGTTGCAGACCCTAATAATGTCAGCAAAGGTTACAGGGTTGCATACCTTAATAATATATGCGAAGGCTACAGGGTTGTAGACCCTAATAATATCTGCGAAGGTTATATGGCGAAATGTTCTTTAAAATGTAGATATAATTACGTATGTATAAGTAAGCTAAAAAAAGAAAGCATGAAAGTATGAAAGAAAGTATGTATGTGCGAATGAGATAAAGGTAATAGGATAAGTACGTATTATGTATATTCGGATACGTATGTATGTAAGTATGTGAATGCATTGTATGTTGCCTGATTAACTAGAAATCACTCAACATAGCTTACTTTTAGTATGCACGCAGGTAAATAGACTAAGATACATGGCTTGAGCGGGACACATGACATGATTGAAGTGGCTGACATCTGAAGATTTGTCATGATGTTTGATACTACATTTTATGTTATGTTTTAAAAAAGAAAAATTATGGATGTTTGTAATGAATGGTTGACTTTTATTATTATTCCGCGAAAGTTTTAATTCACTCTGATATTTAGACCCTTGTTTATGAGTAAATCCAACGCTAATGTAGGGCACCGGGACAGGGGCCTTACACACACACACACACACACATATATATGTATATATATATATATTATAATATGGTAATGATAACATTTAAAGTTATATTTTTTTTTTCAGTCCTTAACAAACACGGTTCGTTGTTGATTTTTGGATTTCACATAATATGCTGTGAAATATATATTCTAACAACGTATATTAGTATAATATGAAAATATTTATTTTTGTAATAGTGCATAGATATAATATAAATAGATTATATAATAATTTAATCATTTTATAGATATAATACAAATGAAGTGTAAAAGAAAAGTGAATAATTATTAATTTATGACATATATTAGTTTTGGACGGAACAATATTGTGAGAATTAACCACAAAGTGACACATGTCTACAATTATTTTATTTTATTTGACTAACTAGCTTGAGAGCCTGCGTAATAAACGGGATGATCTAAATAATAAAGTTATAAATAAAGCAATACAAAATGTATATAGAAAAATGTATTTCATCTATGCTTGTATCATTATACATAAATTTATTTTACTTATATCACAAAATGATTTTTTCCAAAAAAAAACAATAATAATAAACTTATTAAAAAAAATACTGCATCTGCAAAAACATACCCACGAACACACTATCTATTGAAAATTTATTCTCAATATCATATATGTATAATTGAAAGAAATTAAGTTATGAACCAATTTTGGAGAATACTTCTCATATAATAATTATTTTGAGCTACACCATAAAAAATATTTTGATATGTTAGAGAGGCTTCTCGACTTTGCCAATTGACCAAAATATAACAAGTTAACCATTTCAATTTTGTGAATGTTTTGCTTTACTTGAGCATAATTTTATACGACATGCTTCACATACAACATTTTGATCACTATTCAAGGAAAAGTTAATGTGGACACAATTGTTTCTAATTTAATAAAACTTAGAAGCATTGATAGGTCTAGACGTGGCATGTCAGAAGTGTTTGCAACTTTTTCTTAAATTTTAATAGTCATGGAAAAAATACTCAAAGTGTAAAATCCCGAATCTTTTGACTATTTCCAAAAAAATCCTTAAATATAAATAAGAATCCTAATCGCATTTAAAATTCTAATTCACATTTATTTTACATTTTCAAGTCAAAAAATTGAACCCGTAACCAGTTTGACGATAAATCTATTTGCATTTTCAAAATCATAAAAATATTTAGATTACCCCTTTTTTTACCTGCAACAAATTTGAGCCAAATGTAGTAATTTGTACCAAGTGATATCTTTACCAACTTTTAACCCGTAAAAATCTAATTTAAGTTTCACAAAAAATCTGAAGCAATCATTGATTAAAAAAACTCAAGAAACTAAATATGATAAACTTTATTATATTTGAAGTGATTACTATCCTTACAATTCAACACATATATGTATAGTTTACTAAATTAACCAAAAAATAATAGATAGATTTAAATCATATATTTTTAATTTATAAATTTATATGAGAATATACAAAAAACCAATAGATAATTGGATTTATTTTTAAGGATCAACTTTTAAGCATATATTTACAATTTAATGATTAAATAAAATACTTCATAAATTGAAAGCAAATGAGAGTTTTATTTTTTTTTATTATTTTTTTTACAATCTTCGACAATATACATAGTTTAATATGTTAATAATAACATTTAAAATTATATTCTTTTTAAAATTTAACAAAAATGGTTTGTTGTTGATTTTTGGATTTCACCATGTAGGTTGTCTGATATATATTCTAACAATGTATAGTAGTATAATATGTAAATATTTATTTTTATAATACTGTATAAATATAATATAAATAGAGTAAAGAAAAATTAATAATTTATTCATTTTATAGATATAATACAAAATGAAGTATAAAAGAAAAAATAAATAATTATTGATCGATAACATATATTAGTTTTGAAGGGAACAATATTGTGAGAATTAACCACAAAGTGACACGCGCCTAAAATTATTTTACGTTATTAGAATAAATATAAGTAGATAAAATAAATTTATACATAGAAATGATTTATTAATAATATTCCACGTGCCGAAATAAATAATATTATTTATTAGTTTCAACAGATTTGATTCGTTACGGCCAAAACACACGCAAACAATTAAGTGGACTTTACATAGTTCTAAGTTCGTGCTTCCCTGGCGCTTGACCGTTCAAAAGGTAATATTGATGGACCATTGAACGTTGAAAAAGTGTGTTTTTTCCATTGTTTGAACTTCATAAAGACTAAAGATGCCAAATTTAGTTTTTGACTTTGTTCAATGATAAGACCATCTTCTCTTCACGTAGATTTAATTGGAATATTCTACCTAAAAAATAATAGTACTAATTTTACTTTTTGTTGATGGTGGTTCTAACTAAAGGTGTATTTTTAACCAACGGTCCGCGACTAACGAAGTTAACCATTCGTTAGTCTATTCTTACGTGTCACGCATAGTTGTCAATAAACGTCAATGTGGCAGTATTACATGGCAATAATCATCTGTTTCTTTTTAAGAACATTGATTTTAAATATTCTCAACTACGCCAAATTGCAGTTTCAACTTCACGTAGGCAACAGAGTTAACCATCTGTTAGTCGCGGACCATTAGGAAAATTACACATTTAGTTGAGAGTGTCACCAGCCAAGCATGAAGTTGGAATTATTTAAAACCAATTTTCTGATTTATTTGAATAGCTTACTCTCGAGAAAGATTCCATACACCGGGTTTGACACAAATACAAGTAATAACTTTTACATTTTGAATCACTAACGGATCACTAAACCAATCTGATCATATAAAGATTGGTATTTCAATTGGTTTCTTCAAGAAAGTGATACAAACTTAAATACAAAAGATATCACCACTAATTTTGGAGATTCAAACCACTTTCTAAAATAAAATATGCATAATATATAATCCATATAAAATGAGATATGGTTAGCTGATCCCCCCCCCCCCATCTTCAAGCGGATAGGTAGTTGAACAACTCGAAAAAACAATTGAAAAAGCTCTAATGACGGTCTTAGTGGACTCTTGGTGAAAATGTCAGCCACCTGAAGATTGGTAGGAACTAGGAGTGAGCAAATAAACCTTCATAACCATAAACCGAACCATAACTAATATAACTAGTCTGCCGGTTTAATGAACTTTGTAAACCGCCAAATGTGGGTCTGTTTTGGGTGATGTTAATTCCAAACCCACCATAATCGAACCACCCATTTATGTAACTTTTATTCGAGAGATAGGGGTTTGAAAATTAAAATTAGTGCATGAAAAATATATGTTTACCAATGAGGACCATCACATGCTGGAAAGTTTGCATTGACTATCTGAAGCGTAATGACGTCACAAGAAAAGACCATTTTCCACTTCCTTTTTTCGATCAAATGCTTGAACGTTTATCAGGAAAAATGTTCTACTGTTTTCTTGATGGATTCTCCGGATACTTTCAGATTCCCATTGCTCCTGAAGATAAGGAGAAGACCACCTTTACATGTCCGTATGGAACCTTTGCCTACCAAAGAATGTCGTTTGGACTATGTAATGCTCCAGCCACCTTCCAACGTTTCATGGTGGCTATCTTTCATGAAAGGATCGAACACATCTTTGGAAGTTTTCATGGATGACTTCTCAGTCTTTGGGGAATCCATCGATCATTGTCTGAAAAACCTAGACAAAATGTTGGCTAGGTGTGAAGAAGTGAATTTAGTACTCAACTTGGAAAAATTCCACTTTATGGTCAAAGAGGTCATTGTTCTCGGTCATAAGATATTCCAAGCAGGACTAGAAGTTGATAGAGCTAAAATCGAAACCATATTTAAACTGCTAACACCAACTTCAGTCAAAGCCTTTAGAAGTTTTCTAGGTCACGCAGAATTCTATCGTCGCTTCATAAAAGACTTTCAAAAATTGCTAGACCTATGACCAAGCTTATGGATAAAGATGCACCATTCATCTTCTCTGAAGAATGTGTTGAATCATTCAACATATTGAAAGAGAAACTTGTCAACGCACCAATAATGACTACACCCGATTGGACCCTTCTATTCGAAATCATGTGCGATGCAAGTGACTTTGCATTTGGAGCTGTACTCAGACAATGCAAAGAAAAATATTTTCACCCAATTTACTATGCTAGTAAAACTCTTAATGATGCACAAGAAAATTACACCACAACAGAAAAAGAGTTATTAATAGTAGTTTTTGCCTTTGAAAAATTTAGATCCTACCTAGTTCTCTCGAAGACCATAGTTTACACCGACCGTGCCGCCATACGATACCTCTTCAACAAGCAAAATGCAAAACCTAGACTTATCCGATGGATTCTACTACTCCAAGAATTTGACATTGAAGTTAAGGACAAGAAATGAGTAAAAAATGTAGCCACATACCATCTTTCAAGCTAAGAATGCGCAGCTTCAGAAGAACATCACGAGGATATTATTGATGATAATTTTCCACACGAAGTTCTCATGCATATCCAAGCATTCATGAAGGAGGAGGATGAAAGTTCTTGGTTTGCCGATTTCGCGAACTATTTAGCTTGCAGAATCCTAAAAAAAGAGCTAACTCATCAGCAACAGAAGAAATTCTTCTCCGACCTTAAGTTCTACTTCTGGAAAGATCGCGACTTCTTTAGGATATGTGTCGATCAGGTAGTTCGTAGGTGTGTATCAGGAAAGGAAGCCTTTGATATTCTCAAACACTACCATGAAGGACCAACTGGTAAACAACACAGTACCACTACCACGGTCAGGAAAGTGTTTGACGCAGGGTTTCTTCTGCCCCACCACATATAAAGATACACATGCATTGATCCAGGCATGCGATGCTTGTCAAAGAGCTGGGAACATCTCAGCCAATATGAGATGGCCCAAAAAGGCATTCAAATTTGTGAGGTCTTTGATGTATGGGGAATAGATTTCATGGGCCGTTTCCTAACTCATTCGGGAATAAGCACATCCTTGTAGGAGTCGACTAAGTGTCTAACTGGGTAGAATCACAGGCTCTTCCCACTAATGATGCTCGGGTTGTAGTACGATTTCTGAAAAAGTTGTTTTCACGATTCGGCACTCCAAAAGCCTTAATCAGCAACAGAGGTACTCACTTCTACAATGCTCTAATGGACAAAGTCTTAGCATGATATGAAGTTCACCACCGATTGGCAACACCATATCACCCTCAGACAAGTGGGCAAGTAGAAGTCTCGAATCGTGGAATAAAAAGGATCCTCGAAAGAACTATAAGAATGAATCACAAAAATTGGACAGAAAAGTTAGATAACGCTTTATGGGCCCTTAGGACAACCTACAAAACCCCCATAGGCACAACAACCTTCAACCTTGTTTATGGGAAAGCATTATAACACAAAGCTTATTGGGCTCTTAGAGCAGTGAACTTTGATCTAATGCCCGCTAGTAAAAACCGGAAAGATCATATTCACGAGCTAGAAGAATTAAGAGCATTGGAAAAAGAAAATTCCTGGTCTTACAAAGAAAAGACTAAATGTCTGCACGACGCCCACTTACAAGGAAATAAGAAGTTTCAAGTTGGCGATCGTGTACTGCTATATAACACCCGGTTACGACGTTTCCCAAGAAAGTTGAAATCTCGTTGGACAGGCCCATACATAGTTGAAACAGTTTTTGACTATTAGACAGTTGAGATTTCAAATTCTGACGGCCACAAGTGTAAGGTTAACGGGCATCGATTGAATCCATACATCGATGGACCATTCGAAGATATCTTGGAGGTCGTAATCCACCACCAAAACCAATGAGCATACCGGAAGTAGGGTCTAGTCAAGACCCTCATTAAACCATGTCTTGTATATATGTTCTTTTGTTTTACAAAAAAAAAAATAGAGTCTTAAAACACGGTGGCGTGCCTCAATAGGCATGACCCCATGCCACAAAGTGCGGGCCGGAATCTTCGCTGCAAAAATCTCAGTCAGTCTGGTTTGTAACAGAATTGTCAGATTAAAAGCACGTGTCGTGTTCCTAAGAGGATGGGGCCATGTCTGGCAACTATTTGACTATAAATTGCACCTTTTGCCAATGCATTTCTTGCACCAAACCAAACATAAACTCTCACCCCTGAGAAATCAAAATGCCAACTAAGATGACTATTGAAATTCCCGTTCCTTGCCAAACGAGAAACGAAACCCGACCCATATCCAAAACCGAGCTACTCATCAAACTTCAAGAGCTCGTAAAGGAACTCACCAGAATGAATCTCCTTACAGAGATGTGCCTCATATAACTCACCAAGTCGGTGAAAATCATGAAAATGGAACTACGGGACATCAACGAACAACTTCAGTTTCAAGTCCTTCGTTACACCTACTTTCCTTCACCCGGGCTGTTCGTTGAAGCATATCCATTCAATGGAATTTAGAGACCTTCTTCTTTATCCTTTCATGTGTAATCAAGTGCAATAGGCACAAATTCCGGACTTTCGGGCTTAACCCGACTTAATTTCATGTTTTGGGATATTCGGGCTTATCCCGACTTTATGTTTAGGACTTTATTATTAATGAAAAGTAATTTTAGGATATCAAAAATGTTCAGTTAACATCTTAAACATCATTCCAAAAAATCATGTTTCCGCGTTTTGCTTAAAAATCAATGATAATATCTCAGTGACAAAACGCGCTGGCCGTGCCTCATGTTACAAGGGGTTGTGGTCACCCTAAAATCTTCAGCATGACACGCGCTAACTCCATACAATTATCTGAATCAGAAACATTTATTTTCCAAAAAAAAATGGGGACGTGCTTCACCAAGAACGGGGCCGTGCTTGACGTTCCAGTCTCTATATATTGCATGTCATCCTCACTATTCCATTCAAACCAAACTAAAAATTCATGAGATGGACAACAAAAGAAGGGAGTGGAAACGAGTGAGGAAATTCAAAAATTCTGAATCTTCCTCAAACCTTGAAGAAGAAATCATAAGGCTTTAAGGCATAATAAGAGACCAAGTCAAGAGTAACATCCTAACAGAAGGTTCGAGAATTTCCACGTTGTTGATCGAGTTGACGAACAAGGTTGAACTGCTAAGGTTCGAGAATTTCCATGTTGTTGATAACCACAACAGAGATATGAACTACAAGCTCAATTTCCTTAACCGCGAAATCGGTAAGCTCGACAAAAAGCTTTCCGAGCTATTGGAAGCCAAAAGATCCCCGCCACACATTCAAGATCTGTTCGGGAAAGGTGGTCGTTAGCATTGTCTTTTTTATTAGGAGTTATTCTCGTGTATGTTAGTTTCATATTTCTCGGTTCATGTTGTTTAATTTTCATTTTAATGTTTAGAGGTTAATGAAATTTCTTAGGATTTTATGTTTCTACCCCTAATCTTCAAAGAAAATCAGTTAAAAACAAACCAGCTCGTTAAAGAACAATTAAAACAAAAATGAACCTTACTGCTACATGCAGCACGGGGCCGTGCCTCACGAAGCACGGGGTCGTGCCCCAACCTACAGTGAAGTTACGGATTCTTTATTAAAACATAACTTTCTCATAACATAACCCTAAAAACCTACTCTTCCTCTATCCGAAAACTAGCTAACCAACCCCAAAAATTCCAATCCTTACTTCAAACCTTCAATATCCAACAAAAGGTATGTCAATTTCATGATTATATAAGTCTAATTCACAATTCGAGGTCTAAATCGGTCCCCAGATCCGAAATTTTTGATGAATCGGGTCAAAATCCGAAAATTAGAATGGTCAAACCATTAAGTCTACGGCCTTGAATTGATAAATAGGTTTTACTAGATTGAAACTTAGGGTTTGAAAGAGGTTGTTAAGGAAACTCATTCGAGTTCGGGTCTTGGAGGACCCATACCATAAAAATCAAACGTGAATGATATTTCTCAAGAACCTGGTTGAATCGCAAGTTTGAATCTTAACATTTACAAAAATCATATTAAAAACACGGGTCGTGTTTATACAAAACACACCCCGTGGTCAACTGCAGGTCAACCAAAGTCAAAATCAGTTATGATGACCAAAACTGCCAAAACCAGAGCAGCATGGGGTCGTGCCTCTAAAGACCAGAGCAGCATGGGGTCGTGCCTCTAAAGCACGGGGTCATGCTTTGCCCTATGTTCCACATCCTGAGTAAAATTTTGAAATTAATTACCTAATCTTGTTCTAAAAATGCAGATGGCTGAATATGGGGATGACGACCATGCTTTCTTAGTTTTTCCCGAGAACACGGCCGAGATGAGCTCACCCGATAAAGATTAGGATACTTGAACAACCGTTACCCAGAGCCAAACTTTTATGCTTGTAAAGATACTCTACAGCAAGTAAGCCAATGGAGGAGGTACAAAGGGCTTATCAAGGGACCATGGACACACATTCTCAATCAGAAAGGCAAGGCAGTGACCGAATTGACTAAAGAATTCTTGCCTTCATTCACTATAAAAACGAAAGACTTGTCAATGTGGGACGAAGAGGCTATCGAGTTCAGGGTTGGAGGCGTATGGTACAAAACCTAGGTCACACATCTCGGGATCGATTTGGGAATTTACACGCCCGATGAGACCAATACTCCCATATGGTATGAGGCCGGGATAACTTTTGCAGATGAGGATGCTGATGAATCGAGTGAGCCAGGTCACACCAGGATACAAACATGGGAGCAGTTAAGTTTTGGAGGTGAAAGATACTATCCAAGAAGCACCAAGAGCATAGCCTTACGCAACCTGTTGATGAGGTATATCCACCGCCTCCTTAGTCCCACTATCACTCAGCGTGGCTAGGGCGAGGGGGTCATAGGATTAAGGGATTTATGGTCCCTTTGTTGCATCAAGAAGGAGGTACCTTGCAATATCACGTACCTATTTTGTCAACTGTTTAGAACTAATGCAAATGCAAGGAGCCCAAATACCTCTATCTTTGGTGGTGCATGGATTTATAAGCTCAACAAAGCTTATGATGCCGAAAGGGAAGCAATACGTAGCCCCAGCCCGATCCCAATAGACCTCAACCTTTGTATCAATATGCAGATGGTTCAGCAAATTGACAGAAACCCAGAACAGTGAAGGTTTCAGGATGCCCCCAACCAGATTTGGGATCCTGAGGAGCCCGCTAAGATGACCATTCAGTACATACCTGAGAGGAGGACAGGATCACCGCCACGTCAGACCCGCCCCCGCACTTTATCTCAGCTGGGCGGCCCATCATCATCAGGAGCCAGCCCCAGCTCGTCATATCATAGCCAATAGTCCTTTGAGGGGCTATATGGGCTCATTGACCAGTTCCAGACTCACACCACCGTTTCTTTTGACAGGTTATCAAGACAAATTGCTGCATCTGACGCACAACGTGCCGCAAAATACGCAGAGATGAGGCGAGAGATTCATCAGTGGAGTGATCACATGGACTGGTAGTGGGGACCCTTTAACCCGAATCACCCAGGTAATTGACGAGCATCGGCGATGGTATGTCTGGTATTGGCATGAGCAACAGTTTTTATTAATATTATTATTATTATTGTTATTATTATTATTATGTTTGTTTGAGCCAATTTCTGTTTGGTTGTTTGTTTGTTTGGTACTTATTATGGCCGGGGGTGCCAAGACATTTTACTAAGAACTTATTTAACTTGCGTGAGCAGGATATAGATAGTGTGATACCCAATTTTCAATAGTATTATGCTTTGGTTATTTGTTGGTTGTGTGCAGTCTTCATTATTTAGGTACACTACAGGAAAACAGACGAAAAATAGGGGACACTCTGTCGAAATTTCGTTGGCCCGTAGGGAAGTTCTTTTCCATTTTACCCACCATACTTCATATGAATCTTATTTTGAATCTTTTTATGAATCTTTTCACATTGAGGACAATGTGAGATTCAAGTGTGGGGAGGAGAATTACTTAACCAATTGCTTGCTCAACTATTTACAAGACTCCCTAATAAAATAATTTTTGTAGCAAACAAAGACTAGTTTTATAACAAAACCAAAAGAAAATCTAAGAAAATATTTTGCAAATAACCAACTACACATCTACTATAACCAAAAGTTAAAAATGTAAAAATAAGTTTTGTAATATTGAGAATAAATTTATGCAACATCTGGCGTTTATACTCAATCCCTCTGTTACTGTGAGATAAACCTCATGCCATATAAATATTATTTTCGAAAGCACTGAGTGAGTCATATGTTTCGTGTGACTTGGAAATTGTCTCAAGTATTCATTTCAAGACT
The DNA here is from genome assembly GCF_021521415.1 of Bidens hawaiensis. Lineage (NCBI taxonomy): Eukaryota > Viridiplantae > Streptophyta > Magnoliopsida > Asterales > Asteraceae > Bidens > Bidens hawaiensis. The sequence continues at coordinate 4,242,794 of NW_027491014.1, forward strand.
GCACGAAGCATTGTATAAGGAAGAAGGTAATATTATCACAATTCCCTCAAACCATTCTCCAAATAACAAAACCAAAAAACCTTATCCAAAAACCTTACCACTTTATCCCTCTCACCGGTAAAATACAACACTGGTCTTTTACCGGCAGACCCTAAAGAACTGGAAATGCATTCTTTCGATTTCAATTCCCTTTGCTGCATACATTTCGCAAAACCTTGGTTGCCTCTAAAACTTAGGGAGATAATCTTTCTCTTTAGCAATGAGGTGAGGAAAAAGTGGCGCCAAGATGAACAAAGGCCACCATTTTGTGGAGTTTCCAAAAGCACAATGAAAAGAAGAGAAAAAGATACAAACAATGTTTAGGATGCGTAAACTGGTCCCATGAAGGAGGATGTAGAAAAAGTCAAACCCAGTCTCAACATGAATATACCGAACTAATGAGGGTGGGGGGCTATTAGGCTCAAAGCCGAATGATCTATTAGAGTTGGGAGTTATGTTCAGAGTAGGATTGAGGAAGAACTGATCCACATCCTCGACAAAACTGGTCTTGACGATCTGACCTTAGAAGAGTCACTAGGTCTTGTTTTATAAAAAAAAACAATCGATAGAAAAGAGATAACCATTGAAGACATCTTAAAACTATCGACGATCATCAGAAGTTATATTTACCATCCTTATCCTCATTAACCTAAACCCTTGCACCACCACAAAATACCAAATCCCTACTCAACCAAAACCAACCCATATTACCTTCTGATCTATGCAACCCTTCACGAAGGTGGAGATTTGAACTTGTTACAAGCTTATTTATCATAGGTCACATTTTGGCTAAGAGTGTTCACATACATACACCACATGTATGATCAGATATAAACCGAGCGTGAGTGAACATTGTGAGAATGTGGCGTTTTGCATAAATAGAAAGCTCATAAAACAAATCTCTTTTTTGTATATCACTACATATATTCCTATGATTTAAGGTTGGTTATTTTGTTTACATATTCTTGAAACTCTTTTGGGGATGTTAAGCTATTTTAAGAGAATATTTATAAATAGCTTGCTTGAGGAGAAGCAAGGTTCAAGTGTGAGGATGTTTGATGTATATAAAATTATACATCTTTTTAGTATCAACTAATCTCTAAAAACTGCAACTTATATCAAATAATATAGCTCAAATAGCTATTTATCATGTTAAAATGTATTTTCAGGTGAACCTAAGCCTCAAACGAAGAAACGAACAAAAAGCTAAAGAAAAATGAAAGATAACCCAAGAAAACACTAAAACACGCCCACGTGATTCCCTGGACATGCCCCCATGCTTTCATATGCAAGAAAGACAAAAATCCACAAGAAAAAAACAAAATACTGGACAGATGGGCATTGGTCTTGCCTCAAAAGGCATGGGGCCGTGGTCACATTTCAGAAAATACAAAATAAATATAACAGATCTCCAGAAATACGGGGCCGTGCCTCAGGAAGCACGCCCCCATGGTAAGTCAGCATGTACGATCTAACAGAGCATTAAATGCGAGAGGACAGCTGGACATGAGGGCGTGCCTCATGGAGCACGAGGTCATGCCTGAGTGCCCAGATGGCCTATAAATAGTGGAGCACGCTGCATTCATCAAATGTGCTTAAGGAAAACTTCTATACGAGTTTCTCTTGTAAAATCACCCACTTTACACTCATATAGAAGGTCCTGTGGAGAGTTTGAAGGCTTGGAGGTTATCATCACCATCATCCGTCATCACCATCATCCATCACCATCATCTCTTTTAATGTTCATAACCATGCTCATTATGAGCTAAACTCCATTTACCATCTAATTTCTATGAAGAAGCTTTGTTTTACTTGATGATTACATTGAACATGTGATTTAGTTTGGTAAAGTGCTTGGTTATTTTGCAATTATCCTTTGATGAAAAATGTTTTATCACTTTAACTCAATACATCAAGGTTGATGATTAACAAGTATTCATGATTCACTCATGTACTAGGAGACTAGAAGTGGTAAATAGAATACCTTGATAACTTATTCAAGATAAAACATGGATCCTTGTATTGTACTTAAAAATGATGAGATATAAGTTATGATCTATTTCTCTAGTTTTGATAATTCTGAAATAATATTGTTAGCATGATTGCTTAGGTTATCATGCTAGTTAAAGAAATCTAAGATACGTTAATACTATTAAACGGATCTAGTCCATTGATTACTCTTATATATATATATATATATATATATATATATATATATATATATATAAATATATATTACATTAGTTGTAATAGGTGTATTATGTATAGATTATATGAAGTTTGGACCGAGAGAGAATCGGACAGAGTGATGTTATGTTAATGCCAAAACTTAAATTACCTGAGGTGTGAACCTCTATATAAAGAAGATGGATCTAATTCGTTACACAGCCCATATCGAATTAGCATCCACTTCGTTACATTACAGACATAGACGAAAACATAACGAATCACTTGATTCTCTATGCCCCATTCGTCAACATTCCATGAAGAATGGGAACATACCTAAAGAACTAAGATCCCCTTCGTTAAACATCCTTAAGGAATGGGAGAAACATTAACTTAATAGACTAGTTTGTTAAATATCCTTAACGAACCAGTATTACATTAACTAACTAGACTTAAATATAAATATCTTTTCCATTATAATAAACAATAAAGACAAAATGATAAATACAAAGACTCGAGACGCAAAACCGTGCACCAACAGATACCCCCTCGTCTTGAGCTTTTTGTCTTTAACTTATTTGAAGCGTTTCGTTTGCTAGTTCGGACATCTGTGAATCCCATGCTCGTGACATACACGAACAACATGTTGAAACTGCATCGCTCGGTCATAAGCTTCATGACGTTCGATAAATATCTTATTCTTGAAGAGTGCGTCATTGTCAGTCTCACTCAAATTCACAAGCCACATTGGATCAGTAATCTTAATCAGCTCGGTCTTTAGGCCCTTTCCCAAAACAATAACGGCCTCGCCAATACGATTATCATAATACCAAAGGTTCAAAGATAAATACATATGCTGATTAAGCGTCTTGACTGGAACACACTTCATCATTTTTGGTGGTTTAACTTTAAGCACGAGCTTCCTCCAACCCGTTCTTGGATCTATCTCGTCAATACGTTTACGGATTGGAATATGCGGTTTAAAGAATATAAACCCGTGATTGACCTCGAAAAGGAAATGTTGATGAAACCATTCTGCTTGACGATTTCCCTCACGGTTGATGAAAGTTCGGCACGCGATGGTCCGTACATCCCATCGCGGTAATGAGAGAACTTCAGTAATCTTTTTGTAGTACTGAACGTCGTTCTCCCATTTTGTGATACAAAGTTTTAAATCATAATCGAAAAGCCAAGAAATAATATCACCTCGAACTTTTGACACGACTTTGATAAAAGTCATCTGATTGGCTTTAGCGCGTGCAAAGGCTTACTGCTTTCGTTCTTCATCAACATATATGTATGCATCTATAATCTTTCGAGTTCTCTTGTTTCGACAAGACAACCATCCTTGGATATCATCAACAGTCGTATTAGGCTTCGAGTCGAATCTTGTGTCAATACTCTTACCCTTTGATACTTTCTCCAAGTGATCATCAGCTGCTTTAACATTTTATTCAGTAAATACAGGAGCACCCTGATCAACATTTGTTCTCTGTAACAGACTAGGGTATTCCTCAGCCGTCACGTCCTCAATCTCTACATCCTCATCTTCATAAATAGACGATGTGTTCATCGGAATCGTCGTATCAAATAAGACTTCCTCGTCGTTTATCACTTCCACATCTTTCTCTGCCTCTAACACATGAAGTTCTTCGATATTAAGACCCAGCAATATAGAGATCTGCTCTCGTGTTAAGGATCGATCGACAAACTGGCCTACTTCAATCTCATCGGCATTCACAATCCTTCTGACCACCCTCGTACCATCAATAAATATAACAGTATTAGCCTTTATCGACTCAATTGGTTTTGCATTAGTCAAGTCCTGATAAATGACTAACTGTTTTCCCAAATCACCAGCAGATCCACTTGTACCTGCACTGGAGGATGAACCGTGAGCTTTTTTCGGCTCAATTTCCCTTACACCTGACTCATCTGGATCTTGATCATCCTTCCTGAGCTTCTTTAAAACATCTTCTTTGCGTGTAAGCTACAGAATTAGATCCTCTTGTTCTTTTATCTTCACCCCAGAGACGTAACAATCTCACGAAGGGCTCGAGTCTCCTTCTGGCAGAAAGAAACATAACTCATCAACCTTCTCTGATTTTCCAGCACACGCTCTTGAGCCTGACGGTCAGCAGCCATTTGATTCTCATAAAGATGAATCAAGCTCAAGAGCATGTCAGTTTAATGAGTTGGCGGCATGGTATGAACAGATGAATGCACTGGCGGGATTGGACCCTAAGGATGTGTAATCCTCATAAATGTAACATCCAGAGGTTGGTTAGGCCTCAACGTTGGTGTTTGAGGAACCACCGAGGCACTAGCAGGAGGCCTTGGTATATCAGATAATACAGAATGTGGAATCATACCAAGCCTTTGTTCATGAACTATCGTCGTTATCAATGTAACTTCCGGGGTGCTAGTAGTAAGCGGCACCGCCGGTCTATGTGTAGTAGACGACATTTAGATAGATCACCACTTGCCACCTCCTTTCCTTTACTTTTACGTAGAGCAGCTTTAGCAACAGCTGCCTCAACCTCATCTTGTCGTTGACCCGAATCACCACCATCATTACCATCATCATCATCACCATCGTTCCCACCTGGACCCTCTTCACACTCGGAATCCGAATCGTCATGGATCCAGCGATCATTAGAAGGACATACATAATCTGGATTAATCATATGAACAATCAATCTCTTTGTTCTTGGATGTGGATCCTGCCTGTAACTCTTCATTCTTCTGACAGTATCGGCCGTCAAATGTTCCTGCGACAGCACATCATTCAGAATGGTATGATCAATTACCATGTCTGGAATAAAATCTTGGACAATAAGCTTAATAAACCAAGGATACATCAAGAATTTCTTGCGTCGATTCACCACAAGACAATTCTCCTTGAGATGATTGAAATCGTATCAGAAAAGTTGAAGGGCTTGTTTAAAATCAATGCGACAAACGCAGATTGCAACATGATGCGACGCTCATCAAAGACGCCCTTCCGTCCACCAAGGCAATGTATTAACAATGTATGTCGGACACAAGTAGGCCTTGCTATACATGGACTTGTCCAGATCCCCAACATAAAACACAATATTAAATAAACCTAGAATCAAATCCCAATCAAAATCTCACGGGTTATCCATAGTATCTCCAAACTGCAAAACTCTTCAAATTACTCTATGAGTGATAATAATAGACTTCCCATTTATGGTAGCTGCAATGTGATTATCGGCTTCAACGTAGCCTGCCGAGTTCCAGAATTGACGAATGATACTGAAATAAACATTCGGTCTCGCTGTCACAGCATAATGTATGACAGATCGTTTGAGAAAAGCCAATAAATCACCAAAGATATCTTCATCAGCGAAGTTCATACCGACAAAAAAAACAATTTTTTATGCTTTTTGTCGTACGAAAGCAAAGAAAGAACTTGTTCTTGTTGTTGTGGTTGTGGCTCAGTAGCCGGAGGATCCCGAACATGTTCGTCAGCCATAACTATAACACATATAAAAGCCCGAGATTTAGTAAAACGAATAACACATAATATTAAATTAAATTAAAAGATTAATATTATAATAATTTATAAACTTTATTTTTATAATAATTTAAAGTTGTCATTCGTTAACTAGTCTGATTCGTTATAACGAAATGGTGGTTCGTTATCAAATAAATAATGCGAATTAGGTCTAACGAATCAGGAGTGAAAGAATAACGAATTAAATCTTGATTCGTTATCAATTATGATGAAAATGCTACTTCCAATTCGTCACATCATAATGAATGGCCATTAAGAGACTTAATGTTTGACTAATTGAAGTTCAAGTCAAAATTAGCAAGAACAATAAAAGTCAAAGTTCTAATCTGGATTCACTTAGAACATGATTGACGAAGTAAGGCCGAATGAATGATCTCAAGGATCTCGGAAACACATCGTATTATTATTTGTATTATCCATTTGGACCAAATCATGGATTAACTTAGATAAATAGCAAGTTATATGAATAACTTAAAAACCGATTATACAATCGATTAATTAACCCTTAAGAGGTTCATCAAAATCAACGAAAAACATTACGCCATAATCTCCATTACCTTATGATTCAGAAATAACGAACAGATTACAAATTAGATGATGTTGAGATTTTCAGAAAATTTTGACAGCGTAACGTTGCTTAAGGAAGACGAAAATGAATAATGAAGAAGAATGGGTTTTTACTCTTCCCTATATATCGTGATGTGGCACATTTTCCAAGGCAACGAATCATCTGATTCGTTTAAATTTGAAATAACGAATCAATAGATTCGTTATTATTAAGATATACGTGGCAAACGAATTAGAGTTTAATTGTTCAAGATTAGCACGAATCGGTAACGAATTAGCAATAATTCATACTTAGTTCATACTTAGTTCGTGCTTGATTTGTTAAGTTATGTATAAAGAACTAAAGGTCATTCATCACAGAGTGGCTGAAGCGAATTAGGTTAAATTTAAATTTAAATTGAATAAATAAATCAATTAAATAAATAAAATTTTAAAGAATATTTGAAATAAGAAAATCTACGAAATCCCGTATCCCGATGATTAAATAAATTAATAATTTTTACCGACTCGGTAATTGGTAATACCTTAACGTGTTTTACGATCAAATACTTAACTTAAAAGAAATTAATTAATATGTAAACGAAAAAGAAAAATCTTTTTGCTATTTTGCATTTTTGGTTCAAAATAATTACAGGTAAAATATTCGAAGATTACACATAAAGCAGAAACATAAAATATTTTTTTGTTTTCGTATGTTTTTCAAAAGCAGTACATATTTTTGGTGAGTTTAAGCAGAGAATCATATTGACCAAATTGTCCGTCCATCACAGTTTTATATTTCAGCGATATTATTACTGGCGTCAAGTCGGTCATTGATATTGTTGTCCACTTAAATCTTATAATGTTTGAACCCGATGTCTCGTATCAATAACAATAACCACCAACAGATCTCAGATCTGTGTTTATACTATTAATACGATTAAGAATCTAGCTCATAATTAACATTGATTCAGTGTTATATATGTATATCTATTATCAATATATTATCTGTATAATATTAGGTGAAGCTTGAGAGAGAGAGTTTGGACTACAATTCGTTAATTAACTCTCAAAATCTCTGATAAATTGTGAACAGGAGTTCACTATATATAGAAGGTGATCTGGTTCGCTAACATCCCCTAGCGAACCAGCCTCTCCTTCGTTACATACATTAACATAGCGAAACACCCCTTGATTCATTAACATCCCCTAACGAATCAGGAGGGAATACATTTAATGTCTAGTTCGCAAACATCCCCTAGCGAACTAGACTATAACTTAACGGACTAGCTATTAAATAAACTAATTATTACATTAATTAATAAACAAACGTTAACGATAAATACAAAGACTCTAGACGCAAAACCGTGCACTAACAGACACCCCCTCGTCTTGAGCTCTTTGTCTTTAACTTATTTGAAGCGCTTTGACTGCCGGTCTCTGCAACTATGAATTCCATGTTCATGACACATACGAACGACTCATTGGGATTGCATAGCCAGGTCGTAATCTTCTCGGCGCTCGATCAAAATCTGCTTCCTGTGTAGCACATCATTGTCTGTCTCTGATAAATTAACCAACCACATCGGGTCGATTATATTAATGAGTTCAATCTTCAGTCCACTTCCAAGAACAATGACAGCCTCGCCAGTACGATTGTCATAGTACCAGCGGTTGAAAGAGAGATGCATATGTTTAGGCATCGTCTTAACAGGAACCTTTTTCATCGTCTTTGGTGGCCTCACTTTCAAGACAAGTTTCTTCCAGCCGGTCCTTGGATCAATCTCGTCAATGCGCTTATGTCTTGGGACCTGGGGCTTGAAGAATTTGAAGCCATGATTGACCTCGAACAGTAAGTCTTGGTGAAACCACTCAGCTATTCGGTAACCCCCACGATTGATAAATGGACGTCTCGCGAGGGTACGAATATCCCACCGCGGTAATGTCAGAACATCCATTATCTTCTCGTAATACTGGACACCCTTTTCCCACTTGACTATACATACTTTAAGGTCAGAATCATAGAGCCAGGAAACAATATCACCATGTACCTTAGAAACGGTCTTGAAGGTGGTCACTTGATTTGCTTTAACCCAAGCTGCAGCTGTGTCTTTGCGTTCTTGGTCAACAATGTGATATGCCTTAATAATCTTACCCACGGCTTTAAACCTGAACCAACTCTTAATCTCATCAACAGTCGGATCATAAGGATTAGCAGTATAAAAACTTTTTCCTTTAGACTTCACTTCAAGACAATCCTCAGCTTCTTTAATTATTTCTTCATGAAATACCGGAGCACCTTGATCAACGTTTGCGTGTTGATACAAGTCCGGGTACTCTTCAGCAGTCACATCCTCCATCTCTACATCCTCGTTCTCATAAATAAAATCCGTATTCATCTGAATTGACGGATCAACTTCCAAACCCTCCTCATTCTCTACCTCAACATCGGGCTCAGCTTCTAAAGCATTTAGCTGATCGTCATTCAGCTCAAGCAAAATCAAAATCTGCTCCTGTGTCAAGGATCTAACCACAAACTCACCAACCTTTATCTCATCTCGGTTTACCACACTACGAACCACCCCCGAATCATCCAAAAATATCACAGTATTAGCCCCAACCATCTCAATTGGCTTGACGGTAGTAGAATCATGATACACAACTATCTGCTTGCTCGAATCATCACCGCCACTAACACCAGCACCAGAGGATGAACCGTGCGATTGTTTAGGCTCACCTCCTGCACCAGATTCATCAGGATCATCATCGTCATTCTTGAATTTCTTGAGGGCATCTTCTTTACAAGTTAATTGTAAAATCAACTCTTCTTGTTCCTTTAATTTCACCCCCTGAGACTCAACAATCGTACGCAACGACTTAGTCTCCTTCTGACAGAAAGAAATATAACTCATCATTCGTCGTTGATTCTCCATGAGTCGTTCCTGGTTCTGACGGTCAGCTGCCATTTGATTTTCATAGAGGTGGAGAAGATTCAACAGCATTTCAGTTTGACGACCTGGTGGCCAGTTGTATACGGACGGGTGAACAGGTTGAACAGGTCCTAGAGGCCGAGTAATTCTCATAAATGAGACATCACTAGGAGGAGAGAATTAGTTGTTGGCGGAGGAGGAGGTCTCATTGATGTAGTAGGAGATACTGTAGACAATGCAGCAGGAGGTCTCGATATCTCGGTTAACGCCATTTGAGGAATAAGACCGAGCCTCTCGTGTGACACCAACGTCGTCGTCAACGTAAGCATCGGAGTGCTAGTAGTGGGCGGCACTGCCGAGCGTTGAGGAGTTGATTGACGTGGTGGTGGGACTTCAATAACCACCCCAACTCCTTCAGACACACGTCTCTTTTTCGATGGCTCACCAGTTGCCACCGCTTTCCCTTTTCGTTTTCTTTCTAGTAGAGCTTTAATGGTGGCAGCTAACGCAACATCGACTGCATCTTGTTGTTCTTTAAGAGCTGTTTCACCAGCTCCACCAGTATCATCATTCCCATCATCATCTCCACAATCATTGTTCCCACCTTCTCCCCCTTCACGCTCAGAATCCGAATCATCGTGGATCCAACGCTCATTAGGAGGACATACATAATTCGGATTGATTATATGACCAATCATCTGTTTATCCTGTGGTTTCTCCTTTCTATAAATTAACATACGATGAACGGTATCAGCAGTCATGTGTTCTTGATGAAGTACATCATTCACTCTTGTATGATCGATATCCAAATTCGGAATCAATTCTTGAATAATAAGCTGTAGGAAACGATGGTACATCAAGAATTTCTTCGACTAAAGAGTTTGCTGAACCAGTTCCTTCAAATGATCAAATACTAACTCTGAATAATTATACGGCTTGTTCAGAATCAAGGCAACAAAGGCCGACTGCAAACTCAGTCTACACTCATCAAAACCACCCCGACGACCACTCATACAATGAAGTAAAACGTGTAGCAGATACTTGTATTGTGCACACACCCCATTCTTATTCAACATGGACTTAAGAATATTTCCATTATAGTGAAAATGGGTGAATAGTTCTCTAACTAATGACCTGTCAAATTCACTTGGGTAATCGTCATTATCATCGAATTGAAGTACTCGGCGAATCACTGCAACATCAATTGTAGATGGAATTTGATTGATTGTAGCCCTGATGATCTGATTTTCTTCAACATATGCAGCCGTGTTCCAAAATTGTCTGATAATACTAAGATACACCTTTGGTCTAGCAATGATAGCATAGTGTATCTTTGATCGTCGTAAGAAAGTCAACAAATGTCCAAATGCTTCCAAATCAGGTACATCTTGATCAACATAAGCACAAATGTTGTGCTTTTTATCAAACGACAATAAGATCACTTCAGCTTGTTGATCTTGTTGATCCTGTGAAGGTTGTTCGGGTGGTGGTTGATTTTGTTGTTCTTGATCAACCATGTTTTACTGCATAAAGAAAATCAAATATGAGAAGAGATATCAAAATATATCAACATATCTATAGATGGTGTATATACGTAATCAAAGAATATGTATAATTAATATATTTACGCGTATTAGATGTTTTAAATTCTTTAATTAAATTAATTGAATATTGAAATTAAGTTAATTAATAAATGTCATCCGTTGGGAATCACACTGATTCGTTACAATAAGATAACGAATCAGGCGATTCGCTATCAAGTAAATACTTTAACGAACTGAACATTGCGAATTACTATTTAATTTTGACGAACTAAACTCTAGTTCGTTATATTTTAAGCGAATCCATATCTGATTCGTGTAACATCTTATTCGCTTAGCTAGTTCGTATACGATCTTAACGAATTGGACACGAAACAGTCCCAATTCGCTAAGATTAACGAATGGTCAAGATAATTAAGACTTGTTCTTTGACCACCTTGGTCAAAGTCAAAATTAAGATGAACAACAATAGTCAACAGTATAATCACAGATCCAATTAGGCCATAACTATCGTCGAATCATCAAAATAATGATCTCATTGAACTCGGAATTCTACTCGTAAACTAAGATGGATGAGATTGAGACTCAACATCACGAGATACTTAGGTTAAACGAACAGACCATAAACACCGAAAAAAAAACAGATACATAATTAACCCAGCAAACAACAATCAAATGATGATTAAAGTCCACCAAGGGTATCGGAATGACATTCCGATCACAATGATATCTAAATTAACAAGTTTGTCAATACAAATTAAACATAAATGGGGTTTATAAGCTCACAAATCCTTAAACCCTTAAAAGTTCATAATTTAACTATCAAAACTTAACCATTTTTGATGAAAATTAGATCGCCATAAACATCTTTACCTTAGGAATCTAAAGATATCTTAGAAATGTCAAATGTGAAGGTTGAAATTTCAGAGAAAAATTTGAATAAGGTTACTTTAAGGTGAAGGAAGAAGGTGAACAGTGGAGAACTGTTCGTTTTTCTTGTCTTTTATAACCTTGCACGCAACCCGAGGTACAGCTGGCACGAAGTAGGCAATTCGTTTCAATTAACGTTAGCGAATTAGCCCATTCGTTAATTAATTCATTAACTTAGGTTAACGAATCACTTCCTGATTCGTTACATTAAATTAGCGAATCAAGATATGATTCGTGGCGTGATTCGTTAAATATGCATAACGAATGGATGATTCGTTACAGAGTGCGGAAGCGAATTAGGTGAGCGAACCAAAAGTTAGTTCGCCAATGAATCACCTAATTCGTTATCCATAAATAATGAATAAGATTCTAATTAAAAAATCTTTTATTTAATTTTAAATTAAATAATTAAATGAATTAAATAATTAAATAAAATAAATAAATTAAGTTATCGAGAATCTTTTTATCCCGACAACTAAATACCTTAAAAACGTTTCAGTTTTACGAAACATAACTTAAAATATTTTGAAAAGAAAAAAATTTAACTATCAAAACTTAACCATTTTTGACGAAAATTAGATCGCCATAAACATCTTTACCTTAGGAATCTAAAGATATCTTAGAAATGTCAAAATGTGAAGGTTGAAATTTCAGAGAAAAATTTGAATAAGGTTACTTTAAGGTGAAGGAAGAAGGTGAACAGTGGAGAACTGTTCGTTTTTCTTGTCTTTTATAACCTTGCACGCAACCCGAGGTACAGCTGGCACGAAGTAGGCAATTCGTTTCAATTAACGTTAGCGAATTAGCCCATTCGTTAATTAATTCGTTTACTTAGGTTAAATGATTGGAAATTTGTAAAAAAAAAAAATAAAGAATGTATTTACAAAATAATATCCGAATCATAAAAATAGACAATATTTTGTGTTTTTCAATGATTTATCAAACGAAATATATTTTTGTATTTTTGTCGAGTTTGAGCAGAGAATCATATTGACCAAATTTCCCTTCCATCATAGTTTTATATTTCAGCGATATTATGACTGGCGATAAGTCGGTCATTGGTATTGTTATCCACATAAATCTAATAACACACATTCAAGTATTTTTGTGATATGATTAATTTGTTCAATTAAAGCACAGAATATCAGAAACTATCAGCCTCTAATCTGGGTTCAAGCTTAATTTGATTTTTTTGCCAAATCACCCCAACTTGACTTAAACCATTATATTGTTGATCAAAATTTTTAATACCAAATTTGAAATTTTAAACAATGCATCAAGTTTCCTTTACTGTGAGTGAGTATGCACGAGTCCATCTGTCGGCTTACATACATTGTATCCCCTGGGGTCCGTTTCTTATTGGTATTAAGACGCACGCAAGGGAGGAACAATTGTATGACTAACAGCGGATTTTGATCAAGTCAGTAATTTAAATTGTACGAAGTACAGCGGTGATCAAGTTTAATGACTTTGGGTTTGCTTCTTGAAAGCGAGTGAAATATTCATGCTTATGAATACCCTGATAATTAAGACGCATAAAGGCTCACAATGTGCAGAATCCTAACGCTTGTTATTTGCTTTATTTTATTTTTGGGTGATCAACAAATATAAGGCTTGAGTATGACTGGTTATTACATTTCTTCCATCCTCACCGAGACTTTTGCTAGAGACTAACACCTCTTTCAATTTGGCGTTTCTTTATGTTTATATCACATATTTTACTCTACTGTGTTGTTTTAAGACCTACCAATGCACCAATGCAATTAAGCACACAGTCTTTTAAGCTTACTTTTTGCTGGATTTGGGGTCAAGATAATCAATGTACTATCATGTTCTCTTTTTGCTTCAAAAACTCAAAATTTTGAGGAGCATAAAATAAAGAAAATATAAATTTAATCGCCCTAGTTAACTTAAGTTTATAAATAAATGGCTAACCATCAATTCACAAGTGAATAATAGGACCAAGACATGCAAGCATGCTTCACAATATTAAATAACTGACATAATTTTCAGCGAGAAAATAATCTAAAAAACGCCTGCAAAAATCTTTTTGGTTTTTCTCTATACAAACCTTAAAAACACAATATTTTTGTCTTTTTCAATTTTCTTATAAACAAAAAAAACTTCACAATCTTTTTGGATTTTCGGATTTTTCTGTACAAAACATAAATCACATTCTTTTTGGTTTTTCAAAATTTTAAAATGTTTTTGGTTTTTCTAAATATTTAAAAGAAAAAACATTAAAGAACATAAATCACAATATTTTTGAATATTGAAATTTTTTTAATTTTTTTGGATTTTACCTATACAAACGAAAAACACACTCTTTTTGTATATTCTAGATTTTCACCCCCTAAAACCAAAATAAATTTTAAAAGAAAAATACGACAGAAAATAAATATAGTCCTCCTTGTTTAAGGATATCAGCGAGGGTCTTCAATCCGTTTAAATCAAGCAAAAATTTAAAACGCGTTTTGTTAAAAGCTTTAGTAAACAGATCGGCTTTCTGAAAGTCAGTATGTACTTTCTCAAGGTCAATCAACTTCTTCTCAAAGCAATCCCGTATAAAGTGATATCGAATTTCAATATGTTTTGTTTTCGAATGTTGTACGGGATTCTTTGTGATAGAAATTGCAGCATAATTATCAATCAAAATAGGAGTAGTAAGAAACTTCAAACCATAGTCGCGAAGATGTTGTTGTATCCACAATCCCTGGGAACAGCAACTCGAGGCTGCAACATACTCAGCTTCGGCGGTTGAAGTGGAGACCGTTGTCTGCTTCTTACACTGCCATGAAACAAGCCGGTTTCCTAAAAATTGACATCCTGCAGTAGTAGACTTGAAATTGATCTTGCATCCTCCATAATCTGAGTCTGAGTAGGCAGTAAGATCGAAAGTATCATCCTTGGGGTACCACAACCCGATGTCTGGATTTCCCCCCAAATACTGAAGAATTCTCTTGACTGCAGCTAAGTGAGTCACTCGTGGACTTGCTTGATACCTAGCATAAAGACAAACAGCAAACATAATATCAGGGCGAGAAGCCGTTAAATACATTAAAGAACCGATCATGGCACGATAGAGGGTAGGATCAACGGAATCCTCCAATTCATCCGGTGATAAATTGTGCCCTACTGGAAGAGGAGTAGAAGGGATTTTTCCGGCAGAAATCTTGAATCGGCTCAAGATGTCGTTCACATACTTAGTCTGGTGAATAAAAATTCCGTGAGCAGACTGGGGAACCTGCAACCCTAAAAAGAAATTCATCTCTCCCATCGAGCTCATCTCGAACTTTGTTTGCATGGACTTCTCGAACTCCTTACACAATATGTCGTTTGTAGACCCAAAAATAATATCGTCGACATAAATCTGGACTAGGAGAAGATCGTCACCAACAGTTTTATGAAATAAAGTGATGTCGACAGTCCCTCGTTTGAAGCCATTATCAGTCAGATGGTCGGCGAGCTTGCCATACCAAGCTCTCAGGGCTTGATGTAGACCACACAGGGCCTTGTTTAATCGGTAAACACGGTCCGGATAATCAAGATCTTCAAAACCAGGTGGCTGTAAAACAAACACTTCCTCGTGTAATTCACCAATGAGAAAAGCACTTTTAACATCCATTTGATAGACCTTGATATTCATATAAGCTGCATATGCCAGGAAGATTCGAATCGACTCTAATCTTGCAACTGGAGCATATACCTCTGTGTAATCAATACCCTCTTGCTGATGAAAACCTTGCACCACTAAACTTGCCTTGTTTCTCACAATTACCCCACGATCATCCTTCTTACACTTATATACCCACTTAGTTGGAATGGCTTTCTTGACTCTAGCAGGTTTGTCTATTAAGTCCCAAACGTGCAAATTGCTGTAATTCTTCTTACATAGCTTCTACCCAAGAAGGATCTTCAAGTGCCTTACGAGCTGTCGTTGGCTCAACTTGAGATAGAAAGCAAGAGAATTTAGCAAGATTTACAATTCCCGAAGAATGTAAGTTAGTGTAAGCACACAATATGTTATTATCATTTGACGAAGCAACTTGATGACGTGTACGAACGCCCACATCAAGTTCTCCAATGATGTTTTCTTGTGGATGATATCCATGAATCCGAAGATTGGGATTCTCAGGAACAACAACATTATCAAATAAGTTAGTGTAATGTTCACCTAACTCGGGAGATGAAACATTATCACTGTCAAGATCAATAACTTGATCTTCAGCTTGATCATTATAAGAAGAAGTAGAAACATTATCAACAGCAACTGGAGAAACAACTTGAGGTTCTTCAGTTGGAACATCTGGTTGAGCTTCAACATCATTAGAACTTGAAAATCTTGGACTGGTCAAATGATCTTCAAAGTATGCTCGAACCAGATCTTCGTCAATGTGTTCAGTCGAAGGAGTAAATGAATTAAATAAACTATCGTAGTCAAACATCCAGTCTGGACCTTTCCCTTGAGGAGGAGTTGTGTACTTTTGACAGTCCACATGGTACCATTCTTCAAAACAACTAGATGTGAAATTAAAAACCCTTTTCTTTGGAGATGCATATCCCAAAAAATACCCTTCGATAGCTTTTTCTTCAAATTTACCCGAATCCTTCTTCAACATTGTACACGGACACCCAAATGGTACCAGGTACTTTAAATTAGGTTTTCTATTATTTAAGAGCTCGTAGCTTGTCTTCTTGAGTCGTTTCACAGTTAGAACTCGATTAAGCGTATAACAAGCTGTATTCACTGGCTCATTCCAGAATTGGACAGGAAGCTTAGAATCAGCGAGCATTATGCGTGCAGCTTCAATCAGAGTTCTATTTTTCCATTCAGCAACACCGTTTTGTTGAGGTACATAAGGTGCACTATATTCTCGGTGAATTCCCTTTTGAATACAAAAGAAATCCAATATAGTATTTTTGAATTCAGTACCATTATCACTTCGGATTCTCCTCACCTTTTGTTTATACAGTGATTCGATCTTAGTAATAAGGTTTTGTACCAAAACCAGTGTTTGATCCTTCGAACTCATAAATAACACCCAAGCGTATCTTGAATAATCATCAGTTACTACAAGACAATACCAATCCCCAGAAATACTCGCACGATTCACCGAACCAAACAAATCCATATGAAGTCGTTCAAGAGGAGTATCAATGGAATTCAATAACTTAGAGGGATGTGTCTTCTTCTTCTGCTTGCCCTTTTTGCATGCAACACAATGATCGGATAACTTAAAATTCTTTAACGAGACACCCTCAACTAAGTCATTTGCCATTAAATAATTCATCTTTCTGACATGTATGTGACCCATTCTACGATGCCATAGAATCGAGTCTTTCTCGGTTGCTTTCGAGACAAAACATGTTTCGATCGATGTGGATACCTTAGAACTCATATTTAAGACATAAATATCATTTGATCGTGGTGATCGCATGACAACCATGTCCTAGGGAATAACATAACTCGGTTTCAAGATAAGACATTCTTTGTCAGTAAATATCGTAGTGTACTTTTTATCACAAATCTGCGATACACTCATAAGTTATGATCAACTTTGTCGCAATAATTCACTTTCTCAAACGTAATGTGACCATTTGAAACTTCACCCTCTTGTGTGATCATGCCCCTAGAATTCCCAGCAAATGCTACACAACCCCCTTCAATATTTCTTACGTTTGTTAATAGGTCGAGATTCCCAGTGATATGACGAGAACCTCCGCTATCAATGATCCAGTTTTCACCAGAGATTGTCTTGGATGAACCCTACACACAAATAAAAGTGATTAGTTCAAAAAGGCAGCCCAGGCCTCGGTCTTGGGCACCTTTTGGTTTTCTCTTTTATCATTAACTTGAACAGATTTCAACTGTTGTTCAGCCAATTGTGAATAAGTTACCGGCTTCCTAGACTTTCGTCTTAAGTAAGCTGCCTGAACAATGTTTGAATTCTTGTTCTGACATATGGGTTCAGTTGGAACGAATTTTGGTTTCACTTGACCATGTGTCTCATTGACATGAAGAACCTTCCGAGGATTCACATTAGAGAACAAAATATGAGTATCATCCGCATACGACAAAGGTCGTTTCAAAATCTCCATTACCAATGGAATTGGTTTAGATTTGTCCTTGATAAAGGATGAAGATTCTGATAGTTCTGCTGACTACAATTCCTCACAACATGACCCTGTTGACCGCATAAGAAACAACTTCGCATGTCTACACGATGTTTTTGCAAGGTATTTGGAATGAATGACCTAGAAGTTTGATGATGACTCACATTTTTAGTCATGCTCTTAGCAAACTCATAAGATAATTCAGATTTCTTTTTTAAGTAAAAATCTAAATTAGAACAGTTCGAAAAACTTTTTAGTGTATCTATCCCAGTTGACTTCACAAAGTTAATTTTCCTAGCTTGTTTTAAAAGTTGTTTTGCCTTAGTCAATGGGTCAGATTGAACTGATGTTTTTGTTTGAGCATACACACGTTCAAGTTCTTGAATTTTTGAAGTTTCATTGACAAAAACACTCTCAATAAGTTCAGGTTTGATGATACTTATTGGAATATCTTTTTATGTGAACATCGTGTCCATTCCTTTTAACTTTATAAACTCTAGCCGATGAAGACTTAGAACTCGGAGGATTAATGAAACGCATTAAGTCCTCGTCAGAAATCTTTGGTTTAACTGACTTCTTTTCCCTCACTGGTTTGGTTTTCACAGTTTCTTCCTTGTTCACTTGAGATTTGAGTGAACCATACACAGCTTCCTCAAACTCTTGAGGTTCGCAAAGAATATGATTAGAACTAGGAATGTTCTTATTCTTGTGTATTATCTCAGGTTCAAACACATCTTCAATAATCACTTTGTCAACATTTTCAACAAAGACCTTTTTACTTTCCACATGAGGTTTTTGAGGAGCAACTGGGGTTTGACAATTTCAGGTTTAACCAATTTAGGTTTTTCAGAAATCACAGAATCTTTTTGATCAAATCCTCTTCTTTTCTTGCAAAAGGATTAATTTTATAATAATTATGGAAAGGTGGTGGAATTTCAACAAAACAAATACCTTTCTTGGAATCCTTTTGTTTTCCAGATACCTCAATGATTTCATTCAACAGAAAAGATGAATTTCTAAATTTCCCCAATTTGTTCTTCAACTCAAGAACCTCATTCTCAAGCTCAGTTATCTTTGAACGATGTTTCAAAATCTCTTGAAATTTTTGTTCATTAATTGTCATCTTCACAGATAACTCAGCCTTGAGATCGTGGTTACTTGTCGACAATGCTTCAATCTTTTCTCGAGATCTCATTTGAGACTCAAGTGATTGTCGATAAGTATCTTTAAGAGAAGCAATTTCTCTTATTAGACTATCATTTTGATTTTTCAATGCTTCTAACTTAGATTTGTTAGATTCACAGTCAACACATGATGCTTTAACAGATGGAGTAGCAGAAATAGAATTACTAACCTCGTTAATCTTGGCCATGCAAGCAAACATTGATTCGGAAGGCTTGTCGCAAGAGTCGTCAGAATCAGATCCAGAATCATTATCGGAAGACATCTCACTACCAGTTGCATCTTGAAAATCTTTATGTAACCCTAACATAGCCAAATTTGCTTGAACATCATTGCATAGTAACCGTTGTGACCAATCAGTTCCATCTGCTAACATTGCTTGTGTTGTAGAAGAAGATGATTTCTTTTCAGCATCACTTCCTCGTGAAGAAGAAGCATTTTAATTTTGATCACGAGAACCAGTGTATTCTTTCCCTGGTTTGTCACATTCCTTTGCGAAATGCCCAAATTCTTGACAATTATAACACTTTACTTTTAATTTGTCAAAACCCAACTTCTTGTTTAGAGCTGGAAGATCTTTTCCAGTTCTCTGCATGAATCTTTTAACTTTACGGACGATCATAGCCATGTTCCATTTTAAATCCATGATTTCTAGATCATCTGGATCTATCTGATCATAGTCCACATCTGTTAAATCAAATTGTGGTAATCTTACTACTCACTAAGTTTTTATATGAAAACATAAAAGCCGTCAGAAAAGAAAAGTTTTGCTCAGCTTCCTTCATATTAACACTAGGTGGTGTAGCAAATGGATTTGTATTAGTTGAACTTCCAGAATCACCCGAATTACCAGTAGAGTAGAAACAAACTTTTGGATCATTAAACATAGTTGATTCTTTTTCACTTGCAGCATGAGTAAGAAAAGCAGTGATTGGAGAGATCGTTGAACTAAGAGGCATACTTCCACCATAGAAAGCTGGATCTTGATTTTCTTTGGAGGATTTTTGACACTTAAGATCGTATTCTCTAGCTTCGATCTTTTGTAGAAATTCAAGTGCCGTCAAATCTTCATTTACAAAATAGTCATTCTCTTTCAAAACCATTAGAAATGTTGAGTAAGAACTTGGAAGCATACTTTTAATAGTGTCAATTTTATCCCATTCAGAAATTTCCATTTTCATCTTGTCCATTTCAGCAATTAAATGACTAAATCTTGTAGTCATCTCTTCAGCTGTTTCTCCCTTCAATAGATTAAAGTTTTGAAACTGAAACTTGAGCATCACTTTCTTACTCTCAGCTCTGTTTCCCATGCTTCTCTTACGCAGATGTTGAAATAAAGACGCACATCTCTTGATACTACCAATTTGATGAAAGATATTTTCTGGTAATGCCATAGTAAGAGTAGAATAGGCTTTTATCTCGATTTCTAAAGCTTTCTTCTCTTCTTGTGAGTATTGAGAAACAGCTTTAGGAGTATACCCAATAGTATCATCACCAATCATTGGTGCCACATAAACTTCATCAAGACAGTAAGAGCAATAAGGATGAACAGATCCCAAATGTGCACGAAACCGAGGTTCCCACTTGGCAAAGTCACTGAACGTCATCAATCTTGGACATTTAGAATGCGAACCTATCTCGGTATCAAGTTGCAACATTTGTTGCATCAACATGTTTTGAGAAGCTAATGCATACATACCGGCCATCTTTAAAAAGTTTCAAATAATTAAAGGGTGTAACAAATAAAATTTAACAATCTTTGAACAGTTTTAGCGAACTGTGAACAGTTATAGCGAACTGTGAACAGTGTTTAACGAATCAACTCTTAACAAGGTTAAGATTGACCAAATGGCGAAACAGATAACGAATGAGATGAAGGTTTAGCGAATCACAAGTCAACTTAACGAATTGACCAGACGAATCACAAAGGATTAGTTTAGCGAATCACAAAGGATTAGTTTAGTGAATCACAAGGGATTAGTTTAGCGAATCAGATGATAATCAGTAACGAATCACTAAGGAATGCTTAGCGAAATAAGAAAACGAATCAGCTACAGTTGATTAGCGAATCACACTATAGCGAATAAGGTTGTTACAACCGTTTGTAACAAACTCTGATACCTTATGCCACGTGGCAAAGGTTGTTAGGACACAAATTCCAAGAAGAACACGTGTCACACGAATCGGTTAATCTAGATAGCGAACTAGATAACACGAACCAATAACTCACACGAACTGGCTAACGAACAAGGTAACGAAGTAACAAATTTGATAACGAATCACGACAAAACGTATAGGGAATCACCGAGTTGATGATAACGAATCAAGTTCATCTTCAAATCTTCAAACAATATTTCCATAAATTTTGAAGATCAAACCCAGAAACCCAGAAATACCAAATTTGTAATACTCTTTCAAATCTTAACCAAATCGTACAAGTAACCTATCAATCTTCTCGTAATCAAATTCCGAATCCAATACACATCATCTCGTAACCGATTAACATCAATAGCCAAACCAATTTTGACCAAAACACAACCCTGTTTCGGACTTAAACCGAATCAATACCAAACAACACAAATCCAAACCACACCTCAATTCCTCTAATCCGAACCTCTACAATACCTTAACCAACACGAATTCAATCCAATTCGTCCAAAATTTAACCAATTCAAACCAAATTCGATTCAAAAACTCTAAAACAGAAAAAATTAATTAAACTATAACAATTAAACCAAATCAAGTGTATGAGCACCAAGAGCTCTGATACCACTTGTTTGAACCCGATGTCTCGTATCAATAACAATAACCACCAACAGATCTCAGATCTGTGTTTATACTATTAATACGATTAAGGATCTATCTCATAATTAACATCGATTCAGTGTTATATATGTATATCCATTATCAATATATTATCTGTATAATATTAGGTGAAGCTTGAGAGAGAGTTTGGACTACAATTCGTTAATTAACTCTCGAAACCTCTGATAAATTGTGAACAGGAGTTCACTATATATAGAAGGTGAACTGGTTCGCTAACATCCCCTAGCGAACCAGCCTCTCCTTCGTTACATACATTAACATAGCGAAACACCCCCTGATTCGTTAACATCCCCTAACGAACCAGGAGGGAATACATTTAATGTCTAGTTCGCTAACATCCTCTAGTGAACTAGACGATAACTTAACGAACTAGCTATTAAATAAACTAATTATTACATTAATTAATAAACAAATGTTAACGATAAATACAAAGACTCTAGACGCAAAACCGTGCACTAACACATAACAAACTTTCAAGCGTTTTGTGATATGATTAATTGTTCAATTTGAACACAGAATATGAGAAACGATCAGCATCTAATCTGATTGCAAGCTTAGTTTGATTTTTACCGTATCACCCCAACTTGACATAACCCATTATAATGTCGATCAAAATTTGAATTTATAGATATTTGTGAGCAATGCATCAAGTTTCCTTTACTGTGAGTGAGAATGCAGGAGTCCATCTGTCGGTTTACATACAATGTATCCCCTGGGGTCCGTTTCTTATTGGTATTGGGACGCGTGCAAGGGAGGTTCAAATGCATGACTAACAGCGGATATTGATCAATTCAGTAGTTTAGTTTGTACGATGTACATCAGTGATAAAGTTTAATGACTTTGGGTTTGCTCTAAAAGCGATTGAAATATTCATGCATATGAATACCCAGATGATTAAGCCGCATAAAAACTCACAATGTCTAGAACTCTAACGCTTGTTATTTGCTTTATTTTATTTTTGGTGATCAGAAATATATAAGGATTGAGTATGACAGGCTATTACATTTCTGTCATCCTTACCGAGTTTTTTTGGTAGAGACTAACACCTATTTCAATTTGGCATTTCTTTATGTTTATATCACATACTTTCTCTAACGACTTGTTTAAGACCTATCAATGCACCAATTCAATTAAGCACTCAGTCTTCTAAGCTTATTTCTTTCTGGATATTGGGTCAAATGATCAATGTACTATCATTTCTCTTTTTTGCTTCAAAACTCAATTTTTGAGGAGCATAAAATAAATTCAATCACCCCAGTCACTTTCAGTCTAAAGATTAATGGCTATCCTATCAATCTACTAGTAGATAACATGACCAATGCAAGCGTGTTCCACAAACATAAATAACTGACATAATTTTCAGCGAAAGAATAAAGTAAAAACGCATAACAAATGCCCCAACTACGTTCCATTGTAAGGTAAATGGCTATCCTGAACATTTACGAGTAAACATCAGGACCAAACATATACACGTATATGTCCATCAAATGTATGTAATTGACATAATTTTCAGCGAACGTATGTAAAAATCTTTTTGGTTTTTCTCTTTACATACATAAAGACATAATCTTTTTAACTTTTTCGGATTTTTCTATACATACAAGAGATTCACATTATTTTTTGTCGTTTTCAAATCTTTAGAACAAAAAGACACAATCTTTTTGTCTTTTTCAGATTTTCAAATGTTTTTGGTTTTTCTCTTTACAAACTGAAATCACAATATTTTTGTATTTTTCAAAATTTTCACACCCTAAAACCCAAAACATAAACAAAGTAAAAACAAAACAAAAGTAAAAGAAACAGAGCAAGTTAAGATAGTCATCCTTGTTGAAGAACATCAGCAAGTGTCTTCAAACAGTTTAAACCAAGTAAAATTTAAAACGAGGTTTGTCAAATGCCTTGGTAAACAAATCTGCTCGTTAAAAATTCGTGTGCACTTTTTCGATATGGATTAGTTTCTCTTCAAAACAATCCAATATGAAATGATATCGAATCTCAATATGTCTAGTTTTAGTATGTTGCACATGATTTTTGGTGATACTGATTGCAGCAGAGTTATCAATAAGAATTGGAGTAGTAAGAAACTTCAAACCATAGTCGCGCAGATGTTGTTGTATCCACAGAAACCGCAACTCGAGGCTGCCACGTGTTCTGCCTCTGCGGTCGAAGTTGAGACCGTTGTCTGCTTCTTACACTTCCAGGAAAAAAGCTGGCTTCCTAGAAATTGACAACCCACTGATGTCGATTTAAAGTTGATCTTGCATCCTCTATAGTCCGAATCGGAAAACTTAGTGAGTTCAAAGTTATCGCCCTTGGGATACCATAACCCGATGTCAGGATTACCCCTCAGATACTGAAGTATACGTTTAACCACTGCCAGGTGAGTCACTCGAGGACTTGCATGGTACCTAGTACAGAAACAAACTGCAAACATAATGTCAGGTCGAGAAGCAGTTAAATATATTAAAGAACCAATCATAGCACGATAAAGGGTAGGATAAACGGTATCGTCCAATTCATCCGGTGATAAATTGTGACCCACGAAGAGAGGAGTTGAAGGGGTTTTTCCGGCGGTTATCTAGAATTCGCTCAAGACGTCATTCACATATTTCGTCTGATGAATGAATATTCTATTGTCTGACTTGTGAACCTGCAACCCTAAGAAAAAGTTCATCTTTCCCATCGAGCTCATCTCGAACTTCGTTTGCACAGACTTCTCGAAATCCTTACACAGCTTTACGTTTGTTGAGCCAAAGAAAATGTCGTCGACATATATCTGGACGAGGAGTAGATCATCACCCAAAGATTTATAAAAGAGAGAGAGTGCAGTCGATAGTTCCTCGCTTGAAGCCGTTATCAGTCAGATGGTCGGCAAGCATGCCATACCAAGCTCTCGGGTCTTGATGGAGACCATACAAGGCCTTATTTAATCTATAAACGCAGTCTGGATAGTCAGGGTCTTCAAAACCATGAGGCTGTAAAACAAACACTTCTTCATGCAATTCTATGTTGAGAAACGCACTCTTCACATCCATCTTATAGACCTTGATATTCTTATACGCTGCATACGAAAAAAAAATACGTATAGCTTCCAATCGAGCAACATGAGCATACACTTCGGTGTAATCAATGCCTTCTTGCTGATGAAATCCTTGAACAACAAGTCTTGCCTTATTTCGAACAATCACCCCATAGTCATCCTTTTTACACCTAAATACCCACTTCGTAGGGATCGGCTTCTTCACTCTAGCAGGTTTATCAATAAGATCCCATGCACCCAATCTTTGAAATTGTTGCAGTTCTTCCTACATTTCCTGTACCCAAGATGGTTCAGCAAGAGCCATACGAACATTTGTTGGTTCAACTTGAGAAAGAAAGCAAGTGTATTTAGCCAGATTTATTACCCCAGAAGTGTGCATATCAGCATAAGCACATAAAACATGATCACACTAGAAGAAGGAATCTGATGACGTGTTTGCACACCTACATCAAGATCACCAATGATGTTGTCTTGCAGATGATAAGAATGAATCCGAAGAGTCGAATTTTCAGGCACAACAACTGTTTCAGATAAATTAGTGATATTCTCCTCAACATCATGAGATGATTTACCAGTCTCATGTGATTCAGGAAGAGTAGCTGAGGAGGAATCAACAAAATGACCATCATCAGATGAGATCGCAATCACATCAGATGTATCAGGGAGATCATCTTGTGATGCATCAACATAAATAGGACTAGAATCTCTTGGAGGTAAGAACTGATCTTCAAAGTAAGCACGCAACAAGTCTTCATCTGGTTGCTCAATTAATTGAGTGAACGAGTCAAATAAACCTTCATAATCGAACATCCAGTCGGGTCCTTTACCTTGAGGAGGTGTGGTGTACCTTTGGAAATCAACACGGTACCACTCTTCAACACATCCCGAAGTAAAATTAAATACTCTTTTCTTAGGTGATGCAAATCCTAAGAAATAACCTTCAACAGCTTTCTCATCAAATTTACCTTAATCTCTTTTCAACATCGTAGACGGACACCCAAAAGGCTCCAAATACTACAGGTTAGGTTTTCTGTTGTTTAACAATTCATAACTTGACTTCATAAGCTTCTTTACAGGCAAAACTCAATTAAGCGTATAACATGCAGTATTCACAGCCTCGTTCCAGAATTGAACGGGAAGCTTAGAATCTACAAGCATTGTTCTAGATGCTTCAACCAAAGTTTTGTTTTTCCTCTCAACAACACCATTCTGTTGTGGTACATAAGGGGCACTGTATTCTCGATGAATTCCTTTTTGAACATGAAAAAAATCCAAACAGTGTTTTTGAATTTAGTACCATTATCACTTCGAATTCTGCTCACCTTTTGCTTGTATAGGGATTCGATCTTAGTGATTAGATTTTGAACCAGAACAGTGTTTGATCTTTCGAACTCATAAATAAAACCCATGAATATCTTGAACAGTCATCAGTAACTACAAGAAAATACCAATCCACAATGATACTAGCACGATTCAGTGGACCGAACAGATCCATATGAAGTCATTCTAATGGAGTATCAATGGAATTGAATAACTTAAAAGGGTGTGACTTTTTCTTCTGTTTGACTTTCTTGCAAGCAACATAATGGTCAGTTAACTTAAAGTGTTTCAAAGAAACATGTCTGGTCCGTTTCGGATCGGATCTTAATCAATCATGTCATAACTCACACAAAATTAATCGTGTTGACAAGAGAGTTAATGATGGGTTACTATGTTTAGAAAGATGACCGTTTGTTAAAGGCGGAATCAATAACAAACATACGGTTGCAATGAATATTCAAAATACGAGGACACACGAAGGATTCACTCAAAATATTTCCATTTATATAATGTTAATCATACAAAAGGATAATCGATTAGGGTTCAGGAGGAATCCTAGGACAGCCGTCACACACAAAATATTCTCTTAATTAATCTTATCCTCTCTGTCACACGTATTGCGTGTTTTTTTTCGTCACCCTGGCGGCGTGCCCTAATTATTCTATTTATAGGCCTGCCAACCTAGGACAGCTGTCATTCCTTCTAGAAACCCTATCCGATAGTACATATTCAATTTACATATTTAAAAATTATACTAAGTGTAAAACAAGTCTTCCGGGTAAGCTTTTCATTAAACTTCAGTCTCCGAGTACGCAGTGTACTCGGCCTTCCTTCAGACTTGGTAAACATAGAAGTGTACTCGGAATCAGTTTCCGGGTAGACTTTTACATAAAGAATATTTTACCAAGTAAAATATTCACCGAGTAGACTTCAATCTTCTTGGACTTATCAAACTTTGCTCGACAAATCCTTACGAGCAACCTTGTTCTTCTATGATCCTGTTCAGCTCATTGTTAGTTAAACAACTTATTGATAAGGCGTACTCGGGAGTACATACCTTACTCGAGCAGAACCTTACTCGATATAACTTAGAGATATTCCATCAACTCATCAAGTATACTCGGACCATAATTATTAAAGAATACCTTGCCCAGTCTTCCAATTACTTGGCTTCTTGGACTTGGTTGACCAAACCTTACTCGGAAGAGTAAAATACTTGGTCTTGAAGAACAATCCTGCTTGACAAAGTGAACCTTACTCGGATATGCCAAATAGATGAACCTTACTCGGAAATCACTAAAAAGCATACCTTGCTCGGATATCCACTTAAGAAGATTATTTGAAGTAAACCATGCCCGGAAGGCAAAATCTCGTACTCGGCTAAGTAAAAGCTTACTCGAAGGTCCAAGGTGTACCCGGATTCAATACTTAGCAGTTTCTGAGGAGGGTGAGAAGATTCCAATCTTCAATATACTTCATTTAGGCCAAATCTCCTCATTTGGGTCAAACTCTTGACCCAACAATCTCCCCCTAGATTGGAACACCTCAGCTGACCCAAAACACTCTATGGTTACTTACACTTAGCAAAATACACATCAAATTTCATAATTGAATTACATAAGTAAAAATTACATAATCAAAGGTTTGTCCGAAGACATTACAAAGCAAAGCCTATTCTATCTCATTTGTCTTTTCCTGTCATTGTAGGCTGCTTGTCTTATCAGCTGGATCACAGATGCTGCCCTTTCTCTGAATATATTGAGCACTTGGTAGTGATTGTGTCCTTCTTGTATCACCAAGTCTCTTATATCAGCAAGATCATCATTATGTAGGCATGTCAGATCTGCATCCTTCTTGATTGTTGCCTAGGCCTTCCCATCTGAATTCCTCAGCACATAGTGGCCAGTGTCTTCTTTGTATTCAACTTCTGTAATGACACCGTTCTTCTGCACTGTGTAATTTTGCCTTCTCATCCTTCTTCCCAAGCTTATACAAGTCTCCATGTTGGACAGAGGATTCTGATCTCGGACTCTTATCTGGTAGTTCAGTTCAGCCCTGTCCATTTTCTTCAGTTTTTCTGACCTCTTTGACTTGTGAAGTTGGATCAGTCTCCAACTTCTCTTTTCTTTCAAAAATTTGAACCCATCAGCAGCCTGTTCTTGCAGATACTTAGATAAGTCATTCATCTGTCTTCCTGCTGATCTGTCCCTGTTCCTGTAATCATATAAGTGAAGTGTGGCTATCCTTCTTAATTGATCTTCATTATACTCACGGAAGTCACTTCTGACCACAATCTCCCTTAGCATTCTGCTATCCATAATCACTTTCATAGAATCAGTAACTGAATCATAGTACAGCTCTCTAGGTAGATCCACATCAGACTGTGGTCTTGTTCTTTGTTGCACTGAGCTGCTTGATTCACCTCTTCCACCATGACCTCTTCCTCTAGGGAATCTCTGATGAAATGGAGGTCTAATAGGAATGGACTTTCTTGGCTTTTCAGGACCCAAATTAAAGAATTTTCTGTATGTGGCCTCCACCATTTCAGTTGGTAAATTTTCAAGCTCTCTCACATTCACCCCATGCTTGTGAAGCTCATTCAACATCTTTGCCATTCCCACAGTATTTGCTGATCTGGCTGGTACAAACCTTCCATCTGCATAATACCTAGGGTTTTCACCCTCCCTTAAGGCCTTTTCCCATTCTGCCTTTTGGATATAAAATAAGTCTTTCAGATCAACCTTTTCCAGGGCATTGAAATCAGCTTCAGTCATGCCTCTTTGATGTATCATTATGTTCTTGAGGATGTTTATCATTTCCTCATTCTCCCATGGCAAGAACTTCTCTTCATCAGACTCAGGCTCAGGCTGTTCTGGCTGAGGGATAGGAGCTTTATCAATTTTCTCTAGTTCCTTCTCTTTCTCCCTCACAGTCTTGATCCTTCTTCCCTTCACAGGTGGCTCACCATCAGTTTCTTTCATAATTGAGCTCTCAGTCTGGACCCTTTTCATCTCTTTCTTTTTCATTTTGGAATTTTGGTCAAATACTGCCTCTTTGCTCAAGTTTCTCACAACCTCAGGCTTTATCCCTTTCTCAATCAGATAACCACACATTCCATCATACTTTTTCTTTAGTTCTTCCAATTCAATCTTATCATCTTGTTTCACAAACTTTTCTGCAACTATCTCTTTCTCACTGTTATAAAGATCTTGAATTTGTTCAGCAGTGTATTTTTCTAAAGCAGCTTCAGGATAGCCTCTAACCTTCAAAAAAGTTTTATAGTGCTCAGTATTTTTCTTTCTTTTCTCAACCTTCTTTAGGACTTCCTCTGCATTTATTTCAATTATGCCCCTTTGAATATAAGTCATTTCAGCTTGAGGGGTCTCAGCAATAGAGCTTGTGTCAACTTTCTCACCTCCTTGACAGGGTGATCATCACCCTTTCCATCAGACTCCTCAGAGTCATCCTCCCCATCATCTGATAGATCATTCATGGCATCTATCTTTGGTTCATCAGAGGCAGGATGCTCTGGTTCAGTAACATCAACATCATGAACCTCAACCTCAGGGACATCAACATCAGGGACCCCTGGTAATTTTTCTCCTGGTTTCAGTGTTTTCAAGGGGATTGCCCTGATTGGTTCATCATCAGTCTGTTCAGCAGATTTCTTTCTTCTTTGATAGGTCTTTTCATATCTTCTATCTCCCCAGTTACTAGCAGGGTTCTTTTTCATATCCTCCTTAACCTGTTCTGCCCATTTCTTTGCAGCTGCAGATGTAATTGACTCCCCAATCTCTTCAGGTATAATCATGTCAGTGTTAAGATTGGTTGATGGTTCAGCAGTCTGCTCTTGTTGCTCCTGAAACTTGTTAACCACCTTTTCTCAAAGAGTCATCAAACTCTTGAGTTTTGTTCATATTCACCAGAATTTCAATAGCCTCTTGATCTGCCACATCTTGAAATATTTCTTTTGCTACATTGGCTTCATTGATCAATAGGTCCCTGAACTCGTCCCCTCCTGCAGGAACATACTCCTGAGATATACGTGTTCAGCAGTGGACACAGCCTGAGATATAGTAGCTGGCACAGCAGCAGAAGATACAACAGGCGCAGCTGATACAGCATGAGGTGCTGCCGCCTGATGTGGTTGCGGATCCCTGAACTCGTCCCCTCCTGCAGGAACATACTCCGGGTTGATGAGATACCCGAAAAGTGGAGTATGCCTGGGACGCCGCTCAGGGTTGCTACGAGTGCTCGACGTCC
Organism: Bidens hawaiensis; assembly: GCF_021521415.1. Classification (NCBI taxonomy): domain Eukaryota; kingdom Viridiplantae; phylum Streptophyta; class Magnoliopsida; order Asterales; family Asteraceae; genus Bidens; species Bidens hawaiensis. Next base: position 4,273,232 of record NW_027491014.1, read on the forward strand.
TGCACTGAGCAAAGATACGTTTTGTTACGCACTCAACGTATCTGATAGGGCGTCTTTGCGGTATAGACGGAGCGACATGATTAATAATCATTTGTAGAAACCGAGGATACATAATAAAACGCTCGCGCGCCGTCGCCCGTCTCTGACGATCAATCTCGTAAAAGATTAGCTGACTAAAAGAATATCTGCGGTTGTAAGTCAGCGCAATCATGGCCGATTGCATCGTCGCACCCATCCCGTCTGTTCCTGCCTTTCTGCCGGACATGCATACTATTAACACATGCATCAGAAAGCGCCATTGATCCAGCAGAAAGCCTTTCCTCCTCTATCACCAGCAAAACTAACTCTAGCTCCCTGAACAGGTTTTAAATCTTGCAACAAGTGTTTGTTGCCAGTCATGTGCCGGGAACAGCCGCTATCTACAATCCAAAGATTGTTGGCAGCCCTGTTCAACTGTTCCTGCACAATAAAACAAAGAGTTAGAATCTTGGGACCCAAGACCAATTGGTCTTGGATCGATACGTCCCGTACCCTGGCTTTCTCAAGTTAGCATCAGGATAAGTTCTGTAAGCCCTGTTAGGGTATCTCCTTGCAGATTGGGCGTAATGTCTTCCAAACCTTTGAGAGTTGAAAGTATTATATCTTGTGGTTTGGTTGAAAAAATGAGGTTTGTATTTATGAAAACTTGAATTAGTTACATTTTTGTTCTTTGAAAAGTTTCCATTTTTAGCAGTAACAAAATTACGCTCATCCGCAGTTTTGTTTGGCCTCACACCTCTGAATCTAGGCTTCAGAGGGCAGTCTGCAACTAAATGCCCTAATTTGTTACATCTAAAGCAACATCGTCTCTCAATTTTCTTGTCAAATGTTGGCTTGGATGTAGAGGCAGTGTTACCATCCGTTTGTCTCACATAAGGTGGGACGTACGGATTGAGTGGAGAACACTTTTTAGAAATTTTAAATTTTTCTCCTCCGGTGGGTAACTCTACCTTCTCTTTTGTCTGATCAGATTCGGACAACTTATCCGAATCCGATGAGACTGGACTCGAAACAGAAATATTCACATTAGAAACTTTCGAACTTGTTTCTCCACAGCTAACACTTGGTTTTACACTTGTAATCTTGATTGGAGTTGTCTGAGGAACTTCGAAATCGACAGATTTCTGAACACTCGGATTATATGTATAATTGTGGTTAAAGGGTGGTGGAACTTCGTGATATCCGATTCCTCCCCTCTTTGCAGAGGTACCTGGATCACTCACGAGGTGATCAAGGATGGTTGAGGAATTCCTAAACTGCTCAAGTTTGCGGTTCAGTTCCACCACCTTTACCTGATGGTCAGCAATCTGTTTATCCCGATCAGCAATCAATTTAGTTTTTTCTTCTAAAACTTCATAACTAAGATCAATTATTTCAATTTTCTCAGCAAGTTTAGTTTTCAAGCTTCGAATGTCCTTTTCACATGCTTTAATCTTAATTTTATAACTGTTTTCTCTTGATTTAGTAAAATGGTGATCTTCTTTAATAGTTTTAAAATCAGCATCTAAACGGACGTACTGATCAGTTATCGTAGTGAGTTGCTCAGACAAATTTTCACAACTAGTACAAATAGTTTTAGGACTTACCTCGGAGCGATTATCTTTGTCATTTGCCATGAAAGCGGTTTCTTCTTCATTTGCTTTCTCAATTTCTTCAACCTTCTCACATTCTTCAGCTTCAGACTCAGCCATGTTTGCTTGCTCACCAGAACCACTTGAGCGTTGATTCCAGTTGTACTCTCCTGCCTCTCTGGTCAACATGGCATTTATCTCTCTGTTAACTCCTGAGTGTTGTGTAGGCCGACCTTGTCCTCGTTCAACCCTCTCATTTCTGCATTCCTTTGCAAAGTGCCCATACTGTTGACAGTTATAGCACCTTACCTTGGATTTGTCGAACCCGGGCCTACCACCAACAAACTTTCTTCCAGTTTTGTGCATAAACCGTTTAACACGCCTCACAATCATTGCCATTTGCCATTGCAAATCCATCTCCTCCAGATCATCAGCATCGATCTGGTCGTAGTCCTCATCCAGAACAGCAGGGTCCACAATCTTCCCCTGGATGTAGTTTTCATAGGAAGCAATAAATGATGCATAGACTGCAAACTGCTCTTCAGCAGATTTTACACTCATAGGCATCTTGGAATAATTATTGCTTGAGGCATTTGCAGAAAAACTACTTGAGGATGCTTGAGGCTTTGAAGTACTTGATCCTCCAGCAACGAAACAGACGTCACCATTCGAGTTTACAGAGACGTTTCCTTCATGAGAAGAGTCAGAACCTGACTCCCCTTTTGAGTAATAAGCAGCAGATTCAGGCCTCGAACTTGAGCCTGATTTAACCTTAGCACCATACATACCAGGGTCTTGTATCTGATCTGTTGGTGTTTCTTTTCGAACCATATTAAGCTCATAAGTTCTGAGCTTGTTTACTGCCGTTTCAAGATCACAATTTGGAAAGTCTCTGTCTTCCCTCATAAGAACGGTGTACATTTCCCACTTTGGTGGGAGAGCATCGAGAAGCTTTTCAACGATCTCTTCTTCTCGGTAAGCAATTGAATAATTGCTGAGCTCTGTCATTAGATGATAGTATCTGGTGATAATATCATCCAGTGATTCGTTCTTCAAAAATTTGAAGACGGAGAACTGGGTCTTCAAAAGTTTTACCTTCGATGCACGGATACCCACATTCCCCTCGAATCTATTTTCAAGAGCATCCCAAAGCTCTCTTGCAGAAGTGTACTTTCGGAACGTATGGAGAACCTCTTGAGGAAGTGCCATTGTTATCGCAGCATGGGCCTTGCTTTCGGCCTCGTACATTTTCTTCTCTTCGTCCTCCATTTTGCTGTACTTCTTAACCACATCGCGACCTTCGTATTGCGCAGTTGGAGGGATATATCCATCCTGGATGCACACCCACATTTTGGCATCCTGGTATTTGATGTATTGGATGAATCTGTCCTTCCATGCCACGAAGTCAGTTCCTTTCATCAGCCTCGGGGCCTTAGTGGCAGACCCCGCTTCTACTTCCATCTTGACCAAATCGGAGATGTTGATCGACGACATCCTTGCAAAAACCTGAAAAACCTGGAAAAAAAAAATATTAAAACAGCTCAGTAGGCGATGTTAAGAATAACTTCGCTTGAAGGTTAACTTCGCTGAAAAGAGAACTTCGCTGAGATCTTAAATTCGCTTGAATTTGGCGAAGTTAAAAATAACTTCGCTTAGCTCTGGTGAACTTATGAGTTGAGCGAACTTGGGTATGAAGCGAAGTTGCGGATAACTTCGCTAAGGCGAACTTATGAAGTGAGCGAAGTTGTGGTTAACTTCGCTAATCCTTATATCTTCGCCAAAAACCCTAATTCCAGCGACGGCAACTTCGCCTGAAGAATGGTAACTTCGCCCGATGAACGGTAACTTCGCCCGATGAACAGGGAAGTTTGTTCAGATCTGTTTTCGTCAATCCAGCAGCTCCCGATCAATGCAAAGGCTTGAAAATGACTGTCAAGCACTAGCAAAACTCAATCCCAACAAAAACACGTCCCGCGAATAGGTCAAACGAGACGTTTTCTACACCCGCGTGAAATCCCGAACCTCACAATCGAGCCGATTCGCTCTGATACCAATTGTAGGTTCCTGGACGGATCGTACACGGGATATCGCTAACAACGCAGGTGCGGAATCCCTGCGCAGGTAGTTACGAGTGTAGAGATAGAATCACACGAGCAATAAATCAACCACGTTATATTGATAACCGAACACGTGACTCACTGTCACTATTACAGAAAATAACACGTAACACCAATATGAAACACACTGAAACAAACCCTAAACGACCAACACTCAAACTGTTTCAGCGAAACAGTTTTATACACGACAACTTCGCCATTGGCGAAGTTGTCCATAACTTCGCTGATTCAACAAGTTCGCCATAGCGAACTTGTTGACAACTTCGCGTATTACAAAACAATCATAAACAAAACATAATTACATTACAGACTCGATTACAAATGCTAGACTATGAACTACTGACACACATGTACCAACATTTAATCTCATTTAAAATCATAAGACCTTACTCGAAAACTTAATTTAACCAAAGTCTACTCGATCTTCTTCCACTAACAACCTTACTCGGTCAAACTTTACTCGAAAACTTTTCATTTTGAATGTGAAGTTTGCCCGAATACTTCTCTATTTAAACCTTGCTCGATCAAGTAAATTAATTTAAAGTTAAGATATAATGAAGAAAGCTTACCCGAAATACTTGATTTCTTGAGAAATAAATCGCAAGACAAATAATCAAATATAGTTATCAAATAAACATTCTTACTAAGAATCAATTAAGATCCTCCAAAAATTTCTCAAATTCAAATTAAAACTTATCTAGCATGAACCCTAAAAATCATAATCACTAACATATTCAAACAACGTATTCATTCAAGTATGAATCACTTAAACAATTTCATTATACCAACTTACATAATCAATCAACGCATTCATTCAAGTATGCTTGTATGAAGATTGTGCTCGAGCACTCTGTCAAATGTAAAGTGTGCTTGGACAACAATCTTGTGCCAAGTATACTCGAATAACTTTCATATAATACAAAGTGTGCTCGAAACCAAATTCTAGCAGACAGTGTACTCGGAAAGTTGGGTTTTGAAAATTACCATGTATATTAAAGGAACACAAGTGTACCCGAAATATAAAGTGTGCTCGGAAAACAAAGTTTGCCCGAAAACACTTGTAATTTCAAAGAAATCATAAACACATGTATCACAGAGCATGCTCGGAATGAAATTAAACACATAAACATTTAAGTGTGCAACAGTCTAAAATTTCATAGAGCTTGCTCGAAAATCCTAAGTTAGCATAATGCTTGCTAGGATAAACACATTCAAACATCAGGTACGCCCTTGTTCGAGGGAACTTATCATATCAAACCATACCCGAAAAATGACAAACTTAAACAGTAACATCTAAGCGTGCCCGGAAAGATTAACAAACCTTTCCTAACAACATATTCACTCAAAGCTTACTCGGTACACTCATTTAAGTGCACAAAGTTTGCTTGAAAACACAATCAGCATATTACATGCATAGCTTATTCGAAGCTAACATAAAATATGCATAGCTTACTCGAAACAAGATTTTCTTGTTAACAGTTAGCTATTTCAACACATAATCATCTCAAGACTTCAAGCTTGCTCGGAAAGTGAGTGCAACAGTGTAAACACTTCAAAGCATGCCCGAAAATCATAATGTTAGTCAAAAATGACTAAGCTTACTCGGAAAGGTTGAAAATTGTCAAACCTTACCCGAAACAACATATTCACACATAATCAACTGTTCTGTAATCGGAAAGGTTATAGTTCAATAACCTTACCCGAAAATACATATTCAAACAGTTTGTGCTCGAGAAGGTTAGAAATCATCAAACCTTACTCGAACTTACATATTCAGACATAATCAACTGTTTTGTACTCGGAAAGGTTATAATTCAATAACCTTACCCGAAAATACATATTCAAACAGTTTGTGCTCGAGAGGATTAGAAATCATCAAACCTTACTCGAACTTACATATTCAGCCTATTTTAGGCAAAAGGCAACACTTTTTGACTTAAACCACTTTTCAAAGACATTTCTAAGTTATGTATCATTTTAGAACATAGTTTAAGAGCAAATGGTGCATTAAGAGATTAAATTTCAGTTATAGTTCACTTCAAAGCAATTTCTTTTATAAACTGAAAAGATCTCAGGAATGGGATCATATTGACTAAGTAGCTATCTCATTACTTCACTCTCAGCATTATTAAGACAACTTAGATAGGTTAGCAGCAGGTATAAACTTAGCATAATTTTCATCTCTTTGGTGATATGATTAAGATTCAATTTGAGCATAATGCAATAATGGTCAACACTGTGCTATGATGCCTCATATCTCTTCTCAAAGCTTATTTGGCTTTCCCCAGATCACCCCAATTTGACTCCAACCTCCTGTATTTGGTCAAAAATAGTTTTTGTGTGACAGAACTTATTGTATTTTTGCAATTTTGATATTCAAACATGTATAGAGGTTGAACGTTGGACTTACAGTTAGCAACATGCCTTTCATTCAAGATGAGACAGTTTTTGTCAACATCTTTGTAGTTCTTGTTGTAACCCTCTTGTTTGATAAAATAACTAAAACATTTATCAACTTTTGGTTGATTTATTCATTCTTCCCCTTGTTTTTGATATTTTCTCAAATTTTCTTAAAGCATGTTCTTTGTCATATATAAAAAAATGTTTCATTCTGGTTGACCAAATAACAACAGGCTTCTGTATGACTGGGTAATCACTTTTCTGCCATATCATTCGGAGAGATCTATCTTGAGACATGCAAAACAACTATGCATCTCCACATAAAGATTAGCATTTTCATTATGTTTATATCACCTTAGATTTTACATCATCATGGGAAAGCAACCATACATGTTAATGACTATACTAAGGCCTTTTTAGCCTATTAATTCCATATGATCAGCTAAGTAGTCAATGTACTATCATTTCCCAGAAATACAGTTTAATATTCAATCACCCCAATATCTCTTCATTGTCAGGTTAATGGCTATCCTGTTTGACCAAAAGTGGTCATAAGGACCAAACATACATGAGAATATATGTCCTTTCAAAGTCAAAGTTATTGACATAGTTTTAAGTGAAGGAATAAGAAACAAGTCATAATTGCCCCAAATGCATTCAGTTTTCAAGTCAATGGCTATCCTTTGAATCTAAGAGATTCAAGGACCAAACATACACAAGTGCATGTCCTTCCAACTGGGCAAATGACATAATTTTCAGCAAAAACAACTGTTTGAGATCTTTTCCTTTAAAAAAATCCTTCTTTTAAGCTTATTAAAAGCTTGAACTGAATAATCTTATCATATCTCAACACCATTAATCAACTTGCTCATGTTTTGACCAAAATATAGTATTTATGCAAAATTCATTATAAATTTCATTGAATCACATAATTTTGACATAAAACACATTTTGACATAAACAGTTGCATCACATACTCAAATCTTGATCATTCTATTATCATCAAGAAAAAAAACAGACTGTAATCTCATTCAATGTCTATTCTACCTTAACAACTTTAGTAGATCAGATTAAGAACATACTCAAGTAACCATAAACATGTGACATAATCAAAACATATTAAACAACATATTACTTATATAAGCAATTAATCTCACCTAAACAGATCAAATTACTTATCATAACATCAGATCAGTTAACAAGATAGTCAAGTATTATCATCAAATTCAACCAAATTGCACAAATAGTTACTTAACCACCTATCAGTTAACATCAAAACAGTGACATAATCAAAACATATTAAACAACATATTCAGCATGTGTAATCAGTCATCTCAGAGAGACACACATAGAAAACAATTAAGTCACATAGCATAGTACATACTCAGTAACATATTTAGCAACATATTCAGCAACATATTCATCATGTGTGACCTCTTCTAAAATAATCAAGTAGCATATAGAGGTACACAACTAAGCACACATCCTTAATCAGATTTCATCAGAGTTGATCATCCCTAGGGCTTTCAAAAGAAAGTTGAACCTGGTTCTATCAAGTGGTTAGGTGAATAGGTCAGCCAGATTATTACTTGTATCAAATCTTTGCATTTCAATCAAACATTTTTCACTACAATCTCTGATGAAGTGATGTCTGATTTCAATATACTTAGTCTTAGAATGTTGCACAGGATTCTTAACAGTAAAATATGCATCGGTATTATCAATCAGAATAGGGGTGTTTAGAAAGTTCAAACCATAGTCCAGCATCTGATTCTGAATCCAGAGGACTTGTGCACAGCAGGCAGATGCAGCAACATATTCAGCTTCTGCAGTGGAGATTGACATTTTTGGTCTGTTTCTTGCATTGCCATGACACTAGCCTTTCACCCAAAAACTGGCATCCTCCTGATGTTGACTTTCTACTCATATTACATCCATCATAATCACTGTCTGTATATGCAATCAGATCAAAGGATTGGTTCTTTGGATACCAAATCCCTAAGTCTGGTCTTCCCTTCAAATATCTGAATATTCTTTTTCACAACATTCATGTGGGAGACTTTTGGATTTGACTGGAACCTAGCACATACACACACAGCAAACATGATATCTGGTCTTGTTGCAGTCAGATACATCAGAGATCCAATCTTTGCTCTGTATTCATGTTCATCAACTAACTCCCCCTTTTCATCAGCTATCATCTTTTCTTTGGTGTCCATTGGAGTTGAGGCAGCCTTGTAGTCATGACAGTTGAACTTATTCAGAATGTCCTGCACATACTTAGCTTGGTGAATGAAGATTCCTTCATCCTTTTGTTGAACTTGTAGTCCCAGAAAGAAATTCATTACACCCATGGAACTCATGCTGTACTTGGACTTCATCACCTCTTCAAACTCCAAACACATATTTTCATTTGTAGATCCAAATATGATATCATCAACATAGACTTGTACAAGCAGCAAATCTGACCCTTGTCTTTTGTAGAAGAGTGTCTTGTCAATGGCTCCCCTTGTGAAGCCATTTTCAAGTAAATGAGTTGATAACTCATCATACCATGCTCTAGGAGCCTGACGTAAACCATAAAGGGCTTTGTTTAGCTTATACACCCTGTTTGGATACATGGGATCCTCAAATCCTGGTGGTTGAGTCACATACACTTCTTCATCAATCTTTCCATTAAGGAATGCAGATTTGACATCAAGCTAGAATACCTTAATGTTCTCTGAGGCAGCATATGCATGAAAAATCCTTATGGCTTCCAGTCTTGCAACTGGTGCAAACACTTCCTCAAAGTCTATCCCTTCCTTTTGAAGACATCCCAGTGCTACAGTCTAGCTTTGTTCTTAATCACCAAACCCCTTTCATCCCTTTTGTTTCTGAACACCCATTTGGTTCCTATTGCATATCTGTCATGTGGCTTGTCTACAAGATCCCATACATGTAAATCTCTAAACTGAGCCAATTCCTCTTGCATTGCCTCTACCCAACTATTGTCTTTTAAAGCTTGAGCAATATTCTTTGGTTCTAATTGGGATAGAAAGCAAGAGTACAGACAGATGTTAGCTATCTCAGAATGACTTCTTGTTACTCTTTCATGCAGGTCACCAATGATATTTTCAGCAGGATGATTCTTTTCAACAGTAGGAGTTTGTATTATCATATTTGTAGACAAATTTGTGTCAATATTTGTTTCATTGATTTCAGGTTCTTCAATGATCAAATCAGCTTCTGCATCATGAAACTCTGGTGCTTCATCATTATGTTGTCTTGAAGTGGATGCACCATTGTTTCCCAGATTCAAACTTTGAAACAAGTCTTGAAATCTTGCTGTTGTTGCAGCTCCTTCATCATTTGTTTTGTTGCCTGTGTCACTCCCATTATGAACATGACCATTTTGTACATCAGTACTATCTTGACTTGTCATTTCCTGATCTTGTTCAATGTCATTGTTTGAGGAGCTATTCACAAAAGTGTACACTGGTCTTGTAGAATGTATCATCAAAGTCTTCAGAATAAATCTTGAATGACTTTATCAATTTTTCATGATCAAACAGCATGTTGCACCACTGACTGTGTTGAATTGATTCTCATTAAAAATAATGTCAGATGACTCTATCACACTCATGTAATCTTTCACATAAACTCTGTAAGCCTTTGAGTGAGTAGAATATCCAACAAAGAAACAGTCTAGTGACTTAGTTTGAAACTTGTTCAAATAGTCTCTAGTCTTTAATAAGAAACATTTGCAGCCAAAGGGCTTGAAGAACTTGATGTAAGGCTTTCTTTTGTTGAAAATCTCATATGGAGTTTTATCATGCCTTTTGTTCACAAGCACTCTGTTCTGAACATAACAAGCAGTGTTGATTGCTTCAGCCCAGAATGTGACAGGTAAGTTAGCATCAGCCAACATGGTTCTTGCAGCTTCTATTAGTGTTCTGTTTCTCCTTTCTGCGACACCATTTTGTTCAGGAGTTCTTGGAGCTGAAAATTGTTGAAGTATTCCTTTCATAGCACAAAATTCTTTCATAACTCCATTCTTGAACTCAGTACCATTGTCACTTCTCAGCATCTTCACTTTCTTATTCAGCTTGTGTTCAATCATTGTGACACAACCTTTAATCAACTCAGCAGTCTCATCTTTGGTACTTAGAAAATAAACCCAAGTATATCTTGAATAGTCATCAAGGATCACCAAACAGTATCTTTTCTTTCCAATACTTGGTACACTCACAGGACCAAAAAGATCCATGTGAAGTAACTCAAGTGGTTGATCAATTGAGTTGATGAGCTATGTCTTATGAGTAGACTTGTGCTGTTTTCCCTTCTGACATGAGTCACAATGATCATCTGACTTAATGTAACACCCCGTAACCGCAGCGGAAACGTACACGGGATGCAACAGACACATCTGATATCAACAGCATTGCTTATAAAGAAAATACCACTACATTAATTTATATCATATTACATTGTTGCGAGTTTCGTTACTGTCTAGGTGTTACACACATGTTTTTACCGATAAGACATTAATATATTCATTACAAAATATAGATCAGCAAGCTTCCAACAAGTAGCACAGATCATTAAGCACATATCAATCATTCCAACTTGGGCATACCTAGAAAACATGTGAAGAAAACGGGTCAACTACGAATAGTTGGTGAGTTTCACTAATTTAAATAAACACTGACAGATCATTTTAATAATCATTTATTAGCAATGTAATTATGCTGGGAACTATGTTTCCCCAGAACATTTTCATTAATCTTCTGGGAACTATGTTACCCCAGAACAATAATAACCTCTGGGAACTATGTTACCCCTGAACAATAATAACCTCCGGGAACTATGTTACCCCAGAACAATAATAACTTCTGGGAACTATGTTACCCCAGAACAATTCCACACGATAAACAATTTATATATTATGTGCATCAAACCATATATATATAAATATACAAGTGTTTCCATACGATCGGTATGTACTTAAATACTTTAATAAAGACATGCTTTCCGCCCCGGGAAAATATTTAAAACGGTTCATAAAAAGGGGCTTGTGAAAACTCACCTTTCTGTGAGTCGGGACGTGATACAATGAACTGCTATAAGCCTGGATCTGTAATATGATATCTAGTCGTTACTATATAATTCCTCATAAATTAAATCCGTGTCAATCGGTACATCTGGGGATATTGTTAACCCAGTACTGTACTCGATCCGGGGAAAATGTTAACCCCGTGACACTTCTAAGGACTCAGATTGTGACATTACTTAGAGTCTGACGGTCCAAATTATCATTTTTATGTTTTCCTTGATTTGCGTGCCTAGCACGGTTATCCGTTTTTAGTTTCAAAAATGAGTTTGTTCAGACCCAACCCAAAAATGGTGTTTGACTGTTATTTTAGTTAAAGTGATGAAATTAGAGCTCGGTTTGGACACCCCGTTTGGCCGCGGGGCCCGTTTCCGTCATTTAGGTGCCGGAAACAGTAAAATCGGGTAAAATTACCCAAATCATCCGAATTATTTTCGGATGATTTACTTTTACTTAATTTACTTAGTTTTATGAAAATAGTCCATTTTTAAGGTTTTTATGCACCAGTCATGTCACACCCTCAAAATCCACTAACGGAGTTTTACCGTCAGAGGGTGTGAACTGGCAGGATCGGAATCATTAGTTATAACCAAACCAAAGAAAACGTTTAAATGAAAAATAAGTGCGGAAGCGTAACACCTTAATTCAAAAGTTGCGTCACGCAGGACGACTTAAAACCAAATGTAAATGTTAAAATTAAGTTTGCAGAGTAAGATGTTTAACAATTAATGCATGCTCCTAAACCGCGCGCCCGCCTCGGCTACCTGAGAATAACATACTAAAAGGGGTCAACACGAGGTTGGTGAGTTCACAAGTTATATAAGATAAATCGTTTAGCGTTTGAGTTCAGCGTTTTCGTTAAGTGTTTTGCGTAACCACGTTACGGCGTTTAAAAGTTTTGCGTAACCACGTTACGGCGTTTAAATGTTTTGCGTAACCACGTTACGGCGTTTAAGTGTGTAACCACGTTACAGCGTTTAAGTGTTACCAGATAATGTTATGTCAAATTATATATCGATAGGTAGCTAATCTATACAACAAGTATTACTAAGTGGTTCGAGACCGAAGCTGACTGTTTATCAAGTGCCCGTCACCAGGTCAACCCAACCATGGTAAGTGTTAGCCAAAATTACACCCACTCAACCTCCAGTTGAGCTTAGCGTCGGGTGGGGTTTGTCAAACCCAGTAGTACTACTCAACAGTGACTCGCTATTCCAAATATTAACCGGTTCGATGCGTGGGACTTCAAGGGTTACGTGCCGCTTAGCCTCTACAAGTGATATATATAATTTATAACAAAATCTTAAATATGTGTTTATCTCAAAAATGCGTTTATCGGAGTATGTTATCTCCCCCAAGTGAAAAACGTTTGAAAACAGTTCAAAGAGCGGGGTAAGTGAACTCACTGTTTGCGAAGAATATTCCAAATTAGATCACCGAGTGATGCGCGTCGTAGAAAACTCTCTAGCGTTCTAAAATAACAAAGAGATTTTCTAAGTATCGGAACGTTTAACGAGTCTCTAGACTCGGCACATAATACCTATGCACGTATCATGTTTCGTGTTTCGTTTGTGAACCGTGTGTGATTTAAACAAGTACAATTGTGATACGATACACGAGTGAGCAATTACTTTCGTGTCATGTATTAATAACGTACTTACAAGCAATTATTCCCGTAAGGGCATTTTGGTCAACAAACAAAGACTAACTAACCATTATTCCCCATAAGGGCAATTTGGTCAATTCATGGCAATCAAACTAGCAACTATTCCCCGCAAGGGTATTTTGGTCAAAATACAACAATTATATAAAAACTATCATATTTCATGCATTCCTACACAACTCAGCAGCTAGTTTCATTGTGACAGAATTTCTACTTGAAAGATTGTACTATTTGACCGATCATATCATCTCAATTAATTCACCAAAAATCACCACTGAAACATACATGTCTTAGGTTTCCAGAACATATTTTATATTATTTTTATTCCATATAGATTTCTCATAATGATCAAAACACTACAGTAAACTCATATCAGTCAGATTCATGCACAACAGAATGTTATTTGCAATTCCCGGTAAACGAAAAATCCAATAAATGCAAGACCACTTGGGTTTGGTTCCTAACTCAGTGAGTCAACTTCCAGAAGTGGAACCAACCCAATTGGCCTCGTAGTTCATGAGATATAGAATTTACAATATAACCTAACAGCAGGTCTAACAGCTCAGCTTTGCATCACGTTTTTGTAAAATCATAAAAGTATACTTCCACTTATCCAAAAATTACGAATTTATACTTTATAGAAACTAGACTCAACCTAGTTTACTGCAGTACCCACAATCTCAATCAATTTTCACGTTTACACTTCGTTACAGTCAGTTAAACATCGTATATATATTCTGTCCAGAATCTGTTCACATCAAAACTCAACATCATAACAATCTATGAACTATCATGCATCCATATAACCCTCTAGACACCATAACTACTATCCATGCATATAAATCACACCATACATACAAGATTAGGGTTTGTGTTTTAATTCAAATCAAGAACAACAATCAATCATGTATCAATATCAATCTAGTTATCACTTTATCATCAAATCAATTCAAGAATCACATGAACAATATAACACCTAGAATCGGCCAGCTAGGGTTTGTTATTAACCCAACAAACATCAAATTCAATCAACAAGGATGTGAAGGATGATCAAATATACCTTCCTAGCACTTAGTTCTTGGATCAAAGACTTGAATTGATGGTGTATGTGGGTGTTCTTGTGGACGGCAGCCGTGGAGAAGGGAGGTGAGAGAGAGCCGATCGGAACTTGTAGGTTAGGGTTAGGATAATAATAATAGTTAGGGTTACGTTAATAATATATTTATAGATATACAAGTTACATTCTAATCCCTCTACTTTCCAAGTGTTGTTTTTCTAGAACATTCTATCATACTTGCACAATAAGTTAACATGACCATAATATTATCACATAGCACATAATCCTAACACATAGTAATCACATAGTTCGTGTTTTGACGTTTGTCGTTTATTTATCAACTCGTTTGCGTTTCGGTGCAAATCCCGAAAGACTACTACACATGTAGTAAATGTTAAGCGTCATTTAAACCCTAGTTTAAATGTAATTAAGTATGCGTTATAGATTCAACGATCTTTAAAGTTTGAATTAACGGAGTTGAGTTAACGAGGTTAACCTGGAATTGACGATTGTCACATCATTCCCATGTTAAAGAATTTTCGTCCCGAAAATTTGAGTCAAGTCGTGATGAGAGCCTGAAAAAGTAAGAAGAAAAATTTTCAGTTTGTCATATCATCCCCTAGTAAAAAGAAATTTCGTTCCGAAATTTAATTCATACCTTCGGTGATGTTTGACGGTTTGCCGGGTTTCGCGGTTTTCGGTGTTTGGTTAGCCCTTCAAAAAGGTGAGGATACTTTTTCATCATTTGATCCTCGCGTTCCCACGTGAACTCCGGTCCACGTCTCGAGTTCCAACGAACCTTAACGATTGGAATTTTGCTGTGTTTGAGTGTTTTGGTTTCCCAATCCAAAACTTCGACTGGTTCCTCAATGAACCGTAACTGTTCATCAACTTGCAGTTCCTCCAAAGGGACTACTTGGGTTTCATCAGATAGGCATTTCTTCAAATTTGATACGTGGAATACATCGTGTACGCCACTGAGTTCTGTTGGTAGGTCCAGTCGGTACGCCACCGGACCAATGCGCTCAGTTATCCGGTACGGACCAACATACCGTGGGTTGAGTTTGTTTCGCTTACCAAAGCGAACTACACCTTTCCAAGGTGAGACTTTGAGTAACACCCGATCGTTCACTTTAAATTCGAGAGGTTTTCGGCGCTTGTCGGCGTAACTCTTTTGGCGATCCCGTGCTGCTGCCATGCGATTTCGGATTTGAACAATCTTTTCCGAGGTTTCGAGTACCAGTTCTGGACCAGTGATTTGGCTGTCACCCACCTCTGCCCAGCAGAGTGGTGATCGACACTTCCGTCCGTACAGCGCTTCAAACGGCGCTGCCTTAATACTTGCGTGGTAGCTGTTATTATACGAAAACTCTACCAAGGGTAAGTGGGGTTCCCAACTTTTTCCGAAATCTAAAACGCATGCACGCAACATATCCTCCAGGGTCTGAATAGTCCGTTCACTTTGCCCATCCGTCTGAGGATGGTATGCTGTACTCATATCGAGACGTGTGCCCAGTGCGCTTTGCAGCGACTTCCAAAAGTGTGAGGTAAAACGAGAATCTCGATCGGAAATGATCGAGACAGGCACTCCGTGTCTAGACACCACTTCTTTCATGTATACTCGAGTCAGTCTTTCCATTTTGTCCGTTTCCTTAATCGCTAGGAAATGTGCCGATTTAGTCAACCGGTCAACGATCACCCAGATGGTATCACATCCCGTCGGTGTCTTAGGCAAACCCGTAATAAAATCCATTGAGATGTGCTCCCATTTCCACATTGGGAGTTCCGGTTGTTGCAGTAGACCAGATGGTTTCTGGTATTCAATCTTGACTCTGGCACAAGTCAAGCATTTGCTCACGTAGGTGGCAATGTCGGCTTTCATGTTCGGCCACCAGTAAAGTGCCTTTAAATCATGATACATTTTATCTGAGCCAGGGTGGATAGAATATCGGGACTTGTGAGCTTCGTCCATCACTAGAGTTCTCAACTCTCCGTATCGTGGAACCCAAATCCGGTTCTCAAAATATCGGACCCCGTCCGATCTGGTTTCAAGTTGCTTGTTCATGCCCCGCATGAGTTCCGATGGAAGATTTTCATCTTTCAAAGCTTCCAGTTGCGCATCGCGAATCTGATCGGGTAAGCTGGCATGAATCGTAAGTTGCAATGCTCTTACTCGTCTGGGTTTTTCTGTTTCTTTTCTGCTGAGGGCGTCGGCCACCACATTGGCCTTGCCCGGGTGGTACTTGATGGCACAATCATAATCTTTGAGCAGCTCGACCCAACGACGCTGTCGCATGTTCAGCTCCTTCTGATCATAGATATGTTGGAGACTCTTGTGGTCGGTGTAAATGGTAAACTTGGTACCGTACAAGTAATGCCTCCATATCTTAAGAGCAAACACCACAGCTCCGAGTTCCAAATCATGGGTCGTGTAGTTCTTCTCGTGAACCCGTAGTTGTCTAGAGGCGTAGGCTATAACCTTCTCGAGTTGCATCAGCACACAACCGAGACCTTGTATAGATGCGTCACAGTGTACCTCAAAATTTTCTGTTCCCTCGGGGAGGGCTAAAATAGGGGCGCTACAAAGCTTGGTTTTCAACAGTTGGAAAGCGGATTCTTGCGCGTCACCCCAGTTGTACTTAGTGCCCTTGTGAGTCAAAGCGGTGAGGGGTTGAGCAATCTTTGAAAATCCCTCGATGAAACGCCGATAGTAGCCGGCCAGTCCTAGGAATTGTCGCACTTCAGTCGGAGTCTTAGGTGCTTCCCAGTTTTTGATGGCCTCTACCTTACCGGGATCGACATGGATACCATTCTCGTTGATCACATGTCCTAAAAAGTGAACCTCGCGAAGCCAAAATTCACATTTCGAGACTTTAGCATACAGTTGTTCCTTCTTCAGTAGTTCCAGAATTATCCTTAAGTGCTCTTCGTGGTCAGTCTCGTTCTTGGAGTAGACAAGAATATCATCGATGAAAACAATCACGAACTTGTCGAGGTACGCCTTGCATACTCGATTCATGAGATCCATAAATACGGCTGGCGCGTTGGTTAGGCCAAAAGGCATAACCGAGAACTCGTAGTGACCATACCGTGTTCTGAAAGCCGTCTTTGAAATATCTTCTTCGCGCACTCTCAACTGGTGGTAACCGGATCGTAGATCGATCTTCGAGTAGTAACTCGATCCCTGAAGCTGGTCAAATAAATCATCAATTCGGGGTAAAGGATAACGGTTCTTGACCGTCACCTTGTTCAATTCCCGGTAGTCGATGCACATTCGGAAAGTCCCGTCTTTCTTTCGAACAAACAAGACAGGGGCTCCCCATGGCGATGAGCTAGGTCGGTAAAACCTTTATCCAACAAATCTTGCAACTGGGTGGACAACTCCTGAAGTTCCGCCGGTGCGAGCCGATACGGGGCTCGTGCTATGGGTGCTGCACCGGGTGTCAACTCGATTTGGAATTCGACTTGACGAATAGGAGGGAGTCCGGGCAAATCCTCCGGGAAAACTTCCGGAAAGTCTCGCACAACCGGTATGTCTTCAATTCGTTTCTCCTCCGCGGGTTTCTCAACAATCTGCGCCAAAATTGCCGGATGACCCTTTCGTAGATACTTCTGTGCTTTCATAAGGGTGATGATGCTGTTGGTCATGCCGCTTCTCTCGCCTCGGACCGAAATGATCTCGCCGGAAGGGGTGGTAATATGGACTATTTTATCATGGCATATAATCTCCGCTCGGTTCTCGGATAACCAGTCCATGCCGACAACGACATCGAAACTACTAAGCGTAAAAGGAATAAGGTCGATGTCAAAAACATGACCTGACAGTTTCAACTTACATCCCGCAAGTATATGAGTTGTTACTACAGTTTTACCATTAGCTAATTCAACAGGAAACTTAGCGTCTAACGGGGTTGGAGTAAGGTCTAAAAGTTGGCTAAAGGCTTTCGACACAAAACTCCTATCAGCTCCAGTGTCAAACAAAATAGAAGCAAAATAATCGTTTACAGGGAACTTACCGGACACCACATGCGGATCATTGCGGGCTTGACCCGATCCAATCACAAACGCTCTTCCTTTGCCATTTCCTCCACCGTTACTGCCACTTCCATTGCCCCCATTGTTGTCATTATGTTTCAGCTTGGGGCAATCCTTCCGGAAATGACCTTCCTGTCCACATTCAAAACATCCCTTAGTCATCGGTTGCTTAGGAGCACCCTTTGCCGCAAGGTCTCCTCTACATTCTTTCGCTTGGTGACCTATCTTTCCGCATCTTTGACACTTGACACGGTCACACTGGCCAACATGATGATAGTTGCACCTGTTGCACTTTGGATACTTCCCAGCATATCCGCTCGAAACCTGCCCGCTACCGTTGTTGTTGGAGTTGTTGTTGTTGTGATTCTGAGTGTTAAAGCTCCGGGTGAACTCGGGTTTACGGTAGTGTTGTTGCGGTGGGAGGTTCGAGGATGAAGATCTGGTGTTGTCGAACTTTCTCTTCCCGCTGTTCGGGTTGCTGTTGTTGTTACTGTTGCTGACGTGGTCATTACTCGGGTTGTCACGGGCTTTAACAGTCGAACCCCTCGGTGGTAACGCACCCTGGGTCACAGCCTGATCCGTCAGTTTGTGAGCCAAACGGATCGCTTGTTGGATCGTGGCTGGTCTGGAAGACGTCACCATACCCTGAATCTGTGGTGCTAACCCATCAATGTACATCTCTATTCTCTTGCTCGGCGGATCCACCATCCGCGGACACATCACAGCCAACTCGTGCGAACGAGTAGTGTAGGCTTCAATCTCCGAACCTACCATCTTTAGTGACCAAAATTCTGATTCTAACTTCGAAATTTCTTCCCTCGGACAGTACTCCTCTCGCATCATGCTTTTGAACTCCTCCCAGTTCATCGCGTTAGCCAGTTCCAATCCAAGGATCTGGACGTTCGAATTCCACCAAGTGAGGGCGGAATCCTCAAGTGTCCCAGCAGCGAATTTGACCCTACTGGCAGGGGGACAGTTACACATCTCAAAGGCCGACTCGGCCTTCTCAGCCCAACGCAGGAAGCCTATAGCTCCCTCAGTGCCCTTAAACGTACTGGGCTTGCAGTCACGGTAGTTCTTGAAGGTACACGTTCCATTCGGACCTCCTGTTTGATTCTGAACGTGTGCGGCTAAAGCGGCCGCGACATGGTCATTCAGCAGAGTTTGGAGTTCAGCTGCAGTCATGCTGATGTTACCACGTCCTCGTCCAGCGTTTCTTCCAGCCATTTCCTAGAATCACAGTATAAAGATGTTAAACATGAATTTTTCTTTCATATACAACACACCATACATGTAATGAAAAGATAAGTAAGAAAGAAATAAGAGACAACATCACATCACAACCACACATTAGTCTAAATAAAAAATTCATGATTAAAACCATTGTATCCGCCACAAAGTATTTCCAATCAATCCTCAATTCATAGAAAAATAATAGTTAGGATGGAGACAACCCCTCCATCTAAGCATCATCATTACTAGATGTCGTCATCTGAGGACACCTCTGAGTGTGCCTCCTCCTCAGCCGGTTCTTCCTCCGGTTCTTCTTCGGGATCTTCCTCGGGATCTTCTTCGGGATCTTCCTCAGGCTCCTCTTCGGGATCTTCTTCAGGTTCTACTTCAGGCTCTGCCCCAGGCTCGGCCTCAGGCTCTGCCTCAGGGTCGGCTGCGTTCTGAGCAATCTGCATTTGAAGGATATCGCAACGCTCTAACGCTATTTCGGTTCGGGTCCTTGCTTCTTGGAGTTGCTCTTTCAAGTCTATCATTTCGGCTTGCATCTTCATCATAACCTTCGTTTGTTGATCACTAGCCCCTTGCATATCCTTCATTGCCGCCGCCATGCGGGCAACCTCCTCCTTATTCTCGGTTTCGTCTTTTAACAATCTGGAAACGTTCTCTCTCGTGTAGCGCATGTAACCCACATCACGCTCCAAACATGAAACAACGGCTGCGAGAACTCTCTCTACAGGTTCGGTTATGGGTGGTAGGGTGTGGGATAAGCAGGGTGGTTCGGGTGTGGCAACGGGGGAACTTGTTCACGGTAGACCATACGTCTGATCATGTTAGGGTACCAATCCCAGCTTACGTTGTTTTCGTAAAGGCTTCCGGATAGACGGTACCTCTTCGGTGCGGGAGCTGCGAGTTCCGGGACTACGCGGGGTGGCGAGGCGGTAGGTAACTGAGGTTCCTTCCCGTGAGCATGCGTCATCGAATCGGATGATGATGAGGGTGGCGTCGACATTCCTACAGGTAAGCCGTGTATGCGCGCGCGTATGAGCGAAAGAGGTAAGAGATAAGATTACAAGACTACACAAACCTATGCAGTGCGTATTATTATAACTAATGGGTCGTCGCGGTTATAGTCTAGTATGCATGCAGTTTCTAGTTCGCTATAACCAATGGCTCTGATACCAATCTGTCACACCCTCAAAATCCACTAACGGAGTTTTACCGTCAGAGGGTGTGAACTGGCAGGATCGGAATCATTAGTTATAACCAAACCAAAGAAAACGTTTAAATGAAAAATAAGTGCGGAAGCGTAACACCTTAATTCAAAAGTTGCGTCACGCAGGACGACTTAAAACCAAATGTAAATGTTAAAATTAAGTTTGCAGAGTAAGATGTTTAACAATTAATGCATGCTCCTAAACCGCGCGCCCGCCTCGGCTACCTGAGAATAACATACTAAAAGGGGTCAACACGAGGTTGGTGAGTTCACAAGTTATATAAGATAAATCGTTTAGCGTTTGAGTTCAGCGTTTTCGTTAAGTGTTTTGCGTAACCACGTTACGGCGTTTAAAAGTTTTGCGTAACCACGTTACGGCGTTTAAATGTTTTGCGTAACCACGTTACGGCGTTTAAGTGTGTAACCACGTTACAGCGTTTAAGTGTTACCAGATAATGTTATGTCAAATTATATATCGATAGGTAGCTAATCTATACAACAAGTATTACTAAGTGGTTCGAGACCGAAGCTGACTGTTTATCAAGTGCCCGTCACCAGGTCAACCCAGACCATGGTAAGTGTTAGCCAAAATTACACCCACTCAACCTCCAGTTGAGCTTAGCGTCGGGTGGGGTTTGTCAAACCCAGTAGTACTACTCAACAGTGACTCGCTATTCCAAATATTAACCGGTTCGATGCGTGGGACTTCAAGGGTTACGTGCCGCTTAGCCTCTACAAGTGATATATATAATTTATAACAAAATCTTAAATATGTGTTTATCTCAAAAATGCGTTTATCGGAGTATGTTATCTCCCCCAAGTGAAAAACGTTTGAAAAACGTTTGAAAACAGTTCAAAGAGCGGGGTAAGTGAACTCACTGTTTGCGAAGAATATTCCAAATTAGATCACCGAGTGATGCGCGTCGTAGAAAACTCTCTAGCGTTCTAAAATAACAAAGAGATTTTCTAAGTATCGGAACGTTTAACGAGTCTCTAGACTCGGCACATAATACCTATGCACGTATCATGTTTCGTGTTTCGTTTGTGAACCGTGTGTGATTTAAACAAGTACAATTGTGATACGATACACGAGTGAGCAATTACTTTCGTGTCATGTATTAATAACGTACTTACAAGCAATTATTCCCGTAAGGGCATTTTGGTCAACAAACAAAGACTAACTAACCATTATTCCCCATAAGGGCAATTTGGTCAATTCATGGCAATCAAACTAGCAACTATTCCCCGCAAGGGTATTTTGGTCAAAATACAACAATTATATAAAAACTATCATATTTCATGCATTCCTACACAACTCAGCAGCTAGTTTCATTGTGACAGAATTTCTACTTGAAAGATTGTACTATTTGACCGATCATATCATCTCAATTAATTCACCAAAAATCACCACTGAAACATACATGTCTTAGGTTTCCAGAACATATTTTATATTATTTTTATTCCATATAGATTTCTCATAATGATCAAAACACTACAGTAAACTCATATCAGTCAGATTCATGCACAACAGAATGTTATTTGCAATTCCCGGTAAACGAAAAATCCAATAAATGCAAGACCACTTGGGTTTGGTTCCTAACTCAGTGAGTCAACTTCCAGAAGTGGAACCAACCCAATTGGCCTCGTAGTTCATGAGATATAGAATTTACAATATAACCTAACAGCAGGTCTAACAGCTCAGCTTTGCATCACGTTTTTGTAAAATCATAAAAGTATACTTCCACTTATCCAAAAATTACGAATTTATACTTTATAGAAACTAGACTCAACCTAGTTTACTGCAGTACCCACAATCTCAATCAATTTTCACGTTTACACTTCGTTACAGTCAGTTAAACATCGTATATATATTCTGTCCAGAATCTGTTCACATCAAAACTCAACATCATAACAATCTATGAACTATCATGCATCCATATAACCCTCTAGACACCATAACTACTATCCATGCATATAAATCACACCATACATACAAGATTAGGGTTTGTGTTTTAATTCAAATCAAGAACAACAATCAATCATGTATCAATATCAATCTAGTTATCACTTTATCATCAAATCAATTCAAGAATCACATGAACAATATAACACCTAGAATCGGCCAGCTAGGGTTTGTTATTAACCCAACAAACATCAAATTCAATCAACAAGGATGTGAAGGATGATCAAATATACCTTCCTAGCACTTAGTTCTTGGATCAAAGACTTGAATTGATGGTGTATGTGGGTGTTCTTGTGGACGGCAGCCGTGGAGAAGGGAGGTGAGAGAGAGCCGATCGGAACTTGTAGGTTAGGGTTAGGATAATAATAATAGTTAGGGTTAAGTTAATAATATATTTATAGATATACAAGTTACATTCTAATCCCTCTACTTTCCAAGTGTTGTTTTTCTAGAACATTCTATCATACTTGCACAATAAGTTAACATGACCATAATATTATCACATAGCACATAATCCTAACACATAGTAATCACATAGTTCGTGTTTTGACGTTTGTCGTTTATTTATCAACTCGTTTGCGTTTCGGTGCAAATCCCGAAAGACTACTACACATGTAGTAAATGTTAAGCGTCATTTAAACCCTAGTTTAAATGTAATTAAGTATGCGTTATAGATTCAACGATCTTTAAAGTTTGAATTAACGGAGTTGAGTTAACGAGGTTAACCTGGAATTGACGATTGTCACAAGTCAGCTCGCTTATGCGAACTTTGCCGGTTTACACGTTTTAAGCTTTAGAAATTTGTTTTTATGTTCTTTTTAGCACAAATAATTACCCGTTTAGTCTCGGGTCTTGAAATTTTACACAACACTTATTTTGACAGTAAGAAATTTTACAAAAATTTTCCAGATTTAATTTTTATATTTACATTTATTTATCTATTTTTAATCATCGTTAAAACACTAAATATGTCAAAAATACCAAAAGACTTTAAAAAAATCCCAAATTTTTCCGGGATGATCCCTGCCATCCTCATAGCTCCCTGGAATATTTCCAGAACCCAAAATTCATTTTTCAAGCCATTTTCACAAAAACCGAGCTAGAAAGCCCTAGAACTCGTTTTACCGAAAAGCCCACTTAGCCTTCTCCAACTGAGCTCAAATTTTGTGTGTGACTTTTATATGTTATAAAGAGCTTATCTTAAATTTTCCAGAATTTTTCATCATGTTTAGCTATTTTTCACCATTTTTAGCCAAAACCGAGCATTAAATTCACCAAATATTCATCCTTTATCCAAAAATTACCAAAAATTCACAGATCTCATATTTTCATGTGTAGATCATCTCTGTGAAGTTTCATGACCCGAATCTAAGCACACTACAATCTGTCCAAAATCATAGAACCACACGAAAACCGAACTATCTTGTGTTTTCTAGCGTTAGATCGCAAAGATCTTGGTTTCTAGCCTTTTCTAGCCACTAGATACAACACTTACAAGCACAATAACACTCTACCAAGCAAGTTACACCAACAATCAAACCATTTCTTTCATAGTGTCGGTTTTGATATAAAAACAAAGGTTTTAACCGTAAAAATCCGTTCTCGACTCTTTTTACTCATTTCTTGGACCAAGATCCCTTGTATAACTTGTATACATCTCTTGATCATGCAAGAGTCGGTTTCATCTCGGGTTTTCACCCGTCTTTCACATGGAAACTCATTTTACAAGATTTCAACCGTAAAAATTTCGTTCTAAACTCTTTTAACTCATTACTTGGATCAAGATCCTTTGTATAACTTGTATACATCACTTGATCATGCGAGAATCGGTTTCAACTCGGGTTTTCACCCATTTTTACATTTGAAACCTCCTTTTCTCAAGATCATGAAGTTAGAAACAAGATTCAAGCATTAAAACATG
Source organism: Bidens hawaiensis (assembly GCF_021521415.1). Taxonomy (NCBI): domain Eukaryota; kingdom Viridiplantae; phylum Streptophyta; class Magnoliopsida; order Asterales; family Asteraceae; genus Bidens; species Bidens hawaiensis. The sequence goes on from NW_027491014.1 coordinate 4,297,536, forward strand.
TGTTATACCTTGTAAATCTTGGTTGGAAATCAAGAACTTGGATGAATGTTGAAGGTTTGAGAGAGTTTTGAGAGTTTGGAGTGTTAGAAAAAGGAAATGAAGTGTGAATGTGTGTGCAATAGGACCGATCGGTCCAAGGTCATGTGTGGGGTGGGGCCCACACATCCATTCTAGGCCACACATTCGGATTTTTGTAATCCAGATAATGTTTTGGATAATCTGGCTCAGTTCGTTTCTCGTTTAAACTCGTAATTCGGCTTAAAACGAGCCTAAAATGGTCGTTTTTCAGGTTAAAATAAAATTTACATAAAACCGACTTAAAAACTTTAAAAACTTAAACCATGACATTTATTGACTTAAAACATCATTTTATTAATGAGTACGCATCTTTTTCGGCTTGATTGATTATCTCTTGCTTGGTTTGGCGTTAAAGGTTTCGTTTAGCGTACTGACGTACCATTAAACTTACCATTCTTTTTCTGTGCTATAATTCACTTATCCCGAAGCTTTAATACTTCGTAAACATCACTAAACATTATATATTTCGTCTATAATGTAATTCCCGATTCGTTCGGGTTTCAATAACCGTTCATCGATTAATCGTTATTCCGATACGACTAGTTGTACATTCGAGTATAATTCGTACTGTGAATCTTATATACTCGTATAAACACATTATAATTCATATATTCAGTATTGAATAACACGTAAATCGTATATTCCGGCTAGCGTATACCTGAATTTGCCGGAATCGTTACATTCTCCCCCCGTTATAAAAATTTCGTCCTCGAAATTTTACGCGTCAACTACTTCCTTTTGAGGAAATAGGTGGGGGTATTTCTTCCGAAATTCATCCTTTCGTTCCCATGTATATTCTGGGCCTCGTTGCGAATTCCATCTAACTTTGACCAACGAGATCTTATTGTGTCTAAGTTGCTTGATTTTCCCATCTACTATTTCTATGGGCTCCTCTACAATGTTGAGTTTATCAATTATTTGAACACCCTCTAAAGGTAACACCGACGTCTCATCCGACAGACACCTTTTCATGTTCGACACGTGGAACACGTTGTGAACTGCACTCAGTTCATCAAGCAGTTCTAATCGGTATGCTACAGGACCAATTTTTGCAATAATGTCGAATGGTCCAATATATCTAGGGGCTAACTTCCCCGCCTTTCCAAATCTAACCACACCCTTCCACGGTGATACTTTCAAATACACTTTATCACCTTTCTCGAATGATAACGGTTTTCTACGGTTATCTGCATAACTCTTCTGCCGATCCCGCGCGGCCTTCAGATTGTTTTTAATTTCTAGAATTTTGCTGGTCGTTTCCTGGACCAGATCTGATCTAATAACCGGTGTGTCGCCCACTTCTGTCCAGCAGAGTGGCGATCGGCATTTCCGTCCATACAATGCTTCGTAAGGCGCTGCCTTTATACTGCTATGGTAACTATTATTATAGGAAAATTCTACGAGTGGGAGATGTTGATCCCAATTTCCCTTGAAATCCAGTACGCATGCACGAAGCAAATCCTCCAGGGTTTGAATGGTCCTCTCAGACTGACCGTCGGTCTGAGGGTGGTAGGCTGTGCTTAAATTAATACGCGTTCCCAGCGCTTCTTGCACAGCTTGCCAAAGCTTGGAGGTGAAATGGCTATCCCGATCAGAGATGATTGAGATGGGTATCCCATGACGGGACACAATTTCATTTATATAAATTTGCCCAAGTCTCTCAGTGTTATAATTATTTCTAATCGGAATAAAATGTGCCGATTTGGTTAATCGATCCACGATTACCCAAATTGCATCATGTCCACGGGACGTCTTGGGGAGATGTGTCACAAAATCCATCGTGATCTGCTCCCACTTCCATTCCGGAATTTCCGGTTGTTGTAACATTCCCGAAGGTTTCTGGTGCTCCGCCTTAACCCTCGCACACGTCGTACACTTGCCGACGTATGTGGCTATATCCTTTTTCATACCCGGCCACCAGTAGAACTCCTTCACATCCTGGTACATCTTATCCGATCCCGGATGTATGGAATATTTCGATTTATGCGCTTCGTCCATGATTAATTCACGAAGGTCATGGAGGGTCGGGATCCAAATCCGATTTTTGAAATAAAGAATTTCGTCCACGCGCTGTTCGAAATTCTTCTCGTTACCGTAAAGTCCCTCTTTTTCCAATTGTTCCTCTTTCAACGCCTCGCGTTGAGCGACTCGAATCAAATCCGAAATGTTCGACCGGACTATCATCCCCAGCGCTCGCACTCGCAATGGCTTCACCCGGTCCTTCCTACTCAAGGCATCGGCTACGACGTTAGCCTTGCCGGGGTGATAACGGATGTCACAGTCATAGTCGCTTAATAATTCGACCCATCTTCGTTGTCTCATATTCAGTTCTTTTTGATCGAATATGTGTTGCAAACTTTTATGATCGGTGAAGATGGTGCACTTTGTACCGTAGAGATAATGTCTCCAGATTTTAAGTGCGAAGATAACTGCTCCCAGTTCTAAGTCATGAGTGGTGTAATTTTTCTCGTGTATTTTTAACTGTCGAGAAGCATAGGCTATGACCTTATTATTTTGCATCAACACGCATCCTAACCCTCTCCGGGATGTGTCAAATACACGACAAAACCATCGTCTCCGTCGGGGAGACTTAAGATCGGCGCTTGGCACAATCTTTGTTTTAGCGTTTGAAACGCCGTTTCCTGCTCTTCTCCCCAATCATACTTTCGATCCTTTTGAGTCAGGAGGGTTAAAGGTTGGGCGATGCTGGAAAAGTTTTCTATAAATCGACGATAGTATCCAGCTAAGCCTAAGAATTGGCGGATTTCCTTTGGCGATTTAGGCGCTTGCCAACTCTTAACTGCTTCAACTTTACTTGGATCAACGTGTATTCCTTGGTGATTTATAACGTGACCAAGGAATTGCACTTCTTGTAACCAGAAGTTACACTTGGAGAATTTTGCATACAACTTCTCCTGATTAAGAAGCTCTAAAATTAATCTCAAGTGTTGCTCGTGCTCTCCTTTACTCTTCGAGTAAATTAAAATATCGTCAATAAACACGATGACGAATTTATCGAGGTAGGGTTTACAGACCCGATTCATGAGATCCATGAACACCGTTGGCGCATTTGTTAGCCCAAAAGGCATAACTAAGAACTCGTAATGGCCGTAGCGAGTCCGGAATGCGGTTTTTGGGATATCCTCCTCCTGGATTCTAACCTGATGGTATCCCGATCTAAGATCTATTTTTGAGAAGTAGCTCGCACCTTATAGTTGGTCGAACAGATCATCGATTCGGGGAAGAGGATACCTATTTTTGATTGTCAACTTGTTCAACTCTCTGTAATCAATGCACATTCTAAGGCTCCCGTTCTTCTTTTTCACGAATAGTACCGGTGCACCCCACGGGGAATAACTAGGACGAATAAATCCTTTATCCAACAATTCTTGCAACTGGTTGGATAATTCTTGCATCTCAGATGGTGCAAGTCGGTAAGGTGCCTTAGCAACAGGGCCAGCTTGAGGTAACAGATCGATTCTGAATTCGACCTGTCGGGTTGGCGGTAATCCAGGAAGTTCCTCTGGGAAAACTTGTGGAAATTCGCGTACCACGGGAATATCGTCCACCCGTTTTTCTTCAGAATCAGCGGCCGTCAGGCTCGCTAGATACGCCACACATCCCTGACGTATATATTTTAACACCTTGAGGTGGGATATAAATGGTATCATGGTGCCGGATTTTTCTCCTTGCACTAATACCTCCTCGTCATCCGACACCCGAATCTTGACGATTTTCTTTTCACAGTTTATTTCTACCCTGTTACGTGCTAACCAATCCATTCCCACTATCACGTCAAAACTACCTAATTCTACCGGTAACAAGTCAATCAGAAAGGATTGTTCGTTCAGAATAAAAGGGCAATTCCGAACTATCTGATTAACTATCATGGTTTTACCGTTAGCGACTTCTACGGTGTAAGGTTCTATGGTTTCACCAATAGGAAGGTTTGCTATCGAAAGGAATCTAACGGAGACAAAACTTCTATCGGCGCCTGTATCAAATAATACGGAAGCGTAATGATCAGAGACGAGGAATGTACCTGTCACTACGCTGGGGTCCTGGCGTGCCTCGTTCGCCCCCATCACGAATGCTCGGCCTCGCGCCGGATTGGACGACGATGCCTGACCCGAGGGTTGCCTCCCGTTTCCTCCCTGGTTCAGTTTCGGACAGTGTCTTTTAAAGTGATCCGTGCTGCCGCATTCATAGCAAGCACGGCTGGTGGTCACCATCTGGTTTCCTTGCGGGTTCTGCTGTCGGGCTGGTTGGGTCTTAAATGGCTGCGCAAGGATAGGTTGCGGTTGTCGGTTCAGGTTGTTCAGATTTGTCTTACAATTTGGTGTGTAGTGTCCAATCCTGCCACACCGGTGGCACACCACCTCCTTGCACACGCCACCATGGTGGTAACCACATTTCCCACACTTAGGAAACGTTCCTTTCTGCGGTTCTTGCCTTCCGCCCGAACTAGTCATGGCGTAGTTCTGGGCAGTGGGTCTAGCACGTTTACCTTGCTGCTTTTCCTGGGTCCTATGGTCATGTGTACCCCGCTTTCCTCCAGCGGACTCTCCCGCCACCTTCAGTGACCCGCTCCTTACGAAATCGTACGTTACGATACCCGCTTGCGTCACCGCACCCTCATATGTCTGGTGTCCCCCAGAATTGACTATACTCCTTACTACTGGAGTTAGTCCCCAAATATAACGCTCCACCCTCTTCGACTCTGGGGTGACCAACCATGGTACCAATCGCGCCAACTCATTAAACCGGTTCGTATAACCCAAGTGGTCCGCCCCCCGCATCTCCAGATTCCACAATTCATTTTCTAATTTCTGCAATTCATTTCTCGGGCAGAAATGTTCCAATACAAGAGCCTTGAGCTCTGTCCAGGTCATGCGGTTTGTCGTCGCCTGACCGCGAGTCTGCACTATGGTGTTCCACCATGTCAAGGCATGGTCCGTGAATGTGCAGGCAGCATACTTAACAACACAATCCTCGGGGCAGTTGCTGATATTTACCACGGATTCTATTTTCTCGATCCATTTAACTAATCCATTTGGTCCTTCAGACCCGCTAAACTCTAGAGGTTTGCACAACATAAAGTCCTTGATCGAACATCCCCTGGATGCACGAATCGGTTCAGTACGGTTCGTCTCTACCGTAGGTATAGGGCCTTTACTATCAGTAACGACCACCCTAGGCGGTGCGTCATTACTCGGAATCGTGTTTTCATTCTGCAGAGGATTAGTATTTCGTTCCCCGTCATTATTGGTGGTCGTTTGATTGCTCGGAGGGGTTGGATTGGTCGAGTTGTTAATACTGGCGGCGATGCGCGATACTATATCTGGTATCGCCGCCTCCAACTGGCGAGCAATCAGACAGCTCACGTCCACTTCCGACAATTGGGCTGAACGTTTTGGTGCCATTCTACACAACATCAACAAAATATATATAATCAATACAAATTCCAATCATAAAACACAACAAACATTCCATTCATTAATAAACGTTAGTACATATTACACAAACATCCGTTCATATTACTTTCCTGTCACTATTACATTAGATAAGTTTTCCTACATAGGGCCTATGTCGGCATCATCTCGACATAACCCGCAACGGGTCAGTGCTTGAATGATACCCAAAAGTATCTATACTGATATGCCCCAAAAGAGACCCACCCTAAGGGCCAGTGGTTGTATTATAACTAAACAAGATTCACTCCATGTTAGCATCACCACTAACTGCTTACACAGAGTATCAAAAAAATGGTCCCTGTCTATCCCCAACCCAAAACAACTAAACATGGTGGTAAACCAACCCCACCAACATCGCCACCAACACCACTAACACCGCCATCATAACCCGAACCCGACTCTCCATCCGGTCAAGCATCCATTGGGAGTATGAGCACTCCCTCTTCAGCTGGGCAATTGCATACTGATGATCCAGTATGCAACCACCCAAGTACATTCTCCTCTGGACTCCCACCGTCAAGGCAGCGGAGTGCTCGTTCACCTGTTCGGTGAGCGTTCGGAGCCAGGCCGCAGCGTCCCGTTCCTGTCTCGGGAGACCCCACACCGGTAGAGTCGCAGGCTCGGGACGAGAGCTGGAGGACTCGCCCCTGCGAGTAGCAGGTCTGGGTGGGGGCGAGATAGGTCGGACCGGTGGAATACTGATCCGCGCCGTGAGGCGGGGTCCGAATCCAGGGGGTGCAGGAGCGACCTGTGGTGCGGGTGGGGTCGGGGATCTGGCCATCCTAGCTGAGGAGGACTGGCCGGAACTCCTAAAGCTAGCCTCGGAAGGCTCGGTGCTGGATGCTACAAGTGGGCTCCCGGAGTCCCCGGAGCTGACCTCCTCCGGGTCCTCCTCGATCGACACACTTGGGGTTCTTGACATATTACCTGCACACAAGTTAACAAACATATAGTTCTTTCCATAGTGTAAATCATAATCAAATTAATATGCACTTACTTATACAACTTGACCACATAACAATATTATCACATATTTGCACATATGTTGCCAATTTTACCTATTAAAGTCCCCCGTGACTTCCCCTGAATTCCCTCGTGTAGACAAGTCTGTTATTATGTTCCGGACCATAATAACCCACTTGTCCATCCAAGTTCATCCCGATCTCGTCACAATATATATTTAGTTGATATTCAAATCCTATAATACTTGAGCTACTGGTTATATTTTAGGTATCTTTTAAAGACATCCTAATTCTTTATAACCAATGGCTCTGATACCAAGTTCTGTAACACCCCGTAACCGCAGCGGAAACGTACACGGGATGCAACAGACACATCTGATATCAACAGCATTGCTTATAAAGAAAATACCACTACATTAATTTATATCATATTACATTGTTGCGAGTTTCGTTACTGTCTAGGTGTTACACACATGTTTTTACCGATAAGACATTAATATATTCATTACAAAATATAGATCAGCAAGCTTCCAACAAGTAGCACAGATCATTAAGCACATATCAATCATTCCAACTTGGGCATACCTAGAAAACATGTGAAGAAAACGGGTCAACTACGAATAGTTGGTGAGTTTCACTAATTTAAATAAACACTGACAGATCATTTTAATAATCATTTATTAGCAATGTAATTATGCTGGGAACTATGTTTCCCCAGAACATTTTCATTAATCTTTTGGGAACTATGTTACCCCAGAACAATAATAACCTCTGGGAACTATGTTACCCCAGAACAATAATAACCTCTGGGAACTATGTTACCCCAGAACAATAATAACTTCTGGGAACTATGTTACCCCAGAACAATTCCACACGATAAACAATTTATATATTCTGTGCATCAAACCATATATATATAAATATACAAGTGTTTCCATACGATCGGTATGTACTTAAATACTTTAATAAAGACATGCTTTCCGCCCCGGGAAAATATTTAAAACGGTTCATAAAAAGGGGCTCGTGAAAACTCACCGTTCTGTGAGTCGGGACGTGATACAATGAACTGCTATAAGCCTGGATCTGTAATATGATATCTAGTCGTTACTATATAATTCCTCATAAATTAAATCCATGTCAATCGGTACATCTGGGGACATTGTTAACCCAGTACTGTACTCGATCCGGGGACAATTTTAACCCCGTGACACTTCTAAGGACTCAGATTGTGACATTACTTAGAGTCTGACGGTCAAAATTATCATTTTTATGTTTTCCTTGATTTGCGTGCCTAGCACGGTTATCCGTTTTTAGTTTCAAAAATGAGTTTGTTCACACCCAACCCAAAAATGGTGTTTGACTGTTATTTTAGTTAAAGTGATGAAATTAGAGCTCGGTTTGAACACCCCGTTTGGCCGCGGGGCCCGTTTCCGTCATTTAGGTGCCGGAAACAGTAAAATCGGGTAAAATTACCCAAATCATCCGAATTATTTTCGGATGATTTACTTTTACTTAATTTACTTAGTTTTATGAAAATAGTCCATTTTTAGGGTTTTTATGCACCAGTCAGCTCGCTTATGCGAACTTTGCCGGTTTACACGTTTTAAGCTTTAGAAATTTGTTTTTATGTTCTTTTTTGCACAAATAATTACCCGTTTAGTCTCGGGTCTTGAAATTTTACACAACACTTATTTTGACAGTAAGAAATTTTACAAAAATTTTCCAGATTTAATTTTTATATTTACATTTATTTATCTATTTTTAATCATCGTTAAAACACTAAATATGTCAAAAATACCAAAAGACTTTAGAAAAATCCCAAATTTTTCCGGTATGATCCCTGCCATCCTCATAGCTCCCTGGAATTTTTCCAGAACCCAAAACTCATTTTTCAAGCCATTTTCACAAAAACCGAGCTAGAAAGCCCTAGAACTCGTTTTACCGAAAAGCCCACTTAGCCTTCTCCAACTGAGCTCAAATTTTGTGTGTGACTTTTATATGTTATAAAGAGCTTATCTTAAATTTTCCAGAATTTTTCATCATGTTTATCTATTTTTCACCATTTTTAGCCAAAACCGAGCATTAAATTCACCAAATATTCATCCTTTATCTAAAAATTACCAAAAATTCACAGATCTCATATTTTCATGTGTAGATCATCTCTGTTAAATTTCATGACCCGAATCTAAGGACACTACAATCTGTCCAAAATCATAGAACCACACGAAAACCGAACTATCTTGTGTTTTCTAGCGTTAGATCGCAAAGATCTTGGTTTCTAGCCTTTGCTAGCCACTAGATACAACACTTACAAGCACAATAACACTATACCAAGCAAGTTACACCAACAATCAAACCATTTCTTTCATAGTGTCGGTTTTGATATAAAAACAAAGGTTTTAACCGTAAAAATCCGTTCTCGACTCTTTGGACCAAGATCCCTTGTATAACTTGTATACATCTCTTGATCATGCAAGAGTCGGTTTCATTTCTTGTTTTCACCCGTCTTTCACATGGAAACTCATTTTACAAGATTTCAACCGTAAAAATTTCGTTCTAAACTCTTTTAACTCATTACTTGGATCAAGATCCTTTGTATAACTTGTATACATCACTTGATCATGCGAGAATCGGTTTCAACTCGGGTTTTCACCCATTTACATTTGAAACCTCATTTTCTCAAGATCATGAAGTTAGAAACAAGATTCAAGCATTAAAACATGTGTTATACCTTGTAAATCTTGGTTGGAAATCAAGAACTTGGATGAATGTTGAAGGTTTGAGAGAGTTTTGAGAGTTTGGAGTGTTAGAAAAAGGAAATGAAGTGTGAATGTGTGTGCAATAGGACCGATCGGTCCAAGGTCATGTGTGGGGTGGGGCCCACACATCCATTCTAGGCCACACATTCGGATTTTTGTAATCCGGATAATGTTTTGGATAATCTGGCTCAGTTCGTTTCTCGTTTAAACTCGTAATTCGGCTTAAAACGAGCCTAAAATGGTCGTTTTTCGGGTTAAAATAAAATTTACATAAAACCGACTTAAAAACTTTAAAAACTTAAACCATGACATTTATTGACTTAAAACATCATTTTATTAATGATTACGCATCTTTTTCGGCTTGATTGATTATCTCTTGCTTGGTTTGGCGTTAAAGGTTTCGTTTAGCGTACTGACGTACCATTAAACTTACCATTCTTTTTCTGTGCTATAATTCACTTATCCCGAAGCTTTAATACTTCGTAAACATCACTAAACATTATATATTTCGTCTATAATGTAATTCCCGATTCGTTCGGGTTTCAATAACCGTTCATCGATTAATCGTTATTCCGATACGACTAGTTGTACATTCGAGTATAATTCGTACTGTGAATCTTATATACTCGTATAAACACATTATAATTCATATATTCAGTATTGAATAACACGTAAATAGTATATTCCGGCTAGGGTATACCTGAATTTGCCGGAATCGTTACACTTAAATTCTCTTGTAGGTAAACCAATCACATGTTCACCCTTGACCAGTCTATTCATATTCTTTAAGTTCACATGACACAACTTCCTATGCCATAATTTAGATTCATTTTCAGTGGCTTTGGAAACAAAACATGCACCACCTCTTGAAATAGCATCTTTCATATTCAACTCATACAAGTTGCCATTTCTTGGTGCCATCATCATAATCATTTCAGGTGGGATCACAAACTCAGGTTTTAAGATGAAACAATGAGGGTCATCAAAACTGACTTTGTAACCCTTATCACACATTTGAGATATACTCAACAAATTGTATTGTAGTCCCTCAACATGAAAGACATTGTCAAAAGACACCTTCCCATTTGTCAATATCCCTTTACCCACAATCTTTCCTCCATTTTCATCACTACCAAAGGGTACTGGACCCTCATACTTCTCTACATAATTCACAAGTGGCCTCTTGTCACAAGTCATGTGCCTAGAACAACCACTATCCATATACCATATATCATTCAATGGAGTGGCCTATTCCTGCACAAAGAGAAATTTGATTAGTTCAGTGATGAGAGGCAAGCTTCTTCAACTTGCAACTTATCAGTGTCAATTTCAGTGGCAGCTTGGGAAGTGAGTGTAGTAGTTTCATGATCTTCATGAGTGATCTCCAAGTTGTCTGAATGGTCAGTTTCATAACCACACTCTCTTGGTGTCTTGACAAGTGAAGCTGAATTGTCAAGCTGAGGCAGTTCTCTTTTCTTGTAAGACATAGTCCTTAGATTCTGAGAAGTCTCTTACATCAGTCACAGCTTCAACTTTAGCTCCAGTTCTAGGTTTCCATGACCTTGTGGTTCATATCCATGTTTTAACAAGAACTTTTCATCACCAGTGAGTACAGCTTGTTTCTTTCTTTGATATACAGTTTTTCTTTTTGATTTCTCATTGCCTGATGATTCTTGTGACTCATCAGACTTGACTGAAAGAGTAGTCTTGGTAAATTTCAATGACTGGTTTTCTCTTATCACCTGCTTTTGCTTCTGAGGTGATTTACTTCTTCTCACATTTTCAATCATTTGCTTCTTCTTCTTTGTCTCAGCCATCACTTCAACTCTTGTCTCTATGTTATTCACATTTCCCCTTCCCAAATACATTGCATACTTCTCTTTGTACAAAACAAAGTCTTGACCAAACTTTGTTCCATTTGGGACATGAAATGGCTGAAACTTGATTCTCTCAATACATGAATCAGTATAGTGTCCATATTCATCACACTTTCTACACCACACCTTTCTTTTGAACATCTCATGTTCTTGTGGTTTTCTGAATCTTTCACTTGGTTTGGGCTCTCTTACACCAATTGTCTTTTTGTTTTTCAGATTGTCAAAATCAATGGAGAATGGTACAAACTCAGCCATTCTGATGTCACCTCTTTCCACATTCCCTTTAACAAAGACAACCTTTTTCAAGTTCAGTGGTTGATCATCTTCATTCTCTCTATATCTTGACTTCCTTCTTTCATATTCCTCAACAGTTTCTACCTCTCCCACATCAAAGTCTTCAACACTTGAAAAGATAGGATAAATAGGAGTAAAATATTCTATATCCATTTCTTTCTTATTTACCTTCTTTTTCTTGTTCTTTTCTAATTTTTCCAAAAACTTTTTGCTTGGAGGTCTGACAGCATTGTAACACACATTCTTCTATTCACTAATGTCAAAATAAACATGTTCTCTTTTCATTTGTTCATTCATTCTTTTCATTTTATGTGTAACTGGAGGATACTTTGGAAGTTGACCAACAGATTCAGGCTTTCTATATTTTCTTCCTTTTTCAGCAGCTTGAATTTCTTTTTCAGTAACTTGATCACTCAAATCACTCAGATCATCTTGATCTAATTCATCTGATTCAAAGTCATCTTCAGAGACTTGAACTCCAATTGACTTTTCCTCTTTCATTTCTTTCTTCATAACAAATTCACCATCTTCACTCACCTCAACATTCTTGTACAAATCTGCAACATCTTCTTTGTCTTGAAACACATCTTTGAATTGTTGTAGATAAGCACTTCTCTTCTCTTTGTCAACTTTAGGCATAAAGTTGTTGTTGAATGGTGGTGGAACAGCCTTGTATTTTTCATCTTCATTTACTTTGTTCAGAATTCCACAAATGTTTCCAGTTGAAACTAAGTTCTTTAAGAATTCATTTTTAGTTTGCAGCTTTGTATTCAGCACCTTTTCATCAATCACCATCTTCTTCAACCCACTAATTTCTGTTGTGAATCTTGTCTGAGCTCTATAGCTATTCATACAATCCTCTTCCAAACTTCTCATTCTTTCCTCACTAACAATCTCACTTGCCTCATAAGCATTGATAATGCTTTGCTTCTTAAAACACTCACTTTCCAACTTACCAATCTTTTCTTTTAATTCATTGACAAGTTTAGGTAAATCAGCATTAGGATCAGAATGTACCTTAGATGAAGATGCAGAGTCTATGGCCATGAATGCCACATTAGCTCTTCTGATGTCATCTGCTATATCTTCCTCATGGTTACTCCAGTCAAAGCTTCCCTCATGCTGAGTAGTTACTGCCACATTGCCTTGATTTCTTGGTTGATTTTGGTTTGCTGGAATGTTTTGAGTTGCAGGGATTTGAATAGCTTGATTCTGATTGTTGTTCATTTGATATACTTGATTCTGATTCATACCCTGCTGGTTGTTCATCTGAGGTTGATAGTGGTTATTAAAATTAGGATTGAAGTTGTTGTTTGGATGGAAGTTGTTGTTGTTGGGATTGAATCCTTGGTTATTGTTGAAGTTCTGCTGGTATTGTTGTTGGTTTCTAGGCTGCTGGATGATTGATTTGAAAGTTCCTTGGCAAATTGCACTCTCTTGCAAAGTGTCCAGGCTGTTGACAGTTGTAGCAGATAGCCTTGGATTTGTCAAATCCTATTCTCTCATTTGGTCCAGAAACTAGTGATCTACCAGTTCTGTTGAACAGTCTCTTGCTTCTTAATGCCAACATTGCAGCTTGCTATTTGAGATCCATGTCTTCAAGGTCATCAACATCTATTTGTTCCAAATCATCCTGCATTACACTTGTGTGAATTATGTTTTTGGCCACAAATGCATTGTAGGACTCAGTGAACATAGACATTAGGGCTTGTGCATCATTCCCTTGAACATGCCCTGTACCAGCACTCTGAGCATTTCCATTTCCCACAGAAACTGAATCATCATCAATCAATTGAACATTAAATCTCTGTTGACCACTTTGATTGCTTGAACCACCTCCAATGAAAGACCTAGCAGTCTCATTGATGTGATCACTTGGTTCTTCAATGATGGGAATTTGTTGTTGATTCTTTGTTGTAAGATTCCCCATTGGAGCAATTAAAGCATTTGACACATTGAAACTTGGTTTATCTTCCTTGATCATTTCATTCTCAATCTTTTCATGTTCAGCAGCTTGAAGAAAACATACTATATCATCCAATTTCAATTCATTGAAATTTTGCTTTTGAATGATGAATTTGCAAGCAGTATACCATTCTTTTGGCATTGAGTTGAGCAACTTTGTAATTAAATCAAAGTCAGTCATTACATAGTCAGTTGTTCTCAACTCATTCACAATATTCAGAAAACGTTCTAGTATTGACTTCAACCTTTCACCATCTCTATACTTGAATCTTTCTATCTGTTGCTTCAGTCTTTGCTTCTTAATGTTCTTCAATTCAGTGTTCCCTTCATACATCTCAAGGATTGCATCATACATTGCCTTAGCACTTTGATGATGTGCAACCTTTGTGAGGATTTCCCAAGACAGACCAAGTTTGAGCATAGCCAATGCTCTGTCATCAACTTTTCTCATTCTCTCCCTGACAGCAGCAATAGCATTTGCATTAGCACCTTCTTCAACGGCAGCTTGTGGACCATTCTTGATAGAATTCCACATATCCACATCATTATAACAAACAGCAGCCTCAAAAAGCACTTTCCACTTGGTAAAGTTCTCCTGTCCATACATCTAGGTATCTTATTAGTAGACACCTCTTGTTCCTCATATCCAGACATTTTCTTAAAATAAAAGTTAAGTTCTTATCAAAAATAGATTAAAACAATCAGATCTGAGAATAAATTCTTAGATCTGAGGTGTCTGATATGAATAGAACAAGATTCAACAATAAAAATCAAAGCTTTAAGTGAAATAAGGAAAAGAAACACCTAAAACTTGTAGATCTGGAAGAAAAATGAAGAACAGAGCTTTTGACGTCATAAATCAATCGAACAGTGCTCTGCTTACGTCATTCTTCTTCAAAACTTAATCAGCAACAATCTTTCTAAAAATAGCAGCAACAAGCTCTGATACCACTTGTCTGGTCCGTTTCGGATAGAATCTTAATCAATCATGTCATAACTCAAACAAAATTAATCGTGTTGACAAGAGAGTTAATGACGGGTTACTATGTTTAGAAAGATGACCGTTTGTTAAAGGCGGAATCAATAACAAACATACGGTTGCAATGAATATTCAAAATACGAGGACACACGAAGGATTCACTCAAAAGATTTCCATTTATATAATGTTAATCATACAAAAGGATAATCGATTAGGGTTCAGGAGGAATCCTAGGACAGCCGTCACACACAAAATATTCTCTTAATTAATGTGTCGGTCTTATCCTCTCTGTCACTCGTATTGCGTGTTTTTTTTTCGTCACCCTGGCGGCGTGCCCTAATTATTCTATTTATAGGCCAGCCAACCTAGGACAGCTGTCATTTCTTCTAGAAACTCTATCTGATAGTACATATTCAATTTATATATTCAAAAATTATACTAAGTGTAAAACAAGTCTTCCGGGTAAGCTTTTCATTAAACTTCAGTCTCCGAGTACGCAGTGTACTCGGCCTTCCTTCAGACTTGGTAAACATAGAAGTGTACTCGGAATCATTTTCCGGGTAAACTTTTACTTAAAGAATATTTTACCAAGTAAAATATTCACCGAGTAGACTTCAATCTTCTTGGACTTATCAAACTTTGCTCGACAAATCCTTACGAGCAACCTTGTTCTTCTATGATCCTGTTCGGCTCATTATTAGTTATACAACTTATTGATAAGGCGTACTCGGTAGTACATACCTTACTCGAGCAGAACCTTACTCGATATAACTTAAATATATTCCATCAACTCATCAAGTATACTCGGACCATAATTATTAAAGAATACCTTGCCCGGTCTTCCAATTACTTGGCTTCTTGGACTTGGTTGACCAAACCTTACTCGAAAGAGTAAAATACTTGGTCTTGAAGAACAATCCTGCTTGACAAAGTGAACCTTACTCGGATATGCCAAATAGATGAACCTTACTCGGAAATCCCTAAAAAGCATACCTTGCTCGGATATCCACTTAAGAAGATTATTTCAAGTAAACCGTGCCCGGAAGGCAAAATCTCGTACTCGGCTAAATAAAAGCTTACTCGAAGGTCCAAGGTGTACCCGGATTCAATACTTAGCAGTTTCTGAGGAGGTTGAGAAGATTCCAATCTTCAATATACTTCATTTAGGCCAAATCTCCTCATTTGGGTCAAACTCTTGACCCAACAAAACACCTTCGACCAAGTCATTTTCCATTAAATAATTCATCTTTTGAACATGAATATGCCCCATCCTACGATGTCATAGAATAGAGTCCTTCGTTGTTGGTTAGAGACAAAAATTGTTTCAATTGATGTAGATACCTTAGAACTCATATTTAAGACATAAATATCATTCGATCGAGGTGATCGCATGACAACCATATCTTCTGGAATGACATATCCCGATTTTAGGATAATGCACTCTTTATCAGTAAATATGATCATGTACTTCTTGTCACAAATTTGCGACACACTTAATAAATTATGATCAACTTTGTCACAGTAGTTGACTTTCTCAAACGTGATATGCCTAATTGAAACTTTACACTCTTATGTTATCATACCCCCATAATTTCCAGAAAAAGCAACATACACCGTTTGAATATTTCTAACATTTGTTAAGAGGTAAAGATTTCCAGTAATATGACGAGAACATCCACTGTCCATTATCCAGTTCTCACCAGACATGGTCTTGATGTACCCTACACATAAATTGAAAGTGATTAGTTCAAAAAGGCAGCCCAGGCCTCAGTCTTGAGCACCTTTTGACTTTCATGAGAATAATCAAATTTAACAGAATTCAATTGTTGTTCAGCAACTTGGGAATAAGTTATAGGCCTTTTTGACTTTCGTCTTAGATAGGAAGCTTGAACGACATTTGAGTTCACGTTCTTACAAATTGGTTCGTTTGGAACAAACTTTGGTTTTACATGAACGGTTGTTTCTTACACATGAATCACTTTATGTGGATTCACATTAGAAAACATTATGTGAGTTTCATCATCACACGACAAAGGTCGTCTCAAAATTTCTTTAATCACAGGAAAATTTTTGTGTTGTTCCTTGATAACGAGTGAATATTCTGAGACTTCTTTTGTCCACAATTTCTCACCACATGACCTTGTTGACCACAAAGAAAGCAACTTCTCATGTCCACACGATCATATTGAGATTTGGCAAAAACTGATACCATAGAAGGTTGATGACTCACATTTTTAGTAAGACTCTTGGCCAAATCATCAAACGACACAGATTTCCTTTTCATGTAAATATCAAGATTAGAGCAGTTTGAAATACTTTGTAATGTGTCAGTTCCAGTTGATTTCACAACATGAACTTTCTTAGCTTTAATCAATGGGTTTGGTGTGTTTGATGTTTTGGCACAAGTAAACTGACGTTCAAGATTTTGTATATTGGAGGTTTCATTGTGAAAGACACTTTCGATGAACTATGGTTCGATAATGCTAATCGAAATGCCTTTCTCAGTGAACATGGTGTCTAAACCTTTTAACTTAAACACATGGCCAGTAGACGGTTTATTCGCAACAGGATTTATGAAACACAACAAATCCAACATTATCTTTAACGAAGACCTTTTTGCTTTGAATATGGGGTTTTTGTGATGATGGTTGAACAGACACATTGTCATTTTTAGCAATTTTAGATTTTGTGTGAACAATAGGTTTAGTAACAAAACTTTCTTCTTTTCCTGCAAAAGGATTTGCTGTGTAATCGTTGTGAAATGGTGGTTGTATTTCAACAAAACCAATACCTTTCTTTGAATTTTTTTGCTTACCAGACACCTCAATAAATTCATTTAGAAAAAAATGAAGAGTTTCTAAATTTGCCCAATTTATTTTTCAACTTAAGAACCTCATTTTTAAGTTCAGTTATCTTGGAACGATGTTTCAAGATTTCTTGAAATTTTTTATCATTAGTTGTCATTTTGACAGACAATTCAGCCTTAAGATCATGATTACTAACAGACAAAGCTTCAATTTTCTATCTAGATCTAATTTGCGATTCTAGCGATTGTCTATATGTGTCCTTAAGTGAAGCAATTTCTTTAACCAAACTGTCATTATGGGCTTTTAAAGTTTATAACTTAGGCTTATTTGTCTCACATGTAACATAAGACAAATTAGTAGACAATGTAATAAAGTTAGAAGAAGAAGGACTAACCTCATCAGTATTAGCCATGCATACAACTGTAGTTGGCTGCATACGACAAGAATCATCAGAGTCTGAATCAGTGTCATTGTCAGATGATAATTCATTCCCACTTGCATCTTGAAATCTTTCATGTTTCTTAAACATTGCCAAATTTGCTTGATTCTTTTTGCATAATAAACGCTGAGACCAATCAGTTCCATCAGCTGCAGAAAGTATGACTTGTGATCCCGAAGCAGACGGTTTACCACCAGATGGTTTGTCAGCATTTCTGTCAGAATTTCGTGGTCCATTGTATTCTTTCTTTGGTTTATCACACTCTTTTGAAAAATGACCAAACTCTTGACAATTGAAGCACTTGCATGAAAAATGACAAACCCAATCTTCTTGTTTAATGCTGGTAAATCCTTACCAGTTCTTTGCATGAATTTCTTTACTTTTCTCACTGTCATTGCCATATTCCACTTTAGATCCATATGTTCCAAATATCAAGGTCTACTTGATCATAATCTTCATCAGTCAATTCACTTGATGCAAATTTACTACCAACCAGATTCTCATACGAAGTCATAAAACCACATAGAAACGAAAAGTTTTGTTCGGGTTCATTGATGTTCACATTTGGTGGTGGAGTAAATGGTGGTGAAGTAAAGTTGTTTGAAGAAGACGATCCACCAGAGTTCCCATTGTTTACAGTATATCCAGATTCCATAAAACATACATTCGAATCACTACAAAACGAAGATCCCACATTGGCATTTTGTGTGAGAAAAGCAGTGATTGGAGCAGTAGTGATGGTTAAAGCATACTACCTTCATAGAAAGGTGGATCATATTTTGATGATTTATGACACTTTAAATCATATTATCTAGCTTCGATCTTTTGCATATATTCTGAAGTAGTTAAATCTTCATTTTTGAAATATATATTTTCTTTGAACACCATAAGAAAATTAGAATATGATGCAGGCCAATCATTCTTCACCGTATCAATCTTATTAGATTCACTCGGTTCCATTTTCAATTTAAACATCTCAGGGATAGAATGATTAAACCTTGTAGTCATTTCTTCTACAGTATCTTCTTTCAACAAGTTAAAGTTTCGAAATTGAAACTTCAACATTACCTTTTTGCTTTCTTCAGTTTTCCCATACTTTTCATTTTAACATGTTGAAACAATGAATCACAGATCACAATACTTCAACTTGATGGAATATATTATCAGGTAAAGCCATGGTAAGAGTAGAATAAGCTTTTGTCTCAATCTCTAAGGAATTCTTCTCTTCTTGGGAATACTATGAAAATTCCTTAGGAGTAAAACCAATAGTCTCATCACCAATCATAGGTATAGTATAAAATTCATCGAGACATTAGGAACAATCAGGATGAACAGAACCAAGATGAGCACGAAAATGTGTTTCCCACTTTGCAAAATCACTAAATTTCATTAAATGAGGACATTTGCAATGGGATCCAATTTCAGCATCCAGGTGTAACATTTGTTGTATAAGTGCGTTCTTAGAATCTAACGCATAGAAACCAGCCATTTTGAACAAACTGGTTCAAAGATAATTAACAATCAATCAAACTTCAAGGGTTAAAAATGAAAATGTTCTAACAAACTGGGAACAATAGTTATAACGAACTGGAAATAACGAATCAATTGTAAGAATTGATTGTTATCTGAGTAACGAACAAGGAATACTACCACAAGAATTAGCTTATGACAAAGTCGTAACGAATCAATAATGAACTGGGTCAACGAATCAGGTTAAGTTGACGAATAAATCCAACGAATAAGATTAACGAATCAGAACTCACAGTAACGATTCAACTTAACGAATCAAGGTAACGAATCAATGATTCAAGGTGATGAATCAAGGAACACGAAGTAGCTACAGTTGATAGCGAATCAACTATAGTTAATTAACGAATCAGGTTGTTAAAATGGTTATAACAAACTTTGCCACGTTGCACAAGTTTGTTGGAGACAATAGTAACGAATCATACCACGTGTTTGACGAATCAGGTAACACGAATTAAACTTGATGACGAACTACGATGACGAATTACTTAAAGTTAACGAATCTTCAACAGATGATGAAGATCTTCAAATCTTCGTCATCAATTTCCAGAAATATGGAAATCTGATGAATACTAAAAACCAACCCAAATCCATAATACTATCTTAATATATCACCAAATCATTCATGTAATGTATCAAAATGCTCGTACACTCATCGCGAAACCAACTCGACACATCTCATACCCTGACTTAACCAATTCAAAACACAATCTAACCACAATTAACCCTCTGTTCCATACGAACTCAGATCCAAATCACAATCACATCAAAACCATTCCAATTACCAATTCCAAGTAACCACACACTCATTATACCTTACTAAACACAAATCTTCCTCAAATCAATCCATTAACACTCAAACCAAGTGTCAATTCAAAAGAATTCAGAAGTAAACTAACAAAACTCAATAGTATTTCAATTATCAATCTAAATAAACTCAAATCAAGAGCAATTCGAGCATCGAAAGCTCTGATACCACTTGTTTGAACCTCAGATCTGATTATAATTACCGATTCATATCTAAGATACGTTAATACTACTAAAAGAAACTAGTCCATTGATTACTCTTAAATATGTTGATATATATATAAATATATTATATTAGTTGTAATAGGTGTAATATGTGTAGATTATATGAAGTTTCGATCGAGAGAGAATCAGATAGAGTGGTGTTACGTTAATCCCAAAACTTAAATTACTAGAGGTATGAACCTCTATATATAGATGATTGATCTAATTCATTACACATCCCGTAACGAATTAGCATTCACTTCGTTACATTACAGACACGGACGAAAACATAACAAATCACTTGATTCGTTATGCCCCATTCGTCAACATTCCACGACGAATGGGAACATACATAATGAACTAAGATCCCATTCGTTAAACATCCTTAACGAATGGGAGAAACATTAACTTAATAGAATAGTTCGTTAAACATCCTTAACGAACTAGTATTACATTAACGAACTATAATTAAATATAAATATCTTTTCCATTATAATAAATAATAAAGACAAAACGATAAATACAAAGACTCGAGCGCAAAACCGTGCACTAACAATCATCAAGGAAGAATGGAGTGGATTCTTGATCTTAGATGGTAACCTTCATATAATTGAATTACTCATTTAGAATTTCTCTTCTTGTCACCTACATATTATATATATAAGTATTTTTATTTTATAGAAAGTTTAAAAATCAACCCCAAAATGATTAAAACTCTCCAATTGAACTAAAACGAAGATTCATTATTAGAATCATTTTTTGACCACGGATCGATACTTGGTTCTTTCCAATACTATTATACATATACGATTGGTACACTTGTCTATTTTGTGTGTGTTTAGTCTTAGTAGAAATAAGTTTTATAAATTTAAAGCACGATCTTGTGCAAAAGATAAAATCTTAAATCATCCCGTAATATTTTATAAGCACTCAACGCATCACATCAGAAATCAACACCCGGAGACGGAATCACTAAAGATGTAGAGGTTTGGGTAAAGTCATAGGTATACAAGATGTAGTCATCACTTTAGAGCCAACAAATAACGACACCACCTAAGAAGGTGTCAATGAAATATGTGGTGTATACACAATAACCGATACATCCTATGCCACGGTAGAATTGACACATCAGCAACAAACACACTTACCACTGGTTGAGGTATAGTAGTAGAAGGGACATATCCTGAACTTTAAGGCCCAAGTCCCGGTTTCCAATAACGTTCTCGTTCAGATTATCTTAATGGACTTTAAAATTTGAAAATATATAAACTACCAGATTGTAACCGAAATTAGTATCAATCTCCCACGAACTATTTTTACTGTGGAATGAATTATAAAAATTACCATTATTTCCAATTTCAATATTGGAAATACTTGGCCCTTCAATGTTTATACTTGAGGTACTCGTAGATACTGGAATAACAACTTTTTCATCATACAACTTTTTTGTTAGTTCACGGTTTTGTCGTCTCGAGTCTTTGTAATTTATCGGTTGTAATTTATTATTATTTTATAGTAAGGGGTATTTATGGAAAAATCACCTAGTTCACTATGTATAGGCTCATTTGTTAAGGATGTTTAACGACTGAGCCAGTTCGTTATATGTAAAGTCCATTCGTTAAGGATGTTTAACGAATGGACATCAATTCGTTATGTATTTTTCCCATTCGTCATGGAATGTTGAAGAATGGGGGTATAGCAAAGTGCTAATTCTCTGTGCTTTCCTTTAACTTGAATAAGGCTGTTTAGCCTTGAATAATTAAAGTATTGTTAATCTATTACACCGAACCTCTGTCCACTCTCTCTCTCTCTCTCTCTCTCTCTCTCTCGTTCAATACTTCTTTAAGATTAATATTATTACTATTATCAATTACTATCACATATATAACTAAGAGCATATCAATTAACTAGATCCGAAGTCTAATCAATTGAATACGGTTATGGATTGATTAGATCATTGCTGGTATTTACAAGTGGTATCCGAGCTTTCTGGTGTTAGATTGCTCCTAGTTAAGGTAATATTGATAAGAATTTTTTTTATTGGATAAGTATTAGTTTAAAGTTATTTTAACGATTTTGGTTGAATTAACGTTTGAATTTGTTAACTATGGTTTGAATTCGGTTGAATTGTGTTCGGTGAGAATTAAGGAAGGTTTGTGTGGATTGGTTTGGGTTATTGTGGTTGATTGCGATGAGTTTGGATAGGGTCTGAATTTGTACGGAACAGAGTATTGTTCAATTGAATTTTGGTTATCGATTTATTTGTTAAGGTATAAGGGATTAGGATATGTCTGTTCATGAGTAAATTACGAGTAGAACGAGCTTTGATTTGGTCAATTTGGTGCTATATTGAGGTTTTATTACATAATTGTATTATGGGTTTTTGAAAATTTTGGATCTGGTAAATTTCCAGATTTCTGGAAATCTGTTTTGAAGATTTGAAGATAGCCTTAATTCGTTATGACTAATTCGTTATTCAGGTGCTTTAATTCGATATCAGTCTCTAACTAATTCGTGCCACGTGTAAAGTTTTTTACAACTGAATAACAACCTAGTTCGTTATTCATTGTAGCTAATTCGTGCTCTCTGTAGCACATTCGTGCTCTTTGATTCGTCATTGATTCGTTATACTAATTCGTCATTCATTCGTCATACTAATTCGTTATTGATTTGTCATACTCATTCATTTTAGTTAATTCGTTACTTGATCGTTAAGTTACTGTTTCTGGTTCGTTATCTAGACATCATGCAATTCGTAAAGACTATTGTGCCTGATTCATTACCATTACAACACTTAATTCGTTATGATCATTTTTCCTTATTCGTTACTGAAATTTCAATTTTAACCCTAAAGTTTGATTTTTGTTAAGTTTGAACTTTTACTTAAAATGGCTGGTTTTTATGTGTTGGCATCTCAGAACATACTATTGCAACAAATGTTACTGTAAGTTCCCTGGACGGATCGCACGAGATATCTCGGTCTACTCAGGTGCGGAATCCCTGCGTAGATCGTTACGAGTATAGAACACGAATCACACGAACACACGTTATATATTATAACTCAAACACGTGACGTAATATCACTGTTACAGACTCTCGTCCTCACGTTACAATGAACTTTAACAACTGACACGAACTTAAACGACGATTACAAACCAACCCGTAACCTAGGACTATAAATACACGACAACTTCGCCTGGCATGTTCAGGCGAAGTTGTCCATAACTTCGCTTGACTAACAAGTTCGCCTGTTAAGCGAACTTGTCAGTAACTTCGCTTAAACATACAAAACATAATTAAACATTACAGACTCGATTACAGACACTAGACTATGAACTACTGACATTATGCACCAACAGACTCCCCCTTGGCAGTAGCTTCATATCTTGATCTTTAAGCACTTGTCTTGTAATCTTCAATCTTGAATCTTCACGCATGCACTCCTTCTCTAACACAAACTGACACAACTCTTTGATACTTCCTCGCTTCGTCCTTCCAAGCAGGAATATAAAAGATTTTCTTCTCATTAAGCACCTTCAGATCAGCTTGCGATAAGTTTACCAAATGCATCGGATCGTAAACTCTTAGGAGCTCTTGTTCATCCTCGTCTTCCATCACCGCCTCTACTGTCTCACAATCCACATACCACCACTTAAGGTTCTTTAACACATCCTTGGGCATTGTCTTCATCGGTACTTCTTTCAGGCACCGGATCGGTTTATACTTCATGACCATCCAAGGTTTTCCATCAGCTCTCAAACCTCTATCCTTGTCTTCAACAAGTTTCCCCTTCTGCGGTTTCAACAGCCCAAACTTCTTCTCTTTTATACTCTCTCTCCATACAATTTTCTCAATGACTCTAGCCATATTATCGTCATTTCGATTGATTAACCCCAATCTGGCTAAGTCTTTCACTTCACATTCCGGCAGTGTATTCAACGACCTTAACATTCTTTTAAAATATTGAACGCCGTCATACCGTTTAATCACAAAGAGCTTCAACTGCTCATCATAGATCCAGCAAATAATCCCTTTCTTCGCTTCAGCATAGCCTTTAATATTGTAACTCTTCTTAAACATTGTAGGGACCGCTGGTTTCCTCGTTTTGACGAACCACTGAGCATAGCCTTCCTTCCACCTAGGCTGCTCTTCCCATTCAGTCTCATCGATTACTGTCTCATTACCCATATCTACTTTCTCCACACCTGGAATGTCATGCTCTACATTCTCTTCTACTATTTCACCTTCTTCAACATCTTCTTCAATCACAATCTGTGACATTCATGATAAAACGAGGTACACTATATTCATTACGTAACAAGTAAACGATAAATCGGATAATTTGTAGTGCTTAAACGAGTAACCGACCGATACTAATTATGACCCGTATACATACTGAGGGGTTATATACGAGTTATATATATGTTATAGAGGCTAACATATTGATATTTAGGCCTCGGTACGTTTAAAACTCTTTAAACGAAAAAGGTTTCGTTTATCGATACGCTATAAGCTTAAACGCAATCGTTAATATCAAAACAAGCATTGTAGCATCCGTTAAGCCGAAAAAGATTTATAAAACACTTATATGACATGTTCTAAGCAATCCGTGAAAATATTTTGGAATTTTACAACGAGTCAGTACGTTTTTCTTATTTTACAAAAATAAGCTGAAAAACACTCGTTTTTACGTTATTTCTCACACCCGAATTAATTTTCTTGCGAAAAACCGGACCCGAACTAAATTTAAAGTGGGCTTTTCATGTTTGGGCTTGTATAATTAGCTTAATGGGCCAAAACAGCCCATTAGGGGGTCCTATAGAGTTCCGATCGCAGCCCCTTAACTCCCCCACATGTTTTTTTTATAAAGCTTACACCACAAGCTTGGTTATTCATTTTAACATACCACAAAATTTCAAGTCCAGCAGCTCTAGTTCTGTTCTCTCAAGTTCCTTTCAAAAACCCTAAGGTAAGATTCAATTCTACCAAGTTTTAACAAAGTTTGATCCATATGATTATCATATAAACATGTTTTGATTAGTGTTAAACATGTTTAACCATCCAAAAACCCTAAAAATCAAGTAAAATTATGTTTTGATGTTAAACATGTTTACAAACCAGGAACATATACTTTTTTGGTCAAAAACGCGGATTAGAACATGAATACAACGTTTTTACGGTTAGAAAGTTCGGTTTGAATCCAAAACCGAAACCCTAATTTTCAAGGCTGTTACATGGATGATTTATGCTTGGTTTGATGTTATATGATATGTAGATATACTGAGTTTGCAACCCGAGACCCGGAAAGTCGTTTAAGCTAGCAAAATTCATCGAAAACCGACAAGGTAAACCCGTAATACTCGTTTAGGGGCTGTTTAGTATTAGGTTGTGACGTGCTTGTTGTTAGCTTCTGAAAATTTGCAGGGACATAAGGGATCATATAAATGAGTCCCTGTTCAAATTTGGTAATTTTTCGATAAACGGAGAATATTTGGTGAATTTATTCCCGTTTATGGGCGTTTATTTGGGAAAAATAGCAAAACATATTGAAAAATTATGAAATTTGGTTTTGGAGCTTGATATGGGATAGTAAGATCACTGGTAAAGTTTGGGAATCATTGGAAATGTCTAAGTATGGTTTGTGCAGCCATGGTTTAACTGAGTTTTAACAGCCGAAAAACGCACAAAAAGGCATTTTGTCAAAAGAGTTAGGTTCTGGAAATTTTGCAGGGGCTATGTAGTCACATTGAGGCCATTGGTAAAAATTATGGGATTTTTCGGAGATCGTTTAATATAAACGGGCCATTTATTACATGATTATAACCTATTAAATGAATTTTTATAAATAAATAAATAATCATAAAATTTCTGGAAATATTTTTATAAAATTCTCCATGTCTTAATGTATTTTTATAAAAATTTACATAATTTATATATAATTACATATTTAGTTATGATTTATTAAAGATTTAAATTATAATTGTTTTAACGAAACCGGCAGTTTTGTGTTTAACGGACTGACTGGTATATCAAAATGTCAAAAGTGGTCAAATATCATATTTTTGAATAATATTGATAAAAACGAACTTTTTACGAAAATTCCGGACAATTCGAGTGGATTGTGCGCGTTTTGTATAATCAAAACCGTGTGAAAACAGAAACGAACCCTGCAATCAAACCATACACCGAAACTTTAAAATTCTTTCATAAATCAAATCATTTTATCAATCAATATATTTACTTAAGTTTTATGTGATCTTACCTAATCCCGAAACGTATAAACGATCAACTGAGCTAGGCTCGGAAAACGGTGAAACTGAGCCAAATCCAGTTTTAAACATTTCATAGTATACAACGTCACTGTTGGTACATGTGTGTCAGTAGTTCATAGTCTAGCATTTGTAATCGAGTCTGTAATGTAATTATGTTTTGTTTATGTTTGTTTTGTAATGCGCGAAGTTGTCAACAAGTTCGCTATGGCGAACTTGTTGAATCAGCGAAGTTATTGACAACTTCGCCTATGGCGAAGTTGTCGTGTATATAAACTGTTTCAGACGAAACAGTTTGTGTTGGTCGTTTTAGGGTTTGTTTCAGTGTGTTTCGTATTGTTACGTGTCATCTTCTGTAATAGTGACCGTGAGTCACGTGTTCGGTTATTAATATAACGTGTTTGATTTATTGCTCGTGTGATTCTATCTCTACACTCGTAACTACCTGCGCAGGGATTCCGCACCTGCGTTGTTAGCGATATCCCGTGTACGATCCGTCCAGGAACCTACAATTGGTATCAGAGCCAATCGGCTCGATTGTGAGGTTCGGGATTTCACGCGGGTGTAGAAAACGTCTCGTTTGACCTATTCGCGGGACGTGTTTTTGTTGGGATTGAGTTTTGCTAGTGCTTGACAGTCATTTTCAAGCCTTTGCATTGATCGGGAGCTGCTGGATTGACGAAAACAGATCTGAACAAACTTCCCTGTTCATCGGGCGAAGTTACCGTTCATCGGGCGAAGTTACCATTCTTCAGGCGAAGTTGCCGTCGCTGGAATTAGGGTTTTTGGCGAAGATATAAGGATTAGCGAAGTTAACTACAACTTCGCTCACTTCATAAGTTCGCCTTAGCGAAGTTATCCGCAACTTCGCTTCAAACCCAAGTTCGCTCAACTCATAAGTTCGCCAGAGCTAAGCGAAGTTATTCTTAACTTCGCCCAAATCAAGCGAATTTAAGATCTCAGAGAAGTTCTCTTTCAGCGAAGTTAACCTTCAAGCGAAGTTATTCTTAACTTCGCCAACTGAGCTGTTTTAATATTTTTTTTTGTTTTTCCAGGTTTTTCAGGTTTTTGCAAGGATGTCGTCGATCAATATCTCCGATTTGGTCAAGATGGAGGTAGAAGCGGGGTCTGCCACTAAGGCCCCGAGGCTTATGAAAGGAACTGACTTCGTGGCATGGAAGGATAGATTCATCCAATACATCAAATACCAGGATGCCAAAATGTGGGTGTGCATCCAGGATGGATATATCCCTCCTACTATGCAATACGAAGGCCGTGACGTAGTTAAGAAGTACAGCAAAATGGAGGACGAAGAAAAGAAAATGTACGAGGCCGAAAGCAAGGCCCATGCTGCGATAACAACAGATGGTATCAGAGCTTTGGCACTTCCTCAAGAAGTTCTCCATACGTTCCGAAAATACACTTCTGCAAGAGAGCTTTGGGATGCTCTTGAAAATAGATTCGAGGGGAATGTGGGTATCCGTGCATCGAAGGTAAAACTTTTGAAGACCCAGTTCTCCGTCTTCAAATTTTTGAAGAACGAATCGCTGGATGATATTATCACCAGATACTATCATCTAATGACAGAGCTTAGCAATTATTCGATTGCTTACCGAGAAGAAGAGATCGTTGAAAAACTTCTCGATGCTCTCCCACCGAAGTGGGAAATGTTCACCGTTCTTATGAGGGAAGACAGAGACTTTCCTAATTATGATCTTGAAACGGCAGTGAACAAGCTCAGAACTTATGAGCTTAATATGGTTCGAAAAGAAACACCTACAGATCAGATACAAGACCCTGGTATGTATGGTGCAAAGGTTAACTCAGGCTCAAGTTCAAGGCCTGAATCTGCTGCTTATTACTCTAAAGGGGAGTCAGGCTCTGACTCGTCTCATGAAGGAAACGTTTCTGTAAACACGAATGGTGATGTGTGTTTAGTTGCTGGAGGATCTAGTACTTCAAAGTCTCAAGCATCCACAAGTAGTTTTTCTGCAAATGCATCAAGCAATAGTTATTCCAAGATGCCTATGAGTGTAAAATCTGCTGAAGAGCAGTTTGCAGTCTATGCATCATTTATTGCTTCCTATGAAAACTACATCCAGGGGAAGATTGTGGACCCTGCTGTTCTGGATGAGGATTATGACCAGATCGATGCTGATGATCTGGAGGAGATGGATTTGCAATGGCAAATGGCCATGATAGTGAGGCGAGTCAAGCGTTTCATGAATAAGACGGGGAGAAAGTTTGTTGGTGGTCGGCCCGGGTTCGACAAGTCCAAAGTAAGGTGCTATAATTGTCAACAGTACGGGCACTTTGCCAAGGAATGCAGAAATGAGAGGGTTGAACGAGGACAAGGTCGACCTACACAACACTCAGGAGTTAACAGAGAGATAAATGCCATGTTGACCAGAGAGGCAGGAGAGTACAACTGGAATCAACGCTCAAGTGGTTCTGGTGAGCAAGCAAACATGGCTGAGTCTGAAGCTGAAGAATGTGAGAAGGTTGAAGAAATTGAGAAAGCAAATGAAGAAGAAACCGCTTTCATGGCAAATGACAAAGATAATCGCTCCGAGGTAAGTCCTAAAACTATTTGTACTAGTTGTGAGAATTTGTCTGAGCAACTTAAAACAATAACTGATCAGTATGTCCATTTAGATGCTGACTTTAAAACTATTAAAGAAGATCACCATTTTACGAAAGCAAGAGAAACGAGTTATAAAATTAAAATAAAAGCATGTGAAAAAGACGTTCAAAGCTTAAAAATTAAACTTGCTGAGAAAATTGAAATAATTGATCTTAGTTATGAAGTTTTGGAGGAAAAAACTAAAGTGATTGCTGATCGGGATAAACAGATTGCTGACCACCAGGTAAAGGTGGTGGAACTGAACCGCAAACTTGAGCAGTTCAGGAATTCCTCGGCCATCCTTGATCACCTCGTGAGTGATCCAGGTACCTCTGCAAAGAGGGGAGGAATCGGATATCACGAAGTTCCACCACCCTTTAACCACAATTATACATATAATCCGAGTGTTCAGAAATCTGTTGATTTCGAGGTTTCTCAGACAACTCCTATCAACATTACTAGTGTAGAACCAAGTGTTAGCTGTGGCGAAACAAGTTCGCCTGTTTCTAGTGTGACTATTTCTGTATCAAGTCCAGTCTCATCGGATTCGGATAAGCTGTCCGAATCTGGTCAGACAAAAGAGGAGGTAGGTTTACCCACCGATGGAGATAAAAATGAAGTTTCTAAAAAGAGTTCTCCACTCAATCCGTACGTCCCACCTTATGTGAGACGAACGGCTGGTAACACTGCCTCTACATCCAAACCAACAT
This sequence comes from Bidens hawaiensis, assembly GCF_021521415.1. NCBI lineage: Eukaryota > Viridiplantae > Streptophyta > Magnoliopsida > Asterales > Asteraceae > Bidens > Bidens hawaiensis. The sequence continues at coordinate 4,327,310 of NW_027491014.1, forward strand.
TTGACAAGAAAATGGAGAGTCGATGTTGCTTTAGATGTAACAAGTTAGGACATCTAGTTGCAGATTGCCCTTTGAAACCTAGATTTAGAGATGTAAAGACAAATAAAAATGAGAATAAGCGTCATTTTGTTCCTGCTAAAAATGAAAACTTTAAAAAATGCCAAAATATAACGAATTCAAGTTTTCATAAAAACCAACCTCATTTTTACAACCAAACCTCAAGATATAACACTTTCAATTCTCAAAGGTTTGGAAGGCATTACACCCAATCTGCAAGGAGATACCCTAACAGGACTTACAGAAATTATCGAGTCTCTAACTTGAGAAAGCCAGGGTACGGGACGTATCGATCCAAGACCAATTGGTCTTGGGTCCCAAGATTCTAACTCTTTGTTTTATTGTGCAGGAACAGTTGAACAGGGCTGCAAACAATCTTTGGATTGTAGATAGCGGCTGTTCCAGGCACATGACAGGCAACAAACACTTGTTGCAAGACTTAAAACCTGTTCAGGGAGCTAGAGTTAGTTTTGCTGGTGAAAGCGGTGGAAGGATTACCGGTAGAGGTACTGTGTCGAATGGGAGAATGACACTTGAAAACGTAAATTTTGTGGAGGAATTAAAGCACAATCTGCTGAGTGTGTCGCAGATCTGTGATAAAGAATACACTGTCCATTTCACTAAAAATGAAGCGATTGTATTGAAGCCTGGTTTTCATATACCAGAAGAATGGATAGTAATGAAAGCTCCACGTGAAACGAATACATATGTGATGGACATGAGGTCTACTGAAATGGCCACCGGAGAATCTTGTTTAATGACAAAAGCAAGCGAATCAGAATCAGAATTGTGGCACAGGAGAATGGGACATATTCATCTTCGTAAGATGAACTTCATTGTCAAAAATGGGCTTGTGATGGGCGTTCCCTTAAAGAGTTTTAACTTTGAAGATAAATGCATAGCGTGCAAGAAGGGAAAACAACACAAGAAAAGCCATCTCACCAAGACGATCAACTCAATTGCTGGTACTCTAGAACTACTTCATATGGATCTCTTCGGTCCGGTGAATGTACAAAGTCTAGGTGGTACTTCTTACTGCTTGGTGATAACTGATGATTACTCGCGATACTCGTGGGTATATTTTCTGAAAACGAAAGACGAGACGACTCAGATGGTGAAGAATCTAATTACAAAAGTCGAGAACGTCATGAGTAAATCAGTTAAATTCATCAGAAGCGACAATGGGACAGAGTTCAAGAACTTTGAGATGGAAATCTTTTGTCTTCAGAAGGGTATTGAGCATCAATACAGCGCTCCGTATACTCCACAACAGAACGGAGTAGCTGAAAGGAAGAACCGAACGTTGATTGAAGGAGCCAGAACTATGCTGGCAGACTCAAAGCTTCCTGTGATGTTCTGGGCTGAAGCAGTTGCTACAGCCTGCTATGTTCTGAATCGGGTGTTAACCGTTAAGAGACTTGGAAAAACCTGTTATGAGCTTATGCACGGAAGGAAGCCCAACTTGTGCGGTCTTGAACCTTTTGGGTCTCCTTGTTCGATTTTGAAGACTAATTCGAAATTTGGTGAAGTAGCTGATGAGGGAATCCTAGTCGGTTATGTTGTTGGGACTCCCAACAGACGGGTCTTCAATACGATAACTTGCAAGGTGGAGGTGGTTTGTAACACCGACATTACTAGTTACCAACCGCCAAAACCAAGCAATGGACCTGCTGAGCTGTTTGACTATGTTAAACTTTTTAAGTCGTTTAACGTACCTACTTTGGAAATTTCTGAAGAAGACGAAAGAGCAGTGACGAAGATGATTTTTGATGAGGAAGAGGAGGTAGTGCAACATCAGATGACAGAAAAATCTCAGCCTTCCACATCAAACCCTATCGATACCCCTGCGGCCTCAACTGAAGATGAGTTTATTAATCCTTTTCACTCTCAGCCTGAAACTACCATAGATGAGATCTCTTCAAACTTGGAAGACAATTTGCATGTCGGTGCTGTTCCGACCACGAGAATTCACAAAGATCACCCATTGGAGAATGTTATAGGTGACGTGTCCTCTAGTGTACAAACCAGAAGTAGCTTGAATGAGCACACCTGTGTTTATACAAGCATTAAAGATACAGGTATCATGAACAAATGTTTGTACTCTTGCTTCATAAGCCAAGTCGAACCGAAGAATTATCAAATGGCTTTAAAGGACAGCTCGTGGGTCGAAGCCATGCAAGAAGAGTTGGCTCAGTTCGAAAAAATGGAAGTTTGGACTTTGGTTGAAAAACCAAAGAATGTGCATGCTATAGGCACGAAATGGGTGTTCAAGTGCAAGAGAGATGAAAAGGGGATTATCGTGAGAAATAAGGCGAGGCTGGTTGTTAAAGGTTTTAATCAACAAGAGGGTATTGACTACAATGAGGTTTTCGCTCCTGTTGCCCGGTTAGAAGCGATTAGATTGTTTTTGGCGTTTGCTGCATCTAAAAAGATGAAGGTGTTTCAGTTAGATGTGAAGAGCGCGTTTCTTAACGGGAAAGTTGATGAGGTTGTGTTTGTTGAGCAACCTCCGGGTTTTCCTGACCCAGACTTTCCGGATCACGTATACAGGTTGAGCAAGGCGTTATATGGGTTACATCAGGCACCTCGTGCCTGGTATTCAACGTTATCGGACTACTTGCTGGAAAATGGTTTTGAAAGAGGATTGATTGACAGTACGCTGTTTGTGAAGAGAGAAGGATGTGACTTCTTACTGGTTCAAGTCTACGTGGATGATATCATTTTTGCTGCATCAAGAGTATCCATGTGTCAGGATTTTGAGGCTGTCATGAAGAAACGATTCGAGATGAGCGCTATGGGTGAACTAACCTTCTTTCTAGGACTGCAGGTTGATCAGAAGAAGGATGGGATGTTCATTCATCAAACAAAGTATGTTCATGATGTGCTGAAGAGATTCAAGATGGAGGACAGTTCTCCATATGACACCCCAATATGCGTCAATCACAAATTGGGCGCTGAATCAGATGGTGACGCAGATGTGGACCCTACTCTGTATCGGGCGATAATAGGTTCATTAATGTATTTAACTGCTTCTAGGCCCGATATAATGTTTTCTGTTTGTCTTTGTGCTCGTTTTCAGGCAAACCCAAAGGAATCTCACATGAAAGGTGTGAAGAGGATTTTGCGGTATCTTAAGGGCAAGCCGAAACTAGGGTTGTGGTACCCAAAGGGAGGAGACGTTGAACTGGTGGCGTATACAGATTCTGATTATGGTGGCTGTAATCAGAGTCGGAAGTCAACAACAGGAGGCTGTCAGTTTCTTGGAGGAAGATTAGTTTCCTGGCAGTGCAAGAAACAGACATCAGTTGCAATTTCAACATGCGAAGCTGAATACATGGCAGCATCCAACTGCTGCTCTCAGGTTTTGTGGATTCAGCAACAATTGCGCGACTATGGTCTGAATTTCTTACTTACTCCTATTTTAATTGATAACACTGCCGCCATCTCAGTAATTAACAATCCCGTGAAGCACAGTAAAACTAAGCATATTGACATTCGTCATCACTTCATACGGGATTGTGCTGAGAAGAAACTGATAAAGATTGAAAAAGTTGATACACTTGAAAATTTTGCTGACTTGTTTACAAAAGCGTTTGATAAATCCAGATTTCAAAACCTAATTGAGCTAAACGGGATGATCAATCCCGAGTAACCATGTCTTTGATTTAAAAAAAAAAAAAAAAAAAAAAAAAAAAAAAAAAAAAAACATGGGTCATTTTTGCTTAAAATTAGTCGGTTACCTCAGTTTGATGGACATATCCTAGGATATGTTTTGGTCCTCGTTTCAATGTAGAGAATGAGGATTGCCATTAACTGGAAGACTGAAAGTGACCGGGGCAGCTATGACGTGTGTTCTTTCAGTTGCTGAAAATTAGTCGGTCATACTTAGTAAGAAGGACACATACTTGTATGTGGTCGGTCCAGTTGATCCATTGGATCTTCAGGATAGCCGTTTACCTGACGACTTTGACGTGATTGGGGCGATTGAATTTAAAGTTTTTTTTTTGTGGGAAATGAAATTAATGTTCAAGTCTGTTACTTCGTATGAAGTTCTATGCTGTGTTTAACAGAAAATTGATCCAACCTTGGAAAATGATATATATATTGATTGTGTGTGCTTAACTAGTGAAGTTATTAGGCTTAAAAGGCTTTAGAACAGTCATTGTATGTCATGGTAATTTTTATGGTACGTAAAAGTGTATGTGATACTAACTTAAATTTACTCGAATTTACGTGGAAACTCCTTAAGAGTTTTGTATGTCTTCATACATATCTTTTCGAAGGATAGGCAGAAAAGCGACTACCCAGTCATACACGAGCCCGTGAGTGTTCTGATTTCCGTGAAGAAAGCATTTCAAGATACTGCAGTGATCCAGATTCGGGACTTGCAGTGATTTAGTACTCCGAAGTCGATAAAAATGTTTAATTTAAAAAAAAAAAAAAAAAAAAAAAAATATATATATATATATATATATATATATATATATATATATATATATATACGTGTATATTTTTAAATACTTATGAGACATAGTAACAATCAAAATTTCTCAAGTCTGGAGTTAGAAGAAAACGGGAGGCAGACATAGTGTATCTACAAGATAATCAGACATTATGGGTCGAAGTCAATTCGGGGTGACTTGGGTATAGCCAAATACGCTTTGAGAATAGATAGAAGACATCATTATCTCTGAGATGTTGCCAACTTAAATTTTTGAGCTTAACTGAACCTTAATCCGTATCACAGAAACGATGAAAACCATTTACGTTATTTACATGCTTACAACCTGTGTCTCTATGTCATAATACAGCCAAACACGGATCTAAGTGACAGTCACATCGTTAGTATGATTCCTGTTAGGATCTTTTCTAAAACGTAGTGGTCCCTGACTAGACTGAAATTTGATCCCTTATTTCGTTAAAATTTTTCTAAGTTTTTTTTAGTTTTTGTAGTTATATTATTTTATTGTTGGTTACTAGGTCTTGATCATATTTGTTTAACTCTTTTTGGTAATTGATAAGGTTAAATTCAAGATTATTCAAACTTAAAGGGCTGATTTTGAAAATTACGGGCGAAGTTGTTGAATTCGGCGAAGTTGTGATTAACTTCGCCTTGGCGAAGTTAAGAGTAACTTCGCCTGAACCAACTCTGCCCTATATAAGGGATTGTAAACAGTAACTATATCACTTTTTTCGAATTACCGGCGAACTTGTTCGAATAACCAATACATCCGGATCTTATTCTTCGCTTTCGATTTCGATCTTGTGTTCCTAGTTTCTACTATACTCGTGGTATGTGTAGTCAATATCATCCTATCTTTCTCGTTATAGTTTTACCCGGTTCGAGACCTCGGGTCGTCGAACCTTAGAAACCAAGTTTTCCGACCTCACGTTACGTATTCATGGACGACCTTTTCATCCTAACACCATTGAAATATGTTGGACTTCATTGTTAGATCGTTAAATCGGTCCGAAACATCGGATAAACCTTGTTTGAATCTGAACAGTCGCCGTTTCAGATTCAGGCGAAGTTAAGGTTTACGCGAAGTTATTCTCAACTTCGCCAGTGGCTTAAGTTCGCCTTCAGCGAAGTTATCCACAACTTCGCTTGAAGCTTAATTTCGCCTATGGCGAAGTTATCCATAACTTCGCCTTGAACACAACTTCGCCTATTTCAAATTTTTTTTTAAGATTTTAGACGAACTTACAGATGAAGCGAAGTTGTTCCCAACTTCGCCTCACCTTTAAATTCGCCTGTACATCACAACTTCGCACATGGTACACAGCGAACTTGTGAGATGGTTATATGGTCTCTAACTTGATTTGTTTTGTGCAGATATGGCTGCTGTTGGAGGTGCTGGAGGTGATGATGGTGATGAGCAACGACAATTCTTCCCAGCCCATAACCAATACATCACTTTGGATCCAGACGCACGAGGCGTTGAAGACTATAGGGAGATTATCACATTTCTCCAACGATCAAGAGTTTTTCACGCGATCACTAATACACTACCCATATCTCTGCCCAACATTCAAGATTTCTGGCAGACGGTGTATTATGATTGCAGACCTGAGCCTCCAGTGATGCGAGCAACTGTCAATGGTCAAGACATACAGTTTTCCTCGGAAGACATACGGTTGGCTCTGCAGTTCGGTGATGAAACGAGAGACGACCCAACGGAATTCGTAGCTCCTTTCCGTGACGGAGCTTACTTAAGGATGGGTTATTCGGGTCCGCTGGGGGACTCGCAGAGGAGGAAAGGCTTTCTGCTGGATCAATGGCGCTTTTTGATGCATGTGTTGATAGTATGCATGTCCGGCAGAAAGGCAGGAACAGACGGGATGGGTGCGACGATGCAATCGGCTATGATTGCGCTGACTTACAACCGCAGATATTCTTTTAGTCAGCTAATCTTTTACGAGATTGATCGTCAGAGACGGGCGACGGCGCGCGAGCGTTTTATTATGTATCCTCGGTTTCTACAAATGATTATTAATCATGTCGCTCCGTCTATACCGCAAAGACGCCCTATCAGGTACGTTGAGTGCGTAACAAAACGTATCTTTGCTCAGTGCAGAACGTCGAGCACTCGTAGCAACCCTGAGCGGCGTCCCAGGCATACTCCACTTTTCGGGTATCTCATTAACCCGGAGTATGTTCCTGCAGGAGGGGACGAGTTCAGGGATCCGCAACCACATCAGGCGGCAGCACCTCATGCTGTATCGGCTGCGCCTGTTGTATCTTCTGCTGCTGTGCCAGCTACTATATCTCAGGCTGTGTCCACTGCTGAAAACGTTGATCTAGATGCTGCTTTTAGTGGACATGGTTTGTTTGATATGGATGTCTCGGGTCCTCAGTTTATGGATGTTACCAGAGCAGCTACTTCGGTAGCTGACTCTGATCTAGACGAGACGTTTGCTGAGGCAAGAAGACTTATGGTGTCTCGTGAACGGACTACGGGAAAGAGGCCGAGAACTGTGGAGGAGTATGAGGATGAAGTGGATGAAGAGGAGGCAGTACAGATTGTGCTAAGACGCTCAAGAAGAGAACAGAGAGGGATAGGTTCGGGAGCTGGAGAATCTTCAAGACTAGTACGTTTTGCTCCACCTGCCTTATCTGGTATGTCTCTTATTCCTACTACTGCACAGGTTACGGCGATCGAGACGTCGGCACCAACAATTGTGTCCCTACCACCTCAACCGCTTAATCCACCGGTGGTAGTTGCACGGTTTGTGGAGTCGACAATCACTTCTACTGCAGGGTTACCAAGTGTACCACCTGCGGTCACTTCTGCTGATGTTCCACCAACTCCATTGCCTACTTCAGATACCGAGAGGATTCTTTCGCTAGAGCGGATTGTTGCTGAACAGTCAAAGACTATTGACCGCCTAGTGGAATCCAATCGACTACAAGCTGCCCTCCTGGTTGAACATGGACGAATAATAGATGCCTTCAAGGATTACTTGGCATCTCAGGGGGAGAAGACGTGTAGGGGCGATGAGTTGAGAACGAAAAGACGAGAAGATCATGACGATGATCCCAATGCACCTTCAGGTGCAGGTGATGAGCTGCCAAGAACCTCTCAGGCTCTTGGAGCCTCCACAACTGAGGGGGAGTCTACAAATGCAGCTGGTGATGATGTTGTAGTTGTGGATGACGACGCTGATGTTGAAGACGTTATTGATGCGTTGAAGGAGTTGGATGAGGAGGAGGACGATGAGTTGATGGATGACGATGACGTGTTGCCTATGGATGAGATTGAGAGGATTGGAGAACAGATTAATGTGGAAGATGTATTAGAAGAAGGTGAGATTGTAGATGATTCAGTGGAACATGAGATTCAAGCTGTTGAGAGATCAGAATTGGGGGATGAGAGCGTGATAGAAGATACAGTATGGGAGGAGCAGCCGAACTGGAAAGAAGGCTGTGCTCAGTGGTTTGTTAAAACCAAGAAGCCTGCAGTGCCAACGATGTTCAGAAAGACTTATAATATAAAGGGCTATGCAGAGTCAAAGAAAGGAATCATATGCTGGTTGTACGACAAAGAGCTGAAACTATTTGTGATCAAACGGTACGACGGCATTCAGTACTTTAAGAGATTGTTGAGATCTCTGAATTCCTTACCAGAATGTGAGGTGAGAGATTTAGCGAGATTGGGGCTGATCAATAGAAGTAATGATGATATGGCAAGAATCATTGGGAAGATCGTCTGGAAAGAAGCCATTAAAGACAAAAAGTTTGAACTGCTAAAGCCTCAAAAAGGAAAGTTGATAGAAGACAAAGATCGTGGAATGAGGGCTGACGGCAAACCTTGGATGGTAATGAAGTATAAACCAGTCCGTCATTTGAAAGAAGTACCGATGAAAGTTATGCCCAAGAACGTCCTAAAAGATTTAAAATGGTGGTACGTGGATTGTGAGACAGCTGAGGCGGTAATGGAAGATGAGGATGAACAAGAAGTACTTTGGGTGTACGACCCGATGCATCTTGTTAATCTATCGAAGGCTGATTTGAAAGTGCTCAACGAGAAGAAGATCTTCTACATTCCTGCTTGGAAGGATCAAGCTAGGAAATATCAAAGGGTAGTGTCGGTATGTGTGAGAGAAGGGGCGCACGCGTAGAGGTGAAGATTACAAGACTCAAGATTTAAAGATCAAGATATGAAGCTACTGCCAAGGGGGAGTCTGTTGGTACATGTGTGTCAGTAGTTCATAGTCTAGCATTTGTAATCGAGTCTGTAATGTAATTATGTTTTGTTTATGTTTGTTTTGTAATGCGCGAAGTTGTCAACAAGTTCGCTATGGCGAACTTGTTGAATCAGCGAAGTTATTGACAACTTCGCCTATGGCGAAGTTGTCGTGTATATAAACTGTTTCAGACGAAACAGTTTGTGTTGGTCGTTTTAGGGTTTGTTTCAGTGTGTTTCGTATTGTTACGTGTCATCTTCTGTAATAGTGACCGTGAGTCACGTGTTCGGTTATTAATATAACGTGTTTGATTTATTGCTCGTGTGATTATATCTCTACACTCGTAACTACCTGCGCAGGGATTCCGCACCTGCGTTGTTAGCGATATCCCGTGTACGATCCGTCCAGGAACCTACAGTCACAATCTAAGACTATGGTCATGTTCTGGACCTAACAGCTATACCCAGATTATCTATACAGCCCGACTTAGCTTGAACACTGTACTAGTATTAACGATACGATACCGTTTATAGGAATCAGGCTATAAATGAGACATCTGACTATTTGATACGTGATTTCTGTGCGAACTACGATAAGGTGAGTTTCACGACCCCCACTTTCTAAACTGTTTTACGAACTTTTGGGGTGAAAAGCATGTTTACATAAACTGTTATACTTGAAAACGTGTGATGATGTGGATTATCTAAGTACTAACACTTGACAAGTCCCCACAAACACAAGTGATTAACTTCGTGCCGGTGACGTGTGGATAGTACTATCGGTTTGACAAACCCAACTGACAGAGCCGGTGGGGTATGCCGGAACCTATGTAAACCCAGTTGCACATTGTCATTATATATTTACATACTGCTATGTGGTGTTAGACATAGTGCATACATGGGGCAAAATTGGCTGTTAAATGCCAACAGGAGTGCATGGGCAGGAGAGGCCATGCAGTATAGCTCGTTTCGGTTTCACTTGTGGCTTAGTATAATGCATCATACACAGACATATATACATACACACTATAAACTTTACAAACTCGTGTTCTGATTTCATTGAAACTCGTGAAACTTGAAACTCACCAACTAGACGTAGTTGACCCGTTTTAACATGCTTTTCAGGTAAAGCAAAAGTGGAATGATTTGCTTACATGCTTGGTGTTAGAAAGACAAGTTGAATAGCTGTGAATAGACGCTGATATAATACTGTTTAAGAAGCTCGCAACCGGTTATGTGTTTTTCACCTAGTTTGTAAACAGAGTACCTACCCATGTAATATGATGTAAATTAGCTGTTGAATTTTCTTTATAAACAATGTTGTTGATACCAGTGTTATCTGTTACATTCCCGTATTACGCTTCCGCAACTACCTAGTCGGGGTGTGACAGAAGTTGGTATCAGAGCCATTGGTTATAAAGAATTAGGATGTCCCTTAGGATACCCTAAGATAACCGTAGGCTCGATTAACTCTGGGAATAAAATAATATTAAATAATATACACGAATGATTCTCGTGATGAACGCGAATGGACAAGTGGGTTATTATGGTCCGGAACGTAATAACGGACTTGTTTGTACGAGGAAATTCGAGAAGAAGTCGATAAACAATCGAATAGGTAAAAACAGCAACATATGTGTATAAAATATAATAAATAAATATTTGTGTATATAAACGATTATTTGTGCTTATGTGTATAAATACCTGCACGTATCTTACTATGATTAATATAGAAGGATATTATTCTTATCACTAACCATTGTGCAGGAAGATGTCAAGATCTACTGATCGTGTACCTAATGCCCTACCAGCAAGGCCTGAGGAGGAGGAGGAGGATCCGGAAGAAGAAACTGAGGAGGAACCAGAGGAGATAGAAGAAGGTGCAAACGCGGTAATTCCTCGCGAGGTACCCCCAGACCAACCAGAGGAGACACCTACCCTCCTAGGGAATCCCCTAGGAATGTTGCAGAACAGGGAGCTACTAGTGCTTATCGTTCACCTGTTAGAGCACCCAGATCCCCTACTCCACCTGTACAGCATGCACCAGTACCCCCACCCACTATTAGAAACCGTCAGACCACTCGTATTTCAGTGCGTCCACCTGAGCACACTTCTTTCCCACCTCGATCTACGTACCATAGGGGAGAAACATCGCGTGTCCGGGTAACAGAGATACCTATTCCTACTTGGGGTTTACCCGCCCCGGTACCCGAGCCACCTCGTTATTCTGATTCAGCATGGTTTGGTTTAGCAACTGATCAGCTCTTAGAACACTCACATACGATAAATAGCCTAAACCAGCATAGACATGATATGTATGATCACATGAGGTATATGCAGCAGGAAATCAGAATTGTACAAAGATCCAGTGCTGACAACCACGGGCGTCAGGATCGAGCGATGATACTACTGGGGGCGTGTTTAGCGGTTAATGCGGCCCTAGTGGCTGCTGTTGTCTGTTTGTGGTTCCATGTTGCAAAGAATGGATAGGACATCGTAGTCTGGTCTTATGTATATAGTCTTTTGATATCCCAAGCAGCATTTTGTTACAGCGTGTTGGGCTGGCTTGGGAGTTGTTTGTAGTTTTGTACTATCTCAAGCACTGGCCCTTATCGGGTTAAGTCTACATGTCACTTGGTGACAAATTTTGATACGCATATACAAGCGCTGGCCTATACCAGGTTAAGCCTATGCGCTAATTTTGGATGCATATGTACAGTAATGATTATAATTAATACAAACGTGTTTTCTTTGGCATAATTATGTGTTGTGAAAGTGTAATATTGTAAAGTTGTGCTGATTATAGTGAATCGATATTGATTATTATACAATTGATTATTTTATAGAATGGCCCCGAAGAAAGCAAACCCTTTGTCTGAGGCGGAAGTGGCCGCAATGATTGCTCGTCAACTACAAGCAGTGATACCAACAATTGTAGCCCAAGTCACTGCAGGCATACGTGCTAACAATACTGTTAATCAACCTACGAGCACCACCACGGCCACTGTTAATACACCTCCGCCAGACACTAATGTAGCCCCGGGTGTTACTACCCCGGTGAATACTGATAACGTCATAAATAATAATAACACTCTCCCAACTATGAATGTCACTGGGAACCCAGAACCTGTTATGCACCCTGATAATATCCCGAACCCTGTACCGGTTGTTAACACAACTAATAATAATAATAATAATAACCGAGAACCCCCGCGTCAGGAATACTCATACAAACAATTTACATCATGTAAACCGATTGAGTTTAAGGGCATTGAAGGACCTAGCGGGCTGGTCAAATGGATAGAAAAGACCGAGTCAGTAATTAATATCAGTGAGTGTCCACCGAATCGCGTGGTCAAATTTGCTACCAGTATGTTTCTAGACCAAGCGCTGATGTGGTGGAACACAGTAGTCCAAATAAGGGGACAAGATGCTATTAATCGTATGTCATGGACTGAATTAAAAACCCTCATGTTAGAGCATTTTTGTCCTAAAAGTGAGATTCAGAGGTTGGAACACGAGTTATGGAATTTGGAAATGAAAGGAGCGGATCATGTGGGATACACGAATCATTTTAACGAACTGTCCCGCTTAGTCCCATGGTTAGTTACACCGGAAGCAAAGCGAATTGAACGTTATATCTGGGGACTGACCCCTGCTGTGAGAAGTATAGTAAATTCAGTTGCCCACCCGACATTAGAAAGTGCTGTATCTCAAACGGGTGTCGTTACTTTTGATCTGATGAGAAGTGGAGTGATAAGAATGCCAGGGGAAACAACAAGTTTAAAACGAACTGATTACGGGACAAAAATGCAAGGAAACCTTCAAAACAAGCGGGCTCGTCCGAATACCCGAAGTTATGCCATGACCAATTCTAATGTAAAACAAGAGGCCTATAAAGGGACATTACCGAAATGCAGAAGATGTAACTTTCATCATGTGGGTGATTGCAAACCGATAATTTGTCAAAAGTGTGGAAGAACGGGACACTATGCCCCCAACTGTAGAACCCCTACCAACACTGTTAATCGTCCACCACAATCAACTCAACTCCCTCGACCTCAATCAAACCGCCCACAACTCAACCAACAAATCCCACCTACCACGAACCTCCGTGCATGCTATGAATGTGGCAGTACGGAACACTTTCGGAGATACTGCCCCAATTTGAACTCGGGTGCAGTGAGAAGGCAGAACCAAGCACAAGCATCAACCTCCAACACAGCTAAGGGACACGCGTTTGTATTAGGACCGGGTGAAGCGCGTCAAGATCCGAATGTGGTGACAGGTACATTCTTAGTTTCGGGTCAGTATGCTTCAGTTTTGTTTGATACGGGTGCCGATAGAAGTTTCATATCTGTTAACTTCTTACCTTTAGAAAATATGCCGGTTAGTGAACTAACAAAACCATATACTATAGAACTCGCTAACGGTAAGTCTATACTTGTTAACCGAATAGTCCGAGACTGTTCCCTTATCCTAAACGACCACCCATTCCTTATTGATTTACTTCCAGTAGAATTGGGAAGTTTCGATGTTATAGTCGGTATGGACTGGCTATCTAAGTATAAAGCTGAAATTGTCTGTAAGGATAAGACCGTTAGAATACCTCTTTCGAGTAATGAAGCTATAATTGTTCAAGGTGAGAAATCTGGAACGGTACTGCCTCTTATATCTCAACTTAAGGCATTGAGATATTTACGCCAAGGTTGTACATTATACTTGGCGAGTGTAACAGTTAAGGAACCTGAGGAAAAACGATTAGAAGACATCCCAGTGGTACACGAGTATTCAGATGTATTCCCCGATGAGTTGCCTGGTTTACCACCGACCCGACAAGTAGAATTCCGTATTGACTTGATACGAGGAGCAGCACCCATTGCTAAGGCACCTTATAGACTTGCGCCTTCTGAAATGCAAGAACTGTCCAGCCAGTTACAAGAATTACTGGACAGGGGTTTTATTCGCCCTAGTTACTCACCGTGGGGAGCACCAGTGTTGTTTGTAAAGAAGAAGGATGGGAGTTTTAGAATGTGTATTGATTACCGGGAATTGAATAAAGTGACTGTAAAAAATAGATACCCCTTACCTCGAATTGATGACTTGTTTGATCAGCTCCAAGGTGCGAAGTATTTTTCAAAAATTGATCTTAGATCTGGTTATCATCAAGTGAGAATTCAGGAAGAAGACGTACCAAAAACAGCCTTCCGAACTCGGTATGGTCACTATGAATTTTTGGTTATGCCGTTTGGGTTGACAAATGCACCTGCAGTGTTTATGGACCTTATGAACCGGGTTTGCAAACCTTACCTTGACAAGTTTGTTATAGTGTTTATCGATGACATTTTGATATATTCGAGAAGTAAGGAGGAACACGAACAACATTTGAGGGAAATTTTAAAATTATTGAAGCAAGAGAAGTTATACGCAAAGTTGTCCAAATGTGAGTTTTGGCTACAAGAAGTACAGTTTTTGGGACACATTGTGAACCATCAAGGGATCCAAGTAGACCCAAGTAAAATTGAGGCCATTAAGAATTGGCAAGTGCCTAAGTCACCAAGAGAAATTCGTCAATTCTTAGGACTAGCCGGGTATTATAGAAGATTCATTGAAAACTATTCAAGTATTGCACAACCTCTAACCCTCCTAACTCAAAAAGATCGAGCATATGAATGGGGAGAAGAACAAGAAATGGCCTTCCAAATGTTAAAACAGAAGTTATGTGAGGCTCCAATATTAAGCCTTCCAGATGGAACTGATGAATTGGTGGTATATTGTGACGCATCTCGTAAAGGTTTAGGATGCGTACTGATGCAAAGAAAGAAAGTAATAGCATATGCTTCCCGACAATTAAAAGTGCATGAAAAGAATTATACGACCCATGATTTGGAATTAGGAGCAGTTATCTTTGCATTGAAGATTTGGAGACATTACTTGTATGGCACTAAATGTACCATCTATACTGATCACAAAAGCTTACAACACATATTCGATCAGAAAGAGCTAAACATGAGACAAAGGAGATGGGTAGAACTGTTAAATGATTATGATTGTGAGATTAAATACCATCCGGGTAAGGCCAACGTAGTAGCTGATGCTTTAAGCCGAAAAGACAGAATCAGACCATTAAGGGTACGAGCACTCGGAATGATTGTTCAAAGTAGCCTAACCGAACAAGTTCGCGTTGCACAAGATGAGGCCTTGAAGGCAGATCAGCTAGAAAAAGAAGAACTACATGGAAATGAAAGGAATTTTGAGAAGAAAATTGATGAAGTATATTATTACAAAAACCGGGTCTGGATTCCAACACTTTATAAACTCCGAAAGTTGATTCTTGATGAAGCACACAAATCCAAATATTCTATTCATCCAGGTGCTGATAAGATGTATAGGGATGTCAAAGAATTTTACTGGTGGCCTGGTATGAAAAAGGATATAGCCGTGTATGTAAGTAAATGTGCAACATGTGCAAGGGTAAAGGCGGAATACCAAAAACCTTCGGGAATGTTACAACAACCCGAAATCCCACAATGGAAATGGGAACAAATTACCATGGACTTTGTGACACACCTTCCTAAAACCTCTAGAGGACACAACGCAATTTGGGTAATTGTAGACCGGTTAACCAAATCCGCACACTTTATTCCCATCCGTAACAACTACACCACCGAAAAACTCGCTCAAATTTACATTGATGAAATAGTATCTCGACACGGAGTACCTCTTTCGATTATTTCCGATCGAGACAGTCACTTTACTTCACATTTCTGGCAAGCAGTACAAGAAGCCTTGGGAACCCGAATCGACCTAAGTACGGCTTACCACCCCCAAACCGATGGTCAATCTGAACGAACCATCCAAACCTTAGAAGATTTACTTCGTGCTTGTGTACTGGACTTCAAAGGGAATTGGGATCAACACCTCCCGCTCATTGAATTCTCTTACAATAACAGTTATCACAGTAGTATACAAGCAGCACCTTATGAAGCTCTATACGGGCGAAAATGTAGATCACCACTATGTTGGACAGAAGTGGGTGATACTCAAATTTCAAGATCCGATTTAATTCAGGAAACCACCGATAAGATCCACCAGGTTAAACAAAAATTGAAAGCAGCCCGTGACCGACAAAAGAGTTATGCCGATATTCGCAGAAAACCGTTATCTTTTGAAATAGGTGATAAGGTATTCTTAAAAGTATCGTCATGGAAGGGTGTTATAAGATTTGGAAAGACTGGGAAACTAGCCCCGAGATACATCGGACCTTTTGAGATTGTCGCAAAAATTGGTCCCGTAGCTTACCGATTAAAACTACCCTTAGAACTGAACACTATTCACGACGTGTTTCATGTATCGAATCTGAAAAAGTGTTTGACTGATGAAACGACAATAGTACCACTGGAAGATGTTCAGATCAACGAAAAACTCAACTTCGTAGAGGAACCGGTAGAAATTGTAGACGGGAAAACCAAACAGTTACGACACAACAAAATTTCATTAGTAAAAGTTCGGTGGAATTCAAAACAAGGACCCAAATATACTTGGGAACGAAAGGATGAATTCCGAAAGAAATACCCACACCTGTTCCCTAGAAAACCGATGACACATTAAATTTCGGGGACGAAATTTCTTAACGGGGGGAGAATGTGACATTCATGATAAAACGAGGTATACTATATTCATTACGTAACAAGTAAACGATAAATCGGTTAATTTGTAGTGCTTAAACGAGTAACCGACCGATACTAATTATGACCCGTATACATACTGAGGGGTCATATACGAGTTATATATATGTTATAGAGGCTAACATATTGATATTTAGGCCTCGGTACGTTTAAAACTCTTTAAACGAAAAAGGTTTCGTTTATCGATACGCTATAAGCTTAAACGCAATCGTTAATATCAAAACAAGCATTGTAGCATCCATTAAGCCGAAAAAGATTTATAAAACACTTATATGACATGTTCTAAGCAATCCGTGAAAATATTTTGGAATTTTACAACGAGTCAGTACGTTTTTCTTATTTTACAAAAATAAGCTGAAAAACACTCGTTTTTACGTTATTTCTCACACCCGAATTAATTTTCTTGTGAAAAACCGGACCCGAACTAAATTTAAAGTGGGCTTTTCATGTTTGGGCTTGTATAATTCGCTTAATGGGCCAAAACAGCCCATTAGGGGGTCCTATAGAGTTCCGATCGCAGCCCCTTAACTCCCCCACATGTTTTTTTTATAAAGCTTACACCACAAGCTTGGTTATTCATTTTAACATACCACAAAATTTCAAGTCCAGCAGCTCTAGTTCTGTTCTCTCAAGTTCCTTTCAAAAACCCTAAGGTAAGATTCAATTCTACCAAGTTTTAACAAAGTTTGATCCATATGATTATCATATAAACATGTTTTGATTAGTGTTAAACATGTTTAACCATCCAAAAACCCTAAAAATCAAGTAAAATTATGTTTTGATGTTAAACATGTTTACAAACCAGGAACATATACTTTTTTGGTCAAAAACGCGGATTAGAACATGAATACAACGTTTTTACGGTTAGAAAGTTCGGTCTGAATCCAAAACCGAAACCCTAATTTTCAAGGCTGTTACATGGATGATTTATGCTTGGTTTGATGTTATATGATATGTAGATATACTGAGTTTGAAACCCGAGACCCGGAAACTCGTTTAAGCTAGCAAAATTCATCGAAAACCGACAAGGTAAACCCGTAATACTCGTTTAGGGGTTGTTTAGTATTAGGTTATGACGTGCTTGTTTTTAGCTTGTGAAAATTTTCAGGGACATAAGGGATCATATAAATGAGTCCCTGTTCAAATTTGGTAATTTTTCGATAAACGGAGAATATTTGGTGAATTTATTCCCGTTTATGGGCGTTTATTTGGGAAAAATAGCAAAACATATTGAAAAATTATGAAACTTGGTTTTGGAGCTTGATATGGGATGGTAAGATCACTGGTAAAGTTTGGGAATCATTGGAAATGTCTAAGTATGGTTTGTGCAGCCATGGTTTAACTGAGTTTTAACAGCCGAAAAACGCACAAAAAGGCATTTTGTCAAAAGAGTTAGGTTCTGGAAATTTTGCAGGGGCTATGTAGTCACATTGAGGCCATTGGTAAAAATTATGGGATTTTTCGGAGGTCGTTTAATATAAACGGGCCATTTATTACATGATTATAACCTATTAAATGAATTTTTATAAATAAATAAATAATCATAAAATTTCTGGAAATATTTTTATAAAATTCTCCATGTCTTAATGTATTTTTACAAAAATTTACATAATTTATATATAATTACATATTTAGTTATGATTTATTAAAGATTTAAATTATAATTGTTTTAACGAAACCGGCAGTTTTGTGTTTAACGGACTGACTGGTATATCAAAATGTCAAAAGTGGTCAAATATCATATTTTTGAATAATATTGATAAAAACGAACTTTTTACGAAAATTCCGGACAATTCGAGTGGATTGTGCGCGTTTTGTATAATCAAAACCGTGTGAAAACAGAAACGAACCCTGCAATCAAACCAGACACCGAAACTTTAAAATTCTTTCATAAATCAAATCATTTTATCAATCAATATATTTACTTAAGTTTTATGTGATCTTACCTAATCCCGAAACGTATAAACGATCAACTGAGCTAGGCTCGGAAAACGGTGAAACTGAGCCAAATCCAGTTTTAAACATTTCATAGTATACAACGTCACAATCTAAGACTATGGTCATGTTCTGGACCTAACAGCTATACCCAGATTATCTATACAGCCCGACTTAGCTTGAACACTGTACTAGTATTAACGATACGATACCGTTTATAGGAATCAGGCTATAAACGAGACATCTGACTATTTGATACGTGATTTCTGTGCGAACTACGATAAGGTGAGTTTCACGACCCCCACTTTCTAAACTGTTTTACGAACTTTTGGGGTGAAAAGCATGTTTACATAAACTGTTATACTTGAAAACGTGTGATGATGTGGATTATCTAAGTACTAACACTTGACAAGTCCCCACAAACACAAGTGATTAACTTCGTGCCGGTGACGTGTGGATAGTACTATCGGTTTGACAAACCCAACTGACAGAGCCGGTGGGGTATGCCGGAACCTATGTAAACCCAGTTGCACATTGTCATTATATATTTACATACTGCTATGTGGTGTTAGACATAGTGCATACATGGGGCAAAATTGGCTGTTAAATGCCAACAGGAGTGCATGGGCAGGAGAGGCCATGCAGTATAGCTCGTTTCGGTTTCACTTGTGGCTTAGTATAATGCATCATACACAGACATATATACATACACACTATAAACTTTACAAACTCGTGTTCTGATTTCATTGAAACTCGTGAAACTTGAAACTCACCAACTAGACGTAGTTGACCCGTTTTAACATGCTTTTCAGGTAAAGCAAAAGTGGAATGATTTGCTTACATGCTTGGTGTTAGAAAGACAAGTTGAATAGCTGTGAATAGACGCTGATATAATACTGTTTAAGAAGCTCGCAACCGGTTATGTGTTTTTCACCTAGTTTGTAAACAGAGTACCTACCCATGTAATATGATGTAAATTAGCTGTTGAATTTTCTTTATAAACAATGTTGTTGATACCAGTGTTATCTGTTACATTCCCGTATTACGCTTCCGCAACTACCTAGTCGGGGTGTGACACAATCTGAGCTCCAATCTTCTCAATCTCCTCAATAGGCAGCACATCATCATCAAACATCACATCATCATCTAGCATATCATCATCTAATTCTTTCAAAGCATCAATCACATCATCTTCATCATCAACCATCACCACCTCATCACCACCAACTGCACCTGCAGACTCCCCCTGAGCTGTGGAAGTCCCAAGAGCTTGAGTAGTTCTTGGCAACTCACCACCTGCATCTTTCGATGCATTGGGATCATCGTCTTTGTCATTCCTCTTCTTTGTCCTTAACTCGTCGCCTTTACAGCCTGTCTCCCCCTGAGATGCCAAGAACTCCTTCATAGCATCTATAATTCTCCCATGTTCAATCAGGAGGGACGACTGTAGTTGATTCTCTGCTACAAGGCGCTGAATAGCCTGGGTCTGGACAAGATTCACCCTTGATTGTTCAGCCACGACCCGCTCAAGTGCAGCTATTCTCTCCGAGTCTGAGAGGGTTGCATCGAAATCAAACCTCATGTTAGATGTGTCTTGAGTATACTCAGCAGGGATCTCGAATGTAACCGGGACATCAGAAGCAGTTGTGGACGTAACCGCAGGTGGTATCGTGACAGACAACCCTGCAGTTGCAACGACTGTCGACTCTACAAATTGTGCCACCACCTCTGAAGGAGTAAGCGTTGGAGGTGGTAAAGACTCAATCTCCGGAGTCGTCAGCTGGATAGTAGTGATTGGGATGCCAAAAGCTGATGATGTAGCCACCACGGGAACATCCGCGGCGCTTAAACCTGTGACCTGTAGTGATGTAGGAACAATCGACATACCTGACAGTGCGGATGGAGCGAAACGTACAACTCTTGAAGTCTCTCCAGTTCCCATACCTGCACCTGTCCTTTCCCGTCTTGACCGTCTAAGCAACTTGTGAATATCCTCTTCTTCTTCTTCTGACTCAGTATCATCAACTGTCCTCTTCCTCTTCCCTAACGTCCTTTCTCGTGTCACCAACATCCTTCTCGCCTCATCCATAACATCATCAAGATCTGAGTCAGCCACCGTCGTAGCTGCTCTAGTAACATTCACTTCCCGAACCTGTGCAGCAGAGACCTGCACCTCTTCTTGCGGATAAAACCGGTCCATGTCAAAGAATCCTTGGCCGCCAAATGCAGCATCAAGGTCTACATCCTCCTCAGCCGACACAACAGGCACAGCAGGTACATCTCGAGGTGCTCCTACCTGTCGTGGTTGAGGGTCTCTGAACTCATCCCCACGAGCTGGCACATACCCTGGGTTTATTAAGTACCCAAAGAGTGGAGTATGCCTTGGACGCAGTTCAGGCTTGCTCCTCGCACTGGATGTGCGGCATTGAGCGAAGATACGTTTGCTCACATTCTCCACGTATCGTATTGGGCGTCGTTGAGGCAACGTGGAGGCAACATGATTCAAGATCATCTGAATGAATCTTGGATACATGATGAACCTCTCACGGGCCATCGCTCTTCTCTGTCTATCGATCTCGTAAAAGACCATCTGACTAAAGCTATAACGTTTGTTATAAGTCAGAGCAGTCATTGCTGACTGCATGGTCGCACCCATCCCGTCAGTGCCCGCCTTCCTCCCTGACATGCAGACAATCATTACGTGCATGAGGAAGCGCCACTGATCGAGTAGGAAACCCTTCCTCCTCTGAGTATCACCTAATGGACCAGAATAGCCCATTCGGAGAAACGCTCCATCACGGAACGGAGCCACAAACTCTGTAGGGTCATCCCTAGTCTCCTCACCAAAACGTAAAGCCACCCGTATTTGTTCAGAAGAGAACTGAACTTCTTGATTGTTGACGGTTGCTCGCATAACCGGGGGCTCAACGCGGCAATCGTATTCCACCGTCTGCCAGAAATCCTCAATATTGGGTAAGGAAATCGGCAGAGTCGAAGTGATTGCGTGGAATATCCTCGAGCGAAGGAGGAATGTGATTATCTCGCGGTAATCCTCCACACCACTCGCTTCCGGCTCTAAGGTGATGAACATGTTGTGACCTGGGAAGAATTGCCTCTGATTATCTCCATCGTCACCTCCAGCACCTCCAGCACCTGCTACTGCAGCCATATCTGCAACAAACGAACCAAGTTAGATAAACGTTAAGGCGTACCACAAGTTCGCTTGTTACCATGTGCGAAGTTGTGATAAAATCTGTATAGGCGAAGTTAAAGTTGGGGCGAAGTTAGGAACAACTTCGCTTCATCTTTAAGTTCGTCTAATAATTAAAAAATTAAAAGGTCCAGGCGAAGTTAATGATAACTTCGCCTCACCACAACAACGCCTCAGGCGAAGTTGAGCCTCAGGCGAAGTTACGGATAACTTCGCCTAAACCTTAAGTTCGCCTGAATCTGAATCGGCGACAGTAAGAATTTCGAACGACGTGCAGTTGGCGAATTTAACGATTGTGGACTCCGTAAAACTCGATTTTATGATGGTCTAGACGTTCAAGTTGTTCACAACCACGTAAAAACAAGTTTGAAAAACGGTTTCAAAAATCCGACGGTCCGAGGTTTCGTAACGGTTCGACACGACCTTAGATAAACAAGAAAGAACATGTGTTATACGATATGTCGACACCACAAACCTTGAATCGTAACGGAAACTGAGAAAAAGAACAAAGATGAAATCGAAAGACAAGATCGCTTGTTTATCGGATAAGTTCGCTGGAATTTTCGGAATAAGTTCGCTGATAATGAAAATAATGAACGAATGACTTTTGAAAATCCTTATATAGGGGCGAAGTTATACAGGCGAAGTTACGGTTAACTTCGCCTAGGCGAAGTTATTCACAAGTTCGTCTGTTTAACAACATCGCCTATATTTACAAAATCAACCCTTATAATTTGAACATTTTGCAATTAACTTTTAAAACTTCCCTTTAAGAATTAAATAACACGATCAAGTCCAAGTAACCAGATACAAAATTATAAAACTACCTAAGTACAAGAAACTTTTAAAAAATTAAAGTATAAGGGATCAAATTTCAGTCTCGATAGGGACTACTACGTTTTAGAAAAGATCCGAACAGGAATCATACTAATTACGTGACTGTCACATAGATCCGTGTTTAGCTGTATTATGACAGAAGGAAACAGGTTGTAGGCAGGTAAATAACTTAAGATGGTTTTCATCGTTTCTGTGATACGAGTTATGTTCAATTAATCTCAAAAATTAAGTGGGCAACAACTCAGAGATTATGATGCCTCCTATCTATTCTCAAAGCATATTTGGCTTTCCCCAAGTCACCCCGAATTGACCTCGACCCATAGTGTCTGATTAAGTTTGTAAGTATTCTTCATCTGCTTCCCGTTCTCTTTCTTACTCCATGATTAAGAAGTCTTGATATTTTGAACTCTAGAATGTTTTCATAACTCATAATAATTTTTTTTTTTTTTTATGATAAACATTTACATAGACTTCAGAGTAGTAAACAACTGCAAGTCCCGAATCTGGATCACTGCAGTTTCTTGAAACGCTATCTTCACGGGAATCAGAACACTTACGGGCTCGTGTATGACTGGGTAATCGCTTTTCTGCCAATCATTCGGAAAGATATATATGAAGACATGCAAAACTCGTAAGGAGTTTCCACGTAAAATTAAGTAGATTTAGTTTGTATCACATCTACTTTTACGCACCATAAAAAGCTACTATGACATACAATAACTGTCCTAAAGCCTTTTAAGCCTAATAACTTCACTAATATATCTATCATTTTCCAAGGTTGGATCAATTTTCTGTTAAACATAGCAAACGAACTTCTTACGAAGTAGTAGACTTGAAAAAATAATTTCATTTCCCAAAAAAAAAATTTAACATTAATCGCCCCGACCAAAACAAGGTCTTCAGGTAAACGGCTATCCCGAAGATCCAATGGATCAGCTGGACCGACCACATACAAGTATGTGTCCTTCTAACTAAGTATGATCGACTAATTTTAAGCGAAAGAATGAAAACTCATCATAAACCGCCCCGGTCACTTTCAGTTCTTTGGTTAATGGCTATCCTCAAATTCTACAAGTAGAAAATGAGGACCAAAACATATCCGAAGACAAGTCCTTCAAACTGAGGCAACCGACATATTTTTAAGCGATAGTGACATTTTTTTTTTTTTTTTTTTAAACGAACATGAAAAGCATGGTTACTCGGGATTGATCATCCCATTCAGTTCAATAAGGTTTTGAAATCTTGTTTTGTCAAACGCTTTAGTATAAAGATCAGCGAAATTATCAAGCGTATCCACCTTTTCAAGCACAATCAGTTTCTTCTCAGCACAATCCCGTATAAAATGATGACGTATGTCAATATGTTTAGTTTTACTGTGCTTCACGGGATTGTTAGTTACTGAGATAGCAACTGTGTTATCAATGCAAATAGGAGTAAGTAAGAAATTCAGACCATAGTCGCGCAACTGTTGTTGAATCCAAAGAACCTGGGAGCAGCAGTTGGATGCTGCCATGTATTCTGCTTCACAAGATGAAAATTGCGA
The DNA here is from genome assembly GCF_021521415.1 of Bidens hawaiensis. NCBI lineage: Eukaryota > Viridiplantae > Streptophyta > Magnoliopsida > Asterales > Asteraceae > Bidens > Bidens hawaiensis. The sequence continues at coordinate 4,351,268 of NW_027491014.1, forward strand.
CCGAAGTTTGTTTCTTGCATTGCCACGACACCAATCTGCCACCAAGAAACTGACATCCTCCAGTTATTGACTTTCGACTCTGATTGCACCCTCCATAATCAGAATCTGTGTAAGCGACTAGCTCCAAGTCTCCTCCTCTCGGGTACCACAACCCCAGCTTCGGTTTGCCCTTGAGATACCTCAGTATCCTCTTCACACCCTTCAGATGAGATTCTTTTGGGTTTGCCTGAAAACGTCCACAAAGACAAACAGCAAACATTATATCAGGCCGAGAAGCAGTTAAGTACATTAAAGAACCTATAATAGCCCGATATTGAGTTGGGTCCACATCTGCATCACCGTCTGACTCAGCACCCAATTTGTGATTGACGCAGATTGGAGTGTCGAATGGAGTGCTGTCCTCCATCTTGAAGCGTTTGAGCACATCATGGACATACTTGGTCTGATGAATGAACATCCCATCCTTCTTCTGATCAACCAGCAATCCTTAAAAGAAAGTTAGTTCACCCATAGCACTCATTTCAAACCTCTTTTTCATGACGGCCTCAAAATCTTGACACATGGAGACTCTTGATGCAGCAAAGATAATGTCATCCACGTAGACTTGCACCAGCAGGAAGTCGCTTCCATCTCTCTTGAAGAACAACGTGCTATCTATCTTCCCTCTTTCAAACCCATTTTCAAGCAAGTAATCTGATAAAGTTGAATACCAGGCACGAGGTGCCTGATGTAGTGCATACAATGCCTTGCTTAACTTGTACACGTGATCAGGAAAGTCTGGGTCAGGAAAACCCGGAGGTTGCTCAACATACACTACCTCATCAACTTTCCCATTCAGAAACTCACTCTTCACATCCAACTGAAATACATTCATCTTCTTATAAGCAGCGAACGCCAAAAACAATCCAATGGCTTCCAACCTTGCGACAGGAGCGAACACTTCATTATAATCAATCCCCGCTTGTTGATTAAAACCTTTAACGACTAGCCTTGCCTTGTTTCTTATGATAATCCCTTTCTCATCTCTCTTGCACTTAAACACCCATTTTGTGCCTATCGCATGCACATGCTTCGGTTTTTCAACCAAAGTCCAAACTTCCATTTTCTTGAATTGAGCCAATTCTTCTTGCATAGCTTCAACCCACGAGCTGTCCTTGAGAGCCATTTGATAATTCTTCGGTTCAATCTGGCTGATAAATCAGGTGTACAAGCATTCGTTGATTATCCCTGTCTCCTTGATGCTTGTGTAAACACAGGTGTGCTCATTCAAGCTACGTCTTGTTTGTACACCGGAGGACACATCACCAATCACATTCTCCAAAGGGTGAGAGCTCGTGGTCGGAACAGAACCGACATGCAAATTGTCTTCCAAGTTAGAAGAGAGCTCGTCAATGGTTGTTTCATGCTGAGAGTGAAATGGATTGAAAAATTCTTCTTCAGTCGAGGCAGCAGGGGTATCGACAGCATTTGATGAGGAAGGTTGACATTTATCGATCAGCTGTCTTTGTAATAGGTTTTCTTCCTCATCAAGGATCATCTTCGTAGCAACTCTCTCTTCTTCTTCAGCAATATCCAAAAACGGTATGTTAAAAGACTTAAAAAGTTTAACATAGTCGAAAAACTCAGCAGGTCCGTTGCTTGGTTTTGGCGGTTGGTAACTTGTGATATCGGTGTTACACACCACCTCAACCTTGCTGGTCGATGTATTAAAGACACGTCTGTTGGGAGTCCCAACAACATAACCGACTAAGATTCCTTCATCGGCTACTTCACCAAATTTATAATTTGTCTTTAAAATCGAACAAGGGGACCCGAATGGTTCAAGACCACTCAAGTTGGGCTTTCTCCCATGCATAAGCTCATAACACGTTTTACCAAGTCTTTTAACAGTTAAGACTCTATTCAGAACATAACAGGCTGTAGCAACAGCTTCAGCCCAAAACACCACAGGAAGCTTCGAATCAGCCAGCATTGTTCTGGCTCCTTCAATTAATGTTCTGTTCTTCCTTTCAGCCACTCCATTCTGTTGCGGTGTATACGGAGTGCTGTATTGGTGTTCAATCCCTTTCTGAAGGCAGAAGATCTCCATCTCAAAATTCTTGAACTCCGTTCAATTGTCGCTCCTGATGAACTTAACCCTTTTATCCATAACGTTCTCAACTTTGGTAATCAAATTCTTCACCATCTGAGCCGTTTCGTCTTTTGATTTTAGGAAATATACCCACAAATATCGTGAGTAGTCATCAGTGATCACCAAGCAGTAAGAAGTACCTCCTAGACTTTTTGCATTCACGGGACCGAAGAGATCCATGTGAAGCAATTCTAGGGTACTGGCAATTGAATTGACTTTCTTGGTGAGATGGGATTTCTTGTGCTGCTTTCCCTTCTTGCATGCTATACATTTATCTTCAAAATTGAAATTCTTCAAGGGAACGCCCAGCACAAGTCCATTCTTGACAATGTTGTTCATCTTCTGAAGATGAATGTGCCCCATTCTCCTATGCCACAATTCGGACTCCGATTCGCTCGCTTTTGTCATAAGGCATGATTCTTCCGTGGCCATTTCAGTCGACCTCATATCCATAATATACGTATTTCTTTCACGTGGAGCCTTCATCACAATCCACTCCTCTGGTATCTGAAAACCAGGTTGCAACACAATCGCCTCATTCTTTGTAAAGTGAACGGTGTACTCCTTATCACAGATCTGCGATACACTCAGCAGATTGTGCTTCAATTCTTCCACAAAGTTAACTTTCTCCAATGTCATCTTTCCGTTCGACACCGTTCCCATTCCTGTAATCTTGCCACCACTTTCACCGGCAAAGCTCACTCTCCCTCCTTGAACAGGTTTCAAATCGTGTAACAAGTATTTGTTACCCGTCATATGCCGGGAACAGCCGCTATCTACAACCCAAAGATTGTTGGCAGCCCTGTTCAACTGTTCCTGCACAATAAAGCAAAAGATTAGAATTTAGGGACCCAAGACCAATTAGTCTTGGATCTATACATCCCAAACTTTGGCTTTCCAAAGTTAGTATTTCGATAATTCCTGTAAGTCCTATTAGGATACCTCCTTGAAGATTGATTGTGAGGCCTTCCAAACCTTTGTGAATTGAAAGAATTATAGCTTGTGGTTTGGTTATTAGCAGTGTAAAACTGAGATTTGTTTCTATGAAAACCTGAGTTAGTCACATTTTTGAATTTTAAATGGTTTTCATTTTTTGCAGCATGATAATTACTATTAGGCTTATTCTCAGTTTTAGTAGGCCTTACACCTCTGAATCGCTGCTTCAGAGGGCAATCTGCAACTAGGTGCCCTAATTGATTACACCTAAAACAACACCTATGCTCAACCTTTTTATCAACCGGTGTTTTAGATGTCGAGGCTTTATTACCGCCCGTTCGTCTCACATATGGTGGGACGTACGGGATTAGTGGAGTACTCTTTTTATTCGTCTTATCTTTCTCTCCACCATTGGGTAATACCACCTCCTCTTTTGCCTTACCAGACTCGGATGACTTATCCGAATCCGATGAGACTGGACTTGGATCAGAAATTTTAACACTTGAAACAGGCGAACTTGTTTCGCCTACACTAACATTTGGTTCTTTACAAGTTATTTTAACTGGTACTGTCTGAGCAACCTCAAAATCAACAGATTTCTGAACACTAGGGTTAAAAGTGTAATTGTGATTATAAGGTGGTGGAACCTCATGATAACCGATTCCTCCTCTCTTAGCAGAGGAACCTTGATCACTAATAAGGTGATCAAGAATAGCAAAGGAATTTCTGAACTGCTCTAGTTTTCTATTCAGTTCCACCACTTTTACCTGGTGATCAGCAATCTGTTTTTCTCAATCAGGAATTAGTTTGGTTTTTTCTTCCAAAACTTCATAGCTTAAATCAATCACTTCAATTTTTTCAGCAAGTTTTGTTTTAGACTTTTAATATCTTTTTCACAAGCTTTTATTTTAACTTTATAGCTATTTTCTCTTGCTTTTGTAAAATGATGATCTTCTTTTAGGGTTTTAAATTCAGCATCCAACCTAACATACTGATCTGTTATAGTTGCTAATTGCTCAGACAAGTTTTCACATTTAGAACATGTAGGTTTAGAACATACCTCGGAGAGCTGGTCTTTAACATCTGCCATGAAAGCTTTTTCTTCTCCGGTAACCTTCTCACTTTCTTCAGTTTCAACATTCGCCAAATTTGCCTGCTCAAAAGTTTCTTTAGACAGCAGGTTCCAGTTGTATTCACCATCTTCTCTGGACATCATGGCACTATAATATTTTCTACCCTCATTATGCTGTGTAGACCTTCCCTGACTTCGTTCCACACGCTCATTCCTGCATTCCTTTGCAAAGTGACCGTTTGGCTGACAATTGTAGCATCTTACCTTCGTCTTGTCGAACCCTGGCTTTCCACCGACAAACTTTCTCCCGGTCTTTCTCATAAACCGCTTCACTCTTCTTACGATCATAGCCATCTGCCATTGCAGATCCATTTCCTCCAGATCATCAGCATCAATCTGGTCATAGTCTTCATCCAACATAGCTGGATCAACAACCTTCCCTTGAATGTAGTTCTCATAGGAAGCAATAAAAGAAGCATAGAGACCAAACTGCTCTTCAGCAGACTTGACACTCATAGGCATCTTGGAGTAGTTGTTGCTGGGAATACTTGGAGAGTAACTACTCTTGCTTACCTGGGGTTGAGAACCACTCGATCCACCTGCTACATAGCAAACATCACCATTTGTGTTGACTGACACATGACCCTCATGTGATGAGTTTGCACCCGACTCTCCCTTCGAGTAGTAGGCAGCAGATTCATTCTTCGATCCTGAGCTAGTGTTGACTTTAGCTCCATACATACCTGGATCTTGAACCTGATCCATAGGTGTCTCTTTTCTGACCATGTTAAGCTCAAAGGTTCTGAGCTTATTGACTGCCGTTTCTAGATCATATGTGGGAAAGTCTTTGTCTTCCCTCATCAACACAGTGTACATCTCCCATTTTGGTGGGAGAGCATCTAGAAGCTTCTCAACTATTTCTTCTTCTCGGTAGGAAATTAAATAGTTGCTCAATTCAGTCATCAGATGGTAATATCGAGTGATAATATCATCTAAAGATTCATTCTTCAAATACTTGAAGACTGAGAACTGGGTTTTGAGCAATTTTATCTTTGAAGCACGGATTCCTACATTCCCTTCAAATCTATTCTCAAGAGCTTCCCAAAGCTCTCTTGCTGACGTGTCCTTTCTAAACGTATGAAGGATCTATTGTGGAAGAGCCATAGTAAAAGCAGCATGAGCCTTGCTCTCGGCCTCATACATCTTTTTCTCTTCTTCTTCCATTTTGCTATACTTTTTGATTTGATCACGACCTTCATACTCCATAACTGGTGGAATATAACCATCCTGGATGCATACCCACATCTTCGCATCCTGGTACTTGACATATTGTATGAACCGATCCTTCCATGCAACGAAATCGGTTCCCTTCAGCAATCTTGGGGCCTTAGTAGCTGACCCTGCTTCAACTTCCATCTTCACTAACTCAGAGATGTTAATCGACGACATCTTTATCGAAAAGTAAGAAACCCGAAAAAATCAAAAAAATTTCTGAAAAGTACTGTAGGCGAAGTTACGGATAACTTCGCTTAAGCCTTAACTTCGCCGCTGATTAACTTCGCTGAAGAACTTCGCAGAAGATTAACTTCGCTTAAGGTAAGCGAACTTAGGAGGTAGGCGGAGTTGTAGAGAACTTCGCTGAGTTAGGTGAACTTGAGAAGGTAGGCGAAGTTGTGGATAACTTCGCTTAACCTTATATCTTCGCCGAAACCCTACGTATCCTGACGGCAACTTCGCCTGATGAACACGGACGTTTTTGCAGATCTGAAATCTGGATTTTACGAGGTTTTTGACGGTGCAAAGGCTTGATTACGATGGTAGAAGGTAAGGTTGACTCAAAAACACAGAAAACACGTCCCGCGAATAGTCGAAACGGGACGATTTCTACACCCGCGTGAATATCCCGAACCACACAATCGAGCAAATGCTCTGATACCAATTGTAAGTTCCCTGGACGGATCGCACGAGATATCTCGGTCTACTCAGGTGCGGAATCCCTGCGTAGATCGTTACGAGTATAGAACACGAATCACACGAACACACGTTATATATTATAACTCAAACACGTGACGTAATATCACTGTTACAGACTCTCGTCCTCACGTTACAATGAACTTTAACAACTGACACGAACTTAAACGACGATTACAAACCAACCCGTAACTTAGGACTATAAATACACGACAACTTCGCCTGGCATGTTCTGGCGAAGTTGTCCATAACTTCGCTTGACTAACAAGTTCGCCTGTTAAGCGAACTTGTCAGTAACTTCGCTTAAACATACAAAACATAATTAAACATTACAGACTCGATTACAGACACTAGACTATGAAATACTGACATTATGCACCAACAGTTACATCTTTATGCGAAAGTTGGATCTCATCAAAATGTCCTCGTTCGATGAAATTTAGTGATTTTGCTTAATGGGAACAACGTTTTCGAGCACATCTTGGTTCTGTGCATCCTGATTGTTCTCAATGTCTTGATGAAGTTTATACCGTTCCGATGTGGGTAATGCAACTACAGGTTTTACTCCAAAAGCATTTTTTCAATACACACAAGAAGAAAAGAAAGCTTTAGAGATCGAGACTAAAGCATATTCTACTTTGACTATGGCACTACCCGGTAACCTATTTCATAAAGTTGGGACTATTAAGATATGTGCTGCTTTGTTTCAACAAATTAAGATGAGAAGCATAGGAAACACAGAAGAAAGCAAGAAAATGATGTTGAAGTTTCAATTTCGAAACTTTAACTTACTAAAGGGTGAGACTGTTGAAGATATGCTTACCCGTTTTAACCATTTGACAGCAGAAATGAACAAATTGAAGATGGAACCCACTGAATCTAACAAGATTGATACAGTAAAAAATGCTTTACCAGGTTCATATTCAACATTCCTGATGGTGTTGAAAGAAAATAATTATTTCAAGAATGAAGATCTAACGGCTCCAGAAATCATGCAAAAAGTGGAAGCTCGAGAATATGATCTGGAATTTCAGAAATCTTCAAAAGAAATTCAAGATCCATCTTTTTATAGAGGTTGTATGCCATTAAGTAGCATTGCAACTCTGATTACTGCATTTCTTACTCAAAGTGCAAACGAGGGATCGTCAACTTATGCTGATCCTAATGTTTGCTTTATGGCATCTGGATTTACTGATAACTCTGGTGGGTCTTCTTTTACCAATAGTTTCACTCCACCACCAAATGTTAACATGAAAGAATTTGAACATAATTTTTCATTTTTGTGTGCTTTTATGACATCGTATGAGAATCTGGTTGGTAGTAAGATTGTTACGAGTGAGCTAGCTGATGAAGAATATGATCAAATTGATATAGATGATTTGGAACTTATGGATCTTAAATTGAACATGGCAATGATTGTAAGAAAGGTGAAGAAATTTATGCGAATAACTGGTAAAGATCTACCATTTCTGAACAAAAGAGTTGGTTTTGATAAATTAAAAGTCAAGTGCTACAACCGCCAAGAATTTGATCATTTTTCCAAAGAGTGTGATAAACCAAAGAAAGAGTATAACGGACCGCGAAGCCAAGATAGAAGTTCTGGGAAAAAGGGTAATGATGCTGCTGATAAGCCTTTTGGTAGCAAACATTCTTGTTCGGGATCAGAAGCTCTTCTCTCTGCTGCTGATGGAACTGATTGGAACTGATTGGATCCAAAGATGGTTGTGCAACGATAACCAAGCGAATTTGGCTATGTTCGAGCTTAATGAAAGATTTCAAGACGCTAGTGGGAACGGACTGTCATCTGACAATGAAACAGAATCAAATTCTGATGATTCATGTCATATGCAACCAACTTCTTTTGCCTGCATGGCTAAGATTGACGAGGTTAGTTCTTCCTCTTCCTCTTCTGTTAAAATATCTGCAAATGTTTCTTGTGTTGATTGTGAAACTGTTAAGCCTAGGTTAGAATCGTTGAAAGAGCATAATGACCTATTGATAAACGTATTTGCTTCAATTAAGGATACATATAGACAATCACTAGAATCACAAATGAGACCCAGGGAGAAAATACAAGCATTGTCTATTAGTAACCATGACTTGAAAGTTGATTGTCTGTCAAAATGACAATTAATGATTAACAATTAAAGAGATTTTGAAACATCGAACTAAGATAACATAACTTGAGAATGAGGTTCTTCATTTGAAAAGCAAGCTGGGCAAGTTTCGAAATTCTTCGTTTTTGCTAAATGAAATTATTAAAGTGACTGGTAAGCAAAAAGATTCAAAGAAAGGTGTAGGTTTTGTTAAAGTACCACCACCATTTCATAATGGTTATATTGCAAATCCTTTTGTGGAAAAGAGGAAGTTGTTGTTCATGAACCTGTTGTTGAGATAAAACCTAAAGTGGATAAAACTGACAATTTGAATGCCCAATCTTCATCTCAGAAACCTCATACTCAAAGTAACAATATCTTTGTTGAAAATGTTGATAAAGTAATCATTGAGGAGGCTGTGGATGGTTCAAATGCATCTCAAGTGGAAAAGGAGAAACCAATTAAGGTTAAAGCCAAAAAATCAGAAAAACCAAAGATTTCTAATGAGCATTTGATGCGTTTCGTCAATCGTGTTGCTTCTAAACCATCTACTGGTCGATTGTTTAAGTTGAAAGGGATTAGCAAATATTTCACCAAGAAATACATTCCGCTGAATCTTATCAAGCCTGAATTGATAGAAAGCATCATTCAAAATGAAACATCCAAGATACAAGATCTTGAACATAAATTCGTGAATTCCAAAACATCAAATGCAACAGATCCTTTGATAAAAGCCAAACAATGGTTAAAATCTGCTAAGAATGTTCAGTTTGTTAAATCAAATGGAACCGACGCTTTACAGAGTTTTCCAAACTATTCAAACCTTGATTTCTACATGAAAAGAAATCTGTGACATTTGATGATTTGGACAAAGGTCCCATTGCTGGTGTTTTTCATCAACCTTATGTTGCACAAGTTTCTCCTAAACCACAACATGAGCGTGGTGACGTGAGAATGTGTTTTCTTTATGGTGAATAAGGTCATATAGTCAGAAATTGTGGACTGAATAAATCATAGAATCTTCATCCATTTATCAAGGAACAATCCAAACCCGTTTGTGTGATTTTGAATATACCGATGTCCTTTTATGATGAAGCCAATATCATGTTTTCTGATGTGAATCCTCATAAGGTGATTCATGTTAATGAAAATTCAAGTAATTTAAAGCCCAAATTCGTTCCTACGGAACCACTTTGCAAGAATGTGAATACAAATGTAGTTCAAGCTGCATACTTGAGACGAAAGTTGAAACGACCTATGACTTATTCATAAGCGGAGAAACCACATTTGGATTCTCTAAACATTAAAACTTCTAGTGAAACTCAAGAGGTGCCCAAGACTGAGGCCTGGGATGTCTTTTTGAACTAATCATTTTTCATCTCTGTGCAGAGTTCATCAAAGACAATTTGTGGTGAAAACTGGATAATGGAAAGTGGATGCTCTCGTAATATTACCAGCAACATTAACCTCTTAACAAATGTCAAGAATATAAAAGGAGGGTATTTTTCTTTTGTGGGTAATTCGGGTGGAATGATTACAAAAGAAGGAGATGTATCAGATTGGCGTATCACCTTTGAGAAGGTTAATTATTGTGACAAAGTAGACCACAATTTGTTGAGCGTGTCACAAATATGTGATAAGAAATACACAACAATATTTAATGATAAGGAGTGCATAATACTTAAACCAGGATACGTCATTCCCGAAGATATGGTAGTTATGGGATCTCCTTGATCACACGATATTTATGTTTTAAATATGACTTCTAAGGTAACTTCTTCTGTAGAAACGTGTTTTGTCTCTAAGGCAACAAAGAAAGAATCGATTCAGTGGCAAAGACGAATGGGTCATACTCACGTGAGGAAGATGAATTATCTTATGGCTAATGAATTGGATGATGGTGTTTCCTTGAAACATTTTAAACTAACTGACCAATGTGTTGCTTGTAGAAAGGGAAAACAGAAGAAGAAGTCACACCCATCTAAGTTAATCAATACCATTGATACTCCACTGGAATGACTTCATATGGACTTGTTTGGTCATGTGAATCGTGCGAGTATTGTTGGTGATTGGTACTGTCTAGCTGTCACTGATGACTATTCAAGATATTCTTGGGTGTTATTTATGAGTTTGAAAGATCAAACACCTATTCAGGTTCAAAATCTAATCACGAAGATCGAATCACTGTATAAACTTAAGGTGAGACATATTCTAAGTGATAATGATACGGAGTTCAAAAAAAATGTGTTAGATTTCTTCTTTATTAAAAAAGGAATTCATCGGGAATACAGTGCTCCATATGTACCTCAACAGAATGGTGTTGCAGAAAGAAAGAATCGCACACTGATTGAATATGCACGAACAATGCTAGCAGATTCTAAGCTTCCTGTTCAATTTTGTAACGAGGCTGTGAATACTGCTTGCTACACGCTTAATTGTGTTCTGACTGTGAAGAAGCTACAAAAGACAAGCTACGAGCTTCTGAACAAGAGAAAGCCTAATTTAAAGTATCTGGAGCCATTCGGGTGTCCTTGTACTATGCTGAAGAAAGATGCGGGAAAATTCAAGGAAAAAGCAATTAAAGTTTATTTCTTGGGTTATGCAACACCGAAGAAACGAGTATTTAATTTTACTTCAGGTTGTGTTGAAGAGTGGTACCATGTTTATTATCAACGGTACACAATACCTCCGGCTGGTAAAGGTCCAGATTGGATGTTCGACTATGAAAGTTTATTTAACTCATTCACCCAAATAGTTGATGAACCTGATGAAGATTTGGCGCGTTCTTAGTTAGAAGATCATTTCTTACCTCCAAGATCTTCTGGTACTAATTATGATTATACTCCATAGGATGATCTTCCTGATACATCTGATGTGATTTCTATCTCATCAGATGATGGTCATTTTGTTGATTTCTCTTCAGCTCCATTTCATGAACACATGAGATTGGCGAATCGTCTCATGATGCTGAAGAGAATATGACTAATTTAGCTGATAATATTGTTGTGTCTGAGAATCCAACTCTTCGGATTCATTCTTATCATCCATAGGATAACATCATTGCTGATCTTGACGTGGGTGTGCAAACTCGTCACTAGATTACCACTTCTAGTGATGCAACTGTATTATGTGCGTATGCCGATATGCATTCATCACGAATTATGAAACTTAAATTATATACTTGCTTCTTATCTCAGTGGAACCAACGAGTGTGCATAAGGCACTTGAAGACTCTTCATGGGTAGAAGCAATGCAAGAAGAATTGCAACAGTTTGCTCGACTGGGTGTTTGGGATCTTATTGACAATCCTGCTCGTGTTAAGAAGCCAATTCCAATAAAATGAGTATTTAAATGCAAGAAAGATGATCGTGGGGTAACTGTAAGAAACAAAGAACGATTGGTTGTTCATGGTTTTCATCAGCAAGATGGCATAAATTGCACGGAAGTATATGCTCCAGTTGCTCGATTGGAGGCTACACAAATATTCTTAGCCTATGTTGCTTTCAAGAACATTAAGGTTTATCAAATGGATGTTAGGAGTGGGTTCAACAATGTGGAACTTCATGAAGAAGTGTTTGTTTTGAAGCCTCCTGATTTGGAAGATCCAGATTATCCGGACCGTGTTTACCGATTGAAAAAGGCCTTGTATGGTCTACACCAAGCCCTGAGAGCTTGGTACGGCACACTTGCTGACCATCTTACCGACAATGGCTTCAAACAAGGAACTGGGGATTGCACTCTCTTTTATAAGAATGTTGGTGATGAGTTGCTCCTTTTCCATATATATGTCGATGACATTATTTTTGGTTCTACAAACGACAAGTTATGTAAAGAAATTGATAAATCGATGCAGACGAAGTTGAAATGAGCTCGATGGGGGAGATGAATTTCTTCTTAGGGTTGCAAGTTCATCAGTCAAACACGGGAATTTTTATTTTATCAGACGAAATATGTGAACGATGTCTTGAGCCGATCAAGATAACTGCTGGAAAAATCCCTTCGATGCCTCTTCCCGTGGGTCACAATTTGTCACCAGACGAATTGGACGATACCGTTGATCCAACCATTTGCTGAGTAGTTATTGTTCCTTTAATGTATTTAACAACTTCACATCCTGATATAAGGTTTGCTGTCTGTTTGTGAGGTATCAATCGAGTCCCCGAGTGACTCATCTAGTTGCGGTTAAATGTATACTTCACTATCTAAGGGGTATTTCTAACACCAGGTTATTATATCCCAAGGAAGATTTCTTTTTTACTAACTGCATTTTCCGATTCTAATTATGGAGGATGGAAGATCAATTTCAAATCAACTACAGCGGGTAGTCAGTTTTTAGGAAGCCAGCTTGTTTCCTGGCAGTGTAAGAAGTAGACAACGGTCTCCACTTCAACCGCCGAAGCACAATACGTGGCAGCCTCAAGTTGTTGTTCACAGGTTCTATGGATCTAGCAACATTTGCGGGACTACATTCGTTATTAACTACTCTAACGGATGTGTCAATACATTAGAGAATGTGCCATATACTAATTACAAAATTACCCTTAATACTATAACTATTATCCAACATACATTAACAAAGCCGAGATGCAAAACCGTGCACTAACAAACTCCCCCTCGTCTCTAGTTCTTTGTACTTCACTTCTAGAATCGGCTACTCTTCCAATCAGCACAACTATGAATCACAAATGCGTAACATACTCGAATAACACGTTGGGATTGCATAGCCTTCTCGTTGTCCTTGACGTCCGCCCATCTGATCCAATTCTTATATAAAACTTCGTTATCGAACTCAGACAGGTTAACCAACCACATCGGATCGATAACCCAAATAAACTTCGTCTTCAAACGTGTACCCAATACGATTACAGCCTTGGCGGTCTTGTTATCATAATACTATCGATTAAACTTCTTATAAAGACTTTGTAGAAAAGTCTACATAGGAACTTTCTTTTGTGTATGCATCGGCTTTACATTAAGGACCAACTTCCTTCAACCTGTGTGTGGATCAATTTCATCCACATACTTGCGATTAGACACCTGAGGCTTGAAAAAATTAAACCCATACCTTACTTCATGTAATAGATGCTGATATAAACAATCAGCCATCTGATTTCCTCCATGGTTCATAAACGACCTATTAGAAGTGTAATAACATTCTATCTCGGTATGGTGAGCACATCAACAATATGTTGAAAATACTGAACTCCATGTTCCCATTTAACATTATAGACTTTCAAATCCGATTCGTACAACCACAAACTAAGATTACCTTCGACTGTCTTTACATCAGCAAACTTCCTAATTTGGTATGTTGATTCTCGAGTGTCCAACTGCTTGTAATCTTCACGTTCAGTATAACTCAGGACCTCGATCATCTTGTTTATTTTCTTCATGTTGTGTTTGAACACCTTATCAGAAGTTGTTGATTCCTCGTGTTCAGATACTTTACTTTTCCCTTTTTCTTTCTCATTCTCTTTACTCAGATGTTCTTCAGCTGCTTCAAAATGCTCAGTTGTAAAGAACGCAATTCCCTCATCAGAGTTGGCATGTGTATACATATCGGGATATTCGTCGGCTGTCACGTCCTCCATCTCAATATCATCATAATTAAAAGACGTAGTCCCAGACGGAATACTCTCATAAAATCTTACTTCCTATGTGTCCTCAACCTCCACATCCTCATGTCTCTCCAGCTTATCAACTGTCTCTTCATTTAAACTAAGCAGTATGGCAATCTATACTTTAGTCAATGAGTGATCCACAAACTCATCCTCTTCGATCTCATCCGCATCCACCATACTCATCACAACTCCTTTATCATCCACGAATAACATCGTATTTACCTTAAGTGTATTTACAGGTTGCACATCAGTGGAATCATGATTTAATACTAATTGCTTTCTATAATCACCTTCAGTAGGAGCACTTCCCGATGTAAAAATACCACATGGATGCTGATCAAATCCTCGATCCTTATCATCTTCATCCTTGGATGTTAATTGAAGAATGATATCATCTTTCTTGTCCAATCTCTCTCCCCGGCGCACTAACAAGGGCCTTAAATCACAATTTTCTTTTTGCACAAATTGCAAATGATGTACCATTTTCCATTGATTAGCCCACATTTTCTCCTGAAACAGCTTATCAGCTGCCATCTGATTCTCTTGAAGATGTATCAAGTTCATCAGATGTAATATTTTTGTGGAACCAACCGATTGTAGAAAGATGGATGCAATAGTTTCATAGGGCTAGCCGACCTATTGAAAGACTTAAATGAAATTCCAAGCCTCTGCAGATGTATCAAGTTCATCAGACGAAATTAGAGATAACATCGATTGAAAGCAATGTTGTAAAAATCGCTAGGCGGTCCCTAGGCGGCCGACCCCCTTGTAAGGAGTACTCGGGGAGTACTCGGCTTTTACTCGGACATGATAAATATAACATAAAATAAATATTGGATATTATATATATGTTAAGATAAGCGTAATTAATATCAAAATAAGTATAATTTATATGAAAAAAATATAATTCAAAAAATTCATGTGGTGCTGTTAGTTTTAAGTTTTTTACTAAAAAATAAAAAATTAAAAAAATTAGAAAAATTATATATATGTGTTGTTGTTAGTTGGAATCCGACTTTTACAACACTGATTGAAAGACATAAATGCAAATATTAAATTAGTTGATGTTGTCCTCAGAAGAGTTATCACATGTGTTGGTGGAGTTAATACGTTAACAGGAATAGACACCCCAACCCTTGGAACATGTGGTTGTGGCTCTTGTATCTCAACACCCGACCCTCTACAGGTTCTCTTCTTCACCGGTTTATCCAACGCACTCGCTTTATCCTTATGTTTGTGTGTTGCCTCATTAACACCTTGATCGCCAAAATCACCTCCATCATCACCATTACCACCATGACCATCGTTCCCACCCTCACCACCTTCATGTTGGGAATCCGAATCGTCGTGGATCCAACGTTCATCAAGTTGTGCGACATAATTAACTCGAGTCACATTACCAATCATTCCCTTTAACCTCGGCTTCATCTATGAAGTCAGACCACGATGGGTTCTAACGCTTCTCATCATGTCTTCATTCATGTGCTCAAGTACCAATAGATCATCTAAGTCTTTTGGATCTTTCAAAACATTTGGCTCCAGATGATTTATAATTAACTGCATGAAGAAAGGAAACGTCAGAAATTTATTCCTCCTAGTAGTGCAGTTTTCCTTCAGGTGATTAAGCACCATCTCCGACAAGGTAAACGGCATGTTCAAGACGAGAGAAACAAACGCCGGTTGTAACATGATTCGGCACTGGTCAAAACCACTGTTCCGTCCACCAAGGCAATTAATAAGTACATGAAGTAAGTACTTATAATGTTCACACATATTCGCCTCTTTGTTTCTAAAGATCACTTTTACACTTTAAATGCCTACACAAACCCTTGATCAACGCCTTATAAAATTCACACCGATCATTCATTGTATCCGGGAACCTCAATACTTCATGAATCACCTCGACATCGATAATAATCTTCTCATCTTGAATCTCTACATCAATGTGATTCTCTCCCGAAATGTACTTAGCAGTATTCCAAAACGGACGAATGATGCTAAACGTATAGGCAGATTCGTAGGTATAGCAAAGTGAATTCGTAATCTTTTCAAGATTGAGATCACACTCCCAAAAATGCCTCGTCCAAAGAAATATTCTTTTAAGAAAGCACAAATATTGTGTTTCTTATCATACGCTTCTTTGTGTTGTTGAGCCTCAGGGTTCTTAACAGGCTGTTTAACTTGTTGTTTTTTAACTACTTGACCCCCTTGAACAACAGGCTGCTCTTGCTCGCCCTCAGGAATATTAACCTGAGGAATGTTAGTCATATCTACAAAAATGAAGAAATGAGTTCTTTTTTAATATAAATTAAAAGAAAAAGATTGCCCTTATTATTTATTCATTAAAGAATAACGAGTGACAAAACATTATTCGTTAAAAGTTATTAACAAATAGACACAGTCGTTAGTATTTTAAAACGATTAGGTACATTCATTAAGAAAATATTCATTCATTATAAGTGACACACCCTCATTCGTTAGAAATTCAATGAATGAGGTCATTCGTTAATCATTGTGTATGAATTAAGCTCATCTTTAAATGTCACAAAATAATAACGAATACTCTTAACGAATATGATCTGTTGACTATCAAAGTCCATGCCAAAATTGAAATGAAATCCAGAAAATCAAACATGTATTTTCAAATCTGAAAATCACTCAATACTTAACAATTTACAATAAAACTTGATTCATTAGCTTCGCTGCATTATCGATAACAAACCCAAGCAAGTTAATCACGTTTTTAATTTAGTTATATTTTTCAATTAGATCAATTTATGTCTGATATCGGGTCTAACATCAAAACCCAATTAAATTTAAACCAAAACTGAAATTGAAACTATCATAATGCTTCTATATACCTTATGTATCACAACCGATGACCTAAAAGTGATTTAATGGTGATTAAGGATTTGGAAAAAAAAACTCATGAGTTTCTCTCTATTTTTATGGTTTTCAAGTATAACAGTGTTGAAATGAATGAGTGTCCATTCGTTTCTTAGGGTTTATATACGTGTCGTACAGCTTGACACATATCCAAATACAATCTGAAATGAATGAGCTGCAACTTCAGATGCATGTAAGTCAGAATGAACATATAAAGCATTATCGTCACTTGAAGAGTCAATTTGATGTCGTGTCTGAACCCCTACATCAAGATCTCCAATAATGTTTTCTTGTTGATGGTAATTATGAATCCTGATAGTAGGATTCTCAGAAACAGCAAACTTTTTGAATAAGTTAGTGTAATGTTCACCCAACTCAGGAGATGAAACATCACTGTCAAGTTCAATAACTTGATTATCATCAGATGAAGTAGATGAAATATCATTTTGAACAGGAGATTCATGAGCAGGTTCTTCAATTGGAGCAACAACTGGAGCTTCAACATCATTTGAACTTGCAAATCTTAGAATTTCCAAATGTTCTTCAAAATAAGCCCGAACCAAATCTTCATCTGGATGATCAGTTGATGGAGTGAAAGAATTAAATAAACCATTATAATCAAAAATCCAGTCGGGACCTTTTCCTTGTGAAGGAGTAGTGTACTTCTGACAATCAACATGGTACCACTCTTTAACACAACCAGACGTAAAATTGAAAACCCGTTTCTTAGGTGACGCATACCTTAAGAAATAACCTTCAATGGTTTTTCTTCAAATTTACCCACATCTTTCTTCAGCATAGTACAAGGACACCCAAAAGGTTCCAAGTACTTTAAGTTAGGCTTACGGTTATTTAATAATTCGTAACTGGTCTTCTTTAGTCGGTTAACCGTCAGAAATCGATTAAGAGTATAACAAGCCGTATTCACAACCTCATTCCAGAATTGGACTGGAAGTTGAGAATTAGCGATCATAGTTCTTGCAGCTTCAATCAAAGTTATGTTCTTTCGTTCAGAAACGCCATTTTGTTGAGTTACATATGGTGCACTATACTCACGATGAATTCCCTTTTGGATACAAAAGAAATCCAGGATAGTGTTTTTGAATTCATTACCATTATCACTTCGAATTCTCCTCACCTTTTGTTTGTACAGTGATTCAATTTTAGTGATAAGATTTTGTACCAAAACATGCGTTTGATCTTTTGAGCTCATGAATAAAACCCACGAATATCTCGAATAATCATCAGTCATGACAAGACAATACGAGTCTCCAGAAATACTCCCACGATTCACTGGACCGAACAAATCCGTATGAAGTCGTTCAAGAGGAGTATCAATGGAATTAAATAACTTGGATGGGTGCAATTTCTTCTTTTGTTTGCCTTTCTTACAAGCAACACAATAATCTGATAACTTAAAATTTTTCAACGACACCCCCTCAACCAAATCATTCGCCATTAAATAATTCATCTTTCTAACGTGTATGTGACCCATTCTTCGATGCCAAAGTATGGAGTCTTTCTCAGTTACTTTCGAAACAAAACACGTTTCGATCGATGTAGATGCTCTAGATATCATATTCAAGACATAAATATCATTTGATCGTGGTGATCGCATGACAACCATGTCCTCGAGAATTACGTAACCCGGTTTCAGAATAAGACACTCTTTATCAATAAATACGGTAGTGTATTTCTTATCACAAATCTGTGACACACTCAATAAGTTATGATCAACCTTATCACAATAATTAACTTTCTCAAACGTAATCTTCCCATTTGACACTTCACCTTCTTGTGTAATTATACCCCCAGAATTCCCAGCAAACGCCACATAACCCCCTTGAATATTCCTCACATTTGATAAGAGGTTGAGATTTCCAGTAATATGACGAGAACAACCACTGTCCATGATCCAGTTTTCACCAGAAATGGTCTTGGATGAACCCTACACACAAACAGAAGTGATTAGTTCAAAAAGGCAGCCCAGGCCTCAGTCTTGGGCACCTTTTGGTTTTCTTGAGAAAAATTAACCTTAGTTGCATTCAATTGTTGTTCAGCAACTTGTGAATAAGTTACAGGTTTCTTCGACTTTCATCTCAGATACGCAGCTTGAACCACATTTGAATTAACATTTTTGCATATTAGTTCAACAGGAATAAACTTAGGTTTCACGGAACCATGAGTTTCATTCATATGAACAACCTTTCGAGGATGTACGTTCGAAAACATAATATGAGTATAATCAGCATACGACACAGGTCGTTTCAGAATCTCATTTATCACAGGAACCGGTTTGGAATGGTCCTTGATAAACGGATGAAGATTCTGGTGGTACTTCTGACTACAATCCCTTACAACATGACAGGTTGACCGCAAAGGAAACAAGTTCGCATGTCTACACGATGTTGTTGTGAGATATTTGGAATGAATGTCCCAGAAGTTTGATGATGACTCACATTTTTGGTCATACTCTTAGCAAACTCATCAGATAACTAAGATTTCTTCTTTAGATAAAAATCCAAATTAGAAAAGTTTGAAAAAAATTTTAATGTGTCAGTTCCTGTTGACTTGACAAATTTAACTTGCTTAGCTTGTTTTAAAACTTGCTTTGCTCTTGTCATTGGATCTGATGAAACTGATGTTTTCGCTTGAGCATATTGACGTTCAAGTTCACGAACTTTGGAAGTTCCATTGTAAAACACTAGTTCAGGTTTAATGATACTAATTGGAATGTCTTTTTCAGTGAACATTGTGTCCATCCCCTTTAACTTAAACACACGAGCAGGTGTTGGCTTGAGAGCATTAGGATTGATAAAACGTAACAAATCCTCATCAGAAATTTTGGGTTTTTCTGATTTCTTAGCCTTCACCGGTTTGACAAACATATCTTGTTTCATCTTGGTTGTGTGTGAACCATACACAACTTCCTCAAATTCATGAGGTTCACAAAGTATGTGATTAGAACTTGGAATGTTCTTGTTCTTGTGTATAATTTCAGGTTCAAACACATCCTCAATGATAACTTTGTCCATATTTTCAACAAACACTTTGTTACTTTGAACATGAGGTTTCTGAGGAGCACATTGGGTTTTAACAGTTTCAGACTTAATGGGGTTTGGTTTTTCTGAAATCACAGGTTCTTTGGGAATCACATCTTCCTCAGTTGGAGCAAAAGGATTAATTTTATAATCATTATGAAATGGTGGTGGAATTTCAACAAAACCAACACCTTTCTTTGAGTCCTTTTGTTTTCCAGAAACTTCGATAATTTTATTTAACAGAAACGATGAATTTTGAAATTTACCCAATTTGTTCTTCAACTCAAGAACCTCATTTTCCAGCTCAGTTATCTTAGAACGATGTTTCAAGATTTCTTGAAACTTCTGATCATTAATTGTCATTTTCACAGATAACTCGGCTTTAAGATCATGATTACTTATAGTCAAAGCCTCAATTTTCTCCTTTGAATTAATTTGAGAATTCAAGGATTGTCTATAAGTTTCTTTCAATGACACAATCTCTTTTAGTAAATTGTCATTTTGAAGTTTTAATGAATCAATTTTAGACTTATTATAATCACACTCAACACATGACATCTTTGAAGAAGATTTACTAACCTCATTTTGGTTGGCAAAACAAGCAGATGTAGAAGAATCACTGATTTTGGCCATGCAAGCAAAATTGATTGGACGATCTTTGCTTGACTCATCAGATTCAGAACCAGAACCATTATCAGACGACAGCTCACTTCTATTATCTTCTTGAGCATTTCCAGTAAAACCAAACATAGCCAGATTAGCTTGAGTATCATTACATAGAAGTCGTTGTGACCAATCATCACCATTAGCCAACATTGCTTGTGACCCATAATTTGATGGTTTCTTTTCAGCATCGTTACCTCGTGGCTTTGAGGAGTTTGAAGTTTGACCAAGAGAACCAGTATATTCCTTCTTCGGTTTGTCACATTCCTTTGAAAAGTGACCAATTATTGACAATTATAACATTTCACTTTCAACTTATCAAATCCCAACTTTTTGTTTAAAGCTGGAAGATCTTTTCCAGTTCTTTGCATGAATATTTTCACCTTTCTCACAATCATTTCCATGTCCCACTTTAGATCCATGAGTTCTAAATCATCGGGATCTATTTGATCATAATCTTTATCTGTTAAATCACTTGTGGCAATCTTACTACTCACCAAATTCTCATAGGAAGACATAAAGACAGATAAAAATGCAAAATTCTGTTCAGCCTCCTTTATGTTTACATTCGATTGGAATGAGAATTGTTTAGTAGAAGATGAATTTCCCGATGCCCCAGATGAAGCAGACATATTTCCAGCTGTATAGAGACAAGCTTGTGGATCATTATACGAAGCATTTGCATTTTCACTTGCAGCTTGAGTAAGAAAAGCAGTCGGTGGAGATATGGTTGAACTAAGAGGCATACTAACACCATAGAACGAAGGATCATGACTTTCCTTTGAAGATTTTTGACACTTAAGATCATATTCTCTAGCTTCAATCTTTTGCAGAAATTCAATTGCAGTCAGATCTTCATTTCCAAAATAATTATTTTCCTTCAAAACCATTAAGAATGTAGAATAAGAAATTGAAAGCACACTCTTAATTGTATCAATCTTATCACTCTCAGGGACTTCTATTTGCATCTTGTCCATTTCAGCAATCAAGTGATTAAACCTGGTTGTCATTTCCTCAACTGTGTCACCCTTTAGTAAATTAAAGTTTCTGAATTGAAACTTAAGCATCACCTTTTTGCTTTCTGCTGTGTTACCCATACTTCTCATGTGAAGATGTTGAAATAAAGCAGCACATAGTTTTATACTTCCCACTTGGTGAAAAATATTTTCAGGCAAAGCCATAGTTAGAGTGGAATAAGCTTTTATTTCTATCTCTAGTGCTTTCTTTTCTTCAATAGAATATTGTGAGATAGCCTTTGGTATAAAACCTGTAGTCTCATCTCCAATCATAGGAACAGTGTAGACTTTATCTAAACAGTAAGAACAATCAGGATGCACTGATCCTAAATGAGCAAGAAACTGAGGTTCCCACTTAGCAAAATCACTGAACTTCATCAATCATGGACATTTCGAATGTGAACCTATCTCGGTATCAAGTTGCAACATTTGTTGCATCATCATGTTTTGGGACGCCAATTCATACATACCGGCCATTTTTGAAAAGTTTCAAAAATTAAGCTTTAACGAATAAGGTATAAGGTTTAACGAACTGTAACTATAACGAACTGCAAACAGTTGTAGCGAACTGTGAACAGTGTCTAACGAATCAACCCTTAACGAAGTTAAGATTGATCAATAGCGAAGTAACTTAACGAATAAGGTAATTGTTTAGCGAAGTCCAAGTCAACTTTAGTGAATTGATCAAACGAATCACAAAGGATTAATTTAGCGAATCAGATGGCAACCATAACAAATTGCCAAAAGAAACTTAGCGAATCACTAAGGAGTGCTTAGCGAATCAGCTACAGTTGATAGCGAAGTAGGAGAACGAATCAGCTACAGTTGATTAGCGAATCAAACTTTAGCGAATCAGGTTGTTACAACCGTTTGTAATAAACTTTGACACCTTATGCCACGTGGCAAAGGTTGTTAGGACACAAATTCCAAATTGGACGCGTGTCACACGAATCGGTTAATCTAGATAACGAACTAGATAACACGAACCAATAACTCACACGAACTGGCTAACGAACAAGATAACATAGTAACAAATTTGATAATGTATCACGAATAAACATATAGCGAATCACCAGGAAGATGATAACGAATCATGTTCATCTTCAAATGTTCAAACTGTTTGTCCAGAAATTATAAACAACAACCCAGAAACCCAGAAATGCCAAATCTGTAATACTCCTTCAAATCTTAACCAAATCGTACAAGTTACCTATCAAAATTCTCGTAATCACCTCACGATTTCAACCATACAATCCTCGTAACCAATTAACACCAATAGCCAAACCAATTTGACTATAAACAAACCCCTGTTTCGGACTTAAACCGAAATCAATACAAAACCACAAAGATTCAAATCAAACCTCAATTCCTCTAATCCGAACCTATCCAATACCTTAACCAACACAAATTCAATCCAATCCGTCCATAATTCAATCAATTCAATCCAAAATCGATTCAAAAACTCTAAAACAGAAACACTTAATAACAATAACAATTGAAACACCAAATCAAGTGTAAATTGAGCACCAACAGCTCTGATACCACTTGTTGGAACTCGTATCAATAACAATTACAATGAACAGATCTAAGATCTATGTTTATGCTATTAATACGTTTTCGAATCTAGCTCATGATTAACATCGATTCAGTGTTATAAGTATGTGTATATATTAGTAGTATTGTTTGTATAATATTAATGTGAAGCTTGAGAGAGATCTGGACAGCAAATCGTTAATTATCTCAAAAACTTAAATAAAATGTGAACAGGAGTTCAGTATATATAGAAGGTGATCTGGTTCGCTAACATCCCCTAGCGAACCAGCCTCCCCTTCGTTACATACATTAACATAGCGAAACACCCACTGATTCGTTAACATCCCCTAACGTATCAGGAGGGAATACATTAACTGACTAGTTCGCTCACATTCCCTAGTGAACTAGCCTTTAACTTAACGAACTAACTTATTAAACAAACTAATATTACATTAAATAATAAACAAAACATTAACGATCGTTACAAAGACTCAAGACGCAAAACCGTGCACCAACATATTGTTTCTTCTAACACATGGGTATTGGATACCGGATATGGAACTCATATATGCAATTCATTGCAGGAATTCACAAGAAGAAATGATGTGAAGAAAGGATATATTAGTCTCTTCATGGGCAATGGGGCAAAGGTTGACGTCCATGCCCGAGGAGATTATGTTTTTAAGCTTCCAAATGGTTTGGAAGTTATTTTGAAAAACATTCTGTATTCTCCTAGTTTGACTAGGAATATTATCTATGTTTCTGTATTAAGACAATTTGGATATGATTTTAAGTTTGTTGACAATGGTATTTATGTTCTCATAAATAATGTCTTTTATTTTAAAGTAATGCCGTCTAATGGCATTTATGAATTAGTTCATGATAGTACATCCATTTATAACTCGTTGTACCAAGCTAACACCAAAAGACTCAAATTAGATTTGAGTGAAACTTTTCTTTGGCATTGTCGCCTTGGTCACATAAAGAAGGATCGCATTCATACACTTCAAAAGAATGGTCTTTTGGAAGCGAATAATGATTCATTTGATAAATGTGAGTCTTGTTTATTGGGGAAAATGACTAAGGAGCCCTTTAGTGGAACTAATGAAAGGGCAAAAGACTTATTAGGTATCCTACATTCGGATGTATGTGGTCCATTTAAGACAATGACAAGGAATGGTGAGAGATACTTCATACCTTTACCGATGATTATACTCTCTACGGGTATGTGTTCTTGTTAAGACACAAAGATGAAGCCTTTGAAATGTTCAAAGTCTTCCAAAATCAAGTACAAAATCAACTCAACAAAACAATCAAAGTACTATGTTCTGATAGAGGTAGTGAATACCTCAATGATGTGTTTCTAGATCATCTTAGGAGTTGTGGGATTGTCTCACAACTTTATCCACCTGGAACACCGCAACATAATGGTGTGTCCGAGAGGAGGAATCGAACTCTATTGGATATGGTTCGATCTATAATGGCTAGAAGCATATTACCTCTATCATTTTGGGGTTTCGCTTTGATCTCTGCTACCCGTATTCTAAATATGGCACCAACCAAGAAAGTGGATAGGACGCCTTTTGAAATATGGCATGGAAAGGTTCCATCGTTATCATATTTAAAGGTATGGGGTTGTGAGCCTTATGTCAAGAACAACACCCAAAACAAGCTTGAAAGCCGATCCACTAAGTGTATCTTTGTAGGATATCCCAAAGATTCAATGGGATATTATTTCTACAATCCAAACGAGCATAAAGTGTTTATAGCTCGAAAGGCTGTGTTCTTGGGAAGAAGATTCCTTATGGAAGGAACTAATAGACTTGTGGAACTCGAGGAGGATCGAGAATCACAAGCCGATACACGTTTGATTGACACTAGAAATCAACAAGAGGTTGTTGGTCAAAACACAAAAAAAACGTTCGTAAATCTGGTAGAATTAGCACCCCACCTGAAAGATATGGATTTTTCATGGATGGATGCTACGGGGTAGATTCTAATGAACCCACCACATACCAAGATGCAATGTCACAATATGATTATGATAAATGGCTGGAAGCCATGAACGTAGAGATGCAATCCATGCATGATAATCAAGTTTGGGACTTGGTTATACCACCTCTTAACTCCAAACTGGTTGGAAGCAAGTGGGTTTTCAAGAAGAAAACCCATATGCATGGAAACATGGAGACTTATAAAGCTAGACTTGTAGCAAAAGGTTCACTCAAACTCAAGGGTTGATTATGATGAAACTTTCTCGCCCGTGGCATTGCTAAAGTTTATAAGGATATTGTTTATCATAGCCGCATATTACGACTATGAGATATGTAAAATGGATGTCAAAACCGCTTTTCTAAATGGGCATCTTGAGGAAGATGTCTATATGGTTCAGCCTAAAGGTTTTGTCGATCCACAGCATCCCAACAAAGTATGCTACTTAAAGAAATCAATCTATGGATTGAAGCAACCATCTAGAAGTTGGAATCACCATTTTGATGATGAAGTTAAGAAATTTGGATTTATCAAAAATGTTGATAAAGCTTGTTTTATAAGAAAGCTAGTGGGAGCATTATTACCTTTCTGGTATTATATGACGATAACATATTACTATTTGGAAATGACATTCCAACCTTGGAAGGTGTAAAATTCTGGCTTGGAAAATGCTTTTCCATCAAGGATCTTGGTGAAGCCGCCTATATTATGGGAATAAGGATCTATAGGGATAGATCAAGGCGGTTGATAGGTTTGAATCAAAGTGCATACATTGACAAAATCTTGAAAAGGTTCAAGATGGAAAACTCTAAGAAAGGTTTGGTACCTATTCAAAGAGGAACAATATTGAGTGCTTCTCAATGTCCAAGCTCAAAGGTTGAACAAGACAAAATTAATGTAATCCCATATGCGTCTGCTATAGGATTCATCATGTATGCCATGATATGCACCAGAACGGATGTGTCGTGCACTTTGAGCCTGACAAGTAGATATCAACAAAATCTGGGAACTAGCCATTGGATGGAAATTAAGAGCACATTGAAATACCTTAGGAGGACAAAGGATATTTTTCTAATATATGGCTCTTGTGAGGAGAAACTCGTTGTAAAGGGTTACACTGATGCGAGTTTCCAAACTGATCGATATGACTCTCGATCACAATAGAGATATGTCTTCGTTCTAAATGGTGGTGATGTCTCTTGGAAGAGAGCAAAACAAGACGTGGTAGCCTTGTCCACCACTGAATCAGAATGCATCGTTGCCTCCTTGGCGGCTCAAGAAACTGCGTGGATTAGAAAGTTCATTGCCGACCTAGGGGTAGTCCGTACCATTCAGGACCCTCTAGAAATCTTTTGTGACAACGAGGGTGCGATTGCTCAAATCAAGGAACCCCATGCACATCAAAAGACTAGGCACATTGAGCGGAGATTCAACAACATAAGTGATGAAGTTGAAAAAGGAAAGATATGTATTCTCAAAGTTCACAGTGATCAAAACATTGCGGATCCACTCCCGAAGCTCCTTGAAAGGCCGAAGCATGAGGGTCATACTTGCGCCTTAGGACTTCGATATTCTAGTGATTGGATTTGATCAAAAAAATTTTATTTGAATATCGGAACAATTTTATTATAACTCAATCATATGGTTTTGGCTATGGTCATATTCTTGAGTTATGTTCCATTTTAGCATGTTTAAATCGTGAATAATTTGATTATTCTAAACGTCCGTAGTCGATCATAGTTGTGGGACCAAATATGAAAGTAAAACTATTATGAACTTGGATTGGTAGATATTCATGAGGTATGAATATAGCAAAAGGGTTTGCTGCCAAGGTTCATAGATATTTATGGGATAAATATTGGACTGACCCGCTCTCAATTTTACTACATGGAATCCTTGTGATTTGTGATCATAAGTAAATTTGCGTAAAAGCAAACATCATAGTATCCTCCGACCTGAGATACATATTGGGTCTTGATATTCACCGACTACTATATTGACTATTATACTTTGACTTAGTTCTTCGCTGCTCTGAAATATGTCATTACATAAAGGCTAAGCTCAAGTATAGTACAAGGTGATAGTGAGAGACGTATGTAGTCAATATAGGATTTGTCCCTCTTATTCGTTGAGAGTTAAATGTCTAAGGCCTGATAAGTTAAATCAACAGAGAATGATCACTCTATGTCTCTGGATTTAACATGACATTTGTGACAAAGGGATAAATGATAGTTTCACCTAAATCATTTCAAGTAAGGGACTTGAAGGGGATGATGTTATTGAATGGCACTTCTTCATGCGTATTAGGGATAGTAAACCGTTGTTAGGCGGTATTTGCTATTTGCATCAATCTTCTATGTATCTTGTGCAAGTGGGAGATTGTTGGAATCGATCTGCCTAAGACACATATTAGAGTTGATGTGGCTAGTACGTTATGATCTAAGTCGTGTCATACCCAATAACAAGCTAGAAAAATGCCACGATATTTATTATTAGATGTTATTTAAGTAATAATTATTAACACTTGTTATATTTGGAAAATGGGTTTTCTAAATATTTGCATTTGTGTGTTAAGTAAATTATATGGATAATTTATGTATGAGAGAAATATTATTTATTTGGACAAATAATATTATGCTTAAATGAAAAATAATGAAAATTGATTTTGAGTTTTTGGGGGGAATAGCCACCCTTTGGCCGGCCCCTCCATCTCTCTCTCTTTCTTCTTTTGTATTTTTCCAATACATGCATGGCTCTCTATTGGGAGATGATATTTTTCTTGTTTGCGTCAATAATCATTCTCTCTCACACACAAAAACTCTCTCTACATTCTCTCGACCGAAAACCCAAGAGGAATAACAAGAGATTGCATAAGTGTAAGGACCCTAGCAACCAAGGTGTTTGTTGGAGCTTGTTGGTTATATAAGCTTGAGGATTTCTCTATTGAAGTCTCGCCATTCAACTCTTTCATCCCCTTCTAAGTTCTGGACTTGAAGGTATGTATGTTAACACCCTATGGTTATGTTTTGATAGTGTGATAATCGTATATGGATCCTGGATTGGGTTTATGCATAAACGGGTTTATGTGTTTGGTAGGTTGATCGGGTGTTGTGATAGATCATAGATTCCATATTCTTGAAGATTGATTTCGATTAGGGTTTAGTAGGTTGATCGGGTGTTATGATAGATCATATATTCCTTAAAGCCGATTGACTTGTTTGAAGATCATAAAGTAATAAATTAGGGATTGGTTGTCCGCTGGGTTTTTAGTCGACTGGAGCCTTTATTTTCTTTGAAGTTGGCTGCTTCTTTTTTTCTTTACTGAAGAGGTATGTACCCGCCTCAACACCGAGCGAGGCGGGTCAACCCACAAAGATACAGACAAGTGACTTGAAATCAAGACATTATGAAGGCACAAAGCCAAAACCTATGCGCATGGCGCATATCACATATGCTCAGGCATCATATGCCCAGGCACCACAAGTGCTCACGCATCACATATGCTCACACATATCACACATGCTCAGGCATCATATGCCCAGGCACCACAGATGCTCACGCATCACATATGCTCACGCATATCACATATGCGCGTGGCGCATCCGCGCGTGGTGCATATCACATGCTCGTGCATATCACATCTGCGCATGAAACATCTGCGCGTGAGAATAAAGAGAAGACCTCGCGCATCCTCAGGATAGGCGCATATCACACATGCACATAATCAACCTCGTCCTTATCCAAATCAGGATTAGGGCAACCTTGATTGTGCACGTCAGACAATCTTCCAGAAGGTATCTTTTTAAGGAATAAGAATATGCTGATGTTGACAGCTGCCAAAGAAAAGGTGGACAACTCAGCATGACACATGTGCTACCACGTGATTACAACCAATGAGAAAGCACCAGGTGTCCCAGAGGACACGTGGCGCAGAGCAATTGGAGGAGGCCAACAAGGCTGAGCCGAATCAGTGGAAACCCTAGCACTATAAATACAGCATCAACACTCAATCATAACACATTCATTGACATTCAAGCATATTCAATTACATTCACTCACAGACAGTTACATCCAGTAACACAATCACATAGAGTATTCAGCTATTCAGCAATACTCTCGAGATTTCCTTAGACACATATTATTATCTTCTCCACAAAATACTTATTCTCACACCGGAGGGTTACCCAAAAGAGGACCCCTCTGTCCCTTTCTGAGGGGTAAGTTGACGGTGCTGTTCATTTTGTAGGTGGAAGAGCTCAGATCCAGAAAAACCATCGGTGAAGAATCATAATCATACCCGAGGAAAGTAGATCTGCTACCAGTGAGTAGATCCACGGTTCTTCATTGGCGCCATCCACTGTTACAACGGCAATCAGATCTCATCAGATCTATATATAAAAACAAAAAATCACCATGGTTTCTGGCGTTCATAACGTTGATCAAGTTCTGGAGGATATTGAACGTGAGGACGTTAATGAGGGACAACAGTTTCTGAGGGTGCCGCGTGATCCTACGCGCACCACCAGTAACCGTCCCTTCATCACAACTCCTCACGGCCAGACTGAAACTCCTCCAGACGATCTCACGTTACAAAATCTTGCCGGCGCAAAACAAAAAGGACCAATGGGTCCAGAAGATGAAACAAATGATCCTAAAGAATGGCTCATAAACGAGCAGCGGCGTCTAATGGACAAGTACAATGAGATGGTCAAGCAGAAAAAGCTAGCCGACTTAACACAAAGGCAAGCGCTTGATAAGCAAACTGTTCATGCAACAAAAAGGCCGCGCGCGCCGGAAGAAGGACATTCTGTTCACACTGCACATACTGAGTTCAGTGATGAAGAAGTGCACAGCATGAGGAAGACGCGAGATACTCATGCAGGGGGCTCACAGCTCCGCGCGCCTGTGAACATGGCGCCTGGAGCCAGAGCCGATCTGGATCTGCACATGCCGTACAGCCCACCAGTTAGAGGGCAGGTGGATGTAACCACACCGTACAGACCAGCCATCTTGGTGAAACATTCAAAGTTCACTGCGCGCATCGCGCAGGCTCCCATCCAGCACAAAACCAAAATGCCAAGTGGTTTGGGTAAATATGACGGCACAACAGATCCAGACGATTTATTGCAAGGTTTTTACAACACGGGAAACCTAGAGAGCTGGACGATACCAACATGGTGTCATATGTTTGCTCGCTGCCTCACGGGCGCGCGCGCCATCATCGCCGCCGCCAGCCCCCTCGCACTCGTCAAGTAATTTCTTTAGCGCGACGAGATCGGGCTGGTCAGCAAGCGCGGATATCTGCAAATCATAAGCAAAAATATGAGTACAAAGTTACCTGGAAAATAAATCAAAGCAATCTCATTAAAGTTAAAATACCTGCGCAAGGATGGGAATGGGAGTATTTATATACTTCTCCCCCATCGCGGCCATGTCCGCGCAGGCAACAGAGCTTTGATAAGGGTACTCGGATGGGTTCTTCTTCAGCATGCCATATTCATAGCCATCCGTAAACCCTTCAGCTCGCCCCACCAAGCGCGCGGCAGCGTTGCAGTCCATCACAAGGGCCTGAAACTCGTCTGAGTATTTCATCGCGAAAGCGCAACGAGTCATGCCCTTTGAGATGAGCCAGTGGCGATCCTGCGCGAGGCCAGCAACAGACGTCTCGAGGGCAGGAACCTGAGAGTTTAATAACTCAACAGTTTCCTTAGTCTTTTTCAGCTCCTCTTTGTCAGACGCTGCTGCCGCCAAGATTTCTTCTTTCTCCGCCCGCGCAGCATCAAGTGCCTCCTGGCTAGACGCTGCCGTCGCCTGGGCTTGATCTTTATCGGCCTGCGCGGCCGCCAGCTCCCTCTTCAGGCGCGCAACCTCACTCTCCAGTGATGATTTTTCAGTGATAGACTGGACAAGAGCTTGGTCACGCGCCTCCGCCTCTAACTCCAAGTCGCGCGCCCTGCGCGCGAACTTGGCCGCATCCGCCTCCGCCAGCTGCTGCTTCTCCCGCGCAGCTTGGAGCTCATGCCCGCGCTTAATAAAGGCGGCGTTGGCACTTGCTCGGTTTTCGCTGAGCTCTGCCTGGAGTTTCTCAGCCCTCTCGCGAGCATCGGAAAGGTTCCAAGCAGACACCTTAGCCTCTCGCTGGGCTTCCACAAGAGCATCACGTACTTTAATATAATCATGATGAAGCTCTTGGGAGGCAGCAAAGAAGGCAGACCCAGCGAACAGATGATCGTTGAGCAAGTCCACGCGAGCGCGTCCCTCCTGAAACCTCCTTTCAGTTGGAGGAACGGCATGAGCCCAGAAGTCTTCACACACACCCATGGACTGAAATGTGCTGTCTTCAGTAATGTTCCATCTCGGGCGGTAAATGTGATCGGCTTCCTGCAAAAACAAAGAAATGATCTAAGTCATCAAACACATATAGAAGTCCGCGCAGCGGAGCAAAACGAACTTATACCTGCGGGGATGAAGCAGAAAAGTCAGCGCCAGCCCCACGAGAAGACTGCGCTGCGAAGTCTTGTGGCAGTGCAGGGCTGGCGCGGTCTCCAAAGGAGTCTTCAGCTTGAACCCCCTCATCCTCCTCATCTTCTTCAATAGGCCACTTCTCCTGCGACCGGGAGGGCTCCAAACCAGTCTCGCGAGGAGGGCTGCGCGCAGGAGGAGGTGAGGGAGGTCTCGGCGCCGCCAGGTCAGCGTGTAATACGGCCTCCTGCTCCTTAGTGATCCCGATAAGGGGAGATTCAGTGCTTGCAGGAGGAGGGGCAGAACCAACAGCGCTGGCGCCGGCGCCAGCAGCGCCGCCAGTAGCTTGCGCGCCAGCTACGACTCCTATGAAACAATCAACAAAGAAGAAATGATTCAAGACTTAGTCTAAAAAGAGAAGTCAGAAATTAAGAGTGCAATACATACCTTGGCGCACCGCCGTTCGCGAGTTGAACATCGCCATGAAGTCCATTCTACCCTTCTTTGAGGGTAAAACAGGGGACTTCGAAGCGACCTCTGGCGCAGCCTCGGCATCTTGTTGCGCTGTCGCCGGCTCTACAAACATTCAAATGAGCAAAGATTTAATAATAATTCAATCAGAATCGCGCTCATAGAACCATAATGGATAAGCAAAGTATACCTGTCGCAGGCGCAACACCGCTTCTCTCTTCAGCCGCGCGAAGGGAGGAGGTAGCGCCCCCATACCTCAAGCGGACAGGAGGTCTGCCCACTTTTTGAGGCAGGGAAGCCAAGGAAACCTTGGTGCTAAACACCTGGGTTTTCTCAGGTCCCTTCGCTTGAGCATGGGGATGAACAACAGGGGCATCATCTTTCTTCTGTTTCTTACTGGCCCCTGCGCCAGTTTTCCCCTTAGCTTTACGCTTTAGTTGGGGCGCCTCCTCTTCCTCCTCCTCTTCCGCGAGCTCCAGCTCGTAGTTTTCGAGCGCATCTACAATACGCGCAACAGAAGTGTTAAACCAAATCTGATATCATAAAGGCATAAACATAAGTACAAAGGCTTACCAGGCGCATCGCTGTCAAAATTAAATTCCAGATCAACAGGGATGAACATGTCATCAAAGCGATCTGGGAAGCCCACCTCCCCAGCGCCAAGCGTGACGGAGCCA
Organism: Bidens hawaiensis; assembly: GCF_021521415.1. Classification (NCBI taxonomy): domain Eukaryota; kingdom Viridiplantae; phylum Streptophyta; class Magnoliopsida; order Asterales; family Asteraceae; genus Bidens; species Bidens hawaiensis. The sequence continues at coordinate 4,383,836 of NW_027491014.1, forward strand.
CCCTCCATATTCTCGTCGTAGGCGGCGTGGACGTACTCCTTCGTCACTACACAAAACAAGGCAAATCACATCAGCAAAACAAATTAAATTCGCGCATAAATAAAGCAATGACATAAACTTACACACGCCGTCGACTTGGATAACGGGCTCGCTCGCGCTGTCTGCCCACCGCCTGCTCATGCCGACCCCCACCAGTGCCTCCTCGCAAATTTTCCTGGCGGGGGACGGTTCGGTGGTCAGCTTGTTAACCCAGGCGCAAGTTGGGTTCTTGAGGACATCCACATCCGCAGGCGCAGAAGAAATCTCGCGCATGGTCATGCGGATGGGAATCACGCCAGCCCTCATGTAGAAGAACCTCTCAGACCAGTCATGAAGGCTCTTGAAGGAGACAGTGCTGCACTTCATCTTCTGACTGCGAGGAATAAAGGAAAACCAAGAATCTTGGATCTTGGGCTTATAAAAAAATTGAAAGCGCCGAGGGGTGGGCTTCTCGCGCTGTGATTTGCACATGAACTCGAAAGGAGTCATGCGCACAAGTCCAAACGGATGGACTTGGGATATATGAATCCCATAAAACTGAAGCACCGCACCTACAAACCTTGTCATCGGAAGACGAAGGTTGCAGTGGGTGAAAAAATGGGAGTACAGGGAAATATAGCCGGGAGGCGGGTCCGCCGCCGTTTGCCCGGCCAGAGGCAACATGCAGCCAAACACAGGGAGAAAACCCTGAGAGGAGATAAGGCTGTCAAGATCGGCCTGCCTCAGTTTGCAGGGGATTTCATTCCACCTCTTCACGGCCTTGGTCTTCCCTACCTCCTCCGATGTGGTCTCAACAACCCTCTTCCCCTTGCCCCTCTGCTTCAATGTCGACATCACCACAGATTTAACACGGCGTCTTCGGGAAGCAATTGAGGTGATTGAGGGGTTTGAGGAACTCGAGCTATCAGACATACAACAGTTGCAAAAGCAATCGGGTATTCGGAAACAATGAACAGACTCAATCAGAATATGAAAGAACACAGGTTCGAATCAACAATGAAGACGAAGATAAAAACTGCTAAGGGCTTGCTTTTATAGGCCCAGGAGAGAGAAAATCGACACTAATCGGATTTCACGCGCCCCCACTCGCAGGTGTAAGCCAACGCGGGCGCGGCACGTGTCCCTGACACTGTTTGAGGGGACATAGAAAGAAACGGAACAGGCACGGAGCAGACACGCGCCCCCACTCGCAGGTGCAAACCAATGCGAGCGCGACACGTGTTCCTGACACTGTGTGAGGGGACGTGAAAAGCAACTGTAGCACCTCGAGCACACGAAAAGTCCCTCGAGCACACGAAAAATCTGACACGTTTCCGGCGCATGTCACCATCAACCAACCACGTATTTGGACGTTTCGTTTCAACCAAAAGGATAGATCTTCGCGCAACGATGAATAATAAGAAGAAAAAGACAAAACCCCTACTAAAAGAGCAAACTGTTAAGTCTAACATCTATCTTGCCTCGCTCGCGCGAGACAAGACACACATTAGACTGGGGGGGCTTGAAGAGGTATGTACCCGCCTCAACACCGAGCGAGGCGGGTCAACCCACAAAGATACAGACAAGTGACTTGAAATCAAGACATTATGAAGGCACAAAGCCAAAACCTATGCGCATGGCGCATATCACATATGCTCAGGCATCATATGCCCAGGCACCACAGATGCTCACGAATCACATATGCTCACGCATATCACACATGCTCAGGCATCATATGCCCAGGCACCACAGATGCTCACGCATCACATATGCTCACGCATATCACATATGCGCGTGGCGCATCCGCGCGTGGTGCATATCACATGCTCGTGCATATCACATCTGCGCATGAAACATATGCGCGTGAGAATAAAGAGAAGACCTCGCGCATCCTCAGGATAGGCGCATATCACACATGCACATAATCAACCTCGTCCTTATCCAAATCAGGATTAGGGCAACCTTGATTGTGCACGTCAAACAATCTTCCAGAAGGTATCTTTTTAAGGAATAAGAATATGCTGATGTTGACAGCTGCCAAAGGAAAGGTGGACAACTCAGCATGACACATGTGCTACCACGTGATTACAACCAATGAGAAAGCACCAGGTGTCCCAGAGGACACGTGGCGCAGAGCAATTGGAGGAGGCCAACAAGGCTGAGCCCAATCAGTGGAAACCCTAGCACTATAAATACAGCATCAACACTCAATCATAACACATTCATTAACATTCAAGCATATTCAATTACATTCACTCACAGACAGTTACATCCAGTAACACAATCACATAGAGTATTCAGCTATTCAGCAATACTCTCCAGATTTCCTTAGACACATATTATTATCTTCTCCACAAAATACTTATTCTCACACCGGAGGGTTACCCCAAAGAGGACCCCTCTGTCCCTTTCTGAGGGGTAAGTTGACGGTGCTGTTCATTTTGTAGGTGGAAGAGCTCAGATCCAGAAAAACCATCGGTGAAGAATCATAATCACACCCGAGGAAAGTAGATCTGCTACCAGTGAGTAGATCCACGGTTCTTCATTTACGTTTTGACAAAGAATCCAAGATAAGAACAAAAGGTTTACTTCCTTCTTTTTCTTGGGACTTGTGCTAAGGAGTTAAAGGAAAAGAAACAAAAGATGACGTGATCTCTGTAGTTGGAATTAAATTAATACCAAGGTCTTGTAAATAGTATATAAATCATTAGCCACCTTATTTTAGTTTGATCGATATAGTTACGATCCACATGAATCACAAAGACAAAAAAAAAAGAGTTTGTTCTTAGTCTTTATGTTCTTTTTCAATGAGAATAAAAAGCAATATAAACTGGTTCAATTTTTGTTTTGTTTTCGGGTTTTGATTAGGGATTGTGGTTTTGTTATCGGGTTGTTTCGGTATTATGATCAAGATCGTTAGAGTGTGGTTGTAATTGAAGACCAGATTATTTTCTAAATTCGGTTTTTGAAAATAATTATCAGTCGTGTTTCTGAGAATGCGTATGGGGTGATGTATAGGAACTTAGTAGAAGGCTGCGACGACTCTTGGGTTTGATATTCTGGTATACTTCATTTCATGATACCCACTATAGTGAATTTTTACTAAATATTTTGATTGAAGACTTTGAGAAGGTACATGTTTATATATCACCGGGAGGAGTGAACTAAGTTCCATGTAGTAAAGTCTTGGCTCGCAGAATCAGGTTTAGCTAAGGGGTTTTCGTTCCTAGGTAATTAGAGTCTTGAAGAACTTCTATTGTTAAAAGTTTTATGTTTTTCTTGGAACTGGAGGCTTGGTGGATTTCTCTTATTGAGGATTACTAGAGTTACTGAACGACCGGCTTGATTATTTTCTTAAATGGAGGGCTAGATTATTCGTGAGGCCTTCAAGTGAAAGATTGTTGGGTGTAAAGGCCTTATTGGGCTTGTTTTAATGATCTTTCAAATTAGATGCATATGAATCGGGACTAATAATGTAATTAGGGCATGTGTATGTTTTATTGGTGGACAAGTTAGTTGCTCTAGTTTTCTCATAAAATAAGATAAGACAAAATTGTTAATTTATTAAATATACAAAAGTCCAACATCTAGGTTTCTTCATCCATTGACAATTATCTAGTAAAAGCACCAGCAATGTGCTTAAAATAATATAGGTTTTTAACAAACATGTTGACTGGGAAAACCACCAATTTGATATATGGTAATACTAAAGCAAACAAATCATGTGCATTAATGTGAATAATACATTTGATATAACATATAATTGTTGTTTGGATATGATTCATCGAACACAATAAATGGCTACTAAGACGACATAAGTAAAAAATAGAGATGTCATTTGGCCATGATCCATCAAACACGATCAATGGCTACTAAGATGGCATATGATCATACAAGATGAGATAACTATGATAGACCTCTCCGAATGCGAAAAAATAAATAGATAAAGCAAGTTGAACATAACATCAAATGGCATACAAAACAATAAGCAAATAAGATTCGTGTTTTGAGATTTGATATGAATAAACATTTAAGTTGGTACGCATAAATCCCCCAAATTTGAAAAGTGATAATGGGGATATTGATTAAATTGCCTTAATATATAGATGAGGTAAATAATAAAATAAGAAAAATAAATGAGTCCCACTGACAGTAATAGACCTGAAACTTTGAGATAATAAAGTAGAATTAGAAACGAGAATTTAACCGCTAGAAACAGCTTTAATGGATTTATAAAACTCAAAATATAAAATATTTAATGTTTAAGCGAGATGGTACTGTTCAGAATCCAAACTTCGAATCTGGAGTCAGGTTTGGGTCGGCACACACAAAATGTCAAGACATACAATTAAGTATTCTGGCCCAAAAGCTAAATTTGACCGGAAGGAGTAGTAATCGATTAAACACAAGAATTGACTTTTATAACCCTAAACGTGTTGGGATTAAGTTGGCCAGGAAACTTTGTCAATAATTGAAATTTACAGAGGGATTTTGTTTAATGAACAAAATCACACAAGACGATTTACCAGAATGATGGTTAGAATGATTAGAAAATGAGTCAACGGTTTTTGAAGCACCAAAGTCAAAGCAGGAATAAGTTCTTTAAGATGAAACTGAGCTAGCACCAAAAGAATATCGTGCAAGAATTTTTTGGAGGTGGAGGTTGATTTTTACAGAAGAATTTTAGAGTTTTGATAGTTTAGTTTATATAGTAAAAGTCTAAAACGTTAATTTTAGTCAAATAACTCGATTAGGCAATAGAATAAGCGTTTAATGATGAAATTGATTGAAACAAAATACCAAATTCATTTTTGATAGCAATGGGATGAATATGGACATGCATATGGACTAAGGGAATTTGTAGGTTCCCAGCCGGATCTACACGGAATATCTCGTTCTACGTAGGTGCGGAATCCCTACGTAAGACGTTACGAGCGTAGAAGACGATACGAGTTAACACGATCGAACACACGTTACAATAAGCAAAGACACGTTGTATATTGCAACTGGAAACACGTGATATCAATCACTGATTACACAACTCGTTACCACTCGATAACTGATTAACTCAACTTGTAACTTCTAAGCCGTAACCTAGACTTTATAAACATGACAACTTCACCTGGCATGTTCAGGCGAAGTTGTCACTACCTTCGCTTATCTAACAAGTTCGCCTATATCAGCGAACTTGTTAGCTAACTTCGCTACATACAAAACACAAATCCAAATGACTCGATTACAGACACTATATACTGAACTACTGACATCATGTACCAACAGACTCCCCCTTGGCAGTAGCTTCATATCTTTATCTTCAAGCACGTCTCTTGTAATCTTCAACAATCTTGTATCTTCATCTTTAAGCATGCACTCCTTCTCGTACACAAACCGATACAACTCTTTGATATTTCTTCGCTTCGTCTTTCCAAGCAAGAATATAAAATATTTTCTTCTCATTCAGCACCTGCAGATCAGCTTGAGACAAGTTCACTAGATGCATCGGATCATATACTCTCAGTAGCTCTTGTTCATCTTCGTCCTCCATTACTGCTTCAGCTGTCTCACAATCTACATAACACCACTTCAAATCTTTCAGCACATCCTTGGGCATTTGTTTCATCGGCACTTCTTTTAAACACCGGATCGGCTTATACTTCATAATCATCCAAGGCTTGCCATCTGCTCTCATCCCTCTATCTTTGCCTTCGATAAGTTTTCCCTTTTGTGGTTTCAACAGCTCGAACTTCTTCTCTTTTATACTTTCCTTCCAAACAATCTTCCCAATGACTCTAGCCATGTTATCATCACTCCTGTTTATTAACCCCAATCTGGCTAAGTCCTTCACTTCACACTCTGGCAATGTATTCAATGATCTCAACATCCTCTTGAAGTACTGAACACCATCATATCTTTTAATCACAAAGAGCCTCAACTGCACATCATATATCCAGCATATAATCCCCTTTCTCGATTCAGCATAGCCTCTAATGTTGTAACTCTTCTTAAACATAGTAGGGACCGCCGGTTTCTTCGTTTTTACGAACCACTGAGCATAGCCTTCCTTCCATCTAGGCTGCTCTTCCCATTCTGTCTCATCATTTCCAATCTCTTGACTCATATCTGCCTTATCGACTTCCGGAATCTCATGCTCCACATTCTCTTCTACTATCTCTCCCTCTTCTATCTCATTATCAATAACAATCTCTGCACCAATCTTCTCTATCTCATCAACTGGTAATACATCATCATCACCTATAATGTCATCATCCATCTCCTCAACGTCCACTACCACCACATCATCACCACCAGCTGCACTTGTCGACTCCCCCTGAGTTGTGGAAGTCCCAAGAGCTTGTTCAGTTCTTGGCAACTCTCCACCTGCACCTTTCGATGCATTGGGATCATCGTCTCGATCATTTCGCTTCTTAGTCCTCAGCTCATCGCCCTTACAGCTCGTCTCCCCCTGAGATGCCAAGAACTCCTTAAAAGCATCTATGATTTTGCCATGTTCTACCAGCAGGGACGACTGTATCTGATTCTCTGCAACAAGGCGCTGAATAGCCTGGGTCTGGATAAGATTCACCCTTGATTGTTCTGCCACGACCCGTTCAAGTGCTGCTATTCGTTCAGAGTCTGATAAGGTTGCATCGAAATCAAACCTCAGATGTGATATATCTTGAGTGTACTGAGGAGGGATTTCCGATGTCACCGGGACCTCAGAAGTAGGCGTAAACGTAACCGCAGGTGGTATCGTCACCGATAACCCTGCTGTGGCCACAACCGTCGACTCAATAAATCGTGCCACGACCTCCGTTGGAGTAAGAGTTGGAGGTGGCAACGATACAATCTCCGGAGCCGATAGTTGGAATGTAGTGGGTGGGAGGCCAAATGAAGATGATGTAGCCACCACGGGAACGTCCGTGGCGCTTGGCCTTGTAACAGGTAATGAAGAAGGAATCATGGTCATACCGGACAGTGCGAGTGAGGTGAAACGTACCACCCTTGAGCTCTCACCAGCTCCCGAACCTGCACCAGCTCGTTCCCTTCTTGATCTCTGAATCAACTGATGTACCTCTTCCTCATAGTCTGACTCGCTGTCATCATCAGCTCTCTTCCTTTTCCCATGAGTCCGTTCATGTGTTACTAAAATCCGTCTTGCTTCGGCCACTTCATCATCAGAATCAGAGTCAGCCACCGTTGTAGCTGCCCTAGTGACATTCACACTCGAAACCCTTTCAACTGAGACTTGCACATTCTCTTCAGGTCAACCCTCTCCATATCAAAGAATCCTTGACCGCCAAACTCTGCGTCAAGGTCTACCTTCTCCTCCGGTGACACAACAGGAGCAGCAGGTATAGCTTGAGGTGCTCCTGCTTGTTGTGGTGTCGTTTCCCGAAACTCGTCCCCACGAGCTGGCACATACTCCGGGTTGATCAAGTACCCGAATAATGGAGTATGTCGAGGACGGACCTCAGGTTTTCTCCTCGCACTGGAGGATCTGCATTGGGCGAAGATCCGTTTACTCACACTTTCCACGTATCTGATTGGGCGGCGCTGAGGTAACATTGGAGCAACGTGATTCAAGATCATCTGAATGAATCTTGGATACATAATAAACCTCTCACGCGCCACCGCTCTTCTCTGTCGATCTATCTCGTAGAAGACCATCTGACTAAAGCTATAACGCTTATTATAAGTCAGAGCAGTCATCGCCGACTGCATGGTCGCGCCCATGCCATCAGTGCCAGCCTTTCTCCCTGACATGCACACGATCATGACATGCATGAGAAAGCGCCACTGATCTAGTAAGAAACCCTTCCGTCTCTGAGTATCTCCCAATGGACCAGAGTATCCCATTCTCAGAAACGCTCCATCTCGGAAAGGAGCTACAAAATCTGTCGGGTCGTCCCTCGTTTCTTCTCCAAACCGTAAAGCCGCCCGGATCTGTTCAGATGAGAACTGAACAATGTGATTGTTGACTGTTGCTCGCATGACCGGGGGCTCGACGCGACAGTCATATTCCACAGTCTGCCAAAAATCCTCAATGTTTGGCAAGGATATCGGCAGTGTTGTGGTAATCGCGTGGAATATACGCGAGCGGAGTAAGAATGTGATGATTTCGCGAAAATCATCAACACCACTCGCGTCCGGGTCTAATGTTATGTACATGTTATGACCCGGGAAGAACTGTCGTTGGTTATCTCCACCGTCATCACCGCCTGCACCACCTGCTCCAGCTACAGCAGCCATATCTGCAACAAACAGGTTAAGTTAGATAAACGTCAAGGCAAATCACAAGTTCGCCTGTTACCATGAGCGAAGTTGTGATTTGTTCTGTATAGGCGAAGTTAGAGGTGGGGCGAAGTTGGGAACAACTTCGCCTCAACTTGAACTTCGTCGGATAACAGTTAAGTAAAAAGGTCCAAGCGAAGTTAATGATAACTTCGACTAACCACAACATCGTCTCATATACTGTTGCATAATTAATTATCAGGCGAAGTTAAACCTCAGGCGAAGTTACGGATAACTTCGCCTAAACTGTAACTTCGCCGAATACGAATAGGCAACAGATAGACGATTCAAACGACGTGTAGTTGGTGAATTTGGAGATTGTGGACAGTTAAACACAAGATTTGATGATGATTTAGACGATTAAGTTGTTTACGACCACGTAATAAGAAGTTTAAAAAAACGGATATTAAGGTTTCGAAAGTTCGAGGTCACGAAACGGGTCGATACGACCTCTGAATAACATCAATTACGGTGAATATTCGACACAATAACCCTACACACCTTTAATCGGATAAGAATCGAAGAAAATATAAACACAGATGAGATCGATAAGTTCGCTGTAGGTTTCAGGAAGATAAGTTCGCTTTGGTTCACAAGTTCGCTGGATTTGGAAAATAATGAACTGTTTGACCTTAAAACTTCTTTATATAGGGTCAGAGTCATACAGGCGAAGTTATGGATAACTTCGCCTATTGCAGGCGAAGTTATGCACAACTTCGCCGATATTAGAATTTTACAAAACAAACCCCATAATTTGAACAATTTGCAATTAAGTTTTAAAACATCCTTTAAAGAGTTAAATGATACGATCAAGACCAGGTAACCAGGTATAAAATCATACAACTAACTAAAAAAAATTTTAACAATAAAGTACACGGGATCAAATTTCAGTCTCGACAGGGACTACCATGTTTTAGAAAAGGTCCGAACAGGAATCATACTAACTACATGACTGTCACACAGATCCGTGTTCAGCTGTATTATGACATAAAGAAACAGGTTGTAAGCAGGTAAATAAATTTCAATGGTTTTCATCGTTTCTGTGATACGGGTTAGGTTCAATTAAGCTCAAAACTTAAGTGGGCAACAACTCAGAGATTATGATGTCTCCTATCTATTCTCAAAGCGTATTTGGTTTTCCCAAAGTCACCCTGAGTTGACCTCGACCCGTAGTGTCTGATTAAATAGTAAGTACTCTTCGATCTTTAGACTCTTCTTCCCGTTCTCTATCTTGCATCTTGATTGAGAAGTCTTATCATTATAAACTCTAGAATGTCTCAATAACACACACATTTTTTTTTTAAGTATTTACACAAACTTCAGAGTAGTAAACAACTGCAAGTCCCGAATCTGGATCACTGCAGTTTCTTGACACGCTATCTTCACAGGAATCAGAACACTCACGGGCTCGTGTATGACTGGGTAATCGCTTTTCTGCCTATCATTCGGAAAGATATATATGGAGACATGCACAACTGTTAAGGAGTTTCCACGTAAAATCGAGTAGATTTAGTTAGTATCACTTCTACTTTTACGCACCATAAAAAGCTACCATGACATACAATGACTGTTCTAAAGTCTTTTAGGCCTAATAACTTTACTAGTTAAATACACAGAATCAGTATATCTATCACTTTCAAAGGTTGGATCAATTTTCTGTTAAACATAGTAAAAGAACTTCTTACGAAGTAGTAGACTTGAAAAATAATTTCATCTCCCGTAAAAAAAAATTTAATTTCAATCGCTCCGATCAAATTGAAGTTTTCAGGTAAACGGCTATCCTGAAGATCCAATGGATCAGCTGGACCGACCACATACAAGTATGTGTCCTTCTAACTAAGTATGATCGACTAATTTTCAGCGAAAGAATAAAAACACATCATAAACCGCCCCGGTCACTTTCAGTCATCTAGTTAATGGCTATCCTCATATTCTACAAGTAGAAATGAGGACCAAACATATCCGAGGATATGTCCTTCAAACTGAGGCAACCGGCATAATTCTAAGCGATAGTGACGTTTTTTTTTTTTTTTTTTTTTTAAACAAAGACAAAAACACGGTTACTCGGGATTGATCATCCCATTCAGCTCAACAAGGTTTTGAAAACGATTTTTGTCAAACGCTTTAGTAAACAAGTCAGCGAAATTATCTAACGTATCAACCTTTTCGAGCACAATCAGTTTCTTCTCAGCACAATCCCGTATAAAATGATGACGGATGTCAATATGTTTAGTTTTACTGTGCTTTACGGGATTGTTAGTTACTGAGATAGCAGTAGTGTTATCAATGCAAATAGGAGTATGAGTGAAATTCAGACCATAATCGCGCAATTGCTGTTGAATCCAAAGAACCTGGGAGCAGCAGTTGGATGCTGCCATGTATTCTGCTTCACAGGTTGAAATGGCGACTGAGATCTGCTTCTTGCATTGCCATGACACTAATCTGCCTCCAAGAAACTGACATCCACCTGTTGTTGACTTCCGATTCTGATTGCACCCTCCATAATCAGAATCTGTGTAGGCGACCAACTCCAAGTCTCCTCCTTTCGTGTACCACAACCCCAGCTTAGGTTTGCCTTTGAGATAGCGCAATATCCTCTTCGCACCCTTCAAGTGAGATTCCTTTGGGTTTGCCTGAAAGCGTGCACAAAGACAAACTGCAAACATAATATCAGGTCTAGAAGCAGTTAAGTACATTAAAGAACCTATTATTGCCCGATATTGGGTTGGGTCCACGTCTGCATCGTTGTCTGAATCAGCACCTAATTTATGGTTGACGCAGACTGGAGTATCGTATGGAGTGCTGTCCTCCATCTTGAAGCGTTTGAGAACATCATGGACATACTTAGTCTGATGAATGAACATCACATCTTTCTTCTGATCAACCTGCAGTCCTAAAAAGAAAGTTAGTTCACCCATAGCACTCATTTCAAACCTCTTTTTCATGAAGGCCTAAAACTCCTGACACATGGCGACTTTTGATGCAGCAAAGATGATGTCGTCCACGTAGACTTGCACCAGAAGAAAGTCGCTTCCTTTTCTCTTAAAGAACAGTGTGCTATCAATCTTTCCCCTTTCAAAACCATTCTCAAGCAAGTAGTGGGATAGTGTTGAGTACCAGGCATGAGGGGCCTGATGTAGCCCATACAGTGCTTTACTTAGCTTGTATACGTGATCAGGAAAGTCTGGGTCAGGAAAACCCGGAGGTTGCTCAACGTACACAACCTCATCGACTTTACCGTTAAGGAAAGCACTCATCACGTCTAACTGAAATACCTTCATCTCCTTGTGTGCAGCAAATGCCAAAAACAATCGAATGGCTTCCAATCTCGCCACAGGAGCAAACACCTCATTGTAATCGATCCCCTCTTGCTGATTAAAACCTTTTACAACCAGCCTCGCCTTGTTCCTGATAATTATCCCTTTCTCATCTCTCTTGCATTTGAAAACCCATTTGGTGCCAATTGCATGCACATTCTTCGGTTTTGCAACCAAAGTCCATACCTCCATCTTCTTGAACTGGGCTAACTCTTCTTGCATGGCTTCGACCCACGAGCTGTCCTTGAGAGCCATTTGATAGTTCTTTGGTTCAATCTGGCTGATGAAGCAGGTGTACAAGCATTCGTTAATTATCCCCGTATCTTTAATGCTTGTGTAAACACAGGTGTGCTCATTCAAGCTTTGTCTTGTTTGTACACCGTCGGACAGATCACCTATCACGTTCTCCAAAGGGTGATTTTTGTGAATTCTCGTAGTCGGAACCGCACTGACTTCCAGATTGTCTTCCAGGTTCGAAGGTAGCTCATCAATGGGTGATTGTTGTTGAGAATGAAACGGATTGAAGAATTCCTCTTCAGTAGAGGCAGCAGGGGTATCGACAGCATTTGACGAGGAAGGCTGACATTCATCGTACAGCGGTCTTTGCACAACATTGTCTTCCTCATCGTAAAGCTTCTTCGTAGCAATTCTCTCAACAACTTCTGCACAATCCAAGTAAGGCATGTTAAAAGATTTAAAAAGCCTATCATAGTCGAAAACCCCAGCGGGTCCCGTGCTTGGTTTTGGTGATTTGTAACTTGTGATATCAGTGTTACAGGCCACCTCAACCTTGCTGGTCGATGCATTAAAGACTCGTCTGTTGGGAGTCCCAACAACGTATCCGACTAAAATACCTTCGTCGGCTATTTCACCAAATTTAGAATTTGTCTTTAATATCGAACACGGGGACCCGAATGGTTCGAGACCACTCAATTTGGGCTTTCTCCCATGCATAAGTTCATAACACGTTTTATTCAGTCTTTTAACAGTTAAAACTCTATTAAGGATATAACAGGCTGTTGCAACAGCTTCAACCCAGAACACCACAGGAAGTTTCGAATCAGCTAGCATGGTTCTGGCTCCTTCAATTAAAGTTCTGTTCTTCCTCTCAGCCACTCCATTTTGTTGCGGAGTATACGGAGCGCTGTACTGGTGTTCTATCCCTTTCTGTAAGCAGAAGATCTCCATCTGATAGTTCTTGAACTCAGTCCCATTGTCACTCCTAATGTATTTAACTCTTTTCCCCATAATATTCTCAACTTTGGTAATCAAATTTATTACCATCTGAACCGTTTCATCCTTTGACTTCAGGAAATATACCCAAGAGTATCGAGAGAAATCATCAGTGATCACCAAGCAGTATGATGTTCCACCTAGGCTTTTTACATTCACAGGACCGAAGAGATCCATGTGAAGTAGATCTAGGGTACTGACTATTGAATTAACCTTCTTGGTGTGATGGGATTTCTTGTGTTGCTTTCCCTTTTTGCACGATAAGCATTGATCTTCAAAGTTGAAATTCTTCAAGGGAACACCCAGCACAAGCCCATTCTTGACAATGTAGTTCATTTTCCGAATATGAATATGCCCCATTCTCCTATGCCATAATTCGGACTCCGATTCAGTTGCTTTTGACAGAAGACAAGATTCTTCTGTTGCCATCTCAGTCGACCTCATGTCCATTATATACGTATTATTTTCTCTTGGAGCCTTCATAACTATCCAATCCTCTGGTATCTTGAAACCAGGATATAGCACGATCGCTACATTCTTGGTAAAGTGCACGGTGTAATCTTTGTCACAAATCTGCGAGACACTCAGCAGATTATGCTTCAGTTCTTCAACAAAATTCACTTTCTCTAACGTCATTTTTCCGTTAGTCACCGTCCCAATTCCTGTGATCCTTCCACCGCTCTCTCCAGCAAAACTCACTCTTCCTCCCTGAACAGGTTTCCATTCGTGTAACAAATTCTTGTTACCCGTCATGTGCCGGGAACAGCCGCTATCCACAACCCATAGATTGTTTGCAGCCCTGTTCAACTGTTACTGCACGATTAAAGAAGATGATTAGAATCTGGGGACCCAAGACCTATTGGTCTTGGGTCGATACATCCCGTACTTTGGCTGTCCAAAGTTAGTATCAGAATAATTTCTGTAAGTCCTAAAAGGATACCTTCTTGTAGATTGACTGTGAGGCCATCCAAACCTTCGTGAATTAAATAAATTATTACTTATGGTTTGGTTGTTAGCAGTGAAAAACTGAGATCGTTTTCTTTGAAAACCTGGGTTAGTCCAATGTCTGAACTTTGATGAGTTTTCATTTTTACCATTATAGTGATTACCGTTAGTTCGATTCTCAGTTTTCGAAGGCCTCACACCTCTGAATCTCTGCTTCAGAGGGCAATCAGCAATTAGGTGTCCTAATTGATTACATCTGAAACAACTCTTGTGTTCAACTTTCTTTTCAATAGTTGTTTTAGATGTTGAGGCTGCATTACTGCCCGTTTGCCTCACATATGGTGGGACATACGGGTTTAGTGGAGATTTCTTTTCAGTTGTTTTATGTTTCTCTCCACTTTTTGGTAACACTGCCTTTTCTTTTGTCTCACTCGACTCGGATGACTTGTCCGAGTTTGATGATACAGGACTAGGAACAGAAATCTTAACACTCGAAACAGGCTTACTTGTTTCGCCTTTACTAACTTCTGGTTCTTTAATAGTAACCTTAACTGGAACTGTCTGACCAAAATCAACATCAACAGATTTCTGATTACTAGGATCATAAGTGTAATTATGATTGTAAGGTGGTGGAACTTCATGATATCCAATTCCTCCCCTTTTAACTGAGGAACCTTGATCACTAACGAGGTGATCAAGTATAGCGGAGGAATTTCAAAATTGCTCAAGTTTCCTGTTATGTTCCACCACTTTCACCTGGTGATCAGCTATCTGTTTATCCCTTTCAGCTATTAGTTTGGTTTTCTCTTCTAACACTTCATAGCTAAGATCAATTACTTGAATTTTTTCAGCTAGATTTGCTTTAAGACTTCTAATATCTTTTTCACTAGCTTTTATTTTTACCTTATAACTGTTTTCTCTAGCTTTTGTGAAATGATGATCTTCTTTTAATGTTTTAAATTGAGCATCCAAACTAACAAACTGATCAGTTATAGTTGTCAATTGTTCAGACAGATTTTCACATTTAGTACAAGGGAGTTTGGTACTTACCTCGGTGAGCTGGTATTTTACTTCTGCCATGTAAGCTTCATTTTCTCCAGTTATTTTCTCACTATCTGCAGTTTCGATGTTAGCCAAATTGGCCTGTTCGAACACTTCTTCAACATGCAGATTCCAGTTGTATTCCCCATTCTGTCTGGAAATCATGGCTCTATTCTCATTACCACCCCCACTATGTTGTGTAGACCTGTTTTGACTTCGTTCTACACGTTCATTTGTGCACTCTTTCGCAAAGTTTCCATTTTGTTAACAGTTATAACATCGCACCTTTGACTTGTCAAAACCTGGTCTTTCACCAACAAACTTCCTACCAGTCTTCTTCATAAACTGTTTAACCCTTCTCACAATCATCGCCATCTGCCACTGCAGATCCATCTCTTCCAGATCATCAGCATCGATCTGATCATAGTCTTCGTCCAAAGTTGCAGGATCAACAATCTTACCTTTAATGTAATTTTCATACGAAGCAATGAAAGATGCATAGAGGGCAAACTGTTGTTCAGCAGATTTAACACTCATGGGCATCTTTGAGTAGTTGTTGTTTGAAACACTTGGGGAAAAACTACTCTTGGTTGCTTGAGGTTTAGAAGCATTTGATCCACCAGCTACAAAACACACATCACCATTCATGTTGAGAGATACATGACCTTCATGTGTTGAGTTAGCACCCGAGTCTCCCTTAGAGTAGTAAGCAGATGATTCAGACTTCGAACTTGCACTTGAGTTAACTTTTGCACCATACATTCCTGGATCCTGAACCTGATCAGTTGGTGTCTCTTTACGAACCATGTTAAGTTCAAAAGTTCTTAGTTTGTTGACTGCTGTTTCCAAGTCATAGTCGGAAAACTCTTTGTCTTCTCTCATCAACACACTGTACATCTCCCATTTCGGTGGGAGAGCATCAAGAAGCTTTTCTACGATTTCATCTTCTTTGTAAGCAATGGAATAATTGCTTAGTTCGGTCATCAGATGATAATATCTAGTGATGATATTATCAAGTGATTCATTCTTCAAGTATTTGAACACCGAGAATTGGGTTTTAAGTAGTTTAATCTTTGATGCACGAATTCCCACATTACCCTCAAATCGGTTTTCAAGCGCTTCCGAAAGCTCTCTGGCAGTTTTATACTTCCTGAAGGTGTGAAGAATTTCTTGTGGAAGAGCCATAGTTATCGCAGCATGAGCTTTGCTTTCTACCTCATACATTTTCTTCTCTTCTTCTTCCATCTTATTGTATTTCTTTATCTGATCACGACCCTCATACTCAGCAGTTGGTGGAATGTAACCGTCTTGAATGCACACCCACATCTTAGCATCTTGGTACTTGACATATTGTTCAAACCGATCTTTCCACGCCACAAAATCGGTTCTCTTAAGCATCTTCGGTGCCTTAGTAGCTGAACCCGCTTCCACTTCCATCTTCACCAGTTCCGTAATATTTATTGAAGACATCTTTCACGAAACACAAAGAAACCGGAAAAATAAAAATTTTATTCTTAACAGTACTGTAGGCGAAGTTGTGGATAACTTCGCTTAAGTCTGAACTTCGCTGATTCTGAACTTCGCTCCCTTTTTTTTTAAATTCGCCTGATTCGGCGAAGTTGTAGATAACTTCGCTTGAGATAAGCAAACTTGTGAAGTAGGCGAAGTTGTGGGTAACTTCGCTTGAGATAAGCGAACTTGTGAGGTAGGCGAAGTTGTGGATAACTTCGCTTAACCTTATATCTTCTCCTAAACCCTACTAACAGTGACGGCAACTTCGCCTGATGAACACGATGGTTGTGCAGGTTTGATTTCTGGATTTTACGAGGTATGTGAAGGTGTAATGGGTTGTTTATGATGGTGGGAGGTGAGTAGGACACAAAAACTCGGTAAACTCGTCCCGCAAATAGTCGAGCGGAACAATTTCTACACCCGCGTGATAATCCCGAACCACACAATCACAAGCAAAAGCTCTGATACCAATTGTAGGTTCCCAGCCGGATCTACACGGAATATCTCGTTCTACGTAGGTGCGGAATCCCTACGTAAGACGTTACGAGCGTAGAAGACGATACGAGTTAACACGATCGAACACACGTTACAATAAGCAAAGACACGTTGTATATTGCAACTGGAAACACGTGATATCAATCACTGATTACACAACTCGTTACCACTCGATAACTGATTAATTCAAACTTGTAACTTCTAAGCCGTAACCTAGACTTTATAAACACGACAACTTCGCCTGGCATGTTCAGGTGAAGTTGTCACTAACTTCGCTTATCTAACAAGTTCGCCTATATCAGCGAACTTGTTAGCTAACTTCGCTACATACAAAACACAAATCCAAACGACTCGATTACAGACACTATATACCGAACTACTGACATCATGTGCCAACAGAATTTCATTGTAGCTTAATTCACGAGATTCGAGCTAAAATAACATGATTTAGCATCAAACAAAGATTTTAAACGATTCTTAACGATCTGTATGTTGCTCACATCGCACGGCCCCCCAGGGTAGTCCCCACGTAGCAGCTTGAGGTATTTGTCAAGAAGTTTAATTTTATCACTTTTAGTCCCTGTAGTTTCAAAAAATGTGATTTAAGCCATTTCAGGTGATTTTAAGGGTTTTTAGCAGATATTTAACAAAAGTTTAAGTAACATGAACGAATAAAATGAATTAAAACACATAAATGAAATATTTTACAAATACAAAGAATTCAAAATGTTTCATCAATAAACACAACACAATATACATAAATGTTGGTTTAGGGGACGAGAGTCGGACCCCACATATCACATTGAATTAAATTAAAGACACGTATCACAAATGAACTTGAAATTTCGACCGTGTTCAAAGACAAATGAAATACCTTTTTGGAATTGGCGGAGAGAATAAAGCAGTATGTGCATGCATTCAAGAGACTCATAGGTATAAGCCCCTCAAGGGTACACCAAACCTGACGAGCTGTGATAGACTGAGGACCTTTGCCAAAGCCTCACCAGTCAAAGTGGACTGAAGTAGGAGAAGGAAACACTAATAAGTGTCGTTTCAGAGAGAAAAATCAGGGCTGATGATGGTTTTGCCATCGCTAAAAATTGTCTCTAGTGGTTGCGTGATGGTGCCATCGATATGACCTAATAGGCTCTTGTACGAGAGAAATGGGAGGACTTGATTCCTTCGTAATAAGTAGTTTGTAGATGAAAGAATAATAGTAATCAAGTGAAGAAGGGTGTGGAGGGGATCAATGGGTGTAGGCTGATACAAAGTAAAGATTGGTGTTCCAATTGGTTTCTTCAGTGTACATCATACATAGTTAAATACAAGAAATATCTCCACTAAATTTGGAGATGCTAACCAATTTCTAAAATACAATATTGACCAATATATATTTCATATTATAGACAAATGGTTAACTAATACGCACATTTGGTGAGAAACCCCATGGCCCAACTTGAAACTCTTTATTCTTAGTTACACGTGTGATTTGAACTCAAGACCTTCCCCTTTTTAAACTGAAGCACTTGGATTATGTAAACCTAACATGTTATATAAAATTCAAAGTTAAATAAACTTCTTTGTTTTACGAAAATATTCAAAGCCTTAAACAGATATAACCAAGTATGTCATTTTTGCTAATTTATTATGTTCACTGGTATTGGTGATGCGGGGGTGGACATATTAATTTTTGTACGGGAAACACAATATGGATGAGCAAATGATACCGGGTACCGATACCAACTATTTGTTGTTTCAGGATGGTATCATTTTTTTGCACTGATATTTATCGAATGTTTTATATGGTACTGGTACCTAACCGAACATTTTATGTATCATTGCAAAGTTTTTAAGAAAATCGAGATTGGGAAACTCAAGATCGATAATAGTTGGTACAGGTATGGTGCCGAGCTCAAACCTAGGATACAAAACGAATTGACTAAAAACATGTCCAACAAAAAACATTCAATAAAATAACATACCTCCTTAGATATTTAAATAAAAGTAAAAACCGAAAACAAAAAAAAAACAAAACAAACAATTCCAGTTGGAGTCTACATGTTTCCATCTTTTAAGTAAAAAGTGTTCATCTTCTTTTGCTTTATAGACGCGATGTAAATTCACTAGATGGTGAAATCATCAACGCAAACCTAAATTAGCAATTAAATTTGTATTAGCAATTAAATCTATGATAAAATCAAGTTATAAAGAATTCAAGTAATTAACAGAAAAATGAATTTAAAATGCCTTAGCTAGCCAACGTTTAAAAACAAATTCAGACTTAAGAGTATCATAGGTGGTGCGCTACTGTTGTTTGGCCAGACAGAGCACTAGTTAGTGGTGGTTGTTCCAAAAAAGAAGTTAAAAATTTATTATATATTTATAGAAAAATTCTTCATACTCACATCTTCTACTTTTACTTTTACGAGTGTTACTTCTATTTGTACTCCCTTGAATTGTTGTTTGTAACTATGATGTTAATACATCAAATGTGACAAGTGTTGAGAGTTGAATTGTTGAGTCGCATTGTTTTTTTTATAAGATGCAATGTTATAGAATGAAGATGCAAAGATGGAGAATGAGAAAATGTAGAAAATGAGTAGAGTATGAGAGGAACATTAGAGAATGAGGGTAAAGTTATAGATTGAGCTACGTATTATAAATAGAGGTTCATTTATTTAGCTTTCTAACCATTATTCTTATGACACATCATTTGTAACGTTAATCTGCCCGATTTCACTATTAACACACGCACTAACACATAATTAATCCTAATAATTTAATCACACAATCATATCACGAGATTAGATCAAACCGTATTGAATCTTGATGTCATACAACCATGGATTCTCAATTGAAACATTCATTCATCAGGCTGAGATAATTCAAGTGGTATCAGAGCCATGAAAGTCTAATTGATCGTAGTTTGATTAAGATTAGGTCAATTGAGTGTGTATTGAGGTAAATTGATTAACAAACTGAAAAAATTGTTAAACGGACTGAAAATCGAATAATTATGGTGCATTGAAGTAATAAATGAGTGTAATTGTTATTAAGGATTGTTTATATTGATTGAATATATGTCTGGATTGAATGAACTGGACTAAATCATCCAATTTGATTGAATTTAGTTTTAGCGGGAAGGAATATTGTTTAAACGATTGATTTTGACTTTAATTCGTCAAAACTTATTCGAGTTTTGACTAATTTGTTGTGAAATTGGTGTTGGATTGTTTTGAGGATGTTATGGTTTGGTAATTGTTATGGGTTTGATTTTGATGTCATAAGTACATTCTCTAATTTCTTGAAGATGGATGAGCTCATTTGCTATCACTATTGAGTTCATTCGCAGGTAGTTACGAGTTTGTTTCAAACGTTCTAACAGCCCATTTGTGCTACTGTTCACTCATTCGGTATCACTGCTTATTCGCTAACCTTCATTCGTAGCATTCGCTACTTCTCATTCATGACACATTCATTCCTTGTTAGTGCACGGTTTTACGTCTAGAGTCTTTGTATTTAACGTTAACGTTTTATTTATTATTTAATGTAATAAATAGTTTTGTTTATTAAGTTAGTTCGTTAAGTTAAAGGCTAGTTCGCTAGGGGATGTTAGCGAACTAGTCAGTTTATATATTCCCTCCTGATTCGTTAGGGGATGTTAACGAATCAGGGGGTGTTTCGTTATGATTAATGTATGTAACGAAGGGGAAGCTGGTTCGCTAGGGGATGTTAGCGAACCAGATCACCTTCTATATATAGTGAACTCCTGTTCACAAATTAATTTAAGTTGTGAGCTAATTTACGAACTGCTGTCCGATCTCTCTCTCAAGCTTCACCTTATATTATACAAACATTACTGATAACATATTGATAATAGATATACATATATACAACACTGAATCGATGTTAATTATGAGCTAGATCCTTAATCGTATTGATAGTATATACACAGATCTCAGATCTGTTCCTTGTTATTGTTATTGATACGAATCATGGGCTCCAACATGTGGTATCAGAGCTGTTGGTGCTCAATTTACACTTGATTTGGTGTTTTATTGGTTTCGTTTTTGTTAGTTTTTGGTTTTGTTTGGTTTTGAATCTATTGGTAGTTAAATTGGTTGAATTATGGATAATTTGGATTGGATGTGAGTTGATTTAAGTATTGGTAAGGTATTGTGAATTGGAATTGAGATTTGGATTGGTTTAAGGTGATTCGGTATTGTTTTGGTTTGTGACCGAAACAGAGTGTGTGTTTTGGTATAATTGGATCGATAATCGAAATCGTTTGGTATCGTGGATTAGTGTACTAGATTCGCGATGTTGTTACGAGGATTTTAGTAGGTTGATTGTACGATTTGGTTGAGTAACGAGGTTGTATTACGAATTTGTTATTGTTAGGTTTCTGGGTTGATGTTCATAAGTTTCTGGAAATTCACTATGAACGTTTGAAGATTTGAAGATGAACATGATTCGTTATCATCTTTTTGGTGTTTCGCTATATGTTTCATCGTGATTCGTTATCAAATTTGTTACTTCGTTACCTTGTTCGTTAGCCAGTTCGTGTGAGTTATTGGTTCGTGTTATCTAGTTCGCTATCTAGATTAACCGATTCGTGTGACACGCGTCCAACTTGGGATTTGTGTCCTAACAATCTTTGCCACATGGCATAAGGTGTAAGAGTTTGTTACTAATGGTTGTAAAAACCTGATTCGCTATTGTTGATTCGCTAATCAACTGTAGTTGATTCGTTATCTTAATTCGCTAAGCATTCCTTAGTGATTCGCCACTGATTATTTTCTGATTCGTTAAACTAATCCTTTGTGATTCGTTTGGTCAATTCGTTAAGTTGACTTGTGATTCGCTAAACAATTTTCTCATTCGTTAAGTTACTTCTCCATTGATCAATCTTAACTTCGTTAAGAGTTGATTCGTTAGACACTGTTTACAGTTCGCTACAACTATTAACAGTTCGCTACAACTGTTTGCAGTTCGCTACAATTACAATTCGTTACCTTAGTTTATTAAACCTTATTCGTTAAATCCTTAATTTTTGAAACTTTTCAAAAATGGCCGGTATGTATGCATTGGCGTCTCAAAACATGATGATGCAACAAATGTTGCAACTTGATACCGAGATAGGTTCACATTCGAAATGTCCTAGATTGATGAAGTTCAGTGACTTTGCCAAGTGGGAACCTCGGTTTCGTGCTCATTTAGGATCAGTGCATCCTGATTGTTCTTATTGCTTAGATGAGGTCTACACTGTTCCCATGATTGGAGATGAGACTATTGGTTATACTCCAAAGGCTATCTCATAATACTCTGTTGAAGAAAAGAAAGTTTAGAGATAGAAATAAAATCTTATTCTACTCTAAATATAGCTTTGCCTGAAAATATTTTTCATCAAGTGGGAAGTAAAAAAAGATGTGCTGCTTTGTTTCAACATCTTCGCATGAGAAGTATGGGTAACACGGCTGAAAGTAAGAAAGTGATGCTTAAATTTCAATTCAGAAACTTTAATTTATTAAAGGGTGAGACGGTTGAAGAAATGACAACGAGATTCAATCACTTGATCGCCAAAATGGACAAGATGAAAATAGAAGTCCCTGAGAGTGATAAGATCGATACAATTAAGAGTGTACTTCCAAGATCTTATTCTACGTTCTTAATGGTTCTGAAGGAAAACATTTATTTTGCAAATGAAGATCTGACTGCAATTGAATTTCTGCAAAAGATTGAAGCTAGAGAATATGATCTTAAGTGTCAGAAATCTTCAAAGGAAAGTCATGATTTGTCCTTCTATGGTGGTAGTATGCCTCTTAGTTCAACCATATCTCCACCAACTGCTTTTCTTACTCAAGCTGCAAGTGAAAATGCAAATGCTTCGTTTAATGATCCACGAGCTTGTTTCTATACAGCTGGAAATATATCTAGTAATCCTGGTTCATCTGAGGTATCGGGAAATGCATCTTCTACTAAACCATTCTCATCTCAGTCAAATGTAAACATAAAGGAGGCTGAACAGAATTTTGCCTTTTTGTCTACCTTTATGTCTTCCTATGATAATTTGGTGAGTAGTAAGATTGCCACAAGTGATTTAACCGATGAAGATTATGATCAAATTGATCCCGATAATCTTGAACTCATGGATCTAAAGTGGAACATTGCAATGATTGTGAGAAAGGTGAAAAGATTCATGCAAAGAACTGGAAAAGATCTTCCTGCTTTAAATAAAAAGTTGGGATTTGATAAGTTGAAAGTGAAATGTTACAATTGTCAAGAATTTGGTCACTTTGCAAAAGAATGTGACAAACCGAAGAAGGAATACACTGGTCCTCGTGGTCAAAGTTCAAACTCCTCAACACCACGAGGTAACGATGCTAAAAAGAAACCATCAAATTCCGGGTCACAAGCAATGTTGGCTAATGGTGATGATTGGTCACAACGACTTCAGTGTAATGATACTCAAGCTAATCTGGCTATGTTTGGATTTACTGGAAACGCTCAAGAAGATAATGGAAGTGAGCTGTCTTCTGATAATGATTCTGGTTCTGAATCTGATGAGTCAAGCAAAGATCGTCAAATCAATTTTGCTTACATGGCTAAAATCAGTGACTCTTCCACGTCTGCTTGTTCTGCCAACCAAAATGAGGTTAGTAAATCTTCTTCTAAAGTATCATTTGTTGATTGTGATTATAAAAAATCTAAAATTGATTCATTAAAACTTCAAAATGACAATTTACTAAAAGAGATTGTGTCAATGAAAGATACTTATAGACAATCCTTGAATTCTCAAATTAATTCAAGAGAGAAAATTGAGGATTTAACTATAAGTAATCATGATCTTAAAGCCGAGTTATCTGTGAAAATGACAATTAATGATCAGAAGTTTCAAGAAATCTTGAAACATCATTCAAAGATAACTGAGCTAGAAAATGAGGTTCTTGAGTTGAAGAACAAATTGGGTAAATTTCGAAATTCATCTTTTCTGTTAAATGAAATTATTGAAGTTTCTGGAAAACAAAAGGACTCAAACAAAGGTATTGGTTTTGTTGAAATTCCACCACCATTTTATAATGATTATAAAATTAATCCTTTTGCTCCAACTGAGGAAGATGTGATTCCTAAAGAACCAGTGATTTCAGAGAAACCTAAACCTGTTAAATCTGAAACTGTCAAAACTCAATGTGCTCCTCGAAAACCTCATGTTCAAAGCAACAAAGTATTTGTTGAAAATGTTGACAAGGTTATCATTGAGGATGTGTTTGAACCTGAAATTATACACAAGAATCAGAACATTCCAAGTTTTAATCACATACTGTGTGAACCTCATGAATTTGAGGAAGCTGTGTATGGTTCACACACAACCAAGATGAAACAAGATGCATTTGCTAAACCGGTGAAGGCTAAGAAATTAGAAAAACCCAAAGTTTCTAATGAGGATTTGTTACGTTTTATCAATCCTAATGCTCTCAAGCCATCACCTGCTCGTGTGTTTAAGTTAAAAGGAATGGACACAATGTTCACTGAAAAGGACATTCCAATTAGTATTATCAAACCTGAACTAATTGAGAGTGTGTTTTACAATGAAACTTTTAAAGTTCGTGAACTTGAACGTCAATACGCTCATGCAAAATCATCAATTTCATCAGATCCAATGACAAGAGCAAATCAAGTTCTAAAACAAGCTAAGCAAGTTAAATTTGTTAAGTCAACCGGATCTGACACTTTGAAAAGTTTTTCGAACTGCTCTAATTTAGATTTTTACTTGAAAAAGAAATCTGAATGTTCTGATGAGTTTGCTAAGAGTATGACTAAGAATGTGATGTCTCATTAATCATCTGTGCCACATGTGTCGACTAATTCTCAACATCACCATGTTGACTTGCGAAGTTGTTTCCTCTATGGGCAACAAGGTCATGTTGTGAGAAACTGTAGTCAACAGAACAACCAGAGTCTTCATCCTTTTATCAAGGACCATTCCAAACCGGTTCCTGTGATAAAGGAAATTCTGAAGTGACCCATGTCATATGCTGATGATACATACTTTATGTTTTCGAACGTTTATCCTCGAAAAGTTGTTCATATGAATGAATCTTATGGTACCGTTAAACCTAAGTTTGTTCCTACTGAACCAATATGCAAAAATGTTAACTCAAATGTGGTTCGGGCTGCGTATTTGAGACGAAAGTCGAAGAAACCAGTAACTTATTCACAAGTTGCTGAACAACAATTGAATGCAACTAAGGTTAACTATTCTCAAGGAAATCAAAAGGTGCCCAAGACCGAGGCCTGGGCTGCCTTTTTTAACTTATCACTTTTGTTTGTGTGTAGGGTTCATCCAAGACCATTTCTGGTGAAAACTGGATCATGGACAGTGGATGTTCTCGTCATATTACTGGAAATCTCAACCTCTTATCAAATGTGAGAAATATTCAAGGGGGTTATGTAGCTTTTGCTAGGAATTCTGGGGGTATGATTACACAAGAAGGTGAAGTGTCAAATGGGAAGATTACGTTTGAAAAGGTTAACTATTGTGATAAGGTTGATCATAACTTATTGAGTGTGTCACAGATTTGTGATAAGAAATTCACTAATATTTTTACTGATAGAGAATGTCTTATTCTGAAACCGGGGTATGTGATTCCCGAGGACATGGTTGTTATGCGATCACCACGATCAAATGATATTTATGTCTTGAATATGAATTCTAGAGCATCTACATCAATCGAAACGTGTTTTGTCTCGAAAGCAACCGAGAAAAACTCCATACTTTGGCATCGAAGAATGGGTCACATACATGTTAGAAAGATGAATTATTTAATGGCGAATGATTTGGTTGAGGGGGTGTCGTTGAAAAATTTTAAGTTATCAGATCACTGTGTTGCTTGTAAGAATGGCAAACAGAAGAAGAAATCGCACCCATCCAAGTTATTTAATTCCATTGATACACCTCTTGAACGACTTCATATGGATTTGTTCGGTCCAGTGAATCGTGCGAGTATTTCTGGAGACTGGTATTGTCTTGTCGTGAATGATGATTATTCGAGATATTCGTGGGTTTTATTATGATTTCGAAAGATCAAACGCCTGTTTTGGTACAAAACCTTATTACTAAAATCGAATCACTTTACAAACAAAAGGTGAGGAGAATTCGAAGTGATAATGGAACTGAATTTAAAAACACTATGTTGGATTTCTTTTGTATCTAAAAGGGAACTCACCGTGAATATAGTGCACCGTATGTACCTCAACAAAATGGCGTCGCTGAACGAAAGAACAGAACCTTGATTGAAGCTGCAAGACCGATGCTTGCTGATTCTAAGCTTCCTGTCCAATTCTGGAATGAGGCTGTGAATACGGCTTGTTATACTCTCAATCGATATCTGACTGTGAAACAACTAAAGAAGACCAGTTATGAATTATTGAACAATCGTAAGCCTAACTTAAAGTACTTGGAACCTTTTGGGTGTCCTTGTACTATGCTGAAGAAGGATGCAGGTAAATTTGAAGAAAAAGCCATTGAAGGTTTTTTCATAGGGTATGCGTCACCTAAAAAATGGGTTTTCAATTCTACGTCTGGTTGTGTTGAAGAGTGGTACCACGTTGATTGTCAGAAGTACACTACTCCTCCACAAGGGAAAGGTCCCGACTGGATGTTTGATTATAATGGTTTATTTAATTCTTTCACTCCATCAAATATTTATCCAGATGAAGATTTGGTTCGGGCGTATTTTGAAGAACATTTGGAAATTCCACGATTTGCAAGTTCAAATGATGTTGAAGCTCCTACTGCTGCTCCAATTGAAGAACCTGCTAATGAATTTCCTGTTCATGATGGTAATGCATCTACTTCTTCTGATGATAATGCAGTTGCAGATCAAGTTATTGAACTTGACAGTGATGTTTCATCTCCTGAGTTGGGTGAACATTACACTAATTTATTCGAAAACGTTGCTGTTTCTGAAAATCCTACTCTCAGGATTCATAATTACCATCCACAAGAAAACATTACTGGAGATCTTGATGTAGGGGTTCAGACACGACATCAGATTGCCTCTTGAAGTGACGATAATGCTTTATATGTTCATTCTGCCTTACATGCATCTGAAATGGCAGTTGTTGCTAAATTTACTTGTTTTCTATCTCAAGTTGAGCCGACAACTTCTCGTGTGGCTCTTCAAGATCCTTCTTGGGTAGAAGCTATGAAAGACGAATTACAACAATTTGCTCGTTTAGGTGTTTGGGATCTTATTTTCAAACCTGCTAGAGTCAAGAAAGCAATTCCGACCAAGTGGGTATACAATTGTAAGAAAGATGATCGTGGGGTAATTGTGAGAAACAAATCTCGTTTAGTAGTACAAGGTTTTCATCAGCAATGGGGTATTGATTACACTGAGGTTTATGCTCCAGTTGCAAGATTAGAGTCGATACGAATCTTCCTGGCCTATGTTGCTTACAAGAATATCAAGGTGTATCAAATGGATGTTAAAATTGCTTTTCTCAATGGTGAACTTCACGAGGAAGTGTTTGTTTTACAGCCTCCAGGTTTTGAGGATCCTGATTATCCTGACCGTGTTTGCCGATTAAACAAGGCATTATATGGTCTTCATCAAGCCCCGAGAGCTTGGTATGGCACGCTCGCCGACCATCTGACGGATAATGGCTTAAAACGTGGAACTGTCGACTGCACTTTATTTTATAAGAATATTGGTGATGATCTTCTGCTCGTTCAGATTTATGTTGATGACATAATCTTTGGGTCTACAAACGACTTATTGTGTAAGGAGTTCGAGAAGTCTATGCAAACCAAGTTCGAGATGAGTTCGATGGGAGAGATGAATTTCTTTTTAGGGTTGCAGGTTCACCAGTCTGCGAAGGGAATCTTCATTCATCAGACAAAATATGTGAACGATGTCTTGGAACGATTCAAGATTACTGCCGGAAAAATCCCTTATACTCCTCTTCCCGTGGGTCACAATTTATCACCGGATGAATTGGAGGATACCGTTGATCCGACCCTTTATCGTGCCATGATTGGTTCCTTAATGTATTTAACTGCTTCTCGACCCGACATAATGTTTGTTGTTTTTTTGTGTGCTAGGTATCAAGCTAGTCCCCGAGTGACTCAGCTGGCAGCGGTCAAGCGTATTTTGCAATATCTACGGGGATTTCCTGACATTGGGTTATGGTACCCTAAAGATAATACTTTCGATCTTACCACCTATTCAGACTCAGATTATGGAGGATGCAAGATCAATTTCAAGTCTACAACAGCGGGATGTCAATTCTTAGGAAGTCGGCTTGTTTCCTGGCAGTGTAAGAAGCAGACAACGGTCTCCACTTCAACCGCCGAAGCTGAGTATGTTGCAGCCTCGAGTTGCTGTTCCCAGGTTCTGTGGATACAACAACATCTTCGCGACTACGGTTTGAAGTTTCTTACTACTCCCATCTTGATTGATAATTCTACTGCTATTAGTATCACCAAGAATCCCGTACAACATTCTAAAACGAAACATATCGAAATTCGATATCATTTTATACGGGATTGTTATGAGAAGAAATTAATTGATCTTGAGAAAGTGCACACCGATTTTCAAAAAGCCGATCTATTTACCAAAGCGTTTGATAAAACACGTTTTAATTTTTTGCTTGGTTTAAATGGATTGAAGACCCTTGCTGATATCCTGAAATTAGGATAATTATCTTTACTTGTTTTTACTATTTTAGAGTCTATTTCTTTTATGTTTTTAGGTTTTAGGGGGTAAATTCCAGAAAATACCAAAATATTGTGCTTTATGTTTGTATAGAGAAAACCCAAAAACATTAGAAAACATAGAAAAATCAAAAATATGTGTTCTTTCTTGATTTTATTTTAATATCTGAAAAACCAAAAACATGTTAAAATTAGAAAATTCAAAAAAAAATTGTGATTTCTTTTTGTACAGAAAAATTTTCTGAAAAAGTCAAAAAGAATGTAATTTTTTCTCGTTTTTGCAAAGAAAAATCCGAAAAAGACAAAAAGATTGTGGTTTTAGTTTGTAAAGAGAAACCAAAAAGATTTTTGCTTATGTTCGCTGAAAATTATGTCATTTGCTTCTATTTCAAAAAACACATACGGTCCTGATAATTTCTTAAAATCTTCGGGCTAGCCATTTATCTGACAAATGGAAAGTATTTGGGGCGTTTGTTAAGCTTTCTACAATAATTGTTGCTGAGAATTTAGTCAGTTTTTTTTAAATTTGTGAAGCATGCTTGCATGTCTTGGTCCCGTTCTCTACTTGTAGATGAATAGGATAGCCATTAATTTATGAGCTTAACTTAACTGGGGCAATTTAAATCATTTTGTTTTATGCTCCTCAAATTTTGAGTTTTTGAAGCAAAAACGAGAAAATGATAGTACATTGATTATTTGAACCCAAATCCAGAAAGAAATGAGCTCAAAAGACTGTGTGCTTAATCATTGGTGCATTGATAGGTCTTAAACAAGCTGCTAGAGTAAAGTAAGTGATATAAACTAAAAGAAAAGCCAAATTGAAAGAGGTGTTAGTCTCTAGCAAAAGTCTCGGAGAAGATGGCAGAAATGTAATAACCGGTCATACTCAAGCCTTGTAATTGTTGATCACCCAAAAATATAATAAAGCAAATAACAAGCGTTAGGATTCTGGACACTGTGAGTCTTTATGCGGCTTAATCATCTGGGTATTCATAAACATGAATATTCCACTCGCTTTCTAGAGCAAACCCAAAGTCATTAAACTTGATCACCGCTGTATTTCGTACAATCTAAATACTAACTTGATCAAAATCCGTTGTTAGTCATACAATTGTTCCTTCCTTGCGTGCGTCTTAATACCAATAAGAAACGGACCCCAGGGGATACAATGTATGTAAGCCGACAGATGGACTCGTGCATACTCACTCACAGTAAAGGAATCTTGATGCATTGCTCAAATATTCAAAAACTCCAAATTTTGATCAACATTATAATGGTTTAAGTCAAGTTAGGGTGATTTGGCAAAAATAAAATTAAGCTTGAACCGAGATTAGGGGCTGATAGTTTCTGATATTCTGTGCGCTAATTGAATTATAAAATCATATCACAAAAATGTTCGAAGGCTTGTTATAAGATTTAAGTGGACAACAATATCAATGACCGACTTAACGCCAGTCATAATATCGCTGAAATATAAAACTGTGATGAAAGGGCAATTTGGTCAATATGATTCTCTGCTCAAACTCAACAAAAATACAAAAATATGTTAGCTTTTGATAAATCATTGAAAAACACAAAAAGATTGTCTATTTTTAATGTTCGGATATTCTTTTGTAAATACATTCTTTATTTTTTACAAAATACCAAAAATATTTTCGTCTTTTCTTTGTACAAATTATTTAAATATTTTAAGTTATGTTTCGTAAAAATGAAACGCGTTTTAAGGTATTTACTTATCGGAATAAATTGGTTCTCGGTAATTCGTTTAAATTAAGGTTTTATTTATTTAATTATTTAATTTAAAATTAAATAAAAGATTTTATTTTGTTAAAATCCAATTCGTTATTTATGGATAACGAACTAGGTGATTATTTAGCGAACTAGCTTCTAGTTCGCTAACCTAATTCGCTTGCACTCTGTAACGAATCATCCCTACGTTATGCATATTTAACGAATCACAACACGAATCATGTCTTGATTCGCTACCTTAAATTAATGAATCAAGTAGTGTTTCGCTAAACTAAGGTAACGAATTGAGTTAGCGAATCAGCTAATTCGTTAACTTTATTTCAAGCGAATCGATTAATTCGTTACACTTAATTTAAACGAATCGTCTGTTTCGTACAAGTTGTACATCGGGTTGCGTGCAAGTCTATAAAAGACAAGAAACACGAACAGTCCTTACACTGTTCACCTTCTTTCTTCATCCTAAAGGAACCCTTTTCAAATTTTCTCTGAAATCTAGATCTTCTCTTTTTGATATTTCAAAGTTATATTTGAGTTTCTAAGGTATAGACGATCATGGCGATCTAATTCTCGTCAAAAATGGCTAAGATTTGATAGTTAAATTATGAACTTTTGAGGGTTTAAGGGTTTCCGAGCTTATAAACCCCATTTATGATTAATTTGTGTTGATAAACTATATGAATTTGATGTCATTGTGATTGGAATATGATTCCGATACCCTTGGTGGACTTCAATCATCATTTGATTGTTGTTTGCTTTGTTAATTATGATTTCATGTTTTCGGTGTTTAAAGTCGGTTCGGTTAACCTAAGAACATATAGATTTTGAGTCTCAATCTCATCAATCTAAGATTACGAGAGCAATTCCGAGTACAATGAGCTCATAATCTCGATGATGCGACGAAAGGATATGGCCTAATCGTCTCTGGGCTTATAATGTTGAATGTTGTTGTTCTTCCTGATTTTGACCTTGACTATGCGAGTCAAAGAAAAAGTCTTAATCAATTGACGATTCGTTAATCTTGGCGAATTGGGACTGTTTCGTGCCCAATTCGTTAAGATCCTACACGAACTAGCTAAGTGAATAAGATGTTACACGAATCGGATATGGATTCGCTTAAAATATAACGACCTAGATTTTAGTTCGTCAAAATTAATAGTAATTCGCTATGTTCAGTTCGTTAAGTAATTTACTTGATAGCGAATCACCTGGTTCGTTATCTTATTGTAACGAATCAGTGTGATTCCTAACGAATGACATTTATTAACTTAATATTCATTTAATTTAATTAAAGAATTTAAATCGTCTAAAACGCGTAAACAAATTAACTACACATGTATTTACACCATCTATCTATATCTTGATATATTTTGATATATTTTACATATTCTCACATTCGTTTTTATTTATTCAGTAAACATGGCTGAGCAAAAACAACAAAATCAACCACCACCAGAACAACCTCCACAGGATCAACCACCACAACAAGAACAACAAGCTGAAGTGATCTTACTACCGTTTGATAAAAAGCACAACATTTGTGCTTATGTGAATCAAGATGTTGCAGATACGGAGGTGTTTGGGGATATGCTGACTTTCTTACGACGTTCCATGATACACTATGCTATAACCGCTAGATCCAAATATACCTAAGCATTATCAGACAATTTTGGAACACAGTTGCATATGTTGAAGAAGATATGATCATCAGGGCTACTATCAATCAAACTCCAATTACAATTGATGTTGCTGTGATTCGCCGAGTACTTCAATTCGATGATACTGACGATTACCCAAGTGAATTTGACAGGTCATTTGTTAGAGGACTATTCACCCGTTTGCACTATAATGGAGATATTCTGAAGTCTATGTTGAATAAGAATGGGTTGTGTGCACCATACAAGTATCTTCTCCATGTGTTACTTCATTGTATGAGTGGACGTCGGGGTGGATTTGATGAGTGTAGACTGAGTTTGCAGTCGGCCTTTGTTGCTTTGATTCTGAACAAGCCTTGTAATTATTCAGAGTTTGTGTTTGATCATTTGAAGGAACAAGTTCAGCAAACTCTTCAGTCGAAGAAATTCTTGATGTACCCTCGTTTCCTACAGCTTATTATTCAAGATTTGATTCTGAATTAAGCTATTGATCAGAAGAGAGTGAATGATATACTTCATCAAGAACACATGACTGATGACACCGTTCATCGAATGTTGATGTATAGAAAGGAGAAGCCAAGGGACAAACAGATGATTGGTCATATAATCAATCCGAATTATGAATGTCCTCCTAATGAGCGCTGGATCCACGACGATTCGGATTCCGAGCGTGAAGGGGGAGAAGGTGGGAACGGTGATGGTGGAGATGATGATGGTGATAGTGATGGGAATGATGGTGATGGTGGTGCTGGTGAAATAGCTCTTAAAGAACAACAAGATGCAGTTGATGCGGCTCTTGCTGCCACCATGAAAGCTCAACTAGAAAGAAAAAGAAAAGGTAAAGCTGTGGTAACTGGTGAACCATCAAAGAAGCCTCGTGTGTCTGCTGGGGCTGGGGTAATCATCAGAACCCCACCAACACGTCAAACATCGCCTCA
Source organism: Bidens hawaiensis (assembly GCF_021521415.1). NCBI lineage: Eukaryota > Viridiplantae > Streptophyta > Magnoliopsida > Asterales > Asteraceae > Bidens > Bidens hawaiensis. Next base: position 4,416,747 of record NW_027491014.1, read on the forward strand.
ACGCTCGGCAGTGCCGCCTGCTACAAGCACTCCGATGCTTACATTGACGACGACGTTGGTGTCACACGAGAGGCTCGGTCTTATCCCTCAAATGGCATTAACCGAGATACCAAGGCCTCCCGCTATTTTATCTACCATTTCCTCAACCGCACCCATGAGACCTCCTCCTCCTCCTACAACTACTCTTCCTCCTCCACCTCCGCCTCGTGATATCTCATTTATGAGAATTACTCGGCCTCAAGGACCTTTTCAACCTGCTCACCCATCCTTATACAATTTGCCACCAGGTGTCAAACTGAAATGCTGATGAATCTTCTCCACCTCTATGAAAATCAAATGGCAGCTGACCGTCAGAACCAAGAAAAACTTATGGAGAATCAAAGACGAATGATAGGGTATATTTCTTTCTGCCAAAAGGAAACTAAAGCCCTCCGTGAGATTGTTACGTCTCATGGGGTGAAATTGAAAGAGCAGGAAGAAATTATCCTACAACTGACGTGTAAGGATGATGCCCTGAAACGACTCAAGAACGATGATGAGGATCCTGATGAGTCGGGTGCTGGGGGTGAGCCGAAACAAGCTCACGGTTCATCTGCTGGTGCTGGTACTAGTGGGGGTGAAGACTGAAGCCAATAGATTATTATTTATCAAGATCCAACAGCTGCCGAGCCAATTGAAATGATTGTGGCTAACACGGTGATATTTGTAGATGGATCAGGGGTAGTTAAGAGTGTGGTGAATAGAGACGAGATAGAGGTTGGGGAGTTTGTAGAAAGATCTTCGATATTGCTAGGGCTGAATGATGATCAGTTGAATGATTTAGAGGCTGAGCCCGATGTTGAAGTTGTGAATGAGGAAGGTTTGGAAGTTGATCCGTCGATTCAGATGAATACGGATTTCGTTTATGAGAATGAGGATGTAGAGATGGAGGATGTGACTGCTGATGAGTACCCGGACTTGTATCAACACCAACGTTGATCAAGGTACTCCGGTATTTCAAGAAGAGGTGATTAAAGAAGCTGAGGACTGTCTTGAGGAGAAGTCCAAAGTTAAAGGTTTCTATACTGGAAAATCGTTTGATCCGACTGTTGATGAGATTATAAGCTGGTTCAGGTTTAAAGCTGCGGATAAAATTATTAAAGCACATCAAATTTTTGATCAAGAACGCAAAGACACATCTGAAGCTTGGGTAAAGGCAAATCAGGTGACTACCTTCAAGACCGTTTTGAAGGTACATGGTGATATTGTCTCGTGGCTCTTTGATGCTGACCTTAAGGTATGTATAATCAAGTGGGAAAAGGGGGTCCAATATTACGAGAATATCAGAGACGTTCTGACACTACCGGGGTGGGATGTTCATACCCTTGCGAGACGTCCATTTGTTAATCGTGGGGGCCACCAGACCGTTAACATGTTTTATCGACACCTAATATTCGAGGTCAATCACGGTTTCAAGTTCTTCAAGCCCCAGGTCCCAAGAAGAAAGCGTATTGATGAGATTGATCCAAGGACTGGCTGGAGGAAACTTGTTCTGAAGGTGAAGCCGCCCAAGACTATGAAGCAAGTTCCTGTGAAGACGATGCCTCAAGATATGCATCTCTCCTTCAACCGTTGGTACTATGACAATCGTACCGGCGAGGCCGTCATTGTTCAGGGTAGAGGTCTGAAGACTAAGCTTATCAAGATAATCGACCCGATGTGGTTGGTTAATTTATCAGAAACCGACAACGACGTGCTATACAGGGAGCAGATCCTATTCGAGCGCAAAGAAGATTATAACCTGGCTTTGCAATTCCAACGAGTTGTGCGTGTGTGTCACGAGCATGGAATTCATAGTTGCAGAGACTGGTAGTCAAAGCGCTTCAAATAAGTTAAAAACAAAGAGCTCAAGACGAGGGGGTGTCTGTTAGTGCACGGTTTTACGTCTAGAGTCTTTGTATTTAACGTTAACGTTTTATTTATTATTTAATATAATAAATAGTTTTGTTTATTAAGTTAGTTCGTTAAGTTAAAGGCTAGTTCGCTAGGGGATGTTAGCGAACTAGTCAGTTAATATATTCCCTCCTCATTCGTTAGGGGATGTTAACGAATCAGGGGGTGTTTCGTTATGATTAATGTATGTAACGAAGGGGAGGGTGGTTCGCAAGGGGATGTTAGCGAACCAGATCACCTTCTATATATAGTGAACTCCTGTTCACAGATTAATTTAAGTTTTGAGCTAATCAACGAACTGCTGTCTGATCTCTCTCTCAAGCTTCACCTTATATTATACAAACATTACTGATAACATATTGATAATAGATATATATATATATACAACACTAAATCTATGTTAATTATGAGCTAGATCCTTAATCGTATTGATAGTATATACACAGATCTCAGATCTGTTCCTTGTTATTGTTATTGATACGAATCACGGGCTCCAACATTCCTTTCATTCATTATCCATACACTTTACTCATTCATTATATTCAATTTCTTCATTCTTTTAATAAGTCTCATTCATCATTCAAATTTTATCCTCATTCGCTATCACAGTTACAAGATTATAAAATTTTCATTCCTTAACTATCGTCTTTGGAAAAGTTGAACCCCAAAATTTTTAAACTGACAAACTGTTGCCCTAGCTTCTCGAAATGCAAGCACGCAAACGATGTTGAACTACGATACGGATATTGGTTCTCATACCAAGGCCCCTAAGCTTAACAGCCTTAAGCATTTTCCAATATGGGATTTATGTTTCCATATCTCTTTTGGAAGTTGTTGATCCGGATAGTCTAGAAAATTTAGAAACTACATATGTAAGATTTCTTGTTGATTTACCTGGTACTAGTCAAATTGAAAAACCTATTTCTCATATGACTGTGGCTTAGAAGAAAGCTTATCATATTGAAGTGAAGAGATATTCCACCTTGACAATGGCTTTACCAGAACATATTTTCAATCAATACAATCACATCAAACAAGCTGCTCCATTGTATGCATCTCTAAAAGCAAGGAGTATGGGAAATTCTCCAAAAAGCCGAAAGTCAATATTGAAGTTTTAGTTCAAGAACTTCATTCTCATGCCTCAAGAAACAGTTGGAGAATTATTAACAAGATTTTGCCAGTTGACGTATGAGTTAAACAGATTTGAGTTACATACTGATGAAGATGATAGGATTGATACTGATGTATAATAATTTATACATATTTGTAGAACTAAATTATCTCCAAATAAGCGTAATATCTGTAATTATATTAGAATATATAACCACTGAAGTTTATTATTTCTATCTATAGATAAATATAGCCCTAAAAAATAAAACGAGCTGATATATGAAGAAAAACAAAGAAAATATGTGAAAACAGACTCAACACCACCAATGGTGAATTACGGCATGGCCATGTTAAGAATATGCGAGGAAAAGACAAAAATTAAGAAGACACAACATAAGCCAGGGAAGTGTCATTCTTGTAAGGGCCTGATTGAGAAAAAAAAAACATAAATCCTAATAAGAACATGGACAAAATGAAATATTAGTAGTAATTAATCATCTTAAAATGAGAATGATTGGCAATGTTGTTAAAATGGATTGTCGACATTCATCCGCTAAAATCGGTTAATTACTTGTTAAGTGAGTGTGCAACATAGCCTATTTCAAACAACTCTTAGATGGCTATTACATGAGTTATATAATTTTCCAAGAGTTGTCTGGGTTAATACTTGGTAAACCAAAGTTGATCTTCGACAACTAAAGTATCAAGGACAACTCACTTAGTAATTTAAGGGGTGGTCTCATCTTTAAAGTAAGCTGTCTTATAAATACTTCTTATAAACCACTTACTTACATAAAATGATGTTTTAGTGGAGATCATGAAGTTATGCATATATCTTTCTTTAATTATCATGGAATAACATGACTTAGGAATAAGGTGTTATTCTCACATTTAATCATCATAGCAAGCTCATATCACATGTTTAAAAATTAATTGTTAAACCAATTTAAGAGGAGTTTTAACCAAGATGATACAGTTTTATCCTAGACAATCTCTATAAAAATATAAAAACCCCCAAAATATTGATTTTAACTTACGCTTTTAAATTTCTTTTAAAATTACCTGTCAAACCAAAACTACTATGACGTTTACTTCCAGTTAAAATAAATATAACGACTTCGTAGTAAAAATAAAATAAGTGTATCAGTGGATCAATACGTGGTTCTTACCTATCCTTTACTACATATACGATGGGTATACTTGCGTATTTGTGTGTGGTTTAGTTAAGAGAATAATCATTATTATAAATATAAAACTCGACATTGTGTGAACAAACTTTTGAAAAACTTAACACTTTTTCAATACTATCTTGCATGCATCATATACTTTGAAGGTTGTTCTTTCAAAGTCATACTCAACCTATGTTCTTGTGTTGACTGAAAATGCGTATTTTGGAATCCCTAGATCTCAAATGTATAGATTTTGTGAAAAATTTAGAAAAGAAGAAGAATGTGGGTACTAAAGTATCTGAATGTGAGTCAGATAGGTCAAGTGAAGATCAGAAGGAAATTTTCGCTTGCATGGAAAAAATAGGATTGGTTAGTATGAAAACGTTATAATACGTTATACGAGCCAAGATCTAGACGCAATTTGGCACATCAATCATAAACGAGACAATACGTGAAGGATTAATTTATTGATATACATTAGAGGATTCATACATTACATATGTTATGTGACAATCGTCAATTTCAGGTTAAATCCGTTAACTCAACTCCGTCAATTCAAACTTAAAGATCACTGAATCTATAACGCACACCTCATTACATTTAAACTAGGGTTTAAATGACGCTTGACAATTACTACATGTGTAGTCTTTCGGAAATTGCACCGAAACGAAAACGAGTTAACGCAAACAATTGGTGAATAAACGAAAAACGTCAAAACAATAATTATGTGATAATTATGTGTTAGACTTATGTGTTATGTGATAACATAGTATAAAACGCTAACTCAAGATGCAAACTAGTTAATTTAGGCTAGAAAAGTACAAGTTAGAAGTTGAGGGACCAAAGTGTAATATATTATTATTAATAATATTAAAACCCTAACCTCCTTCTCTCCCTCACAAACCCGATCGGCCAGCCCCTTTCTCCCCTCCCTCTTGCGACGGCAGCCTCACACACACACATATCACACTCGTTTAAGCTTGATTCTTCATAATCGGAGCATCCTACACTCGTTTCTAAGCACCCCTCACGTTTCCCTTGGTTTATTTCTGCGTTTTAAGGTATAAATATGAAACCCTAACTATTGAATATCATATTAAGTGTTCTTATGATTGATTATTGCTAGAGGATGATTGATTATGTATTGGTTGTTGATATTGAGGATCATATGTGATTTTGAACGGTGAAAGATTGATGAATCGTTGATTTTTTGTAAACCCTAGAGGGTTGCTACTAATTTTCTATGATTAATTATGTGTATTGCATGTTTTGGGTTATGTCGTATGCTTAGGATGCATGTTAGATGATTGTTTAGGCTTGCTGAGTTTTTGACAGCAGTGATTGTTAAGATTGAATGATGTGTAACTTGTTGAATATAAAAGCAAACTGAGCAAATTATGAGTCTACAAGGTAGTACTCTGAGTCTAGTTTTCAGAAAGTCCAACCACGCCAAATTTGGAGGTGTTTTGGTTGGTCAAACGATTTCATTGTGATTAAAGGTCAAAACTGGTACTGAACAGATTGTAAGTTATGTTTAGACGACTGTAAATAAATGTTAATGTGGAAATTGGTTGAGGTTTTTAACACTACAGGGTACTTTGTTGAGTCTAGTTTTTATAAAGTCCAAGTTTGTAATTTTTGGACAAGTAAAAGTTAATCTTTATGATTTTACAAAACTAAAGTGCGAATCTGAATTGTGAGACCTGCTGTTAGGTTGTTTTGTAATTAGCATATCTCATGAACTACGAGACCAATTGAGTTGGTTCCACTTCTGGAAGTTGACTTGTTGAGATAGGAACCTAACCCAAGTGGTCTTGCATTTTTTGGATTTTTCGTTTAACGGGAATTTCAAATAATATTCTGTTGCGCATGAATTGACTGTTATGAGTTTCCTGTAATGATTTGATTATCGTGGGAAACCTATGTGGAATAAAAATATAATAAAATATGTTATGGAAACCTAAGACATATATGCTTTTGTGATGATTTTTGGTAAATTAATTGTGATGCTATGATCAGTGGGATAGACTAGTTTTTCAAGTAGAATTCTGTCGTTAAGAAACTGGTTGCTGAATTTTGTGGAAGTTGCATGAAACAACGTGATTGCTAATTTATTATCGTGTTTTGACCAAATTGCCCTTGAGGGGAATGATTGCTAATTAATTGTCGTGTTTTGACCAAAATGCCCTTGCGGGGAATAATTGCTAATTGATTGTCATGATTTGACCAAATTGCCCTCGTGGGGAATAATTGCTAGTTAATTGTTATGTGTTGACCAAATTGCCTTACGGGGAGTAATTGCTAGTGATGTACATTATGAATACATGACACGTAAATAATTGCTCACACATGTAACGTATCACAAATACACTTGTTAAAGTCACACACGATTCACAAACGAAACACGAAACATGTTGTGTGCATAGGTATTATGTGCCGGGTCTAGAGACTCGATAATATTACGACACTTAGAAAAAATCTCTTTGTTGTTTTAGAACGCTAGAGAGAGTTTTTCTGTGACGCGCATCTTGGTGAATTATTTTGTGAATACTTCGCAAACAGTGAGTTCACTTACCCCTTTTAAACTGTTTTCCAACACTTTTCACTTGGGGGAGATAACATACTCCGAAAACGCATTTAAGATTTTGTTAATATAGATTATATATCACTTGTAAAGACTAAGTGGCAAACGCAATAACTAAAGTCCTTCATTCACATCGAACCGTTTAATATTGGATAATAGCGAGTCATTGTTGAGTAGTACTACTGGGTTTGACAAACCCCACCCAACGCTAAACTCGACTGGAGGTCGAGTGGGTGTAATCTTGGCTAAACACATACCATGGTCGGGATAGACCTGGTGGCAAGGCAAATGATAAACAGTCAGCTTCGGTGTCGAACACTTAGTAATACTTGTTTTATAGGCTAGCTACCTATAGATATATAATTGACATAACACTATCTGGTAACGCAAAACGCTTAACGCAAAACGCTCAACGCTTTATTTTATATAAACTTGTGAACTCACCAACCCCGTGTTGACACTTTTAGTATGTTATTCTCAGGTAGCCGAGGCGGGCGCGCGGTTTAGGATCATGCATTGCTTGAAACAATTTTAATTATGCAAACTTATTTTAAACTGTTATCATTGGGTTTTAAGTCGTCCTGCGTGACGCAACATTGGTTTCTATGGTTTTACGCTTCCGCATTTAATTACTCGTAAATGTTTTCATGGTTTTGAAACTTTGTTTTATGGTTTGATTATAACTAATGAATCCGATCCTGTTAGTTCACACCCTCTGACGGTAAAACTCCGTTAGTGGATTTTGAGGGTGTGACAGATTGGTATCAGAGCCATTGGTTATAGCGAACTAGAAGATGCATGCATACTAGACCATAACCGCGACGACCCATTAGTTATAATGATACGCACTGCATATGTTTGTGTAGTCTTTGTTATCTTATCTCTTTACCTCATTCACTCATACGCGCGCATACACGGCTTACCTGTAAGGATGTCGACGCCATCGTCATCATCATCTGACCCGATGTCTCACGCCCCTGGAAAGGAACCGCATCTTCCCAACTCATCGCCACCCCGAGTAGTCCCGGAGCTCGAAGCTCCCGCACCGAAGAGGTACCGCTTATCCGGAGGCATGTACGAAAACGAAGTTAGCTGGGATTGGTACCCTAATATGATCAGACGTATGGTCTATCGCGAACAAGTTCCCCCGTTACCTCACCCGAACCACCCTGCTTACCCCAACACCCTACCACCCATAACCGAACCTGTAGAGCGAGTTCTCGCAGCTGTTGTTTCATGCTTGGAGCGTGACGTGGGTTACATGCGCTATACGAGAGCTAACGTTTCCGGACTGTTAAAAGATGGAACCGAGACTAAGGAGGAAATTTCCCGCATGACAGCGGCAATGAAGGAAATGCAAGAGGCTAGTGATCAACAGATGAAGATGCAAGCCGAGATGATAGACTTGCAAGAGCAACTCCAAGTAGCAAGGACCCGAACCGAGATAGCTCTAGAGCGTTGCAATGTCTTACAAATGCAAATTGCTCATAACGCAGCCGAACTTGAGGCAGAGCCTGAAGAAGAGCCTGAAGAAGATCCCGAAGAGGAGCCTGAGGAGGATCCCGAGGAAGATCCCGAGGTGGAACCTGAAGAAGAACCAGAGGAAGAACCGGCTGAGGAGGAGGCACACTCAGAGGTGTCCTCAGATGATGACATCTAGTGATGATGACACCTAGATGGAGGGGTTGTCTCCATCGAACTATTATTTTCTATGATTTTAAGGATTGATTGGAAATACTTTGTAGCGAATACAATGGTTTTAATCATGAATTATTATTTGGATTAATATATGGTTGTGATGTGATGTTGTTTCTTATTTCTTTCTTACCTATCTTTTTATTACATGTATGGTGTGTTGTATATGAAAGAAAAATTCATGTTTAACATTTTATACTGTGATTCTAGGAAATGGCTGGAAGAAACGCTGGACACGGACGTGGTAACATCAACTTGACTGCAGCTGAACTCCAAACTCTGCTGAACGACCATGCGGCGGCCGCTCTAGCCGCACATGTTCAGAACCAAGCTGGAGGTCCAATTGGAACGTGTACCTTCAAGAATTACCTTGACTGCAAGCCCAGTTCGTTTAAGGGCACTGAGGGAGCTATAGGCTTCCCGCGTTGGGCTGAGAAGGCCGAATCGGCGTTTGATATGTGTAATTGTCCCTCTGCCAGTAGGGTCAAATTCGCTGCTGGAACACTTGAGGATTCTGCCCTCACTTGGTGGAATTCGAACGTACAGATCCTTGGATTGGAACTGGCTAACGCGATGAATTGGGAGGAGTTCAAAAACATGATGCGAGAGGAGTACTGTCCGAGAGAGGAGATTGCAAAGTTGGAGTCAGAATTTTGGTCATTGAAGATGGTGGGTTCAGAAATCAAAGCCTACACTACCCGTTCTCACGAGTTAGCTGTGATGTGTCCACGGATGGTAGACCCACCGAGTAAGAGGATTGAAATGTATATTGATGGGTTAGCACCGCAGATTCAGGGCATGGTGACGTCTTCCAGACCAGCCACGATTCAACAAGTGATTCGGTTAGCTCACAAACTGACGGATCAAGCAGTGACCCAAGGTGCGTTACCACCTAGGGGTTCAACCACTAAAGCCCGTGACAACCCGAGTAATGACAACAACAGCAACAGCAACCCGAGCAGCGGAAAGAGAAAGTTTGACAACACCAGATCCTCATCCTCGAACCTCCCACAGCAACAACACTACCGTAAGCCCGAATTCACTCGGAGCTTCAACAATCAGAGTCACAACAACAATAACAACGGTGGCGGGCAGGGTTCGAGCGGCTATGCTGGGAAATATCCGAAGTGCAACAGGTGCAACTATCATCAAGCTGGCCCGTGTGACCGTGTCAAGTGTCTGAGATGCGGAAAGATGGGTCACCAGGCAAAGGAATGTAGAGGAGACCTTGCCGCAAAGGGTGCTCCTAAACCGCCTATGACAACCAAGGGATGTTTTGAGTGTGGACAAGAGGGACATTTTAAGAAGGACTGCCCTAAGAAGAAACAAAACGACAATAATGGAGGTAATGGAAGTGGCAGTGGTGGTGGAAACAATGGTAAAGGAAGAGCTTTTGTTATTGGGTCGGGTCAAGCCCGCAATGATCCGTACGTGGTGACTGGTAAGTTCCCTGTGAACGATTGTTTTGCTTCTGTATTGTTTGACACTGGAGCTGATAGGAGCTTTGTGTCGAAAGCCTTTAGCTAACTCTTAGACCTAACTCCAACTCCGTTAGATGCTAAGTTTCCTGTTGAATTAGCTGACGGTAAGACTATAGTAACAACTCATGTACTTGCGGGATGTAAGTTAAAACTAGCAGGTCATGTCTTTGATATCGACCTTTTTCCTTTTACGCTTGGTAGTTTCGATGTCGTTGTCGGCATGGACTGGTTATCCGAGAACCGAGAAAAGATTATTTGTCATGACAAGATAGTCCCCATTACTACCCCTTCCGGCGAGATCATTTCGATCCGGGGTGAGAGAAGCGGCATGACCACCAGCGTCATTACCCTCATGAAGGCGCAGAAGTATCTACGAAAGGGTCATCCGGCAATTTTGGCGCAGATTGTTGAGAAACCCGCGGAGGAGAAGCGAATTGAAGATATACCGATTGTGCGAGATTTTCCGGAAGTTTTCCCGGAGGATTTGCCTGGACTCCCTCCTATACGACAAGTCGAATTCCAAATCGAATTGACCCCCGGTGCAGCACCCATAGCCCGAGCCCCGTATCGGCTCGCACCGGCGGAGCTTCAGGAGTTGTCCACCCAGTTGCAAGATTTGTTGGATAAGGGTTTTATCCGACCTAGCCCATCGCCATGGGGAGCCCCTGTCTTATTTGTCAGAAAGAAGGACGGGACTTTCCGCATGTGTATCGACTACCGGGAGTTGAACAAGGTGACGGTCAAGAACCGTTATCCTTTACCCCGAATTGATGATCAGTTTGACCAGCTCCAAGGATCGAGTTACTACTCGAAGATCGATCTGCGATCCGGTTACCACCAACTAAGAGTGCGCGAAGAAGATATCTCAAAGACGGCATTCAGAACACGGTATGGTCACTACGAGTTTTCGGTTATGCCTTTTGGCCTAACCAACGCACCAGCCGTATTTAAGGATCTCATGAATCGAGTATGCAAGGCGTACCTCGACAAGTTTGTGATTGTTTTCATTGATGATATTCTCGTCTACTCCAAGGACGAAGCTGACCATGAAGAACACTTAAGGGTAATTCTGGAATTATTGAAGAGGGAACAACTGTATGCTAAACTCTCGAAATGTGAGTTTTGGCTTCGCGAGGTTCACTTTTTAGGACATGTGATCAACGAGAATGGTATCCATGTCGATCCCGGTAAGGTAGAGGCCATCAAAAACTGGGAAGCACCTAAGACTCCAACTGAGGTGCGGCAATTCCTAGTACTGGCCGGCTACTACCGACATTTCATCGAGGAATTTTCAAAGATTGCTCAACCCCTCACCGCTTTGAATCACAAAGGCACTAAGTACAATTGGGGTGACGCGCAAGAATCCGCTTTTCAACTTTTGAAAACCAAACTTTGTAGCGCCCCTATCCTAGCCCTGCCCGAGGGAACGGAAAATTTCGAGGTACACTGTGACGCATCAATACAAGGTCTCGGTTGTGTGCTGATGCAACTCGAGAAGGTTATAGCTTATGCCTCTCGACAACTACGGGTTCACGAGAAGAACTACACGACCCATGATTTGGAACTCGGAGCTGTGGTGTTTGCCCTTAAGATATGGAGGCATTACTTGTACGGTACCAAGTTTACCATTTACACCGACCACAAGAGTCTCCAACATATCTACGATCAGAAGGAGCTGAACATGCGACAGCGTCGTTGGGTCGAGCTCGTGCCCACGGTAAACGCTGGGTAGCCAAGTGCGGAGCGGATAACTGCTGAAAGCATCTAAGTAGTAAGCCCACCCCAAGATGAGTGCTCTCCTATTCTGACTTCCCCAGAGCCTCCGGTAGCACAGCCGAGACAGCGACGGGTTCTCTGCCCCTGCGGAAATAGATCAAGTAATCTGTTCCTTTATCCAAGAAAATGTCAAATGGTTTGGCAATTCCTGAGGAGGGGATGAGTCGAGAGAATTTTGAATTAGAGCTCTAGATTTTTTTTCATCCCTCGCCGCAATAGTATCTCGGGCTTAAGGATTATGATTGTGCCATCAAGTACCACCCTGGCAAGGCCAATGTAGTGGCCGACGCCCTCAGTAGAAAAGAAACAGATAAACCCAGACGAGTGCGAGCATTGCAACTCACGATTCATGCAAACTTACCCGACCAGATTCGCGAGGCGCAACTCGAAGCTTTGAAAGATGATAATCTTCCATCGGAACTCATGCGGGGCATGAACAAGCAACTTGAAACCATATCGGACGGGGTCCGATATTTTGAGAACCGGATTTGGGTTCCATGGTACGGAGAGTTGAGAACTCTGGTGATGGACGAAGCACACAAGTCCCGATATTCTATCCACCCTGGCTCAGATAAAATGTATCATGACTTAAAGGCACTTTACTGGTGGCCAAATATGAAAGCCGACATTGCCATCTACGTGAGCAAATGCTTGACTTGTGCCAGAGTCAAAATAGAATACCAGAAACCATCTGGTTTGCTGCAACAACCGGAACTTCCAATGTGGAAATGGGAACACATCTCGATGGATTTTATCACGGGTTTACCTAAGACACCGACGGGATGCGATACCATCTGGGTGATCGTTGACCGGTTGACTAAGTCGGCACACTTCTTAGCGATTAAGGAATCAGACCAAAATGGAAAGATTGACTCGCGTCTACATGAAAGAAGTGGTGTCTAGACACGGAGTGCCTGTCTCAATCATTTCTGATCGAGATTCCGGTTTCACTTCGCACTTTTGGAAGTCACTACAAAGCGCACTAGGCACCCGTCTTGATATGAGCAAAGCATACCATCCTCAGACGGATGGGCAAAGTGAACGAACTATTCAGACCTTAGAGGACATGTTGCGTGCATGTGTGTTGGATTTCGGAAAAAGTTGGGAACCTCACTTACCTTTGGTAGAGTTTTCGTATAATAAGAGCTACCACGCAAGTATTAAAGCAGCGCCGTTTGAAGCACTGTACGGACGGAAGTGTCGATCACCACTCTGCTGGGCAGAGGTGGGTGACAGCCAAATCATTGGTCCAGAACTGGTACTCGAAACCTCGGAAAAGATTGTTCAAATCCGAAACCGCATGGCAGCAGCACGAGATCGCCAAAAGAGTTACGCCGACAAGCGCCGAAAACCTCTCGAATTTCAAATGAATGACCAAGTGTTACTCAAAGTCTCACCTTGGAAAGGTGTGGTTCGCTTTGGTAAGCGAAACAAACTCAACCCACGATATGTTGGTCCTTATCGAATAACTGAGCGCATTGGTCCGGTGGCGTACCGACTGGACCTACCAACGGAACTCAGTGGCGTACACAATGTATTCCACGTATCCAATTTGAAGAAATGCCTATCTGATGAAACCCAAGTAGTCCCTTTGGATGAACTGCAAGTTGATGAACAGTTACGTTTCATTGAAGAACCAGTCGAGGTTTTGGATTGGGGAACCAAAACGCTCAAGCACAGCAAAATTCCAATCGTTAAGGTTCTTTGGAACTCGAGACGTGGACCGGAGTTCACGTGGGAACGCGAGGATCAAATGATGAAAAAGTATCCTCACCTTTTTGAAGGGCTGACCAAACACAGAAAACCGCGAAACACGACAAACCGTCAGAAATCACCGGAGGTATGAATTAAATTTCGGGACGAAATTTCTTTCTACTAGGGGATGGTATGACAAACTGAAAATTTTTCTTACTTTTTCAGACACTCATCACGACTTGACTCAAATTTTCGAAACGAAAATTTTTTTAACATGGGAATGATGTGACAATCGTCAATTTCAGGTTAACTCTGTTAACTCAACTCCGTCAATTCAAACTTAAAGATCACTGAATCTATAACGCACACCTCATTACATTTAAACTAGGGTTTAAATGACGCTTGACAATTACTACATGTGTAGTCTTTCGGAAATTGCACCGGAAAGGCAAACGAGTTGACGCAAACAATTGGTCAATAAACGAAAAACGTCAAAACAATAATTATGTGATAATTATGTGTTAGACTTATGTGTTATGTGATAACATAGTATAAAACGCTAACTCAAGATGCAAACTAGTTAATTTAGGCTAGAAAAGTACAAGTTAGAAGTTGAGGGACCAAAGTGTAATATATTATTATTAATAATATTAAAACCCTAACCTCCTTCTCTCCCTCACAAACCCGATCGGCCAGCCCCTTTCTCCCCTCCCTCTTGCGACGGCAGCCTCACACACACACATATCACACTCGTTTAAGCTTGATTCTTCATAATCGGAGCATCCTACACTCGTTTCTAAGCACCCCTCACGTTTCCCTTGGTTTATTTCTGCGTTTTAAGGTATAAATATGAAACCCTAACTATTGAATATCATATTAAGTGTTCTTATGATTGATTATTGCTAGAGGATGATTGATTATGTATTGGTTGTTGATATTGAGGATCATATGTGATTTTGAACGGTGAAAGATTGATGAATCGTTGATTGTTTGTAAACCCTAGAGGGTTGCTACTGATTTTCTATGATTAATTATGTGTATTGCATGTTTTGGGTTATGTCGTATGCTTAGGATGCATGTTAGATGATTGTTTAGGCTTGCTGAGTTTTTGACAGCAGTGATTGTTAAGATTGAATGATGTGTAACTTGTTGAATATAAAAGCAAACTGAGCAAATTATGAGTCTACAAGGTATTACTCTGAGTCTAGTTTTCAGAAAGTCCAACCACGCCAAATTTGGAGGTGTTTTGGTTGGTCAAACGATTTCATTGTGATTAAAGGTCAAAACTGGTACTGAACAGATTGTAAGTTATGTTTAGACGACTGTAAATAAATGTTAATGTGGAAATTGGTTGAGGTTTTTAACACTACAGGATACTTTGTTGAGTCTAGTTTTTATAAAGTCCAAGTTTGTAATTTTTGGACGAGTAAAAGTTAATCTTTATGATTTTACAAAACTAAAGTGCGAATCTGAATTGTGAGACCTGCTGTTAGGTTGTTTTGTAATTAGCATATCTCATGAACTACGAGACCAATTGAGTTGGTTTCACTTCTGGAAGTTGACCTGTTGAGATAGGAACCTAACCCAAGTGGTCTTGCATTTTTTGGATTTTTCGTTTAACGGGAATTTCAAATAATATTCTGTTGCGCATGAATTGACTGTTATGAGTTTGCTGTAATGATTTGATTATTGTGGGAAACCTATGAGGAATAAAAATATAATAAAATATGTTCTGGAAACCTAAGACATATATGCTTTTGTGATGATTTTTGGTAAATTAATTGTGATGCTATGATCAGTGGGATAGACTAGTTTTTCAAGTAGAATTCTGTCGTTAAGAAACTGGTTGCTGAATTTTGTGGAAGTTGCATGAAACAACGTGATTGCTAATTTATTATCGTGTTTTGACCAAATTGCCCTTGAGGGGAATGATTGCTAATTAATTGTCGTGTTTTGACCAAAATGCCCTTGCGGGGAATAATTGCTAATTGATTGTCATGATTTGACCAAATTGCCCTCGTGGGGAATAATTGCTAGTTAATTGTTATGTGTTGACCAAATTGCCCTTACGGGGAGTAATTGCTAGTGATGTACATTATGAATACATGACACGTAAATAATTGCTCACACATGTAACGTATCACAAATACACTTGTTAAAGTCACACACGATTCACAAACGAAACACGAAACATGTTGTGTGCATAGGTATTATGTGCCGGGTCTAGAGACTCGATAATATTACGACACTTAGAAAAAATCTCTTTGTTGTTTTAGAACGCTAGAGAGAGTTTTTCTGTGACGCGCATCTTGGTGAATTATTTTGGGAATACTTCGCAAACAGTGAGTTCACTTACCCCTTTTAAACTGTTTTCAAACGCTTTTCACTTGGGGGAGATAACATACTCCGAAAACGCATTTAAGATTTTGTTAATATAGATTATATATCACTTGTAAAGACTAAGTGGCAAACGCAATAACTAAAGTCCTTCATTCACATCGAACCGTTTAATATTGGATAATAGCGAGTCATTGTTGAGTAGTACTACTGGGTTTGACAAACCCCACCCAACGCTAAACTTGACTGGAGGTCGAGTGGGTGTAATCTTGGCTAAACACATACCATGGTCGGGATAGACCTGGTGGCAAGGCAAATGATAAACAGTCAGCTTCGGTGTCGAACACTTAGTAATACTTGTTTTATAGGCTAGCTACCTATAGATATATAATTGACATAACACTATCTGGTAACGCAAAACGCTTAACGCAAAACGCTGAACGCAAAACGCTCAACGCTTTATTTTATATAAACTTGTGAACTCACCAACCCCGTGTTGACACTTTTAGTATGTTATTCTCAGGTAGCCGAAGCGGGCGCGCGGTTTAGGATCATGCATTGCTTGAAACACTTTTAATTATGCAAACTTATTTTAAACTGTTATCATTGGGTTTTAAGTCGTCCTGCGTGACGCAACATTGGTTTCTGTGGTTTTACGCTTCCGCATTTAATTACTCGTAAACGTTTTCATGGTTTTGAAACTTTGTTTTATGGTTTGATTATAACTAATGAATCTGATCTTGTTAGTTCACACCCTCTGACGGTAAAACTCCGTTAGTGGATTTTGAGGGTGTGACATGTTAAGCTCGGTTATAGAGAGAATCCGCAAGCATAACGTTACTCAAAGAATAAATAAACACGAATCCTTGTGTGAAATGAACAAGATCAGCCTATTTACATGCCAGGCCTCATTCGTTATGTAACATGAATGAATGAAGTGATCCCACAATGAATTACTTCCCATTCGCTAAATCCCATAACAAATGCGCACTTAACTTAACTTATGAAACTCCATGCGCTACATCATGAGCATATGAGATCGTAACTTAATGAATGAGCTTAGTCTAACAAGTTGACCTCATTCTCTATACAATCCATAGGAAATGGTCCATATTACAATGTAGCATAAAGACTAAACTAACTCTAACTTATTCGATCAGCATCGGCCAACAAATCATGCACTAACACCGAGTTCTAACTCTTCTTCTAGTGTTTCTTGTGATTCTGAAAGCTTAAGTTAATTTGAAATGAGCTTAGTCTAATGGGCCATATTACAATGTAGTATAAAGACTAAACTACCCTAACTTATTCGATCATCATCGGCCAACAAAACATGCACTAACACCGAGTTCTAACTCTTCTTCTAGTGTTTCTTGTGATTCTGAAAGCTTAAGTTAATTTGAAATTGATTATTACTACATCTGCACGTGAAGTAGAGGCATTAGTATCACCCTTTTTACTAAATGCAGGCTCAATGGATTTGAGTGAGCCTTTCTCCACAGTTTCATTTACAGCTTTCTTACCATACTGTAAATATTATCCCTCTCGTCTTCCTCTTTTGTAATAGGAAGAGATGAATAATTGTGGTTGAATAGAAGGGGGACCTGATTAAACCCAAGGCCCATACCCTTTTTATCTTTGTATTTAAATTGATGCTCAATCATGTTTTCAAACACTACACTAAATACGCCAATTTCTTATAATTGAGTTCGGTTTTCTCAAATTTAGCATTTATTTTGGCTATTTCTATTTTTGATGCATCTAGCTCAATAGTTCATTTATCTATCTTATTTTTGGCGTCAAGATAAATACAAACTTTCCTACTTAGATCTTCTTTAATTTTAGCAACATCTTTTGACTAGGCATCTATTTTCTCTTTATATAGTATTTCGTTTGCCTTAAAAGTGTTGTTAGCACATTTAACATCTTCCATCTCCCTAAGAAGTTGTCATAATGAATTCAATATATTCCAACTTTATCAATTCAGGCTTCAGAACATAATTTCGAATATACCTACTTGGAGCTAGGGGTGGAAGATACCATAAATGCGAACTGAAGATCTTTCGTCTTCTCTTCAGTTTGATTCTCCTCTTCAATTGCATCAACTTGAGCCAAGTTAGCCAACTCTTCTCCCAAGTACAATGCGTTCATATGCTCCTCCCATCCAAACAATTTAGATACCATAGCCTTCTCATTGCTAGACCCAGTTTCTCATGTTTGCCCAACTGGATTTAGTGCCCTCTCTTTGTCGGTGCATTCACGAGCAAAGTGACTCGGCTCGTGGTAGTTGTAGCACCTGAGTTTTCCCTGGTTAAAACCCACTTTCCTATAATTTGTGAAAGCCCCGTTGTTTCTGCCAATGTTTTTAGTGAAGTTCTTTTCCCTGAATACCGCCATAGCCATTTTCCATGAGATGTCCAGCTCTTCAACATCTTCAGGATGAATCAATCTAGCTCAGCAAACATGACTGGTCGAACTATATCACTAGCAAGAAAGGTAATTAACAGTTGATGAAATATGCTCTCAAGGCAATGTTCTCCTCAGTTTCCTTAGAGATAGTGGGAGTCTGAGGAGCTAATTTAAGCTTGATGAGGGTGTGGATGCATTCTTTGGAGTTCCTTTGGGCGGAGTGCTTGAGTGATAGATTGAAGAAGTGGACTGGTTAAATGTGGATTTAACCCATCTTGAGCTGAGAAAGCATTGTTAGTGAAAGAATTCAAGCCAGCCGTATTATAGAAGCTAGCATGATTGATAGCAAGCTGCTTGTCATCCATTTCAAATGAGTTGATCAGATCCGTCATCTCATTTATTTTCAACCTATCTAGATCCTTAGTCTTTTTAATTATAACAACATTCATATCCTAGCTTTGAGGGAGTGAGTTCAAGAGTTTCTTGTTAACTTCCATAAGAGTTAACTCAATTTTTGCATATCTCATTCGAGTAACAAGCTTAGTGAATCTTTGGAGTTGAGCATGAAGTTATTCAAGTAAGATGTGGTTAAACGTGTTGAACACATGACGCAGCAGGTCCTTCTTACTTTGCTACATATCTCTAAAACCTAGAGCAATGTCAAGGGCCAAATCCAGTGTATATGGAGCTTTGTCATAATCATCAACCTTATGAAACTCTGCTTCTGTGAAAAACTCAACTGATTTAGGAGCCACAGTCTTCCCTTTATTATCTAACTCATAAGTGATGGTGGTTGGACCCCTAAGAATGCTTCTCTAAGCCTTGGAGTCCTTCATTCTCATGTACTTCTCAAAATGAAATTTCCATTCATCAAAACCGTCAGTATGCAACAAACAAGGTATACGAGTCACGGTTCCCGTCACAGAGTCATGTTCCATATGGATATTAGTAGAACCATTGTTATCCTTTGATTCCATAGTAGTAGAATACTCAAACTGAACCGAGAACCAAAACTACTACAGAAAACCTTGTACCGATAACCCTAGTGATCGAGAACTGATGATGGCCAAAGAACCTGTTGTGATCGATAACCCAAGTGGTCGAAAACTCCTTATGGCTGAGAACCCAAGTGGCCGAAAACTCCTTTTGGCCAAGAACTAAGATCACCGAGTTTCTATTAATCCATAGAACCAAGGGTAACCGAAAAGTCTTGACTTGGAGAGCAAATCAAGAACCTGAAAAATCGGGATCACAATATCTGTCAAAGTTTAAAAATATGCACTAATCATTTTCCAAGCAAATCCCTAGAATACAGAAGAAGGTATTCAACTTTTTGTTTGAGTGCACCAGCAGCAACAGACGTCCAAACACCAAAAATCCAACACAATCTTGAATCTCTTGATATCATGAGCCGAGCCTAGAATAGGTCTATAAGCTCTTATGCCAATTGTAAGTCTCATGGATGGATCTTTCAATATGATATCAAGTAAACAAGTTGTTAGGCATAAACTAACTGTGTGGTGATTCAAGAACAAAGATGAAACTTAGACGATGAACTGTAGTATGACTTCAAAGCACACGTATATTACATTGGGTACTTAAGTTCCTTGAACAAAACAGATTACAATGATATTGCTTGTGATGTCTAACCCTAATCAATAATAAACATAAGTATATATAGGCTGTTTTCAAGCCACATAAGCCAAGCCCAGTCTGAACCCAAAAGCCTACCAAAATCCCTCGGTTATCATAAGAAAACCGTAAACTACAATAAAATCCTTTATGCAAAGCACAAATCACAAATCACATATACACCCTAACATGCTAAGAGTTGAATTGTTGAGTAGCATTGTCTTTGCATAAGATGCAATGTTAGAGAATGTAATGCCAAAATAGAAAATGAGAAAATGTAGAAAATGAGTAGAGAATAAGGGGAAAAGTTAGAGAATGAGGGTAAAGTTAGAGAACTGAGCTGAGTACTGTAAATAGAGGTTCATTTGTTTAGTTTTGTAATCATTGTTCTTATGACACACATTTTGAATGTTACTCTGCCCGATTTCACTCTCAACACACACACTAACACATAGTTAATCCTAATTGTTTAACCACACGATCATATCATGAGACAAGATCAAACCGTATTGAGTCATGATGTCATACCACCATGGATTCTCAAGTGGAATCATTCATTCATTAGGCTATGATAATTCATATGGCTACCCCACAATATATGCTCTTTTTACTTACACGTGTTTCTTCGCATTCTTATTACATTTACATGTGTTCCTTTTCATTCTTATATCTTTAAGTTATAAGTTTCCACCTATTTCTCTCTCATCATCTCACACTCAAGAAAATAGATGCATCAGAATCATCATTTGTGTTATGTTTTGCGTCATATTTCATCATTGTTTTCTTAATTGGAGCCCTAAACCAGGTTTGTGTCATTGCAACATTTTGTGTTCGGTTCTATTTGAGACTTGCAACTGCAATTGCCCAAAACATCCCTAATATCGTAACTTCATTCTTATTTCCTCTTTTTTTTTGTAAATTAGGGTTAGCGATTTCATTTTTATATCTTTTTTCTTCTTTCGATAGCCTGTTTTTTTTTTTCTTTTTTACCGTTATTTTTTTAGATTCGTAGCGAAATATGTTTCTTTCGGGCTCGTGTTAATTTTTGTTTTAAATTATCCTTCTAAAAATTTGTATGTGTACAAATGAGGATATAGTGTGAGTTATAAATAAATGATCTTTGTATATGCCGTGTTTTGTTAAATTCTTTAGCTTATTTATTTGGGGGTTTTTTACGAGACTTATTAGGGATGAAGCTGAATGACCTCAAAAGATATGGCACTTGAATGTAGTTTAATTTTTGGATGCTCTAATGCAACATAATAGTCACTTACAGTCACGAAATAAGGTGACCGTTTGACTTTTTAGTGTGGCTGGCTGATAATTATAGTTTGACAAAAAATTTAATTTGTTTCATTTGACAAGAGTTATTGTGTTTTTTTTTTCTTGTTTGGTGAGAATTTTGGCTACTACGAATGTTAGAAAATAACAAACCGGTGATGCGCTTTCGTAACTCACGTTCCAAAAATCACCTCGGCAAATGGCCAGTCAACCAAGAAAAAGGTATCATTCTAAACCAAAAACAATCTAACTAGAAAACATGCTAACAGTAATTTTAAATTAAATGTAGGCATGGAAGAAACACAGGCATTGGCTTGCAAGTGAAAAGATCATATGACAATGAACTGCGCTTTTGCGACAACAAAAACCTAATGTTAAGTAGACTACAAAAATGCAACAAATAAAAAGGGACACTCTTTCATAGCTAACACCAACTACAATAACAACAAGATTCACAACCTGGATAAAGGATGTAAATAATATAGATTAATAACGTGAATCCATATATCAACTATAAAACTATTATATATACACAACTAGCCAAGTACTTGAACTATAGTGCATTGTTTTTAGATGTGTTTTTTGTTCGGTTTAATGCACCTGTGCAGTGTGCAAGTCAAAAAACGGGTTACTTATAAAACAAACATATGAAGATTTTATCACTAAAAAATTACAACATATTGAAAGTTATTTCAATTATGCAAACACAAAGAAACTCAACAATTCCACAGGTGGTGAACTGCCACCAATTCTCATGACGCTCCACTATAGGTACAAATAACCTGGATCTCAGTGTCACACGTGGAAGATGATGACACATTATTTTGACGCATCTCATGTGACTAACCACAAGAATCCTTAGTTAGAATTAGAATGAGATTCCAGCTCTGCACCGTTTGAGTGAAATTTTGAAAAGGGTAATTCTTTGGAGAGTATAATATGATGAAAGTTGTAAGATGTGTCGGTTCGTTAAGTAACACCCTAAAACTATTGGTTCAGTTTTGACAACTATAAAAGTTAAGGGAACATTGATTCACTAAGCCAGACTTAAAAGTACATGGTCTAAACTATAAAGTGGCAAAAGTTAGATGAGACGAAGCGTCTCATGTAATAGACTGTTCGTATCAAGTTTGCCTTAGATATTTATTGAGTCAATCTATATCAGTCGCCTACTATTTGAGCCGACTCCATCTCAAGGCAAACTATTCCATGAATCTATTATTAGATGGACCGTCTAATCCTTTGACGGTCTATATCAATGCTTAGTCAGCAAATTTAACAACAAACTCCCTAACGTGTCATTTGCGTATAGATGCATGTCCAGAGGTTTGGGGCTATAAATAGGGACTTCATGCACATATATATTCATTCACAACATCTGATAATCATCCATCAAGAATCCCAAACCTACAGAGTGTGTTCTTAAAGTTCCTTTGGTGTTTTAAACAAAACTTGGTAATTAAAAAAGCGTTCTAGTTACAAGAAGGTTATGTTAAGCCATTCCTGAAGTTTTAGAAGCTAAACGAAGTAATACGTTCCTCAGTTTCCTTAGCATCATGGTAATCATATTTTAAGTTTCATTAAAGTTCGTTCTTACTCGTTATGCCCATAAACGACGCTTTGGGAATCAAACCTTCTCAAAATCATGTTGGCATAGTGTTAACATCTTTAGTAGGTCATATAAGAGGCTTAGAATCAACAAACGGATATCAGAAATGTGTTTAAAATGATTTTGAAACGAACGGGTATGTGCAGAGGGTGAAACTGACCATCTCATCATTATATGGTATGTCCCAAAGAGTTTTAATACGGGTCAAGAAGTTGAGACAGACTCTAACATGCATATACTAATTGCCTCAAGTTGATACTTTTCGTCTCATTCATGCAGATCTTCTAAATTATTTTACACCCGGTCACAAAAAGGTTAAGTCAAAAGGGTAAAACTCGGTTCACACGGACCATATCATTATTATACGGTCCGTATCAAACTAAAAATCATTATATTAATTTAAATTAAGTTCTTATCATGTTAATCAAAATTAACAATTTTAACGAGGTTTGAAACCACTACAAAAAGGTTATACAAGTTGAAAACCAGATTTCCAAGCAAATCAAGATATTTATACAAGTTATCCTCGTACTATAGATTCGAGGTAACTCACAAAGCATGAATCAATATTGAATTAATCATCATAAAGAAAGGTGAATATGCCCAAACTTTACAAACTCTTTAAACAAGAAATTTACACAAAAGTTTGCATGGATTACAGATGCCTAAAACTTTAGTATCTAGTGGCATTTAGGCTAGATATGCATGTGCCTAGATCCATACATATATGGGCAAAGGGTAGGCATACCCCATCATGCTTAGCATATGTTCCCTACTCATTAAGCCAATTTATAGGTTCATTAGGGTTAACTATGTGCATATAGTTAGTATGTCGATCTATCGGGTCGTTGATTGTTTCGAGTAAGAACTAAAGGACTTCATACATGTTTTAGACTCAACGTTTTCACCAACATGTGCTGCTAACGGATTTTATAATACTGTTTTACAAGTAATTAGTAGAAAAGGAGATAAAGGAATATAGGAGGTTGGTGTTAGCCATTAGATGATCTTATGAGTCATTATATTTTGATATTATAAAATATGTAAATTATAGTTTTTCAAGTTTGATCTTTTGTAAAACAATATCGGGTGTTTAAACCACGAAACAATCAATATATTATTATTTTAATGAAACAAAGACTTACGCTATGCAACAATAATTTTGACATATTCACAAAACATGTACCAACTATTGTCACGCGCCTATGCCCATGGAGCCGGGTGTGACACGCTGGTAACATAACCATCGATCTTAGTGAATTTGGTATTTAAGTACCTAAGCTTTGATCAATTTAGTTTTATTATATATAAACAATAAGGATAAAATAGGTTAGTATTCTTTCCTTTCTCTCCTAAACTAATCCTTACAAATGTCGTCTAATCACTATCTCAATTACTCTAGTCAAGATGGTTCGGTAGTGCCAGTCTTGATCATAAACAATAATACTGTGTATCACTTCAAATAATCAAAATTATTTCTTCCGTCTTGATCATGTTGTAGCTCATTTGATATGCATTAGTCTCACCAATTTATGACCTCACACGATAGATCCATGCAAACATGGTGGTATGAAGTAGGCATACTATATTCATACACTCGTGTGATGTATGTGTATGTTAATGTTGCTAAGACTTGGTTTTTCCATATACTATTTTTAATATAGTTGATTGCACAAATAGTCAAAATGGTTTACGCATGTTGTACTTTAGTTACCATCAATCTAAAATTGTACTAAGGGTCTCTACTGTTCACTTAACCGCAACACAAATGCTTTTTGCGATGGATGAAGGTTAAGTTTATGCTGAGTTTTTTTTCTAATTGATCAAAATACCATTTACTTTTTATAAACTTAACATGAAAGTTAACCTCCATCCACCCTAAGGACCTACTATGTTAAGGTTGAGTGTAAAGTACGAACTTTATGTGTAGTGAGAGTAATGTGAGGACTAAATGTGAAATATAGGAAAACCATATGGAACGTGCATGTAATTTACTCTTTTTAATATTTATATTCCTAATTACGTGTGTGTACATTATGTGATTTTGTGTCGATAAGCTCAACTGGGTTACTTGGCGGCACAACACCTACAAAATTTTACTTATTTTTTTACTTCTGGTATCGTTTTTGTTTTAAATATGGTATCGTAATTAATGTGACTCAAACCAACAGAACTTATGTAGACTCACTGCAATTTGTTTTAATTCTGGCACCGTAACAAACGTAATGCAAACTAACCCAATTTTTTTGTGTTAATTCCAATCTGTAACAAATGTGACGAACTCAGATCAAATTTTCATAGACACAACGCCTCAGTGCCCAAGATGGAGAACGCTCGGGTCTTCCCAACGCCCAAGTGATTACCGACCAATGTCACCTGATTGGCCCACCTCAACCATATTGTTTTATTTTTGGTTTTCAGTTCCGGTATTATAACGCATGAAGTTGAAACTAATCGAATTCATGTCTACTTACTGCCCTAACGTTTGAGACCGACAAAGCTTAGGTTTATCATTACTTAGGTTTTACCGACCTGTCCCGATGCAACACACCAGGTAAAACACTAGTACATATATAAATTATGTAACATCCGACTTTATCAATTTTAAATAAACGAATTTATTATAAGAGTTTTTATATAATTTAATTTTTTATAAACGAATGTAAAACACTAGTACATATATAAACATATACACTCCATCCTTCATCTAAATTCCATAGGTCTAAGAGTTTTAAGAAGAGATTTAAGCTCATTGATAGCAAACTAACAAGGACACGAACAAGATCTTCATCTCTACCTCAAACCAAACTCAAACGAAGTCCAAAGAAGGTATGTTTTAGTTAAAAGGTTATGTATTTTATGAAGTGTTGTAAAAGTCGGATTCCAATGCCTTGGAATCGACGATTCTAGGGTCCTCGGACACCAACCTTGCCGCATATTCCCAACTCGGCCACCTTAACTCGCAAAGGTCCAACTCGGTCAAAAGTCGGAGTACTCGGGGGATTACTCGGCCTCCAAGGTCAACTCAGCCACAATTTTTTAATTTTTATTTTTTAGTAAAAAAAAAGTAAAAATTACAACAAAACATGAATTTTTTGAATTATGTTTTTTTCATACGAATGATGTTTATTTTGACATATATATAATATCTAATAATTATTTTATGTTATATTTATCGTTTCCGACTACAAGCCGAGTACTCCGTACAAGGGGGTAGGCCGTCTAGGGACCGCCTAACGAGTTTTACAACATTGATTTTATGTCGGGTTGCCATAAACATTGGTAAGATGTTAGATCGGGCTATGCCAAGTAGAAAAAAATATAAACAACTATAAATGAGTTATTGGGTTTGATTCGGGTTAAACTAGTAACGTTCGATCCTTGAAAAGGATGTGTAAATGAAGTCGTTATTGCACAAAACTTGGTGTAGCAGTACATCAGGATATAAGAAATTAACTTGGTTTAAGGAACCGACTAAAACGGAAAAATGAGCTCAGCTGAAATCGCAACTAACCACGATCGCAATCGCAATGAATAGTAATGAGATTTCGATCCAGGAAGGTTTGTGATTGCGATTCGGGGGTTTTATGCTGTTAAGAATCGGGGTAATATGCGATTGCAATTCATGCTTGGGGTTGCGATTGTGATTCAGGTATGGGTTGGGATTGCGATTCGGGCTTGGGTTGCGACTGTGATTCGAGCTTGGGTTGATATTGCGATTCGGGCTTGGGTTTTTATTATGATTCGGGATTATGTTGCGATTGCGATTCGGTCTTAATTTGAAATTACGACTGCGCCCTGACTTGCGATTTCGAGTAAGAAAACTAGTTGACCTAGTTTTTTCAATTTGTGAGAAGTCGGTTAAGTTTGTTAAAGGATTAAGTAAATATAATTTCCTTTTCAGATCCGTTAAACTAAAGTAATAAGTTTACTTTATTTAGTTAGCATAGTAACTCCGTTAACTAAGCAAACGTTTGCATATATTAAATAGTTAAGCGTGCTCAATCGAATAAGGGAATTAGTATTAACTCTGAACTTAACAAGTCAAAGAATTCCAATAATGTTTTGGGGTTGCGTGCATACTTATAAGAAAGAAAGTACAATTCTTTATTTGATTTTACAATGTGTATCGAATGTGAATGTTGTGTGTGTGTGTGTGTGTCCTACAAACCCTTATAATATCTGTGAATGTTAGGGTTACGAATCCCTAATATCCCTGTATGTTAGGTTACGGTCCCTTATAATATCCATGTATGAGTAAGTGCTAAGATGTTCAGTATGGTAAGAAAGAATGTATGTAAGTATATGTATGTATATGAATATGAATGTATGGTATGTTTCCTGTTAAACTCTAACTCATTCAGCATAGCTAACTTTTAGTATGCATACAAACAAATAGGATGAGGCAACTTGTTTGATGGAGACACATGGCATGGATTGAAGAGGTTGGCTTCTATGAAAGAAAATGTTATGATGTTTCTCATTGTTTGTTTTAGGTATTAAAGATAAGTGTGAGTGATGATTAAGACAAGATTTGAATGTTTATGTA
The DNA here is from genome assembly GCF_021521415.1 of Bidens hawaiensis. Taxonomy (NCBI): domain Eukaryota; kingdom Viridiplantae; phylum Streptophyta; class Magnoliopsida; order Asterales; family Asteraceae; genus Bidens; species Bidens hawaiensis. The sequence goes on from NW_027491014.1 coordinate 4,444,006, forward strand.
ATATATTGTTGACTTTTAAGTATTCCGCGATAAGTTTTAATTAACTTTGATGTTATAACTGTGTTTATGAGTAATTTCAACGTTAAAGTAAGATACCCGAGTGCGGGGCCTTACAAATTAGAATGGTGAGAAATATCCTATAATTACATTCGGTATACTTTAAATCATGAGTGCACCCGATACAATGATGCATACCTTGAGGTTATGGTATACTTGATATTTGTGAAGTAATGAGTAACTAGATACTTATCAGTCTTTGATCAGACACGAGACACAATTTTACATTGTATTCACTAGCTAGTCTGCTACAAGGCAATGGTATCGGTATCGCCATGGCATATAATACTTAGTTATATAGGTTGTGTTATGTTTTTAATAGGGTGAGTTAAAGAGTTTATAAGCTTGAACTTCATCAAGAATAGCTTTTAGTTTTAAATTACATAATTACTTAGAGAGGGGTAGCAAAAATTGAATATCATCCTTAGAAAACAAACCTATATTAACAGGTAATTAAATTTTTTGTATTTTGAATTATCCTAATATGTTGAGTGTGGGGCTATATATTCCAAAGTTAGATTTTAATAATTCAAGCTATTAAGCTTCCCAACTAACAATTTAACTAATGAAAATTCCAAGTTATAACTTTGTTACCAACAATAATCATAGTCTAATAAATTGTTAACTCTATTAGATATTATATGACGTGACGTGTGACGTGGATAATCATAGTTATATGTACACACACAAATTATTATCAATTCATCGTCTTCAAAATTTACCAGCAACCCCTCACGTCCACCACTTCCAGCAAAAATTTTAGAACCAACCCGGTTATTTGATTTCTGCCAAAACCGTTTGAAATTTGTTGGAAACTTTGAATTCGACTTGCTTAGATATCATAGCACTAGCAATGTCCTTCTCGTAGCCTTGACAATAATTAAGTGTCATGATGATTCAAATCAGGTCGGTCGAGGCGATTGTGATAAAACGGTAATAAATAGTAGCAAACCAAGCATCCTTCGGCTGGTTTTTTTGGCACATTTTAGCCAACGATGCCATTCATATTTTTCGGATCAAATTTGAACTCGATCTATCCCTTTCGTTGCTATTTTTGGGATGAGCATTGGAGAGAATATAGTGTTTTGATGGAAATCGTTGCTAGAAAACAAGTCGTCGTCGGAGACGGTGGTCGGATGTGTAGGGACGACGGAACTGCTAATGGATAAAATGAAGTCTGTTGACTTCTTTGAATTGTTGAAGAAGATGCATTAATATGGGACAATTTCATATATATACCCTTACAAATATTAAAAATATCATATATACGCATGCGAAAATAAAAATATCATATATGCCTTTGCAAAGTTATTAATATATCATATATACCCAATTCATTAAAATAATTTAAAAAAGGGTCATATTACTCTAGTTTGATTAGATGCGATAAAAGGTTTATAATGTAAACCATTTGATGCGATAAATCTTTGAATAGTTTGCAATTTAGAAAAAGTGACGAGAAACGATTTGGCTGTCGTTAACGGTGAGAAAAGTCAATTAAAATAAAAATAATAACAAAGGGTATAAACACACTATGTAATTTGAAGGGGTAGAATGGTCTATTCGTTAAAAATGAGCATATATGAAAGTTAACTTTTTTGAAAAATAACGATAAATAGTCATTTATTACATTATTATTAATGAATATGGGTATATATGATATTTTAACTATTTTATAAGGACATATATGATTAAAAAAAAGTTACCTTGTAATGTCATATATGATATTTCAAGTTTTGCTTAGGTATATATGATATTTATGTTGTTTGCAATGGCATGTATGAAATTAATCCTAATATTATTATTTAATCGGGGTTAAATTAAAATAAGAAGTACGATCTTTGCAGGAAGAATAAGAGGTAATCTATACCATTAATTTTGAATTTGAAGGGTTGGATTGGTTTGGGAAAAATTTAAGTATAAAACAAGGGAAATGACAAAATAGAAATAACACATAATTGTTGACTTTCTTTCCCCACATACAAGACACATATCAATTCCCTCATCGTTTTAAAACGTTCATAACTTTTTTATACGACATATTTTTTAAAAAATCACCTTAATAATGAGCATTTTTTATCTTTAATATGAGTACCATATTATTATAGAAAAATTAGAATATTTTAGTTGGTTTATTTTATACATTGTATTATAGATTATAAGCATTGTGTTTTTTCTTCATTGTGTTTTTTTCAATTATGTTTTAGCATAGTGTTTTTTCGATTGTGTTATACAATTGTGTTTTTCATTATGTTTTTGTCATTGTGTATTTTTTCAATAGTGTTTTTCCATTGTGTTTTTTTCATAGTGTTTTTTATAGTGTTTTCCATTGTTTTTTTTTCCGGTGGTTTTTTTCCGATGACCTTTTCCGGTGATTTTTTCGGCGATTTTTTCGGCGAAATTTCTCCGAGATTGTTTACCGGTGACTGTCCAACAACTTTTCTGGCAAAATTTCTGAAGAATTTTCTGGCGAGCTGGTGGCGGTGGGTGACGGTGGTGGTGGTGGTGGGCAATGGAGTGGTGGTGATTGTAGTAGATGAGTGAAGATGTAAGTGCGTTTTTGAGATTAATGTAAGTGGTTTTTTGAGATTAAAGTAAGTGGGTTGTTAATATTAAAGTAGTAAACTAAAATATACTCATTTTTAGCTTCTTAGAAAAATCGAACTTCTTGTTTGAACGTAACACTATTTAATCTTTTAACTTATTTATTATAGATTTTAAATTTTTTTTTAGTTATGATTATCAACAAAGTTGAAAATTAGTAGTTATATTGTTAGATTAGAGGGTAAAGTTAAAATACAAAGAACTACAAAAATGAAAAGACTGAGAAGGAATCCAATTCATTGATCTTATATTTGAATGGCTGAGATTAATTTAATAAATAAAAATTGATGAAAAGGGAAGGTAATACACATTTGTTGACTTTCTCTCTCCACATGCAAGGCACATGTCAATTCCCTCATCATTTTAAAATGTCCATAACTTTTTCATACGACATTATTTTTTTAAAAAAAATTCACCATAATAATAAGCGTTTTTTTATCTTTAATATGAGTATCATATTTTTATATAAAAATAAAAATAAAATAATGGGTTTTTTTAATTGTGTTTTTTTTTTGTTGTTATTTTTTTTAGCTGAGTTTTCATATGAATTGTATTATAGATTTTGATCATTTTATTTTTCAATTGGTACTCTTATTAAAGACAAAAATTAAAACAAAGATTACGTCATTGTGTTGTTTTGTTCGTCATTAACTTTTAGTCATTGTGTAATACGTTCATTGTCCTTTATTCGGATTGACATATGACAAATTCAATTAATTTGAGAAAAATAGTATTGCGTTCATTGTATATTGCGTTCAAGTTATTGTATAATATGTTGTTTCCATTGTGTTTTACGTTTCAAGTCATTGTGTTATATATATTCACCACTGTGTCTTACGTTTCAGGTCATTGTATTATACGTATTCACCATTGTGTCTTAGGTTTTAGGTCATTGTGTTATACATATTCTCCATTGTGTTTTACGTTTCAATTTATTGTGTAACATGTATTAATCATTGCCTTTTATGTATTAGATAATTTGTTGTTATTTTATCATTATTTTTACATATTATTATTACACAACTGTGTTATTAGTATTTAAAAAACATAATGATGAGTTGAGATACACAATAACCAAAAAACACAATGACGAAAAAAGACACAACGATAAGCGAAAAGACACAATGGTGTGCGAAAAGACACAATGACGAAAAAAGACAAAATGATAAGCGAAAAGACACAATGGTGTGCAAAAGACACAATGACGAGAAAAGACACAATGATAAGCGAAAAGACACAACGGTGTGCGAAAAGACACAATGACGAAAAAAGACACAATGATAAGCGAAAAGACACAATGGTGTGCGAAAAGACACAATGACGAAAAAAGACACAATGATAAGCGAAAAGACACAATAGTGTGCGAAAAGACACAATGAGAAAAAAAGACACAATGATAAGCGAAAAGACACAATGGTGTGCGAAAACACACAATGGCGAAAAAAGACACAATGATAAGAGAAAAGACACAATGATAAGCGAAAAGACACAATGGTGTGCGAAAGATACAATGCTGTGCGAAAAGACACAATGACAAAAAAGACACAATGATAAGCGAAAAGACACGGTGACGAAAAAAGACACAATGATAAGCGAAAAGACACAATGGTGTGCGAAATGACACAATGACGAAAAAAGACAATGATAAGCGAAAAGACACAATGGTGTGTGAAAAGGCACAATGGCGAAAAAAGACACAATGATAAGCGAAAAGACACAATGGTGTGCGAAAGACACAATGGTAAGCGAAAAGACACAATGGTGTGCGAAAAGACACAATGACGAAAAAGACAGAACGTTAAGCGAAAAGACACAATGGTGTGCGAAAAGACACAATGATAATCGAAAAGACACAATGACGAAAAAAGACACAATGATAAGCGAAAAGACACAATGACGAAAAAAGACAATGATAAGCAAAAAGACACAATGGTGTGCGAAAAGACACAATCATAAGAGAAAAGATACAATAGTGGACGAAAAGACACAATGACGTAATTTTTGTTTTAATTTTCATATAACAAAAATCATACTCATATTAAAGATAAAAAAAACGCTTGTTATTATGATGACTTTTTTTTTAAATATCATACGAAAAAGTTATTGACGTTCTAAAATAATGAGGGTATTAACATGTGTCTTGTATGTGGAGAGAGAAAATGTGTACAATTACCTCTATACCTTTTTCCTTTTGGTCCCCACTTGACACATGTCATTTATTTATGGTGTAAGTCCCGAATCTGGATCACTACAATATGATATCAACCAACACACGTCAAATATGCGGAATCTAGTTAATGTGGTGATTCAAGAACAATATAAATGAAGAACAAGATGAACACGATGTAATATGGTTTCAATGCATACGATTTTATTATCAATAATCGTCTAATACATAAACCGATTCACACTCACTATAATGCTCTCTAAATGGTGGCTATGAAAGTGTTCCACGCCAACTGATCAACCACAAAACCCTATACAAGTATTCTCTATATATAGGGAAGCTAAAAATCGAACCTAAAGTAAAGCCCAAAGCCCACCGAGATCCCTTAGTGATCTCGGTTTACATAAATAGCCCACCAAGAAACCAAAAAACGCTTAGAACTAAGTACAAACCATCAAATGTGGACCCAACAATCTCCCCCATTGGTTTGTAGCTTCGTTCTTGTTTATTTCACTTCAAACTAGCCTAACCGAAATCCATAGAGATATCGGTATTACCCCTATGTAATTCTTCAACTCGTCTTCGTTTACATTACTTTAGTCTTGATCATGTCGTGGCTTTTTGATATGTGTCAGTCTAACCAATTTATGACCCAACAATCTTGCCCTTAGACTAATGCTTTCAAGATCTTCAGAATATTTACTAGAACATAATCAGCAACTTCAGTGATCAGCAACCTCAACATCTGCATCCAATAATTTATCATATCCCCCTTTTTGACAGCATAATCCAATTTGAATCTCAAATACTTCATATGCTTCCGTTGCAAGAAATCAGTCTTGAAAGAACAATCAACTTCGATAGAAAGATCAACCAAAATATTTTTTAAAACAATTAAATAAAACAAAATATAACAGGCGTATTTTTGTAATTTTTATTTTCTTTTTTTTTTATTTTCTTGAAAAGACTTGAAATGAGATCATACCAGCTAAACCAAATATAACATATTCTTAACGCATTTGTTTCGACAAGAGTAATCAAGAAGTAAAAAAATAGAATAAATGAAATAAAATAAAACCAAAAACAACATATACAAATTTAATCACCCGGTCTTCTTGTAATTTAGCACAGGTTTGGGATCAACTTTCAGTTTTCTTTATAAAACGCCGCCTTTTATGAAAAGATCCGAACATAGAATCATATTGTTTAAGGTGGAGGAAGAACTGGTAATAGACACAAAACCGTCCATTTTGGTTCTATATTTGTTCGAATAAAATGCTTAGCCAATTCCATGTAATTTCATTCTGTAAATCGAAAACTTAACATTGCTATCACACTAATTGAAAAAAGCCTTATGGAAACCCTAATATTCTTGCAAAATTTATAGCCGGACAATTAAAAAACTCTTTTCGTGAGATAGTTGGATATTCCTATAACATAATAACATAATAAATCAACGGCTTTGGCGAAAAGAGGACATCTTACATGGCAGACATGCTAATTTAAATTCATTATTTATTACCAAATAAAGAAGAAAATTTTCAAAAAAACTCTAGATATGATCGTTTATCATGTAACTATATTCATTCTGAAACTAAGAAGGCCTATATTTTTCTCAACGAATAAGTAATTCCAGGAATGAAATCTTTATATTATTCGAAAAAACAAAGCATAAGTCCAGGGCAATATAATATGAAAACTTTTTCTTTTTCATTCATGTTCAGCGTTATTATGACATGAAGAGACAGGTTGATAGCAAGTATAACGAACTTAGCATGATTTTCATTGCATCAGTGATATGGATTAGGTTTAGTTCGGCATTAAGCTTAGATTGACATCACTCATGGACCAGTGATGCCTCCTATCTCTTCTCAAAGCGTATTTGGCTTTTCCCAGGTCACCCAAATTTGAATCCAGCCCCCTAGTGCTTGATCAAAAGATTTTATATATAGTAAACATAGTTTTAAGCTTTAAGGTTGAATGCTGAACTTACAAGCCATCCGGACTTACAGGCCTTACATTCGAGACATGACAGGACTTACTTTTATGCCCCCATCTCTGTAGTTCTAGTTTGACCCTTTAAGCTTTTGAAATACGAAAATTTTATTTTTGCTTCACAATAAGCCTGCTTTTTTTCTTTTTTTTTTTAATTTTTTTATTATATATTTTTCTCCCTTTTTTTATATATAACTTGAGCAAGACTTAGAAACATAATATTTTTGGTGATAAAGATACTAACGGGCTCGTGTATGACTGGGTAATTGCTTTTCTGCCTATCCTTCGGAGAGATGTATATGGAGACATGCACATTTCTTCAAAAAGACTCTCCACAGTAAGTTTAGCAAATTTAGTTTATATCACTTCAACTTTTACGCATCATGGAAAGCTACCATACAAATCAATGACTGTTCTAGAGCCTTTTAAGCTTAATAACTTCACCCATTAGGCACACAGAAACAATTTATCTATCACTTTCCAAAGGTTGGATCAATTTTCATTTGAAAATATTTTGAAGCTTCTAAAAAGCTGTTAACTGAATAATGATATCACTTCCCAGAAGACACAGAAGACACACATGTTAAGAACTCAGTCACCCCGGTCACTCTTCAGTTTTCAGGTAAATGGCTATCCAGTATGACCACTAGTGGTTAACAGGACCAAAACACATATGAAAATACGTGTCCCTCAAACTTGGAATTACCGACATAATTTTAAGTGAAAGAATTCAAAACACAAAAAACACATCATAATCGCCCCGGGTGCTTTCAGTCGTTAGGTAAATGGCTATCCTATGAAACTACAAGTAGAACACCGGACCAACCATATACAAGTATATGTCCTTCAAACTTGAGCAACCGACATAATTTTAAGCGAAAGTGAAGTTTGAAAGACATAGAGAAAACTTTTAATTTTTATTTAATAAACACACACACTCTTTTTGAATTTTTTTAATTTTCTCCCCCTAAATTTATGCAAAAAAATTGACCGAAAGGAAAAATTTTATGTACAAATTTAACCACAAAAAGACTTAATCGTCGAAATGTAGTATTTAATAAAAACTTTTTATGAAGTGTGATAGTCAGCCAACTGATGTACTATCATTTCTCATGCACGTTCAAGTCATTTTCTCATTTTTGGGAAACAAAATATACTATACTTGAAAAACTATACGTGAACATATTTTTGTATTTTTTTATAAAAATTTAAAATTTTTAAAATCTTTTTGACAGATCAATCTTTCATACCAAAGTGATACATTTACCTTTTATCTTCAAGACATCATCTTTCCATTTGTGAGAACCTCCCCCTAAGAATAAGCTTGTTTTGAGATTCCGCATCCTTGCGAGTTGAATGTCTGGAACAAACCTTTTAATATGTAATGTATTCCCTGATTGTTCTTACACACTTAGAGAGCAGATTAAAAATATTCTATCACCCTAAAATCCCGTCCAGGCAACAAATAATCCATTTTATGGTTTAAAGATATAAAGACAATGGATATTTGCCCTGTCATGTGCCTAGAATAACCCATTTAATAAACAATGAATTTGTGGTTGTTCCTACACGAATAGCGGGATTAGCTGGACATAGGAACCCAAGTCATAAATGTCTTGGGGTTCCTTTGAGCATCAACATATGTGACCTCTTGCCAACTCATATCTTTACCATCTTTAGCATAATCATTTGTTAATGTAGATTCTGTTTGCCGAGTTTTAAGTTTCCAAGTCTGTCTTGGTTTAGTGAAATTAAAGAACAGACTTTGGAGTGGAACAATTCGAATTCGAATTCTTAGAATTCTCAACACTCTTTGATTTCTGAAAATTTAATTTTCTTTTAACAGTTTCTAAATCATTTGAGTGCAGACCTGTCATATTAACTTTGAATCCTTGAGTATCTGTGACCCATTGTACAGATACTCGTGGTTTTCTAAAATAAGCATTTTGTTTAACCACTAGATTCGGTTGAAACCTGTTACCTTTCACCTGAGGAGCTTGTATATTAACAGCACGGTAGTAACACTCGTTTTCCAAATGCTCGCTGTTCCCGCAGACGAAGCACGTCTTCATCCTTCTTCTAATGTCAACGTAAGCACTAGCCTCATTTTGGAATTCCTTCTTATGAAAGGTTTTTCCATTCTTCCTGCCCCTTGGCGCAGCCTTCTGATTTTGCTTGTAATAGGGAACATATAGACGATGAATACAATTTCTGGCTATATGTCCTGGCGTGCCAAAGTGGTAACATGTTTACCTCTTAATATAAATGTCACCCACTGATTTATCAACACATGGACATCCGGAGGATTAATGAGGACGAGGTTGTCCTTGTTGTGATGATTTCTTATGTGCCTTCCCTTTGTTGCCACAACTCTGTGTATTATTATTAGTACAATATTGTGTTGTGGTGTCATCTGAGTTTGATGACACGTTAGAATGAGATTCATTTTCACTAGCCTGAACCCCTTTACTATCAGATGCAACATCATTTACTATATCTGCACATGAAGTAGAAGCATCAAAATTGTTCACACATTTTAAAACAAGCTTGATTTCATCTAGGGATCCTGATCCAACAATTTCAGATTGAACCTGTTTACCATACTTCATGTCTTTTACCTTTTCTTCATGCTCTTTGGTGACAGGGGTAGGGACATAATTCTGGTTGAAAGGTGGGGGAACTTGACTGTATCCTTTTCCCTCACCTTCATTTTCCTTCCACCACAATTGATTTTTAATTATTGAGTTAACTACTTTACTGGAACCATCGAATTTTTTAAAATCAAGTTCAGTCTTTTCAAAATTACTAGTTAGATTCAAGATCTCTAACTTGGAGGCTTTCAGTTTAGCAGTTAACTCAGTAATTTGTTGATTGGCATCTAGGTAATGACAAATCTTTAAACTAAAATCAGATTTGAGCTTAGAAATTTCTTTCTTCTGTGATTCTATTTTGTCTAGAAAGCCCTTTTCATTTTTCTTGAGTTTAAAATTTTCTGATTTTATTCTCTCCATATCTCTAATTAGGTTATCGTTATGAAGCTTATACAATTCTATTTTGTCGCCACAATTTAAAGAACATGGTTGGAAACGTACCTCAGACGAACTCTGAGATACTACTTGTGAGGGAGCAGACTGATATAGAGGCTTTCCAAATATTGAGACGAGTTGTGGAGAATCCATTGAGTAATTAAAGAAAATAGTCTAATTTTCCCGCCTAAATTTTTAAAAAAAAATATGATCGCCAAAATTTCTCCAGAAAGATGGTTGGAAATGTACAATTTAAATAACATGGTTGGAAACGTACCTCAGACGAACTCTGAGATACTAATTGTGAGGGAGTAGACTGATATAGAGGCTTTCCAAATATTGAGACGAGTTGTGGAGAATCCATTGAATAAATAAAGAAAATGGTCTGATTTTCCCGCCTAAATTTTTTTAAAAAATATGATCGCCAAAATTCTCCAGAAAGATGTCCCACTGAAAAGAAGTGACTAGAAAATTTTCGTTCAAGTCAAATTTTTTCGATTTTCCCGCCAAAAATTCACTGAAAATCACCCGAAAAAAATTATTTTCGCCAAAATTTTCAAAAATGAATTTTTTACTTATAAGGAGTATTCAGGAAAATTTTCGTTCAATAAAATTTTTCCCGCCAAATGATTTTTTTTTTACTCCTTGACCGAAAACTAAGGTAGACCGAGAACTCTGCTGGCCGAAAACTCTGTTGATCGAGAACCTGCTGGCCGAAAACTCAAAGCTTTGACCGAAAACTCGAGATTTTGACCGAGAACTCGAGATTTTGAACGAGAACACTTGTTTTTGGCCGAGAACGATGATTACTTGTACAGCAAACTAAGATTTTGGCCGAAATCTCCCAGTTTCCACCGAAAACAAGCAGAATTGCCCGAAAACAAGGTTTGACCAGATGAGTTTGGTAATAACTGATTCCCTAAATCAGTGGGATTCATATAATTTCTGAATATAATATAATCTTTGACCAAAACAGTTCCTTTCTTCTTCTCCGATGAACTACTCGCCGGAAAAATCACCAACACCACCAAACCTTAATATCTTGAATCTGTTGATATCAACCAACACACATCAAATATGCGGAATATAGTTAACGTGGTGATTCAAGAACAATATAAATGAAGAACAAGATGAACACGATGTAATATGGTTTCAATGCATACGATTTTATTATCAATAATCGTCTAATACATAAACCGATTCACACTCACTATAATGCTCTCTAGATGGTGGCTATGAAAGTGTTCCACACAAACTGCTCAACTACTGATCAACCACAAAACCCTATACAAGTATTCTCTATATATAGGGTAGCTAACAATCGAGCCTAAAGTAAAGCCCAAAGCCCACCGAGATCCCTTAGTGATCTCGGTTTACATACATAGCCCACCAAGAAACCCAACAACACTTAGAACTAAGTACAAACCATCAAATATGGACCCAACAATATCCTCATTGGTTTGTAGCTTCGTTCTTGTTTATTTCACTTCAAACTAGCCTAACCGAAATCCATAGGGATATCGGTATTACACCTATGTAATTCTTCAACTCGTCTTCGTTAACATTACTGTAGTCTTGATCATGTCGTGGCTTTTTGATATGCGTCAGTCTAACCAATTTATGACCCAACATATGGTTTCTCACACTTCTCATTTTTGTTACCTAGAATAACTTGACCCAAGATTAGATTAATATTAACCCATAGCTAATAGTTTGAATTATTATAATTCATTTTTGTAAAGTAAAAAATAAGAAAGTTATGTTTAAAAAGATTTTTAAGATGTTTGTGTCTTTAATCCTAGGCATTTTTTATATTAACTTTGAAAGTCCACAATAAAATGCAATCACTATGAGGTAAACACACCATTTGTTATTTTAACTCACAGGTGTACCTGATACAGTGATATACATCATTAGGTTATGGAATAATTAATATTCGTTAGGTATACCATTTTTATTCACAGCCCAATCAACCTAACATTTTAATAAAAAATTGTTTTCCCTTTATTTTATATACACAACCCAACTTATTTCAAATTTTCACTTCCACTTACAACCTAACCTAAACCAACCTTTTTGTTAACCAAATATGTTTTGTGATCCTATAAAATATATAAATATTTTAAATAGTAACTTTATGAACCAATAATATAAATATCAAATTCTATTAAAAAAACTTTTTCAAGCTATATTTTTTATAAAATTTTTATGGAATGTCCTAAAAAACATAACTAAACGATAAAAACATAACTAAACAATATTGTGCTCTTATATATTTTTAAATACTATTAAATGTTATAAATTATTAAACAAAAATCAAATTACATGTTAAATAAATTGTTAGAAAAGAAAAAAAAAAAGGAGGTTGTAACCTAGGTTGTGGCATCAACCTATTAACCTAGGTTGTGAAAGGTTGTTAAAATTAATTGATTTTGCCTTTTCTTTTCAATCCACATGGCAACCCAAGCAACATTGGGTCGCCAATAAAAGTGGTTTAGAGTAATTAGATTCTTAACCGCGCTTTAATCGGATATGAAACACAATTTACATCGGGTATGGAACTGCTATCGGGCAGTGGTATGGCCGTACTCTAGAGGCAGTAGGCTTTAACAATTATATATATATATATATATATATATTACAATTGTAATGTTCAGTATGCAATAATGGTTGTACTTTCTGCTCTTTCTTTGGTACTCTTATCATTTCACTTCATACGTTGCTACTTTCCTCACGTGATATTGCCAGGTATGCTAACTAGTAACCACTCGTCCCTCCTATCTTGATCTTTCATTCCATCAGTGTCACAACGTGGGACACCAGACATCTCATCACCTTCTCCTTCAACTAATTTTAATTCATCTAGCAACACATTTTCATCCCAATAACCATGCAATCGAAGCGTGGTCGTTGTTTCGAGAGCAAAAAGATGGGGAAGCGGTGTTTCATCTTCTAAGAAGGGCAGAGGTTGTAGGTCAAGCATAGATTGGCCACACAACCTCTATATCGGCCTGGTGACCAGGGTGTTGAGTGGTTATGGACTAAGCAAGGCGATGCGAAGCACCAATGAACCAATCAAGGCTTGCATGTGTAAGGCCCCGCTCCCGGTGTCCTACTTTGGTGTTGGATTTACTCATAAACACAGTTCTAAATGTCATAGTGAATTAAAACTTTCGCGGAATAGTAATAAAAGTCAACCATTCATTACAAACATCCATCACTTGTCTTTTAAAACATAACATAAATATAGTATCAAAACATCATGACAAATATTCAGATGCCAGCCTCTTTAGATCCTGCCATGTGTCTCCCTCAAGCCTGCTGTCTCAGTCTATCTACCTGCGTGCATACTAAAAGTCAGCTACGCTTAGTGAGTTCTAGTTAATCAGGAAACATACAATACATTCACATACTTACTTATATACGTGTTCGAAGATACATATTACATACCTAGCCTGTTACCTTTCTTTCATTCTTACATACATACTTGCTTTCTTTCATACTTTCGCACTTTCTTGTTTTAGCTTACTTATACATACGTAATTATATCTACGTTTTAAAGAGAATTTCGCCTATAACCTTCACTGATATTATTAGGGTCTGCAATCCTATAACCTTCACATATATTATTAGGGTATACAACCATGTAACCTTCGCATATATTATTAGGGTATGCAACCCTGTAACCTTCGCATATATTATTAGGGTATGCAGCCCCGTAGCCTTCGCGTATATTATTAGGATATGCAACCCTTTGAGCATACCTCCATACAACCATACATTATCTTTTTTATAAATATAAATTTGTATACTTTCACACATACACTTAATCACTTCCATAACTTTCATATATCATTCGTAAAATAATAACATATCACACTATTACCTGGTGGTACATGCAATATTCGAAGATCGTTCGCGTACCGTCAAGCATTCATTCATACATAAAATCATAGAAGTCATACACTTACCACTTAAGGTAAGTGTATTAACTAATCACATCGAGTATGCACACAGCCCCAAAAACATAACAAGGAAATGGGGCTATAAACTCACCTGAATCCTGTTACGTTCACCATTAATAGTTATTCCTTTCTTTAGTTGGGCACGACTAACTATATAACGATTACGTGTATCAATCAACTATCACTATCCATATCTTATCTCTAGTTTAATGAAATCCCACAACGAACGGGGGTCCAGGGGCAGCGCCCCTGGCATCAGGGTTCTAGGGGCGGCAGCCCCTAGCGGGGTCCAAGGGGCAGAGCCGCTGGCTCGGTTCGAGGGTGAATAACGAATGACTTGATTCGTTATCAGAACATAGTCTGATTCGTTATCTGAACATAGCATGATTCCTTATCTGAACATAGTGAATGGGTGAGTAACGAATCACTTGATTCGTTATCTTAACATAGCGAATGGGCATAAGCATCAGTCTTATCTAAATCTTTGACTCAAGGGGTCAAAGTCAAAATCGTCAAGAACACGAAACGATCAACATGTACCATATTTGCAATAAACCTTCGATTCTTAACGAAACAACACAATTTTGGTATCATTGAACTCGTAATTCTAGCGCCTACAAACCCCAAACCATAAATCATCCCAATATCATGTTTGAATGGTGTATTCGGTTCATTTACATACGGTTCTTTAGTCTGTCAATTTAAACCATCAAATGCTAACGGATTTCTACAAGAATCATCATATTTGATTTGCTTTTACCATACTTATACAGATCTAATATTACTAAACGAATCCGAGCCTAAATGAACAAGTTTCCATTTTAAATGTACCTTAAACGAGTCGGTTTGCGAACACGATCTAGTCTTGATGTTGGTTTGGTCCGTCGCGACGTTCTAGCACCAAGGGGTTCGGGTTTCCACCTTGGGATTTTGGCTCGGCATATAGGATGGTTTTTGTGTGTGTTTTTCAAGGTGTAGGCTATGGTGTAGAGATGGATAAAAATGGAAAGGTTTAGGGTTTAAGGAGTATTTATACTTCCTTAAGCCCATAGACCTAAGGCCCATTCCATTTCTTATTCCATCTTCTAAAGTCCAAGCCCACCCTCTTAGAGTTTATTATCAAAACTGATGCACGACACATTATTGAATAAGCGAAATTTCATTTATTATAATAACCGAAAGTAGGATGTTACAGCATGCCTGAGATCAATGATTCTCAAGCCACCCGCTGAGCTTATGTAAGTCGAGTCTGTATAGATTGATTTCCGACCATTTGGGTTTTTTTGGTACAATATTGACTCTAATGATGGTTTAAATCAGGTTGTCAAACGGTGGTTGGAAACGAACTGGTCGACGAACGCTCATCAATTTATATATAAGCAATGGTACGTCTCTCGGTTCAGGTTCTAATTACATGAAAATCATCTCAATCTCATCTTTTTACGCTCATGTATTCATGTGAATGTAGAAATTTGGTTAAAAGATTTTATCGAATTCTCATCATTTGATAAAACCATTTACAGTTTGTATACTTATGCTATTATGGTGTGGATGGTGATTGTTGGGTAACAAGGGACCGTGCAAGGATTTTCTTTTCCAAATCGAATAAAGGAATACCTCAACTTAAGTAGGTGAATAACATTTGCACAACTTTACTTTTTTCATTGTATTTTAAATGTTGCTTAGTGCTTACCGTATAAAGGTAGTATCATTGATGCTAATTTGGAACGGCATAAGGCTAATGAACTTTTGTATGATTCAACTAATTCAAAATGTTTGTTTATGTAGGAATCTCGTTCTTCGAATAAGGAAATCTAGAGAAGGTAAATTACTTCTTATGCTTCTTTCTTATCATAGTTTGACCAACGTTAAATTTACTTGCACAAATGTGTATTTAGAGTTTAGAATGTGCAATTTTGCTTAATATTTCAACTAATCATTGTGTTGCACCTTGGTAACTAACAAACATTCATGTACTTTGTTTACTTCATAATATAGCTATTCAAAGAAGCGAGTTTACCCAGTAATTTTACATCAAGTCATCGCTCCATGACGTCTCAATCATCCATGGTGAATTCAACTCTTGACCAAAATTTGAATGTGTAATTGACCAAATTCTAATAATTTGTTTACGTTATGTGCAGACAACTGTTTAATGAAAACCAAACAAAAAAAATGAAACAAGTACCGACTTGTTGCATTTGTTAAAGACATGTTAATATGGAATTGTGTTCAGGTTTTACATGTGTAAGTATTATTAACTAGTGTTATATCGGCGCGTTGCGCTGGGCAAACTTGAACGGTGTTAAAACTCAAGTATTGTCAGTCTCGGACATTGAGTCGGTAAATATACGTGAATTCGGTCGATTTTGGTTACGTGAATTATGGGGGTAGCGTCGCTCGGTAAAAGTCGGGCTTTGCAAAACCCGAGCGTTGTATATCCTGGACGTTAAGGCGGTGAGTCTAAACCAACTTTGTCGGTTTCCGTCATGTTCGCTACGTTACCATAACTAAAACAAAAAAATAAAAAAAAGCTTTACACGACACACATGGCCCACCAAATTGAACTTAGCGAAAAAAGCTATTTAAACATAGAACAAAAAATAACTACCTTTTCCATTGCAAGAGTCGAGCCCGGATAGCAAACCACATTATGTATAAGAACATCCTCACACAACTAACGGGTTAGAAGTCAAGTTTTTTAAGTGAAAACTGTCTATTATATACCAAACCAAAGTTCATAAAAATGGCAACTTTGTGGCTCCAACATCCTCTTTTATACTATACTATGTAACAACCCGTCACGTTGCGGTGCCGCATTTAAATGTGTAATGTTCCCTTTTGTATTAATAAATTATGAATTTAAGTTAAGATGTAATGTGCAAAAAAGAATCATCGAAATATACCAACGCAACGCAAGATACTGTCTATAGTTCCAACACAAGGCACATATGTTGTCTATAGTACCTACTTGGATGCCTTATATATGCAAAGAACATGGTACCAACTCGGCCTGTCACGCCGCCGCAATGCTATAACATCCTGGATTTTCAAAGAATAATATTTAAATATATTATTTATTTATGGCTTAAAAGAAAATTTCTCGGCATAATAGAAAAATTATAAAATTAATATCGAAAGTTACGTATAGTGATTTATCGTTAATAATTAATTAATATCAAATAAAGAAAACATCATGGACTTAGATAAATTAAGGTGGATTAAATGGTAATGGGCTTTAGGTACATGGGCTTTAAGAGGTATAAATACCTCTTAAACCATCCTAAAACCCTAACTCTCATTTCATTCCATCCTTTCCAGAAATCTCTACACACACCCACCTCCATTGCTATATATAAACGCAAGAGAAAGAAGGGGATCCGAGACCAAATCAAGCCAAATATTACTAAATCTTCTATATACAAGATGGATCCAAGGATTTAAGTTCATAAGCAAGACAAACGACAAAAAACGAACACAAAAAGGTATGTTCTTGATCCTAAAGATTTCATTTTTATGAACGATAAATCTTGAAACTTAAACCGGGAATAGATCGGGTTTAAACGAAACGTAAAGTAATGAACTTGATGTTAAAATGAACTTAATGAACCTATAAAAATGTACGGCTCGTTAAATGAACCCTAAGTCTAGTTGTTGGACATTTTAAGCTTAAAAGATCCGAACTTTATGATTTTCCGAGTCTAGTCTTACCCGGAAATGGTCACAAGAGCATTTAAGGGGAAGGATGGCATCATGTTGAAGGTTTATATGTAATATAATAATAATAATAATAATAAAAATAATAATAATAATAATAATAGACGAACAGTGGGTTGAGACCCAATTGACCAAAACCCAACAGCCAAAATCGCATACAAATATATACACAGGTCGCACACAAGCATTACAATATACAACGGAACTCGCATACACCAATCTCGTTTACAAGACTTATCGCTTACAATCCAAACCCGTAACCCACGACTGTCCAAAGACCATCAGTTCATCGGCTGCACCGTAAGTCGCTTACAATGGCTCGAAACTCGATGACATCGAGCTTTATTGTTGGGCAGAATCAATTAAGAAGGATCGGTTACCTTATAAATCGATCACATGGCTGGTTCGATTACATTGCAGCCAAGCACAAGGTTAAATCGATTACAAGCTGTTCAATTTCAGACTTGCATACAATAGATACATATAGGTGTGCGCATACACTGAACTTAAACCGCATACAATACTTACCCGATTACATTGAAGATCGATCACAATAAACTCGATTACACCCTGTTCGATTACAATACAGGTTCGCTTACACTGAGATCGTATACAATTAGACTCGATTACATTGTGATTCGATTACATGGGTGACTGATTATAAAGGAGACTCGATTACACCATAGCGCATACAATACCAAATCGATTACAATAAACCTGATTACCCTACGTCGCTTACAATCAAGATCGATTGCCAAGAACCTGCCGATTAATCATCATCGATTACTTTGGGGAGGGGGACTCGTTTTATTGGGAACGGCTGTCAGAAGAACAAAAGATGAAGGAAGAGAAAGATGATCAGATGGGTTGATTAAGACAAGGATGGGTTGGTCTTCTTATTAATACCCAGCCCAAGCCCAATTACAAACCCAAAATTCGAATACACCCCCTATACACTCGATCACTTATAGTTCGATCACATTACGAAGTGATTTGATTAATTTGTAATTGATCTCGTTGAGAACCCGAGAGTACGTATAATTATAAAGAGATACTTAAGTGTACACCTAAGAT
The DNA here is from genome assembly GCF_021521415.1 of Bidens hawaiensis. Classification (NCBI taxonomy): domain Eukaryota; kingdom Viridiplantae; phylum Streptophyta; class Magnoliopsida; order Asterales; family Asteraceae; genus Bidens; species Bidens hawaiensis. The sequence goes on from NW_027491014.1 coordinate 4,462,611, forward strand.
CACACTTGGAGGTCCACGAGTATGAGATAGCCCGGGTGTCCTATATGTACACACACACGTTTAAATGTGAACATACTTATAAACACATGACAGTCTACGAGGAGGGACGTGAACTCGATAAAGAAAAGAATATTAAAAGAATCGAGTCTTAAGATAATAATAATAAAATATTTTATGAAAGAGAAACTAATAATAAAATAATTAAAAACCTTACACTAGGGTTTGTAAGAAATATAATAAGTAAATGAAATCTAAACAAGGCCAACCGATCATACCAGACTTAGTCAATTTCAACTAGAACGTAAATAGAATGAGTATTAATGCTAATACGCGTACCCTATATACGGTTAGCAGGGCGCAATTAAAGAAGGGAATTACGATAAACGAAGAAAGAAACAGGATCCAGATGAGTTTCTAGCCCCATTCCGTGTTATGTTTTCGGGGCTGTGTGCATACTCGATGTGTTTGTTAATACATTTATCCTAAGTGATAAGTGTATGCATTATGTGATTATGTGAAATATATAAATGTTTGCTCGTCAATACGTGAACGATCTTCGGATATTGCACGTATTGTCGGGTTGTAACGTTATGAATAATGTATGCATAATATATGTATGTATGTGAAATGATGTATGGTTGTATGGTAACGAAGAGGGAATCGAACCCTACTAATATTCGAAGAAAGAGGGAACCGGACCCTAATAATATTCGAGGTAAGAGGGAACCGAGCCCTAATAATACTCGAGGTAAGAGGGAACCGAGCCCTAATAAAACTCGAGGTAAGAGGGAACCGGGCCCTTATAATACTCGACGAAAGTAGGGCGTAATGCTCTTTATAACGTAAGATATGAAGTTAAGTATGTATGGAATAGAATATGAAAGTATGTAAGTATATATGTATTGTATGTTATGTGATTAACTACAACTCACTCAGCGTAGCTGACTTTTAGTATGCACGCAGGTGAGTAGGATGAGGCAGCTTGCTTGAGGGGAACACGTGGCATTGACTAAGAGGCTGGCATCATAAAACTCAAGACGTGTTATGTTTTAATTATTTAGTTCTTGAAAGACAAGTTGTTTGTTTAAGACAAGTTTTGGATTATTATGAAATGTTTTATGAAAGTTTTTATATTCCGCGAATGTTTTTATTAACTCTGATGACTAGAACTATGTGAATGAGTAAATCCAACACCAAAGTAAGGCTACCGGTAACGGGGCCTTACAAACACGACGGGTACGATTACTAGTTAATTCTAATGGGCACCGGAGGTTTTCAATAGAGTGGGGCTAAAAATTGTTAATGGGCTACAACATCACATATAAATGGAGGAGTATATGCCCTAGTCAAATGCGGAGAAATGGCCTAGTAGTGAAAAAAAAAACATGGGCTGGGACCAATACTAGGCCCAATACAATTTGGATTAAAGTTTTTGTACATAATTTATCCGAATATGTTGTAATACAAAAAAATGGGCTAACAAACAAGTTGTTATTAAAAACAAAACAAAAATAAGATAAAAGTTTTGATTAAAGAGCTTATTTGTAGATGCTTGTGCTTTAAATCCTAGATATTTATCTTTTTTATAATTACCCTAAAAGTTTATTGAATTTTTCACTTTTAACTAATATGTAACTGTCTTATTTGACAAATTTATGAAATTGTATTTGGTTTATAATGACACCTCAACGTTTCCAATATTTGTGATGTCACACATGAAAATGCATGATACAAAAATGAAACTTTAGAAAAAAAAAACGAGTTTTTATTTATTTTGTTCGTATTGTGCCTTATTATAAGAAAACTTTCTCAAGGTGTGTCCACTTAAATTAAGAAAATCTCACCTCACACTGATCATAATAACATTAAACTTGTATTATATTTTTCTTTCGGGCGAAAATTCCACTTATGAAGGGGATCAGTGTCTTCTTTTTCTTCTTCTTCAAAGACGGTTGTCTTTCCAGCACTGTTGCATCACAAGTTTGGATCATAACTTGTTCAACGGTAGGTGGCTTTGCAAATGTCACATACCGCTTCTTCTGAAACTCGACCTCAGAATGGCTTGTATTCACTTCAACGTCTTGTATGAATTTAACATCCTCCTCAATGACTTTTGAGCTCTCTTTAAGTTGTTGCAACTCATATTTGGTGCGTTCAAGCTCTTGCTGTACAGAAGAAAGACAAGTTGCCATTAGCATTCGGTCTTCTTTAGCCTCCTCGAGTCTTTGCTTGGTTTCCTCTAATTCTATTATGACTGGGGTAGGCACATTTTCATTCTCTTCGTTTTGTATCTAAATAAGATTAATCAGTGATAGTAACAAATTTCATTAGAAACCATTTATTAGGTACTAGCTATAGAAACCCGTGTATTACACGGGATAAATTAATGTATAAATTACAATGAATAATTTAATACAAATAAAAAAATATAATTAAGTCTCTTTATATTATGTAAAAAAATGAATTACAAATATAGTCGTTTTATATCATAAAAAAAATTGAATTTTAAATCAAGAATGAGTTGTTCTACTATCGGTATACAATAATAAAGCAATGCCACTGGAAGCAACATTTAAAATAATGAGGCATTTCGATGTAAAAGATTTAGCAAAAGTCTTTCACAAAAATGTTTTACGTTTCATACCCGGCCATAGACAAAAAAGACACCAGATTTTCCTTTTTAAACAGCTTTCATGTTATCCTTATAAACGCACTGTTGTTCAACTATCACAATAGTCTTATAATGAATATAAAAATTGAAGATTTATCTATGATTTTTAAGACTAAATATTTGTTTAAAAATAAAAAAAAGTTTATTATAGCTTTATTCAATATAAAGATGTCTCAAGAAATTAAATGTTAATGTACTTTTTAAGCATAAACTCTTTTATATATGCATTTCAATCTTAAAGAAAATATATTTATGACACATAATTATTATATTAATATTTTTTATATTAAGTATGTTTAGAATATAATTTATTGCATTAATAATTTAATCAATAGAGATTAATACTATATTTAGAACCATTTTTTTTTCTTTTCCATTAATAGAAAATGATTTTGGAGGAAATTTGATAGTGAGAATAAACCTCAGAATGACATGTGTCATAATTATTTTCTTTTATTAATATAGGTAGATTTATAAAGTATAAATTATAGTTGTCTTTTTTAATTTATTATTTATTATTATTTTTTAACAACTTGTTTTTATAGTATCAATTCCTTTCCCTAGAGTGGGGCAAGTGTGTGTCGGAATCAGTCAGAATGCTTTCACTAGGTTTCTAATTAATCAACTCTTGCTTATTAAATCATAACCTTTTTAATTAAGAAACATATATTATAGTTTTATAGTCGTAAAGGAACCGTATATATCGATATCATGAGAACGTTATAAAAATTAATACTCACTTTTTACAAAACCTTATAGTAACTAACTATTTTTTTTAAGATCGTGAAAAAAGTATCAATTAGTTTAGGTTTAAAATTGTAACAAGATTGATTACAAATTATATCTATCGTCGTTAAAGTCCTTTCAAAAAAAATTATGCGGCAATAATAATAGGGTATTATTAACTTTTCTGTTGTTTTAATTCGAATTTATCTTTAGTTTCTCGTTTTTAAAAAAAATTATTCACCAAAACTTTGATAATCTTGTAATCAAATTAACCAACAATACGAGTAAAAGAATAGCTTAACGTTTTTCAGAACTATTTAATGAGTACACTGACAGACCAAAGAATTTTTTTCATGGGCCAATAAAAGGGCTTAATACTAATTTTAATGGGTTGGTCGGGGTTTTCATATACGAGTAACACTAAATAACCATAAGATGGGCGACTGCCCGGTCCCTTCCTCTCTAAAGCTAGGTCCGCCACATAATAAGTTCCCACAAAACAAATGTTCTTGATACTTTCAAATTGAAACAAAAATTATTCATTCTATTTCTTATTATCATCATCATAAAAAATCAAATTATAAAGTGTTTTATCAACTTTTGTGTTTTTTAATTGAAATCATATCATTTTTAGTAATCTAGTTAAGCATATATATAAAAAATATTCACCAAAAATTTCATATTCTTCTTATATAATTGTATTCTAAATTGGTTAATTTATAATCAGATTAACTTAACATCTTCGTTTGAAACAAAAACAAAGAGATATTTACACTTTTATTATCTATTTATATCAAATTATATGAAATAACGAAGTGAAAATGAGTAGAAAGTAACCTCTTTGAGTTTGTTGGCGTAAACTTCTCCTGCGAGAACTCTCTCCCCGAACAAGGCGACCGCCTCCTTGACGGACTTGAAAGGGGCGCTGGTGTCGATCTCCGATCGGCTCATGACTGATGAGTGACTCAAATAATGTATGATGGAGATGGAGTGTGGAGACATGATCATATTGAGAAGAGAAGCTTCGTTTCTTCGAAGCCACTTATTCTGCTACAGTTGAATGTGACTAGATGACACTTCTTTGTTTATTATTTTATTATCTTATTGTTCATTTTATCTATGAAGCTAAAGCTACCGTTCTTGTATACTTGCACTTATATTGATAGGTCTTAGGATGGACTTTGTTTTTTCGTATACGTTTTTTCTTAGGCGTTGATATATTTCTTACAATAATTAAAAAAAAAAGGATTCATTATAACACTTGTAATTAAATATGATTAAAAAAAGAGAATACTATTAAAAAGAAAAATGAAAAAAAAAACAAATATAATTTTACATCATGTATATATTAATTTTTAATATATATGTTATCATGCACGTATATAGGTTATATACATAAAAATATCTTACATTGTTATTTATGAACTTTTATTTTTGCATCTTTTTTTCTTCTTGGCAGCCAATTTTCATTAAAAAAAAAAACAGGTAGGGTAACAAGAAGCTAACCCTAAACTACAAACACTAAACAAAGACAAGCACTATAACAAGGCACTTAGAAGAAATATTCAAAATGAAATCTTACACCATTCTTTCCAATTTAGCCCGACAATCTCCACCCTACGTTTCACCAGTATAACGAGAGAGGTCTGATATTTTTTTTTAATCTATTCACCGATAATCATGTTTTATTAAAGACTAATTCATTATGTGCCTTCCACAAATACCAAAGCATTGCTAGGATAATAGCTTCGACGACTTTCATCTTTCCTCGATCAATCATTGGATTTAAATGTTCTTTTAGTAGATCTCTTACCTCAAAAGTGTACACCAGGGAGATTCGACACAATTACTTATAAATTGCCAGATGACTGACACCACATACCACGATTCTAACACATACTTCCAACATTCAAGTTAATCTTCACATAATGGGGCAAACATTAGTTATTTGTAGAACACCACGTCTTTGGAGCGTGTTCGATGTTTGCATTTTACCCATTATCGCATGCCAACCGAACAACTTTACCTTGAAGAAACCCATTCACACCAATCCATTTAAAAAATTGATGTACTTGGGGAACAAACCTCCAGAACCGAACTACAATATCTTGCAGAGAGTCCCCATCGGTTTCTAATTTCCACTTCCACTCATTCTTACCGGGTCCACGGGCCAAGCCCGGAATCAATTCCAAGCACTCCCATTATTCTTGAACTTCACAGTAAGTCATCGGTTCCGTCACCCACATCCATCTCTAACGGTAAATGGACGAGCCCCCAACCTTTTCTTATCCCATATTGTACACCGTTTAAATCATTCTAAGTTAAATAACGCTGGAAATTTTAGGCGGAGTGGCATCGCACCCACCCACTTATCCTGCTAAAATAAGATATCCTTACTGTTGCCTGGCACCCCTTGCATGAACTCTGTTAATGGCGCATTCCGTTTAACATAAACGTTCGATGAAGTGTATACCGTTTAAAACCATCTCGATCAGTTTTCGGGTTGAGTTTTGTATTTCCACCACCACTTCGTAAGAAGAGTAAAATTTATATATTGTAAAGAACCAATACCGAGCCCACACATATTTTTATCCGCCACTACCCATTCTCATTTAACCCACGAGATGCGACAAGCAATAGTGAGGAGCTCGGGTTCTTCAAATTTTTGTGTCTTGCTTTGATGGTTTTTTAATAAAACTTTTACTTTTGACATTAAAAAATCCTAAAAAAAGATAAAGAAGAACAATAACTCTGATAATCAATGTGTTTTGCCAAAATTTCAAGTTTAGAAATCCATTTTGGGTTGTCCCCGTTTTGAGACGGCTTTTCGAATATTTTATCTCATTTAGGATGTGAATGTGTATTACATAATTGTTTGTTTAAGAAAGATTCGACAAAAGGCGTATTAGTGACGAGGTATTATGGGCGCCTCTTTAGGGACCGAACGTCGCCCCTAAAGGTTTTAAGGGTGACAAATAAGGCCTTTAGGGACGAAGGACGTCGCCCCTAAACCACCCTTTTCTTGTAGTGGTGGGATAGGTCATGTTTTGGAAAATTATTATATGAGCCTATGAGGTACCATAGTATGTTGACCAGTCTCTGCCAAGCGTTTTTTGTGTGTTTGGTGGAATGAGATGAAAGAGGATGTGGGTAGATATGTGAGTAAATGTCTTGTTTATCATTAGTTGTTTACTTTGGATGTTATATATTCTAGTATGGAATAATGGTTAATCTACAATCTCGTTAAAGTTTCATTAAAGATTTCGTTTTTTATTAAGAAATAGTTAAAACACTGTTAGAAAACTTAGTTAGTGCAGTTAGGGTGTAAAGTGTAATTAGTTAGTAGTTTGTGTAAATATTGTTATTAGTTTAAACACTATTAGAAATAAACCTGTGGGTCGCCTTCATTTGTGAAAAGTCGCATCAGTTCAAAGCAAATTCCTATGACCTAAAAATAGGGTCGACCACCATCAACTGTAATCATCCCATTTCAATACAAAATTGTTCTTTATTTACGTGTTAATATCGATCCTAAAGCCTTCATGGAAATGGCACAGTATCTTCATGGATTTTTACACAAAACTTTAGAGAAAATGATACAATTTGTGTAGTAGTTGATAGGTTGCCTAGTTCAGCTAACTTCTTGTCAATTGTTAATAAATTATGACAGAATTACAAATTTTGTCCTTTAAAAAAAGCCAAATTACGGTTCGTGTCCTTTTCTAAGTTTCCTTGCAGGCGGTGTACTTTAAACTTTTTTTTTCTACACGTTATGTCCTTTACGCTAACTGGGTTAGAAAAACTCAGTTAAATGCCCTCACGTGAGACGCATGTGAGGGCATTTTTGTCTTTTCACCTGTACCTGCAACTTCTTCTTCCTCTTTCTTCTTCATTTTTGTTCTTTCATCAAAGACTTGGCAGACCTTTCAATCTCCATTGCTACCAATAACCCCAAATCCTACCAACACACTCTTATAACAATCTAACTATGTTTTTAACAATTCCTGTATCAAACCTTTGATTAATCCCAATATCACCAATCTGGTTCTGATTCTAGTGAGCTGCATTTTCCAATCAAAGTTAAGCCATTAAAATCAGAGATAAACAATCCATGGTTGTTGGGCTTACCAGCGCCGGAGTGGATTACTCGCCGCCGGCCGAACTTGGAAGTTCTGATGATCTTTTTTAAGGCATAGGAGGTGCTCCGGCGACCCTTGGTTTCCCAGTGACACCCCTTGCAGCATCACTGGGTTTTTGAAACCACCACCGCCGCCGTACCACTCCTCACCGTCACCTCCCTCCTCCACCACCACAAACCCTCCACGTCATCCTTCCCAATAACCCACACCAAACCCTTAATCACCATCCGCCACCCAACCCCTAATTCATGAACGGCTCTGATTCAATACACGCACATCCACCAACGGCTCCATAGATTTATATATAAAGGTATGTGAGCCGTGAAGTGAGAAAGGTATGTGAGAATTACGGTTCGTGTGATTCAATACACGGAATTGGAAGGGGCGACGGTGGTGGAGCCGTGAAGTGAGAAAGGTATGTGAGAATTGCAATGGAGATTGAGGGGTTTGTGTAATTTGTGGGTTTGATTGTTACAAGAGTGTGTTGGTAGGATTTGGGGTTATTGGTAGCAATGGAGATTGAAAGGTCTGCCAAGTGTTTGATGAAAGAACAAAAATGAAGAAGAAAGAGGAAGAAGAAGAAGAAGTTGCAGGTACAGGTGAAAAGACAAAAATGCCCTCACATGCGTCTCATGTGAGGGCATTTAACTGAGTTTTTCTAACCCAATTAGCGTAAAGGACATAACGTGTAGAAAAAAAAAGTTTAAAGTACACCGCCTGCAAGGAAACTTAGAAAAGGACACGAACCGTAATTTGGCTTTTTTTAAAGGACAAAATTTGTAATTCTGTCATAAATTATTGAGGATTTTTTCTTCGAAAATTATTAGACTACGAGATTAGAGAACGGTTTTTAGGCTGCTGGAGGTACAAAATTGTGATTTAGTTATGCTTCTCATCATCAGATACCCGAGGATATGCTTCAAGCATGTGCATTGGAATAGATTGGTAACTTGGATGAGTATATGTGTTTAATCGAGCTTGTCTAATATAATAGTTGGCAAACTAGAAGTTGCGTGTAAAAGTCGATTTCCAATTTTTTTTTAGCAATAGGATGGATTTTCGATAACTGATAGGTTTCGAGTTTGTTAAAATTACAAATGAGAAAGTTGGTATGCCTCGTGGAAAGTAAAATGAAGTGTAAACAAAAGTGTTATGCCCATTTTTGCGGTTGAGCTCCATATATTAACGTCGATAATAAAATTTTCCTTCAGTTAATACGTTGTCATTATATTTGTTGGTTTGGAATTAGGAGAAATATTAGTCCTTGTTATATTGGACCCATTTGAAATTCCATTTGAGTTAAAGAAACTATTGTTTGCAATGGATATAAAAAGAAGAATTTTTTTATTGATTGTATGTTGTGCTTCTATTTCAAAAGAGAGTACAGAGAATGATTTTGTTTTTAAGAATGATTTTGTTTCTATTACTTTCTGCTATATCACAATGGTACACGAAGAAAATATTAAATAGACAATGGTGTTGACTCTTACAAGGAAAAAACAAAAGAAAAGGAATGTCATATCCCTTGATTTAAGCCTCCAACGTTCTCATCTTTGGTGTCATATTATTGCACATATTTTCTTTTTGGTTAATGGTGAAAACTGATCCTTGCAAACTTTATAATTATATTATTTTCTAACACTTCTTCTCAAGTTGAGTAATGGGGTTTCTGATGTTCAACTTGTTAAGACATTTTATAAATATTCTTCCATTGACAGCCTTGGTTAGTATATCTATTAATTGGTCTTCTGATCGAACGAATGGTAAATTAATCGTTCCGGCTTCGAGTTTTTCTTTGATGATGCTCCGGTCGACTTCTATGTATTTTGTATGATCATGTTGGATGATATACATCTATTTATACATCTCGAACCCCTTGTAAAGTTGTGTATATTTAATGTTTTGAGTTCGGTTTAGCTCGTGTTATGTTCATCTTTTATTAATATAGGTTTTGAGTCAAGTATTATATATTTATCATGTTTTAAATGTGTTGGTGTCTTGCATGTTAAACTCTAATTCTTTCTATCATTTCATGTGAAGTCTATGTTCGTTTTTGCTCATCAATGGTTACTGTTAGTGCACGGTTTTGCGTCTAGAGTCTTTGTATTTATTGTTAACGTTATTGTTTATTAATTAATGTAATAATTAATTTATTTAATAGCTAGTTCGTCAAGTTATAGTCTAGTTCGCTATGGGATGTTAGCGAACTAGACATTAAATGTATTCCCTCCTGATTCGTTAGGGGATGTTAACGAATCAGGGGGTGTTTCGCTAAGCTTATGTATGTAGCGAAGGAGAGGCTGGTTCGCTAGGGGATGTTAGCGAACCAGATCACCTTCTATATATTGTGAACCATGTTCACTGTTTAAAGGAGTTTTAGAAAAGTTTTGAGTTGATTAACGAATTGTTGTCTAAACTCTTTCTCAAGCTTCACCTAATATTATACAGATAACATGTTGATAATATATACACATACATAACACTGAATTGATGTTAATTATGAGCTAGATCCTTAATCGTATTAATCGTATATACACAGATCTGAGATCTGTTCGTTGTTACTGTTATTGATACGAGTTAACGGGTTCCAACAAGTGGTATCAGAGCTGTTGGTGCTCATTACACTTGATTTGGTGTTTTAATTATTTCGATATTGTTAAGTTTTTCTGTTTAAGAGGTTTTGAATCAATTTTGGATTGAATTGATTGAATTATGGTTAGATTGGACTGGATTTGTGGTGTTCAAGGTATTGGATAGGTTCGGATTTGAGGAATTGAGGTTTAATTTGGATTTTAGTGGTTTGGTATTGATTTCAGTTTATGTCCGAAACAGGGGATAGTTTTTGGTGTAATTGAATTGGTTTAGGGTGTTAATCGGTTACGAGGTTTAGTGTACTGGATTCGGAATTGGTTTACGAAGATATTGGTAGGTCGATTGTGCGATTTGGTTGAATAACGAAGTCGTATTACGGATTTAACAATTCTGGGTTTAATCTTCAAAATTTCTGGAAAACTTGTTTGAAGATTTGAAGATGAACGTAATTCGCTATTATCTGTATGGTGATTCGCTATATGTTTATCAGTGATTCGTTATCAATTTTGTTACTTCGCTACCTTGTTCGTTAGCCAGTTCGTGTGAGTTATTGGTTCGTGTTATCTAGTTCGTTAACTAGATTAACTGATTCGTGTGACACGCGTCCACGTTGGGATTTGTGTCATAACAACCTTTGCCACGTGGCATAAGGTGTCAGAGTTTGTTACAAACGGTTGTAACAACCTGATTCGTTATAGTTGATTCGCTATCAACTGTAGCTGATTCGTTATCTTATTTCACTAAGCATTCCTTAGTGATTCGTTACTGATTATCATCTGATTCGCTAAAATAATCCTATCTGATTCGCTAAGCTAATCCTTTGTGATTCGCTAAACTAATCCTTTGTGATTCGTTTGGTCAATTCGTTAAGTTGACTTGTGATTCGCTAAACCTTCATCTCATTCGTTATCTATTTCGCCATTTGGTCAATCTTAACCTTGTTAAGAGTTGATTCGTTAAACACTGTTCACAGTTCGCTATAACTGTTCACAGTTCGCTATAACTGTTCACAGATTGTTAAATTTTATTTGTTACACCCTTTAAATTTTTGAAACTTTTCAAAGATGGCCGGTATGTATGTATTAGCGTCTCAAAACATGTTGATGCAACAGATGTTGCAACTTGATACCGAGATAGGTTCGCATTCTAAATGTCCACGTTTGATGAAGTTTAGTGACTTTGCCAAGTGGGAACCTCGGTTTCGTGCACATTTGGGATCTGTTCATCCTGATTGCTCTTACTGTCTTGATGAATTTATGTTGCACCACTGATTGGTGATGATACTATTGGGTATACTCCTAAAGCTGTTTCTCAATATTCAAAAGAAGAGAAGAAAGCTTTAGAAATCGAGATCAAAGCATATTCTACTTTGACTATGGCATTACCAGAAAATATCTTTCATCAAGTTGGTAGTATCAAGAGATGTGCGTCTTTATTTCAACATCTGCGTATGAGAAGCATGAGAAACACAGCTGAGAGTAAGAAAGTGATGCTCAAGTTTCAGTTTCAAAACTTTAATTTATTGAAAGGAGAAACAGTTGAAGAGATGACTACAAGATTTAGTCATTTAATTGCTGAAATGGACAAGATGAAAATGGAAATTTCTGAAAGGGATAAAATTGACACTATTAAAAGTGTGCTTCCAAGTTCTTACTCAACATTTCTAATGGTTTTAAAAGAGAATGACTATTTTGTGAATGAAGACTTGACGGCACTTGAATTTCTACAAAAGATCGAAGCTAGAGAATACGATCTTAAGTGTCAAAAATCCTCCAAAGAAAATCAAGATCCAACTTTCTATGGTGGAAGTATGCCTCTTAGTTCAACGATCTCTCCAATCACTGCTTTTCTTACTCATGCTGCAAGTGAACAAGAATCAACTATGTTTAATGATCCAAAAGTTTGTTTCTACTCTGCTGGTAATTCGGGTGGTTCTGGAAGTTCAACTAATACAAATCCATTTGCTACACCACCTAGTGTTAATATGAAGGAAGCTGAACAAAACTTTGCTTTTCTGACGGCTTTTATGTCTTCATATGAAAACTTAGTGAGTAGTAAGATTACCACAAGTGATTTAACAGATGAGGATTATGATCAGATAGATCCAGATGATCTAGAAATTATGGATTTAAAATGGAACATGGCTATGATTGTCCGTAAAGTTAAAAGATTCATGCAGAGAACTGGAAAAGATCTTCCAGGTTTAAACAAGAAGTTGGGTTTTGACAAATAAAAGTAAAGTGTTATAATTGTTAAGAATTTGGGCATTTCGCGAAGGAATGTGACAAACCAAGGAAAGAATACACTGGTCCTCGTGGTCAAAGTCAAAATGCTTTTACACCACGAGGAAGTGATGCTGAAAAGAAACCATCTTCTTCTACAACACAAGCAATGTTAGCAGATGGAACAGACTGGTCACAACGGTTACTATGCAATGATGTTCAAGCAAATTTGTCTATGTTTGGGTTACATAAAGATTGTCAAGATGCAACTGGTAGTGATATGTCTTCCGATAATGATTCTGGATCTGATTCTGACGACTCTTGCGACAAGCCTTCCGAATCAATGTTTGCTTGCATGGCCAAGATCAATGAGGTTAGTAACTTTATTTCTGCTACTTCATTTGTTAAAGCATCATGTGTTGAATGTGAATCTAACAAATCTAAGTTAGATGCTTTGAAAAACCAAAATGATAGTCTTATACAAGAAATTGCTTCTCTGAAAGATACTTATCGACAATCTCTTGAATCTCAAATGTGATCTCGAGAAAAGATTGACGCATTATCGACAAGTCACCATGATCTCAAAGTTGAGTTATCTGTGTAGATGACAATTAATGAACAAAAATTTCAAGAGATTTTGAAACATCGTTCAAAGATAACTGAGCTTGAGAATGAGGTTCTTGAGTTGAAGAACAAATTGTGGAAATTTAGAAATTCATCTTTTCTGTTGAATGAAATCATTGAGGTATCTGGAAAACAAAAGGATTCCAAGAAAGGTATTGGTTTTGTTGAAATTCCACCACCTTTCCATAATGATTATAAAATTAATCCTTTTGCAAGAAAAGAAGAGGATTTGATTCAAAAAGAATCTGTGATTTCTGAAAAACCTAAATTGGTTAAACCTGAAATTGTCAAACCCCAAGTTGCTCCTCAAAAACCTCATGTGGAAAGTAAAAAGGTCTTTGTTGAAAATGTTGACAAAGTGATTATTGAAGATGTGTTTGAACCTGGGATAATACACAAGAATAAGAACATTCCTAGTTCTAATCATATTCTTTGCGAACCTCAAGAGTTTGAGGAAGCTGTGTATGGGTCATTCAAATCTCAAGTGAACAAGGAAGAAATTGTGAAAACCAAACCAGTGAGGGCAAAGAAGTCAGTTAAACCAAAGATTTCTGACGAGGAATTAATGCGTTTCATTAATCCACCGAGGTCTAAGTCTTCATCGGCTAGATTTTTTATGTTAAAAGGAATGGACACGATGTTCACAGAAAAAGATATTCCAATAAGTATCATCAAACCTGAACTTATTGAGAGTGTTTTTGTCAATGAAACTTCAAAAATTCAAGAACTTGAACGTGTGTATGCTCAAACAAAAACATCAGTTCAATCTGACCCATTGACTAAGGCAAAACAACTTTTAAAACAAGCAAAGAAAATTAACTTTGTGAAGTCAACTGGGACAGATACACTAAAAAGTTTTTCTAACTGTTCTAATTTAGATTTTTACTTAAAGAAGAAATCTGAATTATCTGATGAGTTTGCAAAAAGATGACCAAAAATGTGAGTCATCATCAACCGTCTGCATCATTCATTCCAAATACCTCACAACAACATCGTGTAGACATGCGAAGTTGTTTCTTATGCGGTCAACATGGTCATGTTGTGAGGAATTGTAGTCAGCAGAACTATCAGAATCTTCATCCTTTTATCAAGGGCAAATCTAAGCCAATTCCATTGGTCAAGGAGATCCTGAAACGACCTGTGTCGTATGCTGATGATACTCATATTTTGTTCTCTAATGTGAATCCTCGGAAGGTTCTTCATGTCAATGAGACACATGGTCAAGTGAAACCAAAATTCGTTCCAACTGAACCCATATGTCAGAACAAGAATTCAAACATTGTTCAGGCAGCTTACTTAAGATGAAAGTCTAGGAAGCCGGTAACTTATTCACAAGTGGCTGAACAACAGTTGAAATCTGTTCAATTTAATGATCAAAGAGAAAACCAAAAGGTGCCCAAGACCGAGGCCTGGGCTGCCCTTTTGAACTAATCACTTTAGTTTGTGTGCAGGGTTCATCCAAGACCATCTTTGGTGAAAACTGGATCATGGATAGCGGATGTTCTTGTCATATCATTGGGAATCTCGACCTATTAACCAACGTAAGAAATATTGAAGGGGATTATGTAGCGTTTGCTGGGAATTCTGGGGGCATGATCACACAAGAGGGTGAAGTTTCAAATGGTCACATTACGTTTGAGAAAGTGAATTATTGTGACAGAGTTGATCATAACTTATTGAGTATATCGCAGATTTGTGATAAAAAATACACTATGATATTTACTGACAAAGAATGTCTTATCTTGAAACCGGGTTATGTTATTCCCGAGGACATGGTTGTCATGCGATCACCACGATCAAATGATATTTATGTCTTAAATATGAGTTCTAAGGTATCCACATCGATCGAAACATGTTTTGTCTCGAAAGCAACCGAGAAAGACTCGATTCTATAGCATCGTAGAATGGGTCACATACATGTCAGAAAGATGAATTATTTAATGGCAAATGACTTAGTTGAGGGTGTCTCGTTAAATAATTTTAAGTTATCCGATCACTGCGTTGCATGCAAAAAGGGCAAGCAGAAGAAGAAGACACATCCCTCTAAGTTATTGAATTTCATTGATACTCCTCTTGAACGACTTCATATGGATTTGTTTGGTCCTGTGAATCGTGTGAGTATTTCTGGGGATTGGTATTGTCTTGTAGTGACTGATGATTATTCAAGATACTCTTGGGTGTTATTTATGAGTTCGAAGGATCAAACACCGGTTTTGGTACAAAACTTTATTACTAAGATCGAATCACTTGTTAGTGCACGGTTTTGCGTCTAGAGTCTTTGTATTTATCGTTAATGTTTTATTTATTATTTAATGTAATATTTAATGTTTATTATTAACTAGTTCGTTAAGGTTAAGTCTAGTTCGCTAGGAATGTTAGCGAACTAAGACATTATAATGTATTCCCTCATGATTCGTTAGGGGATGTTAACGAATCAGGGGGTGGTTCGCTATGATAATTTATATAACGAAGGGGAAGCTGGTTCGCTAGGGGATGTTAGCGAACCAGGCCGCCTTCTATATATAGTGAACTATTGTTCACTTTAATGTAAGTTTTTGGAGAAAAGTTTTCAAAAGGAATTTTGAGTAATTGCTCTCTCTCAAGCTTCACCTTAACATTATTCGTTTAATCTATTGATAATAAATACACATACATAACATTAAATCAAGGTAAACTATGAGCTAGATCTTTAATAGTGGTAATCGGATATTCACGGATCTGAGATCTGTTTAGTGTTATCGATTGACTGTTAATCCGGGATCCAACAAGTGGTATCAGAGCTGTTGGTGCTCTTTACACTTGATTTGGTGTGTTAATTATTATTGTTATTAAGTTTTTCAGTTTTGTTTGGTTTTGAATCAATTTTGATTTGAATTGATTGAATTATGGATAAATTGGATTGAGTTTGTGTTGGTTAAGGTATTGGATAGGTGTGTATTAAAGGAATTGAGGTGTGGATTGGATTTGTGTGTTTTGGATTGGGTTTCGGGTTAAGTCCGAAATAGGGGTGTGTTGTTGGTCAAATTGATTTGGTTTAAGGTGTTAATCGGTTACGAGGATATGTGTATTGGATTCGGATTTGGTTTACGAGTGTATTGGTAGGTTATTTGTGCATTTTGGTTGAGTAACGAAGTTGTATTACAAATATGGTATTGTTGAGTTTCTGGGTTTGATCTTCAAAATTTCTAGAAAATCGTTTGAAGTTTTGAAGATTTGAAGATGAATGTAATTCGTTATCTTCTTCCTGGTGATTCGCTATATGTTTCTTGGTGATTCGTTATCAACAGTGTTACTTCGCTACCTAGTTCGTTAATCAATTCGTGTGAGTTATTGGTTCGTGTTATCTAGTTCGTTAACTAGATTAACCGATTCATGTGACACGTGTTCTTATTGGGATTTGTGTCATAACAACCTTTGCCACGTGGTACAAGGTGTCAGAGTTTGTTACAAACGGTTGTAACAACCTGATTCGCTATAGTGTGATTCGTTAATCAAGTGTAGCTGATTCGCTAAGCATTTCTTAGTGATTCGTTACTGATTATCATTGGATTCGCTAAACTAATTCTTTGTGCTTCGCTAAACTAATCCTTTGTGATTCGTTTGGTCAATTTGTTAAGTTGACTTGTGATTCGTTAAGTTGACTTGTGATTCGTTAAGTTGACTTGTGATTCGCTAAATCTTCATCTCATTCGTTATCTGTTTCGTCATTTGGTTGATTCATTAACTTTATTTGTAATTCATTAAGTTGACTCGTTAGGTTGACTTTTGATTCGCTAAAACACTCATCTCATTCGTTAAGGTACTTTTTTGCTGATCAGTCTTAACTTTGTTAAGAGTTGATTCGTTAAAAACTGTTCACAGTTCGCTATAACTGTTCACAGTTCGCTATAACTGTTCACTGATTCGTTAAGCTATTTCACTCTTTGATTCGTTAAACACTTAAATTTTCAAAGATGGCCGGTATGTATGCATTAGCTTCTCAAAACATGTTAATGCAACAGATGTTGCAACTTGATATCGAGATAGGTTCACATTCTAAATGTTCAAGATTAATGAAATTCAGTGACTTTGCCAAGTGGGAACCTCGGTTTCGTGCACATTTGGGATCTGTTCATCCTGACTGCTCATATTGTCTTGATGAAGTTTATGTTGCACCAATGATTGGTGATGATACTATTGGGCATACTCCTAAAGCTGTTTCTCAATACTCAAAAGAAGAGAAGAAAGCTTTAGAAATCGAGATCAAAGCATATTCTACTTTGACTATGGCATTACCAGAAAATATCTTTCATCAAGTTGGTAGTATCAAGAGATGTGCGTCTTTATTTCAACATCTGCGTATGAGAAGCATGGGAAACACAGTTGAGAGTAAGAAAGTGATGCTCAAATTTCAGTTTCGAAACTTTAATTTATTGAAAGGAGAAACAGTTGAAGGACTACAAGATTTAGTCATTTAATTGCTGAAATGGACAAGATGAAAATGGAAATTTCTGAAAGGGATAAAATTGACACTATTAAAAGTGTGCTTCCAAGTTCCTACTCAACATTTCTAATGGTTTTGAAAGAGAATGATTATTTTCGGAATGAAGACTTGACGGCACTTGAATTCCTACAAAAGATCGAAGCTAGAGAATATGATCTTAAGTGTCAAAATCCTCCAAAGAAAATCAAGATCCAGCTTTCTATGGTGGAAGTATGCCTCTTAGTTCAACGATCTCTCCAATCACTGCTTTTCTTACTCATGCTGCAAGTGAAAAAGAATCAACTATGTTTAATGATCCAAAAGTTTGTTTCTACTATGCTGGTAATTCAGGTGGTTCTGGAAGTTCAACTAATACCAATCCATTTGCTACACCACCTAGTGTTAATATGAAGGAAGCTGAGCAAAACTTTGCTTTTCTGATGGCTTTTATGTCTTCATATGAAAACTTAGAGAGTAGTAAAATTTCCACAAGTGATTTAACAGATGAGGACTATGATCAGATAGATCCAGATGATCTAGAAATCATGGATTTGAAATGGAACATGGCTATGATCGTTCGTAAAGTTAAAAGATTCATGCAAAGAACTGGAAAAGATCTTCCAGCTTTAAACAAGAAGTTGGGTTTTGACAAATTAAAAGTTAAGTGTTATAATTGTCAAGAATTTTTGCATTTTGCGAAGGAATGTGACAAACCAAGGAAAGAATACACTGGACCTCGTGGTCAAAGTCAAAATGCTTCTACACCACGAGGAAGTGATGCTGAAAAGAAACCGTCTTCTTCTACAACACAAGCAATGTTAGCAGATGGAACTGATTGGTTACAACGTTTACTATGCAATGATGTTCAAGCAAATTTGGCTATGTTTGGGTTACATAAATATTGTCAAGATGCTACTGGTAGTGAGATGTCTTCTGATAACGATTCTGGATCTGATTCTGACGACTCTTGCGACAAGCCTTCTAAATCAATGTTTGCTTGCATGGCCAAGATCAATGAGGTTAGTAACTCTATTTCTGCTACTTCATTTGTTAAAGCATCACGTGTTGATTGTGAATCTAAGAAATCTAAGTTAGAAGCATTGAAAAACAAAATGATAATCTTATAAGAGAAATTGCTTCTCTTAATGATACTTATCGACAATCTCTTGAATCTCAAAGGAGATCTCGAGAAAAGATTGAAGCATTGTCGACAAGTAACCACGATTTCAAAGCCGAGTTATCTGTGAAAATGACCATTAATGACCAAAAGTTTCAGGAAATTTTGAAACATCGTTCTAAGATAACTGAGCTTGAGAATGAGGTTCTTGAATTGAAGAACAAATTGGGGAAAATTAGGAATTCATCTTTTCTGTTGAATGAAATTATTGAGGTATCTGGAAAACAAAAAGATTCTAAGAAAGGTATTGGTTTTGTTGAAATTCCACCACTTTTTCATAATGATTATAAAATTAACCTTTTTGCAAGAAAATAAGAGGATTTAATTCAAAAAGAATCTGTGATTTCTGAAAAACCTAAATTGGTTAAACCTGAAATTGTCAAACCCCAAGTTGCTCCTCAAAAACCTCATGTGGAAAGTAAAAAGGTCTTTGTTGAAAATGTTGATAAAGTGATTATTGAAGATGTGTTTGAACCTGAGATAATACACAAGAATAAGAACATTACTAGTTCTAATCATATTCTTTGCGAACCTCAAGAGTTTGAGGAAGCTGTGTATGGCTCATTCAAATCTCAAATGAACAAGGAAGAATCTGTGAAAACCAAACCAGTGAGGACAAAGATGTCAGTTAAACCAAAGATTTCTGACGAGGACTTAATGCGTTTCATTAATCCTCCAAGTTCTAAGTCTTCATCGGCCAGAGTTTTTAAGTTAAAGGGAATGGATACGATGTTCACTGAAAAAGATATTCCAATAAGTATTATCAAACCTGAACTTATTGAGAGTGTTTTTATCAATGAAACTGCAAAAATTCAAGAACTTGAACGTGTTTATGCTCAAACAAAAACATCAGTTCAATCTGACCCATTGACTAAGGCAAAACAATTTTTAAAACAAGCTAAGAAAGTTAACTTTGTGAAGTCAACAGGAACAGATACACTTAAAAGTTTTTCGAACTGTTCTAATTTAGATTTTTATTTAAAGAAGAAATGTGAATTATCTGATGAGTTTGCTAAGAGCATGACTAAAAATGTGAGTCATCATCAACCGTCTACATCATTTATTCCAATTACTTCTCAACATCATCATGTATACATGCGAACTGGTTTCTTATGCGGTCAACAAGGTCATGTTGTGAGGAATTGTAGTCAGCAGGACTATCAAAATCTTCATCCTTTTATCAAGGACAAATCTAAACCAATTCCATTGGTCAAGGAGATCCTGAAACGACCTGTGTCGTATGCTGATGATACTCATATTTTGTTCTCTAATGTGAATCCTCGGAAGGTTCTTCATGTCAATGAGACACACGGTCAAGTGAAACCAAAATTCATTCCAACTAAGCCTATATGTCAAAACAAGAATTCAAACATTGTTCAGGTAGCTTACTTAAGACGAAAGTCTAGGAAGCCTTTCGTCTTCATACACTCTGAGACTCTTTAAAACACTCTGAGAATTTCCTGTTCGTCTTCATCTTCCATAACCGCTTCAGCTGTTTGGCTATCAACGTACCACCACTTGAGACTCTTTAAAACATCCTTGGGCATTATCTTCATCGGCACTTCTTTCAAACACCGAATCGGCTTATATTTCATCACCATCCAAGGTTTGCCATCAGCTCGCATTCCTCTTTCCTTATCTTCAACTAGCTTCCCTTTCTGAGGCTTTAACAACTCAAACTTCTTCTCTTTCACACTTTCTTTCCACACAATCGTCCCAATTATTCTTGCCATATTGTCATCACTCCTATTAATCAATCTCAATCTAGCCAAATTCTTCACCTCACACTCAGGCAAGGTATTGAGAGATCTCAACGTCCTCTTAAAATACTGAATCCCATCAAAGCGTTTAATCACAAATAACTTTAACTGCTCGTCATACAGCCAACAAATAATACCTTTCTTTGACTCAGCATACCCCTTGATATTGTAACTCTTTTTGAACATCGTTGGGATCGTTGGCTTCTTTGTCTTAACAAACCACTGAGCATAGCCTTATTTCCATCTCGGCTGTTCTTCCCACTCAGACTCATCAGACACATCCATATCTTGACTCACATTCACCTTGTCAACGTCTGAAATATCATGATCTACACTATCATCTACAATTTCTCCTTCTTTTATCTCACTATCAATCATAATCTGTTCTCCTATCTTTTCAATCTCCTCAATAGTTAACACATCATCATCACCCACATCATCATCACCCAATATTTCCTCATCATCCACAACCACGACATTTTCACCACCTGATCCACCTGCCGTACCAGTTGACTCCCCCTGAGATGTGGAAGTCCCAAGAGTTTGTTCGGTTCTTGGCAACTCACCACCTGCACCTTCGATGCATTGGGATCATCGTCTCTATCTTGACTCTTCTTGGTTCTCAACTCGTCGCCCTTGCAGCTCGTCTCCCCCTGAGATGCTAAGAAATGTTTTAGAGCATCAAATAGTTTACCGTGCTCAACAAGGAGGGACAATTGGATCTGATTTTCTGCTACAAGTCGCTGGATAGCTTGAGTCTGGATTAGATTGATTCTTGACTGTTCAGCAACTACCCGTTCAAGAGCAGCTATCCTTTCAGAATCAGACAAGGTAGCATCAAAATCAAAACGCATGTGAGAAACGTCTTGACCATAAGGTGGGTATTCCCAAACTGGCTGGAGTATCAGAAGCAGGCTGAACAGTAATCGCGGGTGGTATTGTGACAGATAACCCCGCAGTAGCAACCAACGTTGACTCAACAAATCTTGCAACAACCTCCGATGGAGTAACAATAGGAGGTGGCAAGGAAACTATCTCCGGAGCAGAAAACTGAAACGTGGTTGGTGGAATACCAAATGATGATGACGTTGTTACCACGGGAACACTGGAGGTAATCGGTACTGTCACAGTCATCGAGGCAGGAACCATAGTCATACAAGATAACGAGGGTGGAGAGAAACGAACCACCCTTGAACTTTCACCAACACCTGAACTTTCACCAGCTCTGACCTTCTTCGATCTTTGTATCAACTTGTCTAACTCCTCCTCATAGTCAGATTCACTGTCATCCGAGTCTCTCTTTCTCTTGCCATGTATTCTTTCTTGTCTGACCAGAATCTGTTGAGCTTCAGTGATATCATCGGTGGAGGAGTCAGAGTCAGTTCTCTCAGAATCTGCTACAGACGTAGCTACCATCGAGACATTCACACCAGATGCCTCAGCTACTGGGGCTCGAACCTCAGCAGCTGGATCAATTTGTTCCATGTCAAAGAACCCTTGGCCACCAAAGGCTGCTTCAAGATCGACCTGTTCTTCCGGAGCTGCAACAGGATCAGCAGGCAGTGCTTGCTGTACAGGTGGTTGAGGAACAACAGCCTGTTGCGGTGCCGGGTCACGAAATTCATCTCCTTGAGGAGCAATATAAGCAGGGTTCACCAATTAACAAACAATGCAGTGTGCCGCGGACGAGCTCTGGTTTGCTACGAGCACTTGACGACCTGCATTGCGCAAAGATGTTGGTACATGTGTGTCAGTAGTTCATAGTCTAGCATTTGTAATCGAGTCTGTAATGTAATTATGTTTTGTTTATGTTTGTTTTGTAATGCGCGAAGTTGTCAACAAGTTCGCTATGGCGAACTTGTTGAATCAGCGAAGTTATTGACAACTTCGCCTATGGCGAAGTTGTCGTGTATATAAACTGTTTCAGACGAAACAGTTTGTGTTGGTCGTTTTAGGGTTTGTTTCAGTGTGTTTCGTATTGTTACGTGTCATCTTCTGTAATAGTGACCGTGAGTCACGTGTTCGGTTATCAATATAACGTGTTTGATTTATTGCTCGTGTGATTCTATCTCTACACTCGTAACTACCTGCGCAGAGATTCCGCACCTGCGTTGTTAGCGATATCCCGTGTACGATCCGTCAAGGAACCTACAATTGGTATCAGAGCCAATCGGCTCGATTGTGAGGTTCGGGATTTCACGCGGGTGTAGAAAACGTCTCGTTTGACCTATTCGCGGGACGTGTTTTTGTTGGGATTGAGTTTTGCTAGTGCTTGACAGTCATTTTCAAGCCTTTGCATTGATCGGGAGCTGCTGGATTGACGAAAACAGATCTGAACAAACTTCCCTGTTCATCGGGCGAAGTTACCGTTCATCGGGCGAAGTTACCATTCTTCAGGCGAAGTTGCCGTCGCTGGAATTAGGGTTTTTGGCGAAGATATAAGGTTTAGCGAAGTTAACTACAACTTCGCTCACTTCATAAGTTCGCCTTAGCGAAGTTATCCGCAACTTCGCTTCATACCCAAGTTCGCTCAACTTATAAGTTCGCCAGAGCTAAGCGAAGTTATTCTTAACTTCGCCCAATTCAAGCGAATTTAAGATCTCAGCGAAGTTCTCTTTCAGCGAAGTTAACCTTCAAGCGAAGTTATTCTTAACTTCGCCAACTGAGCTGTTTTAATATTTTTTTTGTTTTTCCAGGTTTTTCAGGTTTGTGCAAGGATGTCGTCGATCAATATCTCCGATTTGGTCAAGATGGAAGTAGAAGCGGGGTCTGCCACTAAGGCCCCGAGGCTTATGAAAGGAACTGACTTCGTGGCATGGAAGGATAGATTCATCCAATACATCAAATACCAGGATGCCAAAATGTGGGTGTGCATCCAGGATGGATATATCCCTCCTACTATGCAATACGAAGGCCGTGACGTAGTTAAGAAGTACAGCAAAATGGAGGACGAAGAAAAGAAAATGTACGAGGCCGAAAGCAAGGCCCATGCTGCGATAACAATGGCACTTCCTCAAGAAGTTCTCCATACGTTCCGAAAGTACACTTCTGCAAGAGAGCTTTGGGATGCTCTTGAAAATAGATTCGAGGGGAATGTGGGTATCCGTGCATCGAAGGTAAAACTTTTGAAGACTCAGTTCTCCGTCTTCAAATTTTTGAAGAACGAATCGCTGGATGATATTATCACCAGATACTATCATCTAATGACAGAGCTTAGCAATTATTCGATTGCTTACCGAGAAGAAGAGATCGTTGAAAAACTTCTCGATGCTCTCCCACCGAAGTGGGAAATGTACACCGTTCTTATGAGGGAAGACAGAGACTTTCCTAATTATGATCTTGAAACGGCAGTGAACAAGCTCAGAACTTATGAGCTTAATATGGTTCGAAAAGAAACACCTACAGATCAGATACAAGACCCTGGTATGTATGGTGCAAAGGTTAACTCAGGCTCAAGTTCAAGGCCTGAATCTGCTGCTTATTACTCTAAAGGGGAGTCAGGCTCTGACTCGTCTCATGAAGGAAACGTTTCTGTAAACACGAATGGTGATGTATGTTTCGTTGCTGGAGGATCTAGTACTTCAAAGCCTCAAGCATCCACAAGTAGTTTTTCTGCAAATGCATCAAGCAATAGTTATTCCAAGATGCCTATGAGTGTAAAATCTGCTGAAGAGCAGTTTGCAGTCTATGCATCATTTATTGCTTCCTACGAAAACTACATCCAGGGGAAGATTGTGGACCCTGCTGTACTAGATGAGGATTACGACCAGATCGATGCTGATGATCTGGAGGAGATGGACTTGCAATGGCAAATGGCAATGATTGTGAGGCGTGTGAAACGGTTTATGAACAAAACTGGGAGAAAGTTTGTTGGTGGTCGGCCTGGGTTCGACAAATCCAAGGTAAGGTGCTATAATTGTCAACAGTACGGGCACTTTGCCAAGGAATGCAGAAATGAGAGGGTTGAACGAGGACAAGGTCGGCCTACACAACATTCTGGAATTAACAGAGAGATTAACGCCATGTTGACCAGAGAAGCAGGTGAGTACAACTGGAACCTGCATTCAAGTGGTTCTGGTGAGCAAGCAAACATGGCTGAGACTGAATGTGAGAAGGTTGATGGAACTGAGAAAGCTATTGAAGAAGAAACAGCTTTCATGGCAAATGACAAGGACACTCGCTCCGAGGTAAGAAATAAAAATATTTGTACTAATTGTGAAAATTTGTCTGAGCAACTAACAACTTTGACTGATCAGTACGTCCGTTTAGATGCTGACTTTAAAACTATTAAAGAAGATCACCATTTTACAAAAGCAAGAGAAACAAGTTATAAAATTAAAATAAAAGCATGTGAAAAAGACATTCAAAGCTTAAAGCTTAAACTTGCTGAGAAAATTGAAATAATTGATCTTAGTTATGAAGTTTTGGAGGAAAAAACTAAAGTGATTGCTGATCGGGATAAACAGATTGCTGACCACCAGGTAAAGGTGGTGGAACTGAACCGCAAACTTGAGCAGTTCAGGAATTCCTCGGCAATCCTTGATCACCTCGTGAGTGATCCAGGTACCTCTGCAAAGAGGGGAGGAATCGGATATCACGAAGTTCCACCACCCTTTAACCACAACTATACTTATAATCCAAGTGTTCAGAAATCTGTTGATTTCGAGGTTTCTCAGACAACTCCTATCAAGATTACAAGTGTTGAACCAAATGTTAGCTGTGGCGAAACAAGTTCGCCTGTTTCTAGTGTGAATATTTCTGTTTCAAGTCCAGTCTCATCAGATTCGGATAAGTTGTCCGAATCTGGTCAGACAAAAGAGAAGGTAGGTTTACCCACCGATGGAGATAAAAATGAAGTTTCTAAAAAGAGTTCTCCACTCAATCCGTACGTCCCACCTTATGTGAGACGAACGGCTGGTAACACTGCCTCTACATCCAAACCAACATTTGACAAGAAAATGGAGAGTCGATGTTGCTTTAGATGTAACAAGTTAGGACATCTAGTTGCAGATTGCCCTTTGAAACCGAGATTTAGAGATGAGAAGCCAAATAAAACTGAGTATAAGCGTCATTATGCTACTGCTAAAAATGAAAACTTTAAAAAATGCCAAAATGTATCGAATTCATGTTTTCATAAAACCAAACCTCAGTTTTACAACCAAACCACAAGATATAACACTTTCAATTCTCAAAGGTTTGGAAGGCATTACACTCAATCTGCAGGGAGATTCCCTAACAGGACTTACAGAAATTATCCTGATGCTAACTTGAGAAAGCCAGGGTACGGGATGTATCGATCCAAGACCAATTGGTCTTGGGTCCCAAGATTCTAACTCTTTGTTTTATTGTGCAGGAACAGTTGAACAGGGCTGCCAACAATCTTTGGATTGTAGATAGCGGCTGTTCCAGGCACATGACGGGCAACAAACTCTTGTTGCAAGATTTAAAACCTGTTCAGGGAGCAAGAGTTAGTTTTGCTGGTGAAAGCGGTGGAAGGATTACCGGTAGAGGAACTGTGTCGAATGGGAGAATGACACTTGAAAATGTAAATTTTGTGGAGGAATTAAAGCACAATCTGCTGAGTGTGTCGCAGATTTGTGATAAAGAATACACTGTCCATTTCACTAAGAATGAAGCGATTGTATTGAAGCCTGGTTTTCATATACCAGAAGAATGGATAGTAATGAAAGCTCCACGTGAAACGAATACATACGTGATGGATATGAGGTCTACTGAAATGGTCACCGGAGAATCCTGTTTAATGACAAAGGCAAGCGAATCAGAATCAGAATTATGGCACAGGAGAATGGGACATATTCATCTTCGTAAGATGAACTTCATTGTCAAAAATGGGCTTGTGATGGGCGTTCCCTTAAAGAGTTTTAACTTTGAAGATAAATGCATAGCATGCAAGAAGGGAAAACAACACAAGAAAAGCCATCTCACCAAGACGATCAACTCAATTGCTGGTACTCTAGAACTACTTCATATGGATCTCTTCGGTCCGGTGAATGTACAAAGTCTAGGTGGTACTTCTTACTGCTTGGTGATAACTGATGATTACTCGCGATACTCGTGGGTATATTTTCTGAAAACGAAAGACGAGACGACTCAGATGGTGAAGAATCTAATTACAAAAGTCGAGAACGTCATGAGTAAATCAGTTAAATTCATCAGAAGCGACAATGGGACAGAGTTCAAGAACTTTGAGATGGAAATCTTTTGTCTTCAGAAGGGTATTGAGCATCAATACAGCGCTCCGTATACTCCACAACAGAACGGAGTAGCTGAAAGGAAGAACCGAATGTTGATTGAAGGAGCCAGAACTATGCTGGCAGACTCAAAGCTTCCTGTGATGTTCTGGGCTGAAGCAGTTGCTACAGCCTGCTATGTTCTGAATCGGGTGTTAACCGTTAAGAGACTTGGAAAAACCTGTTACGAGCTTATGCACGGAAGGAAGCCCAACTTGTGCGGTCTTGAACCTTTTGGGTCTCCTTGTTCGATTTTGAAGACTAATTCGAAATTTGGTGAAGTAGCTGATGAGGGAATCCTAGTCGGTTATGTTGTTGGGACTCCCAACAGACGGGTCTTCAATACGACAACTTGCAAGGTGGAGGTGGTTTGTAACACCGACATTACTAGTTACCAACCGCCAAAACCAAGCAATGGACCTGCTGAGCTGTTTGACTATGTTAAACTTTTTAAGTCGTTTAACGTACCTACTTTGGAAATTTCTGAAGAAGACGAAAGAGCAGTGACGAAGATGATATTTGATGAGGAAGAGGAGGTAATGCAACATCAGATGACAGAAAGATCTCAGCCTTCCACATCAAACCCTATCGATACCCCTGCGGCCTCAACTGAAGATGAGTTTATTAATCCTTTTCACTCTCAGCCTGAAACTACTATAGATGAGATCTCTTCAAACTTGGAAGACAATTTGCATGTCGGTGCTGTTCCGACCACGAGAATTCACAAAGATCACCCATTGGAGAATGTTATAGGTGATGTGTCCTCTGGTGTACAAACCAGAAGTAGCCTGAATGAGCACACCTGTGTTTATTCAAGCATAAAAGAAACGGGTATAATGAATGAATGTTTGTACTCCTGCTTTATAAGCCAAATTGAACCAAAGAATTATCAAATGGCTTTAAAGGACAGCTCGTGGGTCGAAGCCATGCAAGAAGAGTTGGCTCAGTTCGAAAAAATGGAAGTTTGGACCTTGGTTGAAAAACCAAAGAATGTGCATGCTATAGGCACGAAATGGGTGTTCAAGTGCAAGAGAGATGATAAGGGAATTATCGTGAGAAATAAGGCGAGGCTGGTTGTTAAAGGTTTTAATCAGCAAGAGGGTATTGATTACAATGAGGTGTTTGCTCCTGTTGCCCGGTTAGAAGCGATTCGATTGTTCTTGGCGTTTGCTGCATTTAAAAAGATGAAGGTATTTCAGTTGGATGTGAAGAGCGCGTTTCTAAACGGAAAAGTTGATGAGGTTGTGTATGTTGAGCAACCTCCGGGTTTTCCTGACCCAGACTTTCCGGATCACGTATACAGGTTGAGCAAGGCGTTATATGGGTTACATCAGGCACCTCGTGCCTGGTATTCAACGTTATCGGACTACTTGCTGGAAAATGGTTTTGAAAGAGGATTGATTGACAGTACGCTGTTTGTGAAGAGAGAAGGATGTGACTTCTTACTGGTTCAAGTCTACGTGGATGATATCATTTTTGCTGCATCAAGAGTATCCATGTGTCAGGATTTTGAGGCTGTCATGAAGAAACGATTCGAGATGAGTGCTATGGGTGAACTAACCTTCTTTCTAGGATTGCAGGTTGATCAGAAGAAGGATGGGATGTTCATTCATCAAACAAAGTATGTTCATGATGTGCTTAAAAGATTCAAGATGGAGGACAGTTCTCCATATGACACCCCAATCTGCGTCAATCACAGATTGGGCGCTGAATCAGACGGTGACGCAGATGTGGACCCTACTCTGTATCGGGCGATAATAGGTTCATTAATGTATTTAACTGCTTCTAGGCCCGATATAATGTTTTCTGTTTGTCTTTGTGCTCGTTTTCAGGCAAACCCAAAGGAATCTCACATGAAAGGTGTGAAGAGGATTTTGCGGTATCTTAAGGGCAAGCCGAAACTAGGGTTGTGGTACCCAAAGGGAGGAGACGTTGAACTGGTGGCGTATACAGATTCTGATTATGGTGGCTGTAATCAGAGTCGGAAGTCAACAACAGGAGGCTGTCAGTTTCTTGGAGGAAGATTAGTTTCCTGGCAGTGCAAGAAACAGACATCAGTTGCAATTTCAACATGCGAAGCTGAATACATGGCAGCATCCAACTGCTGCTCTCAGGTTTTGTGGATTCAGCAACAATTGCGCGACTATGGTCTGAATTTCTTACTTACTCCTATTTTAATTGATAACACTGCCGCCATCTCAGTAATTAACAATCCCGTGAAGCACAGTAAAACTAAGCATATTGACATTCGTCATCACTTCATACGGGATTGTGCTGAGAAGAAACTGATAAAGATCGAAAAAGTTGATACACTTGAAAATTTTGCTGACTTGTTTACAAAAGCGTTTGATAAATCCAGATTTCAAAACCTAATTGAGCTAAACGGGATGATCAATCCCGAGTAACCATGTCTTTGTGTTTATTTAAAAAAAAAAAAAAAAAAAAAAAAAAAAAAAAAAAAAAACATGGGTCATTTTTGCTTAAAATTAGTCGGTTACCTCAGTTTGATGGACATATCCTAGGATATGTTTTGGTCCTCGTTTCAACTTAGAGAATGAGGATAGCCATTAACCGGAAGACTGAAAGTGACCGGGGCAGCTATGACGTGTGTTCTTTCAGTTGCTGAAAATTAGTCGGTCATACTTAGTAAGAAGGACACATACTTGTATGTGGTCGGTCCAGTTGATCCATTGGATCTTCAGGATAGCCGTTTACCTGACGACTTTGACGTGATTGGGGCGATTGAATTTAAAGTTTTTTTTAGGGAAATGAAATTAATTTTCAAGTCTGTTACTTCGTATGAAGTTCTATGCTGTGTTTAACAGAAAATTGATCCAACCTTGGAAAATGATATATATACTGATTGTGTGTGCTTAACTAGTGAAGTTATTAGGCTTAAAAGGCTTTAGAACAGTCATTGTATGTCATGGTAATTTTTTATGGTGCGTAAAAGTGTATGTGATACTAACTTAAATTTACTCGAATTTACGTGGAAACTCCTTAAGAGTTTTGTATGTCTTCATACATATCTTTTCGAAGGATAGGCAGAAAAGCGACTACCCAGTCATACACGAGCCCGTGAGTGTTCTGATTCCCGTGAAGAAAGCATTTCAAGATACTGCAGTGATCCAAATTCGGGACTTGCAGTGATTTAGTACTCCGAAGTCGATAAAAATGTTTAATTTAAAAAAAAATATATATATATATATATATATATATATATATATATATACGTGTATATTTTTAAATACTTATGAGACATAGTAACAATCAAGACTTCTCAAGTCTGGAGTTAGAAGAAAACGGGAGGCAGACATAGTGTATCTACAAGATAATCAGACATTATGGGTCGAAGTCAATTCGGGGTGACTTGGGTATAGCCAAATACGCTTTGAGAATAGATAGAAGACATCATTATCTCTGAGATGTTGCCAACTTAAACTTTTGAGCTTAACTGAACCTTAATCCGTATCACAGAAACGATGAAAACCATTTACGTTATTTACATGCTTACAACCTGTGTCTCTATGTCATAATACAGCTAAACACGGATCTAAGTGACAGTCACATCGTTAGTATGATTCCTGTTAGGATCTTTTCTAAAACGTAGTGGCCCCTGACTAGACTGAAATTTGATCCCTTATTTCGTTAAAATTTTTCTAAGTTTTTTTTTGTAGTTATCTTATTGTTGGTTACTAGATCTTGATCATATTTGTTTAACTCTTTTTGGTAATTTATAAGGTTAAATTCTAGATTATTCAAACTTAAAGGGCTGTTTTTGAAAATTACGGGCGAAGTTGTTGAATTCGGCGAAGTTGTGCTTAACTTCGCCTTGGCGAAGTTAAGCGTAACTTCGCCTAAACCAACTCTGCCCTATATAAGGGATTGTAAACAGTAACAGTATCATTTTTTTTTCGAATTACCGGCGAACTTGTTCTAAACACCATTACATCCAGATCTTATTCTTCACTTTCGATTTCGATCTTGTGTTCCTAGTTTCTACTATACTCGTGGTATGTGTTGTCAATATCATCCAAACTTACTCGTTCGTTATAGTTTTACCCGGTTCGAGACCTCGGGTCGTCGAACCTTCAAAACCAAGTTTTTCACCTTTGTGTTACGTGTTCATGGACGTCCTTCACGTCTCAATATCATTAATCCATGCCGTTCTTCATTGGTGGATCGTTAAATCGGTCCGAAACGTCGGATATAACTTGTTTGAATCTGAACAGTCGCCGGTTCAGATTCAGGCGAAGTTAAGGTTTACGCGAAGTTATTCTCAACTTCGCCAGTGGCTTAAGTTCGCCTTCAGCGAAGTTATCCACAACTTCGCTTGAAGCTTAATTTCGCCTATGGCGAAGTTATCCATAACTTCGCCTTGAACACAACTTCGCCTATTTCAAATTTTTTATAAGATTTTAGACGAACTTACAGATGAAGCGAAGTTGTTCCCAACTTCGCCTCACCTTTAAATTCGCCTGTACATCACAACTTCGCACATGGTACACGGCGAACTTGTGAGATGGTTATATGGTCTCTAACTTGATTTGGTTTGTGCAGATATGGCTGCTGTTGGAGGTGCTGGAGGTGATGATGGTGATGAGCAACGACAATTCTTCCCAGCCCATAACCAATACATCACTTTGGATCCAGACGCACGAGGCGTTGAAGACTATAGGGAGATTATCACATTTCTCCAACGATCACGAGTTTTTCACGCGATCACTAATACACTACCCATATCTCTGCCCAACATTCAAGATTTCTGGCAGACGGTGTATTATGATTGCAGACCTGAGCCTCCAGTGATGCGAGCAACTGTCAATGGTCAAGACATACAGTTTTCCTCGGAAGACATACGGTTGGCTCTGCAGTTCGGTGATGAAACGAGAGACGACCCAACGGAATTCGTAGCTCCTTTCCGTGACGGAGCTTACTTAAGGATGGGTTATTCGGGTCCACTGGGGGACTCGCAGAGGAGGAAAGGCTTTTTGCTGGATCAATGGCGCTTTTTGATGCATGTGTTGATAGTATGCATGTCCGGCAGAAAGGCAGGAACAGACGGGATGGGTGCGACGATGCAATCGGCTATGATTGCGCTGACTTACAACCGCAGATATTCTTTTAGTCAGCTAATCTTTTACGAGATTGATCGTCAGAGACGGGCGACGGCGCGCGAGCGTTTTATTATGTATCCTCGGTTTCTACAAATGATTATTAATCATGTCGCTCCGTCTATACCGCAAAGACGCCCTATCAGATACGTTGAGTGCGTAACAAAACGTATCTTTGCTCAGTGCAGAACGTCGAGCACTCGTAGCAACCCTGAGCGGCGTCCCAGGCATACTCCACTTTTCGGGCATCTCATTAACCCGGAGTATGTTCCTGCAGGAGGGGACGAGTTCAGGGATCCGCAACCACATCAGGCGGCAGCACCTCATGCTGTATCAGCTGCGCCTGTTGTATCTTCTGCTGCTGTGCCAGCTACTATATCTCAGGCTGTGTCCACTGCTGAACATGTTGATCTAGATGCTGCTTTTAGTGGACATGGTTTGTTTGATATGGATGTCTCGGGTCCTCAGTTTATGGATGTTACCAGAGCAGCTACTTCGGTAGCCGACTCTGATCTAGACGAGACGTTTGCTGAGGCAAGAAGACTTATGGTGTCTCGGGAACGGACTACGGGAAAGAGGCCAAGAACCGTGGAGGAGGATGAGGATGAAGTGGATGAAGAGGAGGCAGTACAGATTGTGCTAAGACGTTCAAGAAGAGAACAGAGAGGGATAGGTTCGGGAGCTGGAGAATCTTCAAGACTAGTACGTTTTGCTCCACCTGCCTTATCTGGTATGTCTCTTATTCCTACTACTGCACAGGTTACAGCGATCGAGACGTCGGCACCAACAATTGTGTCCCTACCACCTCAACCGCTTAATCCACCGGTGGTAGTTGCACGGTTTGTGGAGTCGACAATCACTTCTACTGCAGGGTTACCAAGTGTACCACCTGCGGTCACTTCTGCTGATGTTCCTCCAACTCCATTGCCTACTTCAGATACTGAGAGGATTCTTTCGCTAGAGCGGATTGTTGCTGAACAGTCAAAGACTATTGACCGCCTAGTGGAATCCAATCGACTACAAGCTGCCCTCCTGGTTGAACATGGACGAATAATAGATGCCTTCAAGGATTACTTGGCATCTCAGGGGGAGAAGACGTGTAGGGGCGATGAGTTGAGAACGAAAAGACGAGAAGATCATGACGATGATCCCAATGCACCTTCAGGTGCAGGTGATGAGCTGCCAAGAACCTCTCAGGCTCTTGGAGCTTCCACAACTGAGGGGGAGTCTACAAATGCAGCTGGTGATGATGTTGTAGTTGTGGATGACGACGCTGATGTTGAAGACGTTATTGATGCGTTGAAGGAGTTGGATGAGGAGGAGGACGATGAGTTGATGGATGATGATGACGTGTTGCCTATGGATGAGATTGAGAGGATTGGAGAACAGATTAATGTGGAAGATGTATTAGAAGAAGGTGAGATTGTGGATGATTCAGTGGAACATGAGATTCCAGCTGTTGAGAGATCAGAATTGGGGGATGAGAGCGTGATAGAAGATACAGTATGGGAGGAGCAGCCGAACTGGAAAGAAGGCTGTGCTCAGTGGTTTGTTAAAACCAAGAAGCCTGCAATGCCAACGATGTTCAGAAAGACTTATAATATAAAGGGCTATGCAGAGTCAAAGAAAGGAATCATATGCTGGTTGTACGACAAAGAGCTGAAACTATTTGTGATCAAACGGTACGACGGCATTCAGTACTTTAAGAGATTGTTGAGATCTCTGAATTCCTTACCAGAATGTGAGGTGAAAGATTTAGCGAGATTGGGGCTGATCAATAGAAGTAATGATGATATGGCAAGAATCATTGGGAAGATCGTCTGGAAAGAAGCCATTAAAGACAAAAAGTTTGAACTGCTAAAGCCTCAAAAAGGAAAGTTGATAGAAGACAAAGATCGTGGAATGAGGGCTGACGGCAAACCTTGGATGGTAATGAAGTATAAACCAGTCCGTCATTTGAAAGAAGTACCGATGAAAGTTATGCCCAAGAACGTCCTAAAAGATTTAAAATGGTGGTACGTGGATTGTGAGACAGCTGAGGCGGTAATGGAAGATGAGGATGAACAAGAAGTACTTCGGGTGTACGACCCGATGCATCTTGTTAATCTATCGAAGGCTGATTTGAAAGTGCTCAACGAGAAGAAGATCTTCTACATTCCTGCTTGGAAGGATCAAGCTAGGAAATATCAAAGGGTAGTGTCGGTATGTGTGAGAGAAGGGGCGCACGCGTAGAGGTGAAGATTACAAGACTCAAGATTTAAAGATCAAGATATGAAGCTACTGCCAAGGGGGAGTCTGTTGGTACATGTGTGTCAGTAGTTCATAGTCTAGCATTTGTAATCGAGTCTGTAATGTAATTATGTTTTGTTTATGTTTGTTTTGTAATGCGCGAAGTTGTCAACAAGTTCGCTATGGCGAACTTGTTGAATCAGCGAAGTTATTGACAACTTCGCCTATGGCGAAGTTGTCGTGTATATAAACTGTTTCAGACGAAACAGTTTGTGTTGGTCGTTTTAGGGTTTGTTTCAGTGTGTTTCGTATTGTTACGTGTCATCTTCTGTAATAGTGACCGTGAGTCACGTGTTCGGTTATCAATATAACGTGTTTGATTTATTGCTCGTGTGATTCTATCTCTACACTCGTAACTACCTGCGCAGGGATTCCGCACCTGCGTTGTTAGCGATATCCCGTGTACGATCCGTCAAGGAACCTACAAAAGATTCTCTTACTTACACTCTCAACATAACGGATAGGACGTTGTTGAGGCAGCGTAGGGGCTACATGATTCAAAATCATCTGTAAAAATCTCGGATACATTAAAAATCTTTCCCTGGCGACCGCGCGTCTCTGACAATCAATTTCATAAAACACCATCTGACTAAAGCTGTATGGCTTGTTGTAAGTCTGGGCTGTCATTGCATATTGCATCGTTGCCCCCATACCGTCTGTACCAGCTTTACGACCAGACATGCACACTATCATCACGTGCATCAGAAAACACCACTGGTCCAATAAGAATCCCTTTCTCCTTTGTGTGTCACCCAATGGACCCAAATAACCCATCCGTAGAAACGCACCATCTCTGAATGGAGCCGGAAAATCTGTTGGATCATCTATAGTTTCAGCCCCGAACTGCAAAGCGACTCTGATTTGATCTGCAGAGAACTGCACCACCTGATTGTTCACTGTAGCGCGCATAACCGGAGGATCAACTCTACAGTCATATTCTACCGTTCGCCAAAAGTCTTCAATATTTGGTAGAGAAATGGGAAGAGTAGTAGTGATGGCGTGAAAAATACGTGAGCGAACAAGGAAGGATATGATCTAGCGATAGTCGTCGTTACCCCTAGCATCCGGATCCAAAGTGATATACATGTTGTGACCCGGAAATAACTGTCGGTTGTTGTCACCACCTTGGTCACCACCAGCACCACCAGCCCCTGCCACAGCAGCCATCTCTGCACAACAAACGGTCTAAGTTAGAACATTTACGTAGCAGATCATAACTTCGCCTTTTACCATGAGCGAAGTTATGATAACATCTCATGTGCAGGCGAAGTTGAGTACAACTTCGCCCTAAACCTTAACTTCGCCTGAGAACATCTAACCAGAACTTTTAAATAATATTAGCTTGAGCAGGCGAAGTTAATCCTAAGGCGAAGTTGAGGATAACTTCGCCTAACCCTAACTTCGCTTAAGAACAAACCAGACTATTTAATTATTTAAGAAAAACTTGAGCAGGCGAAGTTAGACCTAGGGCGAAGTTGAGAACAACTTCGCCTAAACCCTAACTTCGCCTGAATCTGAAACGGCGTATAACTGAGGCCCGATCATGGTTTTGTTTGGTGTATTTGAGAATGAAAACATGAAAAGATGTTTCTATTGAGATCTAGAAGACCAAATGGGTTACAAACACAGTAAAAACAGATAGTTTATTGAGTGTTTAAAGGTTAGCACAAACTATGTCACAAATCGAATCACCAAGGTCTCTGATTATCACCATTAATATGAATTACATGTTATACCGATCCTACACACCTTTAACACGGACTAGAAACAGATAATAATGAGGTTCGAATCGAAGTACAAGTACGCCGAGGGTTAGAAGAGAGTGGGTTTAAGTTCGCTTAGGTTTGAAAGTTTGTAAATAGTTTGATCAAGTTAACCCTTTATATAGGTTTGAAAATACATGGGCGAAGTTAAGATTAACTTCGCCCCTGTGACAACTTCGCTGGTCAACTTCGATGTGATAATAACTTCGCCTGATCCAACTTCTTAATAAACAACATTGCCTTAAATTAGATTAAAGAGAAAGGGATCAAAACTAGTAACCAAGTGTTTATCAAAACGTACCAAGGTATAAAACACAAAATAAAGTAAAGATAATTAATTAAACGGGATCAAATTTCAGTCTTGACGAGGACCTGCATGTTTTAGAAAAGATCCGAACAGAAATCATACTAATTAAGTGGCTGTCACATAGATCCATGTTCAGTGGTATTATGACATAAAGAAACAGGTTGTAAGCATGTATAAAACTTAGTATGGTTTTCATCGCTTCTGTGATACAGATTAGGTTCAATTAAGCTCAAACTTTAGATGGACATCACATGAGAGATTGTGATGCCTCCTATCTATTCTCAAAGCGTATTTGGCTTTCCCCAAGTCACCCCGAGTTGACTTCGACCCGTAGTGTCTGATTAAACAGTAAGCGCATATCGATCTTTAGAGTCTTCTTCCCGTACTCTTTCTTGCCTCTTTATTGATATTTGAAACAACCTAAGCTTCCGAAGAATTTACAACATATATATATATATATATATATATATATATATATATATATATATATATATATTTGAAACAGACTCCCCCTTGGCAGTTCTTTTTTTTTTTTTTAATAAAGACATTAATACAACT
The DNA here is from genome assembly GCF_021521415.1 of Bidens hawaiensis. NCBI lineage: Eukaryota > Viridiplantae > Streptophyta > Magnoliopsida > Asterales > Asteraceae > Bidens > Bidens hawaiensis. The sequence goes on from NW_027491014.1 coordinate 4,499,266, forward strand.
TCAAATTATAGACAACTGCAAGTCCCGAATCTGGATCACTGCAGGTACTTGACACTATCTTCTCTGGAGTCAGAACACTTACGGGCTCGTGTATGACTGGGTAATCACTTTTCTGCCTATCATTCGGAAAGATGTATATGGAGACATGCACAACTCAGAATGATTCTCCACATTAAATCGAGGAGATTTAGTTTGTATCACTTCTACTTTTACGCACCATAGAAAGCTACCATAACTTACAATGGCTGTTCTAAAGTCTTTTAGGCCTAATAACTTCACCAGTTAAGCACACCGAATTAGCGTTTCTATCACTTTCCATGGTTGGATCAATTTTCTTTTAAACATTGTATTGAAACTTCTTACGAAGTTATAGACTTGAAAAGTTATATCATCTCCCAAAAAAAAAAAATTTAAATTCTGTCGCCCCGATCAAGTCAAAGTCTTCAGGAAAGCGGCTATCCTGAAGATCCAATGGATCAGCTGGACCGACCACATACGAGTATGTGTCCTTCTAACTAAGTATGAACGACTATTTTTCAGCGAAAGAATAAAAACCCATCATAAACCGCCCCGGTCACTTTCAGTCATCTGGTTAATGGCTATCCTCAAAATCTACTAGTAGAAGTAAGGACCAAACATATCCGAAGATGTGTCCTTCAAACTGAAGCAACCGACATAATTCTAAGCGATAGTGATGGTTTTTTTTTTTTTAAAAAAAACAAAACGAAAAACAAGGTTACTCAGGATTGATCATCACATTAAGCTCAACAAGATTTTGAAAACGGGATCGGTCAAACGCTTTAGTAAAAAGATCGGCGAAATTATCCAAAGAATCAACCTTTTCAAGCACAATTAATTTCTTCTCAGCACAATCCCGTATAAAATGATGACGAATATCAATATGTTTAGTTTTGCTGTGTTTGACGGGATTGTTAGTTACTGAGATTGCAGCAGTGTTATCAATGCAAATCGGAGTTTCAGTGAAATTCAGACCGTAATCACGCAATTGCTGTTGTATCCATAGAACCTGGGAGCAGCAGTTTGATGCTGCCATGTACTCTGCTTCGCATGTGGAAATGGCTACTGAGGTCTGCTTTTTGCACTGCCACGACACCAGTCTTCCTCCCAGAAACTGACATCCACCGGTTGTTGACTTCCTATTCTGATTGCAATCTCCATAGTCAGAATCTGTGTAAGCTACCAAATCCAGTTCTCCCCCTTTCGTGTACCACGATCCTAACTTAGGCTTGCCTTTGAGATACCGCAATATTCTCTTCACTCCCTTCATGTGAGATTCCTTCGGGCTTGCCTGAAAACGAGCACAAAGACAAACTGCAAACATAATATCAGGTCTAGATGCAGTTAAATACATTAAAGAACCTATGATTGCTCGATATTGGGTGGGATCAACGTCTTCATCACTGTCAGAATCAGCACCCAGTTTGTGGTTGACGCAGACTGGAGTATCAAATGGGGTGCAATCATCCATCTTGAAGCGTTTGAGCACATCATGGTGTTGGTACATGTGTGTCAGTAGTTCATAGTCTAGCATTTGTAATCGAGTCTGTAATGCAATTATGTTTTGATTATGTTTATATTTGTAACACGCGAAGTTGTCAACAAGTTCGCTCTGGCGAACTTGTTGAATCAGCGAAGTTATTGACAACTTCGCCTATGGCGAAGTTGTCATGTTTATATACTGTTTCAGCCGAAACAGTTAGTGTTGGTCGTTTAGGGTTTTCGTTTCAGCTGTTCACTTCGTGTGTTACGTGTCATTGTCTGTAATAGTGACCTCGGGTCACGTGTTTGTTTTCAATATAACGTGTTTGGTTTATTGCTTGTGTGTTCGATCTCTACATACTCTACACTCGTATCTACCTACGCAGGGATTCCGCACCTGCGTTGTTAGCGACATCCCGTGTACGATCCGTCCAGGAACCTACAATTGGTATCAGAGCCATCGGCTCGATTGTGAGTTTCGGGATTTCACGCGGGTGTAGAAAACGTCTCGTTTGACCTATTCGCGGGACATGTTTTTGTTGGGATTGTGTTTTGCTCGTGCTTGACAGTCATTTTCAAGCCATTGCATTGATTGGAAACTGCTGGATTGACGAAATCAGATCTGAACAGTTTCCTTGTTCATCGGGCGAAGTTACCGTTCTTCGAGCGAAGTTACCATTCTTCAGGCGAAGTTGCCGTCACTGGAATTAGGGTTTCGGCGAAGATATAAGGATTAGCGAAGTTAACCACAACTTCGCTTACCTCATAAGTTCGCCTTAGCGAAGTTATCCGCAACTTCGCTTTCCACCCAAGTTCGCTTACCTCCTAAGTTCGCTCATTCTAAGCGAAGTTATTTTTAACTTCGCCAAGTCAAGCGAATTTAAGACCCAGCGAAGTTCTCTTTTCAGCGAAGTTAACTTTCAAGCGAAGTTATTCTTAACTTCGCCTACTGAGCTGTTTTAATATTTTTTTTATTTTCAGGTTTTTCAGGTTTTCGCAAGGATGTCGTCAATTAACATCTCCGATTTGGTCAAGATGGAAGTAGAAGCGGGGTCTGCCACTAAGGCCCCAAAGTTGATGAAAGGAACTGACTTCGTGGCATGGAAGGACAGATTCATCCAATACATTAAATATCAGGATGCAAAAATGTGGGTGTGCATCCAGGATGGATATATCCCTCCAACTATGCAATACGAAGGTCGTGATGTGGTTAAGAAGTATAGCAAAATGGAGGACGAAGAAAAGAAAATGTATGAGGCCGAGAGCAAGGCCCATGCAGCTATAACTATGGCACTTCCTCAAGAGGTTCTCCACACTTTCAGAAAGTACACTTCTGCGAGAGAGCTTTGGGATGCTCTTGAAAATAGATTCGAGGGGAATGTGGGTATCCGTGCATCAAAGATCAAACTCTTAAAGACCCAGTTCTCCGTCTTCAAATTTTTGAAGAACGAATCACTGGATGATATTATCACCAGATACTATCATCTAATGACAGAGCTTAGCAATTATTCGATTGCCTATCGAGAAGAAGAGATTGTTGAAAAGCTTCTCGATGCTCTCACACCGAAGTGGGAAACGTACACCGTTCTTATGAGGGAAGACAGAGACTTTCCTACTTATGATTTGGAAACGGCAGTAAACAAGCTCAGAACTTATGAGCTTAATATGGTTCGAAAAGAAACACCAACAGATCAGATACAAGACCCTGGTATGTATGGTGCAAAGGTTAACTCAGGCTCAAGTTCGAGGCCTGAATCTGCTGCTTATTACTCAAAAGGGGAGTCAGGTTCTGACTCTTCTCATGAAGGAAACGTTTCTGTAAACTTGAACGGTGATGTCTGTTTCGTTGCTGGAGGATCAAGTACTTCAAAGCCTTAAGCATCCTCAAGTGGTTTTTCTGCAAATGCCTCAAGCAATAATTATTCCAAGATGCCTATGAGTGTAAAATCTGCTGAAGAGCAGTTTGCAGTCTATGCATCATTTATTGCTTCCTACGAAAACTACATCCAGGGGAAGATTGTGGACCCTGCTGTACTGGATGAGGACTACGACCAGATCGATGCTGATGATCTGGAGGAGATGGATTTGCAATGGCAAATGGCAATGATTGTGAGGCGTGTAAAACGGTTTATGAACAAAACTGGGAGAAAGTTTGTTGGTGGTAGGCCCGGGTTCGACAAATCCAAGGTAAGGTGCTATAATTGTCAACGGTACGGGCACTTTGCCAAGGAATGCAGAAATGAGAGGGTTGAACGAGGACAAGGTCGGCCTACACAACACTCTGGAGTTAACAGAGAGATTAACGCCATGTTGACCAGAGAAGCAGGTGAGTACAACTGGAACCCGCATTCAAGTGGTTCTGGTGAGCACGCGAACATGGCTGAGTCTGAAGTTGAAGAATGTGAGAAGGTTGATGGAAATGAGAAAGCTAATGAAGAAGAAACCGCTTTCATGGCAGATGACAAGGATAATCGCTCCGAGGTAAGTACTAAGAATATTTGTACTAGTTGTGAGAATTTGTCTGAGCAACTCACTACGATAACTGATCAGTACGTCCGTTTAGATGCTGATTTTAAAACTATTAAAGAAGATCACCATTTTACTAAATCAAGAGAAAACAGCTATAAAATTAAAATAAAAGCATGTGAAAAAGACATTCAAAGCTTAAAAACTAAACTTGCTGAGAAAATTGAAATAATTGATCTTAGTTATGAAGTTTTAGAAGAAAAAACTAAATTGATTGCTGATCGGGATAAACAGATTGCTGACCACCAGGTGAAGGTGGTGGAACTGAACCGCAAACTTGAGCAGTTCAGGAATTCCTCGGCAATCCTTGATCACCTCGTGAGTGATCAAGGTACCTCTGCAAAGAGGGGAGGAATCGGATATCACGAAGTTCCACCACCCTTTAACCACAACTATACCTATAATCCGAGTGTTCAGAAATCTGTTGATTTCGAGGTTACTCAGACAACTCCAATCAAGATTACAAGGGTAGAACCAAGTGTTAGCTGTGGCGAAACGAGTTCGCCTGTTTCTAGTGTGAATATTTCTGTTTCGAGTCCAGTCTCATCGGATTCGGATAAGTTGTCCGAATCTGGTCAAACAAAAGAGAAAGTAGGGTTACCCAACGGTGGAGATAAAAATGAAATTTCTAAAAAGAGTTCTCCACTCAATCCGTACGTCCCACCTTATGTGAGACATACGGATGGTAACACTGCCTCTACATCCAAACCAACATTTGACAAGAAAATGGAGAGTCGGTGTTGCTTTAGATGTAACAAATTAGGGCATTTAGTTGCAGACTGCCCTCTGAAGCCGAGATTTAGAGGTGTGAGGCCAAATACAACTGAGGATAAGCGTCATTTTGTTACTGCTAAAAATGAAAACTTTTCAAAGTGCAAAAATGTAACTAATTCAAGTTGTTATAAAAACAAACCTCAGTTTTTCAACCAAACCACAAGATATAATACTTTCAACTCTCATAGGTTTGGAAGGCATTACACTCAATCTGCAGGGAGATTCCCTAACAGGACTTACAGAAATTATCCTGATGCTAACTTGAGAAAGCCAGGGTACGGGACGTATCGATCCAAGACCAATTGGTCTTGGGTCCCAAGATTCTAACTCTTTGTTTTATTGTGCAGGAACAGTTGAACAGGGCTGCCAACAATCTTTGGATTGTAGATAGCGGCTGTTCCCGGCACATGACAGGCAACAAACACTTGTTGCAAGACTTAAAACCTGTTCAGGGAGCAAGAGTTAGTTTTGCTGGTGAGAGCGGAGGAAGGATTACCGGTAGAGGAACTGTGTCGAATGGGAGAATGACACTTGAGAATGTAAACTTTGTGGAGGAATTAAAGCACAATCTGCTGAGTGTGTCGCAGATTTGTGATAAAGATTATACTGTCCATTTCACGAAGAATGAAGCGATCGTATTGAAGCCTGGTTTCCAAATACCAGACGAATGGATAGTAATGAAAGCTCCACGTGAAACGAATACATATGTGATGGATATGAGGTCTACTGAAATAGCCACCGGAGAATCCTGTTTAATGACAAAAGCAAGCGAATCAGAATCAGAATTATGGCACAGGAGAATGGGACATATTCATCTTCGGAAGATGAACTTCATTGTCAAGAATGGGCTTGTGATGGGCGTTCCCTTAAAAAGTTTTAACTTTGAAGACAAATGTATAGCATGCAAGAAGGGAAAGCAACACAAGAAATCCCATCTCACCAAGAAGATTAATTCAATTGCCGGTACTCTAGAACTACTTCATATGGATCTCTTCGGTCCCGTGAATGTAAAAAGTCTAGGTGGTACTTCTTACTGCTTGGTGATAACTGATGACTACTCGCGATATTCGTGGGTATATTTTCTGAAAACGAAAGATGAGACGGCTCAGTTGGTAAAGAATCTAATTACAAAAATTGAGAACGTCATGAGTAAATCAGTTAAATACATCAGAAGCGACAATGGGACAGAGTTCAAGAACTTTGAAATGGAAATCTTCTGTCTTCAGAAGGGAATTGAACATCAATACAGCGCTCCGTATACTCCACAACAGAATGGAGTGGCTGAAAGGAAGAACCGAACGTTAATTGAAGGAGCCAGAACTATGCTGGCAGACTCGAAGCTTCCTGTGATGTTCTGGGCTGAAGCAGTTGCTACAGCCTGCTATGTTCTGAATAGGGTGTTAACCGTTAAGAGACTTGGAAAAACTTGTTACGAGCTTATGCACGGAAGGAAGCCCAACTTATGCGGTCTTGAACCATTTGGGTCTCCTTGTTCGATTTTGAAGACTAATTCGAAATTTGGTGAAGTAGCCGATGAGGGAATCCTAGTCGGTTATGTTGTTGGGACTCCCAACAGACGGGTCTTCAATACGTCGACTTGCAAGGTGGAGGTGGTTTGTAACACCGACATTACTAGTTACCAACTGCCAAAACCAAGCAATGGACCTGCTGAGCTTTTCGACTATGTTAAACTTTTTAAGTCGTTTAACGTACCTGATTTGGAAATTTCTGAAGAAGACGAAAGAGCTGTGACGAAGATGATACTTGATGAGGAAGAGAATCTATTGCAACATCAGATGTTTGAGAAATCTCAACCTTCCACATCAAACCCTATCGATACCCCTGCGGCCTCAACTGAAGAAGAATTTATTAATCCTTTTCACTCTCAACCTGAAACAATCATAGATGAGATCTCTTCAAACTTGGAAGACAATTTACATGTCGGTGCTGTTCCGACCACGAGAATTCACAAAGATCACCCATTGGAGAATGTTATAGGTGATGTGTCCTCCGGTGTTCAAACCAGAAGTAGCTTGAATGAGCACACATGTGTTTATACAAGCATTAAAGAAACGGGTATAATGAACGAATGTTTGTACTCCTGCTTTATAAGCCAAATTGAACCAAAGAACTATCAAATGGCTTTAAAGGACAGCTCGTGGGTCGAAGCCATGCAAGAAGAGTTGGCTCAGTTCGAGAAAATGGAAGTTTGGACTTTGGTTGAAAAACCAAGGAATGTGCATGCTATAGGCACAAAATGGGTGTTCAAGTGTAAGAGAGATGATAAGGGGATTATCGTAAGAAATAAGGCGAGGCTGGTTGTTAAAGGTTTTAATCAGCAAGAGGGTATTGATTACAATGAGGTGTTCGCCCCTGTCGCCCGGTTAGAAGCGATTCGATTGTTCTTGGCGTTTGCTGCATTTAAAAAGATGAAGGTATTTCAGTTGGATGTGAAGAGCGCGTTTCTAAACGGAAAAGTTGATGAGGTTGTGTATGTTGAGCAACCTCCGGGTTTTCCTGACCCAGACTTTCCGGATCACGTATACAGGTTGAGCAAGGCGTTATATGGGTTACATCAGGCACCTCGTGCCTGGTATTCAACGTTATCGGACTACTTGCTGGAAAATGGTTTTGAAAGAGGATTGATTGACAGTACGCTGTTTGTGAAGAGAGAAGGATGTGACTTCCTACTGGTTCAAGTCTACGTGGATGATATCATTTTTGCTGCATCAAGAGTATCCATGTGTCAGGATTTTGAGGCTGTCATGAAGAAACGATTCGAGATGAGTGCTATGGGTGAACTAACCTTCTTTCTAGGATTGCAGGTTGATCAGAAGAAGGATGGGATGTTCATTCATCAAACAAAGTATGTTCATGATGTGCTTAAAAGATTCAAGATGGAGGACAGTTCTCCATATGACACCCCAATCTGCGTCAATCACAGATTGGGCGCTGAATCAGACGGTGACGCAGATGTGGACCCTACTCTGTATCGGGCGATAATAGGTTCATTAATGTATTTAACTGCTTCTAGGCCCGATATAATGTTTTCTGTTTGTCTTTGTGCTCGTTTTCAGGCAAACCCAAAGGAATCTCACATGAAAGGTGTGAAGAGGATTTTGCGGTATCTTAAGGGCAAGCCGAAACTAGGGTTGTGGTACCCAAAGGGAGGAGACGTTGAACTGGTTGCGTATACAGATTCTGATTATGGTGGCTGTAATCAGAGTCGGAAGTCAACAACAGGAGGCTGTCAGTTTCTTGGAGGAAGATTAGTTTCCTGGCAGTGCAAGAAACAGACATCAGTTGCAATTTCAACATGCGAAGCTGAATACATGGCAGCATCCAACTGCTGCTCTCAGGTTTTGTGGATTCAGCAACAATTGCGCGACTATGGTCTGAATTTCTTACTTACTCCTATTTTAATTGATAACACTGCCGCCATCTCAGTAATTAACAATCCCGTGAAGCACAGTAAAACTAAGCATATTGACATTCGTCATCACTTCATACGGGATTGTGCTGAGAAGAAACTGGTCAAGATCGAAAAGGTTGATACACTGGAAAATTTTGCTGACTTGTTTACAAAAGCGTTTGATAAATCCAGATTTCAAAACCTAATTGAGCTGAACGGGATGATCAATCCCGAGTAACCATGCCTTTGTGTTTATTTAAAAAAAAAAAAAAAAAAAAAAATATTGTGTCATTATTGCTTAAAATTAGTCGGTTACCTCAGTTTGATGGACATATCCTCGGATATGTTTTGGTCCTCGTTTCGACTTAGAGAATAAGGATCGCCATTAACCAGAAGACTGAAAGTGACCGGGGCAGTTATGACGTGTGTTCTTCAGTTGCTGAAAATTAGTCGGTCATTCTTAGTAAGAAGGACACATACTTGTATGTGGTCGGTCCAGTTGATCCATTGGATCTTCCGGATTGCCGTTTACCTGACGACTTTGACGTGATCGGGGCGATTGAAATCAAAATTTTATTGGGAAATGAAATTACTTTTCAAGTCTAATACTTCGTAAGAAGTTCTTTGCTGTGTTTAACAGAAAATTGATCCAACCTTGGAAAATGATATATATACTGATTGTGTGTGCTTAACTAGTGAAGTTATTAGGCTTAAAAGGCTTTAGAATAGTCATTGTATGTCATGGTAATTTTTATGGTGCGTAAAAGTGTATGTGATACTAACTTAAACTACTCGAATTTACGTGGAAACTCCTTAAGAGTTTTGTATGTCTTCATACATATCTTTTCGAAGGATAGGCAGAAAAGCAACTACCCAGTCATACACGAGCCCGCGAGTGTTCTGATTCCCGTGAAGAAAGCATTTCAAGACACTGCAGTGATCCAGATTCGGGACTTGCAGTGGTTTAGTACTCCGAAGTCAATAAGAATGTTTGGTTTAAAAAAAAAAAAAAAAAAAAAATTATTATACATGTATATTTTTTTTAGTACTTATGAGACATAGTAACAATCAAGACTTCTCAATTCTGGAGTAAGAAGAGAACGGGAAGCAGACAACGAGTATATACAAGTTAATCAGACACTATGGGTCGAAGTCAATTCGGGGTGACTTGGGTATAGCCAAATACGCCTTGAGAATAGATAGAAGACATCATTATCTCTGAGTTGTTGCCCACTTAAAATTTTGAGCTTAACTGAACCTTAATCCGTATCACAGAAACGATGAAAACCATTTAAGTTATTTACATGCTTACAACCTGTTTCTCTATGTCATAATACAGCTAAACACGGATCCAAGTGACAGTCACATAGTTAGTATGATTCCTGTTGGGATCTTGTCTAAAACGTAGTGGTCCCTGACTAGACTGAAATTTGATCCCTTATTTCGTCAAGATTTTTATAAGTTTTTCTATTTTTGTAGTTGTGTTATTGTAAAACTGGTTACTTGGACATGATCATTTTTGTTTAACTCTTTTTGGAAGCTTCTAATGTTAAGTGCAAGATTCTTCAAACTTAAAGGGTTGATTCTGAAATTACGGGCGAAGTTGTTGAATCAGGCGAACTTGTGCTTAACTTCGCCAAGGCGAAGTTAAGCGTAACTTCGCCTGACCAACACTGACCCTATATAAGGGTTTTTTAAACAGTAATATCTCATTATTTTAACTTTTTCCGGCGAACTTCTATTATCCGGCGAACCTGTTTTCCGTTCCGATTTCGATCGTTGTTTCCAGTTTCTAGTGTTTATTGACGGTATGTGTGGTCAATATCATTCCCAACCGCTTAATCCACCGGTGGTAGTTGCACGATTTGTTGAGTCGACCATCACTACTACTGCAGGGTTACCAAGTGTACCACCTGCGGTCACTTCTGCTGCTAATGTCCCGCCAACTCCAACGCCTACTTCAGATTCCGAGAGGATTACATCACTAGAGCGGATTGTTGCTGATCAGACAAAGACCATTCAAAGCCTAGTGGAATCCAATCAACTACAAGCAGCCCTCCTGGTTGAACACGGTAAAGTTATAGATGCCTTCAAGGCATTCTTGGCATCTCAGGGGGAGAAGACTTGTAGGGGAGATGAGTTGAGGACGAAACGGAGAGAAGATCATGACGATGATCCCAATGCACCGGAAGGTGCAGGTGGTGAGCTGCCAAGAACCTCTCAGGCTCTTGGGGCTTCCACAGCTGAGGGGGAGTCTACAAATGCAGCTGGTGACGACGTGGTAGCGGTTGATGATGATGCTGATGTTGAAGATGTTATCGACGCATTGAAAGAGTTGGATGAGGAGGATGATGAGTTTATGATTGAAGATGATGTGCTGCCAGTTGATGAGATCGAGAGGATTGGAGAGCAGATTACGGTTGAAAACGTGTTAGAGGAAGGGGAGATTGTTGATGACTCCGTGGAACACGAGATTCCGGAGGTTGAGAGACCAGAGTTGGGTGATGAGAACGCGGAGGAAGATGCTGAGTGGGAGGAACAACCGAAATGGAAGGAGGGTTGTGCCCACTGGTTCGTAAAGACGAAGAAGCCGGCGGTCCCTAAGATGTTCAGAAAAAGTTACAATATTAAGGGATACGCGGAAGCCAAGAAAGGTATTATCTGCTGGTTATACGACGAGCAGCTGCGGCTCTTCGTGATCAAGAGATACGATGGCATTCAGTACTTCCAGAGAAAGTTGAGATCTCTAAACACACTGCCAGAATGTGAAGTAAAAGATTTAGCCAGATTGGGATTGATAAACAGAAGTGAAGACAACATGGCTAGAACCATTGCGAAGATCGTGTGGAAAGAGTGCGTTAAAGAGAAAAAGTTTGAGCTACTGAAACCACAAAAGGGGAAACTTGTCGAAGACAAGGATAGAGGTCTGAGAGTTGATGGAAAACCTTGGATGGTCATGAAATACAAACCGATCCGGTGCCTTAAAGAAGTACCGATGAAGTTCATGCCCAAGGACGTGCTCAAAGATCTAAAATGGTGGTACGTGGATTGTGAGACAGCTGAGGCGGTAATGGAAGATGAGGATGAACAAGAAGTACTTCGGGTTTACGACCTGATGCATCTTGTTAATCTATCGCAGGCTGATCTGAAAGTGCTCAATGAGAAGAAGATCTTCTACATTCCTGCTTGGAAGGATCAAGCTAGGAAATATCAACGGGTGGTGTCGGTATGTGTTAGAGAAGGAGCGCTTGCGTAGAGATGCAAGATTACAAGACTCAAGATTTGAAGATCAAGATATGAAGCTACTGCCAAGGGGGAGTCTGTTGGTACATGTGTGTCAGTAGTTCATAGTCTAGCATTTGTAATCGAGTCTGTAATGCAATTATGTTTTGATTATGTTTATATTTGTAACACGCGAAGTTTTCAACAAGTTCGCTCTGGCGAACTTGTTGAATCAGCGAAGTTATTGACAACTTCGCCTATGGCGAAGTTGTCATGTTTATATACTGTTTCAGCCGAAACAGTTAGTGTTGGTCGTTTAGGGTTTTCGTTTCAGCTGTTCACTTCGTGTGTTACGTGTCATTGTCTGTAATAGTGACCTCGGGTCACGTGTTTGTTATCAATATAACGTGTTTGGTTTATTGCTTGTGTGTTCGATCTCTACATACTCTACACTCGTATCTACCTACGCAGGGATTCCGCACCTGCGTTGTTAGCGACATCCCGTGTACGATCCGTCCAGGAACCTACACATGGACATATTTTGTTTGATGAATAAGCATCCCATCTTTCTTCTAATCTACCTGCAATCCCAATAAGAAAGTTAATTCGACCATGGCGCTCATTTCAAACCTCCTTTTCATGACTGCTTCAAATTCCTGACACATGGCGACTTTTGATGCAGCAAAAATGATGTCGTCCACATAGACTTGAACGAGTAAAAAATCTCCCCCTTTTCCCTTGACAAACAGCGTGCTATCGATCTTTCCACTTTCGAACCCATTCTCAAGCAAGTAATCGGACAAGGTTGCGTACCAGGCACGAGGGGCCTGATGTAGCCCATATAGAGCTTTACTCAGTTTGTAAACATGATCAGGATAATCTGGGTCAGGGAATCCCGGAGGTTGTTCAACATACACCACCTCATCGACTTTACCATTTAAAAAGGCACTTTTCACATCTAACTGGAACACTTTCATCTCTTTGTGTGCAGCAAATGCCAAAAATAGCCGAATTGCCTCCAATCTTGCCACAGGAGCAAACACTTCGTTGTAGTCGATTCCTTCTTGCTGATTGAACCCTTTTACTACCAATCTTGCCTTGTTCCGTATGATTATCCCTTTCTCATCTCTCTTACATTTAAAAACCCATTTTGTACCGATTTCATTTATATTATGTGGTTTTTCAACTAATTTTCATACTTCCATCTTCTCAAACTGTGCCAATTCTTCTTGCATGGCTTCAACCCACGAGCTATCTTTTAGAGCCATTTGATAATTCTTCGGTTCAATCTGGCTGATGAAGCAGGTGTACAAACATTCGTTTATGATACCCGTGTCTTTAATGCTTGCGTAAACACATGTGTGTTCATCCAAACTTCTTCTTGTTTGAACACCGTCAGACAGATTACCTATCACGTTCTCCAAAGGGTGATTTTTGTGAATTCCAGTAGTCTGAACCGGACCGACTTCCAGATTGTTTTCTAAATTTGAAGAGAGTTCATCAGTGGGTGATTGATGTTGAGAGTGAAATGGATTGTAGAATTCTTCTTCAGTAGAGGCAGCAGGAGTATCAACGACACTTGACGAGGTAGGTTGACTTTCTTCATATCGCGGACGTTGCACAATATTCTCCTCCTCGTCATACAGAATCTGTGAAGCAATTTTCTCATCAACTTCTGCAAAATCCAAGTAAGGCATATTAAAAGATTTGAATAGTTTATCATAGTCGAAAGCTTTAGCGGGTCCCATGCTAGGCCTTGGTGATTTGTAACTCGTAATGTCAGTGTTACATACCACCTCAACCTTGTTGTTTGATAAATTAAAGACTCTTCTGTTGGGAGTCCCAACAACATATCCGACTAAAATACCTTCATCGGCTTTCTCACCAAATTTTGAGTTTGTCTTTAATATCGAACATGGGGACCCGAAAGGTTCGAGACCATTCAAGTTTGGATTTCTACCATGCATAATTTCATAACAAGTTTTATTTAATCTTTTAACAGTTAAAACACGATTAAGGATATAATAGGCTGTGGCGACAGCTTCAGCCCAGAACACCACGGGAAGTTTAGCATCTTCCAGCATGGTTCTGGCTCCTTCGATTAGCGTTCAATTCTTCCTCTCAGCTACCCCATTTTGTTGCGGAGTATACGGGGTGCTGTACTGATGTTCTATCCCTTTCTGTAAGCAGAACATCTCCATCTGATAGTTCTTGAACTCTGTCCCATTATCACTCCTGATGTACTTAACCTTTCTCCCAAAAATATTTTCAACCTTGGTAATCAAGTTAATTACCAACTGAACTGTCTCATCTTTTGCCTTCAGAAAGTATACCCAAGAGTATCGAGAGTAATCATCGGTTACAACCAAGCAGTATGACGTTCCACCTAGACTCTTTACATTCACGGGACCAAAGAGATCCATATGAAGTACGTTTAGGGTACTGAAAATTGAGTTAACCTTCTTGGAGTGATGAGGTTTTTTATGTTGTTTTCCTTTCTTGCACGACAAGCATTGATCTTCAAAGTTAAAATTCTTCAAGGGAACTCCAAGCACCAGCCCATTCTTGACAATGTAATTCATTTTGTGAAGATGTATATGTCCCATTCTTCGATGCCATAACTCTGACTCCGACTCAGTTGCTTTTGACAGAAGACATGACTCTGCTGTTGTCATCTCAGTTGACCTCATATCCATCACATACGTGTTCTTTTCGCTTGGAGCTTTCATTACCACCCAGGCCTCTGGTATCTTGAAACCATGATAAAGAACAATTGCCTCATTTTTAGTAAAATGCACCGTGTATTCTTTGTCACAAATCTGAGACACACTCAACAAGTTATGCTTCAACTCTTCCACAAAATTCACCTTTTCTAACTTCATTCTTCCGTTAGTCACAGTTCCAATACCACTGATTCTACCTCCACTCTCTCCAGCGAAATTAACCCTTCCTCCTTGAACAGATTTCCAGTCACGTAACAAATTCTTGTTACCAGTCATGTGCCGGGAACAGCCACTGTCAACAACCCACAGATTGTTTACAGCCCTGTTTGACTGTTCCTGCACAATTAAAGAAATAGATTAAAATCTGGGGACCCATGACCTACTGGTCTTGGGTCGATTAAATCTGTTGATCGGCATCCAGTACTTTGGTTGCCCAAAGTCAGTTCGAGGATGGTTTCTGTAAATTCTGAAAGGAAACCTTCTAGAGGATTGGCTATGAGGCCATACAAACCTTAGTGAATTAACTGAATTATAATTGTTGGTTTTGTAGTTAACTGGGAAAAAATGAGACCGATTTCTTTGAAATCTTGGATTAGTCCAATGTTTGAAATTTGGTGTGTTCGCATTCTTACCAGTATCATAATTCATATTCGTTGTATTCTCAGTTTTCGGAGGCCTCATACCTCTAAATTTTCTCTGGTTTAGAGGACAATCAGCAATAAGGTGTCCTACTTGATTGCATCTGAAACAACTTCTGTTTTCAACTTTCATCTCAACAGTTGTTGCAGATGTCGAGGTTGCATTACTACCCGTTTGTCTAACATATGGTGGGACAAACGGATTTAGGGAAGAATTCCTTTCATCAGGCTTATATTCCTCCCCACGTTTTAGTAACACTACCTCTTCTTTTATCTCACCAAATTCGGATGACTTGTCCGAATTTGATGAGACAGAGCTAGGGACAGAGATCGCAACGTTAGAATTTGACTTGATCATCTCGCCCTTATTAACTTCAGGTTCTTTAGTTGAAATTTCGATTGGAACTGTCTGACTAATCTCAACATTCGCAGATTGCTGATTACTAGGATTATAAGTATAGTTATTGTTATACGGTGGTGGAACTTCAGAAAATCCAATTCCCCCTTTGTTAACCGGGGAACGTTGAACACTTATGATGTGATCTAGCATTGTAGATGAATTTCTAAATTGTTCAATTTTTCTGTTTAGTTCCACCACTTTTACCTGGTAATCAGCTATCTATTTATCTTTTTCAGCAATTAGTTTGGTTTTTTCTTCTAACACTTCATAACTAAGATCACTTACTTGTATTTTTTCAGCTATACTGGCTTTAAGACTTCTAATATCCTTTTCACTAGCTTTTATTTTTACCGATTAACTGTTTTCTCTAGTTTTAGTATAGTGATGATCTTCTTTTAAGGTTATAAATTGTGTGTCCAAACTAACAAACTGATCAGTTATTATTTTCAATTGTTCAGACAGATTTTTCACATTGTATACAATGAAGTTCAGACCTTACCTCAGAGAGCTGATCGTTCACTTCTGCCATATATGCTTGATTTTCTCCCGTCTCCTTTTCACTTCCTCCAGTTTCGATGTTTACCAAATTAGCCTGTTCGAACACTTCCTCAACTTGTATGTTCCAGTTGTATCCACCATTCTATCTAGATACCATAGCCCTATTCTCACTACCTCCCCCATTCTGTTGTGCAGGCCTGTTCTGACTTCGTTCGACTCTCTCATTTGTGCATTCCTTAGCAAAGTGACCATTTTGTTGACAGTTGTAACATCGAACCTTTGATTTATCAAACCCTGGTCTTTCTCCAACGAAATTTCTACCCGTTTTCTTCATGAATCTCTTTACCCTTCTTACTATCATAGCCATCTGCCACTGCAGGTCCATCTCTTCCAAATCATTAGCATCGATATGATCATAGTCTTCATCCAAAGTTGCAGGGTCGACGATTTTACCTTTGATGTAGTTCTCATAATATGCAATGAAGGATGCATATAGAGCAAACTGTTGTTCAGCTGCTTTAACACTCATGGGTATCTGTGAGTAGTTGTAGCTTGGAACATTTGACGAGAAATTCCCAGTTGTGGCTTGAGGTTTTGAAGGATTACTACCTCCAGCTACGAAACATACGTCGCCATCCATATTGAGAATCACATGACCGTCACGAGTTGAGTTTGAGTTTGATTCTCCCTTTGAGTAGTAGGCAGAGGATTCTGATTTTGAACTTGAGCTTGGAGTGACTTTCGCACCATACATTCCCGGATCCTGAACCTGATCAGTTGGTGTCTCCTTCCGAACCATGTTAAGTTCAAAATTTCGTAACTTATTGACCGCTGTTTCCAAGTCAATCTTGGTAAAGTCTTTATCCTCTCTCATCAGAACCGTGTACATTTCCCATTTCGGTGGAAGAGCATCAAGAAGTTTTTCTACTATCTCTTCTTCCTTGTATTCAATGGAGTAATTACTGAGTTCGGTCATCAAGTGATAATATCTTGTGATGATATCGTCAAGTGATTCATTTTTCAAATACTTGAATACAGAGAATTGGGTTTTTAGCAGCTTTTTCTTGGAAGCACGTATCCCCACATTACCTTCATATCAATTTTCTAGTGCTTCCCATAGCTCTCTAGCAGTTTTGTACTTCTTGAAGGTATGAAGAATCTCTTGTGGAAGAGCCATGGTTATTGCTGCATGAGCTTTACTCTCTGCCTCATACATTTTCTTTTCCTCCTCTTCCATCTTACTGTACTTCTTAATTTGTTCACGACCTTCAAACAAGGATGTTGGTGGAATGTATCCGTCTTGAATGCAAACCCACATCTTAGCATCTTGATACTTCACATACTGTTCAAACAGATCTTTCCATGCAACGAAATCGGTACCCTTAAGCATTTTTGGAGCTTTGGTTGCTGAACCGGCTTCAACCTTCATTTTTACCAGTTCTGTAATGTTTATTGAAGTCATAGTTGAAAGAAACACGACTCGAAATACAAATAAAGTATTTTTTTTAATAAACAGTGATCAGATAGCGAAGTTATTATAAACAGTGATCAGATAGCGAAGTTTAATAAACAGTGATCAGACTCGAAGTTATTTTTTTTAATAAACAGTGCTTAGCTTCGCTTAGGCGAAGTTATTGTTAACTTCGCTTGTGCTTGCTTAACTTCGCTTATACTCAACTTCGCTTATACTCAACTTCACTTATACTTTATAAGTTCGCTTAAACCCTACAAAAGATGACGGCAGCTTCGCCTGATGAACACAAGTTTTTGCAGGTTTTAATTGGACGTGTTGTGAGGTATGCAAAGGTGTATTGGGTTATATTTAATGGTGGGAGATGGGCAAGACAAAAAAACTAGGTATTTCAACGTAATCTCGTTCCGCGAATAGTCGAACGGAACGATCTTAGCACCCGTGTGATAATCCCGAACCACACAATCACGACCAAATGCTCTGATACCAATTGTAGGTTCCCAGCCGGATCTACACAGGAGTATCTCGTAACACGAGGGTGCGGAATCCCCACGTAATACGATACGAGCGTAAGATAGATAATACATTGAACCGATAAACAAAGACACGTTACAATACTAACAAACACGATTGTATTGCAACACTTCAACACGTGATATCAATAATCACCAACACGTTCGTAAAAAACCTTATCAAAATAAGCCGAAGTGAGGTTTATATAACCTCGACAACTTCGCCTAACATACTAGGCGAAGTTGTCATAACTTCGCTTATCTCCAAGTTCGCCTACATCCCAGGCGAACTTGTGTAAAACAATATTCAAAACCAAAATAAACAATCTAACACGATTACAGACACATACAAAACACGAGATACTGAACTACTGACATTATGCACCAACAGTCTTAAAACAATCCAGTAGAGTAAAGTATGTGATATAAACATTAAGAAACGCCAAATTGAAAGGGGTGTTAGTCTCTAGCAAAAGTCTCGGTGAGGATGGCAGAAATGTAATAACCAGTCATACTCAAGCCTTATATTTGTTGATCTCCCAAAATTAAAATAAAGCAAATAACAAGCATTAAGATTCTGGACACTGTGAGTCTCTATGCGGCTTAACCATCTGGGTATTCATAAGCATGAATATTTCACTCGCCTTCAAGAGAAAACCCAAAGTCATTAAACTTGATCACCGCTGTACTTCGTACAATTTAAATTACTGACTTGATCAAAATCCGCTGTTAGTCATACAATTGTTCCTCCCTTGCGTGCGTTTTAATACCATTAAGAAACGGACCCCAGGGGTACAATGTATGTAAGCCGACAGATGGACTCATGCATACTCACTCACAGTAAAGGAAACTTGATGCATTGCTCAAATTTCGAAATTGATATCAAAATTTTGATGAACAATATAATGGTTTAAGTCAAGTTGGGGTGATTTGGCAAAAATCAAATTAAGCTTGAACCGAGATTAGAGGCTGATAGTTTCTGAAATTCTGTGCTTTAATTGAACAATTTAATCATATCACAAAAATACTTGAATGTGTGTTATTAGATTTATGTGGACAACAATACCAATGACCGACTTATCAACAGTCATAAAATCGCTGAAATATAAAACTGTGATGGAAGGGCAAATTGGTCAGTATGATTCTCTGCTCAAACTCAACAAAAATACAAAAATATGTACTGCTTTTGATAAAATCATTGAAAAACACAAAAAGATTGTCTATTTTTTTAACGGACCGGATTTTCTTTTGTAAATACATTCTTTAAATATTTTTACAAAATACCAAAAATATTTTCGTCTTCTTTTTACAAAATTCTTAAATAAGTTTAAGTTATGTTTTGGAAATCTGAAACGTTTTTAAAGTATTTGGTTGTCGGGATAAAAGGTCTCTTGATAACCTAATTTATTTATTTTATTTTAATTATTTAATTAATTCATTTAATTTAAATTTAAATAAAAGATTCTGTTTCGTTAAAATCCAATTCGTTATTTATGGATAACGAACTAGGTGATTCTTTAGCGAACTAGCTTCTGGTTCGCTAACCTAATTCGCTTCCGCACTCTGTAACGAATCATCCCTTCGTTATGCATATTTAACGAATCGCGTCATGAATCATGTCTTGATTCGCTACTTTAATTTAACGAATCAAGTAGCGATTCGCCAACATAAGGTAACGAATTGAGTTAGCGAATGGGCTAATTCGTTAACTTTAATTTAAACGAATCGTCTGATTCGCACAAGCTGTACCTTGGGTTGCGTGCTATGTTATATAAGACAAGAAAACGAACAATCTTCCACTGTTCGCCTTCTTCCTTCATCTTTAAGAAACCCTGTTCAAATTTTCTCTGAAATCTCAACTTTCTTGTTTGGATATTTCAAAGATATATTTGAGTTTCTAAGGTATAGCCGATCATGGCGATATAATTTTCGTCAAAAATGGCTACGTGTTGATAGTTAAATTATGAAATTTTAGGAGTTTAAGGGTTTCTGAAGTTTTGAAACCCATTTGTGTATAATTTATGTTCATAAATGTATGATTTTGATGTCATTATGATCGGAATCATATTCCGATACCCTTGGTGGGCTTCAATCATGATTTGATTGTTGTTTGCCGGGTTAATTATTGTTTTGTGATATTGGTGTTTACTGTGGGTTCATCTAACCTATGTACTTAGAGATTTTGAGTCTTAATCTCATTCATCTTCGATTACGAATGTAATTCCGAGTACAACGAGCTCATTATTGTGATGATTCGACGATAGTTATGGCCTAATCGTTTCCGGGTTCATCTTGTTGACTATCTGTGTTCATCCTAATTTTGACCTTGACTTTGTGAAGTCAAAGAACAAGTCTTAATTATGACCATTCATTAGTCTTAGCGAATTGGAACTGTTTCGTGTCCAATTCGTTAAGATTTTACACGAACTAGCTAAGCGAATAAGATGTTACACGAATCAGATTTGGATTCGCTTAAAATATAACGAATTAGAGTTTAGTTCGTTAAAATTAAATAGTAATTCGCTATGTTCAGTTCATTAAGATATTTACTTGATAGCGAATCGCCTGATTCGTTATCTTATTGTAACGAATCAGAGTGATTCCCAACGAATGACATTTATTAAAATTTTAAAATTAATTTATTTAATAAAGGATTTAAATAATTAAAGGATTTAATTAAAGGATTTAAATCGTCTAATACGTAAATAGATTAATTACACATATCTTTTGATTATATATTCTGATATCTATTCTTACATTCGATTTTATTTATACAGTAAAACATGGCTGATCAAGAACAACATAATCAACCACCACAAGAACAACCTCCACAAGGACAACCACAACAACAAGTTTAACAAGCTGAAGTGATCTTACTGCCGTTCGATAAGAAGCACAACATCTGTGCTTATGTTGATCACGATGTGACTGATTTGAGAACGTTTGGAGCTATGTTGACTTTCTTGCGACGTTCAAAGATATACTATGCAATCACTGCTA
This sequence comes from Bidens hawaiensis, assembly GCF_021521415.1. Taxonomy (NCBI): domain Eukaryota; kingdom Viridiplantae; phylum Streptophyta; class Magnoliopsida; order Asterales; family Asteraceae; genus Bidens; species Bidens hawaiensis. The sequence goes on from NW_027491014.1 coordinate 4,519,942, forward strand.
AACCTAAAGTGTATCTTAGTAAATCAGGCAATTTTGGAACACAGCGGAATATGTTGAGGCAGATAAATGGGTTCGAGCTACAATTAATCAGACTCCAATTACGATTGATGTTGAGGTCATTCGTCGGGTACTTAAATTCGACGATAATGATGATAACCCGAGTGAATTTGACAGGACATTGGTTAGGGGTTTATTCACACGCTTGAATTATGGAGGTGATATTCGTAAATCTATGTTGAACAAGAATGGGTTGTGTCCACCATACAAGTATCTGTTGCATGTTTCTACTTCATTGTATGAGTGGACGTCGCGGTGGTTTTGATGAGTGTAGACTAAGTTTGCAGTCAGCGTTTGTTGCTCTAATCCTGAACAAGCCCTTCAACTACTCAGAACTCATCTTTGATCATCTGAAAGAGCAAGTTCAGCAAACTCTACCGTCAAAGAAGTTCTTGATGTACCCTCACTTTTTACAGCTAATTATTCAGGATTTGATTCCGAATTTGGTGATTGATCGATCGTTGGTGAACGATGTTCTTGATATGGAACATATGAAAGCTGAAACGGTGCATCGTATGTTAATCTATAGAAAAGACAAGCCACAGGATAAACGGATGATTGGTCATATAATCAATCCTGATTACGTATGTCCTCCTAATGAGCGCTGGATCCACGATGATTCAGATTCCGAGTGTGAAGGGGGAGAAGGTGGGAACAATGATGGTGGAGATGATGATGGTGATAATGATGGGAATGATGGTGATGGTGGAGCTGGTGAACGAGCTCTTAAAGAACAACAAGATGCAGTTGATGCTTCTCTAGCCGCCACCATGAAAGCTCAGCTGGAAAGAAAAAGAAAGGGTAAAGCTGTAGCTACTGGTGAACCATCAAAGAAGCCCCGTGTGTCTGCTGGGGCTGGGGTAATTATTGGAACTCCACCACCACGTCAATCAACTCCTCAAAGCTCGGCGGTGCCGCTAACTACTAGCACTCCGATGCTTACCTTGACAACGACGATGGTGTCACATGAGAGGCTCAGTCTTATTCCTCAAATGACGTTAACCGAGATACCGAGGCCTCCTGCTGCATTGTCTATAGTATCTTCTACCACATCAATGAGACCTCCTCCTCCACCAACAACTACTCTTCCTCCACCTCCGCCTAGTGATGTCTCTTTCATGAGAATTACTCGGCCTCAAGGACCTGTTCAACCTGTTCATCCATCTGTATACAACTTGCCACCAGGTCGTCAAACTGAAATGCTGCTAAATTTTCTACATCTATATGAAAATCAAATGGCAGCTGACCGTCAAACTCAAGAACGACTCATGGAGAATCAACGACAAATGATGAGTTATATTTCATTCTGTCAGAAGGAGACTAAGTCGTTGCGTACGATTGATGAGTCTCAGGGGGTGAAATTAAAGGAACAAGAATAGTTGATTTTATAATTAACTTGTAAAGAATATGCCCTCAAGAAACTTAAGAATGAGGATGATGATCTTGACGAATCTGATGCAGGAGGTGAGCCTAAACAATCGCATGGTTCATCCTCTGGTGCTGGTGTTAGTGGCGGTGATGATTCGAGCAAGCAGATAATTATCTATCAAGATCCAACAGCTGCCAAGCCAATTGAAATGATTGCATCTAACACAGTGATATTTGTTGATGGATCAGGGGTGGTTTGTAGTGTGGTAAATAGAGATGAGATAGAGGCTGGTGAGTTTGTGATTAGATCCTTGACACGGGATCAGATTTCGATTTTGCTTGGGCTGAATGACGATCAGTTGACTGCTTTGGAGACTGAGCCCGATGTCGAAGTGATAACTGAGGAGGAATTGGAAGTTGATCCGTTGTTTATGAATACGGATTTTGTTTATGAGGATGAAGAGATTGAGATGGAGGATGTTACATCTGAAGAGTACCCGGACTTGTATCAACACGCAAACGTTGATCAAGGTGCTCCGGTATTTCATGAAGAAGTAATTAAAGAGACTGAGGATGAACTGGAAAAAGGTTGTGCAGTGAACAGTTCCTTCACTCAAAGAAGTGACTGATGAGGACGTAGAAAGATGGTTCAAACGTCATAAAGTGGGTAAAATTATCAGTGCTTATCGTTATGTAGATCAAGAACGAAAAGATAATGTTGCTGCTTGGATTGAGACTAATCAGGTGACTACCTTCAAGACTGTTTCAAAGGTACACGGTGATATTGTTTCATGGGCTTATGATTCTGACCTTAAGGTATGTATAGTAAAGTGGGAAAAGGGTGTCCAGTATTACGAGAGGATAATGGATGTTTTAACTCTACCGCGTTGGGATGTACGTACCCTCGCGAGACGTCCATTTATCAATCGTGGGGGTCACCGAACGACTGAGTGGTTTCATCAACACTTACTGTTCGAGGTCAATCATGGCTTCAAATTCTTCAAGCCCCAGGTCCCAATACGTAAGCGCATTGATGAGATTGATCCAATGACCGGCTGGAAGAAACTTGTCTTGAAAGTGAAGCCGCCAAAGATGATGAAAAAGGTTCCTGTGAAGACAATGCCTCAAGATATTTATCTGTCTTTCAACCGTTGGTACTATGACAATCGTACTGGCGAGGCCGTTATTGTTCGTGGTTGAGGACTGCAGACTGAGCTCATCAAGATAATCGACCCGATGTGGTTGGTTAATTTATCAGAGACAGACAATGATGTGCTACACAGGAAGCAGATTTTGTTTGAACGACAAGAAGATTACGATCTGGCTATGCAATTCCAACGAGTCGTTCGTGTGTGTCATGAACATGGAATTCATAGTTGTAGAGACTGGCAGTCCAAGCGCTTCAACTAAGTTAAAGACAAAGAGTTCAAGACGAGGGGGTGTCTGTTAGTGCACGGTTTTTGCGACTAGAGTCTTTGTATTTATCGTTAATGTTTTATTTATTATTTAATGTAATATTTAATGTTTATTATTTAAGGTTATGTCTAGTTCGCTAGGAATGTTAGCGAACTAAGACATTATAATGTATTCCCTCCTGATTCGTTAGGGGATGTTAACGAATCAGGGAGTGGTTCGCTATGATAATTTATGTAACGAAGGGGAAGCTGGTTTGCTAGGGGATGTTAGCGAACCAGGTCGCCTTCTATATATAGTGAACTACTGTTCACTTTAATGTAAGTTTTTGGAGAAAAGTTTTCAAAAGGAATTTTGAGTAATTGCTCTCTCTCAAGCTTCACCTTAACATTATTCGTTTAATCTATTGATAATATATACACATACATAACATTAAATCAAGGTAAACTATGAGCTAGATCTTTAATAGTGGTAATCGGATATTCACGGATCTGAGATCTGTTTAGTGTTATCGATTGACTGTTAATCCGGGATCCAACTTATTGTTAGTGCACGGTTTGGGTGTCCGTAGCGATCGAATAAGTTATAGGCGGTTTAGTCTTTGTATTTAACATATATTATAAATAGCCTATAAATAGGGAGCTTATGCTCATAATTTAGTAGAGAAATTGTACATAGTTTAAGTTATTCTCTCCATAACTTATCTTCACCATAATGTATTTACTCCATATTTATCAATAAAGTATTATATTTAAAGTATCGATTTCGTGTTGATGTATCGTATTAGCGGCTAGATCTTGGTCTCTATGACTTTCTCTCATCACTGTATAAACAAAAGGTGAGGAGAATCCGAAGTGATAATGGTACTGAATTCAATAACACTATATTGGATTTCTTTTGTATTCAAAAGGGAATTCACCGAGAATATAGTGCACCTTATGTACCTCAACAAAACGGTGTTGCTGAACGGAAAAATAAAACTCTGATTGAAGCTGCACGCACAATGCTCGCTGATTCTAAGCTTCCTATCCAATTCTGGAATGAGGTAGTGAATACAGCTTGTTATACGCTTAATCGAGTTCTAATTGTGAAACGACTCAAGAAGACAAGCTACGAGCTCTTAAATAATAGAAAACCTAATTTAAAGTACCTGGAACCATTTGGGTGTCTGTGTACAATGTTGAAGAAGGATTCGGGTAAATTTGAAGAAAAAGCTATCGAAGGGTATTTCTTGGGATATGCATCTCTAAAGAAAAGGGTTTTTAATTTCACATCTGGTTGTGTTGAAGAATGGTACAATGTGGACTGTCAAAAGTACACAACTCCTTCTCAAGGGAAAGGTCCAGACTGGATGTTTGACTACGATAGTTTATTTAATTCATTTACTTCTTCGACTGAACACATCGACGAAGATCTGGTTCGAGCATACTTTGAAGATCATTTGACCATTCCAAGATTTTCAAGTTCTAATGATGTTGAAGCTCAACCATATGCTCCAACTGAAGAACCTCAAGTTGTTTCTCCAGTTTCTATTGATAATGTTTCTACTTCTTCTGATGATGATCAAGCTGAAGATCAAGTTATTGACCTTGACAGTGATAATGTTTCATCTCCCGAGTTAGGTGAACATGTCACACCTCGATTAGGTAGTTGCGGAAGCGTAATATGGGAATGTAACAGATAACACTGGTATCAACAACATTGTTTATAAAGAAATTCAACAACTAATTTACATCATATTACATGGGTTGGTACTATGTTTACAAACTAGATGAGAATCACATAACCGGTTTACGAGCTTTTTATTTAATATTATATGTCTGCGTCTATTCACAGCTATTAAACTCTCCTTCTAACACCAAGCATGTAAGCAATTCATTCCACTTTCGCTTTACCTGAAAAGCATGTTAAAACGGGTCAACTACGTCTAGTTGGTGAGTTTCAAGTTTCACGAGTATCAACGAAATCAGTATACGAGTTCGTAAAGTTTACAGTGTGTATGTATACATGTATGTGTATGATGTATTATACTAAGCCACAAGTGAAACCGAAACGAGCTATAACGCATGGCCTCCACTGCCCATGCACTCCCGTTGGCATTTAACAGCCACTTTGCCCCAAGTATGTACTATGTCTAACACCACATAGCAGTATGTAATAAGTTTAAATGACAATGTGCAACTGGGTTAACATGTTCCGGCATACCCCACCGGCTCTGTCAGTTGGGTTTGTCAAACCGATAGTACTATCCACACGTCACCGACACGAAGTTAATCACTTGTGTTTGTGGGGACTTGTCAAGTGTTAGTACTTAGATAATCCACATCATCACACGTTTTCAAGTATATAAGTATATGTAAACATGCTTTTCACCCCAAAAGTTCGTAAAACAGTTTAGAAAGTGGGGGTCGTGAAACTCACCTTATCGTAGTTCGCACGGAAATTACATATCAATAAGTCAGGTGCCTCGCTTATAGCTTGATTCCTATAAACGGTATCGTATCGTTAATACTAGTACAGTGTTCAAGCTAAGTCGGGCTGCATAGATAATCTGGGTATAGCTGTTAGGCCAAGAACTTGACCATAGTCTTAGATTGTGACGTTGTATACTATGAAAAGATTAAAACTGGATTTGACTCAGTTTCACCGTTTCCCGAGCCTAGCCAAGTTGATTGTTTATACGTTTCGGGATTAGGTAAGATCACATAAACTTAAGTAAATATATTGATTGATAAAATGATTTGATTTATGGAAGAATTTTAAGGTTTCGGTATCTGGTTTGATCGCAGGGTTCGTTTCCGTTTTCACACAGGTTTGTTAATACAAAACGCGCACAATCCACCCGAATTATCCGGAATTCTCGTAAAAAGTTCGCTTTTTATCAATATCATTCAAAAATATGATATTTGACCACTTTTGACATTTTGACATACCAGTCAGTCCGTTAAACACAAAACTGCCGGTTTCGTTAAAACAATTATAATTTAAATCTTTGATTAATCATAACTAAATATGTACTTATATATAAATTATGTAAATTTTTGTAAAAATACATTAAGACATGGAGAATTTAATAAAAATATTTTCAGAAATTTTATGATTAATTATTTGTTTATAAAAATTCATTTAATAGGTTATAATAGTGTAATAAATGGCCCGTTTATATCAAAAGACCTCCGAAAAATCCGATAATTTTTACAAATGGCCTCAATGTTATTACATAGCCCCTGCAAAATCTCCAGAACCTAACTCTTTTGACAAAATGCCTTTTTGTGTGTTTTTCGGCTGTTAAAATTCGGTTAAACCATGATTGCACAAACCATACATAGGCATTTTCAATGATCCCCAAAATTTACCAGTGATCTTACCATCAAATATTAAACTCCAAATCCAAGTTTCAAAATTTTTCAATATGTTTAGCTATTTTTCCCAAATAAACGCTCATAAACGGAAATAAATTCACCAAATATTCTCCGTTTATCGAAAAATTACCAAATTTGAACAGGGACTCATTGTATTCATGTTCTAATCCGCGTTTTTGGGTTCAAACCGAACTTTCTAACCGTAAAAACGTTGTATTCATGTTCTAATCCGCGTTTTTGACCAAAAAAGTATATGTTCCTGGTTTGTAAACATGTTTAACATCAAAACATGGTTTTACTTGATTTTTAGGGTTTTTGGATGGTTAAACATGTTTAAAACTAATCAAGGATTAATTTTTCATGGTTAAACTATGTTAATGAGGGTTAAAAATCAAGGAAATATCACTATTTACCTTATGGTTTGATGAAGAAGAACAGCAAAGGTAACTTTTTTCTGGAAAATTGGGTACAAAATATCTCCACATATTCTTTTATATAAAAGATACTAGAAGGGGGGTGGGCTGTCCCCCTTGTGACCGCAAGTCTATAAGGGCCCATTGGGCCTCTTTTTGGCCCAATGGTGCCTCGGTTTTCGTGCCACACGTAAAAGTCGGTCCAAAATTTAGTTCGGGTTCGGTTTTTCCCAAGAAAACTAGTTCGAGTGCGAAAACCAGCGAGAAAACGAGTGTTTTTAAGCCTAGTTTTGTAAAATAAGAAAAACGTACTGACTCGATGTAAAATTCCAAAATATTTTCACGGATTGCTTAGAACATGTCATATAAGTGTTTTATAAATCTTTTTTGGCTTAACGGATGCTACAATGCTCGTTTTGATATTAACGATTGCGTTTAAGCTTATAGCGTATCGATAAACGAAACCTTTTTCGTTTAAAGAGTTTTAAACGTACTGGGGCCTAAATATCAATATGTTAGCCTCTATAATATATATATAACTCGTATATGACCCCTCAGTATGTATACGGGTCATATTAGTATCGGTCGGTTACTTGTTTAAGCACTACGAATTAACCGATTTATCGTTTACTTGCTACGTAGTGAATATAGTATACCTCGTTTTGTCACGAATGTCACATTCTCCCCCCGTTAAGAAATTTCGTCCTTGAAATTTAATGTGTCATCGGTTTTATTTTTAGGGAACAGGTGTGGGTATTTCTTTCGGAATTCGTCCTTTCGTTCCCAAGTATATTCGGGTCCTTGTTTTGAATTCCCCCGAACTTTTACCAATGAAATTTTGTTGTTTCGTAACTGTTTGGTTTTCCCGTCTACAATTTCTACTGGTTCCTCTATGAAGTTGAGTTTTTCGTTGACCTGAACATGTTTCCAGTGGTACTATTGTTGTTTCATCAGTCAAACACTTTTTCAGATTCGATACATGGAACACGTCATGAATAGTGCTAAGTTCTAAGGGTAGTTTTAATCGGTAAGCTACGGGACCAATTTTTGCAATAATCTCAAAAGGTCCGATGTATCTCGGGGCTAGTTTACCAGTCTTTCCAAATCTTATAACACCCTTCCATGGCGATACTTTTAAGAACACCTTATCACCTATTTCAAAAGATAACGGTTTTCTGCGAACATCAGCATAACTCTTTTGTCGGTCGCGGGCAGCTTTCAATTTTTGCTTAACCTGGTGAATCTTATCGGTGGTTTCCTGAATTAAATCTGACCTTGAAATTTGGGTATCACCCATTTCCGTCCAACATAGTGGTGATCTACATTTTCGCCCGTATAGAGCTTCATAAGGTGCTGCTTGTATACTACTGTGATAACTGTTATTGTAATAGAATTCAATGAGTGGGAGGTGTTGATCCCAATTCCCTTTGAAGTCCAGTACACAAGCATGAAGTAAATCTTCTAAGGTTTGGATGGTTCGTTCGGATTGACCATCGGTTTGGGGATGGTAAGCCGTACTTAGATCGATTCGGGTTCCCAAAGCTTCTTGTACTGCTTGTCAGAAATGTGAAGTAAAGTGACTGTCTCGATCTGAAATAATCGAAAGAGGTACTCCGTGTTGGGCTACAATTTCATCGATGTAAATTTGAGCGAGTTTTTCGGTGGTGTAGTTATTACGGATGGGGATAAAGTGTGCGGATTTGGTTAATCGGTCCACAATTACCCAAATTGCATTGTGTCCTCGGGAGGTTTTAGGAAGGTGCGTCACAAAGTCCATAGTAATTTGTTCCCATTTCCATTGTGGGATTTCGGGTTGTTGTAACATTCCCGAAGGTTTTTGATATTCCGCCTTCACCCTTGCACATGTTGCACATTTACTTACATACACGGCTATATCCTTTTTCATGCCATGCCACCAGTAAAATTCTTTAACATCTTTATACATCTTATCAGTACCTGGATGAATAGAATATTTGGATTTGTGTGCTTCATCAAGAATAAGCTCGCGGAGTTCATGAAGTGTAGGAATCCACACCCGGTTTTTATAATAGAATATTTCATCAATTTTCTTCTCAAAATTCATTTCATTTCCATGTAGTTCTTCTTTTTCTAACTGATCTGCCTTCAAAGCCTCATCTTGTGCAATACGAACTTGTTCGGTTAGGCTATTTTGAACAATCATTCCGAGTGCTCGTACCCTCAATGGTTTAACTCTGTCTTTTCGGCTTAAAGCATCAGCTACTACGTTGGCCTTACCCGGATGGTATTTAATCTCACAATCATAATCATTTAACAGTTCTACCCATCTCCTTTGTCTCATGTTTAGCTCTTTTTGATCAAATATGTGTTGCAGGCTTTTGTGATCAGTATAGATGGTACATTTGGTGCCATACAAGTAATGTCTCCAAATCTTCAATGCAAAGATAACTGCTCCCAATTCCAAATCATGGGTTGTATAATTCTTTTCATGTACTTTTAATTGTCGGGAAGCATATGCTATTACTTTCTTTCTTTGCATCAGTACGCATCCTAAACCTTTACGAGATGCGTCACAATATACCACCAATTCATCAGTTCCATCTGGAAGGCTTAATATTGGAGCCTCACATAACTTCTGTTTTAACGTTTGGAAGGCCATTTCTTGTTCTTTTCCCCATTCATACGCTCGATCTTTTTGAGTTAGAAGGGTTAGAGGTTGGGCAATACTTGAAAAGTTTTCAATGAATCTTCTATAATACCCGGCTAGTCCTAAGAATTGACGAATTTCTCTTGGTGACTTAGGCACTTGCCAATTTTTAATGGCCTCAATTTTACTTGGGTCTACTTGGATCCCTTGATGGTTCACAATGTGCCCCAAAAACTGTACTTCTTGTAACGAAAACTCACATTTGGACAACTTTGCGTATAACTTCTCTTGCCTCAATAATTCTAAGATTTCCCGCAAATGTTGTTCGTGTTCCTCCTTACTTCTCGAATATATCAAAATGTCATCGATAAACACTATCACGAACTTGTCAAGGTAAGGTTTGCAAACTCGGTTCATGAGGTCCATAAACACTGCAGGTGCATTTGTCAACCCAAACGGCATAACCAAAAATTCATAGTGATCATACCGAGTTCGAAAAGCTGTTTTTGGTACGTCTTCTTCCTGAATTCTTACTTGGTGATAACCAGATCTAAGATCAATTTTTGAAAAATACTTCGCACCCTGGAGCTGATCAAACAAGTCATCAATTCGAGGTAAGGGGTATCTATTCTTTATAGTCACTTTATTCAATTCCCGGTAATCAATACACATTCGAAAACTCCCATCTTTCTTCTTTACAAATAACATTGGTGCTCCCCACGGCGAGTAACTAGGGCGGATAAAACCTCTGTCCAGTAATTCCTGTAACTGGTTGGACAGTTCTTGCATTTCAGAAGGTGCAAGTCGATAAGGTGCCTTAGCAATGGGTGCTGCTCCTGGTATCAAGTCAATACGGAATTCAACTTATCGGGTCGGTGGTAAACCAGGCAACTCATCGGGGAATACATCTAAATACTCGTGTACCACTAGGATGTCTTCCATTCGTTTTTCCTCGGGTTCCTTAATTGTTACACTTGCCAAGTATAAAGTACAATCTTGGCGTAAATATCTCAATGCCTTAAGTTGAGATACGAGAGGCAGTACCGTACCATATTTCTCACCTTGAACAATCATAGCCTCATCATTCGAGAGAGGTTTCCTAACGGTCTTATCCTTACAAACAATTTCAGCTTTATACTTAGATAGCCAGTCCATACCGACTATAACATCGAAACTTCCCAATTCCACTGGAAGTAAATAAATAAGGAATGAGTGGTCGCTTAGGATAAGGGAACAGTTTCGGACTATTCGGTTAACAAGTATAGACTTACCGTTAGCGAGTTCTATAGTATATGGTTTTGTTAGTTCACTAACCGGCATATTTTCTAAAGGTAAGAAGTTAACAGATACGAAACTTCTATCGGCGCCCGTATCAAACAAAACTGAAGCATACTGACCCGAAACTAAGAATGTACCTGTCACCACGTTCGGATCATGACGCGCTTCACCCGGTTCTAATACAAATGTGCGTCCCCTAGCTGCGTGGGAGGTTGATGCTTGTGCTTGGTTTTGCCTTCTCGCTGCACCCTGGTTCAGATTGGGGCAGTATCTCCGAAAGTGTTCCGTACTGCCACATTCATAGCAGGCACGGAGGTTCGTGGTAGGTGGGGTTTGTTGGTTGAGTTGTGGGCGGGTTGGTTGAGGTCGAGGTAGTTGAGTTGATTGCGGTGGACGGTTAACAGTGTTGGTGGGGGTTCTACAGTTGGGGGCATAGTGTCCCGTTCTTCCACACTTTTGACAAATGATCGGTTTGCAATCACCCACATGATGAAAGTTACATCTTCTGCACTTCGGTAACGTCCCTTTATAGGTCTCTTGTTTTACATTAGAACTGGTCATGGCATAACTTCGGGAATTTGGACGAGTTCGCTTGTTTTGAGGGTTTCCTTGCATTCTTGTCCCATAATCAGTTCGTTTTAAACTTGTTGTTTCACCTGGCATCCTTATCACTCCACTCCTCATCAGATCAAAAGTAACGACACTCGTTTGAGATACAACACTTTCTAATGTTGGGTGGGCTACTGAATTCACTATACTTCTCACAGCAGGGGTCAGTCCCCAGATATAACGTTCAATTCGCTTCGCTTCCGGTGTAACTAACCACGGAACTAAGCGGGACAGTTCGTTAAAATGATTCGTGTATCCCACATGGTCCGCTCCTTTCATTTCCAGATTCCATAACTCGTGTTCCAACCTCTGAATCTCACTTTTAGGACAAAAATGCTCTAGCATGAGGGTTTTTAATTCAGTCCATGACATACGATTAATAGCATCTTGTCCCCTTATTTGGACTACCGTGTTCCACCACATCAGCGCTTGGTCTAGAAACATACTGGTAGCAAATTTGACCACGCGGTTCGGTGGACACTCGCTGATATTAATTACTGATTCGGTCTTTTCTATCCATTTGACCAGCCCGCTAGGTCCTTCAATACCCTTAAACTCAATCGGTTTACATGATGTAAATTGTTTGTATGAGTACTCCTGACGTGGGGGTTCTCGGTTATTATTATTGTTATTATCGGTATTGGTCCGAGTACTATCATTATTAGTTGTGTTAACAACCGGTACAGGGTTTGGGTTCGGGATATTATCAGGGTGCACAATAGGTTCTGGGTTCCCAGTGACATTCATAGTTGGGCGAGTGTTATTATTATTTATGACATTATCAGTATTCACCGGGGTAGTAACTCCCGGGGCAACATTAGTGTCCGGCGGAGGTGTATTAACAGTGGCCGTGGTGGTGCTCGTAGGTTGATTAACAGTATTGTTAGCACGTATGCCTGCAGTGACTTGTGCTACAATTGTTGGTATCACTGCTTGTAGTTGACGAGCAATCATTGCGGCCACTTCCGCCTCAGACAAAGGGTTTGCTTTCTTCGGGGCCATTCTATAAAATAATCAATTATATAATAATCAATATCGTTTCACAATAACCAGCACAACTTTACGATATTACAATTTCACAACACACAACTATGCCAAAGAAAACACATTTGTATTAATTATAATCATTACTGTACATATGCATCCAAAATTAGCGCATAGGCTTAACCTGGAATAGGCCAGCGCTTGTATATGCGTATCAAAATTTGTCACTAAGTGACATGTAGACTTAACCCAACAAGGGCCAGTGCTTGAAATAGTACTAAACCACAAACAACTCCCAAGTCAGCCCAACACGCTGTAACAAAATGCTGCTTGGGATATCAAAAGACTATATACATAAGGCTAGACTACTATGTCCTATCCATTCTTTACAACATGGAGCCATAACCAAACAACAGCAGCCACTAGGGCTGCATTAACCGCTAAACATACTCCTAGTAGTATCATTGCCCGATCCTGACGCCTGTGGCTGTGAGCACTAAATCTTTGCACAATTCTGATTTCTTGCTGCATGTACCACATGTGATCTTGCATATCATGTCTATGCTGGTTTAGGTTATTTATCGAATGTGATTGTTTTAAAAGCTGATCAGTCGCTAAACCAAACCATGCTGAATCAGAATGACGAGGTGGCTCGGGTACCGGGGCGGGTAAACCCCAAGTAGGAATAGGTATCTCAGTGACCTGGACACGTGATGTTTCTCCCCTATGATACGTAGATCGAGGTGGGGGAGAGGTGTGCTCAGGTGGGCGCACTGAAATACGAGCGGTCTGACAGTTTCTAATGGTGGGTGGGGGTGGTGGTGTATGCTGTACGGGTGGAGTAGGGGATCTGGGTGCTCTAATAGGTGAATGATAAGCACTAATAGCTCCCTGTCCTACGACATTCCTAGGGGATTCCCTAGGGGGATAGGTGTCACAACGGTAACCCGATAAGTCGGGTTGACCTGAGGGTACCTCGTGGGGAATTACCGCATCGGAACCTTCTTCCATTTCCTCTGATTCCTCCCCCGTTTCCTCCTCTGGATCCTCCTCCTCCTCCTCAGACCATGTTGGTAGGGTATTAGATAAACGATCAGTAGATCTTGACATATTCCTGCACAATGGTTAGTAATAAGAATAATATCCTTCTATATTAATCATAGTAAAATACATGCAGGTATTTATACACATAAGCACAAATAATCGTTTATATACACAGATATTTATCTATTATTATATTTTACACACATATGTTGTTGTTTTTACCTATTCGATTGTTTATCGACTTCTTCTCGAATTTCCGCGTACAAACAAGTCCGTTATTACGTTCCGGACCATAATAACCCACTTGTCCATTCGTGTTCATCACGAGAATCATCAGTGTATATTATTTAATATTATTTTATTCCCAGAGTTAATCGAGCCTACAGTTATCTTAGGGTATCCTAAGGGATATCCTAATTCTTTATAACCAATGGCTCTGATACCAACTTCTGTCACACCCCGACTAGGTAGTTGCGGAAGCGTAATACGGGAATGTAACAGATAACACTGGTATCAACAACATTGTTTATAAAGAAATTCAACAACTAATTTACATCATATTACATGGGTTGGTACTATGTTTACAAACTAGATGAGAATCACATAACCGGTTTACGAGCTTTTTATTTAATATTATATGTCTGCGTCTATTCACAGCTATTCAACTCTCCTTCTAACACCAAGCATGTAAGCAATTCATTCCACTTTCGCTTTACCTGAAAAGCATGTTAAAACGGGTCAACTACGTCTAGTTGGTGAGTTTCAAGTTTCACGAGTATCAACGAAATCAGTATACGAGTTCGTAAAGTTTACAGTGTGTATGTATACATGTATGTTTATGATGTATTATACTAAGCCACAAGTGAAACCGAAACGAGCTATAACGCATGGCCTCCACTGCCCATGCACTTCCGTTGGCATTTAACAGCCACTTTGCCCCAAGTATGTACTATGTCTAACACCACATAGCAGTATGTAATAAGTTTAAATGACAATGTGCAACTGGGTTAACATGTTCCGGCATACCCCACCGGCTCTGTCAGTTGGGTTTGTCAAACCGATAGTACTATCCACACGTCACCGGCACGAAGTTAATCACTTGTGTTTGTGGGGACTTGTCAAGTGTTAGAACTTATATAATCCACATCATCACACGTTTTCAAGTATATAAGTATATGTAAACATGCTTTTCACCCCAAAAGTTCGTAAAACAGTTTAGAAAGTGGGGGTCGTGAAACTCACCTTATCGTAGTTCGCACGGAAATTACGTATCAATAAGTAAGGTGCCTCGCTTATAGCCTGATTCCTATAAACGGTATCATATCGTTAATACTAGTACAGTTTTCAAGCTAAGTCGGGCTGTTTAGATAATCTGGGTATAGTTGTTAGGCCCAGAACATGACCATAGTCTTAGATTGTGACGTTGTATACTATGAAAAGATTAAAACTGGATTTGACTCAGTTTCACCGTTTCCTGAGCCTAGCCAAGTTGATTGTTTATACGTTTCGGGATTTGGTAAGATCACATAAACTTAAGTAAATATATTGATTGATAAAATGATTTGATTTATGAAAGAATTTTAAGGTTTCGGTATCTGGTTTGATCGCAGGGTTCGTTTCCGTTTTCACACGGGTTTGAAAATACAAAACGCGCACAATCCACCCGAATTATCCGGAATTCTCGTAAAAAGTTCATTTTTTATCAATATCATTCAAAAATATGATATTTGACCACTTTTGACATTTTGACATACCAGTCAGTCCGTTAAACACAGAACTGCCGGTTTCGTTAAAACAATTATAATTTAAATCTTTGATTAATCATAACTAAATATGTACTTATATATAAATTATGTAAATTTTTGTAAAAATACATTAAGACATGGAGAATTTTATAAAAATATTTTCAGAAATTTTATGATTAATTATTTATTTATAAAAATTCATTTAATAGGTTATAATCGTGTAATAAATGGCCCGTTTATATCAAACGACCTCCGAAAAATCCGATAATTTTAACAAATGGCCTCAATGTTATTACATAGCCCCTGCAAAATCTACAGAACCTAAATCTTTTGACAAAATGCCTTTTTGTGCGTTTTTCGGCTGTTAAAATTTGGTTAAACCATGATTGCACAAACCATACTTAGGCATTTCCAATGATCCCCAAAATTTACCAGTGATCTTACCATCACATATTAAACTCCAAAGCCAAGTTTCAGAATATTTCAATGTTTAGCTATTTTTCCCAAATAAACGCTCAAAACGGAAATAAATTCACCAAATATTCTCCGTTTATCGAAAAATTACCAAATTTGAACAGGGACTCATTTATAAGATCCCTAATGTCCCAGAAAATTTTCACAAGCTAACAAAAAGCACGTCACAACCTAATACTAAACAGCCCTTAAACGAGTGTTACGGGTTTACCTTGTCGGTTTTCGATGAGTTTTGCTAGCTTAAACGACTCTCCGGGTCTCGGGTTGCAAACTCAGTGTATCTACATATCATATAACATCAAACCAAGCATAAATCATCCATGTGACAGCCTTGATAATTAGGGTTTCGGTTCTGGGTTCAAACCGAACTTTCTAACCGTAAAAACGTTGTATTCTTGTTCTAATCCGCGTTTTTGACCAAAAAAGTATATGTTCCTGGTTTGTAAACATGTTTAACATCAAAACATGGTTTTACTTGATTTTTAGGGTTTTTGGATGGTTAAACATGTTTAAAACTAATCAAGGATTAATTTTTCATGGTTAAACTATGTTAATCATGGTTAAAAATCAAGGAAAAATCACTATTTACCTTAGGGTTTGATGAAGCTTGATGAAGAAGAACAGCAAAGGTAAATTTTCTCTGGAAAATTGGGTACAAAATATCTCCACATATTCTTTTATATAAAAGATACTAGAAGGGGGGTGGGCTGTCCCCCTTGCGACCGCAAGTCTATAAGGGCCCATTGGGCCTCTTTTTGGCCCAATGGTGCCTCGGTATTCGTGCCACACGTAAAATTCGGTCCAAAATTTAGTTCGGGTTCGGTTTTTCGCAAGAAAACTAGTTCGAGTGCGAAAACCAGCGCGAAAACGAGTGTTTTTCAGCCTAGTTTTGTAAAATAAGAAAAACGTACTGACTCGTTGTAAAATTCCAAAATATTTTCACCGATTGCTTAGAACATGTCATATAAGTGTTTTATAAATCTTTTTCGGCTTAACGGATGCTACAATGCTCGTTTTGATATTAACGATTGCGTTTAAGCTTATAGCGTATCGATAAAGAAACCTTTTTCGTTTAAAGAGTTTTAAACGTACTGGGGCCTAAATATCATACGTTAGCCTATATAATATAAATATAACTCGTATATGACCCCTCAGTATGTATACGGGTCATAATTAGTATCGGTCGGTTACTCGTTTAAGCACTACGAATTAACCGATTTATCGTTTACTTGCTACGTAGTGAATATAGTATACCTCGTTTTGTCACGAATGTCACAGAACATTACACTAACTTATTTGATAATGTTGTTGTTCCTGATAATCCCACTCTTCGGATTCATGGATATCATCCACAGGAAAACATCATTGGAGAACTTGATGTGGGCGTTCGTACACGTCATCAAGTTGCTTCGTCAAGTGATAATAACATATTGTGTGCTTACACTAACTTATTTTCTTCAGGAATTGTAAATCTTGCTAAATTCTCTTGCTTTCTATCTCAAGTTGAGCCAACGACAGCTCGTAAGGCACTTGAAGATCCTTCTTGGGTAGAAGCTATGCAAGAAGAATTACAGCAATTTGCACGTTTGGGTGTTTGGGACTTAATAGACAAACCTGTTATAGTCAAGAAAGCCATTCCGACTAAGTGGGTATTTAAGTGTAAGAAGGATGATCGTGGGGTAATTGTGAGAAACAAGGCACGTTTAGTGGTGCAAGGTTTTCATCAGCAAGAGGGTATTGATTACACAGAGGTATATGCTCCAGTTGCAAGATTAGAGTCGATTCGAATCATCCTGGCATATGCAGTTTATAAGAATATCAAGGTCTATCAAATGGATGTTAAAAGTGCTTTTCTCAATGGTGAATTACACGAAAAAGTGTTTGTTTTACAGCCTCCTGGTTTTGAAGATCCTGATTATCCGGACTGTGTTTACCGATTAAACAAGGCCCTGTATGGTCTACATCAAGCCCCGAGAGCTTGGTATGGCACGCTCGCCGACCATCTGACTGATAATGGCTTCAAACGAGGAACTGTCGACTGCACTTTATTTCATAAAACTATTAATGACGATCTTCTCCTAGTCCAGATTTATGTCGACGATATTATTTTTGGGTCTACAAACGGCACATTGTGTAAGGAGTTCGAGAAGTCCATGCAAACAAAGTTCGAGATGAGCTCGATGGGAGAGATGAATTTCTTTTTAGGGCTGCAGGTTCACCAGTCTGATAAGGGAATCTTCATTCATCAGACAAAATATGTGAACGATGTCTTGGAACGGTTCAAGATTACTGCCGGAAAAATCCCTTTGACTCCTCTTCCAGTGGGTCACAATTTATCACCGGATGAATTGGAGGATTCCGTTGATCCTACCCTCTATCGTGCCATGATCGGTTTTTTAATGTATTTAACGGCTTCTCGCCCTGATATTATGTTTGTTGTTTGTCTTTGTGCTAGGTATCAAGCAAGTCCACGAGTGACTCACCTAGCTGCAGTCAAGAGAATTCTTCAGTATTTGAGGGGAAATCCAGACATCAGGTTGTGGTACCCCAAGGATGATACTTTTGATCTTACTGCCTACTCAGACTCAGATTATGGAGGATGCAAGATCAATTTCAAGTCTACTACAGCGGGATGTCAATTTTTAGGAAACCGGCTTGTTTTCTGGCAGTGTAAGAAGCAGACAACGGTCTCCACTTCAACCGCCGAAGCTGAGTATGTTGCAGCCTCGAGTTGCTGTTCTCAGGTTTTGTGGATACAACAACATCTTCGCGACTACGGTTTGAAGTTTCTTACTACTCCTATTTTGATTGATAATTCTGCTGCAATATCTATCACAAAGAATCCCGTACAACATTCGAAACCGAAACATATCGAAATTCGATATCACTTTATACGGGATTGCTTTGAGAAGAAGTTGATTGACCTTGAGAAAGTACATACTGATTTTCAGAAAGCCGATCTGTTTACTAAAGCTTTTGACAAAACGCGTTTTAAATTTTTGCTTGATTTAAACGGATTGAAGACCCTTGCTGATATCCTTAAACAAGGATGACTATCTTTATTTTCTGTCATATTTTTCTTTTAAAATTTATTTTGGTTTTAGGGGGTGAAAATCTAGAAAATACAAAAAGAGTGTGTTTTTCGTTTGTATAGATAAAATCCAAAAACATTAAAAAAAATTTCAAAATTCAAAAATATTGTGATTTCTGTTCTTTAATGTTTTTCTTTTAAATATTTTGAAAAACCAAAAAGAATGTGATTTATGTTTTGTACAAAAAAATCCGAAAATCCAAAAAGATTGTGAAGTTTATTTTGTTTATAAGAAAATTGAAAAAGACAAAAATATTGTGTTTTTAATGTTTGTATAGAGAAAAACCAAAAAGATTTTTGCAGGCGTTTTTAGATTATTTTCTCGTTGAAAATTATGTCGGTTATTTAAGTTTGTGAAGCATGCTTGCATGTCTTGGTCCTATTATTCACTTGTGAATTGATGGTTAGCCATTTATTTATAAACTTAAGTTAACTGGGGCGATTAAATTTATCTTTTCTTTATTTTATGCTCATAAAAATTTTGAGTTTTTGAAGCAAAAAGAGAACATGATAGTACATTGATTATCTTGACCCCATATCCAGCAAAAAGTAATCTTAAAGGACTTTGTGCTTAATTGCATTGGTGCATTGGTAGTTCTTAAAACAACACAGTAGAGTAAAGTATGTGATATAAACATAAAGAAACGCTAAATTGAAAGAGATGTTAGTCTCTAGCAAAAGTCTCGGTGAGGATGGCAGAAATGTAATAACCAGTCATACTCAAGCCTTATATTTGTTGATCACCCAAAAATAAAATAAAGCAAATAACAAGCGTTAGGATTTTGGACACTGTGAGTCTTTATGCGGCTTAATCATCTGGGTATTCATAAGCATGAATATTTCACTCGCTTTCAAGAAGCAAACCCAAAGTCATTAAACTTGATCACCGCTGTACTTCGTACAATATAAATTACTGACTTGATCAAAATCCGCTGTTAGTCATACAATTGTTCCTCCCTTGCGTGCGTCTTAATACCTATAAGAAACGAACCCCATGGGATACAATGTATGTAAGCCGACAGATGAACTCGTGCATACTCACTCACAGTAAAGGAAACTTGATGCATTGCTCAAAATTTCAAAATTGGTATCAAAAATTTTGATCAACAATATAATGGTTTAAGTCAAGTTGGGGTGATTTGGCAAAAATCAAATTAAGCTTGAACCGAGATTAGAGGCTGATAGTTTCTGATATTCTGTGCTTTAATTGAACAAATTAATCATATCACAAAAATACTTGAATGTGTGTTATTAGATTTATGTGGATAACAATACCAATGACCGACTTATCGCCAGTCATAATATCGCTGAAATATAAAACTGTGGTGGAAGGGCAATTTGGTCAATATGATTCTCTGCTCAAACTCGATAAAAATACAAAAATATGTACTGTTTTTGATAAATCATTGAAAAACACAAAAAGATTGTCTATTTTTAATTGTTCGGATATTCTTTTGTAAATACATTATTTATTTTTTTATAAAATACCAAAAATATTTTAGTTTTTCTTTGTACATATTATTTTAAGTTATGTTTCGTAAAACTGAAAACTTTTTAAGGTATTTGGTTGTTGGGATAAAAAAATTCTCGATAACCTAATTTATTTATTTTATTTAATTATTTAATTCATTTAATTATTTAATTTAAAATTAAATAAAAGATTTTTTAATTAGAATCTAATTCGTTATTTAAGGATAACGAACTAGGTGATTCTTTAGCAAACTAGCTTTTGGTTCACTAACCTAATTCGCTTCCGCACTCTGTAACGAATCATCCCTTCTTTATGCATATTTAACGAATCAAGCCACGAATCATATCTTGATTCGCTAAATGTAACGAATCAGGAAGTGATTCGCTAACCTAAGGTAACGAATGAATTAGCGAATGGGCTAATTCGCTAACTTTATTCAAACGAAGTGCCTACTTCCTGCCAGCTGTACCTCGAGTTGTGTGCAAAGTTATAAAAGACAAGAAAAACGAACAGTTCTCCACTGTTCACCTTCTTCCTTCACCTTAAAGTAACCTTATTCAAATTTTTCTCTGAAATTTCAACCTTCACTTTTTGACATTTCTAAGATATCTTTGGATTCCTAAGGTAAAGATGTTTATGGCGATCTAATTTTCGTCAACAATGGTTATGATTTGATAGCTAAATTATGAATTTTTTTTAAGGGTTTCCGAGTTTATAAACCCTATTTATTTATGATTTGTTTTGATAAACTTAATGAATTAGATGTCATTGTGATCGATCAACATTTGATTATTTTCTACTGGGTTAATTGATGATTCATGTTCTCCGTGTTTATAGTTGGTTCGTTTAACCCTTAGTACATCTAGGTGTTGAGTCTCAATCTCATCCACCTAAGCTTACTAGTGTGATTCCGAGCTCAACGAGCTGATTATCTTGATGCTTCGACGATGGTTATGGCCTAATTGTATCTGGGTTTATAATGTTGACTATTGGTGTTCATTTTGATTTTGACTTTGACCAAGCTGGTCAAAGAACAAGTCTTAATTATCTTGACCATTCGTTAATCTTAGCGAATTGGGATTGTTTCGTGTCCAATTCGTTAAGATTCTACACGAACTAGCTGTGCGAATAAGGCATTACACGAATCAGATATGGATTCGCTTAAAATATAACGAACTAGAGTTTAGTTCGTCAAAATTAAATAGTAGTTCGCTATGTTCAGTTCGTTAAAGTATTTACTTGATAGCGAATCGCCTGATTCGTTATCTTATTGTAACGAATCAGTGTGATTCCCAACGAATGACATTTATTAATTAACTTAATTGCAATATTTAATTACACATATCTATTAATTATATATATACACCTTCTATAGATATGTTGATATATTTTGTTATCTCTTCTCATATTCGATTTTATTTATCCAGTAAAACATGGCTGATCAAGAACAACAAAATCAACCACCACCAGAACAACCTCCACAGGATCAACAAGATCAACAAGCTGAAGTGATCTTATTGCCGTTTGATAAAAAGCACAACATTTGTGCTTATGTTGATCAAGATGTGACTGATTTGGAAACGTTTGGAGCTATGTTGACTTTCTTACGACGTTCAAAGATACACTATGCAATCACTGCTAACCCTAAAGTGTATCTTAGTATAATCAGGCAATTTTGGAACATGGCGGAATATGTTGAGGCAGATAAATTGGTTCGAGCTACAATCAATCAGATTCCAATTACGATTGATGTTGAGGTCATTCGTCGGGTACTTGAATTTGACGATAATGATGATAACCCGAGTGAGTTTGACAGGACATTGGTTAGAGGTTTATTCACACGCTTGAACTATGGTGGTGATATTCGTAAATCTATGCTGAACAAGAACAGGTTGTGTCCACCATACAAGTATCTGTTGCATGTTCTACTTCATTGTATGAGTGGACGTCGCGGTGGGTTTGATGAGGGTCGCCTAAGTTTGCAGTCGGCGTTTGTTGCCCTAATCCTGAACAAGCCCTTCAACTACTCAGAACTCGTC
Source organism: Bidens hawaiensis (assembly GCF_021521415.1). Lineage (NCBI taxonomy): Eukaryota > Viridiplantae > Streptophyta > Magnoliopsida > Asterales > Asteraceae > Bidens > Bidens hawaiensis. The sequence goes on from NW_027491014.1 coordinate 4,541,916, forward strand.
TTTAATCATCTGAAAGAACAGGTTCAACAAACTCTACAGTCAAAGAAGTTCTTCATGTACCCTCGCTTTTTACAGCTAATTATTCAGGATTTGATTCCGAATTTGGTTATTGATCGGACGTTGGTGAACGATGTTCTTGATATGGAACATATGAAAGCTGAAACGGTGCATCGTATATTAATTTATAGAAAGGAAAAGCCACAGGACAAACAGATGATTGGTCATATAATCAATCCGGATTACGTATGTCCTCCTAATGAGCGTTGGATCCACGATGATTCAGATTCCGAGCGTGAATGGGGAGAAGGTGGGAACAATGATGGTGGAGATGACGATAGTGATAATGATGGGAATGATGGTGCTGGTGGAGCTGGTGAAACAGCTATTAAAGAACAACAAGATGCACTTGATGCGGCTCTAGCTGCCACCACTAAAGCTCAACTAGAAAGAAAACAAAAAGGGAAAGCGGTGGCAACTAGTGAGCCATCGAAAAAGAGACGTGTGTCTGAAGGAGCTGGGGTGGTTATTGAAGTCCCACCACCACGTCAATCAACACCTCAACGCTCGGCAGTGCCGCCCACTACTAGCACTCCGATGCTTACGTTGACGACGACGTTGGTGTCACACGAGAGGCTCGGTCTTATTCCTCAAATGGCGTTAACCGAGATACCGAGACCTCCTGCTGCATTGTCTACAGTATCTCCTACTACATCAATGAGACCTCTTCCTCCGTCAACAACTACTTTTCCTCCTCCTCCACCTCCGCCTAGTGATATCTCATTTATGAGAATTACTCGGCCTCAAGGACCTGTTCAACCTGTTCACCCGTCAGTATATAACTTGCCACCAGGTCGTCAAACTGAAATGCTGTTGAATCTTCTTCACCTCTTTGAAAATTTAAATGGCAGCTGACCGTCAGAACCAGGAAAAGCTTATGGAGAATCAACGACGGATAATGGGGTACATTTCTTTCTGTCAAAAGGAAACTAAAGCCCTCTGTGAGATTGTTACGTCTCAGGGGGTGAAATTGAAAGAGCAGGAGGAAGTTATCCTACAACTGACGTGTAAAGATGATGCCCTGAAGCGAATCAAGAACGATGATGAGGATTCTGACGAGTCGAGTGCTGGGGTGAGCCGAAACAAGCTCACGGTTCATCCTCTGGTGCTGATGTTAGTGGCGGTGATGATTCGAGCAAGCAGATAGTTGTGTATCATGATTCTACTACCGTCAAGCCGATTGAAATGATTGTAGCTAATACGGTGATATTTGTAGATGGTTTGGGGGTGGTTCGAAGTGTGGTAAACATAGATGAGATAGAGGTTGGTGATTTTGTGGTTAGATCCTTGACACGGGAGCAGATTTCGATTCTGCTTGGGCTGAATGATGATCAGTTGACTGCTTTAGAGACTGAACCCGATGTCGAAGTGATAACTGAGGAGGGTTTGGATGTTGATCCGTCGATTCAGATAAATATGGATTTTATTTATGAGAATGAGGATGAAGAGATGGAGGATGTGACTGCTGAAGAGTACCCGGACTTGTATCAACACGCAAACGTTGATCAAGGTGCTCCGGTATTTCATGAAGAAGTAATTAAAGAAGCTGAGGATTGTCTTGAAGCGAAGTCCAAAGGAAAAGGTTTTTATACTGCTGAGCCTTATGATCCGACTGTTAATGAGATTATGAGCTGGTTCCGGTTTAAAGCTGCTGGTAAGATTATCCAGGCACATCGGATTGTTGATCAAGAACGCAAAGAGACAGCTGAAGCCTGGGTCAAAGCAAATCAAGTGACTACTTTCAAGACGGTGTCCAAGGTACATGGTGATATTGTCTCCTGGCTTTATGATTCCGAGCTTAAAGTATGTATAGTCAAGTGGGAAAAGGGTGTCCAGTATTACGAGAAGATAATAGTTGTTCTGACATTACCGCGGTGGGATATTCGTATCCTCGCGAGAAGTCCATTTATCAATCGTGGGGGTTACCGAACAGCTGAGAGGTTTCACCAACACTTACTGTTCGAGGTCAATCATGGCTTCAAATTATTCAAGCCCCAGGTCCCAAGACGTAAGCGCATTGACGAGATTGATCCAAGGACCGGCTGGAAGAAACTTGTCTTGAAAGTGAAGCCGCCAAAGATGATGAAAAAGGTTCGTGTGAAGACGATGCCTCAACATATGCATCTCTCTTTCAACCGCTGGTACTATGACAATCGTACTGGCGAGGCCGTCATTGTTCTTGGAAGTGGACTGAAGACTGAACTCATTAAGATAATCGACCCGATGTGGTTGGTTAACTTATCAGAGACCGACAATGACGTGCTCTTCAAGAAACAGGTCTTGTTCGAGCGCCAAGAAGATTGCGACCTGGCTATGCAATTCCATCGAGTCGTTCGTGTGTGTCATGAACAAGGAATTCATAGTTGCAGAGACTGGCAGTCAAAGCGTTTCAAATAAGTTAAAGACAAAGAGCTCAAGACGAGGGGGTGTCTGTTAGTGCACGGTTTTGCGTCTAGAGTCTTTGTATTTATCGTTAACGTTATTATTTATTAATTAATGTAATAATTAATTTATTTAATAGCTAGTTCGTTAAGTTATAGTCTAGTTCGCTAGGGGATGTTAGCGAACTAGACATTAAATGTATTCCCTCCTGATTCGTTAGGGGATGTTAACGAATCAGGGGGTGTTTCGCTAAGCTTATGTATGTAGCGAAGGAGAGGCTGGTTCGCTAGGGGATGTTAGCGAACCAAATCATCTTCTATATATTGTGAACCATGTTCACTGTTTAAAGGAGTTTTAGAAAAGTTTTGAGTTGATTAACGAATTGTTGTCCAAACTCTCTCTCAAGCTTCACCTAATATTATACAGATAACATATTGATAATATATACACATACATAACACTGAATTGATGTTAATTATGAGCTAGATCCTTAATCGTATTAATCGTATATACACAGATCTGAGATCTGTTCGTTGGTACTGTTATTGATACGAGTTAACGGGTTCCAACAGTTACATGATTACATCACTAACATTTTTGTTATGTTCTTTATAGATTATGGCTTGAAGAAGTAAGGTAGACAAATTCTAGAAGTTTCTCATCATCGCTTGGAGTTCAAGAAGAAGATTAATCAAGATTTTACAAGATATATAATAAAATAAAAAGAAAATTCGGAAAATTCCATCCTGGTGTGTGCCGTGCTGCGCGACCGGGGAGGCCAAGACCCGTCGCGCGGCGCCTAGGTAGTCTGGTCAGTTATTTTTCGCAAGTTAAAAGCCCAGCTTATTTTATATAAAGAGGATTGCAAACCTAGACGAAATATAACCTATTGCAGCCGATTTTGAGAGGAGAGAGCCAAGATTGAAGGTGTTTTAGAGGAGGGGAAGAGAGAAGATCATCAAGCTTTCATACGAGTGTTCAAGGGTCGATTAAGACGGGTTCTTTCGTTCTTTCTCATTGTTCTTGTTCATCATCTTTTATGATTTTACTCTTTGTTCTTTGTTTTAGTTATTTGTCTTTGATTATGACTATGCTAGGCTAGACTTCATGTCTACCTAGGTTTGATGAACATGTTTGACGCTTGATTCTTGCTTTGGACGATTGTTTTGATTATGGTTTTGTTGATTTAATAGTAAAGACTTGATTTTGATTTCATGATGCATATGAATGTTTGTTATCTTGATTGATTGTTTACTATTGCTTAACATGGATCTTATTTTCTACTGATTGTGTTCTTTACATATTAGGGTTCATGTTTAAATCATTACTTGGTGTTTTGATTATTGTGATTGAATAGGCCTATTAGATCATAGAAGCTTGTTGATAGTTGGTTAGGGTTATAATGTTCTGCTAAATTCCAATAGCTGTAAGGTGAGGAGTTGTTCATGTGTCTTGGTCAATCGCATTCTAGGTTAGATTAGTGACAGTATTCTTTCTTGGTTATTGTGTTAATCCTTGTTCATGATGTCATGATAAATTTATCAAGTTATCTAGGGTTTGTGTTTCGTGAGATTGTTTGCTTTAGATACTATTAATTAACCCTATTTGATAACTGTGAGGAAATCAATATAACTGACTGCTTAATAATCAAATAATTATTCTTTGGGATGTCATTTGATTCGGTCAAGATTCCATTAGGGTTTGTTAGATGAATATGTCTTGAAATCAGTTTCCATATCATGTTAGTTGTCTATTGCTTGATGATTGTTGATGCATGGGATTCTTACCTAGGTAGATTCCTTCTCTTATTGGCTTCGATCTTGTGATTTATTGCTTGTTTCTAGTTTAATTGTTTATTTACTTTCTTAGTTTAATATTAGTTTAAAAACCCCCTTAAAACATTAATAATAAATAGTCGTGTCGTAAGTCGAGTCTAATTAGTTAATTTACGTAATTTATAGAGTCCTGTGGGTTCGATATTCTGGACTTACTTAGCCTTAGTACAATTGATCGGTTCACTTGCCGGTGTTTTGTGTAGTTGAGTCTTAGTTCTAGTTTTTATTAATTGTTTAATTTAGTTAATATTTAATTGATTGTTATTAGCACATCATTGGACCTGATTCTCTGAAATATGTATAGCGGCTTTGTTATCGCACATGATCTTACTTGCTTCTGATGGTGGGATCTTAGTCAGAAATCTATGAATCCATAAAACCCCTGCCAATCCTTGTGCAATCCCTCGGAACTCGGCTTCGACACTGGATAAGGCTACCACTTTTTGTTTCTTGCTTCTCCAAGTTACTAAGTTTCCTCCAACCAAGGTAAAGTATCCTGATGTAGATTGTCGATTATCTTGATCTCCAACCTAGTCTTCATCGGTGTAGAGTACGACCTTAAGATGTTTATTTTGCTGAATGAGAATTCCATGGCCCACTGTTCCTTTTAGGTATTTAATAATTCTCATTACTTCTTCCATGCGGGTAACTTGAAGTTGATGTATAAACTTGCTAACCACTCCAACTGCATATGCAATATCAGGATGAGTATGTGACAGGTATATTAATTTACGTACCAGACATTAGTATATATTTCTTTGTTTGTTAATCATGCTTCTTTTTCTATATGGATTTTATGGTTGACCTTTATCAGGATGTCCACTGGTTGGCAATCAGTCATTTCAGTTTCAACTAGAAGATCAAGAATTTATTTCTTCTAACATATAAAGCAACCTTGTTTAGACCTTAACACATCATTTCCAAGAAAGTACTTAATTCTTCCTCAATCTATCATTTTAAATTATGTGAAAAAGTTCACCTTTAACTTCCTCAATTATTCCTCATAGTTTCCTCTAACGATCATGTCATCAACATATATAATTAAGGCGGTGCTTGTTTTGTTTTGAAAAACTCAACTTGGCCTCTTCTATCTGTGCCACGCATACCACGCGCAGACATTGCCCTTTGCAGACTATTTGTTTTTGCGAAGATGTTTCATTAAAAAACGTCTACGCGCTTACTTCCTGGTGCAGACATGGTCCAACCACTTCTTGCCTCTTCTCACACATATTATTCATCAGACTTCTCTACTCCTCAAACCATAATCTTATCTCTTCTCCTTTCCTTTATCAAACCCAGCCACCTCCACCTACATGCCGCCTTCGCCACCTCCCTACCTGCCGCCGACGCCTCCTCCACCTACCCCGGCCGACCGCCTCCTCCACCTACCTGCCGCCGCCGCCATCTTTCCTGGCCAACGCCTCCTCCATCTCTAGTTACCACCTCCCCCACCATCTACCATCTACCTTGGTATGTTTATTTCTTCACCATTATTGTAATTGTTATGTTAGTACTAGTTTGTTGTTAAACAAAGTTTGTAGAAGGTTTAGATTTATAAATGTGTTGTTGTTTGATTATCGTTAAAATTGTACAATTATTACTAGTTTGTTGTTGAATAAAGTTTGTAGTTTTTTGTTAATTGTTAATTTTGTTAAATTGTTATTAGTTTGTAGAAAGTTTAGCTTTGATGAATTATTGTTATTAGTTTGTAGTTGAAAAAAGTTTGTACTTTTTTGTTAATTGTTAAAGTTTTTTATTAATTTCGATAGATTGTTATTAGTTTGTAGAAAGTTTAGGTTTGATGTTTATTTTAGTAGTCTACAGACTTTTAAAAACAAACAGTCTTCTTGTTGCAGACTACAGAGGTTTGGCCCACATCTTCTGCTATTGATGTTTGCAAATGTGATCCGCAGACTGCATACATTTTATCTCTGAAGAAAAACAGCACCTAAGCAAGTTACAAGTTTGTAACCGTATGTTCTCATTACTAGAGTGAATCTGCCGAACCATGCTTGAGGGGATTGTTTAAGCCCATGCAGAGATTTTTTTAACCAACATACTTCTCTTTTTTAAAGGTTTTTATGAACCCTGGCAAAGATTCCATACAACCTCATCTTCTAATTCTCCGTATAGGAAGGAATGTTTAACATCAAATTCATGAAGAGGCCATCCTTTGTTTGAAGTGATCAAAAAAAGAACCCAAATTGTGTTAATCTTGGCTACTGGGTATAATGTTTATAAGTAGTCAATCCCGTTTGTCTGAGTATAGCCTTTGGCCACTAATCGTGCTTTATATATGTCAATAATTCCATCTGGTTTGTGTTTGATTGTAAAGACCCAACGACAACCCACTGGCTTCTCTCCCTCAGGAAGGTTACATTTCTCCCATGTGTTGCTTTCCATCAACTCCTTTATCTATGTATCCATTGTGTTCTTCCAATTCATTGATGTCATGGCTTGTCCCACAATATTTAGAATTTGTTAAGTGTAAAGCGAAGAGTTAAAAGATTTGGCTTCTATGGAAAGGTTTCATTCGGTTGTGTTTGCTATGGGATACCTAGAAGATTTAGATTGTTTTTCTGGAGAGTACCGCTTTGCTGGAATACCCCTGTTGACTCTTGGCGGAGGAACATATCTCTCAGTGGTTTCTTCTTGTCTATTATCTTCTTCTATTTATTCTTCTTGTTCCACATGCACTGTTTGTTCTAATTCTACCTCATTATTGTTAGTTATATTTACATGAGTATCGTGAGATCCTTCAGATGTTTGAGAATTACTTACTTCAGTCGTCAGGTCATAGGGAGGATCTGGGATTGTAACATACAGTCCCCTAAATTGGTGTGGGATTGGTGACTCGTCTTGGGTATTGTGTTCAACTAATTTTGATGACGATACCCACTGTAACCAATTCAGTGGGTTATACTCTTTCTCCCCTAACCATTGTGTAGGGAGTTGTAGAAAAATTCGATATCAAGGAAGTCTCAATTCACGGTGGTATGTATATGATGCCTTTAACAACTTGGATTTTCCATATATTATTTGAAAATCGATACCCGGCCCGCTTTTATATTCGGCTTATTTTATTAAACAAAAATACCGTATTTATCATGTAAATAAATTATTATTATATTATTACTTAATTATTTAATATATATTTATATATTTCAAATTATGAAAATTCTAATCCTAAATTAGGATTTTACCCAAAAATGTTTCCACCTTAAAACTATAGGGTTTAATATGCAAATTTGTAATATAATCCAATAAACCGTTTATCCTTTAAACCAAACCTAAACCAGGGCCCGTTTTCAACCAACCCGAAGACCCGTTTTGGTTTCTTGAGGCATAATCTTCGTCCTAAACATGGAATTGATTATTGTAAATCGTATATATGGTTAAAACGAACACACCGACGTTTTGAATTAGGAAAACACGATCAATAATATACAATTTAACTTAATTAACCAACCGTCTTATATCATTTCTGGAATCGCTATTTACACATCATAATAATACAATTAAACAAATATACACCTCCTTCATGATCTCGCGACCATTATCCCCATGGTTAATTGCAACTACAACAGCCGTCAATCGCGTCATTAAGACATGTTCAGGCCATCTGTTCTTCGTCTAATTACGTCGTCAATTCAGAACCTTTACAAGTATAAATTATATGTTTTCGGCTCGTTTTGATCTCATTAACAATCACCCTAACTCTAATTAATCAAACATAATCGGGTTTAATTAATTGCAGATTCTAGGGTTTATCAGTCAAATTGGGTCATTACAGCTCTTGTATTTAAGTTACTGTTTTTGGTTCTTAATCATCTGGCACACCAGCCCAGTTTGATGGTGTGGGTGTGTTAAAACACTTGTGCTGGCTGCCACTTGGGTTTGTGTCCCAACAGCTTAGTTTTTGTTATATTATTTTTCAAGTGGTTTTTAAATGTTTATAAAAAATAATAATTAATATTAGTTGTCAAATAAACATTATTATATTTAAACCGACATCTTAAAGTTTATGTTTCTTGTCAAATCTCGTTAAAAAGCTTTCGTTTACGTATATATATACATATATACATATATACCTATATATATGTATGCATGTATATATATATTTTAACGTTTTTCTTAAATTAATAATATATTACAAGTTATATTTATATGTGTACACATTTATAATTGTATTATATTTAATTAATATTATTTTATTAATCATAAAATTATTCAACTTATATATATTTATTTAAAATTATAATAATGATTTCACAATAACAATAACCGTAGATTCAATCAATCGATCAATAAACATTCTAATCCCACCTAACTCAAACCCCCTCGAAATCTTAATTTATTAAATCATTTTATATCTGTTATAATTAATTAATATGACTATTATTTAACTAAGAATCCTAGACGGTATATCCCGAAGGATTTATCTTTCTCACATCATCCTCATTTATATTTAGTTCATCTAATTAGGTGAGTATCTCACTTCCCCATTTTAACTGATTTTTACTGTTTTGGGGACATATGCTGTAACATTATGAAAATTTCTAGTTTAAAAATGTCAAATTCCAAAGTCAAGGGACCAAATTTGCCAAAATCAAAACATGAGGGTTTAAATTTGTTTGAACTCGGAATCAATCCTCTAACAGATCTGATCTATGTATAATTAACTCATACGGATCTAGTTCATTGTTACACTTGATTGTATGTTATATATACGATATATTAGTTGTATGTATGTAGGTGATTAATAATATTAATATGAAGATGAAGCTTGATAGAGAATAGGACAATAATTCGTTAATGTTAACCTCCAAAACTTAAATTAATTGTGGACTAAGCCACTATAAATAGACGATGGATCTAGTTTGTTACACAGCCCGTAACGAACTAGCATCCAATTCGTTACATAACCTTAAATGAAATAACTTAAACGAATCACCCCCTGATTCGTTAAACATCCTTAACGAATCAGGAGGGATATTTTAACTTAGCTCTAGTTGTTTAACCCCCTTAACGAACTAGGCAATACATTAACGAACAACCTTAATAGTTAAATACTTTATTACATAAATAGATGACAAATACATTATTGATAAATACAAAGACTCGAGACACAAAACCGTGCACTAACAGACACCCCCTCGCCTTGAGCTCTTTGTCTTTACTTTACTTGAAGCGCTTGGACTGCCAATCTCTGCAACTATGAATCCCGTTCTCATAACATACACGCACAATGCGTTGGAATTGCATAGCTAGATCATAGTCTTCATTGCGCTCAAACAAAATCTTGTTCTTGTGTAGCACGTCAATGTCAGTCTCGGTTAAGTTAACCATCCACATCGGGTCAATGATCTTGATCAATTCGGTCTTCAAACCTTTGCCCAGAACAATGACGGCCTCGCCGGTTCGATTATTGTAATACCAGCGGTTGAAGGATAGATGCATGCGTTGGTTCAAAGTCTTCACTGGTACCCGCTTCATGGTCTTTGGCGGCTTAACCTTGAGAATCAACTTCCTCCAACCCGTCCTTGGATCAATTTCGTCTATACGTTTTCGGGTTGGAACCTGGGGCTTGAGGAACTTAAATCTGTGGTTGACTTCAAATAGCAGATGTTGATGGAACCAATCTGCTATCCAATCACCACCACGGTTGATAAATGGATGACACGCGAGGGTATGAACATCCCACCGCGGTAAAGTGAGAACATCCATTATCTTCTCATAATATTGAACCCCCTTCTCCCATTTCACAATGCATACTTTAAGATCGGAATCATATAACCAAGAAATGATATTACCTTGAACCTTTGACATAGTTTTGAATGAAGTCATTTGGTTGGGTTTGGCACGAGCAGCAGCTTCGTCCTTCTTTTCTTGATCCACATACCGATACGCATCTATAATCTTATGAGCTTTCTTGCTTCGAAACCCAAACCACCTTGCAATATCAGCATCAGTCGGGTTTTCAATTGAATCAAATCTGGTATCAACCACCTTCTTACCGTTGGATGCCTTTTCCATATTATCCTCAACTGCTTTAAACATTTGCTCATTAAATACTGGAGCGCATTGATCAACATTTGTGTATTGAAACAAGTCATGATACTCCTCAGCTGTGACATCTTCAACCTCGACCTCCTCATCTTCATAAATACAATCCGTATTCATTTGAATAGACGGATCATTCAAAATCTCCTCATCATTCTCTACTTCCACATCCGGCTCTGCCTCTAACACGGTCAACTTTTCATCATTCAAACCAAGCATTAGTGAAATATGCTCTCGTGTCAGAGACCGTTGCACAAACTGCCCAACTTCAATATCATTCCGGTTCACCACACTCCTGACCACCCCCGATCCATCAACAAAGATTATAGTGTCAGCTTCGATCATCTCAATCGGTTTTGCAAAAGTCGTATCATGATAAACAATGATCTACTTATCAGAATCACCAGCTCCACTAGTACATGCACCAGAGGAAGAACCGTGAGATTGTTTCGGCTCATTGCCTCCAGCACCTGAAGCATCAGGGTCCTCTTCATCATCATTCTTCAACTTTTTCAACACATCATCTTTACACGTGAGTTGGAGAATGAGATCCTCTTGTTCTTTCAACTTCACCCCCTAAGACGTAACAATCTCACATAGGTCTTTTGTTTCCTTCTGACAAAAGGAGACATAGCTCATCAATTTCTTCTGATTTTCCATGAGTCGTTCTTGATTCAGGTGGTCAGCAGACATTTGATTTTCATACAAATGAAGAAGATTCAAAAGCATGTCTGTTTGACGATGTGGTGGCATATTATATAGAGATGGATGAACTAGCTGGATTGGCCCCTGAGGCCGTATAATTCTCATAAAAGAAACATCAATAGGTGGAGGAGGCCTCATGAACGATGTTGGAGGAGTTGTTGAAGAAATAACAGAAGGTCTTGGTATCTCAGCTAAAGCAGTGTGAGGAATCATACCAAGCCTGACATGAGGGACCATTGTCGTCGTCAGTGTAAGCTCTGGAGTGCTAGTAGTAAGTGGCACCGCTGGACGTTGACGAGTGGACGACCTTGTAGGTTGAATTCCAAATGAAACACCAGCCCCAGCTGACACACGTTGCTTTGCTGAACTCTCAGTTGCCAGCTCTTTACCCTTCATTTTTCGCTGAGTTGCAATTGTAGCAGCTAACACAGCTTCAACTGCAGCTTGTTGTTATAAGATAGCTGCATCACCATCACCACCATTTCCACCATCATCACCTCCATCATTCCCACCTTCTCCTCCCTCACGCTCGGAGTCCGAATCATCATGGATCCAGCGATCCTCGGGAGGACATACATAATCAGGATTCACAATATGACCAATCAAACGTTTGGTCTTTGGTCTATCCTTCCTATAGATCTTCATTCGGCGTACAGTATCAGCCGTCATGTGATCTAGTTCCAGCACATCATCTACCAAAGTTTGATCGATGACCAAATTTGGAATCAGGTCTTGAATAATTAGCTGAAGGAACCTTGGATACATCAGGAACTTCTTCTTCTAGACCATTTGCAAACACTGTTCTTTAAGATGATAGAAGATCATCTATGAAAAATTAATCTGCTTATTAAGAACGAGTGCTACAAAAGCTAACTGTAACATAACACGACATTCATCAAACCCGCCTTTCCGTCCTCCCAGGAAATGGATTAACACATGTAAGAGATACTTGTAAGTAGGACACAACCCATTCTTGTTGTACATAGATTCTCCAATGTCACCTCCATAAAATACACGACGAAACAGTCCTTTGATCAGCTCTTTTTCAAATTCACATGGATAATCGTCAGTATCACCAAAACGAAGAACTCGTCGAATCACACTAATATCAACAGTAATAGGCGTTTGGTTGATTGTGGCAGTGATATGGTTCTCAACTTCAACGTATCTTGCTGTACTCCAGAATTGACGAACAATACTGAGACGGACTTCAGGATCAGCAGTGATAGAGTAGTGAACACGTGAACCACGAAAAAACTCTAATAATCCTCCAAAGAGATTTTCATCTTCAAAATTTGTACCAACGAAGGCACAAATATTGTGTTTCTTGTCGTATGGCAATAACGGTAGAACTTGTTGTTGTTGTTGCTGTTGCTGTTGTTGTTGTTGTTGTTGCTCTTGTTGCTTAGAAACTGGTGGATCTTAGTCCATTTGATCAGCCATACTACTTTATAAATAAGGTCGAGAATAAGTAACCAGTAATCATGATAAAATAAATGATTTATTTATTTAAATAATTTTAACAATTATTATAAACATAATTAAAATGTCATTCGTTAAAGAATCAGTATGATTCATTACAAAGTGTATAACGAATCATCTGATTCGCTATCAAGTAAATTGTTGACGAACCGGAGGTAGCGAATTACTATTGAGAAATGGAGAATTAGGAACTAGTTCGTTATAATTTAACAACTAATTTGTTATAAATTAACAAATGCACATCTGATTCGTTATTAAAAGGATTCGCTAATCTAGTTCGTGTTATTTACTTAACGAATTGGACACGAATGATTTAGAATTCGCTAAGTATAACGAATGGCCAACAAAAGGATTAATATTTGACTTTATTGGTCAAGGTCAAAATTGAAAAGAACACTGAGAGTCAAAATTGCAAATCAGAAATCAATTACTCCATAATTATTGATGATTAGCCGAACAAACAACCATAAAGGTCTCGGAAACCCACAGCGACCCAAATGGTATTGAATTGAAAATCCAAAACATGAAATAAGGTACTTAATTTTAGGGTTTAAACCTGAATATAAAACCCCGATAATGACCACTAATAATCCACCCATCAATCAGTAATCAAAAGATAATCAAGGGGTACCATTGAACTCGGAAACCCATTCCGATGATCATGGTAATCGATTCATGGTCCATACAATATATACATCAAGGTTCAAAGAAACCTCAAACAACGGTAACTATATTAACTTTATTACCCTATTCAAACTGTATGATTTTTGACGAAAAGTACAAAGAAATGATCATATATGCCTTATAATCACAATAGTATAATCAAAACACAGAAAATCGAAAATCAAAGATTCTGAAAAGTTTTGAGCAGGGTAACTTTGTATAAAGTGAAGAAGAAGAGTGTATAGTAGGACGGTTCGTATGCACGTCGTCCTATATACACTGACCCTGCACGATTCCCAAAGTAACGAATCAGATGATTCGTTTGAAATTTGAATTAACAAATCAGCCAATTCGTTAGAATCATTTAACACGTGTCATGACGAATCAAATTGTGATTATTGTCTAATTCGTTAATACATGGATAAAAAATTGAAGTTGCTCGTTACACAGTGCGGAAGCGAATTGAGTAACGAATCAGAGATAGTTCTTTAAAACAACCTAATTCGTTATTCATAATTAACGACTCACCATTTATTTAATTTTAAATGAATAAACAAATAAATAGAAGAATTAAATAAATAATTTATTAAATGTTTTAAAAAAATTAAAGAATTTAAACAAGTAAATTAAATGAATTAAATAATGGATTACCGAGATTCCGTATCTTGATAATCAAATACCTTAAAATCGTTTCACATTTTGAAAACGATAACTTAAATGAATTAAAATAAAATTATAAAAAATGAAAATGCAAAATCTTTTTGTATTTTGATATTTTGATTAAAAAAATATTTACAAATGAAATATCCGAAACTAAAACGTAGAATAGAAAATACTTTTGTATTTTTGTCTGTTTTTTATCAAAAGTAGTACATATTTTTGGATTTTTGTTGAGTTTGAGCGGAGAATCATATTGACTGAATTGCCCTTCCATCACAGTTTTATATTTCAACAATATTATGACTGGCGTTAAGTCGGTCATTGATATTGTTGTCCAGTTAAATCTTATAACAAGTCTTCAAGCATTTTTGTGATATGATTAATGGTTTAATTAGCGCACAGAATATCAGAAACTATCAGCCTCTAATCTCGGTTCAAGCTTAATTTGATTTTTGCCAAATCACCCCAACTTGACTTAAACCATTATAGTGTTGATCAAAATTTTGAGAATTTTACAACTTTTGAGCAATGCATTAAGTTTCCTTTACTATGAGTGAGTATGCATGAGTCCATCTGCCAGCTTACATACATTGTATCCCCCGGGGTCCATTTCTTATTGGTATTGAGACGCGCGCAAGGGAGGAACACATGTATGACTAACAACGGATTTTGATCAAGTCAGTAATTTAGATTGTACGGAGTACAACAGTGATCAAGTTTAATGACTTTGGGTTTGATCTAAAAGCGAGTGAAATATTCATACATATGAATACCCAGATGATTAAGCCGCATAAAGACTCACAGTGTCAACAGCTATAAGGCTTGAGTATGACCGGTTATTACATTTCTGCCATCCTCACCGAGATTTTTGCTAGAGACTAACACCTCTTTCAATTTGGTTTTTCTTTATGTTAATATCACTTTATTTACTCTAACAACTTGTTTATGACCTATCAATGCACCAATGATTAAGCACACAATCTTTTAAGCTTATTTCTTACTGGATTTGGGGTCAAATAATCAATGTACTATCATTTTATCTTTGTGCTTCAAAAAACTCAAAATTTTGAGGAGCATAAAACAAAATAAATTTAATCGCCCAAGTTACTTTTAGTCTATAGATTAATGGCTATCCTATCCATCTACAAGTAGATAACAGAACCAAAACATGCAAGCATGCTCCACAAACTTAAATAGCCGACATAATTTTTAGCGATAAAATAAAGTAGAAAGCTTAACGAACACCCCCAAATACTTTCCATTGTCAGGTGAATGGCTATCCCGAATATTTACAAGAAGTTATCAAGGACCAAACATATACAGGTATATGTCCTTCAAAAATAGAAGTAATCGACATAATTTTCAGCGAACGTAAGCAGAAATCTTTTTGGTTTTTCTCTTTACATACTAAAAACACAATCTTTTTGTTTTTTTTGGATTTTTCTTTACAAACGAGAAGTTCACAATCTTTTTGATTTTTCAAATTTTTTAGATGTTTTTGGATTTTTCAAATTTTGAAAATTTAATAAACATGAAAACTAAAGACATGAAAACACACTATTTTTGAAGTTTTTAAATTTTCATGTTTTTGGATTTTATCTATACAAACGAAAAACACATTCTTTTTGTATTTTCTATGATTCACCCCCAAAAAACCAAAACCAAAATAAAATTTAAACTAAAATAAACTAAAAATAAAAGATAGTTATCCTATTTTTAGGATCTCAACAAGGGTCTTTAAGCCATTTAAACCAAGCAAAAATTGAAAGCGTGTTTAATCAAATGCTTTGGTAAATAAATCAGCCTTCTGAAAACTGTATGTACTTTCTCAAGGTCAATTAATTTCTTTTCAAAACAATCCCGTATAAAATGATATCGAATTTCGATATGTTTCGTTTTAGAGTGTTGGACGGGATTTTTGGTGATGTTAATGGCCGCAGAATTATCAATTAAAATGGGATTAGTAAGAAACTTCAAACCGTAGTCCAGAAGATGTTTTTGTATCCACAAAACCTGGGAACAGCAACTAGAGGCTGCAACATACTCAGCTTCAGCGGTTGAAGTGGAGACCGTTGTCTGCTTCTTACACTACCAGGAAACAAGCCGGCTACCTAAGAATTGACATCCCGCTGTGGTAGACTTGAAATTAATCTTGCATCCTCCATAGTCTGAGTCGGAATAAGCGGTAAGATCAAAAGTATCATCTTTGGGGTACCATAACCCGGTGTCAGGATTGCCCCTAAGATATTGAAGAATATGCTTGACCGCGGCCAGGTGACTCACTCGGGGACTAGCTTGGAACCTAGCGCATAAACAAACAACAAACATTATGTCGGGTCGAGAAGTAGTAAGATACATCAAAGAACCAATCATAGCACAATATAGGGTAGGATCGACAGTATCCTCCAATTCATCCGGTGATAAATTGTGACCTACGGGAAGAGGAGTAGAAGGGGTTTTTCCGACAGTAATCTTGAATCGGCTCAAGACATCGTTCACATACTTTGTCTGGTGAATAAAGATTCCTTTCACAGACTGATGAACCTGCAACCCTAAAAAGAAATTCATCTCTCCCATCGAACACATCTCGAACTTGGTTTGCATTGATTTCTCGAACTCCTTACACAACACGTCGTTTGTTGACCCAAAGATTATGTCATCAACATAAATCTGAACGAGGAGAAGATCATCACCAATATTTTTATAAAACAAAGTGCAGTCAACAGTTCCACGTTTAAAACCATTATCCGTCAGATGGTCAGGGCTTGATGTAGACCATATAATGCCTTGTTTAATCGGTAAACTAGGTCTGGATAATCAGGGTCTTCAAAACCCGGAGGCTGTAAAACAAACACTTCCTCATGAAGTTCACCATTGAGAAAAGCACTTTTGACATCCATTTGGTAGACTTTGATGTTCTTATAAGCTGCATAGGCTAGAAAAATTCGAATAGACTCCAATCTTGCAATAGGAGCATATACTTCAGTGTAATCAATACCCTCTTGCTGATGAAAACCTTGCACCATTAAACGTGCCTTGTTTCTCACTATCACCCCACGATAATCTTTCTTACACTTATATACCCACTTATTCGGAATCGCCTTCTTGAATCTAACAGGTTTTTCGATATGATCCCAAACACCCAAACGTGCAAATTGTTGTAATTCTTCTTGCATGGCTTCTACCCAAGAGGAATCTTGAAGTGCCATACGTGGAGTCGTTGGATCAACTTGGGATAGAAAACAAGTGAATTTAGCTAGACTTACAATCCCAGACGAGTATAAGTCAGCATAAGCACACAATACATTATTATCACTTGATGAAGCAACTTGATGTCGTGTCTGAACTTCCACATCAAGTTCTCCAATAATGTTTTCTTTCGGGTGATAATTATGAATCCTAAGAGTGGGATTCTCAGGAACACCAACAGTTTCAAATAAATTAGTGTAGTGTTCACCCAGGTTTTGAGATGAAACATAACTATTAAGTTCGATAACTTGATCAACAGCTGGAGTGTCATCAGATGAAGTAGATGCGTTATCGAAGAGAACTAGAGAATCATTATTAGAATCTTCTGTTGGAGCATCAGTTGGAGCTTCAACATCATTAGAACTTGAAAATCTTGGAATTACCAATTGTTCTTCAAAATAAGCATGGACTTCAAAATAAGCACGGACTAAATCTCCATCTAGTTGATCATTTGTTGGAGTAAATGAATTAAATAAACCATCAAAGTCAAACATCCAGTCGGGACCTTTCCCTTGAGAAGGAGTAGTGTACTTTTGACAGTCCACATGGTACCATTCTTCAACACAACCGGGCGTAAAGTTAAATATTTGTTTCTTAGGAGAAGCATAACCCAAGAAATAACTTTCAATGGCTTTTTCATCAAACTTTACCATATCCTTTTTCAACATCGTACAAGGACACCCAAATGGTTCCAAGTACTTTAGATTAGGTTTACGATTATTCAACAGCTCATAACTTGTCTTCTTGAGTCTCTTAACAGTTAGAACTCAATTGAGTGCATAACAAGCTGTATTCACCGCCTCATTCCAAAAATGAATATGAAGCTTTGAATCAGCAAGCATAGTTCTAGTAACTTCAATCAACGTTCTATTCTTTCGTTCAGCAACACCGTTTTGTTGCGGTACGTATTGGGCACTGTATTCACGATGAATTCCCTTTTATAAACAAAAGAAATCCAATACAGTATTTTTAACATAGTACCGTTGTCACTTAGAATTCTCCTCACTTTCTGTTTGTATAGTGATTCGATCTTAGTGATTAAATTTTGAACGAGAACCTGTGTTTGATCTTTCGAACTCATAAACAAGACCCATGAGTATCGTGAATAATCATCAGTAACTACCGGGCAGTATCAATCTCCGAAAATACTCGCACGATTCACTGGACTGAACCAATCCATATGAAGTCGCCCAAGACAAGTATCAATGGAATTCAATAACTTAGAAGGATGTGACTTTTTCTTCTGTTTGCCCTTTTTCAAGCAACATAGTGAGCGGATAACTTAAAATTCTTCAAAGACACATCTTCAACTAGGTCATTCACCATTAGATAGTTCATCTTACGAACATGTATGTAACCCATTCTACGATGTCATAAAATAGAATCTTTTTCGGTTGCTTTCGAGACAAAACATGTTTCGATCGATGTTGATACTTTAGCTCATATTTAAGATATAAATATCATTTGATCGAGGTGATCGCATGATAACCATGTCCTCGGGAATCACTTACCCCGGTTTTAAAATCAGACACTCTTTATCTATAAATATTGTAGTGTATTGCTTGTCACAGATCTGCAACACACTCAATAAATTATGGTCTACCTTGTCACAATGGTTAACCTTCTCAAAAGTAATATGCCCATTCAAAACATCACCTTCTTGTGTAATCATACCCCCAGAATTCCCAGCAAACGCCACATAACCCCCTTGAATATTTCATACATTTGTTAAGTGGTCGAGATTCCCAGTAATATGACAAGAACATACTATCCATGAACAATTTTTCACTAGAAATGGTCTTGGATGTACCCTACACACAAACGAAAATGACTAGTTCAAAAGGGCAGCCCAGGCCTCAGTCTTGGGCACCTTTTGGTTTTCTTGAGAAAAGTTAAACTTAGTTGAATTCAACTGTTGTTTAGCAACTTGAGAATAAGTTACAGGTTTCTTAGACTTTCGTCTTAGATACGCAGCTTGAACTACATTTGAATTCTCATTCTTGCACAATGGTTCGGTTGGAATAAACTTAGGTTTAACGTAACCATGAGTTTCATTCACATGCACAACCTTTCGAGGATTCACGTTTGAGAACATAATGTGAGTATCATCCTCATACGATACAGGTCGTTTCAGAATCTCCTTTATCAAAGGAACCGGTTTGGAATGGTCTTTGACAAAAGGATGAAGATTTTGAAATTTCTGTTGTCCACAATTTGTCACTACATGACCATGTTGACCATAAAGAAAACAATTTCGCATGTCAACCCGATCTTGTTGAGTTTTAGCATTAACACATGAAAAAGATGGTTGATGAGAACTCACATTCTTGGTCATGCTCTTAGCAAACTCATCAGATAACTCAGATTTCTTTTTCAAATAAAAATCTAAGTTAGAACAGTTTGAGAAACTTTTCAAAGTATCTGTTCCAGTTGACTTTACAATTGAACTTTCTTAGCCTGTTTTAAAACTTGCTTTGCTTTAGTCAATGGATCAGATGAATCTGATGTTTTAGCTTGATCATACACACTCTCAATAAGTTCTGGTTTAATGATACTTATTGGAATGTCTTTCTCAGTGAACATCGTGTTTATCCCTTTTAATTTAAATACTCTACCAGTAGATGGCTTGGAAACAGTTGGATTTATGAAACGCAACAAATCCTCATCAGAAATTTTGGGTTTTTCTGGTTTCTTAACCCTCACTGGTTTGATATTAACATAATTATCTTGTTTAACCTGAGTTGTGTGTGAACCATACACAGCCTCCTAAAATTCATGAGGTTCACACAGTATGTGATTAGAACTTGGAATGTTCTTGTTCTTGTGTATAATTTCATGTTCGAACACGTCCTCAATGATAACTTTGTCAACATTTTCAACAAAGATTTTGTTGCTTTGAACATGAGGTTTCTGAATTGAAGGTTGGGCTTTAACAGTTTCATTTTTAACTGGTTTTGCTTTTTCAAAAATTACTGATTCTTTAACAATCACATCCTTTTTTCGTCTAGCAAAAGGATTAGATTTGTAATCATTTCGAAAAGGTGGTGGAATTTTAACAAAACTTATTCCTTTCTTTGAATCTTTTTGCTTACAAGATACTTCAGTTATTTCATTTAGCAAAAAGGAAGAATTTCTGAATTTGACCAATTTTTTTTTTAAATCAAGAACCTCATTTTCAAGCTCGGTTATCTTTGATCTATGTTTCAAGATTTCTTGAAATTTTTTATCATTGATGGTCATTTTCACCGATAACTCAGCCTTAAGATCATGATTACTTATAATTAAAGCCTCAATTTTCTCTCTTGAATTCATTTGAGAAGTTAAGGATTGTCTATAATTGTCTTTTAACGACACAATCTCTTTTAGCAGATTATCATTTTGAAGTTTTAGGGCATCTATCTTATACTTATTGGTCTCAAAATTAGCACATGATAACTTAGAAGTAGAAGTACTAACCTCATTTTGCTTAGCCATGTGAGCAGACGTGGTTGAATCACTGATTTTTGCCATACAAGCGAAAGTAGTTGGAAGCTTTTCACTTGAATCATCAGACTCAGACTCGGTATCAGCATCAGAAGAAAGTTCACTTCCACTCACGTCTTGAAAGTACTCAGGAAATCCAAACATTGCCAGATTTGATTGATTGTTACCACAAAGTAGCCTTTGTGACCAGTCATCTCCATCTACGTTGGATAACATTGCTTGAGATCCAGAAGACGACGGTTTAACTCTAGAAGACTTTCCAGCATCACTTCCACTTTCACCCGATGAATTCTGATCTTGCTTTCTAGGACCGGTATATTCCTTTTTAGGCTTATCACATTCTTTGGCAAAATGCCCAAACTCTTGACAATTGTAGCACTTAACCTTTAATATATCAAACCACAATTTCTTGTTCAAAGACGGAAGATATTTACCCGTTCTCTGCATAAACTTTTTCACTTTCCTGACTATCATAGCCATGTTCCACTTTAAGTCCATCAGTTCTAAATCATCAGGATCAATCTAACCATAATCTTTATCCATCAAATCACTTGTGGCAATTTTACTGCTAACCAAATTCTCATATGAAGTCATGAATGCAGATAAGAAAGCAAAAAAATTTTCTGCCTCCCTCATGTTTACATTTGGTTGTGATGAGAATTGATTTGAAGGTGATGAACTCTCAGATCCTCCACATGAACCAGAAAAACCAGATGAACCAATATTTCCAGCTGTGTAGAAACAAGCACGTGGATCACTATTGATAGTTGTTGCATTATCTCTTGCATTTTGTGTTAGAAAAGCAGTGATTAGAGAAATGGTTGAACTTAATGGCATACTTCCACCATAAAATGCAGGATCTTGATTATCTTTAGAAGACTTCTGACATTTAAGATCATATTCTCTAGCCTCGATCTTTTGCAAAAATTTCGATGATGTCAGATCTTCGTTTGTAAAGTATGATTCTCTTTTAGAACCATCAAGAAAGTCAAGTAAGAACTCGACAAAGCACTTTTAATAGTGTCAATCTTATCAGCTTCAGATATTTCCAATCTCATATTATCCATCTCAGCTATCAAATGATTAAATCTTGTTGTCATCTCTTCAACAGTCTCACCCTTAAGTAGGTTAAAGTTTGTATATTGAAACTTGAGCATAACCTTTTTTCTTTCAGCGGTGTTACCCATACTTCTCATACGGATATGTTGGAATAATGAGGCACAAATCTGTATACTCCCAACTTGGTGAAAGATGTTTTCAGGTGAGTACATAGTAAGAGTAGAATAAGCCTTTGTCTCAATTTCTAATGCTTTCTTCTCTTCAACCGAATATTGTGAGATAGCTTTGGGTGTAAAACCAATATTCTCATCTCCAATCATTGGAACGGTGTAAACTTCATCCAAACAGTATGAACAATCAGGGTGAACTGATCCTAGATGAGCACGGAAACGGGGTTCCCATTTAGCAAAATTGCTAAATTTCATCAAACGTGGACATTTCGAATGTGAACCGATCTCGGTGTCCAGTTGTAACGTTTGTTGCATCAACATGTTTTGAGAAGCTAAAGCATACATACCAGCCATTTTTTGCTAAGTTGCAAAATTCTCAAATTCTCAAAATTGAAATTTAAATAACGAACTGTGAACAATTATAACAATAGTCAACGAATCACACCTTAACGAAGTTAAGATTGATTAGGTAACGAATCAGATATAAATTTAACGAATTAGAAATAGTAACTTTGGCGAATCAGGTGATTGTCTTTAACGAATCACTAAATTAAAACTTAGTGAATTAAGTAACGAATCGTCTACAGTTGATAACGAATCAAACTGATAACGAAGCAGGTTGTTACAACGGTTTGTAACTAACTTCTGACAACAAATGCCACGTGGCAAAAGTTGTTATAAAACAGTTAACGAGGTGAGACATGTGTCACACGAATCAGTGAACACGAATCAGAACTTGTATCGAATTGATTAACGAATCAATCAATACTCATAACGAATGAGCTTAAGATATTAACGAATTAAGCTGAATGATTAACGAATCGGACTTAAATGTTACCAAATCAAACTTAAAGGTTAACGAATTGATTTGAATCTTCAAATCATCAAACCTTCAAACATAGTTTTCCAGATTTCTGGAAATCTCAAGAACACAAACCCAGAAAACAAATTCGTATTACTTCACCAATACTCAACCAAATCGCACACATAAACTACCAAATTACTCGTAACCACATAGCTAATCCACTACAATTCATCCCGTATTCAATAAACAATCAATTCGTATCCAATTTGACCAAAAAGCAACCCTCTGTTTTCAGCTAACCAGATCCAATCCAACAAATACTCTAATTCACACCAAAACTCAATTCCAGTGCATAAAAACTTCCCAATACCTTAACACATTCAAATCCAATCCAAACCAACCATAATTCATCCAATTAAACCTCAATTTGATCCAAAATCAAACTGAACCAAAACTTAACACAAATCTATTAATTATGAAACTAATAACCTCAATTAACAATCAAATCAATCATAAACGAGAGCACCGAAAGCTCTAATACCACTTGTTTGAACTCAGAATCAATCCTCACACAGATCTGATCTATGTATAATTAACTCATACGGATCTAGTTCATTGTTACACTTGATTGTATGTTATATATATATGATATATTAGTTGTATATATGTAGGTGATTAATAATATTAATATGAAGATGAAGCTTGAGAGAGAATCGGGCAGCAATTCGTTAATGTTAACCTCCAAAACTTAAATTAACTGTAGACTAAAGCCACTAAAAATAGACGATGGATCTAGTTCGTTACACAGCCCGTAACGAACAAGCATCCAATTCGTTGCATAACCTTAAATGAAATGACTTAAACGAATCACCCCCTGATTCATTAAACATCCTTAATGAATCAGGAGGGATATTTTAATTTAGCTCTAGTTCGTTAAACAGCCTTAACGAACTAGGCAATACATTAACGAACTACCTTAATAGTTAAAAACTATATTACATAAATAGAGGACAAATACATAATTGATAAATACAAAGACTCGAGACGCAAAACCATGCACTAACAAAATTGAAAATTATGCTTTCCTAACCCTTCGCGATACGCGATGGATAAGAAGAGAGACCCATCGCGTATCGTGATGTGTTGTCTGACAATGAGGCACGTAGCCTGCCACATGGCCACACGTGGCAGACCGTTCGCCACGTGTCCCTCCACGGGTCCACATGTGGCACGTCGTCCGCCATGTGTCGACACGTTGCACACCATCTGCCACGTGGCAGACCTATATGGTGATGGTGCAACGCTACGTCACGATACGCGACAGGTGCATAGGAGGCCATCGCGTATCACGATGAGCTTCCAGGTTTTATCTATAAATAGCAAGTCCGGGATCTTCATTTCTCACACCAAAATTTAGTACATCCCTCTCTCTCCAACAACTAACTAGAATTCTATTATCATATACTCAATCCATCTCGAAAAGCGTGCCCCGATTCCTTTTTTCCGAGTTCGTTTCCTCGAAGTTCGTGCCACTATCCACCGGCGTATCAACTAAGAAGGTGTTTGTTATTCCTCTACATTATGATTGTTATTCTCGTAAGGCGTGTCGACATGTGGTGAAGGATTGGTGTTTGTCGTTTGGCTTACCAAGGAAAGAACGACGAAAGGAAGGGTTGATCGAGAAGGAAAAGAATGTGAAGCGTCATTGGAATGCTGCTCAAGTAATTAGGGTTTCCATAAGCCAACAAAGGTAGGCGTAACGCCGATGAAAAAAATAAATAAAATATTATAAAAGGCTTAAACCTTAAGTCGAGGTTGTACTCGATACCTCGATAAAAGAAAAGAAAATATAACAAAGAAAGAATAAAAGATAGATTATGAACATTTAGAAATATGTATATATGTGTGTAAGTATATATATATAATTTGTTATAAATCTTATTTAAGGACTAAATAACTATTCTTAAATAATAAAGTAAAACAATACGTTTCTTAGAGAAGAAGAAACGTAGGGTTTTATAAATAAACTAGAGGTTTATAAATTACTTTTAAAACTAAAGGTTTTAAAGTAAAAGAGATTTTGAACTAAAGGTTCATCGAGGTAAAGTTTATAAAATAAGACTAAAGGTTTAAAGCCGGATTGTGTATCCGACTAACAGTTGGTTATACTCGTACTATTGGTGCGAGATAGCAACGGGAAAGACCCTCAGACGGTGTTTGAAGCTGATCCAAATCAAAAGGTGAATACGCCCCAAACTTTTACAAACTTGTTTTCAAACAAGTCAACGTGTTATATTAAAAACATTACATGAGACTAAGTGTCTCTAAAACATTTATAAACAAGAGTATAAGTACTGGCCTCAGGCTATCGTGTACGTTTTTTTGGATCCTTACATATGTGGAGGGAACATCACACCGGTTCACAATTACGCTCGCCTGCGGGGAGTATGACCTTGTGTATACGTATAGGCACTCAACTAGTCGAACATTGCGGTGTTTACTGGGGGAACCGAGTATAGAGACTTGAATTTATGAATTGTGTTGTTTTAACTTGATTATTCCTAAGCCACGTTGGGCCGAGACCAACGTAGTCTCGAGGGGTGATTAAGTAAAGAAAATATTTTTAGCGTCAGCATATTCACCAGCATTCGTTGCTAACGTATTTTCTTACATTTTTTAGGTGATCAAAGTTAGCGTTTGGAGTAACGAAGTGCTCAAGATATCCGATGGCTCGGATTTTTTTTGATAAACTTAATATATTGTAAATGGTGATTTTGTAAAACTTAAACGAGTAATCTTTCAAATGTTTAGCGGGAAACTTTTAATTCCCGTCTTTTGTATGAAAATATTTATATTTAAATCCACGTGTTTTTAAGACTTCCCCTATTAAACCATAACTCTGATTTAATTACAATTGTGGTACCAACATATGTGTCATAAGCCTAGGCCGAGGTTTGGGGTGTGACAAGTGTTGGTATCAGAGCCATCGATCTTAGCGAATTGGGTATTAAAAGATAATACCCAAGCTTCGATCCAAGCATAGGAAAATATTTACATGTTTATTTAGGGATAAGATAGGTTGGTAACCTTTTCTTTCTCTCATCATTCTAAACCACCTAACATAGATGTTTTTCAAAGAATTAATGGAAGGTTATGATCGTGAAGCAAAAAGAGCCGGAATCTACTACTCATTTCCAAAAGATAATATGAGCGAGGACTAGTATGAAACATTCTTCAATCCCGACGTAGAGCATGATTTAACCAAACCCTTTCAGTATCCCGGTACAGAACAAAGCCCAATTAGTCTTCCCGATGACACTCCAAGTCAAGCATATCAAGCACCACGATACTCAAGCTACCACCTGTCAAGCTTACCTATGTATCAACCATCTGAAGTCCCGATGTATCATCCTTCCAAGGTTCCTACCTACCAACCATCTGAGGTCCCGTCATACCTACCAGCGAATCCTCACCCTTCATATGCTTTTCTCTCCAACCAACAGATCAAAGAGGAACCTAGATCTCCGTCATCAGATTGGATGAAATGCCACTGAGATCAGCGAAGATGGCACACCGGAACATCTACCATGGACTCTGCCGACTCACGTCTCAACAAAGAGGGACCATCTCGCAAGCCCAAAATGAACGTAATGATGCCTTATGAGAAATTCGCATGCCTGCAATGTCAAAGGAGACTGCCCAATTAATGGAAGAAGAGGACCCGGAGGAAGAGGATCCAGAAGAAGAAGAAGAAGAAACGGAAGAAGACCCAGAGGAGGAATACCCCGATAATTCAAATGATGTGACGACACCGATGGAAGAACCATTCTCTCATCAAACCCCAAGTTATGGTTGTGTTGATCCCTAAATACAATTTCTCCAAGAACTTAAAGGCAAAGCATCATCAAGCTTCCCACCGTATCAGGGCAAGATCTCGTCAGTTGAAGATCAAGCAAACGAAATTCGGGAGCAGAACGAGGCTGCTGAATCTTTCTTCAACTATCAATCCGATGTGACTGCATCTCCATATCCGGACCCGAGGAACCATTTCGACGTAGTCATGATGGGGTACCGTAATCCGCCACCCCGCTACGGATATCCCAATGACATCCTTCAGTCACAAGAGGAGCATCTAGATCGGGCCTTGCATGAGAGAAATGACCTGAGACAGAAGATAGCCATTGATGGGAAGAAAAAGAAGAAGATAGGATCGACGCTTCTTTGGAAATGCAACAAGTTAACCACGGTGGCGAAAAAGTTCATGAAGGATTGAAGATGAGAGTGTACGAAAGTGTGTGTGATGTTTATATGTGTATATGTGAATGTAATTTGTGTTATGTGTAATAAGAATAGGTACATATGTATATCAAGTAACATATATACATATGAAGATTGTAAAAATAAATATATATATATATCATGTTGTGATATATATATATATATATATATATATATATATATATATATAACAAGATATAAATAAATATGTGTGGTTAAGGAAATAATTTGTTTAATTTCAGATCTAAAAAGATTGAAAATAAAAAGATAATGTCTCAATCAAGTAATAATCATGAGGCTTCTCGAAAAGAAGCCGACAAAAGAAAAGAAAACGGGGGAAATCCCGAGAAAGAACAAGAAGAAATAATTCCCGAAAAATACCTGAATCAAATCCAACGAATGATCAAAGAAGCGGTTAGGAATGAATCCGAAGCTAGATCCAGTCTAGGCAAACAAAACATTCACAATCTGTTAACCCTTCTCAAAAATCTGTTAAATATCGTCCGAAACCGCCCCATGTTGAAGAGAGTGTTCATGAATCGAATGCTGATGGCGGAATCCGTCAAGAATTTAAGAAACTGAATATTAGAGGTTGTTCGTTCAAAGTTTTCAAATATTTCAGGCCGAATGAATTTCATGGAGATAAAGGAGCTATCACGACTGTGAGATGGCTCAAGGAGATGGAGTCGATCGTTATTATAAGCAAATGTTCGAATCAAGAAATGATACTACCGACCAGATGTTCAGAAGAGAAGCGTTGGAATGGTGGAACACGTTAATATTAAGCAAGGGACGTCAAGTGCTATACAACCTTTCATGGGAAGAATTCAAAGCAATGCTAATGGCGAAGTTTTGTCCGATGCATGAAACCGATCAAATCCAAACTATGTTCCTTAACCATAAGGCAGTAGCGACAAATCTTCGAGAATACAACACCAAGTTTCATGAGTACTGTCGCCTGGTTCCCCAGCTGGTTAACCCCGATTCCAGCAAAGTCACACGATATATATGGGGATTGCCGCGGGAAATCCACGATATGGTGAGGTTTCATTTTCCTCAAACAGCCGACTCCGTGATGGAGTTAGCTGGATATCTGATGGGCGGCCTTGTCTGCAACAAAGAGGAAGACAAAAAGGTGGCAACAACCAACAATCAAGGGAGAACTGGTGGAAGCACCCACTTTAAAGGCAAGGGTGCAAATCAAAGTCAAACTGGGTTTAACTCAAACGCTCCATTTTGCAAGATTTGTAGGAAGCGCCACCGAGGGCAATGTCGACAGGTTTCATCAACCGTTTGTGAATCATGACAAAGACCGGGCCATGCTGTGGCTGACTGTTGGAAGAAAAAGATGACATGTTATAACTGCAAGGAGATGGAACATCTAAGCTTCGAGTGCCCAAAGAAAAAACCCACAACTGGTGGTTGAGTGGAAGTGGCCAAAACAAAAAGGGAAACGCAAGAGTCTTCGTTCTTGACACGAAAAAGGCCGTTGACATGCCGGAAACCATCACTGGTACGTTTCTAGTCAACGATACCTATGCTAGAGTTTTGTTTGATTTAGGTGCCAATTTAAGTTTTATATATTATAGCTTTTGTAGTCTATTAAACGAACCTTTAACAAAGTTAAATAAAACTCTAAGCGTCGAGTCTGGTAGCGGCGAAATAGTCAAAATCTCCGAAGCCCTTGAAAACGGAAAAATTCTCTTAGCTGGTTATATTCTACCTATTCAACTTTTACCAATGACTCTTGCTGGTTTCGATATTGTACTTGGTATGGATTGGTTATCCAACAACCATGCTCGTATCATTTGCAATAGCAAAACCGTCGAACTTCAAGCCCCTGATAAACGAACTAATCGAATTGAAGGCGACAAAGACGCTGGCCAAGTTAGCATAATTTCCATGATGAGGGCTAACAAATGTTTGAATCAAGGATGCTTAGAATTCATGGCCTACGTCACTGAAGAATCCAAATCAAAGGAGATAAAGGACGTACCTATAGTCTCCGACTTTTCTGATGTCTTTCCTGATGAACTTCCTGGAATTCCTCCCGATCACGAAGTAGAGTTTAGGATCGATCTTATCCCTGGTACTGCTCCAATCGCTAAAGCACCATATCATCTCGCTTCGACTGAAATGAAAGAACTAAAGAAACAACTCGACGAGCTTCTCGAAAAAGGCTTCATTCGACCGAGTTCATCGCCATGGGGAGCGCCAATACTTTTTGTCAAGAAGAAGGATGGATCCATGCGTATGTGTATCGACTATAGAGCATTAAACAAATTCACAATTAAGAATCGTTATCCACTCCCTCGAATCGATGATCTTTTTGACCAACTCCAAGGTGCAAGTTTCATTTTCAAAATCGATCTTCGTTCTGGTTACCATCAACTCAAAGTCCAATCCGAGGATATTCCGAAAACTGCATTCCGAACAAGGTATGGACATTATGAATTCACGGTCATGCCGTTTGGACTTTCTAATGCTCTAGTCGCGTTCATGGATATGATGAATCGAATCTGCAAACCTTACTTGCATAAATTTGTTATCGTATTCATCGATGACATACTTATTTATTCTAAGTCTAAGGTTGATCATGAAATTAACCTTCGAACCTTACTTGAAATACTTAGAACCGATAAATTGTACGCCAAGTTCTCAAAATGCGAGTTCTGGTTGCTCGAAGTACAATTTCTTGGACATGTCATAAATGTAAATGGTATTCAAGTTGATCCGGCTAAAATCGAAGCCATCTCGAAGTGGGAAATTCCAAAGTCACCAACCAAGATCCAAAGTTTCTTAGGTTTGGGTGGCTATTATCTAAGATTCATTGAAAATTTCTCTCGCATAGCTGTTCCCCTAACTTCTCTAACTCGGAAAAATATCAAGTATGAATGGGGAACAAACAACAAGAGGCATTCGATATACTCAAACAAAAGCTTACCCAATCACCTATAATGGCCTTGCCAGAAGGTACTGAAGATTTCGTTGTCTTTAGTGACGCATCTCACTCCGGCTTGGGATGTGTACTAATGCAACGAAAGAAAGTAATCGCTTATGCCTCTCGTCAACTCAAGGTACACGAAAAGAACTATACAACTCACGATTTAGAGTTAGGCGCCATAATCTTTGCGCTTAAGATATGAAGGCACTAACTCTATAGAGTAAGATTTATTGTGTATACTGATCATAAAAGTCTAAATCACATCTTCGATTAAAAAGATATTAACATGCGACAACGACGATGGATGAAAACTCTCAACAATTACGACTGTGAGATTGTTTACCATGAAGGCAAAGCTAACGTCGTGGCTGATGTCCTAAGTCCTAAAGAAAATGAAAATCCAAAAAGAGTCTGAGCATTAAGGCTAACTTCAAATCGATCTTCTCGAACAAATCAAATCCGCTTAAACTCAAGCGATCAATGAAAACAAGATCTCCGATGAGAAACGTAACGGCGCCATTGACTCGCTAATCAAAGGTGTCGATGGTATCTTTAGACTTGGTAATAGGATTTGGGTACCAATCGTTGGAGACTTGCGTGAGAAAATCATCAACGAAGCTCATAAGTCCAAGTACATGATGCACCCCGGTAGTGATAAAATGTACCAAAATCTTAGACCAAACTACTGGTGGAATGGGATGAAAAAGGAAATTGCTTCGCATGTGGCGAAATGCTTAACCTGTTTGAAGGTCAAGGCTGAACACCAAAAGCCTTCGGGACTACTTCAGCAACCCAAACTTCCCATATGGAAGTGGGAGTTAATCACTATGGATTTCATCACCAAACTCCCGAAAACGACTCAACAACATAATGCTATTTGGGTTATTGTGGATAGATTAACAAAGTTTGCACACTTTATACCCATCAATGAGTCGTACTCAATGGATAACCTAGCGCGTATATATATGAACAACATCGTTTCTTTGCATGGCGTACCGCTATCTATAATTTCTGATCGAGACAGTCGTTTTACGTCTCACTTTTGGAAAAGCTTCTAACAAGCATTAGGCACCAAGCTAAACCTTAGCACCGCCTATCATCCACAAACTGATGGGCAAAGCGAAAGGAGAATTCAAATGTTGGAAGACATGCTCCACGCCTGTGTGATTGACTTAGGTGGAAGTTGGGATGACCACTTACCCCTAATGGAATTCTCGTATAACAATAGCTATCACACAAGTATTCAAGCCGCACCATTTGAAGCAATATATGGTCGTAAATGTAGAATGCCCGTGTGCAGGTCTGAAACCGGAGACAGTCAATTATCTGGACCCGAGATAGTCCAAGAAACCACCGACAAGATTCTCCAAATCCGAGAACGACTTAAGAAGGCACGTGATCGCCAAAAGAGTTACGCCGATGTCCGTCGTAAGCCGTTGGAATTTCATGTTGGTGACAAAGTTCTTTTGAAAATATCACCATAGAGAGGCGTCGTTCGCTTCGGAAAGAAAGGAAAGCTAAGTCCTCGATTCGTTGGACCTTTCGAGGTACTTGAACGAATTGGTACTGTTGTATACCGTTTGCAACTACCCGAGGAAATGCAAGGGATACATGATGTATTCCATATCTCGAATCTGCGTAAATGTTTAGCCGACGAATCTCTAGCGATGCCATTAAAAGACGTTGAAACTTAAATTTTGTAGAACGTCCAATTCTAGTAGAAGACTCGAAAACAAAGAAACTCAAAAGACGAACATTGAAAATCGTGAAAGTAAAATGGGACTAATGAAGAGGGCCCGAATATACATGGGAGCTACAATCCGAGATGAGAAAGAAATACCCCCATCTATTCTAAGGAAGCAATCTCGAGGACGAGATTTATTCAAGGTGGGGAGGATGTAATATTATGAAAATTTCGAGTTTAAAAAATGTCAAATTCCAAAGTCAAGGGACCAAATTTGTCAAAATCCAAACATGAGGGTCTAAATTGAAAATTCTGCATTCCTGACCCATCGCGATACGCGATGGATCAGAAGAGAGACCCATCGCGTATCGCGATGGGTTGTCTGATAATGAGGCATGTAGCCTGCCACGTGGTCACACGTGGCAGACCGTTCGCCACGTGTCCCGCAACGTAACCACACGTGGCACGTCGTCCGCCACATGTCGACACGTGGCACACCGTCTGCCACGTGGCGCCACGTGGCAGACCTATATGGTGATGGTGCGATGCTACGTCGCGATATGCGACAGGTGCCCAGGAGGCCATCGCGTATCGCGATGAGCTTCCAGGTTTTGTCTATAAATAGAAAGTCCAGGATCTTCATTTCTCACACCAAAATTCAGTACATCCCTCTCTCTCTAACATCTCACTAAAATTCTTTTATCATATACTCTATCCATCTCGAAAAGCGTGCACCGATTCCTTGTTTCCGTGTTTCCTCGATGTTCGTGCCACTATCAACTGGCGTATCAACTAAGAAGGTGCTTGTTATTCCTCTACGTTATGATGGTTAGTCTCGTAAGGCGTGCCGACAAGTGGTGAAGGATTGGTGTTTGTCGTTTGGCGTACCAAGGAAAGAACAACGAAAGGAAGGGTAGATCAAGAAGGAAAAGAAGGTGAAGCGGCGTTGTAAGGCTGCTCAAGTAATTAGGGTTTCCATAACCAACAAAGGTAGGCGTAACGCCGATGAAAATAATAAATAAAATATTATAAAAGGCTTAAACCTTAAGTCGGGGTTATACTCGATACCTCGATAAAAGAAAAGAAAATATAACAGAGAAAGAATAAAAGATAGATTATGAACATTTAGAAATATGTATATATGTGTGTAAGTATATATATATATATATATATATATATATATTCTTTGTTATAAATCTTATTTAATGAATAAATAACTATTCTTAAATAATAAAAGAAAAGAATACGTTTCTTAGAGAAGAAGAAACGTAGGGTTTTATAAATACACTAGGGGTTTATAAATTACTTTTAAAACTAAAGGTTTTAAAGTAAAAGAGATTTTGAACTAAAGGATCATCGAGATAAAGTTTATAAAATAAGACTAAAGGTCTTAAGCCGGATTGTATATCCGACTAACAATTGGTTATACTCGTACTATAGGTGCGAGATAGCAACGGGAAAGACCCTCGGATGGTGTTTGAAGCCGATCCAAATCAAAAGGTGAATACGTTTCAAACTTTTACAAACTTGTTTTCAAACGAGTCAACGTGTTATTTGAAAAACTTTACATGAGACTAAGTGTCTCTAAAACATTTATAAATAAGAGTATTACTGGTCTCCGGATATCGTGTATGTTTGTTTGGATCCTTACATATGTGGTGGGAACATCACACCTGGTCACAATTACGCTCGCCTGCGGGGAGTGTGACCTTGTGTATACGTAGAGGCACTCAACTAGTCGAACGCTGCGGTGTTTGCTGGGGGAACCGAGTATAGAGACTTGAGTTTATGAATTGTGTTGTTTTAACTTGATTATTCCTAAGCCACGTTGGGCCGAGACCTACATAGTCTCGAGGGGTGATTAAGTAAAGAAAATATTTTTAGCGTCAGCATAATCACCAGCATTCGTTGCTGACGTATTTTCTTACATTTTGCAAGTGATCAAAGTTAGCGTTTGGAGTAACGAAGTGCTTAAGATATCCTATGGCTCGGATTTTTTTGATAAACTTAATATATTGTAAATGGTGGTTTTGTAAAACTTAAACAAGTAATATTTCAAATGTTAAACGAGAAACTTTTAATTCCCGTCTTTTGTATGAAAATATTTATATTTAAATCCACATGTTTTTAAGACTTCCGCTATTAAACCGTAACTCTGATTTAATTACAATTGTGGTACCAACATATGTGTCATACGCCTAGGCCGAGGTTTGGTGTGTGACATATGCGTTTCTAATTATTTTATTATTATTTATACTCAGTTGCAACTGTTAAACATGCGTGTATACCAATTTATGCCTAATGTATTATATGTTTACTTGCTTATTTGGTTGTATCGTCATAGTAGCCATCATCCAGTTCATCTGGCATCGTGCTCACCGAAAACTTTTTTAGCCATCGTCCAATTCATCTGGCATCATGCTCATCGAAAACTTATTTACTTGCTTGTTCGGTTAAATTGCTTATCTCACTTGATACAGTTTGCATCTTTTTTATACTTATCATATATTCACTTATCTGGTGTTTTACTCACTCAACCTAGTGTTGACAAATTATTGTATTTTTAACGCATATGCAGGTCACCGTTTGATATTGTAAGGCCATGGTCCTGGTACACTACTTGGACGTCAGATTTACTCATAAACACAGTTCTAAGTATCAGAGTTAATTAAAACTTTCGCGGAAGAAATAAAACTTCAACATTCATTACAAAACATTCATAACTTGTCTTTAAAACAAAACTTAAAACATGTCCTTTAGTTCAAATATTAACAAATGAGTCTTCAGATGCCAGCTTCTTTATTCACCTGCCATGTGTCCCCCTTCAATCCAGCTGTCTCATCCTAGTCACCTGCATACTAAAAGTCAGCTACGCTGAGTGAGTTCTAGTTAATCAGGCAACATACAATACATTCACATATTTATATATACGTGATGCGTGCTGTGCGTCTTGTTAATTTATGAAAGATGGAATGATTTGTTTTTGCACAAGATCGTGTTTTAAATTTATAAAAGTGATTTCTACAAAGACTAAACACACACAAAATAGGCAAGTGTACCTATCGTATATGTAGAATAGTATTGGTAAGAACCAAGTATCGATCCGTGGACACAAATTTTTCTAATAATAAATCGTTGCTCTATTTTAATCGGAGGTTTTAATCATCTTGGGGTTAATTTTTCAACTTTTTATAAAATATAAATACTTATATATAATATATAGGTGACCAAGATAAGAAATTCTAAACGAGTTGTTCAATTATGCGAAGGTTACCATCTAAGATCAAAAATCCACTCCGTTTTAGCATTGATAATTAATATGTAGACATGTGATTAACTTGCCGTAGCAATATATGATAGATAACTCCTTAACCCAAAGTGAGCATCTTCGGCACTAATGAGATAGTATGATCATTTTAAAGTCCACCATTTCCTAATGTCAAACCATCTCAATGATGTCGATTTAAGTTGACAAGTAGTTTTGTAAAGTAGAAAGATTAGGATTGACTTCAATACCACGAAAACCAATGTCTAGCAACTTCGGGTGGTTATAGTTCATCACATAACCTCCCCTTGGTTGATTTAAGTAGGTTATAATTACACATTCCGTTAACATATGGTTTCTTTAGCTAATTTGTTATCCTAAGCAAAGCCATTTTCGGATTACCAAGGTTTACACCATAACTTATATCTCATCATTTCTAAGTACAATATAAGGATCCATGTTTCGATAATGTATCAAAGTATTTCTATCTTTCAAGAACATGAATTGATCATGAACGATTGCCAATGATATTGACAACCACCAACTTTGATTTAGTGATTTAAGATGGTGAAACATTTATCATCAAAAGATAATTGTAATATAACCATGTACTTTACTAGACTACATCACATGTCTTGATTAATTATCAAGCAAAACAAAGCTTCTTCATAGATTTTAGATGGTAAAAGGAGTTTAACTCATAATGAGCATGATGATGAACATTAAGATGATTGATAATAACAAATACATGATTAAACTTAGAACAATTTAACCAAATGTAGATGAATCCTTCTTCTTAATGATGGTGATGATAGTTGATGATGATGATTAATGGTGATGACCTCCAAACCTTCAAACTCTTCACTAGATCTTCCAAGTGAGTGTTAGTGTGTGTTTTTATAAGTGAAAACCGGAGAGAATTCTTTTTCAAGGCACACTTTATGAATGCAACATGAGCCACTATTTATAGGCATTCTGGAAGGTGAAGCACGGCCCCATGCAAGATTTGCACGGCGCCGTGTATTTTTATGACATGTGCCAGATTTGTTTTGTCTTTTGTGTGAGCTGGCCACGGCCCCGTGATTAGTAGGCACGGCCTTGTGACTTTTAATGGCATGTTCTTAATTCATTTTGTCTTTTCTGTAATCCCGTCCACGGCCCCGTGCTTTTGGAGCACGGCCCCGTGCTTTTGTTCTCAGATTTTGTCTTTTCTTGTTCTAAAAGCATGGGGCGTGTTTCTTGAGATATGGGGGCGTGTTTCTTTGTTTTCTTGTGTTTTCTTCTGTTTTTCTTCGTCTTTTTGCTTGTTTCTTCGTTTGAGGCTTGGTTTCACCTGAAATTATGTTTTATCATGATAGGTAGTCTATTATGCTATGTTATTAGATAGATTTGTGCAGTTTTTAGAGATTATTTGATGCCGAAAAGATGTATATTTTTATGTACATCAATACGTATCCGTAGATACATATTACATACTTAGCCTGTTATCTTTCTTTCATTCGTACATACATACTTTCTTTCTGTCTTTCATACTTTCATACATTCATAACACATACATAACTATCTTTACCATCTCAGATATTTTTAGGGTATGGTCCATTCCTTCTCTATCTCAAATATTATTAGGGTATGGTCTCTTTCTTCTCTATCTCAGATATTATTAGGGTCTGGTCCCTTCATTATCTATCTCAGATATTATTAGTTTCTGGTCCATTCCTTCTCTATCTAATCAACCACTCCTACGCTTCTTGATACATACATTCTATTATACACGTTCATATATATGCTTACTCATTCCTACGTCATTCATGCATCTTATATAAGACACACCTTTCCTGACGATACATGTAATATCCGAACCAGCAAGCATACATTCATAACATTCATACATACTATCACTTCAATCATCATAGCATACACTTACCATTTAAGGTAAGTGTATTAGCATTCACATTGAGTATGCACACACAGCCCCAAAAATATAACAAGGAAATGGGGCTAGAAACTCACCTGAGCTCGGTTACATTCACCGTTAATGGTTATTCCTTTCTTTAGTTGTGCACGACTAACTGTATAACAATTACATGTATCAATTAACTATCACTACCCATATCGTGTTTCTAGGTTAATTATAACCCTCAATGAACGGGGTCCGGGGGCAGCGTCCCTGGCGGCGGGGTTTCAGGCCGGACCGGCAGCCCCTAGCAGGGTCCAAAGGGCATAGCTCTAGGCTGGGGTCGAGCTGCCAGGTCAGCTTTGAAAAATTTTATTTCCATTAACTGTCTTAACACATTTTTCACTAGAATTCTAATTTATTATTTTATTTGCTAACTCATAAAGTTCGATGGCTTCTTTGTAATCAAATCACTGAATTTTAAGTTCAGGGACCTTTCTGTCATTCTTTCAAACTTTAGTTCGTCATCCAGTTCTTTAACGAATTAACTCCTTCGTGATTTCTTAACGAATCGAACTCTGTAAAGAACTGGCTTTTTATAACGAATTGGCTTCTATAACGAACTGGGGGTTCATTCGTCAGTTCTTCGTTAACGAATTACTTAACGAATGGCTTAACGAACTGCATCTAATTCTTTATCTCTTCTTAACGAATGAGCATAACGAATTGCTTGTTAATTCGTTATGTCTTCGCTAACGAACTAGGGTTAGGTAGATAATGTCAGAATATTCCCTGACATTCCCTTAACCTCGTACACACATCTCCGGCGCCGTCCTCGCCGGAAAACCAGGAGCACACCGCAAAAGCGAGATCTCAGTTATTTTCCACCTTTTTTCACCGTTTTTCGTCTCATTCGATCTAGATCTGAGCTAGGGTGACCCCTAAGCTCATCTTTTGATCGGTTTATACCCGATTCCACCCGGATCTTGTGACTTTAACGGTTTAAGGGTGTATGCTCATCGTTTCGCGCTAAATCTAGCAGGTTTGGGTCCATAAAATATCATACTATCATTACCTCGAGTCGGGATCGGCTCTTCTTCTTCGTTCTGGTTAGAGAAAGAGAGAATAACAGAGAGAGCTTAAGTGTGTGTTTTTGATGGTGTATGGAATGGGTGGAATGAATGGATTAGGGAGTAATTGTGGTTTATATATTATGATTCATGGACTTAAGCCCACGGTCTTTCTTCTTTCCTTAGTAACCCAATTCCATTATCCATATTACTTAACCCAACACAAGACCGACTCATAATAACTCATATTTTATTTTATTAACCGAAACGAGAAAACGCGATGTTACAGATATGATTATCAAGATTGTTTGAAGAAACTTAGGGTTGCATGCTAGAGAAGAAGATACAAGAATTAAATTTTGGATTTTTGTTTTACTTGTTTAATTATGAGTTTATCTACTTTGATTATTTGAAATTGTTAGATTATTTGAATTGGAATAATAGATATTATCATTTTAATATTGCATGCTAGTACCTTGAGAGCTGTGAGCAATCAGCTCACGCCGCGGCATTTTCGCCTTAGGTTGGGGTGTGACAACGCCTCTTGGGGCTATAGCATCTCTAGCCTTTCTGATTGATTCCATATCCTACATAAACACATTTTTCAGCACATGGTTCAAGTTTGGTTCAATTGGTTTTGCTATGTAAATGAAAACAGAGCAACCAAAGATTCGTGGTTGTAAGGTGAGTGGGGCGGGTAGTTTAGTGAATTCAGACAGGGCTATTTTAGGTCAAGGGCCTTAGTTGGTAGACGATTAATAAGGTAAGTTGCGGTAAAAACGGCTTCAGGCCAAAAAGATGTGGGAACTTGAGATTCAATTAGAAAAACATATGTTATTTCTAAGAGAATATGGTGTTTTTGCACTATGGTGCCATTTTGTTCACGTGCATGTGAACATGAAGTTTGATGGATTAATACTTTTATTGACAAAACTCTTTCATCGTGTATTAACAAATTAACCCTCATTACCTGACAGAAGGATTTGGATATTCTTTTGGAATCATGATATTAAACATTTTAAAATTTATCTGGGACTTCATACTTGTGTTTTAAGAAGTAACTTCATGTCACACGTGTGCAATCATCAACAAAGAGTATAAAGAAACGAAAGTTTTGCCCCCCCCCCATGACCTCTGCGGGTCCCCAAACATCTGAATGGGTTATTGAAAAGGGTGAACTGACTTTCGTGTTATTTGGGCTAAAGGTATGTTTATGGCTTTTAGCCAACGCACAAACTTCACATGTAAACACTTTATTTGTAGGATATTGATTTGAAAATAAAAGATTAAAATAAACGATAGATGGGTGCCCCAAACGTCTATCCCACAACCAAACTTCCATGTCAGTAGTTCCGTGAGAAAGCATCACTGCTTGAGTCACTTCATCTATATAGTACAATCATTGGAGCTCAGTGCCACGCCCAATAATCACTCATGTCCTAATGTCTTGTAAGATACAGAAGGTAGGGTGCATAAGAACTGTACAATTTAGTTCTTTTGTTACACGGGTGATGGAAAATAGAGGCAATTTGAAAGTTTTAACGTTAATTAAATATCTATTGTACCCCCTGTTTCCACATCCATTATTCCACCATTTGCCGTTTGTATATAATTTTTTATGGGTTTGGATGGAGTGGTTAATAATCACAATTTGAAACTTATCAGTTGTCTTTACTGTCTCAGCTTTCATATGCGCATAATGTTTTTCATTTATCGCCTTTGATGGAATATATGTATCATCTATTTCATGTTGTGAATTACGACCAGTTGTACACAATCCAAGAGGACTTATTCATGTGATAAAATAAGTGAGGTTATTCTAGACCTCCCGTTCACGGGTTCCTCAACCGATATTAAAAAAAGCTCTACAATTTAATACTTTAAACACATCCCAAAATCAAAATGCCTGACTACATACCATTTGAGATCAAAGTACAAATTATTAATAGACTTCGGTGAACTCACGGTTACAGTTCAGACTAATGTCATAATCTTGAAGGCTTTCATCAACAGCTCCGAGTTTATCTCTGGTTACGGCGTCTGTAAAACTAAGTCGCCCCGTATGTTAATAAGGTGTAAAGATCTGGATAAGGTAGATGAAATATATCTTTCTTTTATAGATGATAACAATTTCACCCAAAACAGTTTGCTCTAAGTGTTCATGTGCTTAGAGCATTCTTAACAACTCCACTATAACTATGTGAGAGGAATCTTTAAATTTTTTTAAAACAAAAATACAAATTTTGTTCTTTAACATACCTGATTTATGAATCAGGTCATTTAAAATGTTTACTTTCAGGCAATGTCCTTTACATGTTATGTTTATTTAATTTTCGTCCTTTAAGCTAACTGTCATCCAATTTCTCCATTAAGTTGATGCACCATGTGAGGGCTTTATGGTCTTTTAACAAGTCAATTATCCCTCATATCTCTCTCTCTCTCTCTCTCTTAAACCACGATAAAACACCAGATCAATTACACCCGAATATCTTTAACATGTCTGCATATTACTCACATGCATCAACTTAACGGAGAAATTTGATAACAGTTAGCTTAAAGGGAGAAAATCAAATAAACATAGCATGCAAAGGACACCGCCTGAAAGTAAATATTTTAAAGAGCCTGATTCATAAATTATGTATGTTTAAAGGACAAAATTGTAAATATGTCTTTTTTAAATGGTTGTAAGTGGTTGTGAGTGGATGAGATAGAAAATTTTAAAAATATAAGTAAATTTGGAGAAACACTATTCATCCTTTATTTTTTTTAATATATTTAAAAGTGGTTGTGAGTAGAGAAGAGAGAAAAATATAATGATAAAGATGTAAAAAAGTATAATTTAATTGTCTATGAGAGATAAAATATATGTGTTTTTTAGTATAATTATAAAGATAGAGAAGTTGCCAAGAATGCTTTTACTAGACAACTTTTTGATACAAGACAAGTCGCTACTCTCTAGCTCTCATAGGTTTCTATGCTCCTATGATGATTATAGAGCTACTGATTCTCATATCCGCAATTTATCGAAGATGGTGGCTAATTGAAACCCGTCAATTAAAAAATGTGTTGGTGTAGATGTTCATAATGTTCGCATAAAGCCCCATGAAATAGTTGTAGGTTTTGGATTGTGTCCTGTCACTTGTGACCATATGATTGTTTTAGTCTCAGTTTGTGGTAAAATTTTATGTCTTGTTTTTTTATTTGAAAACTATAATATTATCCTATTGTTTATCTTCTTTTGCATATGGGTTGGTTCTTTCTTCTATTTTGGGCTTAACTCTCTCGGGCCTAAAGTATCTTCCTCATTTTTGTAAAGGAACATCTCTCCTCTCCTGGACTAGTGATTGATACACCGGATTCTCTAGTTCTTAATTTTGGAATTCCGCGTTTTGGGTTCTCGCCGCCTCCCTATATGTAGAGGCTCGTCCTATACTTTTTGATAACCAAGTATATATATATATATCACAGTCGGTGATTATTATATCTACATCAATTGTCTGTTTATCACAATTTTCTTAATCATATAGCAGTGTTGCTAACGATATTCGTTTGTAGTCATTCAAAAGCGGGTTTATTTGTTTCTTGATTTCAATTCAATAAGGTTCCACTAAAACTCTTCTATACCAAAAAACATTTACAAGATTTATCATTAAAAGTAACAAGCTCTCTCTCTCTCTCTCTCTCTCTCTCTCTCTCTCTCTCCTTCTGGTGATTCCGCTTGTGTCTATTGATGATATTGGCATAATAGGCAACGACCTAACTGTAATTAACAACGTCAAACAAATGTTAAACTTAACTTTTCTAATCAAAGATCTTGGCTTACTAAAATATTTTCTTGAAATAGAAGTCTTGAGATTAGAAAAAGGTATTGATCTGTCACAAAGAAAATATTGCATTGATCTTTTTTTTGCTGAATATGGTATCAGTTAAGACAATTTCATCTTTTTCACAAAAAAGCGTAACATGATGTGGTTTAATGGGTGTGTTGACGGGTTGGGAAGTGCCTCCATTTATATGCCCTAGTGATAATAATTCTTATTGATTACTTTTGGTAATTGAAGCTATAAGATTAAACGGACAGCTTGTTTAAATGCGTTGCAATATTGAACTGTAGATTGTCTGAATGCGTTGCAAGATTGAACGTTAAATATAATGGCAAGGTATCTGGCATAATGTCTCAACAATGTGAAATTTGAACCTATATATAAGTGGCATATAGGTATGTCGCGACATATAGGAGTGGTCAACACACCAAAATATGTTACATATAGCACTATACGCAGTGTATGAAACCTTTGTACGTATATGGAAAGGATATGACTATTAAGTCATA
Organism: Bidens hawaiensis; assembly: GCF_021521415.1. Lineage (NCBI taxonomy): Eukaryota > Viridiplantae > Streptophyta > Magnoliopsida > Asterales > Asteraceae > Bidens > Bidens hawaiensis. The sequence continues at coordinate 4,583,997 of NW_027491014.1, forward strand.
AGTGAAACACCAAAATTAGTTTCTCATTCTCCATGTTTCACATATAGGCGTATACGTGGTATATTATTTCCGCAAATACCAAATCCAAAGCAAGACAAGGAATGTCTAATTTTAGAATTTGTGTAAGTAATATGCTGCGTATTAACCTATACGCGATGTATATAGGGTGACATATTAAGATTTCGGTGTTCAAATAATAGGACCCTTAATAATATTAAAACTCATTCCTTGGTAAAAACAAAGCTACATTTTGAAAGATAAGTGGGTGTGGAGCTCGACCCATTTAAAATTACTATTTTTCCAGTAGCATAGCTCGACACATTGCGGCGGCTCAGCCACGCGAATTTGATCAGTGTCCGTTAAGCTTGTTACGATACTGACACTAGGCCCAAAAAATAAATTTGTAACCATGAAAAGGATTGACACTTGTATAACTTATGATCAAAATGACACGGGTTATGTTGGTATCAGTTAGGTTAGTTATGGTACTGGCACTAAATCTCAAAATATGAAATAGTTAACGGCCAGAACATAAATGACCCTCGTATAGCTTACAATAAAAAAGAACATATTTAAAATGACACTTATTCAGTCAATAAAACTCGGGCATTGCGGCGGCATGTCGTCACAAGTTCAACGGGTATCGGTTAGGTTTGTTATGTTACCGGAAATAAATGGAATTAACCTATTAAAAGCGCTAAAACCCATGTGTTACCTGACGGTCGACGCAAATTAGACGGTATTAGTTAGGTTCATCTATACTAATTAATAAATAAAGGTTTCCTTACGCCATATGTCCTCTTTTTAGCGCATCATTCCTCTCAAATTCCCGCCTCCCACCACATTCCTTTTACAAACCCCATAAGAAAACATATATTCATAGATGGTATATTTTTTATTTGAAATTTGAAACCAATTATCATAATTGTTGATTATTGATAGATGTATTAGTGAAATAAATTATAAAAGTAATTATAAATTTACATATTTGTTAGATATTAAATATAGTTGTAAACTGTCATATGTAATAAGTAGGAGCGGGTAGTGTAACTTAAATCGTTTATTATTATTATTATTATTGTTATTATTATATGTCATAGAATATAGTAGTAGCAGGTAGCGTAAATTGAACTAATTTTTTATTAAATGCAAAATATGTATAGCTAAAGACATGGTATATAACTTCGGCTATTTAATTCTATATTTTTATGCAAACAATTATAACATAGTGTTTTTATTATCAACATGAATGATTAAAATCACTCTTAAATCAATAAATGCATATATTACAACATATTTGGGTGATCATGAACCAGGAATTGGTGATATCTAATTTATACATGGAGAGATTGGTATTACCATTATATGATCTCCAACACTTAGAGATAAAATAAAAAGAAAAGATAGATAGTAATCCGGTGGATACGTTACTATGGATTTTACCAATTTTGGAAATCACTTAATTATCATCTTGACTATTTTTAGTATCTTATCATTCAACATTAGTTATACTCAACTAATTTAAACATACAATGTAGCTTATTTATTTAAGCATACAATACTGTTAGAACGCATCAATGTTGATATGAAGCGTAACCTTGAAGATATATCCAACATTGACGACTCATTTGCTCTATCATCAACCTAATAAACGAAGATTCACTCAAAGGATGTGTTTGATGCAACTTGAATTAACAAATGATTGATTCCAAAAACAGAGAAGTAGAAGTTTTTTATCGTTACAAACAGTTTCTTTTTTTATTATCCCTTTTCATGGTTTGCTCATATTATGTTCCTTTTTCATGGTTTGCTCATATTCCAATTTAGATCCATGAACACGGGATATTTATAATTAAAAACGACTTACATATTATTAATTACAATTTCAATTATAAGATCACCTAAATACTATACGCATTATGTTCAACTAGACAAAGTGAATTATACGTTTACGTATTTTTTCTTTATTTTAACTCATGACATGAATAATTTGTATTATATATTATAGATGTTCGATAATATAATATTTTACCTGTCTTATGATCAATGTATTATTAAAAAAATTATATTATGTAACAGTTTGTATGTTTCTACTTTTTATATTTAATACCCAAATTTTCTTATCATGACTTTTTATTATTGATATTTCGAATAATTAAACTTAAGAAATTAAATTTGTTAAACCCGTGTATATAGTTACGTTATAAAAAATAAACCCAAAATATAATTTTGTCAAGACACAAAGAAAAAAATAAACATATTAAAAAAAAAGCACATTTAAGGAAAACAACGGGACATAAGGCCTATTAAGATCATGACGTGTGCAACTGTTATGGAAAAGATAATATGATAAAAATTGAAAAGATCATTACAGGAGGATAAATATAAAAGAGATTTATTATTTTCTTATGTGACACAAGACCAAAGTGATTAAAAGAAATTAAAAAGGAAAAACTCGATTAGATAAAAATCATATAAGTGAAAAGGTTGAAACCACGCATCACATATAATTACGCTAAATATTTTGTCAAATTGACATGCATACTTGCTACAGTACTAAAAATAAAAATCAAAGAGCACCGACCCTTAAAATGATAATAAGAATCGACGAGTGTATAGCCTCGTTGTATAAATAAATTTGTATATTGCTTCTCTATATGTGATTAGAGTTGTAGTATTGTGATAGACAAACGTGCAGATTTTGAAGCAAAATTAAACTATTCGTGAGTTACGTACGCTTTCTAAAATAAATGATTGTAACGTAAATAATATATTTTCCGATAAACAAAACCTACATTCTATAATTTACAAATAAATAATAACCAACAGTTTGAATAAAAATCTACTATTTTAAAATGATTTTACGAGACTTATTATTTTTTAAAACGACTAATAATATATGATCAATATTTCATCATATTCAATTTGGCTTCAAGAAACAATTAAAATAACCAATTTCATTTATTGCAAACAGATTCTGTATCGACCTGGTTGGTGGAGATGCGATAAACAAAAACGCGTCATCCATTTGACAAAATCAAATAAAGAAAAATTCCAACACGTAATCATCAACAACATCTTTATAAATCAAACACAATGGACATTATTAATTAATATTCCACAACCAAAATGACAACTCCAGAGGAACACATCTACAATCTCTTCGATTCATACTGGTTTCAACACCATATCCTCACAAACAATCAGATATCTAATGTTCAAGAACACCCGTTCGAAGATTTACGACAAAAAGAGACGTATGAGATCCAAGAACTGACAAGGGCAGTGAGTTGCAAAAGTGACGTGGAAGTTAAGGGTCTACTTCGGTTTTGGGCTCATTCGGTTGCTTCGGCGGTCAAATAATCCGGTTTTTATGTAAACAGCAGAATTTTATAACTTTCTTTTGTTCCCAAGATACTAAAGAAGACCCTATCGATCATACTACTTCAGCACATATATCATATATGTGGAGTTTGATAAGGTATGATTGGTGGAGAGTTGGAGTTGTTTTATCTTAACTTGTAAATTACGAATTTTAAGATGTAATATCATAATAATATTGTGTACACATACCTCGATCAAGTCATGCCATGTTTAGTTTTGTCACACCCCGGTCGTAATGGCGGAAAACCGAGGCGTGGCGACTAGGTCGTGATTGATTGAGCACAATAGTATAAAAGTCTAAATGCATAAACATAACCAAACTGTCAAATATTACATCATCCAGGTAACATGAAACAAATTGTTTTAATACAAAATATCAAGTTTCCAAACAACTCCTAGCCTAGCCTTCATCTCTCTAAGGCCTCTATCAGCTATTAGCTACTTCCTGCTTCATTTCCTGAAAACATGTAATAAAACGTCAACTACAAAAAGTAGATGAGTGAATTCATAGGTTAACTAATACTGTAGTGATAAGCCCTACACAAGCATACTAGGCTAAGTTGTAGGGGTTTATATATAGGGTGTACCATCGGCTAACCCACCACTCCTACAACTTATCCTACTATGCTTGGTATGCTTATCATCTCAACTGAATCTGCAAGAGTTTCGTATAAAGATTCCAATTATTGTTTCCATGCATGCAGGAGGAACGGTATCAAGGATATATGTATAAGATACCCAAGAATCATATGTAACCATGCCATGATGAAAAATGATAATGATGCATAATGATCACACAAGACCTGACATCGACCCCACACAAGACCACACTATGCTACTTGATTTCCTTGATGGTAACCCAAATCGATCACTTTGGGTACCATGAGAGAATTCTAAAGCGTACTTTAGTATCTCTTGGATTTCCTAATCGATCACTTAGGAGATCCTTCGGATCCTTAATCGAACACTTAAGAGATCCTTCGGATTCTTAATCGAACACTTAAGAACCCCATAGGTCACGTGCATTCTAAATCGATCACTTTAGAATCCCACATCTAGTGACGGCCTGTCTACCAATCGACCACTTGGAGATCAAACCTATGCACTATTGTGACCTATATTGCCACTGTTCACACGATCACAAGACTGACCAATGAATAATGTGTTTTCATGATAAAGTATAACGGGTACATGACTTTGATTTCCAAACGTCCAATGTTCCCTAAACGCTGAGTGATTCCCATATTTACTCCTGAATATTTGATTATGCATACACAACTTCCGAGAAAGTTAAGGTACGCGTAACCTGCCATGATTACTTGTTTTCCCAATGTTCATTGTTTGCAAAAGATTTGTCAAGTGTTTATGATAAGTAATGTTTGAATAAATGTGTTTTGTCAAAACGTGTACATTTACCATGTTTTCACCCCCAATGATTTGAAAGGCTTTAAAAGAAAAATGGGGGCTATGAACTCACCTTGTTGACTAGGTGTGGTTGCTAGGGCGGTCGGGTGCTGTCAAACGTCGATCCTCTAAGTCTAGACAAGGACATAATAAGTTAACAACGCAGTTTAAGTCTAAGAGTGTAAGCCTTACACGATCTCGAGCAAAAACTAGGTTTTAAAGACGAAACAGCTTGGTTCTGACCTGATTCGATCGAATAGGAACACATTCGATCGAATCGAAACACATTCGATCGAATAGACACACATTCGATCGAATAGAAACACATTCGATCGAATAGACACACATTCGATCGAATAGAAACACATTCGATCGAATACGAAGCTCATTCGGTCGAATGAGTTGGAGACCATTCGGTTGCTTTCCTATTCGGTCGACTGGACTGGTTCGATCGACACATTCGATCGAATGAACTGATTCGATCGACTGGTTCGATCGACTGGACTGATTCGATCGACTGGTTCGATCGAATGAGTCTGATTCGACTCCTTCAAGCTGGGCGACGGAGATACCCACGGGTTTTCCAGATTTTCCAGATTTTTGACCCAAAATCGAAGTTTTTGACATGGAAATGCTCGGGATTGAAAGGGGTATCGATTCCTAGTACTTTTAAACACAAAAGCTTGCATTTTGACACCAAAAATGACGGTTTTTGACCAAGAACACACTTGACACAAAAGTCGGAGTTTTTGCTCGATTCGGGGCGGGTTTTGGTTGTAAAAACGTATGATTTTCAAGAAGATCTTACCGACAACAACGATAAACAGATTGGTGGACTCGAATCTTAGATTGGATGACTTTCTCTCACTACTCTCTCTCTAGAAGTGGGAGTGTTTGGGTGGGAAGTGTTGGTGGAAATGAAAGAGATGGTGTAAGAATACTTGATTTTCCGCTTAAATACTCGGGTGACTCGGGTTCGGGTTTAGGCTACCGACGGGTCAAGACTAGTCGAGTTCATAAGTTTTTAAACAAACTAAAACTTTTTCAGCAAAACTTTTATAAACCATTTTCCGAATAATTATTTAAAATCTTTTTTTTTTTTTTTTTTAAATAAGAACATTTTATTTTTCAAAAGCATAAAAATTAATATTTTCCAGGCGTAAATGTCGTTTTATAAAATAAACATTTCAAATGATAAAAGCAGATTTCTCCAATGATATGGGTTCCGAACTTATCGTCCAGAACCCCAAAGTGTATAGTTTCCGATGATTCCTTGATTTTTGTCTACCAGTCAAATTCCAGGGCGTTACATCCTCCCCAACTTAGGGGAATTTCGTCCCGAAATTTAGCTTTTTAGTATACTTGATGCATCGATGATTAAGATTACATGATCCCATGATGACCACTATGCGCCACCACTTCTAATATTCGTCTCAGGCACCACCCAAATCAAGCCGAAGGGGCTTATATATAGGGTGTACCAGCGGCTAACCCACCACTCCTTCAACCTTACTTGGGTGTTTCCTTCGACTCCTATTAGATCAATGACACACACGACGACACACTATTTTCCACTACAAGGCATCATCCTCAAGCTTTACATCAGACATATTCATTTCGGATTGAAGGGGTTTATATATAGGGTGTACCAGCGGCTAACCCACCACTCCTTCAATCTTCCGCGAATATTACCCTCGGTAATTCTTGAATTCAATGTCTCACAGCTGCCACGCTAACTATAAGTCCCTAATTCCAGGTTTCGCTTCAGACATATTCAACTCGTGCCGAAGAGGTTTATATATAGGGTGTACCAGCGGCTAACCCACCACTTCTTCAACCTTTGTCGAATATTTCTCTACACGAACCTTGAGTTCACGACTTCTAGTTACACAATAGCATATTGCTTATACACGTATACACTTGTGACCTTGATGTAATTATATTCCGGACTATAATTACGAGCTCACCTTGTATCAATGTATAAGCTCTATTGTGTGCGGCTAGAAAATTTGACACGACACCACACACATACACACAACCATGCTCCATGAATGCAAGAATGAATGACAAATTTTTGGCTTAAATAATGTATAAATTTCCCCAAAATTCATATGATTGAGTAGATATGACTTGTGCTCCCAGCATGAGCCCTGAGTAGCCAAATTTGTGGATGCAAATAAAAGAATACTTATAAGCATAATAAGGCAACACGATATTCATTGAATAACACAATTATTTGATACATGCTGCAGATGTTATATTGACTTCTAGACAATAGATTACAAGAATAGAGACTAAGAGAACAGATGAGGGTATTTCTCCTTCATTTGATCTTCGCGTTCCCATGTAAACTCGGGTCCGCGTTTGTTATTCCATCGAACATTCACAAGCGGTATGCGGCTACGCTTGGTCTTCTTGACCTCGCGATCCAAGATTTCGACGGGTTCTTCAACAAAAAGCAGATTGTCGTTAATTCGAACCTCGTCGACGGGAATGAGAAGGGCCTCGTCAACAAGACACTTCTTTAACTGCGAAACATGAAAAACATTGTGAACTCTACCGAGTTCCGGCGGCAGCTCAAGACGATAGGCAACAGGTCCGATCCTTTCAAGGATTTTGAATGGTCCAACATACCTAGGAGCGAACTTTCCCTTCTTCCCGAAACGGACTACGCCCTTCCAGGGGGAAACTTTCAGCAGAACACGGTCACCAACTTGAAACTCGAGTGGCTTGCGTCGTTTGTCTGCGTAGTACTTATGCCGACAACGGGCGTCTTTGAGTCGCTGTTGAATGATAGCGATTTGATCGGTTGTTTCCTGTATTAGTTCCGGGCCGATGATCTGTGAATCCCCGGTCTCGGACCAACACAAGGGTGAGCGACACTTGCGACCGTAAAGAGCTTCAAACGGCGCGCATTTAATAGAAGAGTGGTAACTATTGTTGTAAGAAAATTCTGCCAGCGGCAGATGAGCTTCCCAACTATTACCGAATTCAAGGATACAAGCTCTCAACATGTCCTCTAGGGTTTGTATGGTCCTCTCGCTCTGCCCATCAGTTTCTGGATGATAGGAAGAGCTAAGCTTCACACTTGTCCCAAAGGCCTTTTGCAAAGATTTCCAGAACCTGGAAGAAAAACTGCTGTCGCGATCAGACGTAATGCCCTTAGGCACACCATGACGGGAAACGATCTCACGAATGTATATCCGCGCCAACTTTTCCGTAGTGTAGTCCTCACGAACCGGGATAAAGTGAGCGGATTTAGTTAGAATGTCCACAATAACCCAAATTGAGTCATGACCGCTAGGCGTCCGCGGTAGCTTGGTGATGAAATCCATAGCTAACTCTTCCCACTTCCACTGAGGAATAATAGGTTGCTGAAGCAGCCCAGACGGCCTTCGATGCTCTGTCTTGACTCGCGAACAAGTCAAACATCTCATCACGTATAAAGCGATGTCTTTCTTCATCCCGGGCCACCAATAATGAGGTTTAAGATCTTGATACATTTTGCTGCTGCCGGGATGAATCGAGTATCTGGACTTGTGGGCTTCACTTAGAATAAGCGTTCGAAGAGGCTCAGAGTTTGGGATCCATGCTCGATCAAGAAAATAGAGGATGCCGTCCAACTTGGTTTCGAATTTCTGTTCGGCTCCACACGACAAAACGCCCTTGAGATCTCCATTCACAAGCGCCTGATTCTGAGCTTCGCGAATTAAGGAGGGAAGATTGGATTGAATTCGAATAGAGTGCAGCTGGGTCCTTTCTTTACGACTCAATGCGTCAGCCACCACATTAGCCTTTCCCGGGTGGTAGCGGATTTCACAATCGTAATCGCTGAGAAGTTCGACCCAGCGTCGCTGCCTCATGTTCAACTCTTTCTGATGGAGGATGTGCTGTAAGCTCTTGTGGTCGGTATAGATGACACACTTCGTGCCGTACAGGTAGTGTCTCCAGATTTTTAAGGCAAACACCACAGCACCCAACTCGAGGTCATGCGTGGCGTAGTTCTTTTCGTGCACCTTGAGTTGTCGAGAAGCGTAAGCGATGACCTTCCCTCGTTGCATTAAAACGCAACCGAGGCCTTGATTTGAAGCATCGCAATAAACGGTAAAGTCATCGTCACCTTCCGGAAGCGATAGAATCGGTGCACGGCAAAGTTTATTCTTCAGAGTTTGGAAGGCTTCCTCTTGATCTCGTCCCCACACGAAGGGTTCTCCCTTCTGAGTCAGAGTGGTCAAAGGCAAGGCAATCCTGGAGAAGTTTGAGATAAATCGGCGGTAGTAACCAGCCAATCCAAGAAATGAACGGATTTCGGTAGGTGTTTTAGGCGCTACCCAATTTCTGATGGCTTCTACCTTGGCAGGGTCGACGTGTATGCCGTCGACATTGATAACATGTCCCAAGAATTGAACTTCCTTTAGCCAAAATTCGCACTTGGAGAGCTTGGCATATAGTTGTTCCTTCCTGAGAAGCTCCAAAATAAGCCTGAGATGAAGCTCATGATCGGTCCTCGAACGAGAATAAATGAGAATATCGTCTATGAAAACAATGACAAACTGGTCGAGATATGGACGGCAAACGCGATTCATCAGATCCATGAAAATGGCGGGGGCATTGGTCATTCCAAAAGGCATAACCATGAACTCGTAATGACCGTAACGAGTTCGGAACGCAGTTTTCGGGATATCCTCTTCCAGAACACGCAATTGATGGTAACCAGAACGCAGATCGATCTTAGAGAAAAACGTAGCACCCTGAAGCTGATCAAAGAGATCATCAATTCTCGGTAACGGGTACCGGTTTTTGATGGTCAGTTTATTAAGCTCCCGATAGTCAATGCACATACGGAAAGTCCCATCCTTCTTTTTGACGAAGAGTACTGGGGCTCCCCATGGAGACGAGCTAGGGCGAATGAATCCCTTGCCAAGAAGTTCTTGAAGCTGATTCGATAATTCTTGAAGTTCCAGCGGAGCTAGACGATAAGGAGACTTAGCAACAGGGAGAGCACCAGGAATAAGATCGATACGAAATTCCACCTGCCTGCTAGGAGGAAGTCCAGGCAGCTCATCGGGAAAAACATCAGAAAATTCACGCACGACAGGGAAGTCCTGCAGTCTCTTGACTTTGGATTCCTTGAGAGTAACACGGGCTAGAAATGCGGGATACTTCTTTTGAAGGTACCGACTGGCTTTTAAGCAAGAAACGATTCTTAGGCATCCACCCGACCTATCCCCTTGAATGGTTAGAATTTCACCAGAAGACAGAGGGATACGAATAAGTTTCTCGGCGCAGATTACTTCCGCGCGATTGCTAGACAGCCAGTCCATTCCCACAACTAGATCGAAGCTTCCAAGACGAAAAGGTATAAGGTCAATACTGAACGATGTGGTGACAAGAGTAAGGGTGCAATATCGAATGACAGACCTCACTTGTGTGGACTCTCCACTAGCAAGTTCAACAACCAAGGCAGGTTCCAACTCGGAAATTTTTAATTTCAGCAAAGGAACCAATTCGCAAGAGACAAAACTCCTATCAGCTCCTGTATCAAATAGGACAGACACCCAATTGTTGTTAAGAGTAAACGTACCAGTAATAACATCGGGGTTTTGGCGTGCTTCGGCAGCTCCAATGGTGAAGGCCCTCCCGCGAGCCGGAGGAACGTTGGTGACGCGAGGGCATCGATTTCTGTAATGGTCCATCGCGCCACACTCGAAGCAGCCTCGAGCAGGGTTAGGCTGAGGGTTAGCATTCCCCACAGCCAATTGGTTGCCAGGACTCCTGCAGCGCTCCACCAGGTGTCCGAATCGTCCACAATTTGTGCACTTGCGGCACAACTCACTTGTTGGGTGATGATAAGAACATAAGTTGCACTTGGGATGCGGCCCAGTATATTCCTTTCTCGGTCTTCCCTGAACTGTTGCGGCAGAAACGGGGGCCATGGAGTTGATAGGCGTAGTACCAGTGATCGCAGTTAAGTAGGTCGCTTTCCGCTTCCTATTGTTCCCCTTTTTCGCTTTCCCATCGGAAGATTTGCCCTTATCCTGATGCAAAACACCGGACCTGAGCTGTTCCCTGGTCAAACGGGCAGTGAGATCGATCACTGCCTTAAGTGTAGTGGGGTCAACTGCAACCGCAATGCCCCTCATAGAGTCCGGAAGACCGCTGATGTATTGCTCGACAGCGCGTGAAGCTGGGGTAACCATGTGGGGCACCAATAGGGAGAGTTCATGAAATCTCTCCGTGTACTTCATGTGATCGGCGCCCTTCATCGTGTGCGCCCTAAACTCAGCCTCCAATTTCTGGAGTTCGGTTCTCGGAACGAACTCCTGCGTGACTAGCTCAACAAACTCGGCCCAGGGCAAGGCTAAGACCGCGTCTCGCCCCCTGGTTCTAATCTCGATATTCCACCACGTGAGAGCCCGTTTGTGGAACATACTCGCCGCGAATTTGACCCTGAGTTCATCCGGGCAAGAGCACATGTTGAATGAAGCTTCGACTTTCTCGAACCACTGGAGAAGACCAGCAGCTCCCTCGGATCCATTAAAGCTCGTAGGCCCAGTGTTAGTAAAAGCCTTATAGAGCCTGTCGGCCTGAAGAGTAGGATTCGGTTCTGGGGCTTGTGGCGCACCCGAGGTTCCTTCTTGCCTTAGGTTGTTAACCAGACCCGGAAGAACTGCTGCAATTTGCTGCGCTATGATGGCAGCGAGGTCAGCAGGGTCAGCATTAACGGACGAGCGACGAGGAGGCATTCTGAAAAAGAAAAAGAACGCGCAAGAATGATACCGGGAATAAGAATAACAGGATAAGGAATAGCCAAAGAATACATCGCTACGATAGACACAATTAAAGATGCAGCACATAAGCACATAGCAAGCACATAAGTGTGGGCGTGTGATAGTGATGCATGAATTATCTAGAGTTAAGGGTCCTAGGTTATAGTCTAGGTCGGTTTCCTAATTCCCTATAACCATTGGCTCTGATACCAATCTGTCACACCCCGGTCGTAATGGCGGAAAACCGAGGCGTGGCGACTAGGTCGTGATTGATTGAGCACAATAGTATAAAAGTCTAAATGCATAAACATAACCAAACTGTCAAATATTACATCATCCAGGTAACATGAAACAAATTGTTTTAATACAAAATATCAAGTTTCCAAACAACTCCTAGCCTAGCCTTCATCTCTCTAAGGCCTCTATCAGCTATTAGCTACTTCCTGCTTCATTTCCTGAAAACATGTAATAAAACGTCAACTACAAAAAGTAGATGAGTGAATTCATAGGTTAACTAATACTGTAGTGATAAGCCCTACACAAGCATACTAGGCTAAGTTGTAGGGGTTTATATATAGGGTGTACCATCGGCTAACCCACCACTCCTACAACTTATCCTACTATGCTTGGTATGCTTATCATCTCAACTGAATCTGCAAGAGTTTCGTATAAAGATTCCAATTATTGTTTCCATGCATGCAGGAGGAACGGTATCAAGGATATATGTATAAGATACCCAAGAATCATATGTAACCATGCCATGATGAAAAATGATAATGATGCATAATGATCACACAAGACCTGACATCGACCCCACACAAGACCACACTATGCTACTTGATTTCCTTGATGGTAACCCAAATCGATCACTTTGGGTACCATGAGAGAATTCTAAAGCGTACTTTAGTATCTCTTGGATTTCCTAATCGATCACTTAGGAGATCCTTCGGATCCTTAATCGAACACTTAAGAGATCCTTCGGATTCTTAATCGAACACTTAAGAACCCCATAGGTCACGTGCATTCTAAATCGATCACTTTAGAATCCCACATCTAGTGACGGCCTGTCTACCAATCGACCACTTGGAGATCAAACCTATGCACTATTGTGACCTATATTGCCACTGTTCACACGATCACAAGACTGACCAATGAATAATGTGTTTTCATGATAAAGTATAACGGGTACATGACTTTGATTTCCAAACGTCCAATGTTCCCTAAACGCTGAGTGATTCCCATATTTACTCCTGAATATTTGATTATGCATACACAACTTCCGAGAAAGTTAAGGTACGCGTAACCTGCCATGATTACTTGTTTTCCCAATGTTCATTGTTTGCAAAAGATTTGTCAAGTGTTTATGATAAGTAATGTTTGAATAAATGTGTTTTGTCAAAACGTGTACATTTACCATGTTTTCACCCCCAATGATTTGAAAGGCTTTAAAAGAAAAATGGGGGCTATGAACTCACCTTGTTGACTAGGTGTGGTTGCTAGGGCGGTCGGGTGCTGTCAAACGTCGATCCTCTAAGTCTAGACAAGGACATAATAAGTTAACAACGCAGTTTAAGTCTAAGAGTGTAAGCCTTACACGATCTCGAGCAAAAACTAGGTTTTAAAGACGAAACAGCTTGGTTCTGACCTGATTCGATCGAATAGGAACACATTCGATCGAATCGAAACACATTCGATCGAATAGACACACATTCGATCGAATAGAAACACATTCGATCGAATACGAAGCTCATTCGGTCGAATGAGTTGGAGACCATTCGGTTGCTTTCCTATTCGGTCGACTGGACTGGTTCGATCGACACATTCGATCGAATGAACTGATTCGATCGACTGGTTCGATCGACTGGACTGATTCGATCGACTGGTTCGATCGAATGAGTCTGATTCGACTCCTTCAAGCTGGGCGACGGAGATACCCACGGGTTTTCCAGATTTTCCAGATTTTTGACCCAAAATCGAAGTTTTTGACATGGAAATGCTCGGGATTGAAAGGGGTATCGATTCCTAGTACTTTTAAACACAAAAGCTTGCATTTTGACACCAAAAATGACGGTTTTTGACCAAGAACACACTTGACACAAAAGTCGGAGTTTTTGCTCGATTCGGGGCGGGTTTTGGTTGTAAAAACGTATGATTTTCAAGAAGATCTTACCGACAACAACGATAAACAGATTGGTGGACTCGAATCTTAGATTGGATGACTTTCTCTCACTACTCTCTCTCTAGAAGTGGGAGTGTTTGGGTGGGAAGTGTTGGTGGAAATGAAAGAGATGGTGTAAGAATACTTGATTTTCCGCTTAAATACTCGGGTGACTCGGGTTCGGGTTTAGGCTACCGACGGGTCAAGACTAGTCGAGTTCATAAGTTTTTAAACAAACTAAAACTTTTTCAGCAAAACTTTTATAAACCATTTTCCGAATAATTATTTAAAATCTTTTTTTTTTTTTTTTTAAATAAGAACATTTTATTTTTCAAAAGCATAAAAATTAATATTTTCCAGGCGTAAATGTCGTTTTATAAAATAAACATTTCAAATGATAAAAGCAGATTTCTCCAATGATATGGGTTCCGAACTTATCGTCCAGAACCCCAAAGTGTATAGTTTCCGATGATTCCTTGATTTTTGTCTACCAGTCAAATTCCAGGGCGTTACAAGTTTGATCAGAAAGACGAAAGAGTTTATATTATTATGAACACTAATGACCCAAACCCAATTTAGAAATTAGTAAAGGCCGAACAAATTAATTATAAGGAATCAACGAGCCATAAACGCACGGTTAGAAGAGAGTTTAAGATAAGAATTAGTTTATGTGTGATTTGTTCTAGTCACCCATATCTTCTTCTTAGCAAATTGATTACTTCTTGTTATGTAATTCATGACAAGTCAATATGAAGATAGTTCATTTGAGCAGCTTGTGCTTGTTTATCTAATATTGTTTGATCATAATTGGTGCTTTCTGTTAAAAAGAATAAAAAAGCAAGTTATTTTGGGGATCAATCAACCATAATTTTCCACAATCTAGGAGCAATCACAGCCAATGCCAGTAATTTGTGTAGCGTTTCCTTATAAATGCTTTGGTAATTTATAATAAATTGTAGCATCTTTTTCTCTTGTAAGACACAAAAATATCAATCCAATTCTCAATATTTAATTCTCTAATTTCCAACACTTTCATTGACTCGTGATCAGCACAGGTGGCTAACGAAACCCATACCTCTTGAAATATTGGATAACATCAAGGCCCTAATTGTCATATTCAAGGAGTTATGAAGCAAATCTCTCACACTTGGGATACAAACTCACTTCTTCTTACACTTAGTAGAAACCTCCATTTTAATCTTTAGTTCTCCTGAAATTCAAGGAATTTGGTTGACATCCTGGTTTGTTTGCGTGCTCGATCTACTGATTATTGTTGTGTCACGTTCGGCCTTATGATCACAAGAGGCTGTTCGGGTTGATTTTCACTCTCCTGAACATCTTGGACTAGACAACACATCTTAAAATCGTCTATTTTGTAACAGGAACTTATGTTTCACACAACGAGTTTGGTAATTTGATATGCTCTTTATTGGTCTTCCTTGGCAAATTATTGTTGAATTTCACGGAACCAATTTGATTTTTAATTTGGATCAAGTTTTTATTGGTTGTCACATCTTATTTTTCTGGTGATATTCAGACATTCGAATCCAATGGTGGTTCTCATTTTAGGTTTAGAATAGATTCATTGTCTAGAGTCACTCAGTTAACGAACCGGTTGGTGATTTTCCTGTGCAAACTGGCATGGGTCTACTAACACCATATTCTGTTTTGCCACACAACTTGGCACTACTTATGAGGTACTTTGGATTTGCATTTTGGATAAATTAAGGTGTTTGTTGCATAGGCGGTACGACTACCCTGCTCTATTTCCGAGTTAAGAAACTACCATCTCGGCTTATTGTACCTCTAGAATCAACATCAGACTGTTATGTATCCTCATACCTATATCTGAATTCCAATGACTTTGAAATGATACGTGCTAAACCTTGCATAAATATAGTCTTGGTAGATTATTCTAAAGAGAAAAATGTGACAAAAAACAACATTCGTGATGTAGTTGATTATTCTGTGGAATTTTTTGCAATAAACAACCAATTGTTCAGCAGGCAGGTGTACTTATAGCTGATCCTCCTTCTGTTCAGCAGAAAGCCATGCATAACTTTGCATCTGGCGGTAGTATATGTCGTCTCATACAGATGTGGTTGCTGCACAACCTCAAGTTAATCAAGGATTAGTGGTTGGGCATTATGGTTCGAATTGTGGAGCAAATAAGCAACAACATAAAAATTTATGGGTTGGTAAAATTTCAAATCAGGATTCTATATGTTAATCAAAGTTGATGCAACACACGTCTACGTTCACGAACCAATAACTGCTTCTGCCAATCACATATAAACTTTTACAGAATTGTTGAGGATTTCATCTGAAAAGTTAAACCAGGAAAATAGCCAAGCGTAAGTACATGCTGTTAATCCTGCTATTACTGCAACAGGTAACAAACAACCCGAAACTTCTACTGGAGCCGGATGTCCGGTCAACATCTGAAAAAGTCAAAGCCATCATTTCTGAACTTTTAAATTAGAGATTATTTTGAATTGTCAACTTCTTTAAGTAATTGGCTATTACACAATTACTTAGCCTGCTGCTCATGTAACTCAACAAAATGCATTAATTCTTGTGAAGAACAGGTTTTCACCTCAAAATGTGTTGACCCAAAATCAGTTGTGGGCTCCTTACAGTCAAGGGACTAACAGAAGTAACAACTCACTTAACTAGGGGTTGGTGTTGCTACGACAGCAGTTTACCGCCAGCACCCTGGAAACCAATTAGTAGGCGGCGACGATTTTCAATACTCAACCTCATGGCTTACAAAACTTGGGTAAAATAATATGAACATTAGAAACCATTTGCTACGAATGCAACCAACCATAAAAACCACAGTAGCCATTTTAAGGGCTATATAAACTATCAAGCATGACTTTTGATTTCCCCAAAATGAATGAGGAACATCAACATTTGCATCTAGTGTTTCTGTGAAGCTTGCCCCCCCGAGTTCACGTCCAAACTCACCGTCATTGAGAACTCGGGTCGCCAAACATCCTAAACACCGTTGCTACCTTAAATGACAAAGTTTCTTGCTGAATTGATGCACGCAGAACTTTATATGACGGGCACATTCTTTTCTGAAATTAACAAAGGAATCTTAAAACATGGTTTCCATAATTCAAAAGTTTCAAGTATCAATATTGGTCTTTTTGATTCTAGGTCCAGCGGTCGAACGAGAATTATAACAACAATTCTAAATCCTATTCTATAGGTATTAGAATCTAAAGTAAGTTACCAGAGTTTGGATATATATTGCAAACATGGATAAATTAGCGTCTTCAAAGTGATTCCAAATTGGGTTGTTTCTTCTCACCTTCATATAAGCAAACAAACTCAATTGAATCATGTTTCGTTCTCCAAGTTTGGGTCTCTTCGCAATTTCGTCTTTGAAAGCGAGACTAAAACAAATTCACAAAAAGTTCACCCATAATTTTGCATAATTTGGATTAACACCTATTTTGATTACACAATTGGATTTTATAGCCTTGGACAAAATTCCCTTGTTTCTTCATCATACTTTACATAATGTATAGATAATGACACTAAAACTAAAGCATTCATGGCTACACAATCGACTCCAAAAGTGTGTGATCGAGATTATATTCAACAAAACCACGAAAGGAGTCAAAATATGTGTATACCGCATGTCCGTCTATGTCTCTTACATTTTGAACAAGGGATGCCCTTTCATCAAACTTTTGGCATATTTCAAGTTCTATGGACAAAGTTGAAGCCACTAGATATGTGCATAAGTGTGCTTGTTGACAGGTGAAAACTATTTTTTTTTTTAATTTTAAACCTATCGTCACAACACGTCATCAATATAGGGTGAGCAAATATCGACAACAGGTATTGCGATGATATATTCCAATATAACGATAAATACTTGCGATGACTAGCTAGTGTCGTCTAACAGTTGTAGTGATATGTAAAAGAGAGTCGTCACCGCTTACCCGATTGTATTTAATTTTGTTCAAAAGTTTAATAGTTATTTTTTAATAGTAAACAAATAGTTCTTCTAATTGGTTACTAGTGTAAATTTTTAATATAGTTCGATTACTAGCTAGTTGCATTAAAGACTTTCGAAGAAATAAAAGGATGTAAAGCCTAATTATTAAATAATCAAAAGTTAAAAACTTGTTTTCTATTAACATGGTTATATTAATAAAAGAATACACATTATTTATAGGTGCATAAAAAAATAGACTTTATTATTTTTTCGGATAAATATCAATATTTCCGGGAAGTCCACATTCATTTTGGCTTTTGTAATCAGCTACTAAAAAATAAAATAAAATTAAATTAAATTTTAAAGTTAAAAAAATAAATTAAATATCTGATTCATTTATTGCTAAGAAAATATCCTGTTTATAGGCTAGTTGCCTAGTTACTAGGTTAATGCCTTGTGGGAATGTGATGATAAAAAAACGCGCCATCCATTTGACAAAATCCAACTAATAGAAAACTTCCAGCACGTAATCCACATCCAATACGTCTTTAAAAATCAAACACCAAGAAGTTAATATTCCACCACTAAAATGGCAACACCAGAAGAACTCATCTACAATCTCTTCGACTCATACTGGTTTCAACACCATATCCTCACAAACAATCAGATATCTAAAACTGAAGACCAGATTGAAGATTTGCCGCAAAAAGAGACGTATGAGATCGAAGAATTGACAAGGGCAATGAGTTGCAAACATGATGTTGAGGTCAAGGGTCTGCTCAGATTTTGGGCTCATTCAGTTGCTTCTGCTGTTACCTAATCCGGTTTTGAATTGTTTTCCTTTTTATGGATAATCGAGTTTTCAAACTTTATTTTGTACCGTAGATACCAAAAGGAGACCCTATACGTGTTCGCTAGAAACTAATACACACATCGGCACATATATGTGGAGAGTAAGACTTAATTTTATGTAACTTTTAATTTAGGACTCATTTTAAGATGCAATGTCTAAATACAAAATATTGTATATGAAAATTATTCTCGTTAGTAGTAGCCTTTTATTGATCAAGTCATGCCATGTGTTTACGTAATTTGTAAGGTTTTTTTCTGTTTTTTTCAGGGAGCAGTGGGTAAGGTAGGCCGCCATAATACGAAAAGTAGTTTAATCAGAAAACATGAGTCTCAACTCTCAAGTGACAACTACCATTTTACAGATTTTCACCTGGGATAACAATATAGGATCGATGGAATAATATACACACAAAGAATACGTTTGGATGATCGATAACCATTTGATTTTATGAATATAAATTATTGGCGAGAAATTGATCTGAGAGTTAACACCCTCCAAGCATAAATATTAACTTTTTAGGAAGAATTTTAAACCATATAGGCCTTTGAACCCCCAACGGAAGAATATAGTCACAAATAACCTTCAAACACCTTTAATCGTAAAGTCCATCATATCTTTGAATTCCAAATCGATCGATCTAGAGTATCTTATAAACTTACATGCCCTATCTTGACTATCAAATTATCAAGTTGTTTGCTCTTCCTCTAATCTCTCTTCTCCAATTCCAAGAAGCACCGACTACTCTTTGATTAACCAAACATTGTTTGTTTATCTCTAGCACATATAAGAGAGGATACTTAACCGCCAACGTAGTCCCTGTCACCAACAGTCTAAACAAATCTAGTTTCTTGGTTGTTTCCTATCTTTTTTAGAATAGCCCATATAGGATGTAAGTCATGCAGTTATTTAAAGAGCTAGACATAGACGAGCACACACCCGACCCCACTACACAAAACGGGCCTTTTAGGACCTTTTGTGTGGGACGCTTGAAAAATAGGGTCATAAAATCTAGTTAATAGGACAAATGAACTTTTAGGGGTCCTTTTACAATATACACTACATAACCGGTGTCCTAAAAAGTTATTTAATATGATGGATGATTCATTGGGGGTCGTAATATCATATAACTTAATAAGACACTTAAAATGTAGATCCTAATAAAGTTATCTATAAGACATGTAGTTGTTGGTGTCCCATTATGTGATAATGTAATAGGACACTTGATCACTTGTAACATCCTACTTTTGGTTAAAATAATAAAATAAATTTCGTCTTTTTTATAATGGGTCGTTATCGGTTTAAATAGATAGAATATGAATTGGGCTAGTGTTGGGTAAATGGGTATGAGTTATGGACTTGGGTTATGAAAGGAGGAAGGAGAGTCCATGGGCTTGAGCCCATGATCCCTAAATATAAATACCATTAATCACCATTTAATCCTCATTCTCACATATTCCATACACCACCAAAACACACACTTAAGATTTATCTCTAGTTCTTCCTTATCTCTAGCCGAAATCAAGAAGGAAACTGAACACCGACCCGAGGTAATGATAGTTTAATATTGTATGAGCCTAAACCGTTAGTTATAGTCGCTTAACGACGAGCCGACACCGTTAAACCGTTTAAATTACAAGATCCGGGTGGAATCGGGTATAAACCGGACCTAAGATGAGTTTAGGGATCACCCTAGCTCAAATCTGGATCAAACGGGACGAAAAACGATGAAAACGGTGGAAGAAAGAGTGAGATCTCGTTTTTCAGGCGAAAATGCGGTTTTCCGGCGATGACGGCGCCGGAAAAGATAAAGGTGTCAGGGAATGTTCCCTGACCTAACCCTAGTTCGCTAAGGAAACTTAGAGAATCAGAGGGTGATTTTTTAGCTGACTCACTAAGGAAACTTAGCGAATCAGAGGGTGATTCTTTAGCTGATTTGCTAAGGAAACTTAGAGAATCAGAGGGTGATTCTTTAGCTGATTCGCTAAGGAAACTTAGCGAATAGGAGGGTGAATCTTTAGCTAATTCGCTAAGGGAACTTAGCGAATCGGAGGGTGATTCTTTAGCTGATTCGCTAAGGAAACTTAGAGAATCAGAGGGTGATTCTTTAGCTGATTCGCTAAGGAAACTTAGCGAATCGGAGGGTGATTATTTAGCTGATTCGCTAAGGAAACTTAGAGAATCAGAGGGTGATTCTTTAGCTGATTCGCATAAGGAAGCCTAACGAACTAGGCTTGATTCTTTATCCGATTCGTTAAGGAAAAGGGTAACGAATTACCCTTGATTCTTTAAGACCTTCGTTAACAAAGATAACGAATTAGAAAGTCCAATTCGCTAAGACCAAAGTAACGAATTAGAAGTTTAACAGAAGGACAGAATGGTCCCTGGACTTAGAAAAGAATGAATTAATTACAAATAAGCTAGTGATATGGCTAGTAATAGATAATTAATACGAGTAATTGTTATACAGTTAGTCGTGCCCAACTGAAGAAAGAAATAACTATTAACGGTGAACGTAACCGACTTCAGGTGAGTTTCTAGCCCCATTCCTTGTTATGTTTTCGGGGCTGTGTGCATACTCGATGTGATTCATTAATACACTTATCCTAAGTGATAAGTGTATGCCATATGTGATATATGTGATAGATACAAATGATTGTTTGTCGGTACGTGAACGATCTTCGGATATTACGCGTAGTGTCAGGTTATAAATAAATATATGAATATTATATGTAATGTATAGATGATGTATGACCGTGATAGATGAATGCTTGCCGGGGCGTGAACGATCTTCGGATATTGCACGCATCGACAAGGAGTATGATTGTTAAATGAATGATGTGTAGAACGCCTAGAGTGTTCCTATGCTACGATGTGATTATTGTATGTGCGAATAAGTGTATGCATGTACAGGATTGGCAAAGGAGTTCTATATCTGACTTAGTAAGTTAGGATGGCAAATCCCTCTAACTTCCGTTGGACATAGACTTGGCATGTGATGGCGTAGTTAAGGACGGCGGGTCTTATACGAGTTATATACGAGAGATGAGAACGTAGTTAAGGACTGTGGACCTTATACGTGTTTATGAAATAGGATTCGGCATAGGAAATGACTGCGGACCTTATACTTGCTGTAATCGTGTTGTGATAGCATAAGGGAGGACTGCGGACCTCTTACGTGCTAATAATTAGGTTGTAACACAGGGAAGGACTGCGGACCTTGCACGTGTTGTTAATGTAGGATGGTATAGGGAAGGACTGCGGACCTTGCACGTACCATAAAATAGTGAACATAGGTAAGGACGGCGGACCTTTCATGCTCACGACCTTCAGTACAGGAATAGACGGCGGACTACGAACGCACTCTCGGTAGACTGGGGTTAGTGATTGTAGATATGTATGTATAAAGTAGGGTAACTTGTTAAGTATTAATATGTATCTTCGGATATGTATGTTTGTATGATATGTGTATGTGTTGTATGTCGCCTGATTAACTAGAACTCACTCAGCGTAGCTGAATTTTAGTATGCACGCAGGTATATATGTTTACCGAGAAGGCAAGAGGATGACACATGGCATGGATTGAACGGCTGGCATCTGAAGATAGAAGTAAAGATGTTTTAAATATAATGTTTTGTGTTATGGTATCAAAGAAAAGATTTAATGTTTTGTAACGAATGGTTGATGTTTTATATTCCGCGAAAGTTTTAATTAACTCTGATTTGTAGAACTGTGTTTATGAGTAAATCCGACGTCAAAGTAGGGCTACCGGGAGCGGGGCCTTACAAGTTGGTATCGGAGCATAAGTTCGAGAGATTTAAGCATCCTACATGCTTAGACTCGAACAGAAAATGATATTTAAATAAGAAAAGGAAGAAGATGCCAGTTTAAGATAGCCATGTGTCACTCAAGCAAGCTCAGTAAAGGTAAAGATTATGGTAAATAAGGTATGTTAATGTTAGATTATTTGCTAAATGAAGAATGAGCATACGTTAGGGATATGATTAATTGATTTTGATTGATTAACTATTTAAGAGTAGAAACCAGCACAAGTGAAATCATAAAGGGAAGTATTTTGAACCTGAGGAGTAATGCAAATAGTTAATTACACTTGATCAACGTCATTAACTACTTACTTTACGAATCACGTGCTAAATAATTCCTCGAGTGATGACGTTTGTGTTTTCCTTTTAGAATACGATGGCTGGATCTAGGGCAGTTGCTGGAGCAGGAGGCCGCACCGGGCGTCGTGGCAGGCCCCGTCGAGACCAACAACCTTCGGTTGAAGCGGCTTCCAACACTGGAGAGGAAGGAACGCAGCTGGAAGAAACCCGAGCAACAACGAAGAGGTTCAACTTGGCCCTGCAGTTCAGGCAGCCATTGCTCGAGCTGTAGTCGCTGCGGTGAAGAACATGATTCCCGAAGGATCTGCTGGAAGCTGGGAACGATCTGCCGAAGGGGCAGGGGGTGATGGTAGGAAAGATGGTGAAGGAGCGAATGGTGACTCAAGTGAAGCTGGATCTGTGAAAGCTGACGATGGAGGGAAGGGCCGAGGTGGGTGTAACTATAAGTCCTTCAAGGGATGTGACCCACCAAAGCTGTCTGGTCTAGGAGACGCCATCGCTACTCTCCAATGGATAACTAAAATGGACAAGATTATCCGAATTAGCGAGTGCCATCCCGACCAAGCAGTGGGTTATGCTACTCAGTTATTCGAAGATGAGGCTATGTACTGGTGGGAAACTGTGGAACAAATGAAGACCCGAGGTGAGGTTAGGGCAATGAGGTGGGACGACCTGAAGGAGTTGGTGATGAAGAGGTTCTGTGCTGATGCCGAAATTGAGAGAGCAGAGATGAAGTTCTTGAATTTGAAGGCCGGTAAGATGACGCATCGTGAGTATACTACTGAATTCAACCGACTGTCCAGGTTGGTGCCTGATATGGTGGACACTGAGGCTAAGAGAATCAAATGTTATGTGAGGGGATTACCACAAAAAGTCCGCACGATAGTCAGGGCAAATAAATCTGCTACTTTTGACTCTGCTGTCGAACTTGCAGAAGTGGTTTATGATGACCTGGCTGTGGACGATGTGGTGGTGGAGGAAAAGAAGGAAAAGAAATGGGCTACTCCTGCTAAGCGGTCTGGCGATGTGATGACAACAACTGATGAGAGAAAGGCTAAGGTTGGAAACAAGGATGCATGTGAGACGTGTGGGCAAGTGCACCGGGGAGAATGCAAAACTGGGACAGACAGGTGCTATCGGTGTGGAAAGAGTGGGCATTATTCTCGAGAATCCCCTGATCGTCCGAAGTGCTTCAAATACGGGAAAGCTGACCATATGGCCAGGAATTGCAAAGAACCAGAGGCGGGAGGTGCGAAAGGATAAAGATTTAGAGAAACTGCAGAGAGGAGCACCGAATGAAGGAATAATTGCTTATGCAATAGTTTTACTTGTTTTAATTACATTTTCTTAAGAACTTGTTTTGAGTTAAGGTTTAAAACTTATGTTTATCTATGATGTGTAATATATTGAGTTTGGTTATGAATGGTTATTTGTGTTATGATAAAATGTCGCCTTAGACGATTGTGTTAAAAGATACGAAACGAGTCCCATGGAAGGACGAGACGAGACTTGAAGCGTCGAGTGCCTCATGGACAAGCTACCTTAAATAGCTAAAGCACATGATCACCACTCGATGACTGCAAGTCGGGAGTAAGTAGGATAACCTAGAAAGTGAAGGCGATTCAATAAAGTGTGTGAATATAAGGAGTGTTCATTTCACAAGGAATAATTTAGGTTTCGGGGACGAAACCCCTTTAAGGTGGGAAGACTTGTAACATCCTACTTTTGGTTAAAATAATAAAATAAATTTCGTCTATTTTATAATGAGTCGTTATCGGTTTAAATAGATAGAATATGAATTGGGCTAGTGTTGGGTAAATGGGTATGAGTTATGGACTTGGGTTATGAAAGGAGGAAGGAGAGTCCATGGGCTTGAGCCCATGATCCCTAAATATAAATACCATTAATCACCATTTAATCCTCATTCTCACATATTCCTTACACCACCAAAACACACACTTAAGATTTATCTCTAGTTCTTCCTTATCTCTAGCCGAAATCAAGAAGGAAACTGAACACCGACCCGAGGTAATGATAGTTTAATATTGTATAAGCCTAAACCGTTAGTTATAGTCGCGTAACGACGAGCCGACACCGTTAAACCGTCTAAATTACAAGATCCGGGTGGAATCGGGTATAAACCGGACCTAAGATGAGTTTAGGGATCACCCTAGCTCAAATCTGGATCAAACGAGACGAAAAATGATGAAAACGGTGGAAGAACGAGTGAGATCTCGTTTTTCCGGCGAAAAAGCGCTTTTCCGGCGATGACGGCGCCGGAAAGGCGGCGCCGGAAAAGATAAATGTGTCAGGGATGTTCCCTGACCTAACCCTAGTTCGCTAAGGAAACTTAGAGAATCAGAGGGTGATTCTTTAGTTGATTCTCTAAGGAAACTTAGCGAATCGGAGGGTGATTCTTTAGCTGATTCGCTAAGGAAACTTAGAAAATCAGAGGGTGATTCTTTAGCTGATTTGCTAAGGAAACTTAGCGAATCGGAGGGTGAATCTTTAGCTAATTCGCTAAGGGAACTTAGCGAATCGGAGGGTGATTCTTTAGCTGATTCGCTAAGGAAACTTAGAGAATCAGAGGGTGATTCTTTAGCTGATTCTCAAAGGAAACTTAGCGAATCAGAGGGTGATTCTTTAGCTGATTCGCTAAGGGAACTTAGAGAATAGGAGGGTGATTCTTTAGCTGATTCACTATGGGAACTTAGAGAATCGAAGGTTGATTCTTTAGCTGATTCGCATAAGGAAGCCAAACGAACTAGGCTTGAATCTTTATCCGATTCTTTAAGGAAAAGGGTAACGAATTACCCTTGATTCTTTAAGACCATTCGTTAACAAAGATAATGAATTAGAAAGTCCAATTCGCTAAGACCAAAGTAACGAATTAGAAGTTTAACAGAAGGACAGAATGGTCCCTGAACTTAGAAAAGAATGAATTAATTACAAATAAGCTAGTGATATGGCTAGTAATAGATAATTAATACGAGTAATTGTTATACAGTTAGTCGTGCCCAACTGAAGAAAGGAATAACTATTAACGGTGAACGTAACCGAATTCAGGTGAGTTTCTAGCCCCATTCCTTGTTATGTTTTCGGGGCTGTGTGCATACTCGATGTGATTTGTTAATACACTTATCCTAAGTGATAAGTGTATGCCATATGTGATATATGTGATAGATACAAATGATTGTTTGTCGGTACGTGAACAATCTTCGGATATTACGCGTAGTGTCAGGTTATAAATAAAGATATGAATATTATATGTAATATTTAGATGATGTATGACCGTGATAGATGAATGCTTGTCGGGGCGTGAACGATCTTCGGATATTGCACGCATCGACAAGGAGTATGATTGTTAAATGAATGATGTGTAGAACGCCTAGAGTGTTCCTATGCTACGATGTGATTATTGTATGTGCGAATAAGTGTATGCAGGTACAGGATTGGCAAAGGAGTTCTATATCTGACTTAGTAAGTTTGGATGACAAATCCCTCTAACTTCCGTTGGACATAGACTTGGCATGTGATGGCGTAGTTATGGACGGCGGGTCTTATACGAGTTATATACGAGAGATGAGAACGTAATTAAGGACCGTGGACCTTATACGTGTTTATGAAATAGGATTCGGCATAGGAAAGGACTACGGACCTTATACTTGTTGTAATCGTGTTGTGATAGCATAGGGGAGGACTGCGGACCTCTTACGTGCTAATAATTAGGTTGTAACACAGGGAAGGACTGCGGACCTTGCACGTGTTGTTAATGTAGGATGGTATAGGGAAGGACTGCGGACCTTGCACGTACCATAAAATAGTGAACATAGGTAAGGACGGCGGACCTTTCATGTTCACGACCTTGAGTACAAGAATAGACGACGGACTACGAACGCACTCTCGGTAGACCGGGGTTAGTGATTGTAGATATGTATGTATAGAGTAGGGTAACTTGTTAAGTATTAATATGTATCTTCGGATATGTATGTTTGTATGATATGTGTATGTGTTGTATGTTGCCTGATTAACTAGAACTCACTCAGCGTAGCTGACTTTTAGTATGCACGCATGTATATATGTTTACCGAGAAGGCAAGGGGATGACCCATGGCATGGATTGAACGGCTGGCATCTGAAGATAGAAGTAAAGATGTTTTAAATATAATGTTTTGTGTTATGGTATCAAAGAAAAGATTTAATGTTTTGTAACGAATGGTTGATGTTTTATATTCCGCGAAAGTTTTAATTAACTCTGATTTGTAGAACTGTGTTTATGAGTAAATCTGACGTCAAAGTAGGGTTACCGGGAGCAGGGCCTTACATCACTGGAGGTCTTATTATAACATAAGTTAATAGGACATTTTGTGGTTAAGTCATAAATGTTCGGTGTTATAGGACCCTTTCTAGTCGATGTCATATAAGAACATAACTTAATAAGACATTTTACACTATGGTCTTATAACATTAACCTTTATAAGACGCTTAATCATTGTGGTGTTATTATAATACACCATAATAGGACATTTGATATTTAAGTCATAAAGCATATGTTTTATAGGACGCTTATTCGCTAGAGTTTTATTATAACATAACTTAATAGGAAACTTGACACATTGTGGTGTTATTATAATACACCGTAATAGAACACTTGATATTGTAGTCATAAAACATATATTTTGTAGGACGCTCATTCGCTAGAGTATTATCATAACATAACTTAATATGACACTTAACACTTTAGTCACGTTTAAGATGTAACTTCATGTCTTTTAAATTTATGTTTTCCAAAATTTACCAAAGTATCTTCCCCCAAATAGTTTTCCAAAAAAGTTGAACTTCCCACTCAAAACTTGAATTTCAATAACAAAAATTTTCCCCAACTGATTTCCTCTCTTAGAAAAATTATTTCTCTTCATCTTGTTTATTTTAGCCCTAAATCGGTTCATCCCCTAAATAAATTAATTCACTTTATCTCGCTATCAACCGTAACACTACAGATAAGGTTCATTTGATTAGTTCTCAACTATTAATTAGCATTTGATTACTTACGAATTTGAACATTCAATCAATTGGTGTTGGTTTTAACTACAACATTAGCAACGGTGTAACAACCCCAAAAATAGGGCTACATTTTTTTTAAAAGAATTCATCGTTAGATATCGAGTGTGATGTTAGTCGAATAACTGAAGCGACCTGTACGTTAATGGGATTGGCCCGGACAATCAATATGGTAACTAGTAGGTTCGACCCGGTGATTATGTAGACCTCGATAGAGATACGGATAAGTCTAATAACAATACCTTAATCTATAACATGGGCTCGACCCAAAGTAATAAAAAAACCGAGACTCATTTAACTGAAACGAACCCGAACCCAGTAACTTCAAAAATTTGCAACTCTCTGATCTCACTTGAAGAATCGACCCAACCCAAGATTAAGAAGAAAACTGGCAACCCTAAACCTCTCTCTGCACTCACGAACCAGCCCTGGGAACGCTAAGAAATCCGGGTAATCACCAATCTAATGTTGTTTAATCCATTCTCTATCGTTATTCCTTTGATTTTCTAATGAACCAATAACGAAATCACAGCCTAAGGATTCTGTTTCTGCTTGTGAAATCGTCCTAAATCATAGCTCGATCCTACTCGTGAAACCCTATAGTGTACCAGGTACTGCAGCCATAATTTGTTGTGTTTTCGTGTTAATTCTAAGCTTTTAATCCGTGTTAAACCCATGTGAAACTCAACCAGCACACTGAAAGAAAACATAAAAATATGTAACCTAAAACTAATATGAAGAACATGTTAAAATCGGGTATATCATAACCTTGAAGTTAAAACCTTTAACTATTAAACCGAAAACTCAGTTTTTGAAACCAAATAAAAGGGTCATGCGTTGAACCATGTAACTTTATAAAAATAATCAGAACATGCAGAAAATGTAATTGGTTTGGAACTTCAAGGATTACATTATATGCAGCCCCAAAACCATGGCCACATTAATGGCCATTCGGTAACTTGTTTAAGCTTGAACTAACTTGTAAACAAAGTCGATATGTGACCATATTAACTTTTGGGCATCTAACATAATTTCCAGCAGTTAAACGTGTTTTTTAAAGTCCTTAAACTTGGTATAAATCAGCCCTAAGTGATTACATTAAACTGTGTGATAAAAACCTTTTAAACCGTCACTTTTGTGTCCCATTAAATGATGAAGCAAATCCAGAAACCTAAGTAATATTACAACATCTTTTTACAGCACTAAACATATTATTCTGATAAGTTATAAACTGACCCGAAACTGTTTTACGCGAATCATCGTATTAAATGTTAGTGCACGGTTTTGCGTCTAGAGTCTTTGAATTTATCGTTAACGTTTGTTTATTAATTAATGTAATAATTAGTTTATTTAATAGCTAGTTCGTTAAGTTATAGTCTAGTTCGCTAGGGGATGTTAGCGAACTAGACATTAAATGTATTCCCTCCTGATTCGTTAGGGGATGTTAACGAATCAGGGGGTGTTTCGCTATGTTAATGTATGTAACGAAGGAGAGGCTGGTTCGCTAGGGGATGTTAGCGAACCAGATCACCTTCTATATATAGTGAACTCCTGTTCATAATTTATCAGAGGTTTTGAGAGTTAATTAACGAATTGTAGTCCAAACACTCTCTCAAGCTTCACCTAATATTATACAGATAATATATTGATAATAGATATACATATATAACAATGAATCAATGTTAATTATGAGCTAGATCCTTAATCGTATTAATAGTATAAACACAGATCTGAGATCTGTTGGTGGTTATTGTTATTGATACGAGACATCGGGTTCAAACAAGTGGTATCAGAGCCTGGGTGCTCATACACTTGATTTGGTTTAATTGTTATCGTTTTATTAATTTTTTCTGTTTTAGAGTTTTTGAATCGAATTTGGTTTGAATTGGTTGAATTATGGACGAATTGGATTGAATTCGTGTTGGTTAAGGTATTGTAGAGGTTCGGATTAGAGGAATTGAGGTGTGATTTGGATTTGTGTTGTTTGGTATTGATTTCGGTTTATGTCCGAAACAGGGTTGTGTTTTGGTCAAAATTGGTTTGGCTATTGATGTTAATCGGTTACGAGATGATGTGTATTGGATTCGGAATTTGATTACGAGAAGATTGATAGGTTACTTGTACGATTTGGTTAAGATTTGAAAGAGTATTACAAATTTGGTATTTCTGGGTTTCTGGGTTTGATCTTCAAAATTTCTGGAAAAATTGTTTGAAGATTTGAAGATTTGAAGATGAACTTGATTCGTTATCATCAACCTGGTGATTCTCTATACGTTTTGTCGTGATTCATTATCAAATTTGTTACTTCGTTACCTTGTTCGTTAGCCTGTTCGTGTGAGTTATTGGTTCGTGTTATCCAGTTCGCTATCTAGATTAACCGATTCGTGTGACACGTGTTCTTCTTGGAATTTGTGTCCTAACAACCTTTGCCACGTGGCATAAGGTGTCAGAGTTTGTTACAAACGGTTGTAACAACCTGATTCGCTATAGTGTGATTCGCTAATCAACTGTAGCTGATTCATTATCTTATTTCGCTAAGCATTCCTTAGTGATTCGTTACTGATTATCATCTGATTTGCTAAACTAATCCTTTGTGATTCGCTAAACTAATCCTTTGTGATTCTTCTGGTCAATTCGTTAAGTTGACTTGTGATTCGCTAAACCTTCATCTCATTCGTTATCTGTTTCGCCATTTGGTCAATCTTAACCTTGTTAAGAGTTGATTCGTTAAACACTGTTCACAGTCCGCTATAACTGTTCACAGTTCGCTATAACTGTTCACAGATTGTTAAATTTTATTTGTTACACCCTTTAAATTTTTGAAACTTTTTAAAGATGGCCGGTATGTATGCATTAGCTTCTCAAAACATGTTGATGCAAAAAATGTTACAACTTGATACCGAGATAGGTTCGCATTCTAAATGTCCAAGATTGATGAAGTTCAGTGACTTTGCCAAGTGGGAACCTCGGTTTCGTGCACATTTGGGATATGTTCATCCTGATTGCTCTTACTGTCTTGATGAAGTTTATGTAGCACCAATGATTGGTAATGATACTATTGGGTATACTCCTAAAGCTGTTTCTCAATACTCACAAGAGAGAAGAAAGCTTTAGAAATCGAGATAAAAGCCTATTCTACTCTGACTATGGCATTACCAGAAAATATCTTTCATCAAGTTGGTAGTATCAAGAGATGTGCGTCTTTATTTCAACATCTGCGTATGAGAAGCATGGGAAACACAGCTGAGAGTAAGAAAGTGATGCTCAAGTTTCAGTTTCGAAACTTTAATCTATTGAAGGGAGAAACAGTTGAAGAGATGACTACAAGATTTAGTCATTTAATTGCTGAAATGGACAAGATGAAAATGAAAATTTCTGAAAGGGATAAAATTGACACTATTAAAAGTGTGCTTCCAAGTTCTTACTCAAAATTTCTAATGGTTTTGAAAGAGAATGACTATTTTGTGAATGAAGATTTGACGGCACTTGAATTTCTACAAAAGATCGAAGCTAGAGAATACGATCTTAAGTGTCAAAAATCCTCCAAAGAAAATCAAGATCCATCTTTCTATGGTGGAAGTATGCCTCTTAGTTCAACGATCTCTCCAATCACTGCTTTTCTTACTCATACTGCAAGTGAAAAAGAATCAACTATGTTTAATGATCCAAAATTTGTTTCTACTCTGCTGGTAATTCGGGTGGTTCTGGAAGTTCAACTAATACAAATCCATTTGCTACACCACCTAGTGTTAATATGAAGGAAGCTGAGCAAAACTTTGCTTTTCTGACGGCTTTTATGTCTTCATATGAAAACTTAGTGAGTAGTAAGATTGCCACAAGTGATTTAACAGATGAGGACTATGATCAGATAGATCCAGATGATATAGAAATCATGGATTTAAAATGGAACATGGCTATGATCGTCCGTAAAGTTAAAAGATTCATGCAGAGAATTGGAAAAGATCTTCCAGCTCTAAACAAGAAGTTGGGTTTTGACAAATTAAAAGTAAAGTGTTATAATTGTCAAGAATTTGGGCATTTTGCAAAGGAATGTGACAAACCAAGGAAAGAATACACTGGTTCTCGTGATCAAAATCAAAATGCTTCTTCGTCACGAGGAAGTGATGCTGAAAAGAAATCATCTTCTTTTACAACACAAGCAATGTTAGCAGATGGAACTGATTGGTCACAACGGTTACTATGCAATGATGTTCAAGAAAATTTGGCTATGTTTGGGTTACATAAAGATTGTCAAGATGCAACTGGTAGTGAGATGTCTTCCGATAATGATTCTGGATCTGATTGTGACGACTCTTGCGACAAGCCTTCCGAATCATTGTTTGCTTGCATGGCCAAGATTAACGAGGTTATTAATTCTATTTCTGCTACTTCATCTGTTAAAGCATCATGTGTTGACTGTGAATCTAACAAGTCTAAGTTAGAAGCATTGAAAAATCAAAATGATAGTCTAATAAGAGAAATTGCTTCTCTTAAGGATACTTATCGACAATCTCTTGAGTCTCAAATGAGATCTCGAGAAAAGATTGAAGCATTGTCGACAAGTAACCACGATCTCAAGGCTGAGTTATCTGTGAAGATGACAATTAATGAACAAAAATTTCAAGAGATTTTGAAACATCGTTCAAAGATAACTGAGGTTGAGAATGAGGTTCTTGAGTTGAAGAACAAATTGGGGAAATTTAGAAATTCATCTTTTCTGTTGAATGAAATCATTGAGGTATCTGGAAAACAAAAGGATTCCAAGAAAGGTATTGGTTTTGTTGAAATTCCACCACCTTTCCATAATGATTATAAAATTAATCCTTTTGCAAGAAAAAAAGAGGATTTGATTCAAAAAGATTCTGTGATTTCTGAAAAACCTAAATTGGTTAAACCTGAAATTGTCAAACCCCAAGTTGCTCCTCAAATACCACATGTGGAAAGAGAAAAAGGTCTTTGTTGAAAATGTTGACAAAGTGATTATTGAAGATGTGTTTGAACCTGAGATAATACACAAGAATAAGAACATTCCTAGTTCTAATCATATTCTTTGCGAACCTCAAGAGTTTGAGGAAGCTGTGTATGGTTCGTTCAAATCTCAAGTGAACAAGGAAGAAACTGTGAAAACCAAACCAGTGAGGGCAAAGAAGTCAGTTAAACCAAAGATTTCTGACGAGGACTTAATGCGTTTCATTAATCCTCCGAGTTCTAAGTCTTCATCGGCTAGAGTTTTTAAGTTAAAAGGAATGGACACGATGTTCACAGAAAAAGATATTCCAATAAGTATCATCAAACCTGAACTTATTGAGAGTGTTTTTGTCAATGAAACTTCAAAAATCAAGAACTTGAACGTGTGTATGCTCAAACAAAAACATCAGTTCAATCTGACCCATTGACTAAGGCAAAACAACTTTTAAAACAAGCTAAGAAAATTAACTTTGTGAAGTCAACTGGGACAGATACACTAAAAAGTTTTTCGAACTGTTCTAATTTAGACTTTTACTTAAAGAAGAAATCTGAATTATCTGATGAGTTTGCTAAGAGCATGACTAAAAATGTGAGTCATCATCAAACTTCTGGGTCATTCATTCCAAATACCTCGCAACAACATCGTGTAGACATGCGAAGTTGTTTCTTATGCGGTCAACATGGTCATGTTGTGAGGAATTGTAGTTAGCAAAACTATCAGAATCTTCATCCTTTTATCAAGGACAAATCTAAGCCAATTCCATTGGTAAAGGAGATTTTGAAACGACCTGTGTCGTATGCTGATGATACTCATATTTTGTTCTCTAATGTGAATCCTCGGAAGGTTCTTCATGTCAATGAGACACATGGTCAAGTGAAACCAAAATTCGTTCCAACTGAACCCATATGTCAGAACAAGAATTCAAACATTGTTCAGGCAGCTTACTTAAGACGAAAGTCTAGGAAGCCGGTAACTTATTCACAAGTGGCTGAACAACAGTTGAAATCGGTTCAAGTTAATGATCAAAGAGAAAACCAAAAGGTGCCCAAGACCGACGCCTGGGCTGCCTTTTTGAACAAATCACTTTCATTTGTGTGTAGGGTTCATCCAAGACAATCTCTGGTGAAAACTGGATCATGGATAGCGGATGTTCTCGTCATATCACTGGGAATCTCGACCTATTAACCAACGTAAGAAATATTGAAGGGGGTTATGTAGCGTTTGCTGGGAATTCTGGGGGCATGATCACACAAGAGGGTGAAGTTTCAAATGGTCACATTACGTTTGAGAAAGTGAATTATTGCGACAAAGTTGATCATAACTTATTGAGTGTATCGCAGATTTGTGATAAAAAGTACACTACGATATTTACTGACAAAGAATGTCTTATCTTGAAACCGTGTTATGTTATTCCCGAGGACATGGTTGTCATGCGATCACTACGATCAAATGATATTTATGTCTTAAATATGAGTTCTAAGGTATCCACATCGATCGAAACATGTTTTGTCTCGAAAGCAACCGAGAAAGACTCGATTCTATGGAATCGTAGAATGGGTCACATACATGTCAGAAAGATGAATTATTTAATGGTAAATGGCTTAGTCGAGGGTGTCTCGTTAAAGAATTTTAAGTTATCCGATCACTGCGTTGCATGCAAAAAGGGCAAGCAGAAGAAGAAGACACATCCCTCTAAGTTATTGAATTCCATTGATACTCCTCTTGAACGACTTCATATGGATTTGTTTGGTCCTGTGAATCGTGCGAGTACTTCTGGGGATTGGTATTGTCTTGTAGTAACTGATGATTATTCAAGATACTCTTGGGTGTTATTTATGAGTTCGAAGGATCAAACACCGGTTTTGGTACAAAACCTTATTACTAAGATCGAATCACTGTATAAACAAAAGGTGAGGAGAATCCGAAGTGATAATGGTACTGAATTCAAAAACACTATGTTTGATTTCTTTTGTATTCAAAAGGGAATTCACCGAGAATATAGTGCACCTTATGTACCTCAACAAAACGGTGTTGCTGAACGGAAAAATAGAACTCTGATTGAAGCTGCACACACAATGCTCGTTGATTCTAAGCTTCCTGTCCAATTCTGGAATGAGGCAGTGAATACAGCTTGTTAAACGCTTAATCGAGTTCTAACTGTGAAACGACTCAAGAAGACAAGCTACGAGCTCTTAAATAATAGAAAACCTAATTTAAAGTACCTGGAACCATTTGGGTGTCCGTGTACAATGTTGAAGAAGGATTCAGGTAAATTTGAAGAAAAAGCTATCGAAGGGTATTTTTTGGGATATGCATCTCCAAAGAAAAGGGTTTTTAATTTCACATCTGGTTGTGTTGAAGAATGGTACCATGTGGACTGTCAAAAGTACACAACTCCTCCTCAAGGGAAAGGTCCAGACTGGATGTTTGACTACGATAGTTTATTTAATTCATTTACTCCTTCGACTGAACACATTGACGAAGATCTGGTTCGAGCATACTTTGAAGATCATTTGACCATTTCAAGATTTTCAAGTTCTAATGATGTTGAAGCTTAACCAGATGCTCCAACTGAAGAACCTCAAGTTGTTTCTCCAGTTGCTATTGATAATGTTTCTACTTCTTCTGATGATGATCAAGCTGAAGATCAAGTTATTGATCTTGACAGTGATAATGTTTCATCTCCCGAGTTAGGTGAACATTACACTAACTTATTTGATAATGTTGTTGTTCCTGAGAATCCCACTCTTCGGATTCATGGATATCATCCACAGGAAAACATCATTGGAGAACTTGATGTGGGCGTTCATACACGTCATCAAGTTGCTTCGTCAAGTGATAATAACATATTGTGTGCTTACACTAACTTACATTCTTCGGGAATTGTAAATCTTGCTAAATTCTCTTGCTTTCTGTCTCAAGTTGAGCCAACGACAGCTCGTAAGGCACTTGAAGATCCTTCTTGGGTAGAAGCTATGCAAGAAGAATTACAGCAATTTGAACGTTTGGGTGTTTGGGACTTAATTGACAAACCTGCTAGAGTCAAGAAAGCCATTCCGACTAAGTGGGTATATAAGTGTAAGAAGGATGATCGTGGGGTAATTGTGAAAAACAAGGCACGTTTAGTGGTGCAAGGTTTTCATCAGCAAGAGGGTATTGATTACACATAGGTATATGCTCCAGTTGCAAGATTAGTGTCGATTCGAATCTTCCTGGCATATGCAGCTTATAAGAATATCAAGGTCTATCAAATGGATGTTAAAAGTGCTTTTCTCAATGGTGAATTACACGAGGAAGTGTTTGTTTTACAGCCTCCTGGTTTTGAAGATCCAGATTATCCGGACCGTGTTTACCGATTAAACAAGGCCCTGTATGGTCTACATCAAGCCCCAAGAGCTTGGTATGGCATGCTCGCCGACCATCTGACTGATAATGGCTTCAAACGAGGGACTGTCGACTGCACTTTATTTCATAAAACTGTTGGTGACGATCTTCTCCTAGTCCAGATTTATGTCGACGATAGTATTTTTGGGTCTACAAACGACACACTGTGTAAGGAGTTCGAGAAGTCCATGCAAAAAAAGTTCGAGATGAGCTCGATGGGAGAGATGAATTTCTTTTTAGGGTTGCAGGTTCACCAGTCTGCTCACGGAATTTTTATTCACCAGACTAAGTATGTGAACGACGTCTTGAGCCGATTCAAGATTTTTGCCCGAAAAATCCCTTCTACTCCTCTTCCAGTAGGGCACAATTTATCACCGGATGAATTGGAGGATTCCGTTGATCCTACCCTCTATCGTTCCATGATCGGTTCTTTAATGTATTTAACGGCTTCTCGCCCTGATATTATGTTTGCTGTTTGTCTTTGTGCTAGGTATCAAGCAAGTCCACGAGTAACTCATCTAGCTGCAGTCAAGAGAATTCTTCAGTATTTGAGGGGAAATCCAGACATCGGGTTGTGGTACCCCAAGGATGATACTTTCGATCTTACTGCCTACTCAGACTCAGATTATGGACGATGCAAGATCAATTTCAAGTCTACTACTGCAGGATGTCAATTTTTAGGAAACCGGCTTGTTTCCTGGCAGTGTAAGAAGCAGACAACGGTCTCCACTTCAACCGCCGAAGCTGAGTATGTTGCAGCCTTAAGTTGCTGTTCCCAGGTTTTGTGGATACAACAACATCTTCGCGACTACGGTTTGAAGTTTCTTACTACTCCTATTTTGATTGATAATTCTGCAGCAATTTCTATCACAAAGAATCCCGTACAACATTCGAAAACAAAACATATCGAAATTCGATATCACTTTATATGGGATTGCTTTGAGAAGAAGTTGATTGGCCTTGAGAAAGTACATACTGACTTTCAGAAAGCCGATCTGTTTACTAAAGCTTTTGACAAAACGCGTTTTAAATTTTTGCTTATTTAAACGGATTGAAGACCCTCGCTGATATCCTTAAACAAGGATGACTATCTTTATTTTCTGTCATATTTTTCTTTTAAAATTTATTTTGGTTTTAGGGGGTAAAAATCTAGAAAATACAAAAAGAGTGTGTTTTTCGTTTGTATAGATAAAATCTAAAAACATTAAAAAAATTTCAAAATTCAAAAATATTGTGATTTCTGTTCTTTAATGTTTTTTCTTTTAAATATTTAGAAAAACCAAAAACATTTTAAAATTTTGAAAAACCAAAAAGAATGTGATTTATGTTTTGTACAGAAAAATCCGAAAATCCAAAAAGATTGTGAAGTTTATTTTGTTTATAAGAAAATTGAAAAAGACAAAAATATTGTGTTTTTAAAGTTTGTATAGAGAAAAACCAAAAAGATTTTTGCAGACGTTTTTTAAATTATTTTCTCGCTGAAAATTATGTCGGTTATTTAAGTTTGTGAAGCATGCTTTCATGTCTTGGTCCTATTATTCACTTGTGAATTGATGGTTAGCCATTTATTTATAAACTTAAGTTAACTGGGACGATTAAATTTATCTTTTCTTTATTTTATGCTCCTCAAAATTTTGAGTTTTTGAAGCAAAAAGAGAACATGATAGTACATTGGTTATCTTAACCCCAAATCCAGCAAAAAGTAAGCTTAAAAGACTGTGTGCTTAATTGCATTGGTGCATTGGTAGGTCTTAAAACAACCCAGTAGGGTAACCAGTCATACTCAAGCCTTATATTTGTTGATCACCCAAAAATAAAATAAAGCAAATAACAAGCATTAGGATTCTGGACACTGTGAGTCTTTATGCGGCTTAATCATCTGGGTATTCATAAGCATGAATATTTCACTCGTTTTCAAGAAGCAAACCCAAATTCATTAAACTTGATCACCGCTGTACTTCGTACAATTTAAATTACTGACTTGATCAAAATCCGCTGTTAGTCATACAATTGTTCCTCCCTTGCGTGCGTCTTAATACCAATAAGAAACGGACCCCAGGGGATACAATGTATGTAAGCCGACAGATGGACTCGTGCATACTCACTCACAGTAAAGGAAACTTGATGCATTGCTCAAAAATTCAAAATTGGTATAAAAATTTTTGATCAACAATATAATGGTTTAAGTCAAGTTGGAGTGATTCGGCAAAAAAAAAATCAAATTAAGCTTGAACCGAGATTAGAGGCTGATAGTTTCTGATATTCTGTGCTTTAATTGAACAAATTAATCATATCACAAAAATACTTGAATGTGTGTTATTAGATTTACGTGGATAACAATACCAATGACCGACTTATCGCCAGTCATCATATCGCTGAAATATAAAACTGTGATGGAAGGGCAATTTGGTCAATATGATTCTTTGCTCAAACTCGACAAAAATACAAAAATATATTTCGTTTGATAAATAATTGAAAAACACAAAAATATTGTCTATATTTATGATTCGGATATTCTTTTGTAAATACATTCTTTATTCTTTATTTTTTACAAAATTCCAAAAAGATTTTTCTCTTTTTCTTTTCAAAATATTTTAAGTTATGTTTCGTAAAACTGAAACGTTTTTAAGGTATTTGGTTGTCGGGATAAAAAGATTCTCGATAACCTAATTTATTTATTTTATTTAATTATTTAATTCATTTAATTATTTAATTTAAAATTAAATAAAAGATTTTTTAATTAGAATCTAATTCGTTATTTATGGATAACGAACTAGGTGATTCTTTAGAGAACTAACTTTTGGTTCGCTCACCTAATTCGCTTCCGCACTCTTTAACGAATCATCCCTTCGTTATGCATATTTAACGAATCACGCCACGAATCATATCTTGATTCGCTAATTTAATGTAACGAATCAGGAAGTGATTCGTTAACCTAAGTTAACGAATTAATTAACGAATGGGCTAATTCGCTAACGTTAATTCAAACGAATTGCCTACTTCGTGCCAGCTGTACCTCGGGTTGCGTGTAAGGTTATAAAAGACAAGAAAAACGAACAGTTCTCCACTGTTCACCTTCTTCCTTCACCTTAAAGTAACCTTATTCAAATTTTTCTCTGAAATTTCAACCTTCACATTTTGACATTTCTAAGATATCTTTGGATTCCTAAGGTAAAGATGTTTATGGCAATCTAATTTTCGTCAAAAATGGTTAAGTTTTGATAGTTAAATTATGAACTTTTAAGGGTTTAAGGGTTTCCGAGCTTATAAACCCCATTTATGTTTAATTTGTATTGACAAACTTGTTAATTTAGATATCATTGTGATCGGAATGTCATTCCGATACCCTTGGTGGACTTTAATCATCATTTGATTGTTGTTTGCTGGGTTAATTATGTATCTGTTTTTTTTCGGTGTTTATGGTCTGTTCGTTTAACCTAAGTATCTCGTGATGCTGAGTCTCAATCTCATCCATCTTAGTTTACGAGTAGAATTCCGAGTTCAATGAGATCATTATTTTGATGATTCGACGATAGTTATGGCCTAATTGGATATGTGATTATACTGTTGACTATTGTTGTTCATCTTAATTTTGACTTTGACCAAGGTGGTCAAAGAACAAGTCTTAATTATCTTACCATTCGTTAATCTTAGCGAATTGGGACTGTTTCGTGTCCAATTCGTTAAGATCGTATACGAACTAGCTAAGCGAATAAGATGTTAGTCAAAATTAAATAGTAATTCGCTATGTTCAGTTCGTTAAAGTATTTACTTGATAGCGAATCGCCTGATTCGTTATCTTATTGTAACGAATCAGTGTGATTCCCAACGAATGACATTTATTAATTAACTTAATTTCAATATTCAATTAATTTAATTAAAGAATTTAAAACGTCTAATACGCGTAAATATATTAATTATACATATTCTTTGATCACGTATATACACCATCTATAGATATGTTGATATATTTTGATATCTCTTCTCATATTCGATTTTCTTTATGCAGTAAAACATGGCTGATCAAGAACAACAAAATCAACCACCACCAGAACAACCTCCACAGGATCAACAAGATCAACAAGCTAAAGTGATCTTATTGCCGTTTGATAAAAAGCACAACATTTGTGCTTATGTTGATCAAGATGTACCTGATTTGGAAACATTTGGACATTTGTTGACTTTCTTACGACGATCAAAGATACACTATGCTATCACTGCTAGACCAAAGGTGTATCTAAGTATTATCAGACAATTTTGGAACAAGGCTGCATATGTTGAAGAAAATCAGATCATCAGGGCTACAATCAATCAAACTCCAATTACAATTGATGTTGCAGTGATTCGCCGAGTACTTCAATTCGATGATAATGACGATACCCAAGTGAATTTGACAGGTCATTAGTTAGAGGACTATTCACCCGTTTGCACTATAATGGAAATATTCTTAAGTCCATGTTGAATAAGAATGGGGTGTGTGCACCATACAAGAATCTGCTACACATTTTACTTCATTGTATGAGTGGCCGTCGGGGTGGTTTTGATGAGTGTAGAATGAGTTTGCAGTCGGCCTTTGTTGCCTTGATTCTGAACAAGCCGTATAATTATTCAGAGTTAGTATTTGATCATTTGAAGGAACAGGTTCAGCAAACTCTTCAGTCGAAGAAATTCTTGATGTACCATCGTTTCCTACAGCTTATTATTCAAGAATTGATTCCGAATTTGGATATCGATCATACAAGAGTGAATGATGTACTTCATCAAGAACACATGACTGCTGATACCGTTCATCGTATGTTAATTTATAGAAAGGAGAAACCACATGATAAACGGATGATTGGTCATATAATCAATCCGAATTTTGTATGTCCTCCTAATGAGCGCTGGATCCACGATGATTCGGATTCTGAGCGTGAAGGGGGAGAAGGTGGAAACAATGATGGTGGAGATGATGATGGGAATGATGGTGCTGGTGGAGCTGGTGAAACAGCTCTTAAAGAACAACAAGATGCAGTCGATGCTGCGTTAGCTGCCACCATTAAAGCTCAACTAGAAAGAAAATGAAAAGGGAAAGCGGTGGCAACTGGTGAGCCATCGAAAAAGAGACGTGTGTCTGAAGGAGTTGGGGTGGTTATTGGAGTCCCACCACCACGTCAATCAACTCCTCAACGCTCGGAAGTGCCGCCCACTACTAGCACTCCGATGCTTACGTTGACGACGACGTTGGTGTCACACGAGAGGCTCGGTCTTATTCCTCAAATGGCGTTAACCAAGATACCGAGACCTCCTGCTGCATTGTCTACAGTATCTCCTTCTACATCAATGAGACCTCCTCCTCCGCCAACGACTAATTCTCCTCCTCCTCCACCTCCGCCTAGTGATGTCTCATTTATGAGAATTACTCAGCCTCAAGGACCTGTTCAACCTGTTCACCCGTCCGTATACAACTTGCCACTAGGTCGTCAAACTGAAATGCTGTTGAATCTTCTCCACCTCTATGAAAATCAAATGGCAGCTGACCGTCAGAACCAGGAACGACTCATGGAGAATCAACGACGAATGATGAGTTATATTTCTTTCTGTCAGAAGGAGACTAAGTCGTTGCGTACGATTGTTGAGTCTCAGGAGGTGAAATTAAAGGAACAAGAAGGGTTGATTTTACAATTAACTTGTAAAGAAGACGCCCTCAAGAAACTCAAGAATGACGATGATGATCCTGACGAATCTGGTGCAGGAGGTGAGCCTAAACAATCGCATGGTTCATCCTCTGGTGCTGGTGTTAGTGGCGGTGATGATTCGAGCAAGCAGATAGTTGTGTATCATGATTCTACTACCGTCAAGCCAATTGAGATGGTTGCGGCTAATACTGTGATATTTTTGGATGGTTCGGGGGTGGTTCGTAGTGTGGTATACAAAGATGAGATAGAGGTTGGTGAGTTTGTGGTTAGATCCATGACACGGGAGCAGATTTCGATTCTGCTTGGGCTGAATGATGATCAGCTGAATGCTTTAGAAGCTAAGCCCGATGTTGAGGTAGAGAATGAGGAGGGTTTGGAAGTTGATCCGTCAATTCAGATGAATACGGATTTTATTTATGAGAACGAGGATGTAGAGATGGAGGATGTGACTGCTGAAGAGTACCCGGACTTGTATAAACACGCAAACGTTGATCAAGGTTCTCCGGTATTTCATGAAGAAGTAATTAAAGAAGCTGAGGATTGTCTTGAAGTGAAGTCCAAAGGAAAAGGTTTTTATACTGCTAAGCCTTATGATCCGACTGTTGATGAGATTAAGAGTTGGTTCAGGTTTAAAGCTGTGGGTAAGATTATTAAGGCACATCGCATTGTTGACCAAGAACGCAAAGACACAGCTGCAGCTTGGGTTAAAGCAAATCAATCAAGACCGTTTCTAAGGTACATGGTGATATTGTCTCCTGGCTCTATGATTCTGACGTTAAAGTATTTATAGTCAAGTGGGAAAAGGGTGTCCAGTATTACGAGAAGATAATGGATGTTCTGACATTACCGCGGTGGGATATTCGTACCCTCGCGAGACGTCCATTTATCAATCGTGGGGGTTACCGAATAGCTGAGTGGTTTCACCAACATTTACTGTTCGAGGTCAATCATGGCTTCAAATTCTTCAAGCCCCAGGTCCCAAAACGTAAGCGCATTGACGAGATTGATCCAAGGACCGGCTGGAAGAAACTTGTCTTGAAAGTGAAGCCGCCAAAGACGATGAAAAAGGTTCCTGTGAAGACGATGCCTCAACATATGCATCTCTCTTTCAAACGCTGGTACTATGACAATCGTACTGGCGAGGCCGTCATTGTTCTTG
This sequence comes from Bidens hawaiensis, assembly GCF_021521415.1. Classification (NCBI taxonomy): domain Eukaryota; kingdom Viridiplantae; phylum Streptophyta; class Magnoliopsida; order Asterales; family Asteraceae; genus Bidens; species Bidens hawaiensis. The sequence goes on from NW_027491014.1 coordinate 4,626,892, forward strand.
GAAGTGGACTGAAGACTGAACTCATTAAGATAATCGACCCGATGTGGTTGGTTATTTTAGCAGAGACAGACAATGATGTGCTACACAGGAAGCAGATTTTGATCGAGCGCCGAGAAGATTACGACCTGGCTATGCAATTCCAACGAGTCGTTCGTGTGTGTCATGAACATTGAATTCATAGTTGCAGAGACTGGCAGTCAAAGCGCTTCAAATAAGTTAAAGACAAAGAGCTCAAGACGAGGGGGTGTCTGTTAGTGCACGGTTTTGCGTCTAGAGTCTTTGTATTTAACATTAACGTTTGTTTATTAATTAATGTAATAATTAGTTTATTTAATAGCTAGTTCGTTAAGTTATAGTCTAGTTCGCTAGGGGATGTTAACGAATCAGGGGGTGTTTCGCTATGTTAATGTATGTAACGAAGGAGAGGCTGGTTCGCTAGGGGATGTTAGCGAACCAGATCACCTTCTATATATAGTGAACTCATGTTCACAATTTATCAGAGGTTTTGAGAGTTAATTAACGAATTGTAGTCCAAACTCTCTCTCAAGCTTCACCTAATATTATACAGATAATATATTGATAATACATATACATATATAACACTGAATCAATGTTAATTATGAGCTAGATCCTTAATCGTATTAATAGTATAAACACAGATCTGAGATCTGTTGGTGGTTATTGTTATTGATACAAGACATCGGGTTCAAACATTAAAGCCGAACTAGAACCCGAACGGATGAAAAACCGGACTCGTACTTGTTAGTGCAGCTTTAAAATACTTTTAAAACCTATGAGATATTAGAACAACTTATTTTTATGTAATGTTATAGGTCCTAACGTACTTGTTAAATTTTAAATAACATATTAATTTTGTTAGAAATATACCATAAAGGTGCTAACGGGCCCGAACCGAAATAAAACCATATTTTGGCTCCGAGATATAGGTATAAAACTTCTTGTAAGTTATTACTACGTATTATAACAGGTCAAGACATGTTTCGCATCTAAAAACAAATTCTAAATAAATATAAAAGGGAAAGGGCATTTTCAGAAATAAAGCGGGCTGAGTATAAACTTATAAATTTGGAAACAGTAGAGTGTAAATTTATAACATAAAAATTTGACCATGAACCCCTAAAAGTTACACAAAGTTCAGTCCTTAAGCGTAACCAGTTTCTAGTCATTTGGTGACTCGTTTAAGTGGAAACTAGCTCGAAAACCAACCTGATATGTGACCTTGTTAACTTCTGTGCATTTGACGAATTTTCAGAATTTAAACTTACATATTTAAGTCCTTGAGATTGTATAAATCAGCCCCAAGGGGTAATATTGAATTCGGGCTATAAAAACCGTTTAAACAGACACTTTTGAAACTCGCTTAACTAAGAAATAAGCCCTTCAACCTAACTGATATTATAACATCTTTTCACAGCCCTAAACATAATATTATGATGAGTTATAACCTGACCCGGAACTGTTTTACTTGAATCATCATTTTTTTAACCGAATCAGAACCCAAACGGGCTAAAACCGGGCCCGTTAGCGAAAATGCAGCCATGAATATATTTTCAAAACCCAAGAATTATAAAAAAAAACCTATTTTTATGTATTATAGCAGGTATTAATAAGTTAGATAACCAAAAGTGCGTTTTTGTTAAAATTAGACAGAATTACAAATTTTGTCCTTTAAAAAAAGCCAAATTACGGTTCGTGTCCTTTTCTAAGTTTCCTTGCAGGCGGTGTACTTTAAACTTTTTTTTTCTACACGTTATGTCCTTTACGCTAACTGGGTTAGAAAAACTCAGTTAAATGCCCTCACGTGAGGCGCATGTGAGGGCATTTTTGTCTTTTCGTCTCTACCTGCAACCAGTCACCTACATCACCACCGCCGTCCGTCCGGTAACATCACCACTGTTGTCCCCTTCATCACCACCGTCCGTCCGGTAACATCACCACTGTTGGATCTTTGATAAACTTTATTGTTAAAATATTATTCGGTGGACATGGGTCCCACCCTGAAAGTCTCCTCACCAAGTCAACTTCTTCTTCTTCTTTTCCCGCTCCGACCGATACCACCATTAATATAATACATACCTCCCATTTCCTTCAATTTCTCACACAGCTAGTAAAACAATCATGGGGCTTCCTTATATCCCCACCGTAATCATCCTCCCTAGGGTTAAACAACCATCGCCCCCCCCCCCCCCCCCCCCCGCCATCAGCACACCCCTAGGGTTTTCCAGATCGACACCATTCCAATAGCCTCTACACAACCAACCTTGCACCACAACAAAACCCTAAATCAGGTTGTGTAAAGCCGATGGTGGGAGATGTGGCCGTCATCTGAGGATTTCGCAGATCTGGCTGGAATGCGATGTTGCAGATCTGGCCGGAATGCGATGTTACAGATCTGGCCGGAATGCGATGTTGCAGATCTGGCCGGAAAAACGTACCTTTTAACGATGTGGGTGGTGAAGAACGGTGACGGCGGTGGTGTAACCTGGCGACGACGATGGTGATTAACGGTGAGGAAGGTGACGGACGGCGGTGGTCATGTAGGGGACGGACGAAGGTGGTGATGAAGGGGACAACAGTGGTGATGTTACCGGACGGACGGCGGTGGTGATGTAGGTGACTGGTTGCAGGTACAGGTGAAAAGACAAAAATGCCCTCACATGCGTCTCACGTGAGGGCATTTAACTGAGTTTTTCTAACCCAGTTAGCGTAAAGGACATAACGTGTAGAAAAAAAAAGTTTAAAGTACACCGCCTGCAAGGAAACTTAGAAAAGGACACGAACCGTAATTTGGCTTTTTTTAAAGGACAAAATTTGTAATTCTGTCTTAAAATTATAACAAAAAGGCATTTTTGGAAACCGGTTATTTCTTAAAAACTGAAATTATGAAAATATGATATTAGGGCAGAAAATTTTGACTTAAAACGGGCATATATTAGTTACAAATTGTTAAGGATAAATGGTTTTAGAAAAATGGCCCGTTTTCGTTAAAACTGACGAATGGGCCGGCTTTAAAGACTAAAAGACTTCAAAAATATAAAATGGATAATTTTCCAGAAGTTATAAATATAATTATTTATTATGATGTTATAAACCAATTTTTTATATTTACAACACCCCTTTTTGTTAAGAAATAACGTTTAAACGCGAATTAAGGTATAACCGGTCTAAACCGAACAAGTATTCTGAAAAATGAAAAAACATGTAGATTCTGAATTTAACAGTAATTATAAGTTTATAAAATTGTAATTTGAGTGTTTATTTATCTTACAAAAATTTAGTAAGCCTTTAACCCGATCTGTGCCGAATTAAACGTTAAACGAAAGTATGAGGACTAAGACCGTACAACCCCAAACTTCCTTTAAATACCAGACCTGCAAATGTCTTATTTATATTATATATAGTTTTGGAAAGTTAGGAGCTTGATTTGATGAGTATTCAAGTCGATTGGGAATGTTTCGTGCATGCTTCTCCAAACATGGAACTACAAAAAATGAGGAAGCTGCAAATGCAATTGTGTAAGTAATATGCTTATATATTCATATACATATCTTTTCTATGCGTTCTTGATGGTGCTAAAAATAAATATCTTATTTTTGTTATTATTTCTAATACAAACACAAATGCAACAACGTAGTTCTAATCTTCTCGAGGGTTCGACCGATATGGCTGGACCAGATGATGTTTTTTCTAAAGTAATGGGTAAAGATTGAAAAGGTGATGCAGTCATGTATGGTCTAGGTGTTCGTGGTTATGATGTTTGAGGTGTAATACCAAGTCGTATTGGTGCATCCATCGCATGGCCTTGTACATTCATCTCGGTATGTATTTGTTCAACTTGTGATACGAATAATTTTAATAACATGGAAACTAATGATTTTACATGGATGGTTTATTTGTAGGTAGTCGGTGAGGATTGACGACACATGATGACTCGGGATTTTCTGGTGCTTGTTTCTTTTATTGCTTTTAATTTTTTTGTTGAATGTTACAAGAGTTTATGTTGGATAATGTTATAACTTATTTATGTTTTGTGTTTTTGTTATGAACATGCATATTTAATATAATGAAGTTTTATTTCTTTCAATATTTAGATGCCCATAACCGTATAGTTTAATTGTGTGTGTGGACATTTAAAAAAGGGTTGTATAATATGATTTGTTAGGACTTCGAATTTTTGTCCTATTAAACGTTAGAACATTGTAAAAGTGTCATAATATGTTTTTTTAGGAAGTTGTTTAAGTTGTTCATAAACATATTATGCGACCATAAAAATTAGTTTCATAATCTTGTTCAGGATATTAGGACCATTTTCTTTGTAATATAATGTTCCAATATAAGGGACCTATAAATTAATTTTTAAGGACGCCTGTATGTGTATCAAAAGTTTACAGTTAGGTAAGCACATGTTAGAACATTGTAAAAGTGTCCTAATATGTTTTTGTTGGGATCCTTTTTGGGTTGATAATGGATATATTATGCGACCATAAAATTGGTTTCATAATCTTATTTGGGATATTAGGACACTTTTTGAGTTCCGAGACTTATTATGACCCCTTTACATGAAACACTTTTCTCGTTGGTTCTATTAAATGAAAGGTCCTATAAAATAGCATTTTAGTACGCTTTTGTGCGTACTAAAAAGCCTTTTTTTGTTGTAGTGCCCTAACCCACCACTGTGTTGATAATTTGGAATATTCATTTTAACTCCATTTATAACTTTCATCATCATAACCTTAATAATATCTAATGGCTGCTTGGTAGACTTTGATGCTTAAGCTTAGGTGGATAAAAAATACCCTTGATCGTCTTAACTATTCATAAAAAAAATAGAGCAGCAAAAGTTTTAAATCTGCTAATTTTGAGGTTTAATTCAAGTTGGGGTGGTCTGGTCCGGTAAAAGCTGAAAATAAGCGGGTCTTAATTGTGTAAACCACTGAGTAAAAAATTGTCGGATCTTATTTGTCCCGGTAAAGATTAAGGCATGGGTTTAAGTGGACAACAATATCGGTGATCGCGGTTTCTGCGTTTTTCTAAGCTTTAAAAATTAACTTATATGTTTGTAAGACTATATTTTCCGATTCTGATCCAACTACATTAGACTTTTTCAGGGACGAAAAAAGAGTAAGTGTGGGGATATTTGATATACATGTATTTATACACCTCGAATCCCGTGTAAAGTTGTGTTTATTTAATGTTTTGAGTTCGGTTTAGTTCATGATTCGTTTATCTTTTATTATTTAAGGTTTTAAGTCAAGTTTTATATATTTATCGTGTTTTAATATCTTTTGGTGTCTTGCATGTTAAACACAATTCTTTCTATCTTTTCATGCGAAGTTTACGTTCGTTTTATTCGTTATTGATTACATGATTACTTCAGTTACGAGTTTTGATTTATTTTAATGTAGATGGGGGCTTGGTGATCAAGGGAAAGAAGGTCGAGAAGGTTCTATCATTGCTTGGAAGTTAAGGATGAGATCTAACTTATTTAAAGAAACAAATAATAAGAAAAATTCGTGGGCTATGTTTAGAGAGCGCCGCGCCGCGCTAAGGCAAAAAGGCAGTATGCCTTCGCCGGGCGCTAAGGCCTTCTGGTCAGCCAAAAATTGCAAGCCAAGCCCATTCTCGCTTATATAAACATCTTCATTCCCTAGCCGATCCTACAACTTTGGGCAGCCAATTTTGAGAGAATTATTAAGGGTTTGAAGGTGATTTGAAGCTAGGTACCAAGGAGGATCAAGAGTTCTTTCATCCGGGTGTTCAAGGATCAATCACAAAGGGTTTTATCGCTCTAAACTTTCGTTCCTTGTTCATTATTTGTCATGGCTTTCCTCTTTGTTTTTAATACTTGTTTAGGATTGTTTTTAATAATGATTCTAGGCTAGACTTCATGTCTACCTAGGTTTGATGAACATGTTTGAGACTTGATTCTTGCTTTGGACTATTGTTTGATTATGGATTTCGTTATTTAATAGTAAAGACTTGGTTTTGTTTTCATGATGCGTATAAGTATTTATTATCTTGATTGATTATTAACTATTGCTTCACATAGATCTTTTATCTTTTGATAGTGTTATTTAAATTTAGGGTTTATGTTTAATCATTACTTGGTGTTTTGATTATTATGGTTGAATAAGCCTATTAGATCATAGAAGCTTGTTAATTGTTGGTTAGGGTTTTAAATGATTTGCTAAATTCCAATAGCTGTAAGGTGAGGAGTTGTTCATGTGTCTTGGTCAATTGCATGCTAGGATAGTTAGTGACAATATTCTTGCTTATTGTGTTGATTCATGTTCATGATGTCATGTTAACTTATCAAGTTATCTAGGGTTTAGTGTTTCGTAAGATTGTTTGCTTTAGATACTATTAATTAACCCTAATTGATGACTTTGCGGAAATCAATAATACTGATTGCTTAATAATCTAATAATTGTTCTTCGGGATTTCATTTGATTCAGTCAAAGTTCCTTAGGGTTTGTTAGATGAATATGTTTAGAAATCAGTTTCCATAATCATGTTTTTTGTCCATTGCTTGATGATTGTTGATGCATGGGATTCTTACCTAGGTAGATTCCTTCTCTTATTGGTTCCGATCTTGTGTTTGGTTGCTTGTTTCTCGTTTACTTGCTTATTTGTTTTCTTAGTTTAATATTAGTTTAAAAACCCCTTTAAAACATTAATAATAAATAGTCGTGTCATAAATTGAGTCTAATTAGTTAATTAACGTAAATTATAGAGTCCTGTGGGTTCGATATTACGGACTTACTTAGCTTAGTACAATTGACCGGTTCATTTGCCGGTTTTTTGTTTAGTTGAGTCTTAGTCAAGTTTTTATTCCGCTCTATAAACAACTCTCATATGAAAATCAGTTTTGAAAATCTTCAACCTTTTACATACTCGAAGCAACATCTATACCCAAATAGGTGAAGGGAGTTTAGCTGGAAGACATCCTATCGAAGAAGCACGTAAAAACACCTTCTCATATGAATCCCCCTACACCATACAAATTAAATTTGAATAAATGTAACTTTAACCCTAAAGCCAAATAAAAACAGTTCAAGATCTAAACAATACCGTTTATGTTTGACTCCGACCATTACCCTAAACATATAGCATCATTTGCTTAAAATAAATAAGAGATACCTTCTCTGTTCTACTAATCCGAGCCCTTTAAAATTACCTGCTTCAATAGCATTCTCCATAGCCACATGTACCCTTGCCATAGCTATTAAAAAGAAAAACGAAGCCAAAAGATCGCCTTGATGTAGACCTCAGAGCATCTCGAACTCCCCAAAGTCAGATTTTCATTAACAAGAATGGCATACGAGCTGATCCCAAACATAATTTAATCCAAGAAATCCATTTTGTTTGAAAACCCGTGTGATCCAAAGCAAAAATTCCACAGTAAAGAAATATCATACGCCTTTTGAAAATCAGTTTTGAATGCCAAGTTTTTATTCCGCTCTATTAACAACTCTCATATGAAAATCAGTTTTGAAAATCTTCAACCTTTTACATACTCGAAGCAACAGGTATACCCAAATAGGTGAAGGGAGTTTTAGCTGGAAGACATCCTATCGAAGAAGCACGTAAAAACACCTTCTCATATGAATCCCCCTACTCCATACAAATTAAATTTGAATAAATGTAACTTTAACCCTAAAGCCAAATAAAAACAGTTCAAGATCTAAACAATACCGTTTATGTTTGACTCCGACCATTACCCTAAACATATAGCATCGTCTGCTTAAAATAAGTAAGAGATACCTTCTCTATTCTACTAATCCGAGCCCATTAAAAATACCTGCTTCAATAGCATTCTCCATAGCCACATGTACCCTTGCCATAGCTATTAAAAATCAAAACGAAGACAAAAGATCGCCTTGATGTAGACCTCGGAGCATCTCGAACTCCCCAAAGTCAGATTCATTAACAAGAATGGCATACGAGCCGATCCCAAACATAATTTAATCCAAGAAATCCATTTTGTTTGAAAACCCGTGTGATCCAAAACTAAAATTCCAAAGTAAAAAAATATCATACGCCTTTTGAAAATCAGTTTTGAATGTCAAGTTTTAATTCCGCTCTATTAACAACTCTACAATCTCATTCATAATTAATGAACCACCTAAAATTTGTCTTCTTGTATTAAAAAAATTAATAATAAAATGGTTTGTTCCAGAATAATAACAGAGCCTCTAATTTGCCTTTCAGCTCCTCGTTCTCCACACGCAAAGGCTCAGCAACGGCTTCAGCCTTGGCAGCCCTCTCGGTTGCGTCTCGCGCAGTCTCCTTGGCCAGCCTAAGCTGTTCATTCACAGCTTGGGCAGCCTTGGAGCGGGCCTCGAGTCGCGCCTGGACTTCAACCTCGAGGGCCTTGAAGGCCTTCTCCTTGTCGGCGGCAGCTGCCGCCAGTTGTTGGTTCTCCTCCCGAAGAGCCCGCGTTTCAGATACTTCCTTTGCACGAGCTGCTTTTAACTTGTCGTTTTCACGACAAAGCAGCTCGACGCGTGGCTGCATCCGGGCCAGGAGAACCCGAAGCTCATTAGTTAGCCTACCATCCTGGTAGCTAACCATGGCTTCCCCCAACGCACCATGGGGAGCAGCGTGGCGAACCCAGTCCACGCACTCCACAGGTGTGCGAAGGGTTGTTCCTCGGCGTATGTTCCATCGTGGAACATACACTTCATTGGAATCCGACACTGCAAAAGAAACAAAGCAGTTAGGAAAAGATGAAAAAATATGTTAAGGGCCAAAAGAACCCTACGTACCTGTAGGGTCAATGACAGGCCGATAGCCGCCAAACCCATCACCTGAACCTAAAGGAAATCCATCCAACAGGTCAGGCAGACGGGAAGGTGGCAAAGATCGGCGGGAAGCCCTGCGCGTACCTGATGGTCCAGCCGTCGGTGCTGGTGGCGCGGGCATAGTGGCAGCCGCCATAGTCGCTGCCGTGGTCGCTGCCGCAGGATCCGCAGCAGTTGTAACCGCCGGCTCGGTGAAAGATGCTGTAAAAATTGCACTCACCGCCGGCGGTGACGTCATCTCAGCTGGAACAGTCTGCTCAATGGGAGCAACTGAACCAGCGGAAGCAGACACAGACGCCTGGGTCGACGCCTCAGGAAGGCTGACCAAGCCTACCGTCATCGGCGGAGAGGTACTCCTCTGCGCCTCACCCCGGAATGCGTCAACATCCACGCCTGCACAAAGAAGAAAGTGTTAGATAAATTTATGAAACATGGTAAATATACAAAAGACAAGAATTATACTTACGGGTTTTCTTGAGCTTGAACGTACGGAGGGGCGGGGACGAACCCGATGGAGCCGGCCTCTTGATGCCGGTCACCGTCGTCGTCATTGGTTCTCCGGAGGTTACAGTCGTAGCCTCCGGAGCAGTGGTCTTCTCACCACCGGGGTGCCCCGCCACCTCTTCACTATCTGACTCGGAGTCAGATAGAACCACCGGATCGGCTGTGGAGGCCATCTTTTCCTTCCCCTTCCCGCCGGCGGCCTTCTTCTTCCGTACCAACGAAGGACCATCTGCGGATTCCTCAGAAGAAGACAGGATTAAAGGAATTCCAGCAGCGGGTACAGCATCGAGGGGATGAGGATAGAATATCGCCTTACCTGGCCGCCTGGCGCTCAGGATCTCGTGTCCTTGCGGGTAGACCTCCACAAACCGATCCGCAGTTTGTTCAAGGATGGGCAACTCGTTCTCGTCCAGAGCACGAGTACCCATCCGTGCGGGACCGCCATCCTCCCGCGGGTTCAGGAGCGACTGCAGGTCGTTCCCCTCTGAAATAAACAGGAAAGTTAGAAAAATTCAAAGTCAACAAAAAGAAACGAAACATACAGTAAGGGACAGAGTTCGAACCATATTCGAGGACGATCGGAACCTTCTGCGCATCCGCCGCCTTCCACACCCGGCTCATCCCCAACATCACCATCCCGGACTCCGGAAACCGGAAAACCGGAGATTGGACCCGGGATATCTTCGAGAACCATTCCGCCTCCTCGTAGTTGGAGGCGTGAAGGCTCGGAAGTGCTTGGCCATTCTTGAACTTCATGGCAATGGGGATGGCGCGAGCGGATATGAAGAAGAACTCTCTTCTCCACGAGCGAAGACTCCGCTCGGTGGTACAAATTTTTAAACCCTTGATACGGGTTGTCAGGGTGTACCACCCCTGGATGCACCTCCAAGTATAGAAGGTCATCAGGCGGTCAACGTAGGGCTCAATGCCCAGTATCCGGCACACCCACTCGAAGTGCCTAACCTTGGCAATCGCCATCGGGTGCACCTCGGTCAGGTGCACACCGTGCCTCTCAAGGACACGGTAAACAAACTTTGTCAACGGGAACCTAAGATTCCCGTAGACAAAGAATGCAGCATAGACCCCGATCTTGCCACTGGGGGCATCGTACACAGTCTGGTGGGGTTCAGGAAACTCAGGCTCGAGAGACTCGAGCATGAACTTCCTGACAATGTACTGGTACAGATCGACAGGAAGAGAACACTGGCACTCACCAGCAGTCCTCTGATCATCGGCTACAGCTTCAGAAGACATCTTGCAGAAAGAAGGAAACGATTTCGGGAAAATGCTTGCCTGAAAAGGAGAGTATTTGCCAGAAATCGCTAAAGAAGAAGAGATGAAGTGAAAAGTGTGGATTACAAAGAGCCCTCTTCCCCTTTATATACTAATCGCAATTAATGCGGTGAAATTAATGCGAAGGAGAGAAATGGAAGGTGCAATGAAAACATGACGCGTGGCAAAAGGCAAGCTGGCAACAGCTGTCAAAAGGACGTGCCAGTAATTTCGCGGCCACGCGCCCACGCGCATGAAAAAGCGACTGGAATGACCATATAATGTCATGTCACCATAACTTCCTGCACGTCCTGACACAGTCAGAAGAAACCGTCGCACGACGTTTCAGAGATTTGGACTGTTCCTATCTTTCCACCAACCTTTCGAATTTCAAAATTCAAAATTGGAAATTATTAAAAAGTGAGCGGGAAAATACCCCTTACCTTGGCAAACAAGTAACCATAAGACGGATGCGGGTACAGTGTTAAGGCAAAACCCTTCACATACCTAGCACCCGCAGGGAATTGAAGCCGAGAATAACCTGGCAACCAAGTAACTATAAGACGGATGCGGGTACAGTGTTAAGGCAAAACCCTTCACATACCTAGCACCCGCAGGGAATTGAAGCCAAGAATACCTTGGAAGTAAAGTAACTATAAGACGGGTGCGGGTACAATGTGAAGGCAAAACCCTTCACATACTTAGCACCCGCAAGGAATTGAAACCAAGATAGGATCTCCTGGGCAATGCTTGCGAAAACGGGAATAACATCCCCGCATAGCGGGAACGTCAAGAACTACATTGTTTGAAACTCCAGGATGGAATTGGTGGTTAACATAATTGATCACTATGTTCAACACTACCAAAACCTCATGGAGAATCCACAAGTGGAACTCAACGCTCCTGACTTGCGAGGAGGTTACAGACCTACCCGCACCATACCCAAAGATCAAGCAGGAAAGTCGGGAATTTCTGCAAGTGACAAGGACTTCCGCGGGAAGAATCCCCATGGAAAACCTTAAAAAACCCCTTTTCAAAACCCCTCTTGCTTTAGTCCAAAAGTTCACCTCACTTTATTAAACACGCATGAGAAGAACATTGGACTGGGGGGACTTGAAGAGGTAGGTCCCAGCAGAGCCCAGTTGGTCCCGCAAGACTCACCTTGAACAGGGACGTCTGCGCAAAGGCCACCTGCTCCCGCAGGACCCACCATGCTCAAAGAAACTTACGCGCAGTATGCAAGCTGTACACGCAGGGAAAGCCTCCCAATGGTGAAGTACCCCGCCTGTTCCCGCAGTTGCGGATACAAGCCATCAGGGAAGGCTACCCGCAGAAAGCAGGGCTACACGCACAAGGCACTAACTAATTCAGTTGTCACCTGAAGGAATGAGCAAAGCCGGGATCAATCCCGCACAGAGGCGGGAGGGGGAATACTCCCGCCCAAATAAGCCAGTCCGTATACTGAAGGATCTTTTACTGTACCTGACGGGGTATGGGCGAAAGATCTGATCAGAAATACGACGGCTCATTGATACAGTATGGCGAGCAGCATGCTCCTGTACTGTTACTATTAGCCACTGCCTACTCACCCATCTTACTGTAGGACGTGCGCAGCCTACAGTTGGTGGAATAGTGTTACTGTTGGCTGTAACCTACTCACCAACCAGTATGGCCGGCGCATGGTTCACAGTTGGTGGGACGTGCATAATCTACAGTTGGTGGAATAGTGCAGCCGACTTTGTTACTCTTGGCCGTAACCTATCCACCAACCAGTATGGCCTGTGCACAGTCCACTGTTGGTTGAACAGGAATACTATTCAGTCGGCCATACCTTCTAGGAAACCTACCTTCGGCTATAAATACTCCAACATCTTGGAATGGTAAGATCCATCTGATATCTGCTATCTAGTTATCTAGCAATCTCTTAATATACACTTATATTCAGAGCAATCTAGTCTGATTCTCACGCCGGAGGGTGGTCACAAGGAGGAACCCCCCCCCTTCTCAGTGACGAGCTTACGGTGTCTGTTTTGCAGGTTCCCTGAAGAACAACCTTCTCTGCTGGACCTCATCCTCGTGGGAAACATTACTTAACCCTAAGATTATCTATAATCTGTACTGGGTCACTTAGTGTTTCTTCAGGTTTGTTCCAGAATAATAACAGAGTCAATGACCATACTCACTCGGTTTACAAGAATTTTACCTACCACTTTTTTAAATAGATGCGATACATGGTGACCTCCCTTACTAAAACAATCACCCTCGCCCCGCTGTAAAAATAGTAATTTATTACTTCTTTGAGCAACCTCCACCTCTTCTGAAGGTATGACTCTCTTCAAAGATACCTTTTTTACTCACGTGAAGAGGATATACAATCCACTCCCCTTTATTTTTAACTCCTGAAATATACATTTGTTTCCGCATTTTATTTAATAATGCAAAAAACAAAGAATTTTCATCACCTTCCATAGACTATTTATATTTAAGTTTAATCATTGTTGGTGTGTCCCCTCTTGTCGGGCTTAGAGACATCGGGTTTGTTTCTAGACATGCGGTGCTAAAGGCAGAAGCAGAGAAAATTACTAAGCACGAGAAGACATATGTTGAGAATCAACATGCCTTTATCCCTTTTGCTTTTGATACATTTGGGTCTCTCACCCCCAATGCTACTACGTTTTTAAAAAAGAGTTCAGCGGGTCATGCACAGTAACTCAACGACGCCGAAGAACGATAACTTTGTTTTCAGTAGGATCGGTTTTGTCATTCAAAAGGGGGTGGCGGTGCAGCTTGTTGCCCGCTTACCTGCCTCTCTGTTGTAACTGGATCCTTCTATTAATTAAAAGATTCCAAATTAAAAAAAAACAAAAAAAATCATTGTTTCATTATTCTCATGATGATTCAACTTCTCCAACTCAACAACCAGCTCCTTTTTCTACGTCTACCAAACACGTTTTAGTGTTATGGTCACACTTAGTCAGCTTAGATTCCAACCTCACCTTGTCTTTTGATGATTTTTCTTTATTAATTTTCACCCACACTATAATTTTTTCCTTAAGCAACTACAATGAGTTATTGGCCTTAACGAGACCTCTACCAACAACCTCCTCCTTCCAAGCATCCTCCACCGTCTTATCTAGCCCTTACCATTAAAACCATGTATTCAAATATTTAAATCGAATACAACCAAAATTTACCTCATTCGTTTATATGAGAATGGGTCTATGATATGATGGCGTAATTGTAGAAACCAATGACTCCCTTCATTGTATCAAGATGGGTCTATGATCTCCTTCATTTGTATTAGAATGGGTCATATGATTAGTTGCTTCATTATCCAAATACCACGTACTCTCATCGGTTATTATGAAGAGGTATTTAAAGTTGGATATCCGAAGTTTTGGATATCTGAACATTTTAGATAGTAAATTTTACTATCCGAATCTGTATCTGAAACTTCGGATATCCGTTCCGGTAGTGAAACGGATATCCAAAATTTAAAAAAAATTCAAATCTTGAAATAGAAGAATAGTACAGAAGTTGGAATGGAGTAATGAATCTGTAATATTAAGGTTGTGTTGTTTTTGCTTATAAGGTCTGCAAGGAGCCCATGTCTGCGGGCGCGCAGACTTAAGCTTCTGAAGACTGTTTGTTTTTAATAAAAAAAAAAAATCTGAAAACTGCTTTTATGGTCTTAAAAAATAAGCTTTTTTCAACTTCTTCACACTTCTTCACATCATACCAAGTACCAACACCCAATGTCCAACACCACCACCCACCATCCACCGTCCGCCGCTGCCACCACCCACCACCATCCGGCGCCACTACCACCCACCGTCTGCCGCCACCACCACCGTCCACCACCACTACTCACCGTCTGCCACCACCACCGCCAACCACTCACCACCACCACCGTTAACCACCCACCACCACCACCCCCGTCGGCCACAACCATCGTCCACTACCACCACCACCCACCGTCCGTCACCACCACCACCCGCCACCACCATCCACCACCACCCACCATCCGCCGCCACCACCACCGTCAACCACTTACCACCACCGTTAACCACCCACTACCACCACCATTCATCACCACCACCACCACTCACCGTCCACCACCACCACCACCCACCTTCCATCGCCACCACCATCTACCACCACGACCACCACCCGCCACAACCATCCATCACTACCATAGTCGACCACCCACCACCACCGTTCATCGTCACCACCACCCATTGTCGGCCACCATCACCGTCCACCACCCACCACCACAACCGTCCATCACCACCACCCACCGTTCACCGCCTACCACAATCGTCTACCACCACCCACTTTCATAGTTCGTACACCACTACCAATTATTTTAACATTCTACAAACGTTAAATGACTTTTATCTACTGTAATATATATGAGACGATATCCAGTTTATAAAACAAACAGTATTATATTTTTAGATTGCAGACCTTCAAACCACATCTTCAGTTGCAGACATTAAATCAGATGAAATCATATTGCAGACAATTTTTGTCTTCAAAAACAAACAACACCTAATTATGATAACAAATCTCTAAACAATCAATATAGATAATACATTTTGTAGAAGTCAGAAATCGGCGCTGTAATGTGATGGTGAAGGAATGTGAAGGCGGATGCAAACTGTGAAGGTGAGATGCGACGGGTTGAAGGCAAAATGCGACCAATGTCGTCTCTAGATGTCCACATACGAAGGCAAGAGTCGGTGGCTTGCCATGGCGGAGGCCGGTGTGTCAGTTGGTGAATGAAAGACGGGGCGATTGAAAGCGGCCGTTAACTTTTAGATGAAGGGTTAGGGTTCAAAGGGTCAAGTTATTCTACAAAAGGGAACAAAAATGAGAAGGATGAGAAAGATTTGTAGCTACACAAAAAACCCCTAAAAAATTAAAAATTAATAATAAAAAAAATCATAACTCAAAATTTAATAAGAAAACGTAAAAAGTAAAAACACAAAAATGTTTCCACTGTCTTTATGGTTCTTATAAAAAAACACAATGGTAAGTAAAAAAAGTCGTAGTGTCTTTTTGTTTATCATTGTGTTTTGTGTTTATTTTCATCATTGATTGTGTCTTTTTCTTTGACATTGTGTCTTTTTTTTCTTTATATTGTGTTATATTACTCAACATTGTGTTATATTTTGTTCAGAATTGTGTTATATTTTGCGATCTATTATGTATCTTTTTAGTTATAATTGTGTCTTTTGTTCATTTTCGTCATTGTGTCTTTGATCTCGGCATTGTGTCTTTTCGTCAATTTTTTTTGTATTTTTTTAACAGAAATGATGCCGGAAACATTTTAATTTTTTTATTTTTCTCGTTTTTTATTTATATTTTGAGTTATGAGATTTTTATATTTTTTTTGAATTTATTCTTAAGGGGTTTTTTGTGTGGTCAGAAATCCTTCTCAAACTTCTCATTTTTGTCTCCCTTAGTATTATAACTTTACCCATGGTTCCAAATAGGTTATGAGTTTATATATAATTAATAATTAAAAAAACTATATTTTAAGTTTTCGGATATTCGATATTCGAAATATCCGAAAATGTTCAAAATAACTATCAAAATCAGAAAAGTTGGATATCTAAGTTTCGGATATCCGAATATTCAGATATCCGAATTTCGGATATCCGAATTTTCGGATAATTCGTATTCGGAGTTGGATTCGAATCGTTTTGAACACCCGTACATATTAGGTAAGAAAATTTCTTGATGCATGAGTCTTGTTGTTTTATGAAGATGTCAATAAGAGGGTTAGGTCCTCTTCTTGCGCCAAATTTTATTGTTCTAGACTTGATTCTTTTCCTATATGGGTGCATCAAGTTTGGTAATCTCATTACAAGTTTATGTATGTTCATTGTTCTGTTTGAAACAGTTCAAACCGGCCATTGGTTTAATTTCACTATTGTTTTTTTATTCTTTAACTTTTAGCCAGCTGATTTTAGTTTTCAACGGGGTGGCATCGGTTTTCGATGACAAAAAAAGGTTACTTACAGTTTGGATCACTGTTTAATTTAAAAACCATCAAAACCAGACCGCAAACACTCATATGTAAAATGTTGTGTTTTAACTGCAAAAACTATAACAATATGATAATCAATTTAAAGATAAAAAAATTCTCGTTTTTATGGTGCAATGTTTTGTAAAAAGTATTAACGTATAAAAAGTTATAACCGTTTAAATTTCGTGGGTTAAGTTGGGTTAAAAGTGAAAATAAAAAGAGTATATAGGTAAACAATTAAGGGTTATAGTTGTAATTAATGTTTAAATTTACAAAAGGTGATTAAAGTCTAAGGATCAAAATTGTAACTATTTTTAATAAATTGAAATTGCACTTGATATTTATCCTTAAAAAGACTATATTGTCATTTTCAACATACTTTGTTGAGTTGTAAATTATGTATTAAATTTTGTATTTTACTTAAAACAAACGTTTTAATTTGCTCATCTCTCTCTTTATATATAGTATAGATTATGGGTAGTTAGTAACGTAGTGTACAACTTGTAATAATTAAAGCGTTGAACTTGTTCATATCTCTAGTTGCAGCCCATGGATATAGATCTCATGCTGGGACTAAACCACATAAAAATTCTTGTGTCGTGTTATTGTTTATATTTTCTATTTATTGTGTGATAATCGTGTGTCCTTGTTAGTGTGTTGTTCCATTGCACCACTCTGATCCCAAAATATAGTATGTTGTTAACTATGGTATTTACTCTATAAGAAATGAAAAGATCATTGTAGATGTAGATGTAGATGTAGATGCATAATTAAAATTAAAAGAGAGAATCTTTTAAATTTCCAGTGAATGGTAATATATGCAATATTGCAATCAATATTATTTCCTGGAAGTTCATAATCATTTTGGCTTTTCACTTTTGTTAGAAAAAGTCTACAAAAGTTTCTCATTCATTTAATGCGTAGAAATTCAGTTAAGGCAAGTTGGTGGGAAATGCAGATGCAATAGACAAAAACGCGTTATCCATTTGACATAATCCAACTATAAGAAAACTTCAAACAGGTAAATCCATCTTTATAAGTCAAAACTCCATACACATCAAATCCACAACTAAAATGGCAGCACCAGAAGAATTCATCTACAGTCTCTTCGACTCATACTGGCTTCAACATCAATTCTCACAAACAGTCAGATATCTAAAATTCAAGAGCATCCGGTTGAAGGTTTACGACAAAAAGAGACGTATGAGATCGAAGAATTGACAAGGGCCATGAGTTGCAAACATGATGTGGAGGTCAAGGGTCTACTCAGGTTTTGGGCTCATTCGGTTGCTTATGCTGTC
This sequence comes from Bidens hawaiensis, assembly GCF_021521415.1. Taxonomy (NCBI): domain Eukaryota; kingdom Viridiplantae; phylum Streptophyta; class Magnoliopsida; order Asterales; family Asteraceae; genus Bidens; species Bidens hawaiensis. The sequence continues at coordinate 4,644,828 of NW_027491014.1, forward strand.
ACTTAATCTGGTCTTGAATTGTTTTTTTTGTAGATGATCGATTTTTCGAACTTTATTTTGTACCCTAGATATTAAAGTAGACCCTATATGTGTTCGCTACAAATACGCACCTAGGCACATATGTGTGGAGATAAGGTTTGATTGGTAGAGAGTTAAAGACTTAATTTATGCAACTTCTAATTTAGGACTTATTAAGATTTAAGATGTAATGTCTAAGTACATAATTTTATATGCACATAATTTGAAAAAGGGCTCTTCGTGTTTACTTAATTTGTAATTTTTATTTTCTAGAAGCAGTGGGTAATTAAAGTAGGAGGCCATTACCATGATAAGAAAAGTAGCTTGACCAGAAATGGTGCATGTTAATATATAGATCGCCACATATGAGTCACAAATTTTTTGTAACCATGGTGCCATTTTTGACGTAAAAAAAATTCCGACGTGTGGCAAATTTCGACCAAAAAATCCTCTTAAAAAATTTTCGTAGCAATGCAATGTAGGGGTGCTTATGGTTTGGTTCAATTCGGTTAATGACATAACCGAAACTGTAACCTAACACTTTGGTTATTAAAAGACAACAACCAATCGGTTTCGGTTAATTGGTTATTAACGGTTAGGTTCGGTTAATTAACCTAATTAACCGCTAAGCCCAAACTTTTGACATAGACAAAATTTTTGTTGATCTTTGTTAACTATTTTACTAAAATCAAAACCATGAGCATTATAAACATACAGGTTATACGCATTAGTTCCGAAATATACATAATTGAGTACTAATTAACTCACTTTTAAGTTTTAATAGATGAAAAACTAACCATCAAAACCAATGTATAAAAGGAAAAAAATGCAATTTAAATTCATTCTCATTTGAAATCTATACTATATTATAAATAAAAGTTTTTCAATGCCACATGACATCACACAAGATATATGCTTACAAAATTTTTCCACCTCTCTCTTATTTTAATTACATTTCTCTTTCTTATTTATAATTTTACTATGTTAGGTACCCGTGTGATACACGGGTTGGGTAAATTATATTATAAAAAAGTAAATGAAACTAAATATGCACGTACTTAAAACATCTAATAAATTACAATGAAGACAAATAGAATTACATGACAAAACTCTCATAAATCTCTAAAAATCTCTTTATATACAATGCTTTTAGTCTTATTTGAAACTTGACCGCCTTCATCTAAAATGAGTACTTTGAGCCCTTCTCTTGTTGTAACTCTAGACAGTGCAACATATAATTATCCATGTGCGGAAACTGGTTGTCTAATAAATAAACCAACCCTAGAAAGTGACCGGCCTTGACCTTTATTGACTGTCATTGCAAAACAAACAGCAACTAGAAACTGCCTCCTTTGAAATCTGAACGGAATTTTTTTATCTGTTGGTATAAGATTTGCTCTTGAAATATAAGTGCGGTCATCAATATTGGTTCCAGATATGCCAACAACTTCAATAACACGATTATAAAGTCTCTTTACCTGTAGTCTTGTTCCATTACATAGACCATTTTTTTGGTCAACATTTCTAAGTAGCATGATCGGTACTCCAACTTTTAGTACTAACTTGTGATTTGGCATACCAGAAATTGTTAATCCATTTTAAACATCAGGAGAGTACATATTTTCTTGAAGCGTGTTATGAACATTTTCATCTGGACATATACTATCAGAGCTAAGGTATTCTTTCTCTTCTCCTGGAAACATGGACAACAAACGATCGTTAACTTCCTCAACGACCTCATTTGTTGGTGCAAGTAAAGCTCCTTCACTAAAGAAATCTAGATTTTCATAATATTTGAGGATTGAAGGATATACAAAGTTAATTAATTGTGAAATAGGATCAATGGCATCCTTAATAAGATCATCGGGAATATCAAAAGTCGCATCACCATCATTTTGACCACCAAGTTTTCCCTCTCCTAGATCCAAAAGCCAATTAGCGAACTCTTTTGTTTCTTGTATTTTAGATTTGTCACTTCCAACGGTTAACCTCATGTTTTTTGTTAGTTTAAGTACTTTGGAAGTACCCCAAAGGTAGGATGAACACAAATATGCATTAACAATGTCTTGCCTCGTGCCGCCTTGAACAACAGGAAGAGTTTGTCTAAAATCACCACCAAAAACGACAACTTTTCCACCGAATAGCCTTTCATTATTCATGTTACCACTTTGACCCAACATGTCTCTCAAGGTTCTGTCCAAAGCTTCAAACGCATGTTTATGAGTCATAGGTGCCTCGTCCCATATAATTAACTTTGTTTTCTTTAATAAATGGGCAGCCTCGGTGTTTTTTTTAATGCCACAAGACGAAACCTCTATAAGATTTATAGGAATTCCAAACCTTGAATGTGTTGTTTGTCCTCCCGGCAATAATAAAGATGCAATGCCGCTTGATGCAACATTCAAAACTATTTCTCCTTTGGATCTTATTGAAGCAGAAAGTGTCTTCCACAAAATGGTTTTACCAATTCCATCATAACCGTAAACAAAGAATACACCACCATTATCTCCATCGATTGCTCTGATGATATCATCATAAATTAGTCGTTGTTCAGCTGTTAACTGAGTCAAAAGACACCGAACCTCATTTTGTAAAGTTGGTATGTCATACGATAGCTACTGACTAATCAAACGATTGTTAGAAGATGATAGCGACTCATTATCAGGATAAGGCATAGTCGAAAATCTTATTAAGCTATAATTGTTGCGTAGTAAAAATTTCTCAATCTCATATAAAGTCAGGTTTTTAAGTTGCTCTTTAGTTAGTGATAAATCTGTATATAATGAAAAACAAAATCATAAAGACATGATTCTAATAATATTTAAACACATCAATAAAAATTTGAAGCTTAAGTTAAAAAGTAGAGTATAAGGTAAAAAAAACCTAGAATATTTAATATTCTTCGTTTTTGGTAAAGGATGTCGTTTGACAAATACTCCCATGTCTTCTCCCAAACAAATTCTGGCCTCGAAATACTATTTGACATTAGCATAAAAGCAAATAAATTACAAAGAAAAAAACCAGATCCCGATTGACTCGCTTCTTGAATTGCCTCGATATATTCGCTATCATCATCTAAAAGACCAAGTGCATAACACGCATCTCTAAAAGTAGCATAAATTACACCATTAACCGTTTTAATTTCGTCGAATGATCTTGGTCCTTTTACTTTGTTAAGAAGAACTCTTAAAAAATATGCTTCACCAAGAGAAGGAAAAACATGATGGATTCTACAAACTGAGAAACCTTTTTTTCTTGGTTCCCATTTTCGATCTTTAAGTACCAAAACAAACTTACTTGGAAATTCGACATAAGTAAGTTGCCGTGCAAGATCATCATGTTGATTACAAGCCATCCAAGATGTGAACATGGAAGAATTTATAGATGTTTTCTCCAGCACATTCTCAATGTCCTCGTAAGCCTCATAAACAACTTGTTGTTGTAAATGAAGATGAAATGGGGGGCGCATCACAAAAGGATACCTATAATGAATATCAAAAGCAAAAGTCCTCCATGATGCTTCACTCGCAGATATATATCTGCAATCATAATATTCTTTTATTTCTTCTTTTTCCGGAAGTTCATCAGCTCCTTCATTGTTTTGTACCACTAAAACACTAGCTCTGTCTGGACCTTTGTTAATATACTTAAACAAATACTTGATGGACCTTGCTTGGGTGCACCACTCAACATTTATATGTGCCTGATATCTTTTTAAAAGTTCTTTGTTATATGGAACCACACAACGATTATCTAACTGTATATTTGACCTTTCAACATACGAGCCGGAGTCCCTTCTTCTGTATATACGCAATCCATCCGAATCAAGTGAAGTTGCATTAGAAAACTTCTTTGGGAAGTTCTTTGAACATCTTTTATCAATCATACATGAACACTTTAAATTAGCAGCCCCACATGGCCCATGTATCATGAAATCCTTCACGAGTGAATATAATGTTGGATCTTCTTTTTCATCAGGAAACTCGGCACATATAAACTAGTCAACATCCTCAACACTAGGGAGTCTGTGATCAGGATGCAAAAATAAACATAAGTGTGCATGAGGCAATCCACGTTTTTGAAACTCCACGGTATAGACAACTACAAAATGTTAAAACAAATACAACATTAGTTTTGTACATATTGTAGATGGTTATATGGTTACTATACATTAAAGTTAACAATATATACAATACTAATATTTATTGTACTAGTAGGAGTGCCCGCGCGTTGCGGCGGGTAAACTCAGTTTTGAATAGAATTCATATCGGAAGATTGATGGTGTAAGTACGTGAAAATGGTATTGACAATATATTTAGAAATCTAAAAATAAAGATTGATGATCCAGAAACAATTTGCAATACCACAATGTGATTGTGTACAAAACACAGACTTAATAAAAAGGTGTTAACGTAGGCTAAGTTGAAGCCAAATATGCGAGTGAGCGGCAGTTGATGTATAAACTTATTCAAAGCATGAAGTCTTTTAAGAAATTATGTAATCGGGAATCATGTCCAATAAATGAGCCATTTTACACCCAAAATATATTATATTCTTTACAATATAGTATATTCTTTAAATTCAATGTGTATCAATATATAGATAAAAAAAATAATTCAATTACAACTTGCTTTGTTATAGTTAATTCCACAAATGATCAAAGTGCATTTAGTTTTAAATCTTCTCCATATAACCAAACCTATTGAAAACAACCAAAACATTTTCTTGTCCTCAAGCTGCAATCTCAAAAGAAGCTATTATCTCCTAAAAAACAAAACCAAAAATCAACTTTTATTATCATTATATCAAGGCTGATAGCTACTTTTGATCCAAAATTAAATCTTGATACTGCTGATAGACATATATAAATTATGTTCGGCATATCCAACCCTTATCCGACACAAAAGCATCAAGACGTATTAAGAATATGACTTCCAAAAGTCTGACCAGCAAATCGTTTAGTCAACAATCAGCAAGTCATATTTACAGTATCAAAAGCCAATATTCCATGTGGTAGACAGCTAAAGAACACAAAGTCTAGAACTATGCAACTTTAAGTAAACAATCATTGAATGATATACCACAAATAGAGCTACTGCAAATTACAGTTAGTAAGCTTGTTTGTTTTATTTTGTTCCGTTAAATGACAAATTCGTCAACAAAACTTGCTGCATCTTACTAAACATTAACAACACAGATTAGAATCTAACAAAAGATGATCATTTTAGAAAGTATTGCATACCAAAGTAAATAAAGCCCTAAAGAGATAGTGTATTCACATGTATGCATGTAGCCATAATAACATCAAAAGAAACTTCTTTTCATTTATCATTTTATCCATTAATGTAAGAACTTGAAAACTAAGTATTCATAAATCCACTTGCGGCACTGATTTGGATATACCATCCACAGAGAATGGTATGTTGCATTAACAATTCACATACTAGCAAATATAAATAACAATTTTTAATGTATGTATTAATTGATTTCAAAATTTACATGGAGTCATCATCCAACAAAAAGGAACTGTAGTGATCTAATGTTTAATCACAACCAAAACATAGTTGAATTCAAAATCAATCACTAGGTTCGTTCGATAATCAACGTAATGACGATATTACAACCGAAGAAATCATAAACACTAGGAAGAGGGGATGGGAAATTAGAATAGAATCGAGATGAGAGAAGAACACCAATTTGCTTAAACAATATTTTCATAATCCGATCCTTCAATCTCTCCAGCATATATTCAGCGATTCTGCCTTCACAATCTAATCTCTTGTTGGGCCACCTAAACTGGGCTGGCTGGTTGGGCTTGTCTGGGCTCATATCCGTACTCATAACATTACTCCCCTGTTTCAAATGCACCTTGTCCTCAAGGTGTAAGGCATGAATTCGTTGGAGTCGGTTGAAAATAGCGCCCCAAGTTGCCGCAGTGCTAGGTAAACCATATAGGGAACTTGTTATGTCGGGTGGCTTACGTCCATAACGAGCCTCAAAGGATGTGATAATTGGAATGTAAATAAACATGTTGTCTGTTTTGGGAAGATCATTATACAACTTTTAGGCCAATGGGAGACCAATTTTTTCAAGGCCACTGTTTTTTACCATTCCTATGTACCAAGCGTACCAACTGTCACGAAAACAATTCAGCTCCCAAGAAATAAATGGCATATTGACCAACAACTCGCGATCCACACAACTTCTAGAAGCAATTTGATAACTTGAACTAGCCTTTATGTTTCTGCTAACTTCAAGAATAGCATCCCCAAAATTCCCGATCACAATAATTAGAAACAATTAGATGAGTGTTGACAATATCAGCGACATTAATCCATGATATCACCCAAACAACATATCTGTCCGAAACTGATAGTCTTATGATTTGCCAAAACTCTCCAAAAGTTCTAGATATTATCACACTCCCTAATATAATATATCTTTCTTTTAACTCAACCTTGATAATCGATATGTAAGCTTGTTCAAGAGCTCCACATTTTGAGTATGTAGCAATCAAGCCAGTTGCTAAATCACTTTTTGATAAAACCACAGTTAACCTCCATTCTTTGAATAAGAATAATATTTCTTCTGCACCAAGCCCATTTTCAATAGTTCTAGAAAGAAGTGCAGTCCATAGGGCGGTTATGATATTTGTTGTTTTGGTAAACATGCAAAAGCCAGGTGTAATTACTTTAAATCTGCACAAGCCCTTAATCATTAAAGCCCCTAGCACTGCATCTCGTTCACTAGGTACACTAAAAAGAGCATGTGCATCATCCATTAAAATGGCATGGGGATCATCAAGTTGAACACCGTTGACGAACCTATCCACGAATGTCTTGTCAACAAATAAAGCGTACCAATAAACCTCACAGTTGGCATGCATCTCATCTTTTATTGTGATATTCATTTGCTTGAATTCTGATATGTTCTCACACAAAGCACAAAGTAGTTTATCATTTTTATTATCCTCCTTGAATTTTAAAACCCCAGTTGCAGTAACAATGCACACATGCTGAGATGAAAGTATTACACCCATGAACAACAAAATAGTTGGTTTAGATAACTTTTTCATCATATACACCTCCACACAATTAGGAATAATAGGAACGAAAACAAAAGAGAAGAGACACCAAGGTGGTTTCCATTGGTACCTAATGATCAAGTTATTCAATTGTTTAAGAATTGTTGCCTCACCCGAGTGCCTATTTTGAATAACCGTATAACGTTGAAACCACGCCCCATATGCAGCCACCTTCATCATGCGTACTACCATCTCGAATCTAAAATGTAGCATAAACATGGTTGCAGAATTCTTAAGAAGTTCATATATTTCCCATATTCTAATATTAGAAAGAACCAAACCATAAGGTGTGTGAACTGAAACCATATAAGGATGTGTAGTGAGCAAATTGCGGGAAGCGATGGAGGAGTAGTTGATGTGGGTGTTTGTAGTCAACTCGATGTAGAAAATGGTAGTACTAGTCGTACAAATACATAAGTGTGGACCAAAATAAGGTTGTAACCTGACGCCCAACAGTCGATTCACAATGTACCGGTGAACTGTCTGGTCGGTGCAGAATAGATCTGTAGTTCCGCTTTTCCAACAAAGGTGTTTATTATGAATAAGGATTTTAAGCCGCACGTACATATTTCCAGCCATATTAATTTCCAGAACAGTCGAAACATATTGCAATTGTTTAACATTATTCATGGAAAAAGACACTGTAAAAGGGATTAGACTGTCAACGAAGCCGGCATCCCAACTTGTCATAGTAAACCCATCATCCAAACACATTTTAAGAAAAGAATGCCAATCATTAGATCTGTGAAACGGGTTGTGTATTTCTTGCTTTAGATACCCTAATTCCTTCTATATCAACACAAGTTCTTGGTCATTTGTACCACTCTTCTCATTGCCCAAATTACCCTCTAGAGCATCTCTCATATTTATAGAAGGGCCAACATGAGCAAGAGATGCAAAATTTTCTATGATAGAATCAATAACAGCAGGTGCACCTTCCAACAATGAATTACTATATTCAAACAAATCCACACCACCCGGGTAAAGCATACAAATAATGCGATTTGAATAGGGCGTGTGAACAATATTCGGACCAGGATCAAACCAAAGGTTCTCCTTAACCAATCAACCCCAAATTTTGAACCATAACCAGAAAGAAAATGTGCTAAACTAAGAGTACCACGTTTTGCATAAACTGCAGTAAAATTGTTTGGAGTAGGAGATATCCGAACAGGATTGGCAATCAAACCTGGTTTTCATGTGAAGGAGTGTGCAACTATTGAATCAACAACATCACAAACGGTGGTTTCGAGCTTATTAATTGTTTTCGAATCATCTGCCAAAACTAGATATATAAAATGTTTTACACGCTCAAGTGAAAAATTATACTCTGATTTATATGTTTGATCATCCTTTAACCCATGTGAGCCACTAACATTAACCATGGATTCAGATTTTATACATAATACCTCATCATCAAGCCCGTGAGGATTTCCATCGTCAATTTCAGCGGTAATATTGTTAGGCATTTCATCAAACACCTGGTGAGCAGTAGTAACAAACGGAATCGAAATAGAGTGAATCGAACATGGATCAACAGAAGTAGTCTGGAATTGAGTAATCATTCCAGTGGTGAAATCATTCCACATGATGAAATCTGAACTCCGATGCCAACCATTGAACCACCAGAAACGTTCGTCATCGAATAATTCAATCACATAAGGAAACCGTTCGTCATCGTAGATAGCATAAAAGAGGAAAAAATGTTCAGCCTGAGAGATCCATTGTTCGGGATTAAATCCAGTGAAACGAGGTAGTTGTGGATGTTCTTCCAAAGCCATCTATGCTAAGGTTCAATGAAAGCACCAATGTAGTGATCTAATGTTTAATCACAACCAAAACATAGTTGAATTCAAAATCAATCACTAGGTTCGTTCGATAATCAACGTAATGACGATATTACTACCGAAGAAATCATAAACACTAAGAAGAGGGGATGGGAAATTAGACTAGAATCGAGATGAGAGAAGAACACCAATTTGCTTAAACATTATTTTCATAATCCGATCCTTCAATCTCTCCAGCATATATTCAGCGATTCTGCCGTCACAATCGAATCTCTTGTTGGGCCACCTAAACTAGGCTGGCTGGTTGGGCTTGTCTTGGCTCATATCCGTACTCATAACAGGAACTGTTGCATTATTCGAGTCCTATGTCATCATAACTCAAGTTTACCATACTTAGATAATATAATCTAGTTTAACTAAAAAAATAATGAAAGTATTAAAATATGATTCTCATGTAAAGAAACTTACTTATGAACAAACCCTAAGTGTACAATATTTTCATCCCAATGCATGGTTGCGAACAGGTTCGTTAACCGAGTTTCACCGAGTTTTGAGCAACGAAGAAAAACTCACTCCCCCCTGATTCTTTTGCAGCCCCTATTCAAACAAAAAAGAAAGTAACCAATGAGTTGATAACAATAATAAACCAATTATTAGAAAAATAAATACCTTGAAGGTGTGATTTACGTGTACCAAGTGGCATTAAAAATGTTGCAGCTCCTATATACGGGGTTGTTGAAAACAGAGTAGTATAGAGCCAGATCCACTTGTTGCAATGGAGGCAGACGTTGATGGAAGAGCCGATGTTGCTGGTGTTGCTGAGTTGGCAACGACTTGAGTTGAAGGCTATGAATTAGCAGGAAGATGCACAACCGGGTGTACATTACGGGCCACTGCCGCTCGTTTGGTGGTTTCCTTAGTTTAAAAAGGCGTGCTTGAGGCATGAGGGGTCGAGGCGATTAGAAGAAGGCTTAATTTACGTATGCTGATAGAATACACAAGGAGACCTGAAGCGGCGCTGTTCGTCAAAGGTGGTACTTCGCCTAAGGTGGCGCTTCATGTAGATTGCTTCTATGTTTTTGTAAAACCTTTTTTTGAAACTAAAATTAACTTTTGTTTCGTAATTTCTAGTTTAAATTCCTTTAAACTTTTATTTATTGTAATATATATAGTTATAAAGTGTATAGTTCTTTGTTAAATATATTTTTTGGTACTTAAGTACCTGAAACATCGTAAATAGTATTTTAAAATAATTAATAAATATTATATAACATATGGCGCCTCATGTACGTGAAGCTTTTGCTTTACGCTTAAGACTCTTGGCTTAATTTTTGGGACCGAAAAAGCATCGCCTCGCCTAACTTTTTTTTAAACCAAGGGGTTTCCCACCAGATAGCCACGAAAAACAGATTGTTCCCTCTCCCCGTTGACATGTTGGTTAACCAGGTATGCATTTTGCATTGACGCCATGAATACTCCCTCTTGCAACCATTTGTAATGTGAGTATACAAAATATAAACTCAGAAATTAAAAATACAAAAAGAAGTCATGAACATTTGACATAACTTTAGGAAGAAAGTGTAACAATGCTGAGTTGTTATGCAAACCAGTCTTGTTAAATTCATAGAAGAAGTAACTTTTTATAACTTGAAAATGGTAGATTCAATATTCTGACCTTTTGTTGGGTAAATATAATACTATATCAAGTTTTGAAGGTAATATAAAAAAGTATCCTGACTACAAGAAACAAATGTATTAAACTGTGAAGGGGCACTCTCACAAGTAAATAGATTTAGTGAAATATCTTCGGACAAGACACCGAAGATTGAAGATAAATGTGGCTTAGCTTCATCATGGTTACTAAAAGTCATAAGCTGAATGTGCAGCATAACCTGAAAGGTTTACAGTTGACTTTTGTGGTTGAACTTATTAATTCCAATTCATAGTTGATATCATTATTAGCCCATTTGACTATGAAAGTGAAATATGATGTACCTTGTCGAACCGTAGGTGTAGGGCAACAAACTCTCCTGCACCCTTTATGCCTTATGTGTCGAAAACTTGTTTAAGATACTCGATGTCAGCTGCATCATCACTTTCAACAATACGGAACATGAGGCAATTAAACAGAAAATCTCCAAGATTTCTAATGGCCGAGGCGTAATATTCGCTTGTGCTCCATGTGTATTCAATGGGTAGTTCCCTAACCATAGATGTATCAACCTTTAATACATGTATAAAATGATCTTCATCAAAATTATCTTCAAAGTAGCAGCAAAAGCAGGATAAAGTCATGTTATGTTAGTATTTAGATGATTAATTGTTTGATCTCGGAGTAATCCTAACACAGTACCCAGATTCTCAGATCTGATATACGATTAGCCTTATACGGATCTAGCTCATGATTACCTATGATTCATATGTTATATGATGTATATATTAGTTGTATGTATGTGTGTTAATAATATTAGTATGAAGATGAAGCTTGAGAGAGGATTCGACAGAGATTCGTTAATTAAAACTCAAAACTTATATTAAACTGTGAACAGTGTTCACGATAAATAGAAGATGGACCTAGTTCGTTAACATCCCCTAACGAACTAGAGTCCACTTCGTTATATACATTAAATGAAATTAACCTTAACAAATCACCCCCTGATTCGTTAGAAATCCTTAACGAATCAGGAGGATAATTAACTTAGATCTAGTTCGCTAAACATCCTTAGCGAACTAGATTATAACTTTAGCGAACTACCTTAATACATTAATAATTTATTACATAAATAAACGACAAATACATTAACGTTAAATACAAAGACTCGAGACGCAAAACCGTGTACTAACAGACACCCCCTCGTCTTGAGCTCTTTGTTTCTAACCTTCACATGAAACGCTTGGACTGCCAATCTTTGCAGCTATGAATCCCGTTCTCATAACATACACGGACAACGCGTTGGAATTGCATAGCCAGATCATAGTCTTCATTGCGCTCAATCAGAATCTTGTTCTTGTGCAGCACGTCATTATCGGTCTCGGTTAAATTCACCAACCACATCGGGTCAATGATCTTTATCAGCTCAGTCTTCAACCCTTTGCCCAAGACAATGACGGCCTCGTCGGTTCAATAATCGTAATACGAACGGTTGAAAGACAAGTGCATGTGTTGATTCATAGTCTTTATCGGCACCCGCTTTAAGGTCTTTGGCGGCTTGACTTTGAGAACCAACTTTCTCCAACCCGTTCTTGGATCAATCTCATCAATACGTTTGCAGGTTGGGATTTGAGGCTTGAGAAACTGAATCCAGAATTAACTTCGAATAGCAGTGTTGATGAAACCAATCTGCTAACCGGTCACCACCTCGATTGATAAATGGACGACATGCGAGGGTACGAACATCCCAACGCGGTAAAGTGAGAACGTCCATTATCTTCTCATAGTACTGGATCCCCTTTTCCCTTTTCACGATACATACTTTAAGATCATAATCAAATAACCAAGAAAGGATGTCACCTTGAACCTTTGACACGGTCTTGAATGATGTTACTTGATTGGCTTTGATTCGAGCACCAGCTTCCTCCTTCTCTTCCTGATCAACAAATCGATAACCTTCAATAATCTTACTCACCTTCTTATAGCTGAACCACTTAGCAATATCAGCATCGGTTGGGTTCTTGATTGAGTTGAATCTCGTGTCAACCAGGTTCTTACCCTTGGACATCTTTTCCAAATCATCCTGAGCAGCTTTAAATGTTTGCTCATTGAATACTGGAGCACCTTGATCAACATTTATGTGTTGAAATAAATCAGGATACTCCTCAGCAGTGACGTCTTCAACATCAACTTCCTCATCTTTATAAATAAAATCCGTATTCATATGAATAGACGGATCATTCAAGATCTCTTCATCATTTAATACCTCAACATCAGGCTCTGCCTCTAACACGGTCAACTGTTCGTCATTCAAACCAAGCAGTAGTGAATCTGCTCTCGTGTTAAGGCTCGCTCAATAAACTGATCAACCTCAATCTCATTCCTGTTCACCACACTCTTTACCACCCCCGTTCCATCCACAAATAATACTGTATCAGCTTCTATCAACTCGATAGGTTTGGCAGCTATATAGTCTTGATAGATAATAATCTGTTTATTCAAGTCATCACTACCACTAGTACCTGCACCTGAGGATGAGCCGTGCGTTTGTTTAGGCTCACCTCCTGCACCAGACTCATCAGGATCTTCTTCATCGTTCTTGAGCTTCTTTAAAGCATCATCTTTGCAAGTTAACTGCAAGATCAGATCCTCTTGTTCAATGAGATTCACCCCCTGAGACTCAACAATCGCACGAAGTTCGTTCGTCTTCTTTTGACAGAATGAAACATAACCCATCAGCCTTCTTTGATTCTCCATTAGGCGTTCCTGATTTAGGCGGTCAGCAGACATTTGATTTTCATACAAGTGACGGAGGTTCAAAAGCATGTCTATCTGACGATTCTGTGGCATATATTACAAGGATGGATGAACTGATGGGATTGGTACCTGAGGCCGTGTAATTCTCATAAAAGAGACATCACTAGGTGGAGGGGGCCTCATGGACGGTGTTGGAGGAACAGTATAAAGAGTAGCAGAAGGCATTGGTATTTCAGCTAAAGCTGTTTGAGGTATCATACCAAGCCTTTCGTGAGGAACCATCGTCGTTCTCAAAGTAAGCGCCAGAGTGCTAGTAGTAAGCGGCACTACCGGGCGTTGAGAAATAGTTGTACGTGACGGTGGAACACCAATAGATACCCCTGCTCCAGCTGATACACGTCTCTTTGCTGGACTTTCAGATGCCGGTGCTTTACCCTTTCGTTTACATTCTCGTTGAGCTGCAATTGTGGCAGCTAACGCAGCTTCAACTGCAGCTTGTTGTTCTCGAAGAGCTGCATCACCATCACCATCATTTCCACCATCATCACCATCATCACCTCCATCGTTCCCACATTCTCCTCCCTCACGCTCGGAATCCGAGTCATCATGGATCTAGTGATCCTCGGGAGGACATACATAACCAGGATTAATAATATGACCAATCATACGTTTGTCTCGTGGCCTCTCCTTACTATAGATCGTCATTATACGCACAGTATCGGTCTTCATGTGTTCTAAGGCAAGAACATCATCCACTAATGTTTGATCAATAACCAAGTTGGGAATCAAGTCTTGAATAATCAGTTGGAGAAATCTTGGATACATGAGCAACTTCCTCTTTTGGACTGTTTGTTGGACTTGCTCCTTCATATGATAGAAGATCATCTCTGAGAAGTTGAACGGTTTGTTGAGAACAAGTGCCACAAAAGCCGATTGCAAACTGATTCGGCATTTATTAAATCCACCTCGACGACCACCCAAACAATGAATCAATACGTGTAGAAGATACTTGTAGGGTGGGCACAGTCCATTCTTGTTAAACATAAAATCTTCAATATCTCCACCATAAAATACACGTCTAAACAAACCCTTAATTAATTCCCTGTCGAACTCACTTGGGTTATCATCATTGTCTCCAAACCGAAGCACACGTCGAATCACTTCAACATCCACTGTTATAGGAGTTTGATTGATTGTGGCTCGAATGTGATTCTCTATGTCAACGAACTCAGCAGTATTCCAGAATTGCCGAATGATGCTCAGATAAACAGTGGTTCGAGCAGTTATAGAATAGTGTATCTTCGAACGACGTAGAAATTTTAACATAGTCCCAAAAAGAACTTCGTCAGCAACGTTTGAATCAACATAAGCACAGATGTTGTGTTTCTTATCATATGGTAGCAAAGGTACTTCAACTTGCTCTTGTTGTTGTTGATGTTCTTGTGGAGCAGCAAGTGGGTCTTGATCCATTTGATCAGCCATTATACTGAACAAATACAGACGAATATAAGTAATGTGAAAATTTAGAAACCATACAGATTTTATATACTTTAAGCACTTGTATATATCTATCAAGTTATTTAATTTTAGATTTCGTGTGTAATCGATGTATCGATGCGTTTAGACCCTTAGAATATTTTATTAATTTACAATATTGATTTACATTAATAATATTTAAAATTTGAAATGTCATTCGTTAAAAACACAGTCTGATTCGTTAATGAATCAACTGATTCGCTATCAAGTAAATAGATAACGAAGAAGAACTAGCGAATTTACTATTAAGAATAACGATCTAGTCCCTAGTTCGTTAAGAATTGACGAATCCACAACTGATTCGGTAAAGAAATGATTCGTTATTCTAGTTCGTGTGCAATCCTTAACGAATTAGACACGGAGGAGTTCCAATTCGCTAAGGTTAACGAATGGTCAAAATTAGACTTAATCTTTGACTCTCCTGGTCAAAGTCAAAATTACTCAAGAACACTGAAAGTCAACAGAACAATTCCAGAATCGATTATTCCAAATCATCGTTGAATAATCGAATCGACAGTCGCAAAGATCTCGGAAACACAATGCGAAGCAAATGGTGTCGATTTGAGGTTCAACATCATGATATAAGTTAGGTTATTAAAGGTAAGAACAGAGCGTAACCACCCGAAACAACCAACAATTAATCAACCGACAATCAATCAATCAATTTGTGATTAAAGATCAACAAGGGTGTCAGAACTCCATGACGATTAAAATTATATCAAACTAAAGTATGTTAATAGAGTATTAAATCGATTATACAGGGTTTCAAACACCGTAAAAACCCTTATATCAAAATCACATAATTACCCTATCAAAACTATGTAATTTTTGACGAAAATCACAAAGAAGTGATCATCAATACCTTATAAACACAATGGTATACTCAAAACACTGAAAAACAAAGATCGAAAAAATATGAAAATTTTTGGCAGAGTAACTTTGTGTGTAAGGAAGAAGAGTGAATAGTATAGGACGGTTCGTTGAACTTCGTCCTATATATACTAACAAGCACAATTCTCAAGGTAACGAATCAGCTGATTCGTTTGAAATTTGAATTAACGAATCAGTTGATTCGTTAACACGTGTCATGATGAAACAGACGTGATTCGTATCTAATTCGTTAGATTATGCTTAGCGAACTAAAGTCATTCATTACAGAGTGCGGAAGCGAATGAGGATAACGAACTAGAATGTAGTTCGTTAAAATGGCTTAATTGGTTAGCAATAATTTAACAAATCACCTTTTAATTTAATATTAAATGAATACTAAAAATTAAATTGATTATCCAATTAACTTAAAGGGATTACCGAGGACCTTTATCTTGACAATCAAATACTTTAAAAACGTGTTTATCCTTTTAAAAACACTTAACTTAAAATTAATGATTATAGAGCAGACGGCTGCTCTCGTTGCATCGATTAAGGTAAAATAAAATACTCAAGGATTACCGAGATCTCATACCTCGATAATCAAATATCTTAACATGGTTTCGTGTTTTTTAAGCATAACTTAAAATTAAATTTAAATAATATGTAAAACGAAAAAGAAAAATGTTTTTGGTATTTTGTGATATTTAAAGAATGAATTTACATGAAAAATATCCGAAACAAGAAATAGACAATCTTTTTGTGTTATCTATGATTTTCAAAATCAATACATATTTTTGTATTTTTGTTGAGTTTGAGCAGAGAATCATATTGACCAAAATGCCCTTCCATCACAATTTTGTATTTCAGCGATATTTTGACTGGCGTTAAGTCGGTCATTGATATTGTTGTCCACTTAAATCTTATAACAAGCCTTCAAGCATTTTTTGTAATATGATTAATGGTTTAATTAGCGCACAGAATATCAGAAACCATCAGCCCCTAATCTTGGTTCAAGCTATTTTGATTTTTTTCCAAATCACCCCAACTTGACTTAAACCATTAGGTAGCGTTTGGTATGAAAGAATGGATGATGGAATGGAATGACTCATTGTGAGGGAATGGAGAAAAATGTGTTTGGTTGATCAAAGGAATGGAATGACCCATTACCTAGTCCATTCCATTCCCTCTAAAATACCCCAATTTCATTCCCTCCATACCCCATGTTTTTTTTTCATTCCATTCCCTCCTTCACCCTACATCACCTCCACCACTCTCCCACCATCACCCACCATTAACACCCACCACCACCACCTACCATCGCCGCCACCTGCCACCAACCACCACAATCACCGTCCACCTCCGCCACCACCCACCTCCACCTACCATCGCCATCAGTTCCAGCCACCCAGCACCGCCAGCCGCCCACCGTCACCGCTGTCCACCACCGTCGCCACTGCCATCAACCACCACCATCGCCGTCCACCACCATCGCCATCAGTGCCAACCACCCGCCGCATCCATCAACCATCGCCCAACCATCACACCCGTCGCCCACCACCACCTCCATTGTTACCGCCACCACCCACCCCACCTCCACCTCACTACCACCACCCACCTCCAACCACCATTATCTCGTTGCCCACCACCACCCGCCACCGCCAACCACCATCACCTCCCACCAATGCACGACCGCCACCTACCTTCCACCACCACCACTCACTACCATTTTAATTTTATTTATTTATTTTTTCTATCTACCAAACAATGCAAAGTAATGATTCATTTCATTCCCATGTGGTAACTAAACATTTCATTGGAATGGTAATAACTCATTCCATTCCTTTGTCCATTCTATTACCACGTTCATTCCATTCCGTCGTCCATTTCATTACCTCATACCAAACAGACCCTTATATTGTTGATCAAAATTTTGAATACCAATTGAGAATTTTATAATTTTTTTAGCATTGCATCAAGTTTCCTTTACTGTGAGTGAGTATGCACGAGTCCATCTGTCGGCTTACATACATTGTATCCCCTGGGGTCCGTTTCTTATTGGTATTGAGACGCACGCAAAGGAGGAACAATTGTATGACTAACAGCAGATTTTGATCAAGTCAGTAAATTGGATTGTACGAAGTACATCAGTGATCAAGTTTAATGACTTTGGGTTTGCTCTAAAAGCGAATGAAATATTCATGTTTTTGAATACCCAGATGATTAAGCCGCATAAAGACTCACAGTGTCCAGAATCCTAACGTTTGTTATTTGCTTTGTTATATTTTTGGGTGATCAACAACTATAAGGCTTAATATCACTGGTTATTACATTTCCGCCATCCTCATCGAGACTTTTGCTAGAGACTAACACCTCTTTCAATTTGGCTTTTCTTTAGGTTTATATCACTTATTTTACTCTAACAGCTTTTTTAAGACCTATCAATGCACCAATGATTAAGCACTCAGTCTTTTAAGCTTATTTCTTTCTGGATTTTGGGTCAAATAATCAATGTACTATCATTTTCTCTTTTTGCTTCAAACACTCAAAATTTTGAGGAGCATAAACAAATTTAATCGCCCCAGTTAATTTAAATTCATAGATTAATGGCTATCCTGTCTATCTACGAGTAGATAACAGGAACAAAACATGCAAGCATGCTCCACAAACTTAAATAACTGACATAATTTTCAGCTAGAAAATAAAATAGAAAGCTTAACGAACACCCCCAAATACTTTCCATTTTCAGGTAAATGGTTATCTCGAATATTTACAAGAAATTATCAGGACCAAACATATACAAGTATATGTCCTTCAAAAAGAAGTAACCGACATAGTTTTCAGCGAATGTAGTAAAATTCTTTTTGGTTTTTCTCTTTACATACTAAAACACAATCTTTTTTGTCTTTTCGGATTTTTCTTTACAAACTAAATAAACGTCACACTCTTTTTGGATTTTTGAATTTTTCTGATGTTTTTAGATTTTTAATGTTTTTAGGTTTTATCTATACAAACAAAAAGCACAATATTTTTGTATTTTCTAATTTTTACACCCCCTAAAACCTAAAATCAAAATAAATTTTAAAATAAAACTAACAGAAAAGAAAGATAATCATCCTTGTTTCAGAATATCAGTGAGAGTCTTCAATCCATTTAAACCAAGCAAAAATTGAAAACTCGTTTTATCAAAGGCTTTAGTAAATAGATCGGCTTTCTGAAAATCAGTATGTACTTTCTCAAGGTCAATTAATTTCTTTTCATAACAATCCCGTATGAAATGATATCAAATTTCGATATGTTTCGTTTTAGAATGTTATATGGGATTTTTTGTGATACTAATAGCAGCAGAATTATCAATTAAGATGGGAGTAGTAAGAAACTTCAAACCGTAGTCGCGAAGATGTTGTTGTATCCACAAAACCTAGGAACAGCAACTCGAGGGTGCAACATACTCAGCTTCGACGGTTGAAGTGGAGACCGTTGTCTGCTTCTTACATTGCCAGGAAACAAGCCGGCTTCCTAAGAATTGACATTCCGCTGTGGTAGACTTGAAATTAATCTTGCATCCTCCATAGTCTGAATCGGAATAAGCGGTAAGATCAAAAGTATCGTCTTTGGGGTACCATAACCCGATGTCATGATACTGATGTGGTTTTGAGGGGGGTTTTGTGGTACATATGGAGCACTGTATTCTCGATGAATTCCCTTTTGTAAACCAAAAGAAATCCAATACAGTATTTTTAAATTAGACACTCTTTATCTGTAAATATTGTAGTGTATTGCTTGTCACAGATTTGCGACACACTCAATAAATTATGATCCACTTTATCACAATAGTTAACCTTCTCAAAAGTAATATGCCCATTCGAAACATCACCTTCTTGTGTAATCATACCCCCAGAATTCCCAGCAAACGCCACATAACCCCATTGAATATTTCTTACATTTGTTAAGAGGTAGAGATTTCCAGTAATATGACGAGAACATCCACTATCCATGATCCAGTTTTCACTAGAAATGATCTTGGATGTACCCTACACACAAACGGAAATGATTAGTTCAAAAAGGCAGCACAGGCCTCAGTCTTGGGCACCTTTTGGTTTTCTTGAGAAAAGTTAAACTTAGTCGCATTCAATTGTTGTTCAGCAACTTGAGAATAAGTTACAGGTTCCTTGGACTTTCGTCTTAGATACGCAGCTTGAACTACATTTAAATTAACATTTTTGCATAACGGTTTGGTTGGAATAAACTTTGGTTTAACAGAACCATGAGTTTCATTAACATGAACAACTTTTCGAGGATGCACGTTAGAGAACATAATATGAGTATCATCATCATACGACACATGTCATTTCAGAATCTCCTTTATCAAAGGAACCGGTTTAGAATTGTCCTTGATAAAAAGATTAAGATTCTGATAGCTCTTCTGGCCACAATTTCTTACTGCATGACCTTGTTGACCGCAAAGGAAACAGCTTCGCATGTCAACATGATGATGTTGAGAATTAGTCGGAACATGTGACACAGAGGATGGATGATGACTCACATTTTTGGTCATGCTTTTAGCACAATCATCAGATAAATCAGATTTCTTTTTCAAATGAAAATCTAGGTTAGAACAATTTGAAAAACTTTTCAACGTATATGTTCCAGTTGACTTCACAAATTGAACTTTCTTAGCCTGTTTTAAAACTTGCTTTGATTTAATCAATGGATCATATGGAGCCGATGTTTTAGCTTTAGCATACCGACGTTCAAGATCTTGAATCTTGGAAGTTTCATTGTGAAATACACTCTCAATAAATTCTGGTTTAATGATACTTATTGGAATGTCTTTCTCAGTGAACATCGTGTCTATCCCCTTTAATTTAAATACTCTACCAGTAAATGGCTTGGAAACAGTGGGATTTATAAAACGCAACAAATCCTCATCAGAAATTTTTGGTTTTTCTGGTTTCTTGGCCCTTACTAGTTTAACATTAACATGAGCATCTTGTTTCACCTTGGTTGTGTGCGAACCATACACAGCCTCCTTAAATTCATGAGGTTCACAAAATATGTGATTAGAACTTGGAATGTTCTTGTTCTTGTGTATGATTTCAGGTTCGAACACATCTTCAATGATAACTTTGTCAACATTTTCAATAAAGACTTTGTTGCTTTGAACATGAGGTTTCTGAATTGAAGATTAGACTTTAACGCTTTCAGTATTACTGGTTTTGCTTTTTCAGAAATTACTGATTCTTTAACTATCACGTCCTCTTCTTTTCTAGCAAAAGGATTTGGTTTGTGCATTTTGAAAAGGTGGTGGAATCTCAATAAAACCTATTCCTTTCTTTGAATCTTTTTGCTTACTAGATACTTCAATTATTTCATTTAGGAAAAAGGAAGAATTTCTGAATTTACCTAATTTGTTTTTTAAATCAAGAACCTCATTTTCAAGCTCGGTTATCTTTGATCTATGTTTCAATATTTCTTGAAATATTTGATCATTGATGGTCATTTTTACTAATAATTCAGCCTTAAGATTTATAGTCAAAGCCTCAATTTTCTCTCTTGAATTCATTTGAGAGGTCAAGGATTGCCTATAAGTAATTTTTAACGAAACAATCTCTTTTAGCAAATTATCATTTTGAAGTTTCAAGGCATCTATCTTAGACTTACTGGTCTCACATTCAACACATGATAATTTAGAAGTAGAATTACTAACTTCATTTTGCTTAGCCATGCAAGCAGACGTGGTTGAATCACTGATCTTTGCCATGTAAGCGAAAGTAGTTGGAAGTTTTTCACTTGAATCATCAGATTCAGACTCGGTATCAGCATCAGAAGATAATTCACTTCCACTTGCATCTTGAAAGTACTCAGGAAATCCAAACATTGCAAGATTTGCTTGATTGTTACTAAACAACAATCTTTGTGACCAGTCATCTCCAACTACGTTGGATAACATTGCTTGAGATCCAGAAGACGAAGGTTTACCTCCAGAGGACTTTCCTACATCATTACCACTCTTTCCTGATGAGTTTTGATCTTGCTTTCTGGGACTAGTATACTCCTTTTTAGGCTTATCACATTCTTTGGTAAAGTGGCCAAACTCTTGACAATTGTAGCACTTGACATTTAATTTATCAAACCCCAATTTCTTGTTCAAAGATGGAAGATCTTTACCCGTTCTCTGCATATACTTTTTAACTTTCTGACTATCATTTCCATGTTCCACTTTATGTCCATCAGTTCTAAATCATCAAGATCAATCTGATCGTAATCTTCATTAGTAAGATCACTTGTAGCAATCTTACTACTAAACAAATTCTCATACGAATTCGTGAAGGCTGACAAAAACGCAAAGTTTTGTTCGGCCTCTCTCATGTTTACATTTGTTTGAGATGAAAATTGATTTGTGGGTGATGAAGATCCAGATCCTCCCGATGAACCAGAAGCACCAGAGAATCCCGAATTCCCAGTTGTGTAGAAACAGGCTCGTGGATCACTATACATGGTTGTTGCATTTTCACTTGCATTTTGTGTGAGAAATCCTGTGATAGGAGAAATGGTTGAACTCAAGGACATACTTCCACCATAAAATGCAGGATCTTGACTGTCTTTTGAAGATTTTTGACATTTAAGATCGTATTCTCGTGCTTCGATCTTTTGCATAAATTCCGACGCCGTCAAATCTTCATTGTTGAAATAATTGTTCTCTTTCAGAACCATCAAGAATGTAGAGTAAGAACTCGGTAGTGCACTTTTAATTGTATCAATTTTATCAATCTCTGAAGTTTCCAATCTCATCATATCCATCTCAGCTATCAAATGATTAAACCTTGTTGCAATCTCTTCAACAGTTTCACCTTTAAGCAGTTTAAAGTTTCTGAATTGAAACTTGAGTATAACCTTTTTGCTTTCAGCGGTGTTTCCCATACTTCTCATACGGATATGTTGAAATAAAGATGCAAAAATCTTTATACTCCCTACTTGATGAAAGATGTTTTCAGGTAAAGCCATAGTAAGAGTAGAATAAGCTTTTGTCTCAATT
This sequence comes from Bidens hawaiensis, assembly GCF_021521415.1. NCBI lineage: Eukaryota > Viridiplantae > Streptophyta > Magnoliopsida > Asterales > Asteraceae > Bidens > Bidens hawaiensis. Next base: position 4,667,567 of record NW_027491014.1, read on the forward strand.
TCTAATGCTTTCTTTTCTTCAACCGAGTATTGAGAGATAGCTTTAGGTGTAAAACCAATAGTCTCATCCCCAATCAATGGAACGGTGTAAACCTCATCCAAACAGTATGAACAATCAGGGTGAACTGACCCTGGATGAGCACGAAAACGAGGTTCCTATTTAGCAAAATCACTAAATTTCATCAAACGTGGACATTTTGAATGTGAACCAATCTTAGTGTCCAATTGTAACATTTGTTGCATCAACATGTTTTGAGAAGCTAATACATACATACCAGCCATTTTTGACAAGTTTCAAAATTCAAGGATTAAAAATTAAAATTGGTTAACGAACTGCAGGTAATCAGTGTAACGAACTGTGAACAGTTGTAACTAACCACTCCTTAACGAAGTTAAGATTAATGTTAACAAATCAGATGAACGAATCAAATCAGATGGTCAACGAATCAAATGGTCAACGAATCAGATGAACAAATCACTAAGAGAAGGCCTAGCGAATTTGGAGGGCGAATCAGCTACAGTTGATAACGAATCAACTATATCGAATTAGGTTGTTACAACGGTTGTAACAAAATCTGACAACGAATGCCACGTGGCAAAAGTTGTTATAATACAATTTCCAAGGTAGACGCGTGTCACACGAATCAGTTGACACGAATCAAATGGTGAAGCGAACTGGTTAACGAATCAACCAAAATTCAGAACGAATTGGCTAAATATGTTAACGAATCAACGTGAATGTGTTAACGAATTAAGTAGAACACTTAACGAATCAGAAACGTATTCAAATCTTCAAATCTTCAAAGAAGATTTCCAGATTTCTGGAAACGAAGAACACAACACCCAGAAACAAAAATTTGTAATACAACCTCAATTCTCAACCAAATCACACATCAAACCTATCAATTTACTCGTAAATCGCTCACGAGTCTAATCGTATCAATCTCGTAATTCAGTTCACCATAACCCATATCTAATCTAACCAAAAACAATCCCTGTTCTCGGTCAAATTCAGATCCAACCAAAACAATTTAAACACAATCCAAACGCCAATTCCAGTCAACCACAACTCACTAATATCTTAACAAATTCAGATCCAGTCCAATCATTCCATAAACAATTCAATTCAGTCTCAAATTGATTCAAAACCAAACCAAATAATAATTAATCAATATTCAATCCAAATAACATCAATTAACCATCAAATCAAGCGTAATTGAGCACCGAAAGCTCTGATACCACTTGTTTGATCTCGGAGTAATCCTAACACAGTACCCAGATTCTCAGATCTGATATACGATTAGCCTTATACGGATCTAGCTCATGATTACCTATGATTCATATCTTATATGATGTATATATTAGTTGTATGTATGTGTGTTAATAATATTAGTATGAAGATGAAGCATGAGAGAGGATTCGGCAGAGATTCGTTAATTAAAACTCAAAACTTAAATTAAACTGTGAACAGTGTTCACTATAAATAGAAGATGGACCTAGTTCGTTAACATCCCCTAACGAACTAGAGTCCACTTCGTTACATACATGAAATGAAATTAACCTTAACGAATCACCCCCTGATTCGTTAGACATCCTTAACGAATCAAGAGGATAATTAACTTAGATCTAGTTCGCTAAACATCCTTAGCGAACTAGACTATAACTTTAGCGAGCTACCTTAATACATTAATAATTTATTACATTAATAAATGATAAATACATTAACGTTAAATGCAAAGACTCGAGACGCAAAACCTTGTACTAACATTAATATAATTTTGGTAGTTACAACTTGGAAAATCAAAAGTCAAAGGGACAACCTTGTGTCTTTCCAAACTGGATCTACTTCAAGGTAAGGGTGTACAAGATTTGTATATATTGAGTATTTTAGACACACCAACTGCATCACATATCTATTAAAAACAATAGAAAAAGAACATTATATAACCAGATTATTAAGAAAAAATTAGTGAGGCGTAAACACCACTTTTGTATAGTTTGTTATTCAAAATTTACATGGCATACCCCCCATCTGTTGTTGGTTCAAACCTCCATCAAAGAATACTTAAAGAATCTGGCAATGATAAAAAACAATAGAAAAAGAAAATTATATAACCAGATTATTAAGAAAAAATTAGCGAGGCGTAAACACCATTTTTGTATAGTTTGTTATTCAAAATGTACATGGCATACCCCCATCTGTTGTTGGTTCAATCCTCCATCAAAGAATACTTAAAGAATCCGGCAAAGATATCCCCAAATTCCACCTGATTTTGTTAAATTCTGTAAAGACATAATATTATCGGTTCTCATATATGAAAATCAATGTAGTAAAGATACATTACTCACCTATGATAACATCAATTGCATGAACGCGTGCTCCAAAATATTAGTCTCCAAAGAACAATTTCAAGGATATATAGACAAGTTGCCTTCACCTCCAAATGAGAGAAACAAATTAAACACAGTACAAAATTACATATCCGAAATTGAAGATCAATGTGTGCAAATTTGATTGTTGTACCCTGTAAAGAGGAGAGCCGAATGATTCCTGTTTACAAATCTTCTTATAATTTTAGGATTTCCTCAACTGTTAAACATGTTGCCAATTGAAGGGTAGCCAAAACTCGCTCTTCATACAGAAATTGAATGGATTGTTGATTGCAACTAAACGTCGCTGGTTTCAATGGAGAATTAGGAGTTACAAGAATGGTTAACTGCAAAGGTTTAATTGCAATTAAATGTAAGTTTGCTGTTTTAATAACCCTAATTTAAATCTGCCGGAGATGCTATCTAAAGAAGTCGGAGGTTATAGGTTATTTAATATAGCGGCGTCTCCTTCATTAACATTAACGGGATCTTAAAATTGTAAAATTAACATTATGTCCATTTAAAATGTTTTATATGTAATATAGATAAATATTACATAATAATTAAATAAATTGAAACATGCCTGCTGAAACTCTAGCAAGTAGTTTTTTTTACTTTTAGGTCCTTAATAATTGAATCAAGCTTCATTTTAAATATTCTAGATAAGATATCAGGCCTGCCTTCGGGATTGATGTTGGTATCTTTAAGAAAACGTTTAACTTCTGGCCATTTTGGATTACATGTTATGGTTATGAAAAAGTCTGGATACCCAAACCACTTACATAGAGCCATTGCATCTAGATAATTTTGCATCATATATATAGCACCAGCGGTGAAAGATGAAGGTAATAATACACGTGTTCCAATGCTAGAAAAATCAACATTTCCTTGGATATGTAAATTGCGTAGGTTCTCATAAGTTTCACATCGAAGATGTTTTTGTTGATGACGCACCCAAAAAAGTCTTTCAATTTCAATCATTGCGTACCCATTAACTAAAAACTGTTGATACAACCTACGGGAAATAAGAATAAACGAAAATTCGTTATCCCTATCTTGAATTCTATAAGCAAAGAATTCTCTCATTGTACATTTTTTCAAATTTTTAGTAGATGAACTTGATGTTGCTCTGTGTGGAATGTCAATTATGTAGCAATCCTCTCCATACGGAAATATTATAGGATAATGAAGACCAATGTACGAAGGACGCAGTTCACTAGTGCGTTTAAGCTCTCCGGACTGCATTTCAACAATAATATCTCGACTTTCATATGAATCATTCATGTCTACAATAATAAGAGCTGCAACTTCAGATGTGGTTGGTAAGTTATATGTTCTTCCATCTTGTTGCCTTTTTCCAGTAAGACGCAATTTTAGGTTGAAATTTTGATTTCGTTTGTAACAATCTCTAACCATTCTGTATGTTTTGACCAAAACATTTTGAGAGTCTAACATACTCTTCACTTCAGATATAATTTCCAGATCAATCAAGTCTGAAGTTGAGGTAGATCCCCCGGTTGTGTCACTACAAAATATTATTATTATTAGACCAATGTATATATAAATAATGATAAAACCAAATAATAATAATAATGTATATGAAAATTTAATATACATACCCACATATTTCTTTCTATTTGATACTTCATTATCCGTGTCATATATGTATAGTTGGGAGAATTTAGGTTCCCCCCTTGGAGAGGTAGAAGACTTCCAATACGATGAAAATTTTGTCCACCAAGTCTAAAAATATACGGGGCTTTACCGCTATTAATGGAGTTATCAACTTTTCCACCCATTAAAGTAAAACTAAATATCGAATTGTAACAACGGATATTGTTTAAAAAGTATTTGATTTTAGAGCAAACACCAGTAAACAAATTTTTATTATTTATATTAGGAGCTTTTAATCGTGGAAGTTGAAACTTGCCGTAACCACAACATAACAAATAATTTGTTATTCCATTATTTGTTCTACCATGTACTCCTTCATTTTTCCATAATTTTGTGTAACAACTTCCACACGACAAACTTTGATCACCATGGTCCAAGTAATCTGTTACACGATTTGAAATAAATAATTATAACTTTGTTATAAAAAACTACTAAATTTTTGTTTTTCTGAAATATATTTACCTCTAGATATTCCTGCAAACGGGTCCCTAACAATATCGTCAACATGTATATGTTCGTTATGCATAATGTTACTCGTTTTAGATGCACCTGCTAAAATTAAAAAGTTAAAATTATAAAAACGAAAACTATTGCTAAAATTGAAATGTTGTATGTGGATGTGTTCTTCTATAACTTTCAATTTTATATTCCTAACAAAAATAATAATAAAATTTAATATCTAAATGCATACCAGCATTTACATATGATGAATTTATACTTTCGTTGACGCTAGAGATAGATGCACGTTGATGTCTAACAGACATATTTGAAGAGGAAGCAATTTTTTTGCCATAGGGTATGCGGTTACTATTTGTATGTAAAAGTGTAGTATTTTGAAGCCAATGTAGACGCGTGCAGTTTAGATCTTCTATTATCCAAAATTAGTTTTCGTGCTTTTCGTTTCTCAGCAGTAATTCTATTAACAACTGTAAACAAATATGAAGCAAAGGGAAAAAATTATGAATATTAATAAAATTATACTGAATTACAAAATAGAATCGTAAATGCGACATACCATTCGAAATATCCAATAAGGGAGTTCTTGATAGCTCAACTACAATAACAAAAATTCAATCAAATCAAATAAATAGATAGTAATTAACGTATCTAATTTATGCAAGTAAGTATAATGTGTGAATTTAATATAAATAGTGAAATCTTACTAATTGGTGTATGATTACGATTTAAACCTCCACTGGTAGACGGACATTACGAATTTGATATATCATGTACAGTTAATGTTGGCGCATGCACTTTTGGGTTCTCAACAACTTCTCTATTGAAAACTGTCAAATAATTGCAAGAAATATATAAAACATAATTAATGACAATAATAATAATAATAATAATAAAGAAAATAATAATAATAATAATAATATGTTACGATGAAATTGGGTATAGAAATAAGTATATATTGTTGTAACTACATGTACCTGGTTTTTGTATAACGTTTGACACTCCACTGGTCGAGGAACCATCGACATTTGATGTATTATGACCAGTTAATGTAGACAGATGCACTTTAGCTTTTCTATTATCCAAAATAAGCTTTCGTGCTTTTCGTTTCTTAGCAGCTTTTCTGTTATAAACTGTTACAAAATTGCAAGCTATATATCCTTAATATAAATAAACATACTAATTATATTTTAGACTAAGAATGGGTCTAAAAATCAATGAATATTTTCATATCGAAAAGGGTGCATGCGGCGTACCATTTGAAACGTCTGAAAAGGCGTTCTTGTTAAAAAACCTATTAAAAGAGTTTGAAAAGTGAGTTAATGTATTCCTCCGTATATTTCGAATTTTGGTGTAACTATAATGGGTCAAATTAATATGAATGTAAGTTTGTATATCTTACTACTTGAAAAAATACGGGCTGATCTTCCAATGGTAGGCGAATTATGGTCCTTTGACAAACTATCAAATGCATTATATTTGGATTTTCTTGAATCCAAAATTAGTTTTCGTTGTTTTCTTTTTTCAGCAGCATCAAAATAGGCATTGTTTTATTAAACACTGCAACATAGATAAGTATTTTGAGTCTTTGTTGTTTTCTTAATTTAATTTAGCAATTTTAAATTCATGTTAAAAAATCTCATTATCAAATGGAATACCATTTGAAATGTTTGACAATGGACTTCGAGATGCATCAACTGGAAAACAAAAAAACAGGCACGATCTTTTATGTTAGATGTAATATAAGTCAAAACTAATATCCCATAAACTTGATTATAAACATGTATACGAATGACTTACAATTTGAATTTGTTGTAAATATCTTGTTGGAAACATCGTTCTCCAAATTCATAAGGTGAGCATTTGATATTTTAGACATCGCCTTGTGATATAACAAAATAAATACATTAAGTATGAATTTAAAGCGTCAACAACATAACATAAATTTAAAAAAAAAACATCATGCAGTCCAATTGGGTTTATACGCCCAAAAATTATAAAGTTGTTAAACCAGATAGTTTGTCACGAGTTCAAACAATTTTTTTAGTGATGTTCAACATTAATGTATATTGCGTGTTTGACGAATTGTGGTGTTTTAATAGAACAACTTAATTATAATATTCTAGTTTAACATGTATATAATGTATATACTTGTAATATAATCTATATAATTGAAATAAACTAAACAAAATTACAAAAATACTAACACATGTATTATAACTTAGCCAATGGTTCACCACCGTTTCTGAGCGGGCCTCTCGGGTTTGACCTCTGGAACGAATATATTATGTAAACTCTATATATTTTAGAACAATTACTTCACACTTAGATTACTATACACATATATGCATTTTATATAGAAAATACGTTTAGATATAAATCCATCCTTCACCTGCAACTGAACACTATCCTACACCTCAACTATAACAATAACAATGCCTTAATATAACATCTTTGCCTTCAACTTTGGTAACTATTATAGTTGCATTATCCGCACGAAGTATGCATACTTTTTTTTAACAAAAGTGAAAAAAAAGAAGGTATAAAAACGTATAATGATGTGCAACATAATAAAGGGCCAACTAAAATATACAATATTAATATATGATGTGCAATATAAAAAACATATTTGGATGTATGACTTATTGTAGATAAAACGATTGAAGAAGAGCAGAGCACAAGAAATGTTCTTGAGGTTGTATGATTGACGGATATGTGTTTGTAACTGCAAACACATTCAAATAAATAAAGGTGTTTCGTAAGAAAAGAATAAGACCAAAGATATTTAGTTTTAGAAGTTGCTGGTGATATTGAAATTCAAAATGTTATTTTAAGAATGAGCAAATTCTATGGCAACTAATAGGTAGTGTGTATTAACTTAATTAGTAGTACATAACTTAAGGGAAGTTATTAATTATTAATTGATATTGTAATTTTGTTTCCATAGCAGAAATAAGTCAAAACAATATATATATGAGTCTTAATTCTTGGTACGTAAGTTTAGAGAATTCACTAATTAGAGTTGACTATTAATTTTTTATTTTATTATTTATAACTAAATATAAAAAAATCAATTATTACTTTTAGCCGTGTATAGGAGACGTAAAAAAAGTATATATATGATTCATAATATTTACTTACCTGACATATAATTATTAAAATATATAGAGTTTACATAATATATTTTAGAGTAATTGTTTTGAGTTACAAAATTACATTCGAAAACCAATTTCATGCATACATTGGAGAATATATAATGTATATAATTGAAATAAAGTAAACAGAATTACATAAATACTAACACATGTATTATAACTTCGCCAATGGTCCAACACTGTTTCCGAGCGGGCCGCTCGGGTTTGACCTCTGCCACGAATATATTATTCAAACTCTATATATTTTACAACAATTAGTTAACACTTTGATTACTATACACATATATGCATTTTAGAGCATATGTTTGTATTATAACTTAGCCATTGGTCAACCCCGTTTCTAAGCGGGCCGCTCGGGTTTGACACGTGACTCGAGCATAGAACTTGCAATAAACATTCAAAACAACAAATAGACCATATAATAGAACATTAATCTTTAATATTATTATAAAAAGTTTCAATTCAAATTCAGACACACAAACCGAAACAAAACATCAAACAAAATACGAAACAAAACCAAAAAACGGACGACTTATTCGGAAAATCAAAACAAAAACTTGAAACAACCATACTTGTCGTCTTGCACCAATCTCCCAAATTCAGAATAATCAGTCTTGTTTTTCAACCTTGGGGATCAACAACTTTGGAATCATATTTTCATATGGTTCAGCAATCTTAATCCCTGAACGTCCCTTATTAGGGGAAGCAACCTCAATTTCATCGACATCATAAACATAGTAAAGGTTACGTATAGTGGGTATGCTATCTTCACAAATCTTTTTTCCCTTGACTTTATTGGTAACAGAAATTGAGGTCTCATTATCAGTAGTAAATAAGACAGAATCCTAGCAGTTATCCATCCAAAAACAAATCAGTAAGTTATATTCGTTAAATGTATAACATAATAAGTTTGTTACATACCAGATGTTTGTGAATGAAACCCTGACATACTCCCAAGTTGTATCGACTCAGACTCTAGAGGCTGATTTGAAATATAAAAATAAAATATTAAAGGCCAACTCAATATAAATGACAAATGATTATATAAACAAAGTATGTAAAAGTAATTGTTCATACACGATAAGCATTAGGCTTCTTGTCCAGGTCTGGTAGTGTCATTTGTTAACTTCGATATCGTGTAATACGGCTTATTTTTATCCAAGTTATAGTCAGACACTTCAATTTTGAATGCAAACTTTCGTTCCAGCAGATCATTCAACTCCCCAGGATAAAGTTGAAATGGAGCCTCCTGTTAAAAGTATTAAAATTTTATTATTAACTACAATTTGATATTAAACTTAATTGAGCACATAAATTTTGTTTTTATCAAGTAAATACTTAGCAGTTTGCTTTAACAGCTTGAAAGCATCTCTGTCAAACATAGTTAAAGAAGCAATCCCGGTGTGATCCTGAACCCTTATAGGAATTCTGAACCTAAAAAGATAATTATAACAATTAAAAACATGTTAATTAAAAAAATTTGTTCCAAAACATGTTAACTAAACTACTTACTTGTCACACCCTCAAAATCCACTAACGGAGTTTTACCGTTAGAGGGTGTGAACTAACAGGATCGGAATCATTAGTTATAATCAAACACCATAAATAAAGTTTTCAAACAACCAAGACATCAAGTCTTAAGTAAAAATGCGGAAGCGTAAATCGTAAACCAAAACAGTTGCGCCACACAGGACGACTTAAAAACACAAGTTGTCAAGACAGAAATTAAAAGGAGTTTTCAAAACAATGGTGTTTAGCGAATGCATGTCCTAAACCGCGCGCCCGCCTCGGCTACCTGAGAATAACATACTAAAAGTGTCAACACAGGATTGGTGAGTTCACAAGTTTATATAAATAAAGCGTTTGCGTTTTGGTTTAGAGAATTCACTAATTAGAGTTGACTATTAAATTTTTATTTTATTATTTATAACTAAATATAAAAAAATCAGTTATTACTTTTAGCCGTGTATAGGAGACGTAAAAAAAGTATATATATGATTCATAATATTTACTTACCTGACATATAGTTATTAAAATATATAGAGTTTACATAATATATTTTAGAGTAATTGTTTTGAGTTACAAAATTACATTCGAAAACCAATTTCATGCATACATTGGAGAATATATAATGTATATAATTGAAATAAAGTAAACAGAATTACATAAATACTAACACATGTATTATAACTTCGCCAATGGTCCAACACTGTTTCCGAGCGGGCCGCTCGGGTTTGACCTCTGCCACGAATATATTATTCAAACTCTATATATTTTACAACAATTAGTTAACACTTTGATTACTATACACATATATGCATTTTAGAGCATATGTTTGTATTATAACTTAGCCATTGGTCGACCCCGTTTCTAAGCGGGCCGCTCGGGTTTGACACGTGACTCGAGCATAGAACTTGCAATAAACATTCAAAACAACAAATAGACCATATAATAGAACATTAATCTTTAATATTATTATAAAAAGTTTCAATTCAAATTCAGACACACAAACCGAAACAAAACATCAAACAAAATACGAAACAAAACCAAAAAACGGACGACTTATTCGGAAAAACAAAACAAAAACTTGAAACAACCATACTTGTCGTCTTGCACCAATCTCCCAAATTCAGAATAATCAGTCTTGTTTTTCAACCTTGGGGATCAACAACTTTGGAATCATATTTTCATATGGTTCAGCAATCTTGATCCCTGAACGTCCCTTATTAGGGGAAGCAACCTCAATTTCATCGACATCATAAACAGAGTAAAGGTTACGTATAGTGGGTACGCTATCTTCACAAATCTTTTTTCCCTTGACTTTATTGGTAACAGAAATTGGGGTCTCATTATCAGTAGTAAATGAGACAGAATCCTAGCAGTTATCCATCCAAAAACAAATCAGTAAGTTATATTCGTTAAATGTATAACATAATAAGTTTGTTACATACCAGAATTTTGTGAATGAAACCCTGACATACTCCCAAGTTGTATCGACTCAGACTCTAGAGGCTGATTTGAAATATAAAAATAAAATATTAAAGGCCAACTCAATATAAATGACAAATGATTATATAAACAAAGTATGTAAAAGTAATTGTTCATACACGATAAGCATTAGGCTTCTTGTCCAGGTCTGGTAGTGTCATTTGTTAACTTCGATATCGTGTAATACGGCTTATTTTTATCCAAGTTATAGTCAGACACTTCAATTTTGAATGCAAACTTTCGTTCCAGCAGATCATTCAACTCCCCAGGATAAAGTTGAAATGGAGCCTCCTGTTAAAAGTATTAAAATTTTATTATTAACTACAATTTGATATTAAACTTAATTGAGCACATAAATTTTGTTTTTATCAAGTAAATACTTAGCAGTTTGCTTTAACAGCTTGAAAGCATCTCTGTCAAACATAGTTAAAGAAGCAATCCCGGTGTGATCCTGAACCCTTATAGGAATTCTGAACCTGAAAAGATAATTATAACAATTAAAAACATGTTAATTAAAAAAATTTGTTCCAAAACATGTTAACTAAACTACTTACTTGTCACACCCTCAAAATCCACTAACGGAGTTTTACCGTTAGAGGGTGTGAACTAACAGGATCGGAATCATTAGTTATAATCAAACACCATAAATAAAGTTTTCAAACAACCAAGACATCAAGTCTTAAGTAAAAATGCGGAAGCGTAAATCGTAAACCAAAACAGTTGCGCCACACAGGACGACTTAAAAACACAAGTTGTCAAGACAGAAATTAAAAGGAGTTTTCAAAACAATGGTGTTTAGCGAATGCATGTCCTAAACCGCGCACCCGCCTCGGCTACCTGAGAATAACATACTAAAAGTGTCAACACAGGGTTGGTGAGTTCACAAGTTTATATAAATAAAGCGTTTGCGTTTACGTTTTGCGTTTGCGTTACCAGATAGTGTTAGGTCAATTTATATATCAATAGGTAGCTAACCTATCAACAAGTATTACTAAGTGTTCGACACCAAAGCTGACTGTTTATTAATTGCCTTGCCACCATGTCTACCACGACCATGGTAATGTGTTAGCCAAGGTTACACCCACCCGACCTACAGTCGAGTTTAGAGTTGGGTGGGGTTTGTCAAACCCAGTAGTACTACTCAACAGTGACTCGCTATTATCCAAATATTAACCGGTTCGATGTTATGAAGGACTTTGGTTGGTTTGTTTGCCACTTAGCCTTACAAGTGATATATAAAAACTAACAAAATCTACAGCGTTAGAGTATGTTATCTTCCCCAAATAAAAGCGTATAAAAAGAGTAAAAAGGGGACGTGAAACTCACTGTTTGCGAAGAATTCTAAAACAAATCCGAGAGATGCGCGTCACAGAAAATCCTCACTAGTGCTTTAAAACAAAAATGAGATTTTCTAACTACTTAAACTATTATTGAGTCTCAAGACTCGACACATAATACCTATGCATGAGATACGTTTCGTGTTTCGTTTGTGAATTATGTGTGACTCGAAAAACACTTTGGTGACACGTTACATGGGTAAACAACTACTTAAGTACCAAGTACTAACATTGTACATTACTAGTAATTATTCCCCACAATGGAAATTTAGTCAAAAACATGGCAATTATCTATTAACAAACACGTTTCATGTATTTTCACATAGTTCAGCAGCTAGTTTTATCAAGACAGATTTCTATTTGAAAGATTACTCTATTCAACAGATAATAACATATCAATTAATTGACCAAAAATCGTCACATAAGCACACATGAGTTAGGTTTCCAGAACTATTTTTATTGTATTTTTATTCCACATAGTTTTCTCACAAAGATCAAAACATTAGAGTAACTCACAGCAGTCAAAATCATGCGCAGCAGAATGTTATTTGTTATTCCCATTAACTAATAAATCCAATTAATGCAAGACCAAGTGGAACCAACCCATTTGGTCTTGTAGTTTATGAGATATGATAATTTCAAAACAGCCTAACAGCAGACCTCACAATTTAGACTTGCACTACAGTTTTGTAAAATAATAAAAGTTAAGTTTTACACGTCCAAAAATTACAAACTTGGACTTTTTAGAAACTAGACTCAACCTAGTACACTGTAGTGTTAATAATTTCGACCAATTACCACATTAACATTCAGTTACAGTCGTCTAAACATCAATTTAACAATCTGTCCAGTACCAGTTACATCAAAACTCAACATAACAACAATCTATGAACCATAATCCAAGCATATAACACTCTAGACACAAGATTAACCAACCATGCATATCAATTTCACATTACACACATAGTTAGGGTTTTTCTTGATAGTTTAAAATCAAAGAACAAGTGATTAACGAGTAATAAACACAACTAGTTATCAATTTCATTAGCAATTCATCATCAAGCATATAATCAAACCCTAACTCATCTGAATCATCAATTTTCGAGAACTAGGGTTTTGGATTAACCCATTCAATATCAAAATTAAACATATAGAACGCATATAGGAGTTGTTAATTACCTATTTAGCACTCTAATTCCTTCAAGAAGCTTGAAAAGATTGTATGTATGTGTGTGTGATGTTAAGGCAGCCAAGGGGAAGAGAGGGAGAGAAAGAACGATCGTAGGTGGGGGAGGGGATTAGGGTTGGATAATATTTGATTATAATATTAATTATGTTTCACTTAAGCCCCTCTACTTTTAGTCATTCACTTTCTAGTGCAAAATAATAACTCTAGTCTCTTGCGCTTAGTATTACACATAACCTATCAAGTAACATATAGATTAACATATAATTATCAAGTGTTTGTTGTTTTGATGTTTGTCGTTTGTTCGTCAATGGTTTGAGTCGACTCGTGTGCGTTTCGGTGCAATCCCGAAAGACTACATGTGTAGTGATTATCAAGCGTCATTTAAAACCCTAGTTTAAATGTAATGAGATGTGCGTTATAGTTCTTGTGATCTTAAGTTTGAATTGACGGAGTTTGGATTAACGGAGTTAACCTGAAATTGACGAGTGTCACATCATTCCCATGTTGAAAGAATTTTCGTCCCGAAAATTTGAGTCAAGTCGCGATGGGTGTCTGAAAAAGCAAGGAAAAATTTTCAGTTTGTCATATCATCCCCTAGTAGAAAGAAATTTTGTCCCAAAATTTAATTCATACCTCTGGTGATTCCTGACAGTTTGACGGCTTTCGTGGTTTTCGGTGTTTGGTCAACCCTTCAAAAAGGTGAGGATACTTTGTCATCATTTGGTCCTCGCGTTCCCACGTTAACTCTGGTCCACGTCTCGAGTTCCAACAAACCTTAACGATTGGAATTTTGCTGTATTTGAGTGTTTTGGTTTCCCAATCCAAAACTTCGACTGGTTCTTCGATGAAGCGTAGCTGTTCATTAACTTGCAACTCGTCCAAAGGGACTGGTTAGGTTTCATCGGAAATGCATTTCTTCAAATTGGATACATGGAATACATTGTGTACGCTACTGAGTTCCGTCGGTAAATCCATTCGGTACGCTACCGGACCAATGCGCTCAGTTACCCGGTAAGGGCCAACGTATCGTGGATTGAGTTTGTTTCACTTTCTGAAGCGAACTACACCTTTCCAAGGTGAGACTTTGAGTAAAACTTGGTCGTCCACTAGGAATTCAAGAGGCTTTCGGCGCTTGTCGGCGTAACTCTTTTGGCGATCTCGTGCTGCTGCCATGCGGTTTCGGATTTGAACAATCTTTTCAGAGGTTTCAAGTACTAATTCTGGACCAGTGATTTGGCTATCACCCACCTCTGCCCAGCAGAGAGGTGATCGATACTTTCGTCCGTACAATGCTTCAAACGGCGCTGCTTTAATGCTCGCGTGGTAGCTGTTATTATACGAAAACTCTACCAAAGGCAAGTGAGGTTCCCAACTTTTTCCGAAATCCAACACGCATGCACGCAACATGTCCTCCAAGGTCTTAATGGTGCGCTCACTTTGCCCATCCGTCTGAGGATGGTATGCTGTGCTCATATCAAGGCGGGTGCCTAGTGCACTCTGTAGTGACTTCCAGAAGTGCGAAGTGAAACGGGAATCTCGATCAGATATGATTGAGACAGGAACTCCGTGTCTTGACACTACTTCTTTCATATAGATGCGAGTCAGTCTTCCCATTTTGTCCGATTCTTTGATTGCTAAGAAATGCGCAGACTTAGTCAACCGGTCAACGATCACCCAGATGGTATCGCATCTCGTCGGTGTTTTGGGTAATCCCGTGATGAAATCCATGGAAATGTGCTCCCATTTCCACGTTGGAAGTTCCGGTTGCTATAGCAGACCAGATGGTTTCTGATATTCCACTTTGACTCTTGCACAAGTTAAGCATCTGCTCACGTAGGTGGCAATGTCGGCTTTCATGTTTGGCCACCAGCAAAGTGCCTTTAGGTCATGGTACATTTTATTTGAGCCAGGGTGGATAGAATATCGGGACTTGTGTGCTTCGTCCATTACTAGGGTTCTCAACTCTCCGTATCGAAGGACCCAAATCCGGTTTTCGAAATATCGGACCCCATCCGATTTGGTTGAAAGTTGTTTGTTGATGCCCCGCATGAGTTCTGATGGGAGATTATCGTCTTTCAAGGCTTCGAGTTGAGCATCACGAATCTGATCGGGTAAGTTGGCGTGAATCGTGAGTTGTAATGCTCGCACTCGTCTAGGTTTATCGGTTTCTTTTCTGCTGAGAGCATCGGCCACTACATTGACCTTTCCAGGGTGGTACTTGATGGCACAATCATAATCCTTAAGTAGTTCGATCCAACGACGCTGTCGCATGTTCAGCTCCTTCTGATCGTAGATATGTTAGAGACTCTTGTGGTCGGTGTAAATGGTAAACTTGGTACCGCACAAGTAATGCCTCCATATCTTAAGAGCAAACACCACAGCTCCGAGTTCCAAGTCATGGGTCTTGTAGTTCTTCTCGTGAATCCGTAGTTGTCGAGAGGCATAGGCTATAACCTTCTCGAGTTGCATCAACACGCAACCGAGACCCTGTATCGATGCGTCACAATGCACCTCAAAATTTTCCGTTCCTTCGGGGAGGGCTAGGATAGGGGCGCTACAAAGTTTGGTTTTTAACAGTTGGAAAGCAGTCTCCTGCGCGTCACCCCAAATGTACTTAGTACCTTTGTGTGTTAATGCGGTGAGGGGTTGAGCAATCTTTGAAAATCCCTCGATGAAACGTCGGTAGTAGCCAGCCAGTCCTAGGAATTGTCGAACCTCAGTCGGAGTCTTAGGTGCTTCCCAGTTTTTAATGGCCTCTACCTTGCCGGGATCGACATGGATATCTTTCTCATTGATCACATGTCCTAAGAAGTGAACCTCGCGAAGCCAAAATTAGCATTTCGAGAGTTTAGCGTACAGTTGTTCCTTCTTTAGGAATTCTAGGATTAACCTCAGGTGTTCTTCATGGTCGGTCTTGTTCTTGGAGTAAACGAGGATATCATCAATGAAAACAATCACAAACTTGTCGAGATATGCCTTGCATACTCTATTCATGAGATCCATAAATACGGCTGGTGCGTTGGTTAAGCCAGAAGGCATGACCGAAAACTCGTAGTGACCGTACCGAGTTCTGAAAGTCGTCTTTAAAATGTCTTCTTCGCGCACTCTTAATTGTTGGTAACCAGATTTCAGATCAATCTTCGAGTAGTAACTCGATCCTTGAAGCTGGTCGAACAGATCATCAATTCGGGGTAGGGGATAACAGTTCTTGACCGTCACCTTGTTCAGCTCCCGATAGTCAATGCACCTGGGAAAGTCCCGTCCTTCTTTCGAACAAATAAGACAGGGGCTCCCCATGGTGATGATCTAGGTCGGAAGAAACCTTTATCCAACAAGTCTTGTAGCTGAGTGGACAACTCCAGAAGCTCCGCCGGTGCGAGCCGATAAGGGGCTCGTGCTATGGGTGCAGCACCGGGGGCTAAATCGATTTGGAACTCGACTTGTCGAATAGGTGGGAGTCTAGGAAAATCCTCCGGGAAGACTGCCGGAAAATCTCGCACAATCGGTATGTCTTCGATTCGGTTCTCTTTTGTGGGTTTCTCAATTACCTGAGCTAAGATCGCCGGATGACCCTTTCGTAAATATTTGTGTGCCTACATGAGGTTGATGATGCTGGTGGTCATGCCGCTGTTCTCGCCCTGTATCGAGATGATTTCGCCGGAAGAGGTAGTGATATGGACTACCTTGTCGTGACATATAATCTCAGATCTATTCTCGGATAGCCAGTCCATGCCGACAACGACATCGAAACTACCAAGCGTAAAGGGTATGAGGTCGATATCGAAAGTATGACCCGACAGTTTCAACTTACATCCCGCTAGTACATGAGTTGTTTCTATAGACTTACCGTCGGCTAGTTCAACAGGAAACTTAGCATCTAACGGGGTTGGAGTTAAGTCTAAGAGTTTACTAAAGGCTTTCGATATAAAACTCCTATCAGCTCCAGTGTCAAACAAAACATAAGCAAAACAGTCGTTCACAGGAAACTTACCAGTAACCACATTCGGATCGTTGTGGGCCTGGCCCGACCCAATGACGAAAGCTCTACCTTTACCACTGTTACCGCCACTGTAATTGCCTCCATTGTTCTCATTCCGCTTTAGTTTGGGACAATCCTTCCGGAAGTGACCCTCTTGACCACACTCAAAGCACCCTTTGGTCGCCGTAGGCTGTTTAGAAGCACCCTTAGCCTCTAGGTCTCCCCTACAGTCCTTGGCCTGATGACCCATTTTACCGCATCCCAGGCACTTGATACGGTTGCATGAGCCAGCATGGTGATAGTTCTTGTTGCATTTCGGGTACTTTCCAGCATAGTCACTCGAACCCTGTTCGCCACCGTTGTTGTTATTGTTGGAACCCTGATTATTGAATTTTCGAGCGAGTTCGGGTTTACGGTGGTGTTGTTGCTGTGGAGGGTTCGATGATGAGTACCTGGTGTTGTCAAATTTCCTCTTTCCATGACCAGATTTGTTGTTGTTGTTGTCATTGCTTGTGTTATCATTGGTTTTAGAGGTGGAACCTCTATGTGGTAGCGCACCTTGTTCCACTGCTTGGTCCATCAGCTTGTGGGCTATTCGGATCTCTTGCTGAATAGTGGTTGGTTTAGAAGACGTCACCATACCCTGAATCTGGGGTACCAAACCATCGATATACATCTCGATTCTCTTACTTGTCGGATCAACCATTCGCGGGCACATCAAGGGAACGGGTGGTGTAGGCTTCAATCTCCGAACCCACCATCTTCAGCGCCCAATATTCCGACTCCAACTTCGCGATTTCCCCTCTAGGACAATACTCTTCCCTCATCATGTTCTTGAATTTCCTCCCAGTTCATAGCATTTGCCAATTCCAACCCAAGAATTTGCACATTAGAGTTCCACCAGGTGAGGGTGGAATCTTGCAGTGTTTCAGCAGCAAACTTGACCCTGCTGGCTGGTGGACAGTTACACATCTCAAATGCTGACTCTGCCTTCTCGGCCCAACGCAGGAACCTATGGCTCCCTCAGTTCCGTCAAATGAATTAGGCTTGCATTCTAAGTAGTTCTTGAAATTACAAACTCCGGATGGACCTCCGGCTTGATTCTGAACATGTGCAGCTAGAGCTGCCGCCGCATGGTCATTCAGTAGGGTTTGAAGTTCTGCTGCGGTTAGGTTGATGTTACCCCGACCGCGTCCAGCGTTTGATTTGTTCAGGATCCTCCTCAGGTTCGGCTGGGTTAGGGGCAATTCACGCCTCTAGTGTCTTGCAACGAGCTAGAGCTACTGCTGCAGGGCTCCTTGCTTTCCAAACTTCTTCTTGCCAGTCTATCATCTCTGGTTGTATCTTGATTACTAGCTTCATTAGCTGAACATGAGCATCCTGAACTTCCTTCATGGCTTCGGTCAGGTAGGAAATTCTCTTCCTAGCCTATGCTCTATCCCCTATCAATCCATTAGCATTCACTCTCGTCGAGTGAATAATGTTAACTTCACGCTCCAAACAAGAGGCGAGAGCTGCGAAAGCGCTCTCCATCGGTAGGTTTAGCGATGGTAGTGTGTTGAAGGACAAAGGACAGCCCGGGAGAGGTAGTGGGGGAACTTTCTCACAGTAAACAAGCCGCTCGATCAAATTCGGGTACCAACTCCAGTTATCGTTGTCCTCGTACGCGACTCCAGATGGGTAGTGTCTCCTCGGTGCAGGGGCTGCTAGTGTCGGGACTACTCGAGGCGGTGATGAGTCGGGTAGCTGCGGTTTCTTACCAGGGGCGTGGGACATCGGGTCGGATGATGATGATGGCGTTGACATCCGTACAGGATAAGTCGTGTATGGGTTACGCGCATATGAGTGAGTGATGTAAAGAGATAAAGAAAACGAATAACTAAATATATATAATATATATTTATATATGCAGTGCGTAAAATTATAACTAATGGGTCGTTGCGGTTACAGTCTAGTATGCATGGATTCTAGTTTGCTATAACCAATGGCTCTGATACCAATCTGTCACACCTCAAAATCCACTAACGGAGTTTTACCGTTAGAGGGTGTGAACTAACAGGATCGGAATCATTAGTTATAATCAAAAACCATAAATAAAGTTTTCAAACAACCAAGACATCAAGTCTTAAGTAAAAATGTGGAAGCGTAAATCGTAAACCAAAACAGTTGTGCCACACATGACGACTTAAAAACAAAAGTTGTCAAGACAGAAATTAAAAGCAGTTTTCAAAACAATGGTGTTTAGCGAATGCATGTCCTAAACTGCGCGCCCGCCATGGCTACCTGAGAATCACAGGGTTGGTGAGTTCACAAGTTTATATAAATAAAGCGTTTGCGTTTACGTTTTGCGTTTGCGTTACCAGATAGTGTTAGGTCAATTTATATATCAATAGGTAGCTAACCTATCAACAAGTATTACTAAGTGTTCGACACCGAAGCTGACTGTTTATTAATTGCCTTGCCACCATGTCTACCACGACCATGGTAATGTGTTAGCCAAGGTTACACCCACCCGACCTACAGTCGAGTTTAGAGTTGGGTGGGGTTTGTCAAACCCAGTAGTACTACTCAACAGTGACTCGCTATTATCCAAATATTAACCGGTTCGATGTTATGAAGGACTTTGGTTGGTTTGTTTGCCACTTAGCCTTACAAGTGATATATAAAAACTAACAAAATCTACAGCGTTAGAGTATGTTATCTCCCCCAAATAAAATCGTTTAAAAAGAGTAAAAAGGGGACGTGAAACTCACTGTTTGCGAAGAATTCTAAAACAAATCCGAGAGATGCGCGTCACAGAAAATCCTCACTAGTGCTCTAAAACAAAAATGAGATTTTCTAACTACTTAAACTATTATTGAGTCTCAAGACTCGGCATATAATACCTATGCATGAGATACGTTTCGTGTTTCGTTTGTTAATTATGTGTGACTCGACAAATACATTGGTGACACGTTACATGTCTAAACAACTACTTAAGTACCAAGTACTAACATTGTACATTACTAGTAATTATTCCCCACAAGGGCAATTTAGTCAAAAACATGGCAATTATCTATTAACAAACATGTTTCATGTATTTTCACATAGTTCAGCAGCTAGTTTTATCAAGACAGATTTCTATTTGAAAGATTACTCTATTCAACAGATAATAACATATCAATTAATTGACCAAAAATCGTCACATAAGCACACATGAGTTAGGTTTCCAGAACTATTTTTATTGTATTTTTATTCCACATAGTTTTCTCACAAAGATCAAAACATTAGAGTAAACTCACAGCAGTCAAAATCATGCGCAGCAGAATGTTATTGGTTTTCTCACAAAGATCAAAACATCGTCTCTCCCAACCCCTACCGCCACCGCCTCTCCCAGCCACCACCACCGCTTCTCCCGGCTCCGACCACCGTCAAATCTTGCCTCTTCCAGCCACCACCACAGTACGAGCCTATTATGTATTGACTTAATGGATTCAGAAGAATGGGAACAACCACGTAATCGGAAAGGGAAACGGAAGGATCATCAGGCTCAAGGTAATAACAAGGTTTTATCGAAGTTTTTGGTCTCAAATCTTCCCCCAAAGTGTTCTTCGCAAGACTTAAAAGATGTTATGGGTAGCTTTGGTCGTTACGAAGGTTCCTATATAGCTAGGAAGCTGGATAAATGGGGCAAGAGGTTTGCTTTCGTATCGTTTTCAGATGTGAAAGATGTCAAACGGTTGGGAGACGAGTTATCAGATGTATGGATCGGTTCGTATAAGTTGTTTATTGCGATTGCTCGGTTTGTGGATGGTGAGAATCTAGATAGACCCGATTCTGGTAATAGGAGGAAGACGGCTTCGGTTCCTGTTAATAGCCATGCAAAACCTAGTGGTCAAGCAAACCCTAGTTCCGAAGGATCCGATAGGAATGGGGTTCCTTATGCATCAGTTGGTAATGGGCGTTCCTTTGTTGATTCTTTGTTAAATCGGAACAAAGTAGATGAGATTAAGGTGGATGATTCGGTGGAACGGTTTTCTCATTGGAAGGGATGTGCTCTTACGAGGAGGGTGGTGAATCTTCACACGTTAACTTCTTTGAAAAAGTTGGTTCGGAAGCATGGTTGGAGATCATTAGATATTAAGTATCTGGGAGGGCTTTCAGTGGTGTTGGTATTCTACGTTAGTGGGGATAAGGATGCCTTCCTGAATGACAAAGACAAATGGTCAGACTGGTTTGAGTTTTTAGAACCTTGGTCTGATAGAACTAGTGTGGAGGAGGGTCGGATCACCTGGCTCCAAGTTCATGGGGTTCCGGCTCAGTTGGTGTTAGACGAGGTATTCGATTTGATTGGAAACAGATTTGGCAAGGTGGTTTAATCGGCTTCCTTATCAGGTGAAGAGAACAACTTATCGTATACTCTCATCGGTGTGTTGAGTAAAGAGTGCAAACGGATTGTGGATCGGGTGGACATTAATTGGAGGGGAAAAAATTTTAAAGTGTGGGTGGATGAAGATGTTGGGGAATGGATACCGGAATGTGTAGTAGAGTATGAAGAGGATGATGGTTCCGTTTTACCGGAGGAGGATAAGTGTGATGATAATATTGTGCAGGATGAGTTTCATAATGTGCATCGTGAAGAGGGCGAATGTTCTCAAGCTAATGAGTTTTCTGTCAGGGAACATGTTGTTAATGGGTTGGATGGTTGTGTGAACGATAATTCTAACGTGATGGTCGGTGAGTTTTCGAACTCTTATGATCATTCTAATGAGGAGGCGGTCGAGAATGGTAACGTTGATAGTACAAATGTTTCTGTGTTGAAAGGCAAGGGACATAAGAAGTTCAGACGGAAGTCTTTATTTTCTAATCGGAATGGGGGTAGTGGTTCTAGAGAGCGTCCTAAGAAGAGACCAAGGGAGGATAAAGATATGTTTGATCTTGATAGGTTTATCGGTATTATGCACGTGCCTTCGGATGTTACTAGGGGTATCGAGACAGGTGTTGAAGGAGTGTTCTTAACACCGGATCTTAACAAAGGGATGTCTACTAATACGGAGGTGGTTCGAGACATCGAGGGAGAGACTGCGGAGCCCTCGATGTTTGGTAGAGGTATTGATCCCGTGCAACACCAAGGTCCGATTGAGGTGGAGTTGGAGAAGACCATTGAGTTGAGTAAGGCGTTAGGTGTTAAGAATTTGCAAGATTTTGCTTCTAATGTTAAAGAGGTTCTTGTTTCCGAAGGCTATCAAGAAGGTGTTCAATGAATGTTTTTTCTCTGAACATTCGTGGGTTAGGGAGTTCTAGCAAAGCCTATTGGATTCGAGGTCTTCGAGTCCATCATGAGGTTAGTTTTATTGTTTTACAAGAGTCGCAATTTGTTTCTTTGGATTCTGTGGATGTGGGACGGTTTTGGGGTTATGGTGAGTATTCATTTGATTGGGTTCCTTCGTCTGGAAGGTCGGGTGGGTTATTATCGATCTGGGATTCCCAAGTCTTTCGTATGGAAAGGGTGGTCAAGAATAATAATTGGCTTCTAGTTTCGGGCACTGTGAAAGGAAAGAGTAGCTTGTTTCATATTCTCAATGTTTATTCTCCTCAAAATCTAGTTACTAAACGAGCACTTTGGGAGGAAATTCGTGATTTGATCGGGGAGGGTAATGGGAGATGGATTGTGGCAGGAGATTTTAACTCGGTTCGGTGTGCCGAGGATAGGCGGAATTCTTTGTTTAATGTGGGTGAGGCCAATGAGTTTAACGATTTCATTGATGATTCGAATCTTCACGAGTACTCCTTGAAAGGGAGGCGTTTTACTTTTGTTGCAGGAAATAAATTAAGCCGTATTGACAGAATCTTCGTTAATTGGGATTTCTTTATGGAATGGCCGTGTGCGGAGTATATTGCTCTCGAAAGGAATAAGCCGGATCATAGTCCGTTGGTTTTGAAAATTGGTTCTTCCAAGAACTATGGTCCCAAACCGTTTAGGTTTTTCAATTCATGGCTTGGTAGAGAGGATTTTGGGACGTTGGTTAAGAAGACGCTTGTTGATGTCTCGTTTCATGGTTCTCCGGACGCGAGATTGTTGTATAAATTTAAAGCTTTGCGTGATGCTATCTCTAGATGGGCGATCGATTGTAGAGCCAAAGAAATGGAGGAAAGGGTTTTATTGGAGCAAGAGTTGCGTGATTTGGACCAAACCATGGAGGTTCGGGATTTGTTGGAAGAAGAGACATGGTCTTTAAGCGAAATTAAAAGACGGCTAAGCGAGTTGGATAATCATTATTACCGGGATTTGAAGCAAAAGGCTCGGTGTAATTGGGCGATTCATGGAGACGAAAATTCTCGATTTTTTCACGGTTTTATTAATAAACGTAAAGCTTCAAATTATTTTCCGGGTTTGGAAGTGAATGGGGCGTGGGAAACAAACCCGGTTCTCATTAAAAAGGAAGTTTTGCGTTTCTTTGCTGGTAAGTTTAAACAATCTATTACACATCGGCCTCGGTTGATTGGATATGGGTTTTCGGTCTTGTCTTCGGTGGAGGCGGATTTTTTTATCAGTGATTTTTCCGTGCATGAGATCAAGAAGGCGGTTTTTGAATGCGGTAGTGACAAAGCTCCTGGGCCGGATGGTTTTAATTTTAGGTTCATTCGGTTTTTTTGGGAGTTGTTCGAGAAGGATTTTACGGATATTCTTGATCATTTTCATAGTGTTAAAAGTTTTTGCTCGGGGGTTGGATCGTCTTTTATCACCTTAATTCCTAAGGTAAACAATCCGTCATCTTTGGGGGATTTTAGACCGATAAGTCTCATTGGTTGTATTTTAAAGACTGTGTCGAAGGTGTTAGTGAATCGACTCAAAACGGTTATGAATAACATTGTCTCAGAGCATCAGTCGGCTTTCTTATCCGGGAGATATATTCTTGATGGCCCTTTGGTGGCTAATGAGGTTATTGCTTGGGCTAAGAAGAGGGAGAGAAGAATTTTTATGTTCAAGATTGACTTCGATAAAGCCTATGATAATGTGAATTGGGAGTTCTTGTTGTCGGTTCTTTCTCAGATGGGTTTTCCTTCGGTCTGGTGTGATTGGATTAGTGGTATTTTGTTGGCGACCAGATCATCTGTTCTTGTTAATGGATCTCCTACATTCGAATTTGGGTGTCATAAAGGCATTCGTCAAGGTGACCCGCTATCGCCTTTTCTTTTTATTATTCTGATGGAGGCTTTTTCAGGTATGTTGAAACAAGCCTGTGATATAGGTGCGTTTCATGGTATTACTCTTCCTAATGAAGGTCCTACTTTATCCCATCTTTTTTATGCGGATGATGCTATGATTATAGGAGAGTGGTCTTCTTTTAATTTTGATAACTTGAAACGTATTCTTCGCATATTTTACTTGTGTTCGGGGCTAAAGATTAATCTCCATAAATCAGTGTTATTTGGAGTAGGTGTAGAAGATGGTGAGATCGATATCCAAGCTGGTTTCATGGGTTGTAAGCCGGGTAGAATCCCGTTTTCTTATCTAGGGATTATGGTTGGCGCTAACATGAATAGGGTGGTTAATTGGGAACCGGTTGTGTCCAAGTTCAAGAAGAGGCTTTCTAAATGGAAAGTTAATTCGTTATCTATTGCCGGTCGGTTAACCCTTATTAAATCGGTGCTGGATAGTCTTCCCACTTATTATTTTTCGCTTTTTAAGGCACCCAAGAAGGTTATCAATGATTTAGAAGCTTTGATGAGAAGGTTCTTATGGGGTGGTTCGGATGAAGTGAGGAAGATGTCATGGGTGGCTTGGGAGGTATTCACCAAACCTATAAAAGAAGGGGGTTTAGGTATCGCTCGTTTAGAGGTTAATAATCAAGCGCTGATTACTAAATGGCTTGGGAGATTTCTAAATGATCATCACGCGATGTGGAGAAGAGTAGTGTTTTCTATTCACGGGTCCTCGCGCTGTTGGGGGCTTGCTCCGGTTAATAATGGGGTTCCCGGGGTTTGGAAGAATTGTGTTATGTTTTGGAACAAATTTAAGGTTGATGGTGTGGGTTTTAATAGAGTGATCCGGGCCACAGTTGTGAATGGTCGCCAAGTTCGGTTTTGGATGGATTTGTGGTTGGGTTCGGCGCCGATTATGGACAAGTATCCGTCCTTATATGCTGTAGAAAAACATAAAAATGTCTTGTTAGCAGATCGAATGGTGGTCACTGGATCCTCTCGTTGCATTGTGTGGGATTGGTTTAGAGCTCCTTGCTCCCAACAGGAGGTGATCGAGAAGCAAGAGTTGGAAGATCTCCTTCAAGGGGTGGTGTTGGTTGACCGTGAAGATTCATGGTCTTGGGCGGTTGGTAGCTGCAAAGAGTTCGAGGTTTCATCGATTAAAAGATGGATGGTCCGGTTCGTTGTGGATGCTGGGAGTTTCGGTTTTCAATGGAGCGATTGGGTCCCGAAAAAATGTAATATTTTTATGTGGAGGGCCGTTCTAGATAGTCTTCCAACCAAGGAGGCTTTAGCTAGACGTCATTTGCATTGTGATGATCATAGTTGCGCTTTATGTGAGAGTAATGAGGAATCGCTCAAGCACTTGTTAACCGGGTGTTTCATTTCTATGGCCGTTTGGAATGCGATTGGTTCATGGTGCAACATCCCTAGATCTTTTGTTTTCCATGTCAATGATTTGGTGGAAGTGCATAAGGTTAGTGGTGCGACGGGGAACAAGAGATTGATTATTCATGGCATTGTCATCATTACTTGTTGGAGGATTTGGCGGGCTAGGAATGAAAAGATTTTTTCGGGCAAGAACACTAAGGTGGTAGAAATGGTTGCGGATATAAAATCTTTGGGTTTTCTTTGGTACAAAAATAGATCTAAGATAGGGGTAGTGGATTGGAAAAGATGGTGTTTATTTGATGTAACGTGATTGTTGTTTTTGGTTTTTGGATTTCGGCGTCTTTCTCCGCCTTGGTGATAGTCGTTGGTTGTGTTTGTTTTTAATGAAAGTCAATTTACAAAAAAAAAAAAACTGATAAATTCAATTAATTCAAGACTAATTGGGTTAGATTCTTAACTCAATATGTTAACTTCCAGAAGTGGAACCAACCCATTTGCTCTTGTAGTTTAAGAGATATGATAATTTCAAAACAGCCTAACAGCAGACCTCACAATTCAGACTTGCACTACAGTTTTGTAAAATAATAAAAGTAAAGTTTTACACGTCCAAAAATTACAAACTTGGACTTTTTAGAAACTAGACTCAACCTAGTACACTGTAGTGTTAATAATTTCGACCAATTACCACATTAACATTCAGTTACAGTCGTCTAAACATCAATTTAACAATCTGTCCAGTACCAGTTTACATCAAAACTCGACATAACAACAATCTATGAACCATAATCCATGCATATAACACTCTAGACACAAGATTAACCAACCATGCATATCAATTTCACATTACACACATAGTTAGGGTTTTTCTTGATAGTTTAAAATCAAAGAACAAGTGATTAACGAGTAACAATAACACAACTAGTTATCAATCTCATTATCAATTCATCATCAAGCATATAATCAAACCCTAACTCATCTGAATCATCAATTTTCGAGAACTAGGGTTTTGGATTAACCCATTCAATATCAAAATTAAACATATAGAACGCATAGAGGAGTTGTTAATTACCTATTTAGCACTCTAATTCCTTCAAGAAGCTTGAAAAGATTGTATGTATGTGTGTGTGATGTTAAGGCAGCCAAGGGGAAGAGAGGGAGAGAAAGAACGATCGTAGGTGGGGGAGGGGATTAGGGTTGGATAATATTTGATTATAATATTAATTATGTTTCACTTAAGCCCCTCTACTTTTAGTCATTCACTTTCTAGTGCAAAATAATAACTCTTGTCTCTTGCGTTTAGTATTACACATAACCTATCAAGTAACATATAGATTAACACATAATTATCAAGTGTTTGTTGTTTTGATGTTTGTCGTTTGTTCGTCAATGGTTTGAGTCGACTCGTGTGCGTTTCGGTGCAATCCCGAAAGACTACATGTGTAGTGATTGTCAAGCGTCATTTAAAACCCTAGTTTAAATATAATGAGATGTGCGTTATAGTTCTTGTGATCTTAAGTTTGAATTGACGAGAAATAATAAATTCCCAAATAAATTTTTTGATATGTTTCACGGTTGTTTGGGCTAAGGGTTTTGCTTCTATCCACTTGGTGAAGTAGTCGATGGCTACCACTAGGAACTGAACGTTTCCTGCTGCTGTAGGAAATGGGCCTGTCACATCAATGGCCCACTTCTGAAATGGCCGTGAAGAGGTGACTGGAACAAGTTCATTCTTCGGGCGATGCGTGTTGGGTGCGTAGAGCTGGCAAGACCTACACTTTCTGATGTATGCCAGCGCATCCGTATGCATCCCCGGCCAATAGTATCCCGCGTTGTTTAGCTTAGCTACAACAGCGCGTGGACCTGCATGTACTCCACAGATGCCTTCGTGTACTTCCCTTAGGAGGTAGTCAGCATCTTGGTTGTCCACACATCTTAAGAGTGGGCCAAGAAAGTTACGTCTGTAAAGGATGTCATCGATGAGTTGATAATTCAGTACTTTACAGCGTAGTTTTCTTGCCTGTGTTTTTTATTCTGGTAGTATACCCGCCGCAAGGTAATTTATTATTGGTGTCACCCACGTTTCTGTGCCGGTTTGGATGACACAAATTTCCTTGTGTGGGACTGAAGGTGCCCCGAGGAGTTCAATGCGGATGTCCTTTCCCAAGTGGGTGAAGGCTAATGATGCAAGCTTGCTTAACGCATCCGCAGATTTGTTTTCGCTACGCTTGACGTGTATGACTTTGCAATCATTAAAATCGCGCATAAGGGTTTTTGCTTGTGCGAGGTACAGGGCCATTGTGTCGTTCACGGCCGTGTACGTCCCGTTTATTTGGTTGGCTACTAACATGGAATCCACGTGGGCTTCCAAGTATTTCACTCCCATCTTACGCGCAATTCTCAGCCCGGCCAAGAATGCTTCATACTCGGCTTCGTTATTCGTACTTGGAAAATCCAGTCGAATAGCGTAAGTGTATTCTTGGCCTGCTGGGTTGGTTAGTTTCAACCCTGCGCCTGAACCCTCTTTACTAGTTGCTCCATCAGTGTAGAGTCACCAGACATCATTGATGTCCTGTGCTGGAGAGGGTTGAGCCTCTTCCTGGCACTCTTTTTCCCGCGATGCAGGCACTTCCGCAATAAAGTCTGCCAAAACCTGGCCTTTTATGGCTGGTCTTGGCTTATACTTTATCGCGTATTCCCCCAACTCAATTGCCCATTTGGCTAGGCGTCCCGATAACTCGGGTTTGCGTAGAACGTTTGCAAGTTTGAAGTTGGTGAGAATGGTGATTGGGTGACCCTGGAAATATCGTCTTAACCTGCGTGAAGCGTGTACAAGTGCTAAGACTAATTTTTCGAGGGTAGAGTACCGGGTTTCTACGTCTGTTAGGATACGGCTGACATAATAGATTGGCATCTGGATGCCTTTCCGTTCTACTAGCAGGACCGCCCCGGTTGCTCTATCTGTTGCGGAAAGGTATAGGATTAACTCCTCCCCCGCTTCTGGTGATGTGAGCGTTGGGAGTTCGATCAAGCATGACCGAATCTCCTGAAAAGCTGCTTCCACTTCTGGTGTCCAGCGGAAGTGCATTTTCTTTAAACAGTTTCTCAATGTTGACACGAAAGGAAACGACTTATCCGCGTGGTTTGCCAAAAAGCGATTAAGTGCGACTAGTCGTCCATTCAGTGTCTGAGCCTGTTTGATAGTAGTAGGTGATTCCATTTTGATAATGGCTTTGACCTTTTCAGGGTTCGCTCTGAAGCCATCTTTAGTGACGATGACCCCTAAGAACTTCCCTTCTTCCATCCCAAAGGAACACTTGCTCGGGTTGAGCTTCATGTTTATCTTCCTGAGCGTGTTGAAAGTTTCTTCGATGTCTTTCAACATTGCTTCTGCGTCAGGGCTTTTGATGACCAAGTCATCCATGTAGACTTCCAAGTTCCTCCCAATTTGGGCATGAAACTGGTTGTCCATCAGGCGTTGGTATGTGGACCCGGCATTCTTAAGTCCAAATGGCATCATTTGGTAACAAAATGTGCCATCGGGCGTCCGTAAAGCGGTTTTGTCCTGATCATCAACGGCCATGTGGATTTGATGGTACCCCTTATACGCATCCAGGAAGCATTTAAGGCGAAACGGTGCTAACGAATCCACCTTAAGATCAATTTCGGGTAACGGATAACAATCTTTGGGGCATGCTTTGTTTAAGTCCTTGAAATCTATGCACATGCGCCATTGTTTGTTATTCTTCGGTACCATAACGGGATTTGCAACCCATGTTTGATATCTGCTAACGCGTAAGATGCCTGCGTCAAGGAGTTCCTTGACTTGGGTTCTACACGCGTTAGTTTGTTCTGGCCCCATTACTCTGCGCTTTTGTACGACTGGCGTAACAGCTGGGTCGCACTTGAGCTTATGCTCTGCCTTACTTCTGGGTACGCCAGTCATGTCAGCTGGTGTCCACGCGAAGATGTCAGCGTTTTTCTGTAGTAAGCGTTTGAGTAAGGTGCGCGTGGGATCAACGACTGTTGGGCCAATGGTAACGGTCTGGTCAGGGTATTTGCCATTGAAGGCCCATCTTTCCGGTTCGGTGATGGTTGGTTTAGCCATCTTTGGTTTGGGTTTAGATGAGACAGATGCGATGCATACCTGGGGAATGCCCGTGATCATCGCTACACCTTCAGCTGTTGGCCATCCCATCATGCCGTGGACTGAAGATACCACGGCGTTGAATCTTGCCATCCCGTCTCTCCCGAAGAGAATATCGTATGTGTGGTGTGGCTTTCTCATCACGACAAAGTCCACATCTTCTATGCGGGAGTGTTTCCCGTCCGTAAGAGTGACGGGGAAAGATAGGATACCCAGGGGGGTGTTTGTGCTGCCGTCGAATCCTTCCATCGAGGCGTAGATCGTTTCCAAGCGTTCCTTGTCTTCGTCATCTAGCTTGTCGAAGAACTGCCTATACATCACCGTTGACGAGGCGCCGTTGTCAGCAAGAGTGCGGGAAGTGATGTAGTGCCCCAGCTGGCTTTTGATGACGATAGGGCCTTCTTTGCTGGGTCCTCCTGGCACTCGCGGGAAGCGCACCTCAGCTTCCTTCCACGCGCATGGTTCTGTCGTTCGCCTTTTTCTTCCTCTGATGTTGCCATGAACCATGTTGATGCTGATGTCAACGGGCTTTCGTCCGTTGCCTCTGTACCGATTATCATTCCTTCCTCCCTTCTTGATTGATGCCACAAGGTGTGCAAGTCTTCCATCCTTGACGAATGTTTCAACAATATCCTTCAAGGATGTACACTCATCCGTACTATGACCCTTTGTCCCGTGGAAGTCACAGGATTTGTTTTGATCCGCATTAGGTCGCTGCCGGATCATTGGAGCTTTTGGCCATGGTAGTTTTTCGGTGGCAAATATCTCCGTGACGCTTTTGGTGAGTGGCGTCCACCGGTGTTTTCGGCTTGAAGGGTGTGTGTTATCCCTTCCGCCAACAAGAGGGCGAGAGCTGGATGAGGTGTCAAAGTTTACCCTTGACTGCCAAATACCTAGCTTCCTCTTTTTGTTCTGCCGGGCGATCCGAACATTGTTTTCTCTGGTCCTCTGCGTGTAGAGGTGTGTACACTGGGGAAGATCCCTACCCAGTTGCTTCTCTGTCTCGGCAAAGCGCTTGGCCGCCGTCATGATGGCATCCCATGTGGATGGCATGCCGTCCTTACCCGTCAAAGTGCGGATAAGCTCTGGGTATTCGGCGCCCTGGATGAAAGCGGCGCGAACAAGATCATCACTTATGTTGCCCAGACTCAGCTTTTTGGAGTTGAAGCGAGTGATGAAGTCTAGTAAAGATTCATCCTCCTCTCTAACGCAGTTGAGGATCGTCCACTGTTCTTCAGTATATTTCCTCTGTTGGCTGAAGTGTTGGCTGAACTTGTTCTGAAAGTCCGCCCAATCATAGATGTGGTGGACCGGTAAACGATCGAACCATGCCCTGGCCGCTCCAACCAGTGTCATCTGGAACATATAACACCACGTGGGTTCCGTCCAGTTGCTGACGGTTGCCCCCGCAATGAATCTGTTCAAGTGATCGTCTGGGTCGGATAGACCATCATAAGTGCCGATGTTAGACATTTGTTTGGCACTTCTCGGGGCGATTGCTTCCGCAATGTCCCTTGCAAACTTGGACTTTCCTGCATTTGCAGCAGTTGGTCTAAAGGTTTTGGAGAAGTCACGTGGGTTTCTCCCCGCGTTCGTTGGTTTAAAGGTTTCTCCAAAATTCCTTGTCGGTTGGAAGTCCGTTTCCTTACGCTTCCCTTTCGCCTTATGGCGAGGGTTTGCGTCGGTATCGGATTCTTCCCGCTCATCGTCCGAGTACTCGCACTCACTGTTCATGTTGAGATGTTGGCGAGTACTGCCGAATTCGTCAGCCTGTTGAAGTGAACGCAAGCGTTCATCCAACTCAGCTTGGAACTCTTTCTGACGTGCTTCGGCCCACGCCTTAACTTGATCGAGTGTTTGGCGAGGGAGCCTCGCCCGTTTCTCCAACTGGGCATCAGTGAACCCTAGTGAAATATTGTTTACTGCACTTGTCCCGGCTTGGGTAACCGGGGTAGTGTTCGTAAAATTTGTATAACCGCCAGTGTTCCCCCCAGTTGTTGGGGTTGTGGTTACCGGGATTTCTTGGTCACTTACTGGCCTTAGGACCGGAGTAACGTTAACCATTTCTTCAGAAATTTTGAAAAAACCAAGTAGTTCTAGCTTTTATGCACGGATGGCGCCAATGAAGAAACACTAATCGTCCCCGGGCAGATTACGGATAATCTGGGGGTTAAATAGATGTTTCCCACGAGGATGAGGTCCAGCAAAGAGTTGTTCTTCAGGTGACCTGCAAAACAGACACCGTAAGCTCGTCACTGAGAAGGGGGGGTTCCTCCTTGTGACCACCCTCCGGTGTGAGAATCAGACTAGATTGCTTTGAATATAAGTGTATATTAAGAGATTGCTAGAGAAGATAAGATAGTGAGATATCCGATCATGTCCTTACCATTCCAAGGTGTTGGAGTATTTATAGCCGAAGGTAGGTTTCCAAGAAGGTACAGCCGGCTGAATAGTATTCCTGTTCTACCAACAGTGGGCTACGCTTGAGCCATGCTGGTTGGTGGATAGGCTGCGGCCGATAGTGACAAGGCCGGCTGTATACTGTTCCTTTACTGCCGGCTATGCACTGTTCCACCAACTGTATGCTACGCACGTCCCACAGCGAGGGTTGGTGAGTAGGCAGCGGCTAATAGTGACAAACAGTACTAGAGAGTGCTCCTCCTCGTACTGTTGTCGGTGAGCTGTTACCCTGTGATTGGTTCATGGGCTGCTTTGGTCGGATCTTGTCTATTTTGTCCATACCTTGGCAGGTATAGTACAAAAGATCTTCCAGAAGCATACGGACTGGCTCATTTGGGCGGGAGTATTCCCGCCTTGCTCATTCCTTCAGGTGACATTACTGAAGTATCAAGAGTTAGTGCCTTGTGCGTGTAGCCTTGCTATTAGTGCGGGTAGCCTTCCCTGATGGCTTGTATCCGCGGCTGCGGGAACAGGCGGGGTACTTCACCATTGGGAGGCTTTCCCTGCGGGAACAGCTGGCGTACTGCGCGTAAGGTCTTCATCTCTGAGCATGGTGGGTCCTGCGGAACCAGTTGGTCTTTGCGCAGACGTCCCTTTTCAAGGTGAGTCTTGCGGGTCCAACTGGGTCCTGCTGGGACCTACCTCTTCAAGTAGACTGCTTATAAATAAAAGTAAAAAGGAAAAGAAAAGAGAATAGGATGGTTGGATATGGAAGATTGCATGCTTTGCTTTATGTAACTCACTTTTGATGACATGCTTAAATGTTATGCTCGCAACCGAACACATAATTAATCTAAATTAGTTTACAACCACAAAACCTACTTAAAATAGTGTTTTGACTTAATATTATCTGGATCGTTTATTTTTGGTTGTGAGTAGGATAGTTGTTTGGTTTTGTTCGTACAGGTATCAGTAGCAAGGTTTAACATTCACGTCCAAATGCTTTGGTTAAAATGTTGACTAATTGGCCTGAAATTTATAGAGCTCTTAAAATGTTGACTACTTATATAGAATTTGAAATCATATACTGTTTTTCATATTTATGTCCAATTTAATTCACTTAATATTGTTAACCTCCACTTTTCAATCTTAGTTTATTCAAAATTAAAATTTATTAGTACTAGAATACGCCAGTTGACAAATGGTTTTTAACTGTTATCTCAAGTATTGTACCAGGTAGTTAATCCATATAGAAATATCATGTTTTTATGCGGGATTGGTACATCGGGTATGTTGGGAGCGTGAGAAACTTTTACGGGTATCAGCACGCTCAGTTTTCTTATAATTTTCAAAATACCCCTGCTGAAAGAAATCATATGTTAATTATTTTAAAACTAAAAAAGTACTATAGCAATATGATACTTAGGGGATGTTCAATAGCTTCTTAATGATCATTAAATGGCTACTTCTTAATGGTGCATAACCTTTGAATGGTTAAAATGTAACTTTAAGTCTGAATGGTTAAAAGACTACCTCTTAGACTATTTGTAGTGGGACGACAAAACAAGAAAAATGGGGCGATATTTAAGGTGAACATCGCCCCCGGGCTACAAAATGGGCGATTTGATGGGGGCGACATATTCTTGTCTAGCGAATTGTTGTGAAGAATATTATTAATTTAATATGTTGTGTGTGTTATATATATACACATACATATATATATATATATATTACTATTTGTAGTCCCTACACCATTACATCCCAAAAACAAAAACCTACCTTTTGCTGACTGGGCGCCATATGGCGCAAAACGCCCCATTTTGTAGCTCCTCCACTACACATAGTCTTAATAATTACATCTTAACCATTCAGACTTAAGTCTATCTCTTAACCATTAAGAGGTTATGAGTCATTAAGACGTTGTCTATTAATAATTGTTAAGAGGTTACAAAACAACCCATAAGTATCATATTTCTATACTTTTTTAGTTTTAAAATAATTAACATGTTACCTGATTACCAGTTAGAACTTGCAACAGGTCGAGTCGAGGAACTGGATTAGGGTCAAAACGAGTCGACAAAAACGGGTTAATTTGGTTTGGGTTGGGTTGGTGTAGGTTTGAGTCGAAACGAGATAGGTTAGAACACGCTTTGGGTTAGAACGATGTCGGGTCATAAATGGATTCGACCCAAAATGGGTTAGTTTAAAAAGTTATTTATATGAAATTACCTTAAATTTCAGTTTTGTTTCTTGATTTTCTCCACCAACTATGTGGATGTCGTTGTTTACATGTATCGGGCCGATAAAGCATGCCCAGCACCGCGTAACGCGCTTAACTCAATCTTGGTAAGCGCTTAACCCAGCACCAAACACCAGATCATCGTGAATTGTGCGCTCGGTTTCGATAAGCATGTTAAATGCCGGCAACGTGCATTCCATTGCTGGTTACACGTTTTCAATCTTCGGTTACACATGCACCGGCTTTGCACGACTTACGCGTAGAATTTCGGGTTATGTACGCACTGTCATCAGGTGAAGCATGTACCAACACTTATTACGTGTTCAATGTCGGGTTACGCACGCACCTCGTCGCATCACGCGAGCACCCATGTGTTCACAAAACACGGATGTAACCCCTGCAAAAAGAAAAAGAAAAAAATATCCAACAAACCATTTGCATATGTGGTAGCGCGCTCGCATTGATAACCCGTTACACAGCACACGAAACACTACAAACCAATACAAGGGGATAATTTTATGAACCCGCAGCAACACGCGGGCACTTCTGCTAGTAAGGAATAAAAAGAAATCATAATAATTGTAATTAAGAAAATGTCAAGTACCTCTTAAACCTGTAGAAATTATTGGACATTAACAAAATTATAAATGATGAGTTATTATTATTTTTCTTACCATAAAACTAAATAGTTAGAGTAGTTATAAATTATGAATTATTATTGCTTATATATATATATATATATATATATATATATATATATATATATATTTTAACTTATTTCTTCTATGAAAACGAAATTTCAAATTCTTAAAAAAGTAGTAGTCAACTCTAATTAGTGAATTCCCTAAATTTACGTACCCACAATTTAAGACTCATATATATATACACACACATATATATATAAAATCATGACATGTTACATAGAAAAAAGTCGAAACGCAAAACTAACATGAAAGTGCATAACATCACATAAACTAAGAAGAAAATTAAACAACCAGTAAATAATTTGATAATTAAGGTAAACGGAGGTCATTGATTAACCTTAATCAAGATGTTGATCATTTTGATGATCACTTTGGAATCATTAGCATCACTTGCACGTATAGTCAAATATTTTGTTGGCATACTTGATTTGCTA
Source organism: Bidens hawaiensis (assembly GCF_021521415.1). Lineage (NCBI taxonomy): Eukaryota > Viridiplantae > Streptophyta > Magnoliopsida > Asterales > Asteraceae > Bidens > Bidens hawaiensis. Next base: position 4,703,212 of record NW_027491014.1, read on the forward strand.
AAATGTTGATCCACAAATGAAGATGGCAACATCTATATAAAAGAAAATATGAAAACTTAAACAGATGAATTAAAATTAATAAAATATATAACACAAAAAGATTAATTAATAATAAACATACCAGATAATCTTTGTCCGGCTGAGCAAGAATTGTTTTTAAAACATATCTTACTCAGCCTACAGTCAAATAATTTTAACATAATCACCAGATAAATGTAACATAATCACCTCTGCTCTCCTTTAATTAGAAGTCCGACAAACTGAGAATACAAAAACTTACCAGCAGTTAAGAACAATGCGAAAAAGGATCTTTGAATAAAACAAAAAGATATAACTTATAGAAATATAAAAGGTGTTTAATGAACGAACATAAACATACGAACTTGAATGAATGTAAACAAACGCACATTAACGACGTAAATGAACGAACATGTTATCGCACGTTCTCAAACATAAATGAACGAACACGACCTTACTGAAAATAAAAACTAAACGAAGAAAGCCTTGTTCGTGTTCGTTCTTTAAGCTTTTATCGCTTTTATCGAGAAAATAAATGGTTCACAAACACATAACTCAACGAATTTCGTGTTCAAGGAAATTTAGTTTTTCATGTTCGTTTTTTAACTTTCTAGACCAACGAAATTAACACAAACGAACATATATTAAAAAGACAAAAAAAATACCCTTTAATCAATCAGGTATTAAACTAGAGGAAAACGAAAAAGTAAAAATTATACCTCTGCAACGATACCATAGATTGTCGCCTGATATTAAAAAACACGTAATGCCCGTCTGCTGAATAGGTTAATACCTCACACTTCACCAGACCATCTACAGTATGTTGAAACTAAATAAATTATATTAACCAAATGAAAGATGAGTGTAAATGTGTAATACAATAACCATGATTTAATATTTTTAATGTACCTGAAGCATGCAAATTCACACTCATGTTCGTTAAAAATTGAGTAATCATATTAGTCCCTTCTATAAACACAAGTAAAATACATAATTTAGAATGTGCTCATGGCTTCATGCACATTAGCATCTAACAGATATGTGGCATTCAAGCCATAATGTCCAAATAGTTTGGTGAATCCCCTCAAGTTCTCAACACACATGTTAATCAATAAAGATGATGTAGATTTAACCCCTGAACTTTAACCAAACTGCTTTGTTTACTTTTAATTTACCCCCTTTGATTCTATTTAACTTTATATATAACAGAAATAGAATAAAAAAACAATAACTTAGAATAAGAAAGATTAGAAAGCTGGTATATAAACAATATTAATCGAATCATGATAAATTCCGTTTTTACATTTGGCCTGAAGCTGGACTATCCGTTCAGTTTTCTGGCCGTTAAAAGATCCATAAATATTAATATTCATATTCATTAGATGATTAACAATTTGAAATAAGGAGTGATCCCATTTTTAGATCCGAATACACCAAAAAGGGTATTTTCTATTCATTAGATGATTAACAATTTAAAATAGGGATGTGGGTTATTAATTTATTAGGGTTTGCATACAAATCTGAAATTATAGATTCGAATATGGATTTGTATAACGATTTTCAAGAATATAATCAATCAAGGGTTTGGAAACATACCGATTTGAAGATCCGATTTGGTGTGCAAACTAAAGAGGGACGTCGATTTGAACCTTGAATAGGTTTTTGGAGTTGTGAAAGCGTATGATAAAGATACAGAATTGCCCATTTTTTTGTGGAAGCGTATGATATAACCCAACAGTGATGTGATAACTGATAAGGATTATAAGAAATGTTTTAAATATTAATAATTATACTTTTATTTTAAGATTTAAGATAATAAATTTAATTAGAAATTACATGTGCCACTTTTCAAAAAATTGGGCCAACTAAAGGGTGGGTTGTAGTTCAATCTATTATTTTCTCTTTCTAATTATTACATTTTGATTTATAAAGATTAATACCAACGTAAATGTATTATATATATTTTTATATAAATACATTGTATTAGTTATTTAAATTAAGCTTTTATAAGAAACGATTTTTCACGTTGATCTAGATAAAATAATTAATTTCAAAGGAAAAAAAATCACTATATGTTTGTTTTGTAATGAAGATAAATAAAATCTAAGACACCATAGATGGTTTGCTTTGCTTTTTAAACAAAACTATTTTAATGCATGGTAAGATATTTGTTTCATTTTCTAAAGTTGAAAACAAAAATAAAGTGAAACTACTAATTTTTATATAGAGATTAAAATTATAAATTAAATTACAAATATTGTATGCAAAAAAATATATAGAGATTTATGAATTTATTTTAACCCGTGTTTTACACAGGTACCTAACCTAGTGAATTAATATATATTACTAATGAAATGAAATATCTAAGATCAAGAATATAATGGCCAAAGAAAGTTTGATAGATATTATTTTGAAGTATTGAATTATAAATCATTAGAAAAAGTTGATTATTATGGATTAAAGTATTGGTTAACCGGTTCGATTCGGTTATTAAAAAAATTTAACCGAAACCGAACCAAAAAAATTTGGTTAATCTAAATCAAGAAATTTACCGTCGGTTAATGCTTTGGTTCGGTTTTTCAGTGAATTCGGTTTGATTAATTCGGTTTTATGCTCACCCTAATCAATGGTAACCATTTTCTTATAGTGAATAAAACTCTATATATGAAAACTAATCTATTGCTTTCACTCAATCCTCCATCACTCAAAAGCATCATAATAGGAATCACTATGACTTCACCATCTTCATCGAAAATCGTATTTTCCACGAGTAACGAGTTGTCCGAGTAATTTGATGTTTTGCTTATGTTTTAATGGAATTAGAATGACAGAATTACAAAGATTGTGCTTTATATTTACACCAAATTTCACTCATTGCCCTTTATTTTTAAAATTGATTTATTTTGTTCTTTACGTTTATAAATCCAACAACGTTTGTTCTTTAACCCTAACCAGTAAATTTTTTTGTTAGGTCAAGTCATGTGCCTTGTATATAAGGACGAATTGGTCATTTCACATACTAAATTAAAAAAACATAAAAAAAACCCTTTAAAATCATATAATAATCACTATGATAAAGTTTATTATCTGTAAACAAGATTTAAAATAAAAATTATTCAAAACAAAAAAAGAATATTAAAGCATCCCATCCCAATCGTAAATTAACAAGATAAGATATAAGTTGAAGAATCCGACACCACATATTTATCGCCATAAATCATAATCTAACTTCCGCAACACCACCACCTGTGTGTTCTTTTGGTGGTATAGGAGATTCTAAAAGGGCAATGAGGTAATTATCCTCATTCCACTTTTTATCTTTTCATATGTGCTTGTATATTTGTACGTGTGTATGTATTGACTATTGAGGTCATTTGCTAGCTTGAATTTTTTGTTAAAATGTTACATAATCATTGGGTTCCAATATGTAGAAACATAGATATTACATCAATATAATATAGCAGGTAGGCGGGCAACAAGCTGCGCCGCCACCCCTTTCTAAATTGCAAACTCTAACCTGCTAAAGACATACCCCTGCCCCTTTGGAGTCGACACATTGCTATGCACAACCTGTTGGACCCTGGTTAGAAAACGGATAGCTTCCGGTGCCAAGGAGCCAAATGTATCAAAAGCCAGAGGGACAAAAACATGTTGGTTCTCTTCGCAGGCTTTAGCATGTTACAAGTTGCAAGTTGCAATTTACCAAATTGAAAACCAAGTTGCAATTTACCAAGTTGAAAACCTTAAGCCATGTTTGACGTAAAATTATGTACATGTTAGATATAATACTCTCTGAATTACAAGATACAATACTTTCTGAATTACAAGCTAGCATGCTGATTATAATATTTTGTTATATCAGTGATGGTCGTATTAGAGACCAGAACTTAAAAGTGATTTTAGGCCTCAGATGCTGAAAGTAACCATTTGTACATGTTAGAATCCTGTGATTTATTTTAGTTGGTGAAACTATGCCACAATCCTAGAACAATACTGCACCTATGTTTGTATTTCCTGCATCTCTGCATGATAAAATCACAACACCAAAGCAAAAGAAAAACAGAATCCGCCCAGTGCAACGCGTCGAGTAAAAAACTAGTTTTCTTTAAATCTTGTTGCAACTATCTTATACATATTTGTGGCCATTTTAAATATACTGTTGTATGATGGTTCTAAATTTAAGTAATTAACTAACTAAATCCACCATTAATTTTTTGGTGAAGGTTAGTTTCGGTGCTCCTAGCCTCATATGGTGTGCTAAGCCGGCTCTAACGCGCTTACTTTCTAAGTTTCACGAACCGAAACATCTAAAACTAAACATATGAACTATTATTATTATTATTATTCATATGTAATATATTATTTTAGGTTATTCGAGACATTTGAGAATATTTTTGGACTTTTTGTTCAGGGTGTCGTTTGCGTTCGTTTCGCGCAGTGTTCGCTACGCGCCATAACTTAACTTTTTTAACCTAATAGAATACAACTCATATCTTTTTCGAAGTTTTTGGACTAAAATAATATTATCTCATTTATGATAATATTTTGTTTAATAACACTGATTACATAAGCAGTGGTTAAGCTCAATTTAGTCGGGTGTCAAATCATGGTCGTTGGATGGGCCAGCTGTGAATAGCCACTAGTTTCTCATGTTTGGCCTTGAGTCCGTTGGCTGAGATTGCATGGCCTAGGAATGGTGATTTGAGTGCACCAAAAATGCACTTATAACTTGGCTTGGCACAATATTTATGAGATTGAAGTGCATAGAATACATAGTGTAAGTATGGTAGTGAAGGTCCCAATATGTAATATAAACTAAAATGTTTTATATTTTAGAGTGATACGAGTTAATTGATATCTAGCTGTAGGTTTATTATAGAGAGAATAGTTGCACCATGAATTCCGTCAAGTTATTTGTCAATCAGGGGGGCTAGAATTAGTGGTTTCCGAAGCTAATCTGTTAATCGTAGTGAATGTGGTGGGAAGGCTGTTGGTGGCAGGGCCAATGGTGGTAGTTTATATTCGATAATTTTGGCTAACCCGTACACTTGGTGCAATGATTGCGGTTTACGTAAGACAAGTTCGGCTTGTTTATCGGAGACCCGATATAAAACAACTAAGCAAGGCTACATACAACAGGTAATTCAACACTACACAATTTCTAAGTCATGAGAATTCGATTTGGTAGGCTTCTACATTGGTGGTTTGTTGGCGTTCAACTAAAGGTGGCTTGGTGGTTTTCAAATTTGGTTGGATAAAAACGTAAATCCGGGGCGCAAGTGAACTCCGACCAAGTACCAAATAGGTTATGAGAGAGCTTAACAACTTGAGCTTCAATACCCGATTGACTATAGAATCTAGTTATGTGATATGTGTAGGTGATTAGGTAATATATTAAAGTGAACAAAGTATTTAGTATAGATTTGGGCAGAGTAACAGCTTGAGAGGAAATAACATAAACACTTGTTAAACTACTGAGACTTGTTAGTGCATGGTTTTGTCGTCTCGAGTCTTTGTAACTTATCGGTTGTAATTTATTATTATTTTAATGTAAGGGTATTTATGGAAAAACAAGTAGTTCGTTATGTATATGCTAATTCGTTAAGGATGTTTAACGAATTAGCTAGTTCGTTATATGTAATGTCCATTCGTTAAGGATGTTTAACGAAGGGACTGTAATTCGTTATGTGTGTTTCCCATTCGTCATGGAATGTTGACGAATGGGGGTATAACAAATCACTAATTCGTTTTGCTTTCCCTTTAAGTTAATGTAAGTTAACGAATGGAGCCAATTTGTTACGGGATGTGTAACGAGTTGGTCTCCATCATCTATATAAGGCAGTGTTGCCTTACATAATTTAAGTATTGATTTATATTATTACCTCGAACCTTTGTCCATCTTCTCTCTCGTTCAATACACCCTTAAGCTTATTAATATTATTATTATTATTAATTACTATTACATACATACATATATATATATATAACTTATAACATATCATTAACTAGATCCGAAGACTAATTGATCTAACAATCTATATACAGAAGATGAATGCCATTCGTTACGTATTCCGTAACAAATGGTCTCATTCGTCTTCATTACAATACATAATATAACGAGTATAACGAATGACTCATTCGCTATACTCCATTCGTCAACATTCCATGACGAATGGATACAAAATAATAACGATAAAGTCCATTCGTTAAACATCCTTAACGAATGGACACTAATAAACACCAATAGCATCTTTCGTTAAACACACTTAACGAATGAGCATAGTTAACCTAATGAATGGGTTTGGTAATTATCAAAATTCCCTTACTCTAATATAATAATAAATTACATAAGTTATAAAGACTCGAGACGACCAAAACCGTACACTAACAAAATCTCCCTCGTCTCGTGCTCTTTCTCCTTACTTTACTTGAGCTGCTTCGACTTCCAATCGGCACGACTATGAACTCCAAAGGCGTGACAAACACGAACAACGCGTTGGAATTGCATAGCGCGGTCATAGTCTTCAACGTTGGCAAAAAGAATCTCTTTCTGGAACAAAACGTCGTTGTTGGTCTCGGATAAGTTAACGGGCCACATTAGATCAATGACACGGTTCTACCCCATCTTCAAACATGTTCCCAAAACAATCACCACTTTGCACGTATGGTTGTCGTAATACCTCCTGTTGAATGTCTTGTAACGACTTTGCGGAAACGTCTTTACAGGCACTCGTTTCATCGTTTTTGGTGGCTTAATCTTCAGTACGAGCTTCCTCCAACAAGTTCGCGGATCAATCTCATCGATGTATTTCCTGGTTGGCACCTGTGGTTTGAAAAACTTAAAAGTGTGGTTGACCTCAAAAAGCAGATGTTGGTGGAACCATCCTGCTAGTTGATTTCCACCACGGTTGATAATGGCCGATTGGCGAGAGTTCGCACGTCCCACCTCGGCTATGAGAGAACGTCAGTGATATATTGAAAATACTACACGTCATTCTCCCACTTAATTATGCAAACCCTCAAATCCGAATCATACAACCAAGAAACGTTATCACCTTTGACGGTTGTCATGGCCTTGAATGTCGTTTTCTGGTTTGCCTTTGAACGTGCGCTGACCTCCATCTGGTGCTCTTTAGCTACATAACGATACACTTCAATAATCTTAGATGTTTGGGATTTTCTATGAGTCCCAAACCATCCTTCAGCATCAGGATCCATTGACCTTGATCCCTTTTCTGATACTTTGCCCTTCCTCTTTGTCGTCTTCTCCAAATGTTCTTCGGCAGCTTTAACATGATCATCAGTGAAGAATGGAAGACCTGATCAACATTTGAACGCGTATAAAGACCATGATATTCCTTTGCCATCACATCTTCAATCTCTATGCCGTCGTCCTTATAAATAAACGACGTATTCTCATGTGGAATACTCGTGTCAAACTGGACTCCCTCATCATTAATTACCTCCAAGTCATCCTCTTCTTCCAAAGCATCCAACTCTTCATCATTAAACCCAATAATAAAGAAATTTGATCACGAGATAAAGGAAAGTCTACAAACTCACCCTCCTCGATCTCATCAGCATTAACAAAGCTCATCACGACCCCCTCCTCATAATCCATAAACTAAATCGTGTTGGCTTCGATTGAATGGATAGGAGTGACATTAGTAGTATCTTGATAGACTACCATCAATCAATCATCACCCGCACCAACACCACTCGTACCAGCAGACGAACTTGGAGCTTGTTTCAGCTCACTACCACTAGAACCAGCCACATCGGGATCTTTATCATCGTCATTATTCTTCAATTTCTTCAAAGCATCATCTTTACACGTCAATTGAAAAACAAGTTCCTCCTATTCTTTTATCTTCTCCCCTTGAGCTAAAACAATCTCACGGAGATCCTTAGTCTACTTTTGGCAGTAGGACATGTAGCTCATCAACCGATGTTGATTCATCAATTTTTGATCATGTTGTTAACGATCGGCTGCCATATGATTCTCATTATGATGAATCAAACTCAGCATCATGTCCATCTGTTGAGCAAGCGGTAAGGTGTGAAAAGTAGAAGGTACAGGCTGCACTGGACCTTGTGGCCGAGTAACCCTCATAAATGATAAGGTCAGGGGTTGTATTTGCATCGTTGTTGTAGCTGCAGAGGTCACCATTGATGTAACAGGAGATGTTGGCATCGGAGATAGCAACGATTGTGGAATCGAAGTAAATCTCGGGTCAGCCGATGCTGTTGTCGTAAGAGTAATAACAGGGGTGCTAACAATAGGCGACACCACCGACAGTTGTTGAGTTAGTGAACTCGGTATCTGTGGACCTATCTCTACACCATCTCCTCTTATCGCACGGAGTTTCAGCGGTAGTTCTTTCATCACCACCTTACCCTTACGTTTGCGTAGTGCAAATGTAGAGCTAGTTGCCTCAACATCAACCGGTCTACGATCTCCCCCATTACCACCGTCTCCACCATCACCATCATTACCATCATCACTAACACTAACGTTCCCAGCTAATCCCTCTTCTTGTTCGGAATCCAAATCATTGTGGATCCAATGGTCATTAGAAGTACATACATAATCTGGATTTTCTAGATAACCAATCAAACGTTTGGCCCTCGGACGATCCTCAGCTATCTGCTTACGGTATGTTTTCATACGCCTCATCGTGTCAACCGCCATTTTCTCTAAGACTAACACATCGTCCATCAAACTCCGATCAATCTCGAGATCAGGAATCAAGTCTTGAATAATCAACTGGATTAAGCGTGGATACATAAGAAACTTGTTCTTACGATTCTTAACCAGACAGTTCTCCTTGAGATGATAGAATATTAGCTCAGAAAATTTGAACGGTTTGTTCAATATCAGAGTGAAGAATCCTGACTACAGCATGATTCGGAATTCATTAAAACCACCTTTACGTCCCCCAAGGCAATGAATAAGAACATGCAGCAAGTACTTGTACTGTTCGCACAAGTAGGCCTTGTTGTACTTGGAACGGTCCAGATCACCTTTATAAAATAATCGCTGGAACAATCCACATATCAAAGTCCGATCAAATTCACATGGACTGTACATATTATCAGCAAATACGAGAACCCGACGTATCACACTAGGAGTAATAGTGATAGTCTTCTTCTGTACCATGGCAACAATGTGGTTCTCAGCCTCCACGTAACTAGCAGTATCCCAGAATGGGCATATCATGCTAAAATGCATGGGAAAATTAGCGGATATAGCATAACTAATCCGAGAACGTCGTAAAAATGCTATGATGTCTCCAAACATATCTTGATCAGCAAAATTCACTTTTAAAAACGCATATATGTTGTGCTTCTAATGAAAAGCGAGAGCGGGAACAGCCGGTGCTTGTTGTTGTTGGGGTGCTTGAACTTCAGCAGCTTGAGGTTCAACAACTTGTACAATAGGATCCTCTTGAACATCTGGGTTCTGTAGTGCCGGAGCATCAAGTATAATATCACCTGCCATTTCTAAAATACCAAAACCCGAATATTGGTAAACCCGAACTTAAAGATAATTTAAATCAAAATTCAATGTATACTTAGTGAAAATTGAATTATGTTTAATAATTAAAAAGGATAATTCGCTATAACGAATGGTGTCATTCATTATGACGAATAGACTGATTCGTTATACTTATAATAACGATTGAGTTAATAGTGAAGGGGGGTATGAACGAATGAGTCCATTCGTGAATTATATAGAGCGAATGAAGGTCCATTCGTTATATATTCACACGAATGTGTTAATTCGTTATGCAAGTACAACGAATGGGTGCATTCATCAAATTTAGACATGAATGAGAATCCATTCGTTGTCCATAACGAATTACACCAATAATTATCAACTTTGACCCCAATCGTCAAAGTCAAAATTAATTGAAACTCAACCAGTCAACATGCATACCGAGAATAAATTAAACCTAACACAACGATGAATCTACACAAAACTTGTATCATCAGTCTAGTAATGACATCGTTTAACAAACCAAACCAAACCAAACCAAACCAATCGGTTACACATACACCATGTTTTGCTGATGCTTTTGATTAATACATAAAACCGGTGAATAGATCATCTAATTAACCTATCAAAAGTACATTAATTATGACGAAAATTACTACTTTTGAATCTTCTATACCTTATGATTGTTATTAGATCAAAGAAACAAGGTTTAGTGAAGGTTGTAAAATCTGAAAAAAATTTGCCAGAGGTTTTCAAGGGAAGGTGATGATTGATGTGAACGAATTGGTCGATTCGTTCACCCATTGTTTAATATATAGTATAGATTTGCACGCAAACCTAGACACACGAATGAACCAATTCGTTAATTCAAAATTAACGAATGGTTTACATAAGTTGTCTTATTCGTTAACCAATCTTAACGAATCAATCATAAATTAAAGAACCATAACGAATACCCAAAGATTCGTTCTTCATTCGTGATCTTTATTCATGACGAATGAGGTCATACGTTATCAAGTGAAGCGAAAGCGAATAGGTTCAACGAATGAAGACATTCGTTTTACTTTTACATTACGAATGATCTTCATTTGTTATCAATAATGATAGCGAATGGATTCCATTCGTTATTCTCACAATAACGAATGAGTAAGATAAAAGAATCTCATTTTCAAATTTCTAAGAATTAAATAATGCATTGAAACACGTGTCCCGATGAATATTACCGTTAGAATCTTTACCACTCGGGGTAAAACCGATACCTTAACGTGTTTTTGTTGCAAAACACATATGTTAAACGAATTAACTTAAAAGAATTAAATAAAAACATGGGAAAATCTTTTTAGTATTTTTCTTTTTCAAAATTTACCCTTTAGCTCGGAAATAAAAAATAAAGAAAAAATAAAAAAAAAGAATATTTTTGAATTTTGTATATTTTCGAATTAAAAACAAATACAACTATGAAAAATATGAAATATATTCTATGAAAGCAGAAGATATTTTTGTGAGTTAAGTAGATATCATATTGACCAAATCGTCCTTCCATCTCAGTTTTATATTTCAGCGTTATTTTGACTGGCGTTAAGTCGGTCATTGATATTGTTGTCCACTTAAATCTTAGAACAAATTTTCAAGTATTTTTGTGATATGAATTAGTTTCAATTAAAGCACAAAATATCAGAAACTATTACCATATAATCTTGGTTTAGGTTTAATTTGACTTTTACCTTGTCACCTCAACTTGACTTAAACCATTATGCCTGAAGATCAAAATCTATGGTTTATAAGATTTATATTGATTAAGCAATCTAAGTTCATAATCCCCACTACAAGGTATACCCCCGTTATCAAGAAATACACCAAGCTTTCTTTACTGTGAATGAGTATGTACGAGTTCATCTGTAGGCTTACAGACATTGTATCCCCTAGGGTCCATTTCTTACCGGTATTAAGAATCACGCAAGGGAGGAATAATGTATGACTCACAGCAGGTTTTGATCAAGTCAGTAATGAGTTTGTACGAAGTACAGCATTGATCAAGTTTATTGACTTAGGTTTTCTCTAAAAGCTTTTGATATATTCAGATTATGAATACCCAGATAATAAGCCGCAAAAAGAGTCATAGTGTCCAGAAACTGGATGCATCCCATCAATACATAATTTAAGCCATAAGACCATACACCACTGAAATGTTAACCATAAACTAGATGCATTTTATTTAGAACTTGTATGGTTTTAACAGATGTCACCTTAGGTTTATACATAATAGATGTAGTTATTAAATATTCATTTGTACGTATGATTAGTTTTATTGTTTCCATATATGTTTTGATTACTTTTAGGCACTTGTGACTGCCAGTTGAATCTAATATTTTGGATGTGTTTTTGTTAAGCGTACCTTTTGTTGTAACATGACGATATCTACTATCAAGATCAGAAACAAGCTTTGTACATAGAATTAGGAAAATAAGTAACTTGGATAATCTGAGAGTTGTTAGTACTTTCAGATTGAAACCATTTGATGATTATCTAAATATTTCAATTGGATAAAACTCAGACGAAATCAAGAACAAGTATGTGAATTTTTTTGGAGTGAATATCAAACCATAGAATAAGCGCCAAATGATATATACTGATTAAAGTTTGGTAACTTCTTGTCGAATTTTAAATATTAATTAAAATTCCCTCTTATTTCGACTTTGGAAAAAATAACGTAACATATTAATAAATTTATCTCGATCCTAGATAGGGTCGCCGCCCCTTGGACCGTGCTGCCAGAGGTATTGCCCCGGAACCCCATTCATTAGGGTCGCGACCATAACATCGTAATAACTGTGCACTCCGCACTTCTTGACTTGTTTAATGTATATTACTATTTACATTTGGTCGACAAACCAATCAAATTACACTAAAATATTAAACGGTTAAGCTAAACGTACACTCTTATTCCTTACTTATCATACCCCTCTAAATTTTCAATTTCTAAAATATTTTTATTTGATATATTACTCTCTTTCAAAGAAAAAAATTTAATTTTTAGTCTCTCTTTAAAATATCAAATAAAAAATTATATAGCCTTTTTTTATTACTAGGGTATAGCCCGTGTTACACATTGATGGAAAAACATGTCAACAAACATAATAAATTTAAACAACAAATTCAAGCAACACAAAACTTCTTCAAACTTTCGGACCAAAACGTTAACCATTTACATTGTCTAGATATTAAAAGTTAAAAGTTACAATAAGATAATGTACATCGAACAACCAAAAAATATCAACAAAAGACATAAACATGTTCTTTCATATTAAACAACCATTAACTTCTTCAAACATTCTACCAAAAGAAACTTATTTTGTTTCACCGCTTGAAATATAATAAAACAATAGCATCAAAATTAAATATATCATACTAACATATTTAATAATGAGTAATATTTGAACATTATGAAGTTGTTTTTATTAAAACAAAATAACATACAACAACAATCAAAGTAAAATAACAACATAAAACATCTTTTTAACTTAAACCATTAAACCAAAAAGATATATTAATAAAAACCTTTTTTGGCCGTAATTTTTGTACCTAACAAATTTGATACTCTTTTAAAACAACCTGTTTCGAAATATTTTCAAAATAGTTAAATATAAAAAAATTGGATTAGTCAACTTCAAAAAATTATGAATTTTTTTTATTTTTAACCAATCTTGCAACAAACTTTTAAATCACTGACATTAATATTTTGTTAAACTTGTAAAACTTAAAAACGTTTTACAATAAATGAATCTTCAAATAACTTTGGAAAGATAAAAAAATTTATGTTGACTTTGAAAATAATTAAAGGTGAAAAATATGATACAAAAATCAATGAAAACAAAATATAAACGTATAGGAAATAAATTATCAAATATTTTTAATATTCTTTGAAAACATTATGAAGATTTAGACTATCAAATTGTTTGGATGTTAGAATTAGAAGATTTATATTATGTTTAAAAAACTTATTAGTTAAAATAGGTAAAAATATAATACGTTTTTTATTATACATTATTGAGAAATTTAGTGATATTAATATTTTGTGAAACTTAAAAAACGATTTATAATAAATGAAATTATAAAATACAACAAAAAAGTTGAATTTAACAAAATGCATAATAACGTACCTTATAGTTCATAAGAGATAGATAATTTTAAACAAAATATTATAATTCAATGAATTCATAAATCTCTTTGAATATAACATTTGAAGTTATATACTTATATATATATATATACATATATATATATATATATATATCTGTAACTTTTTTAGTAGGTATGTATATCAAATATGACAATGTTATTAACGGAAAAGTAAGTCAACTTATTGAAATTGTTGGTTATGTTTTTTTAAATAATATGTCAAAAACCAAAAAGGTTAGGCTAGACAATTAAGAGATTATAAATGAATTAATGAAACACCGAACTCCAATTTCATAAAGGATAAAACTAAACAAATAGGTCTCATTTTTAGCTTTAATTGTAATAGAATAGGAACCCGTGTTACACACAGGTGAAGAAACAAATAAACAAAACATATAACTATAGATAACATATTCAACCAACACAACAATTAGACACAAGTTTTTTACAAAAAGGTTAAACATATATATCTTCTACAAATTAAAAAATCATAGTTACAAAAACTTACTCTACACCTAACAGCAAAAAACCATAAGAAGACATAAACATGCTTTTATCATATTAGCCAACCATCAAGTTCTTTAACATTCAACTCAAACAAACTAATTTTGCTTCACAGCCCAAAAATTAAAAAAAAAAGCAAAATCAACCTAATTAAATACACACTTTAAATATTAAGATATTTAGTATAAAAATAATTTATTTTTCTTAACCGACGTATATATACATGTATTTTAATAAAATATATATTAAAAATGATTAAATTAATTATTATATTTAAATGCGAATATTATTAAAGACATTACTAACCAACGTATATGAATATCCCGTACAAACAGAAAATGTAATGGATGCGTATTTAAGATATTGACATTTTATGTTGAGTATGTATTAGGAAAATGAATTAAATTAGAATATATTAAATCGTTATTTAAGTTATAAATTTGTTTACCAAAATTTCTGGAACTATCAAAACTAATAGTCGATCAACAATATTAAAGGAAGTTATTAACTTTAAAAATTTTAGAAAACACCGACCCACAATATAGTCAATTCCAAAAATAAATAAATAAATTATAGTCAACTTATTTATTTGAAATTCGAATTATTAATTTGAATACACGTAAAAAACAATAATTATAAATAATGACTTTTTCAACCTTTTTATAGGATTTGGTTAAATTAGAATATAATAAATTGTTATTTAAGTTATAAATCTGTTTACCAAAATGGTTAAACGAAATTTGTTATAGTCAAAGATCCTAAACACAACAAATATTAAAAAAATCATGGCATAATGTAATCTTAAAATTATTATATTTTTTAGTCGATCCATAAGTACCGTTAATGAAATGTGCATTCAATTTTGTTACAAATCCATTATCATTAATTGTAACGTTTATGTCTAATTATAAATTGGTCAAACATATAAGATAGGAAGTTTGTTGAATTTGAAAACTAATAAACATTATAATATTGACAATGGAAACCAACATTTTCCATAACCAACTGTAATATATATTTTTTTTAAATTCAAATAATATTTCGATTTTTTATATTGCATTAATTGTTACAGTTTCCATAACCAAATGATGACACGCATTAGCATTAATTGTGATATTTATGCCTCATTATACATTGGTCAAACAAAAAAGATGGAAAGTGTGTGGAAATTAGGAACTACTCAAAACTATAATCTTACTAATGGAGATTAACAATAATATTGACAGTTGAGAAATAGTTTTTGGAAGTACAAAACTAAACAATATATATTTAATAGTTTAAATTATGATGAAATTATATTCAAGAATTTTGATATAAATTCACAAATGTTAACAAAACTAAAGATTAATCATATCAAAATGAATTAATTTACATGAATTATGTAAGGCCTCGGTTCCGGTGCCCTACTTTGGTGTTGAATTTACTCATAAACATAGTTCTAAACATCAGAGTTAATTAAAACTTTCGTGAAATATAAAACTTTCAATAAACATTACACATCATTTCATAAATATGTTTTAAACAAACATCTTTTGTCTTTCATAATAAAACATCATTCATAAATACTTCATAAGTCTTCGGATGTCAGCTTCTTATTCTTCTACCAAGTGTCCTCCTTAAGCTAGCTGACTCATCCTACTCACCTACGTGCATATTAAAAGTCAGTTACGCTGAGTGAGTTCTAATTAATCATGCAACATATAATACATTCATAATTACATACTTAAACTTATACACTTACTTATCATCATAATTTCTTTCATTTATATTCATATTCATACCTTAAGTTTTAAAGAGCATAACGCCCTACTTTCCTAGAGTATTATTAGGGCCCGGTTTCCTGTTACCTCAAGTATTATTAAGGCCCGGTTCCCTCTTTCCTCGAGTATTATTAGGGCCCGGTTCCCTCTTGCCTCGACTATTATTAGGGTTCAGTTCCCTCTTTCCTCAAATATTATTAGTGTTAGGTTCCCTATTGCCTTGAATATTATTAGGGTCTGGTTCCCTTTTCTTCTACACACCTTACCTTACCTTTCTTGTCTTTATAATATAACATTCATACACACTTTCAATAATGGCATACATACATTATTCATACATACTTTATTTTACATACTCATTTCATACTTATTACACATTACCTTCCTTGACAATGCGTGCAATATCCGAAGATCGTTCACGTACCGTCAAGCATGAATTCATAACATACATATAGCTATCACATTTATCATTATGGTATACACTTACCACTAAAGGTAAGTGTATTAACAATCACATTGAGTATGCACACAGCCCCGGAAGTATAACAAGGAAATGGGGCTATAAACTCACCCATCTCATGTTTCTTTATGAGTTTATTGTAACCCCCTTCCTTGAGCGACACATGGCTTTCTTGAACTGGCATCTTCTTTCTTTTCTTTCTTAAGTCCTATTCTCTGTTCGAGTCTAAGCATGTAGGATGCTTAATTCTCTCGAACTTATGCTCCGATACCAACTTGTTAGGCCCCGGCCCTGGTCCCGGTGCCCTAGTTTTGGTGTTGGATTTACTTAAAAAAGCAGTTCTAAATATTAGAGTTAATTAAAATTTTCACGGAATATAAAACTTTCAATAAACATTACACGTCATTTCATAAACATATCTTAAACAAACATCTTTTGTCTTTCATAATAAAACATCATTCATAAATACTTCATAAGTCTTCGGATGCCAACTTCTTATTCTTCTGCCATGTGTCCTCCTCATGCTAGCTACCTCATCCTATTCACTTGCATGCATACTAAAAGTCATCTACGCTGAGTGAGTTCTAGTTAATCAGGCAACATACAATACATTCATAATTACATACTTAACTTGCTTTGCTTTCTTTAATGTACATACATATATACTTTCGTTCATACTTTATACTTTCATACATTCGTTCATTATACACTTACTTATCTTCATACTTTCTTTCTTTTATATTTATACCTTACGTTTTAAAGAGAATTAAGCCCTACTTTCCTTGAGTATTATTAGGGCCCGATTCTCTCTTGCCTCGAGTATTGTTAGGGCCCAGTTCCCTCTTGCCTCGAATATTATTAGGCTTCGGTTCCCTCTTGCCTCGAATATTATTAGGGTACGGTTCCCTCTTGCCTCGAATATTATTTGGGTTCGGTTCCCTCTTACCTCGAATATTATTAGGGTCTGGTTCTCTTTTCTTCTATACACCTTACCTTACCATTCTTGCCTTTATAATATAATATTCATACACACTTTTAATATTAGCATAAATACATTATTCAAACATACTTTCTTTTACATACTTATTTCATACTTATTACACATTACCTTCCTTGACAATACGTGCAATATCCAAAGATCGTTCACATACCCCGTCAGGCATGCATTCATAACATATATATAACTATCACATTTATCATTATTTTGTGTATTAACAATCACATTGAGTATGCATACAGCCCCGAAATCATAACAAGGAAATGGGCTAGAAACTCACATGTCTCATGTTTCTTTCTGAGTTTATTGTAATCCCCTTCCTTGAGCGACATATGGCTTTCTTGAACTGGCATCTTCTTTCCTTTCTTTCTTATGTCTCATTCTCTGTTCGAGTCTAATCATGTAGGATGCTTAATTATCTCGAACTTATTCTCTTATACCAACTTGTAAGGCCCCGGTCCCGGTGCCCTACTTTCATCGACGGAACCAGGGGAGGGTCAAAGGGTCCGATGACCCTCCAGTCGCCAGATTTTATGTTAACATGAAAATATCACGGAGAAGCTTCCTTGAAGTTTGACCCTCTAAATGGTCTGTTCTGAAGTATTCTAAGTGTGAAAAGAAGATGAAACCAGTGTATTAGTTGGAGTTTTTTTTCCGGCAGCAGCTAACATTCTGAATACATGAAAGAGAAAGGAGGAAGAAGATAAATTTGCTTTTGTCATTTTGTGTCAAAAGTTATTGCTACTTTCCCAAACTACACACCCGATTAATTACTTTTATCCTATATGTAAATATATTTTTTCATATTACTATTTCCAAAAAATAAGAGTAGAGGAAGATGTGTATTTAGTTTTTACTCTGTTATTGATTTTGGTTGTATATGAATTTACTTTTTTTTTGTTTGCATTAGTCACTCGACTAACTTATTATATTTCAGTATTTGACTTATCATTTTCCATGTATAGTTATTAGTTATAATAAAAATATTATAATTTAAAAAAAAAACAAATAGCTAAAAGGCATTTTTTTATAACATAAATATGCTTCTTTAAAAATATACATTACAAATACAACTCAAACCAATATGTTTTTTCATATGTAAAAAATGAAATAATTCACAAAGGCTTCAAGATTCGAAGACCAGAAGTATAACTGATATCTACTATTGAAAGGTAAAATTTGGACCCTCTAGTTTTAATTTTTTGGTTCCGCCACTGCCTACTTTGGTGTTGGATTTACTCAAAACACAGTTCTAAATATCAGAGTTAATTAAAACTTTCGCGGAATATAAAACTTTCAATAAACATTACACATCATTTCATAAACATGTCTTAAACAAACATCTTTTGTCTTTAATAATAAAGCATCATTCATAAATACTTCATAAGTCTTCGGATGCCTGCTTCTTATTCTTATGCCATGTGTCCTCCTCAAGCTAGCTACCTCATCCTACTCACCTGCGTGTATACTAAAAGTCAGCTATGCTGAGTGAGTTCTAGTTAATCAGACAACATACAATACATTCATAATTACATACTTAACCTGGTTGCTTTCTTTAATGTACATAAATATATACTTTTGTTCATACTTTATACTTTCATACCTTCGTTCATTATACACTTACTTACCTTCATACTTTCTTTCTTTTATATTCATACACCTTAAGTTTTAAAGAGCATTACGCCCCACTTTCCTCGAGTATTATTAGGGCCTGGTTCCCTGTTGCCTCGAGTATTATTAAGGCCCGGTTCCCTCTTTCCTCGAGTATTATTAAGGCCCGGTTCCCTCTTGCCTCGACTATTATTAGGGTTCGGTTTCCTCTTGCCTCGAATATTATTAGGGTTCGGTTCCCAGTTTCCTTGAATATTATTAGGGTCCGGTTCCCTTTTCTTCTATACACCTTACCTTACCTTTCTTGTCTTTATAATATAACATTCATACACACTTTCAATATTGGCATACATACATTATTCATACATGCTTTCTTTTACATACTCATTTCATACTTATTACACATTACCTTCCTTGACAATACGTGCAATATCCGAAGATCGTTCAAGTACCGTCAAGCGTGCATTTATAACATACATATAACTTTCACATTTATCATTATGGCATACACTTACCACTTAAGGTAAGTTTATTAACAATCACATTGAGTATGCACACAGCCCCGAAAACATAACAAGGAAATGTGGCTAGAAACTCACATGTCTCTTGTTTCTTTCTGAGTTTATTGTAATCCCCTTCCTTAATTGAGTACGACTAACTGTATATCAAGCATACGTATCAATTATCTAATCTCAAACTATTCCTTTAAGTTTCACCAGAAATGGTTAAGTCTGGTCTATTCTATTGGCCTTGTAAGGCATTGCATTCGAATTGGCATGGCAAGGCATTGTATTCGAATACATTGGTATTCGAATACATTTGTATTCAAATATATGTGTATTCGAATACATTTGTATTCGAATACTCTTGCCTTTGAATATAATTGTATTTGAGTAATCATTTGTATTCGAGTTGATATTGTGTTCTAATGGTCCACCTTAACACCATTGCATTTGAATAGAACACTTTTATGCATAAGGGGATTGTATTCGAATAGAAGTTATTTGAATGTCATTCGTATGTGAACTTCCCATGTATTCGAATGGCATGTACTTGGAGTATATTTGTATTCGAATTCCCCATGTATCCACTTTGTATTCGAATATAATGTATTCGAATTGAGCCTATATTCGAATACATATAGTATTCGAATAAGCAACACTTGTTAAATTTGTCCTCTCTTTCCTTTATTCGAATGGGCTTGTTTTGCTTGAACCACAGTGTATTCGAATGGGTTAGAATACACTTGAATGCGATTGTACTCGTTGGTCTACCTTATGTTTAGAACACACTATATCACTTCTTGAACATTTCCATTACCATTTTGACTAAGATCTAGGTCGTTTGTCAATAAAGTTCCAACCTTTATTGGGTTTTAAACGCATTTAAGCTAGATCTAGGGTTTCTTAGATGAACCGTATTTATTCACGAGTTCACTAAGTCCATTTTGAACATCAAGTTTACATTTTTATGATACATCTATACCTGATTTGCTCTAGGGTAAAGTTTTAGGGCAAACCGTTAATAAAAATGAGATCTTAATACGTAAAGAACATATCTTTTTTCGCGCTTACAGGCTACGGTTGGCTTTGTTATGCAAATTTAGAGTTGTATCTTGCTTGTGTAACCAAGATCTATCAAGATCCAAGCTTGGTTTGGTCTTGGATCCTTGGCCGAAATATTAGAGAGAGTTTGTGTGTGTTTTAGTGTGTGTAGGGAGGTCAGGAGATAAGAAATGAGGGTTTTATGGAGGTTTAAAGAGTATTTATACTCTCTTAAGCCCATGAATCTAAGACCCATCACCACCCTTTAATCCATCTTTCATTAACCAAGTCCATACTCCTTTATTATATTTAATCTTAATTAAATATTAACACATATTTAAACAAACATAATTTCCTTTATTTATTATTATCAAAAATTAGGATGTTACAAATTATATAAGCTATATATAATAATAATTATTGGTAAATTAATAACTAAAATACATTCGTAATACCCAAAACAAACACAATCAGCCTATTTTCCATAAAAAAAAAAAAATCCTTCCATGGAATTTGCCAATCTACAAGTTTTGCCACCAGAAACTATTGACAAATTATTAAAGATCAATTAATGTTAAATATGCAGAAATATTAAAAATTAATTCGGTAACAATTATCAATGTATGTAACTGGAATAATAAAATAAAATAATTTCGAATAACGAATTAAATTAACCATATTTTCGTGTCAAAAACATCAACATGTTCATTGGTTCTTCGAGTTTGATGTAGAACCTATATATATGATGTGAAAATAAGATTACAATTATAAGAATACAAACAACAAAGTGCAAAGAAAATAAAATGACAATCAGATTAAAGAATAACATATGAGAATCGATCATTAGAGTAGAATAAATACCTTACCAGAATGTTGTGTACGGCTAACATGTCAAACAAACGAATGGCATAAATTAAAACGAAAAGAACATCTTGAGGGACATATATACATCGAAAAGAGAGAGAGAGAGAGAGAGAGAGAGA
The DNA here is from genome assembly GCF_021521415.1 of Bidens hawaiensis. Classification (NCBI taxonomy): domain Eukaryota; kingdom Viridiplantae; phylum Streptophyta; class Magnoliopsida; order Asterales; family Asteraceae; genus Bidens; species Bidens hawaiensis. The sequence continues at coordinate 4,724,767 of NW_027491014.1, forward strand.
GAGAGAGAGATAAAAATGAATTATAAGAGTTGGAATGTTAAGGTTTATATAGTATTTAGTGGGTGATTGAACATTAATAAAAAAGATAATATGTGACATGACATCTAGGTGGCATTTTATGTGGACACCCTAAAATGATGCCATGTGGACAATTGTAATGCTTTAATAGTTTTGTTAGATTTGTCGTAATATTTGTGTGTAAGAGAGAGGGAGGGAGAGAGAGATACTAGTGTTGTACTATTAAAATTAAAATATATATATTTACAATATTAATACTAATACTAATACTAAATACAAATAAATTAATAATAACTAATAGTTTTTAATTTGATATATTTAATGGAGACTATTAACGGAAAAAAAATGTTGGAGGGAACTTATATGTACGTAAATAATATGAAGAGGAAATGGTAAGTTCAGGTGGGGCTAAATTCCGTAAAAATATTATGGAGACTTGGAGAGTATATATTTAGCAAACACACATGTCAAACTTCATATTCATATAGTAAGATTAACCATATTCTTTTTCTGGATAAAACGAACCGTAAATTGGAATATTTAGAAACATAGAGTAATTGTTTCCCTAACAACCACATTCTTAGTATAATCAACTTTGCTTGAAGCAATTTTAGGTAAACTTATAAGTAAATTATATTAGAAATCAACAGTTGAGCTGTGTTTATCCTCAAGATTTTATTTCAAGAAGAGAGTTTCAACAACTTTTAAAGCATAAAACCCTTTGATAAAATATAACACATGCCCCAACTCTCCCACCAAGACGATAAACTAATGCCAAATAAGCTTGCATTATTAAGTATATCATAATCACAATATCCATAATATAAGATAACATGAAACTTTGGTTACCATCTTCACACCATAGCATCAGAATTCCTATCACCATTTTGGCAAAGCGAAGGTGAAGACGAAGAAGATGACTTATTAAAGAACTCAATACAATCAGAAATGGCTTCATTGTAATGTGTGTTTGAAGAATAATAAGAAGAATTACATGAACTCCTAGGAGGATCCGGCTTGTCACATGATCGCCTTCTTACACCTGACGAACCACCACCCGAGCTTGAGGTTCCCTTGGAAGATGAGATCGAAAACATAAATCTCATGAATATCCGTCGAAAGCGATTGAAGATCTTCATGGCTGAGAAATTTGATGTTTGTTGAGGTGGAGTTTGAGGTTTTTGATTAGTTTGTATTTGTATGACAAAATTATGAGTTTGAGAATTGAGCATGTCTTAGGTTTTGAGGCTGGAATTGTCTTCGGGAAGTGTAATGTTATTATGGGTGTCACGAGGGATATGTATAAAAAGAATGAGAGTTTGGTTTTATTGTATGAGATTACATCATGAGAATATTAACAAAAGTATGTAATCAAGTTCTTTCCTGTCTCTAACCATGTGCCCAAATCATGCTTTTTTGCCTATGCATTCTAAACAAACCATATTTTATCTTTTGAAATACATAACAGTAATAATATGGTATATTGTTTGTTTTACAAGTAATTTTTAAAATAAAAATATTTATCTCATATGTATATATGTGTGTCATATACTCTTATTTTACAAGTTAATGACATACGTCTTCCATAACATAATACTTTCTACCCTACTATTTAGTTTTTTTTAGCATATCCTTTTATCTTGTACAAATAATCGGATTTCCCACGCGTTACGACAAGAATTTAGTTTGTTGAAGAGTACCCTTATATGCATAAACATAATCTTTAAAATGATACATCGTTACAACCATAAAATTGTAAGTTATCAATTTATAAGTACCGTTCACGAAAAAATACAATGTGTATTACAACATGGAAAAGGATCAAAATGGTCCATTTGACCAACCAGATTCCCAAATACTACAAATACCTAAAATCACTATTTCAAGAACGGTCGGACCGATCGTTAAAATCTGTCATCCGGCGATTTATGAAACCAACAAGATCTTGATATGTCTAAAAAAAGGATGATCTGTCATCCTACTAATCTATATCCTCGGCTAATTGATCTATTCAGTCGGTCTTGTTTTAAAAACTAATCATTTTTTTTAAATACTCGACCAATAGATCAATCAATCAACTTAATAGATTGATAGGATGGCAGATCTTGTTGTTTTGAGGACAAGTGTTTAAGATCTTGTTAGTTTTATAAACCATCAGATGACATATTTTAATGGTCGGTCCGACATTTCTTGGAATGACCATTTTGGGTATTTATAGAATTGGATGGCTAGTTTAGGAATGTGGTTGGTCAAATAGGTAATTTTTGGTATTTTTCTCATTAAAAAATTAAAAGTTTATTCACAATGGTTTGAGTATACGAAAGTTGGTTCGTGTAACCAAGAAAAGTCATGATATGCCTAAAAGAATATCGTTATGTGTTTTACATCAATTGAGACTATAAAAACGAATAACTATACCGGTCCTGATAATACGGACCTCAGTACTCCTGATGTTCAGTCGGTAACAATTCAGTTCGTAGAGAGTGGTTTAGGATATTGTGAGTGAATGAGAAAGAAATGCAGTGATTTTTCTGTATATTTGACAAATTATTGTTCTCACCCTATAGTTTTGTAATATATTTCAAAAGTTGTGAGTGAAGGAAAGATAAATGGAATGATTAAGGTAAAAAAAATATATAATTGAAAGGAGAGAGAAATGTAGTGATTTTTAATGTAGAGTAGATAAATCGATCAATTTAATAGATTGGATGTGAATGCTCTAAGAGTGACATGTATTTGAACTTACGAATTAATGGTACTTCAAACATAGTGGACAATTCAAGTTTCAATAATTATCAACCTCTCACATTTGAACATATGGAGTAATTTTCTAATGTCATGAAAATATATAGGTGATATTAATATTTCAAAATAATAGATGTGTTAAACCACAATAATGTTGATGAGGAAGTTACCAGTTAGAAAGTTATGATGGCAGATGGCTATTGGATTCATATAATATATAGCCATATAAGCATTGCCTTTTCTTAAAGTTGAGAATGTAGAGAAAGTGTAGTTTGAGATAAATCATACCGTTACAAACATACCCACAACCCACATAATATCGATTATATGTCATTACACAAGATAGATAAACAAATAGGCATCACGTAGTCTGGGTCGATCTTCTGAGCTTGAGTAGTCTGTAGTTTGTAGTTGGTAAAGATATAATGAATTTTGGACGTTAATAATATTATTTATATTAAGTTATATAAGTGTTATATTTAATGAGAGCTTTACAAGGAATCACACTTTGTCTAAAAAGGAGCTAAGATAAATAAGATATCAAAGTTAAATGTTGAGTGGTCGGAATTGTTAGGTCTCGTTTTGTTTATTAGTCTTTCAATGTATGTTTGGGATCAAGGCTATGTTATAGTGAGTTCATTGGGCTATTAATAATATAATGGGACATGGTATGCTTCCCCTATATAAGGGAAGCATACGGCCTATCCATGCATAACTCAACCTTTTGAAAAATAATATTATCTTCTTACCAACGCTCCTCTCTACTCTCTCCTATCACCTTTCCACTTCGGATAGTAACTCACCCAAACAAGATCCGAGATCTCGGTTCTCTACTAGTGATTTCTGCTAGCTACTAGTGAGATTGATCTAAGAACTTTAGTTATTTAATCCGTTCTAAGAACCTACAGGAATAAATAATATAGAACTTTGATAGTTGTAGTAGGAAATTGTTGCAATTTCTTTATGAATCTTAGTTATGAATTAATATGGATGTTTTGTTTCGTAAATCAATTAGAGCGGTTTTAGTTCGTCTCATGGTTAAGACAAGTTAATATGTAGACTTTTGGTTTCTCTGAATATAAAATGAAATTCAAGGTTCATTTTTACAAGGGTGAAAAAGATCACACATTGTTGAAACCAGGTAGAGAGCAAAAATCTTAAGTTTTTGTTCGGGCCAGGCTAAACGTACCCCCCCTCCCTCCTGGAAAAACCAACTTTCATATTACCCCTTAAAATCATATAATTACCAAATTAGCACAAAATTAAGAATTTTATTATTTTTTTTACAAGTAGCGTTTTTTTTTTTGATTTCGGGTTCGGGTTTTCGGGTTTAGGTTGTAGGGTTTGGTTTTCGGTTTAGGTTTTCGGATTTAGGGTTTCAGAATTTGGGTTTATTTTGTAAAAGATAAAGAGGTAAAATATGGATATTATAAATATATATACTATTAAAATTAAAGAAAAGATATTATAAATATTTACAAAATTAATACTAAAAAAAACAAATTAATAGTAATACTTGATAGCTTTTAATTTAATATATGTAGTGGAGATTATTAAGTGAAAAAAAAAATCTTGTAGGGACTAATATGTATATAAATAATTCGATGAGATGATAGTAATTAATCTAATAACTTCAGGGGGTGTATATTTAGTAAAAATGGTGTAAAGGGGTACGTTTAGCAGCACCCTGTTCGTTCCAAGGATATTTAGAGAGGAGCTAGCACTCTCTAAATCTTACCAATAAAGGCGGTGCTTTCTCGGGTGTGAGAGCCAACAATACATTTCCAGTTCGGTTGTTGTATCTTGGAAGACAGACGCGGTCGTCTAAGAAGACTTATAAAATCTGTTTTAAGAGACCTATTTGCTATTTGAACACAAATACTTAACCAGTGTTAATAAATATAGTTTGTTCAAGTTTTGCGGTCAAGAACAATCCCGAATATTTCATTCAAGAAGACAATAAATTGAATTATCTTTATATTGAAGTTAGTTTTTAATTACTTGTATAAAGTAAGACTAACCAGAAAGAATATATATGTTTACTTTCAAAATTCTATTAAATAAATAACACACATATTTCTTTCAGTGTCAAAAGTCTTGGGTACACTGATGATTAAACTTTTCGCTTTATCTGGTGACTAACGCAGTTTATCATTAAGAAAAAACTTCTTGACCAATGAAAAACTAAGGGCATAAGTGGGCTTTAATTTTGTAAGCATTGGCCTAATGATTTTGTTTCATTCTTAATCACAAGTCTTTGCTTTTTGTTTCCTTTACTCATGGAATCTAATCACAATGTTAACTGATTTTATTAATATATACTTTGCTTTTGAGATTCAATGTACTTTCATACATAATTGTGCTTGAATCAATTTGTAGATGTGAAGGGAATGACTGTAAACTTACGTACTGCAAACCGACTGTGGTATGGTCCTATAACAATTATGAGAGTTGCAACAAAACAATTTTGTAGCTGATGCACCCATCGATCATAGAATTGTTGATCAGTTCTTCATGTAAGTAATATAAAACATAAAAATATTAAACCTATGAACCTGTTACAGCATGAAGAGTAGTAACCGCAGCAGGGAATGATGTAGTCGACATGCTTGCCATCTTGATCGAGTTTCCCTTTAGGATGTGTAATTAAGGATGATTAGGGTTCTTGAGAGGAACCCGGTTTAAAAGAGAGAGGAGACACATGATTTACTTATGTGTGTGGGATTAGGTTATGATATTAATTTATTCTTTCTATATATACACACAAGGAGAAACCCTTTATTAGCTATTAAGAGTAATATGGCCCATCAACAATTACCAAGCTAATATATAATAAGGTATAATTAATTATTTTGATCTATTATTATATAAATAATAATGATGGTCATATAAATAAATATATAAAATATATTTATTCTTACAAGAATGCCCATAACGGTGACATCACAATTGCACCACAAAATATTGAGGTAGACTGTGATCAATGGTACATGTGTACCACACATCGACCGTTCAAGGGTCCGAACAAAGGCAATTCAAACTCTTGAGCTTTGACACATACAAGCCCGAGCGTGGATTATGTGGTGACATTTTTTTTCTAGTTTGAGATTTAAAAACTGCACCGCAAGCTCGTAAAAAACTACTTGCATTTTATAAACGGAAACTTTTTTTTAAAAAGGCAATAGTTATAAGCTAATCGAATTTTATTCCTCCAGAACTTTTCCTTCGTGAACATTGCCGACCTGACAACCTTTCATAATCTGAACTAGTGATTTACTTGATCATTGATCCAAATCTTTTCAACACTTTGAAGCTTAACAATTATTTACAATTAATCGTTTTTCGTGTATGTATATATTGTTAGGATTAAATGCACACACGAAACTGAATACGACACGAAAGCAATAAACGACACGAGGATTTAACGTGGTTCGGTCTAAACTGACCTACGTCCACGGGTGGCAACTAGGTATATCTTTATTGAGTGACAACGATTACAAGTACATAACGTTCAATATATAGAGATACACTTAGGGTTTGTATCTTATTAAACAAGAAATCCAAACCGGGCCGGGCCTGCCCTTTGGACTTCAAATAATAAACCGGACCTACACCAAAAAGGCCTACGAAACCCAACAAACTCCCACTCGGAGGCCTTGAGTACTCCCGCACTCCTGATTGTACTTCTGTAATCCGAACATTAACCATCTTCTAGTTGCCACCGCCTTCTCATCAATTAACCTGAAGGCCCGTTGAAGCTCCCCGAAGCTCCAACACGTCAATCACGGCTAAAACTGCCCCTGACCCGTTCTCTGTCCCTACCGGCTCCCACTGAAACAAACTACCGGATCCCGAGATACTCTGAGAACAAACACTCTCCATATTCAGCAAGTAATTCACTGGAGAGACTTTTACAGCCGGAATACTGGTTTTCTTAATCCACTGTCGACCTAGAACTGTAACTGAAACACGACCTGTGCTCCCACTGTCACGATGTCCTCTGACTGATTTAACCTTCCTAGCTCGTTCATCCGGAATCTTCACTTTGGCTCTGGGTTTGTTACTTGCAAAATGAACCTTCTTCTGCCCACGAGATTCTGTGAACCGGACTTTGTCTTTCACCAAAACTGGATCCACTCCTTTTGGTGACATATCGACCATATACAACGAACCCATTTTCTTGCCCCGAGCAACAACGAGATTCCCTTTGACTACTTTCCACTGCCCATTCCCGAACTTAACATCGTAACCCTGGTCATCCAACTGCCCAACTGAAATCAAACTTTTCTTCAAACTTGGAATAACCCTAACATCTTTCAAAGTCCAAGAAGTACCAGCTGAAGTTATCAAATCAACATCTCCCATACCCGTAACCTCTAGAATATCATCGTTCGCAAGTCGAACCTTTCCAAAATCCCCAAACTTTAGATTCTTTATCGTTTCACTACAGTGAGTGGCATGAAACGATGCACCAGAATCCATCACCCAAGCATCAACGTTATCCTCAACACTAAGAACGTAAAACTCATCCTCTGGGCATTCTTCTGCAGTGTTGACTTCTGTAACGTTCACCTCTTTCTTACCATTCGGACACTGATTCCTGAAGTGTCCCTTCTCTTTACAACCCCAGCATTCAATATCATTACGAGTCCTAGACTGACTCCTCTTCCTACTCCCACTGCCTCGTTGTTTTCCCCTACCTCTGCCTCGTTGTTTTCCCCTAGTCTTGAATCTTCTCCAAGAATCAAATCCCGAATCCCATCAAAAGTAATATTTGTAGACGAACTACAAACCGCAGTCACTGTTTGCGACCAATTGTCGGGCAAAGAGGATAATAACAAAAGACCTTGAACTTCATCATCAAACCTAATGCCAACTGACACTAAGCGGGATAGGTTCGAATTAAGATTATTGATATACGTTGTAACTGACCCACCCTCTTTCATTCGAGCTGTCACTAGCTCTCTGATAAGATAGACCTTATTCGTTGCCGAAAGCTTCTCATACATGTTGGATAGTGCCTCCATCATGCCACGGGCTGTGGTTTCTTTCATGACGTTAAATGTCACATCTTCCGACAACGACAAAGTAATACAAGCCTTAGCTTTCTTGTCTAACTTATTCCAATCTGCTTCTGACAGCTTTTCTGGTTTTTCATCCTCAAGCACTACATCCAAGTCTTTCTGACAAAGTAGTGCCTCAATCTGCATCTTCCACCAACCAAACTTCTGTCCGTCAAACTTCTGTATCGAAACCTTTCCGTCTTCTACCATGACAATGACTAAAACGAAAAATGTATGAAAACAGAGACAGACACAACAACACGAGCCTGAACTTAACGATTGTTCTACTGAACTCTGTTAAAAAATCAACCTATTTTAAACGTGCAGCGGAATAACGAACTGTAAATTAGAAAACAGAAACTTTAACCGAAACGATAAAACCTGACAAACGCGGTTGGCACTGGTTCTCCGTTTCTTTAACGCTTATTCTGACTTAAAACTGTTCTTCAACGAAAAATAGGATCTTGATTCAACTATTCTTGACTCGTACTTTGCAAAATAGAATCTCGACCCCCAAATAAAATATAAAAGGCCAAACTGCCAAAAAAACCCACAAAACTCAAACAAAACAAGCCTACTGCTCTTTATTTGTGGCACAAACTAAATAAGTTGATTTTGCCAAATATGGGCTGCTATTTTACGGCCCAAAGGTGGTAGGTCAAACCAAAACAAAATTTGGTCACAATTCTCCACGTTTATGGGAAAACTAGACAAAACAAAAAAAAGGGTCTTCTTCTGCAACGGCACACGATGGTGGATGATAATATTGCTTTCAGAAAATAATAACAGAACCTGATAATAACGATCTTCAGCGATTTCTTCTAGCGGCGCTACTGCGGCAATAAGAAATAACGACGGCGACGGCGGAACCCTAGCGACTGCTAGCGGTGACGCGACGGCGTAAGAAACGGTTCAACGAGTTCTTCGTGTGAAACAAACCTAAGCTCTAGATACCACTTGTTAGGATTAAACGCACACACGAAACTGAACACGACACGAAAGCAATAAACGACACGAGGATTTAACGTGGTTCGGTCTAAACTGACCTACGTCCACGGGTGGCAACTAGGTATATCTTTATTGAGTGACAACGATTACAAGTACATAACGTTCAATATATAGAGATACACTTAGGGTTTGTATCTTATTAAACAAGAAATCCAAACCGGGCCGGGCCTGCCCTTTGGACTTCAAATAATAAACCGGGCCTACACCGAAAAGGCCTACGAAACCCAACATATATATGTACATGTAGATATGCAAACGAGCAAGTTTAGTTTGTAATTCTGTATGTTGATGACATTTTGCTAGCCACAATTGATCTTGATATATATCATCGAACCAAGTTTCTCTCTTAAAACTTGAAAGGTAAGAATGAGGCAATACATGTGCAGAAATTGATGTCTTCAAAAGCTTATACGTGCCAATACAGTCTTCACTTTAATATATTTAAGATACTAAAGGTTCTTTGGCCAATTGGATAAGACGTTTTTTCAAGAGATGTGAATTAAAGTTTTTAAGTGAATTACTTTTAAAAAACAATATGTAAGATGGATAAATCTCCATCACCGATACCTGCAGTTTCATTTCAAAAAGATCAAATGAATTTGAAGAATGAAAAACGAAAATCATGAAAGGTAAGCATTTTAAACTTTTAATGAAGTTTAGCATTTTGATAATTTAAGGGTGCATACATATCTATGATTTTCCACTTACTTAATTCATTTGCATTAAATTTTCTATTTCTAGAAATAGAATGATGTTTAATTAAGAGATTGATCTTAGTTTAGGTAATAATGTTTATGTTTATTATTATTATTTTGGATTCGAGCATCATGTAAGGGGCTAAACAAAGAAACCTAAATGATCCATAAATCCATAATCGACAAAAGAGACCGATTAACCGAACCGAATGAATAGGCTTTTACTCTTGGTTCGGGTTACTGTTTCGGTTTATCATACGATAACGACCAAAGTTAACCAAACCAACTTTCTAAACAATATTTTCTTGGCAACAATCTTCCAGAAAAATATGGTTTACCAAATCTAGAATTTTGTCGAGAGACTAACATATCCATTTTGGTATGATTCCTATTTTCCTGAACAAATGGGCACAGATTCATTTGGATTCGATTTCCAAGTCACATTCTAACCAAAAGATCAATTTTTGTAGCCCGGCCAAGATATATGGTTCGGTTATTAGCCGAAAAACGAAACCCTCCGAATTTCAAAACTCTGTAACCATTCCAATCCAACCTTAACCCATGCAGTACTATTTCTTGCATTTTCTTTTCATGTATTTCTGTATTTTCTTTCCTATATTTTCTAATTTTGTAGGTTGTGTTATGTTAGCTTTTTTTATACTCATCTATATAATTTATTTAAAATTCATCTTTATATATAAATTTTATTCATGATTTAAAACCTCCTATATCTTATTATCTATTTATATCTAGTCATAATAATAACTCATTGTTGCTTTTTGTTATTATTTTATCTTTTTGTTTCACTGTAAAAGAGTAAAGTGTCATTTCGTCCATGTGCTTTGGCAAATAATGCGAAGTTAGTCCAAAAAGTTTATTTTTGCTTATGGACCATCCACGTTTCATAGTTTTTGCCAATTACATCCAAATCACTAACCTCGTTAAATTTAATCATTAAGTCAGGGGTAGACATATATTTTCACTATTTCTTTATTATTATAATTATTATTTCAGTGAACTGTGGTTTTCGTCCTTGTGGTTTGTCCAAATCTGCGGTTTTAGTTCAGTACTTTTAAATTTGCAATTTTCTTCCCTACGGTTTCATTTCACTTGCAATTAAACTCGAATTCACTAACTCGTTAAGTCTCGTCATTAAACTCATTAACGTGCCCTTCACGTAAGGGATAATTTTGTTCCTTCTTTTTTTCCCAAATACACCCTGGCCCCTCTTGTGAGGGGGCTTGTGAATTAGGACTGAGGTTTATTTGGAGAGAAAAACGACAAATCTAGTCGTCACGCAAGAGGCACGCAGATGGGTTAACGACCAAACTTAACGATGTCAATAAATTCGGGTTTAATTGCAAGTGAAATGAAACTACAATGATTAAAATTGCAAACTTGAAACTATTGGACTAAAACCACAGATTTGGAGAAACCACAAGGACGAAAACCACAGTTCACTGAAATAAGTATTATTATAAAAAAAGAGTGAAAAGGCATGTCTACCACTGACTTAACAATTAAATTTAACAAAGTTAGTGATTTGGATGTAATTGGCAAGAACTGGGAAACGTAGATGGTCCATATGCAAAAAAACAAATTTTTGGACTAAATATGCATTATTTGTCAAATCAAAAGGACAAAAATGGCGCTTTACTCACTATAAAATATAGAGATAAGGAAATGGTTATTTTATAGTGAACTAGGGTTTTACCCGGCGCGTTGCGCCGGGACAGGTTGGTAAAAACCTGAGTGGAGGTAATGTCACACCCCAACCTACGGTGGAAACGCCGGGGCGTAACTGATTGCTCACAGCTTTTCAAAGGTTACTATCAAACAATAATATAAGTTTCGATATCTATTAAATTTTATTAAATAGTCAAGTACATCAAACTCATAAGTAAACAAGTAAAATAAACATTCAAAATTCAATCCTTGTATCTTATTCTCTAACATGCATCCTATGTTGCTTCAAACAATCTTGATAATCACATCACACGATAACCTGCATATGCGTTGAAAATAAAGTAGATTTGTCAACATAAGGTTGAGTGAGTAAATCACCAGATTTGAGACACCATATAATAATAACTAAAAGTGCAAAATGTTCATGTGAGATAAACAGATAAGCCATAGCACATAACAGGCAAACAATTATAAGGAAAGCAAACCATAAAGAAAGGGCTCAACCAATCCATATAATGGACATTGGTTACCAAGCAAGGACTAAACCGTGCCATAAAAATGGACATCGGTTGCCGAAATAAGCAAATAGCATTCAAACAAAGCAAGCAAGCAAATAGCAAGTTAGGCAAACTGATAAACACACAAGGATAAACAGTTGCGATTGAGTACTATATAATATAAAAATATATACGAACGCATATGTCCCCAAAACGGTTAAAAATAAGTAAAAGAACGGGAGTGAAATACTCACCTGATCGGAGGAACGAAATATAAATGATGAGGAAATGAGAACGATAAATCCTTTGGATATACCGTCAAAGATTCCTAGTTAGATAATGATAATATGAAATCAATTATAAATGATGTAACGTAATTTAATGAATTAAGATTTAGATGCGATTAGAGTTATGTTTTGGATTAAGATGTTTATTAATTGATCGATTAATCTCTACGGTCATTGTTATTAATAGTTTTATTAATTATAAATTCCCTAATAATTACCTATGATATAATATTAAATACTTTGATAATTAAGATATAAGATATGGTTGTAATAATAAAACATAAATAAATATTTAAATATACAAACTAAATAAAATAATTTAATTTGAAATATATATATATATATATATATATATATATATATAACATGTTTATAAAGACGTTCAATGATGACGAAACGTGAATCAGAGTATCGAGTTTTAAATTAAAAGAATTACATTTACTATTATTATTAAAATATACATACATACATACATACATACACACACACATAACGAAAGCTTTTAACGGGATTTTGACAAAAACGTAACCTAACGAGGTCGGCTTGATAATATAATGTTTATTTTGTATTTAATATTAATATATAATAAATTTATAAACTTTAAAATAATTAACAAAAAGTTAAGGACAAAATTAGACTGGCCAGGGCTCGAACACGCGCACCTGGCCGGCTCACTGGCGGACCAGCTAAGCTAAGAGTGCAAGTGGTTAGAAGATCAATGGAAAGCTTTATATTCCAAATAACAGTTCACCCCAAACCCTTTTAAACCCTAAATCCAAAATCAAGCGATCTGATATGTTTTAGTTTAATTAACCATGAGGTTATTATAAAATGATGAACGATGAACTGGAATACATGATGAATTACCTTATACGCCGATGGATTGAGGTGTTAATGGTTCGTTTATGCGCCGGCAATAACAATGAACAGATTAACGATTCAGCAAGCGGGATAATGTAATTGATTATATAGGTTAGATAGGCGATGATTTGATGATGTGTCTGGGAGGATTAATTGAATTATCATCGATGTTTAATGTGTTTATGATTTACGAGTTATACCCGATTCGTTAATAAGTAAATTCGAATCACACTGATCATAGTTTCCTAATTAATTACGTCGGTGAGGTTCGTTTTACGCGTACAAACGATCTAAACAAATCAATTCCCAATATACCACGAAGATTATTGATCAAGTAAGGAATTAGGTCACGGGTCTGGTGTCCGGTTAGGTATACGGGTATGGTGGATGGTTAATGGGTTTGGGTAATATATTTATATCAGATTTGCAAATAGGTCCCTCCAGTATAGAGATGGAAACAAAAGGGGTTAAAAGTATAGTTTTGGGTAAAAATGGTCATAATGTATAAGTTATATATATAAATATGTAAATAATTAAACAATATTACCATAAAAATTAATTAACTCGATATTTTTTATTTGATAAAATAACCCGAACGTAAAAGCGGGTCGGGTTATTTAAAATGAATAAGACCGAGTTGTTACAGGTAAAACCCATGCGACGGTAAGTCAACGTTAATTAGGTCGGTTTTGGTTATGTGCCTTATTGTACCGAAACTAAAACCAAAAATAAAACAAAAAAATACAAAAATTGAGGTGGAGCGGTAAGGTGGCGTCGTTCAAGAGTTAGTAAAACCCGACCGTTGTCGATCCCGGGCGATGAGGCATCGAGTTTACGCAAATTTTATAGTTTTCATTACAGTGCCCGAACTATAACAAAAAGCGTGATTCTATGCGAATTCGGTCGTTTTTCATCACGTTCGTTATGATGCTGGAACTAAAACCAATATATATATACACACACACACAAAAACAAAAAAAAATGTCCTCACCAATAAAGTGTCGTCGGACTCTTTTTTATATTAACATTATACCAAACAAAATAGAAAAAATGTCATCACCAATAAAGTGCCGCAAGGCTTTTATTTATATTAACATGTGGAGCCAGTGGCCCAATGAGCCAAATTCGCGTAACCTCGCAGTCGCAATCCAATGTTTTTTCCTCATGAGTTATTTTTGTCCATCGGTTCTAGACGAATCAGCGTCTATTCAAGGCCACAACGTGCATGTATTTTTTTTGTTTTCGCCATGGTCTTTTTTATGTAAATATGTTAATTTGTTGTATTTTGAGTGTGGACGAATTAACTTATGGCTTTAATTTAGAGTCGTAATCTGATACCAACCGAACCAATGTCGGTTCACCATCACAACACGTGGTTTTATATGTGCGATTTAGTCTAAACAACATCGATTCCGACTAAATTTGCGTTAGTTCACAAATGTAACGACACCAAAACTCTTATTTTTATTAATATATTAAAAAAAACACATAAAATAACTAACTAAAAAAACTCATGTTCAAGAAAGGGTGCCTTCGGGCGGGTGAGTCAACTAGGTTTTACCAGGATCGTCAAGTCAAACTCGGATGCCAGCGTGGATCTCGATCATGTCAACATAGTTGGGCTGAGTGGGGTGGCGGGGAGGCGGCGTGTTCGCGCAGTGAGATAACTTAACTGTGAAAGTCACCGTTCGATAAAAAAAACAGTTCGATAAAAAAGGGTGCCCAGCCTGCCTCGAACTTGCATCAAGTTTTCTTATTTTTCTAAGCATTTACCAACCTCATAACAACCAACTCACCAACATATCATAATTGATTAAATATCCAAATTATTATTGTTATTATCTATATAGAGTAAAAGAGAAATTTGGTGCCACAAGTGGGTACTTTTAGTTTTTATATATGTATTAATGGTTTTGAAAGAAAATAAATGCATTGATGTTGGCTGGGTGGTTAAGCTGTGAAGGAAATGTCTTTGTAATGGTTTGGAACCCTGGTTTGGTTTGTACCGGTTTTGAAAGAAAATATGTTTATTTTTGTTTTTTTAGTTCTGGTATCATAACGTACGTGACGGAGACTAACCAAATTTATGTAGACTCATCGCCTCAACGCTCGGGTTTTACCAAAGCTCGAGCTTTAATGACCGATGCAACCTCATTGGTACACCTCAGTTTTTAAATTGTTTTTTAGTTTGATGCCATAACGCACCTAACCAAAATTGACCGAATTTGTGTCGACTTACCGCTTTAAAGGCGGAACTCATAATGTTTAGGTTTTACCGACGCCCCTAAAAGGGTTAAATGTTTATAAATTTGAAGTCTTAATTTCAACATTTGATTAAAATAAGGCTTATATACTTTTAAGAGTTAGTATTTGCATTTTATATCTTGAATCCGTATGTTCATGTTCGTTCCATATTATGTATTTTTAGAACCGTCCATTAAATTCACAAAAAATAAATCGTAAATAACCGAAAAAGTTACGATATCGTAACGCAAGCCTTTGACCGGGAACCATTTTTTCTGTTTTTTCTTTTGGTGTAGTTCTGGTACAGTAACAAGCATGACAGAAACCGACTAAATTCGCGCAGACTCACTAACTCAACACTCGGGACCGTCAACGCTCGGGTTCGATAAACACCCACATTTTATCGACTGACGTCACCCAATTGGTTCACCTCAATTTTTATATATATGATTTGTTGTTTTAGTGCTGGTATCATAACGAGTAACCGAACAAATTTTTTTGTTTTAGTTCCGGTACTGTTACGAACGTAGTCAATACTATGTCTGGGTTTTATCGACCGATTTTCTCGCACAACGCGCGGGTAACTCACTAGTATATAGTAAAACACAATTTTGGCGCCGCTAGCATCTAATTGGATCAAGTGGCGGTCTGTCACTGGTCCATGCAATTTGCTTTTTCTTTTTTGTTTTTTAATGTTTTAGGTCTGGTAGCGTAACGAATGTAACGAAAAAGACTAATATTATACAGACCGGCTGCCTCAAAGTTGGGAGTGACAAAAATCGGGTTTTACCAATGTCCGAGTTTCACCGCCTGATGCCAACTTGCCTGTTCACCTCGATTTTTTTAAAAAAAATTTAGTCTCTGTATCGTAATGAACGTAACTGAAATCAATCGAACCTGTTCACCTCCATTTTTTTTTAATTTTTTTAGTCTCGGTATCGTAATGAACGTAACCGAAATCGATCGAATTCGATTCGACTCACTTCCTCAACGCAGGGATCGACAACGCTTGGGTTTTATTAATTATATATAATAAATTTTTGGGTTTTATTAATTATATATAATAATTTTTATGTTTTTTTATGATTTAGTTTTGGTACCATAATGAATATAACGAAAAAGACTAATACTATATATACTCTTTTATAGTAAATGTCAACTTTGGTGCCGCAAGCCCGTAATTGGCCACTTTGCGGCACCCTATTGGTTGGAATTTTTTTTTGTTCTTTTAGTTTCGGCCCGCAATGAAAATGTAACGAATACCTACCGAATGTGAATTTTGTTTTTGCTCTTTTTTTTCATTACTTTGTTTTAGTTACGATATTTGTCAAACTCGACGTTAACCGACCGAATTTAAGTAGACTCACAGAGTTTTGTTTTAGTTTCGGTACGTAATAAAAACCGACTGAATGCTAATTTTGTTTTTTTAGTTCCGTTACCGTAACGAACATGATGAAAATCGACTGAATTCGCGTAGACCCAACTGCCTTAACGCCCGGGATCGATAACGGTCGGAATTTATCAACATTCGAGTTTTGCCGATTGACACGACACCATTGGTTCACCCCATTTTTTAGTGTAGGTTCCCAGCCGGATCTACACGAGATATCTCGTTCTACGTAGGTGCGGAATCCCTACGTAAGACGTTACGAGCGTAGAAGTTGATACGATTAAACACACGTTACAATGAACAAATACTCGTTATATTGCAACCGGAAACACGTGATATCAATCACAAATACTGGACAACTCGTACACAAATGACTCGAATGTTAACTGAATTATGAAAACAGCCGTAACCTAAAGGCTTATATAATCACGACAACTTCGCCTGGCATGTTCAGGCGAAGTTGTCCCTAACTTCGCTTGTCTAACAAGTTCGCCTATATCAGCGAACTTGTTAGCTAACTTCGCTTACATAAAATACAAAACATTACAAACTCAATTACAGACACTAGACACTGAACTACTGACATCATGCACCAACAGACTCCCCCTTGGCAGTAGCTTCATCTCTTTAGCTTCAAACACGTGTCTTGTAATCTTCAACAATCTTGCATCTTCATCTTTAAGCATCAACTCCTTCGCGTACAAAAACTGATACAACTCTTTGATATTTCTTCGCTTCGTCTTTCCAAGCAGGAATATAAAATATTTTCTTCTCATTCAGCACCTGCAGATCAGCTTGTGACAAGTTCACTAGATGCATCGGATCATACACTCTTAGCAGCTCTTGTTCATCTTCGTCCTCCATTACTGCTTCAGCTGTCTCACAATCTACATACCACCACTTCAGGTCTTTCAGCACATCCTTGGGCATTAGTTTCATCGGCACTTCTTTAAGGCACCGGATCGGCTTATACTTCATAATCATCCAAGGTTTGCCATCTGCTCTCAATCCTCGATCTTTGTCTTCAATAAGTTTTTCCTTTTGTGGTTTCAACAGCTCGAACTTCTTCTCTTTTATGCTTTCCTTCCAAACAATCTTCCCAATGACTCTAGCCATATTATCATCACTTCGGTTTATCAATCCCAATCTGGCTAAGTCTTTCACTTCACATTCTGGCAGTGTATTCAACGCTCTCAACAGCCTTTTGAAGTACTGAACACCATCATATCTTTTAATAACAAAGAGCCTCAACTGCTCATCGTATATCCAGCAAATAATCCCCTTTCTCGCTTCAGCATAGCCTCTAATGTTGTAACTCTTCTTAAACATTGTAGGGACCGCCGGTTTCTTCGTTTTTACGAACCACTGAGCATAGCCTTCTTTCCATCTAGGCTGTTCTTCCCATTCGGTCTCATCATTTCCAATCTTGTGACTCATATCTACCTTCTCGACTTCCGGTATCTCATGCTCCACATTCTCCTCTACTATCTCTCCCTCTTCTATCTCATCATCAATAATAATCTGTGCCCCAATCTTTTCTATCTCCTCCACCGGTAGTACATCATCATCACCCATAAAGTCATCATCCATCTCCTCCACGTCCACTACCACCACATCATCACCACCAGCTGCACTTGTCGACTCCCCCTGAGTTGTGGAAGTCCCAAGAGCTTGTACAGTTCTTGGCAACTCACCACCTGCACCTTTCGATGCATTGGGATCATCGTCTCTATCATTTCTCTTCTTGGTCCTCAGCTCATCGCCTTTGCAGCTCGTCTCCCCCTGAGATGCCAAGAACTCCTTCAAAGCATCTATGATTTTACCATGTTCTACCAGCAGGGACGACTGTATCTGATTCTCTGCAACTAGGCGTTGAATAGCCTGGGTCTGGATAAGATTAATCCTTGACTGTTCTGCCATGACCCGTTCAAGTGCTGCTGTTCGTTCTGAGTCTGATAAGGTTGCATCGAAATCAAACCTCAGATGAGATATATCTTGAGTGTACTGAGGAGGGATTTCCGATGTCACCGGGACCTCAGAAGTAGGCATAGACGTAACCGCAGGTGGTATCGTCACCGATAACCCTGCAGTGGCCACAACTGTCGACTCTATAAATCTTGCCACGACCTCCGTTGGAGTAAGAGTTGGAGGCGGCAACGATACAATCTCAGGAGCCGAAAGTTGGAATGAAGTGGGTGGGAGGCCAAATGAAGATGTAGTAGCCACCACGGGAACATCCGTGGCGCTTGGCCTTGTAACTTGCAATAATGAAGGGACCATAGTCATCCCGGACAGTACGGGTGGGGTGAAACGTACCACCCTCGAGCTCTCACCAGCTCCTGAACCTGCACCTGCCCGTTCCCTTCTTGATCTGCGAATCAATTGTTGTACTTCTTCCTCATAGTCTGACTCGCTGTCATCATCAGTTCTCTTTCGTTTCCCATGAGTTCGTTCCTGAGTTACCAAAATACGTCTCGCTTCGGCCAACTCATCATCAGAATCAGAATCAGCTACCGTTGTAGCTGGCCTAGCAACATTCACACTCGAAACCTGTGCAACAGAGACTTGCACAATTTCCTCTGGGTCCACCCTCTCCATATCAAAGAATCCCTGACCGCCAAACTCTGCGTCAAGGTCTACATTCTCCTTCGGTGACACAACAGGAGCAGCAGGTATAGCTTGAGGTGCTCCTGCCTGTTGTGGTGCCGGGTCCCGAAACTCGTCCTCTCGAGCAGGCACATACCCCGGGTTGATCAAGCACCCGAATAGTGGAGTATGTCGAGGTTTGCTCCTCGCACTGGAGGATCTGCATTGGGCGAAGATCCGTTTACTCACGCTCTCTACATATCTGATCGGGTGGCGCTGAGGTAGCGTTGGAGCAACATGATTCAAGATCATTTGGAGAAATCTTGGATACATGATAAATCTCTCACGCGCCACCGCTCTTCGTTGTCGATCGATCTCGTAGAAGACCATCTGACTAAAGCTGTAACACTTATTATAAGTCAGAGCAGTCATCGCCGACTGCATGGTCGCGCCCATGCCATCAGTGCCCGCCTTTCTCCCTGACATGCATACTATCATGACATGCATGAGAAAGCGCCACTGGTCAAGTAAAAACCCCTTCCTTCTCTGCGTATCCCCCAAGGGACCAGAGTATCCCATACTCAAAAACGCTCCATCACGGAAAGGAGCTACAAAGTCTGTCGGGTCGTCTCTTGTCTCATCTCCGAAACGCAAAGCCGCCCGGATTTGTTCAGAAGAGAACTGAACAATCTGATTGTTGACCGTTGCGCGCATCACCGGGGGCTCGAC
This sequence comes from Bidens hawaiensis, assembly GCF_021521415.1. Taxonomy (NCBI): domain Eukaryota; kingdom Viridiplantae; phylum Streptophyta; class Magnoliopsida; order Asterales; family Asteraceae; genus Bidens; species Bidens hawaiensis. The sequence goes on from NW_027491014.1 coordinate 4,744,576, forward strand.
GCGACAGTCATACTCCACAGTCTGCCAGAAATCCTCAATATTCGGCAAGGATATCGGCAGTGTTGTCGTAATTGCGTGGAATATGCGCGAGCGTAGTAAGAATGTGATGATTTCGCGGAAATCATCAACTCCGCTCGCCTCCGGGTCTAATGTTATATACATGTTGTGACCCGGGAAGAACTGTCTTTGGTTGTCACCACCATCATCACCGCCTGCACCTCCTGCTCCAGCTACAGCAGCCATATCTGCAACAAACAGGCTAAGTTAGATAAACGTCAAAGCAAATCACAAGTTCGCCTGTTACCATGAGTGAAGTTGTGATCTATTCTGTATAGGTGAAGTTAGAGGTGGGGCGAAGTTGAGTACAACTTCGCCTCAACCTGAACTTCGTCTGTTAACTGTTAATGATAACTTCGCCTAACCACAACATCGCCTCATAAACTGTTTCAAAAATAATTATCTGGCGAAGTTAAACCTCAGGCGAAGTTACGGATAACTTCGCCTAAACTGTAACTTCGCCGAATTCGAATCGGCAACAGTTAGGTTTTTCGAACGAGGTGAATCGGGTCAATTTGGTGATTGCGGACTCCGTAAAACTTGATTTTATGATGATTTGGACGTTTAGGTTGATTACTACCACGTGAAAACACGTTTGAAAAAACGGGTGTTTAAGGTTCCGAAGGTCGGAGGTCACGATACGGGGTCGAAACAACCTTTGATAAACATTAAGGACAGCGAATAGATGATACAATCGACACTACACACCTATAATCGGAGTTGAAATCGAGAAAGAATGAACACAGAATGATCGATGATATATGTTCGCTAAGGTTTACGATAAGTTCGCTGGGTTTTTGTAAGATAAGTTCGCCGGGTTTTTGAAATAATGAATAGTCTGACATTTTAATTTCCTTTATATAGGGTCAAAATTTTACAGGCGAAGTTACGGATAACTTCGCCTATTGCAGGCGAAGTTAGGCACAACTTCGCCGGTATTAAAATTTTCAAAACAAACCCTATAATTTGAACAATTTGCAATTAAGTTTTAAAACAACCTTTAAAGTGTTAAATGATACGATCAAGACCAAGTAACCAAATATAAAATTATACAACTACATAAGTAGAAAAAAAATTTTAAAAATAAAGTACACGGGATCAAATTTCAGTCTCGACAGGGACTACCATGTTTTAGAAAAGATCCGAACAGGAATCATACTAATTACGTGACTGTCACACAGATCCGTGTTCAGCTGTATTATGACATAAAGAAACAGGTTGTAAGTAGGTAAATAACTTAGAATGGTTTTCATCGTTTCTGTGATACGGGTTAGGTTCAATTTAGCTCAAAACTTAAGTGGGCAACAACTCAGAAATTATGATGCCTCCTATCTAATCTCAAAGCGTATTTGGCTTTCCCCAAGTCACCCCGTGTTGACCTCGACCCGTAGTGTCTGATGAACTAGTAATTACTCTTCGATCTTCAGACTCTTCTTCCCGTACTCTTTGTTACATCTAGATTGAGAAGTATTAATTTTTGAACTCTAGAATTTCTCAATAAACCACATATATATATATATATATATATATTTTTTTAAGTATTTACACAATCTTCAGAGTAGTAAACAACTGCAAGTCCCGAATCTGGATCACTGCAGTGTCTTGACACGCTATCGTCACGGGAATCAGAACACTCACGGGCTCGTGTATGACTGGGTAATCGCTTTTCTGCCTATCATTCGGAAAGATATATATGAAGACATGCACAACTCTTAAGGAGTTTCCACGTAAAATCGAGTAGATTTTGATAGTATCACTTCTACTTTTACCCACCATAAAAAGCTACCATGACATACAATGACTGTTCTAAAGTCTTTTAGGCCTAATAACTTCACTAGTTAAGCACACAGAATCAGTATATCTATCACTTTCCAAGGTTGGATCAAATGTCTTTTAAACATAGTAAAGGAACTTCTTACGAAGTAGTAGACTTGAAAAATAATTTCATCTCACGAAAAAATTTTAACTTCAATCGCCCCGATCAAATCTAAGTTTTCAGGTAAACGGCTATCCTGAAGATCCAAAGGATCAGCTGGACCGACCACATACAAGTATATGTCCTTCTAACTAAGTATGATCGACTAATTTTCAGCGAAAGAATTAAAAACACATCATAAACCACCCCGGTCACTTTCAGTCATCTGGTTAATGGCTATCCTCAAATTCTACAAGTAGAGATGAGGACCAAACATATCCGAAGATATGTCCTTCAAACTGAGGCAACCGACATAATTCTAAGCGATTTTTTTTTAAATAAAGACAAAAACACGGTTACTCGGGATTGATCATCCCATTCAGCTCAACAAGGTTTTGAAAACGATTTTTGTCAAACGCTTTAGTAAACATGTCAGCGAAATTATCTAGCGTATCAACTTTTTCGAGCACAATCAGTTTCTTCTCAGCACAATCCCGTATAAAATGATGACGAATGTCAATATGTTTAGTTTTACTATGTTTTACGGGATTGTTAGTTACTGAGATAGCAGCAGTGTTATCAATGCAAATAGGAGTAAGAGTAAAATTCAGACCATAATCGCGCAACTGTTGTTGAATCCAAAGAACCTGGGAGCAGCAGTTGGATGCTGCCATGTATTCTGCTTCACAGGTTGAAATTGCGACTGAGGTCTGCTTCTTGCATTGCCACGACACTAATCTGCCTCCAAGAAACTAACATCCACCTGTCGTTGACTTCCGACTCTGATTGCACCCTCCATAATCAGAATCTGTGTAGGCGACCAAATCCAAGTCTCCTCCTCTCGTGTACCACAACCCCAGCTTAGGTTTGCCTTTGAGATACCTCAATATTCTCTTTGCACCCTTCAAGTGAGATTCCTTTGGGTTTGCCTGAAAGCGAGCACAAAGACAAACTGCAAACATTATATCAGGCCTAGAAGCAGTTAAGTACATTAAAGAACCTATAATTGCCCGATATTGGGTTGGGTCCACGTCTGCATCGTTGTCTGAATCAGCACCCAATTTGTGGTTGACGCAGACCGGAGTATCGTATGGTGTGCTGTCCTCCATCTTGAAGCGTTTGAGAACATCATGGACATACTTAGTCTGATGAATGAACATCCCATCTTTCTTCTGATCAACCTGCAGTCCTAAAAAGAAAGTTAGTTCACCCATAGCACTCATTTCAAATCTCTTCTTCATGACGGCCTCAAACTCCTGACACATGGCGACCTTTGATGCAGCAAAGATAATGTCGTCCACGTAGACTTGCACCAGTAGAAAGTCGCTCCCTTTTCTCTTGAAGAACAATGTGCTATCAATCTTACCTCTTTCAAACTCATTCTCAAGCAAGTAATCGGATAAAGTTGAGTACCAGGCACAAGGTGCCTGATGTAGTCCATACAGTGCTTTACTTAGCTTGTACACGTGATCGGGAAAGTCTGGGTCAGGAAAACCCGGAGGTTGCTCAATGTACACAACCTCATCGACTTTACCATTAAGGAACACACTCTTCACATCTAGCTGAAATACCTTCATCTCCTTATGAGCAGCAAATGCCAAATACAATCGAATGGCTTTCAATCTTGCCACAGGAGCAAACACCTCATTGTAATCGATCCCCTCTTGCTGATTAAAACCTTTTACAACCAGCCTCGCCTTATTCCTGATAATAATCCCTTTCTCATCTCTCTTGAATTTGAAAACCCATTTTGTGCCAATCGCATGCACATTCTTCGGTTTTGCAACCAAGTTTCATACCTCCATCTTCTTGAACTGGGCTAACTCTTCTTGCATGGCTTCGACCCACGAGCTGTCCTTGAGAGCCATTTGATAGTTCTTTGGTTCAATCTGGCTGATGAAGCAGGGTTACAAGCATTCGTTGATTATGCCTGATTCTTTAATGCTTGTGTAAACACAGGTGTGCTCATTCAAGCTTTGTCTTGTTTGTACACCATCGGACAGATCACCTATCACGTTCTCCAAAGGGTGATTTTTGTGAATTCTCGTAGTCGGAACCGAAATGACATTCAGATTATCTTCCAGGTTCGAAGATAGCTCATAAATGGGTGACTGTTGTTGAGAGTGAAATGGATTGATGAATTCCTTTTCAGTAGAGGCAGCAGGGGTATCGACAACATTTGACGAGGAAGGCTGACATTCATCATACTGCGGTCGTTGCACCAAAGTGTCTTCCTCATCGTAAATCATCTTCGTAGCAATTCTCTCCTCTACTTCTGCACAATCCAAGTAAGGTATATTAAAAGATTTAAAAAGTCTATCATAGTCGAAAACCCCGGCGGGTCCCGTGCTTGGTTTTGGTGGTTTGTAACTTGTGATATCAGTGTTACACACCACCTCAACCTTGCTGGTCGATGTATTAAAGACTCGTCTGTTGGGAGTCCCAACAACGTATCCGACTAAAATTCCTTCGTCGGCTACTTCACCAAATTTAGAATTGGTCTTTAATATCGAACACGGGGACCCGAATGGTTCAAGACCACTCAAGTTGGGCTTTCTCCCATGCATAAGTTCATAACATGTTTTATTTAATCTTTTAACAGTTAACACTCTATTAAGGATATAACAGGCTGTTGCAACAGCTTCAGCCCAGAACACCACAGGAAGTTTCGAATCAGCCAGCATGGTTCTGGCTCCTTCAATTAAAGTTCTGTTCTTCCTCTCAGCCACTCCATTTTGTTGCGGAGTATACGGAGCGCTGTACTGGTGTTCAATCCCCTTCTGTAAGCAGAAGATCTCCATCTCATAGTTTTTGAACTCTGTCCCATTGTCACTCCTGATGTATTTAACCCTTTTCCCCATGATATTCTCAACCTTGGTAATCAAATTCTTTACCATCTGAACCGTTTCATCCTTTGACTTCAGGAAATATACCCAGGAATATCGAGAGAAATCATCAGTTATCACCAAGCAGTATGATGTTCCTCCTAGACTTTTTACATTCACGGGACCGAAGAGATCCATGTGAAGTAGTTCTAGGGTACTGACTATAGAATTAACCTTCTTGGTGTGATGGGATTTCTTGTGTTGCTTTCCCTTCTTGCATGATAAGCATTGGTCTTCAAAGTTGAAATTCTTCAAGGGAACACCCAACACCAGCCCATTCTTGACAATGTAGTTCATTTTCCGAAGATGAATATGTCCCATTCTCCCATGCCATAATTCGGACTCCGATTCAGTTGCTTTCGACAGAAGACACGATTCTTCTGTGGCCATTTCAGTCGACCTCATGTCCATGATATACGTATTCTTTTCTCTTGGAGCCTTCATAACAATCCAATCCTCTGGTATCTTAAAACCAGGATACAACACGATCGCCTCATTCTTGGTAAAATGCACGGTATACTCTTTGTCACAGTTCTGCGATACACTCAGCAGATTATGCTTCAATTCTTCAACAAAGTTCACTTTCTCTAAAGTCATCTTTCCATTCGTCACCGTCCCAATTCCTGTAATCCTTCCACCGCTCTCTTCAGCAAAACTCACTCTTTCTCCTTGAACAGGTTTCCATTCGTGTAACAAATTCTTGTTACCCGTCATGTGCCGGGAACAGCCGCTATCCACAACCCATAGATTGTTTGCAGCCCTGTTCAACTGTTCCTGCATGATTAAAGCAGAGGATTAAAATCTAGGTCTTGGGTCGATACATCCCGTACCTTGGCTGTCCAAAGTTAGTATCAGAATAATTTCTGTAAGTCCGGAACGGATGCCTTCTTGGAGATTGACTATGAGGCCATCCAAACCGTCGTGAATTAAAAGAATTATTACTTATGGTTTGGGTGTTAGCAGTGAAAAACTGAGATCGATTTATTTGAAAACCTGGATTAGTCCAATTTCTGAATTTTGATGGGTTTTCATTTTTACCATTATATTGATTACCGTTAGTTCTTTTCTCAGATTTTGAAGGTCTCACACCTCTGAATCTTTGCTTCAGAGGGCAATCAGCAATTAGGTGTCCTAATTGATTACATCTGAAACAACTCCTGTGTTCAACTTTCTTTTCAATAGTTGTTTTAGATGTTGAGGCTGCATTACTGCCCGATTGTCTCACATATGGTGGGACATACGGGTTTAGTGGAGATTTCTTTTCAGTTGTTTTATGTTTCTCCCCACTTTTTGGTAACACTTCCTCTTGTTTTGTCTCACTCGACTCGGATGACTTGTCCGAGTATGATGAGACAGGACTAGGAACAGAAATCCTCACACTCGAAACAGGCTTACTTGTTTCGCCTTTACTAACTTCTGGTTCTTTAATAGTAACCTTAACCGGAACTGTCTGACCAAAATCAACATCAACAGATTTCTGATTACTAGGATCATAAGTGTAATTATGATTGTAAGTTGGTGGAACTTCATGATAACCAATTCCTCCCCTTTTAACTGGGGAACCTTGATCACTAACGAGGTGATCAAGTATAGCGGAGGAATTTCTAAATTTCTCAAGTTTCCTGTTCAGTTCCACCACTTTCACCTGGTGATCAGCTATCTGTTTATCCCTTTCAGCTATTAGTTTGGTTTTCTCTTCTAGCACTTCATAACTAAGATCAATCACTTGAATTTTTTTAGCTAGATTTGCTTTAAGACTTCTAATATCTTTCTCACTAGCTTTTATTTTTACTTTATAACTGTTTTCTCTAGCTTTAGTGAAATGATGATCTTCTTTTAATGTTTTAAATTGAGCATCCAAACTAACAAACTGATCAGTTATAGTTGTCAATTGTTCAGACAGATTTTCACACTTAGTACAAGGGAGTTTGGTACTTACCTCGGAGAGCTGGTCTTTCACATCTGCCATGTAAGCTTCATTTTGAGCTTCTTCCATGTAAGCTTCATTCTCGCCAGTCACTTTCTCACTATCTACAGTTTCGATGTTCGCCAAATTGGCCTGTTCGAACACTTCTTCAGCATGCAGATTCCAGTTGTACTCCCCATTCTGTCTGGATATCATGGCTCTATTCTCATTACCACCCCCACTCTGTTGTGTAGACCTGTTTTGACTGCGTTCTACACGTTCATTTGTGCACTCCTTCGCAAAATGGCCATTCTGTTGGCAGTTGTAACACCTAACCTTCGACTTATCAAACCCTGGCCTTTCACCAACAAACTTCCTACCAGTCTTCTTCATAAACCGCTTAACCCTTCTCACAATCATCGCCATCTGCCACTGCAGATCCATCTCTTCCAGATCATCAGCATCGATCTGATCATAATCTTCATCCAAAGTTGCAGGATCAACAATCTTACCCTTAATGTAATTTTCATACGAAGCAATGAAAGATGCATAGAGAGCAAACTGCTGTTCAGCAGATTTAACACTCATGGGCATCTTCGAGTAGTTGTTGTTCAAAGCACTTGGGGAAAAGCTACCCTTGGTTGCTTGAGGGTTAGAAGCATTATTTCCTCCAGCTACAAAGCACACATCACCATTCATGTTGAGAGATACATGACATTCATGTGTTGAGTTAGCGCCCGACTCTCCCTTTGAGTAGTAAGCAGACGAATCAGACTTCGAACTTGAACTTGAATTAACCTTTGCACCATACATTCCTGGATCTTGAACCTGATCAGTAGGTGTCTCTTTTTGAACCATGTTTAGTTCAAAAGTTCGTAGCTTGTTTACTGCTGTTTCCAAATCATAGTCGGCAAAGTCTTTGTCTTCTCTCATCAACACAGTGTACATATTCCATTTCGGTGGGAGAGCATCAAGAAGCTTTTCAAGAATCTCATCTTCTTTGTAAGCAATTGAATAATTGCTGAGTTCTGTCATCAGATGATAATATCTAGTGATGATATCATCAAGTGATTCATTCTTCAGATACTTGAAGACCGAGAACTGGGTTTTAAGTAGTTTAATATTTGATGCACGGATTCCCACATTACCCTCAAACCGGTTTTCAAGAGCTTCCCAAAGCTCTTTAGCAGTTTTATACTTTCTGAAGGTGTGAAGAATCTCTTGTGGAAGAGCCATTGTAATAGCTGCATGAGCTTTGCTTTCGGCCTCATACATTTTCTTCTCTTCCTCTTCCATCTTGCTGTATTTCTTAATCTGATCACGACCCTCATACTCAGCAGTTGGTGGAATGTATCCATCTTGTATGCACACCCACATCTTAGCGTCTTGGTATTTGACATATTGTTCAAACCGATCCTTCCACGCCACGAAGTCGGTTCCTTTCAGCATCTTTGGGGCCTTAGTAGCTGAACCCGCTTCCACTTCCATCTTCACCAGTTCTGTAATGTTTATTGAAGTCAACTTTTACGAAACACAAAGAAACCAGAAAAATAAAAATTTTATTTTCAACAGTACTGTAGGCGAAGTTGTGGATAACTTCGCTTAAGTCTGAACTTCGCTGATTCTGAACTTCGCTCTCTTTCTTAAATTCGCCTGTTTTGGCGAAGTTGTGAATAACTTCGCTTAAGGTAAGCGAACTTGAGAGGTGGGCGAAGTTGTGGGTAACTTCGCTTAGGCGAACTTGTGAGGTAGGCGAAGTTGTGGATAACTTCGCTTAACCTTATATCTTCGCCGAAACCCTACTAACAGTGACGGCAACTTCGCCTGATGAACACGATGGTTTTGCAGGTTTGATTTCTGGATTTTGCGAGGTTTGTGACGGTGTAATGGGTTGTTTATGATGGTGGGAGGTGAGTAGGACACAAAAACTCAGTAAACTCGTCCCGCGAATAGTCGAACGGAACGATTTCTACACCCGCGTGATAATCCAGAACCACAATCACGAGCAATAGCTCTGATACCAATTGTAGGTTCCCAGCCGGATCTACACGAGATATCTCGTTCTACGTAGGTGCGGAATCCCTACGTAAGACGTTACGAGCGTAGAAGACGATACGATTAAACACACGTTACAATGAACAAATACTCGTTATATTGCAACCGGAAACACGTGATATCAATCACAAATACTGGACAACTCGTACACAAATGACTCGAATGTTAACTGAAATCTGAAAACAGCCGTAACCTAAAGGCTTATATAATCACGACAACTTCGCCTGGCATGTTCAGGCGAAGTTGTCCCTAACTTCGCTTGTCTAACAAGTTCGCCTATATCAGCGAACTTGTTAGCTAACTTCGCTTACATCAAATACAAAACATTACAAACTCAATTACAGACACTAGACACTGAACTACTGACATCATGCACCAACATTTAGAATATTTTTGTCTTAGTTTCGATACTATAACGCACGTAACCGATTTTGTTCTTTTAGTTTCTCCCGCAATGAAAACGTATCGAATTCAAGTAGACTCACTGAGTTTTGTTTTAGGTCCAGTACGTAATGTAAACCGACCGAATGTTATTTTTGTTTTTTTAGTTCCGTTACCGTAACAAACATGATGAAAACCGACTGAATTCGCGTGGACTCAACCGCCTCAACGCCTGGGATCGATAACGCTCGGGATTTACCAACGATCGAGTTTTGCCGACCGACGCCACGCCATTGGTTCACCCAATTTTTATAATATTTTTGTCTTAGTTTCGATACTATAATGGTCGGGATTTACCAACGATCGAGTTTTGCCGACCGACGCCACGCCATTGTTTCACCCCAATTTTTATAATATTTTTGTCTTAGTTTCGATACTATAACGCACGTAACCAAAACCGACCGAATTCACGTCAACTTACTATATCAACGCTTGGGTTTTACCATTGCCTGAGTTTTACCAACCTGCCAGGCACAACGCGCCGGGAGAAATACTAGTTACTATTAAATAAAAACTTTGGCGCCGCTTAGCACTCATTGGACCAAGTGTCAACTTATCATTAGACCACGTCATCTTTTATGTTTTTTTTAATTATTATTTTGGTTTTAATTCCGATACCTAATGTACATAACCGGAATCGACCGAATTCACGTCGACTCACCGTCACAATGCTCATGACCTACAACGCTCGAGTTTTACCAACGTTAGGTTTACTGATAATGCTCTAGTTTTACCAACACGGGTTTTACCAAACAAATAAACTTCGTCTTAGATATTTATTTTTTTTATGTATTATTATTATTATTATTTCAATTCTAGTACTATTAGGAACATAAACGATACCGAACGAATATGCGTCGACTCGCCGCCGCAACACTCGGGCTTAACCAACGCCTTGGTTTTACGGACCGAATAATATTGTTTTAAATGTGTTAAAATTTTATAATACGCTTTATGAGTCTTGACACTTTTGGTTTTTATTTTCAATATGTTAATTTAAAATTTAATTTTTTTAATTTTTCTGTAGCGATACGAACATAACCAATACCAACCGAATTCTAATTGATCGTACAGTAATATCACAAACCTGGTATTGGTACCGTACAGTACTAACAAACATTTTTCAATAATATCACAACCAAAAACTTAAAAGCACAAAAAAAAACATAATACTAAAACTAAAAATAAACCATAATATAAAATCCATTAATAATCAAAAAATGAATTCTATAACATACAAAGTCTCCCAAAAGGCTTTTTTATCCATATGTTTAAAACAAAATTATATTATGCAGAGAAAGTTAACATTCGTTTAATCTTCGCTAGTCAGCTTTCCATATTTCATTTTCTCTTTTTTATTGTTTTCTCAATTTCTGTAGAAAAACAAGAAACAAAGTGTATACATGCTATTATATGATATACACAATTACACATACATGAAATATAAATATATGAATACACAATATATGAATATACTCATATAGATAGAGAAGGAACTGATTCAACTAATATATATTAGGTTTTGAAAATCTCGCTTGAAAGTTAAGTCATGAATGCTGGAAACCTAATTAAAAGCCATACATATTCTAAACGGTACCAATATCCGAAAGTACTCGTACCTAAAATCAGTAAATTTGGGTACCCGAACCCAATAGACACGCACAAATACAGGTACAGATAGCGACGCGGTTACGGAAATTCGGGAAAAAATTAGCATCTCTATTATGCAGTATGAATGATATAAACAAATGTAACACCCTTAAATTTTTGATCGTCTTTGAGCAAGTGTAAAGTTTGTACATTTTCAGGAATCAATTTATTTCTTTTCATTTTCTAAGTTGAGGGGCCTTGTGCTAGTTCTTAGAGGTGAGATTATTTAACTTTGGGAACAAGATATCATCCTTTGAAAGTTGGGGGACTAATTGTGAAAGATCATAAATTTATATTGTTGGCTGCCTCCTCCCTAATACCGATCGAAACTTTGCAGGCCCCCACCTCCTCGTTTTTCTTCTGCTCCAACTTATTCAAGGATTAATTCAACTTATCCCAGGTTAGTATGGTGGTTTAGAATATCCTTTTCATCCGTAATTTGTCCCTATTTCTCCATAATCGATCATATGTCTTGTTTAGGTTTAAACCAAAGGTTGACCTAGTACAATTCCAGGCTTGTATTATGTGTTTGGATCGTTCCTTTGTCTTTAATTGGTGGTATGGATGATTGGGGATGTTTGGATGAGGAAGGGTTCGATCAAAACAAGATTCCGGCAAAGGAGCCAAGAAAATCTGGCCACTGTTTGCGTCATCGGCAACAGTTCCTGCAGCAACAAGCAGCGGCTCTGGTTCAAGGTGCTAGTGCTCGGTGACTCAGTCGCGTGGATATATTAGTTGCTTGATTTCGAGTTCGTATGACCAAGTTATGAGCAAAACAACAAAGGCTTCGCATTCCAGCTGACGGTTCAGTTTCCGGTGGACTGTTTGGTTTTCCGGTGACGATGAAGGCATTTTCCAGTGATGAAAATAGGCCCAGATGGTGGGGTTTATTGAGACGAGTTCGTGGATATGTGATTTTCTCGAATCAGAGTTCATTTGATGGTTTCGAGCTATTCGACTGTTAACGTGCAAAACAGAACGATCCAGTGGGCTGTTTTGTGTTCTGGAAGCTATGCAGGTTGTGGCAGCAGGCGTTAGTAATTTTCAAAGGTCCGGTCAATGGGTTGTTTCAGGTTCTGGAAGCTGTGCAGGCTGTGGCAATGTAACATCCTAAATTTATATTAATAAATAAAAGAAATTATGTTTGTTTATTGTGTGTTAATATTTAATTAGAATTAAATATAAACAAGAGTATGGACTTGGATGGGGAAGATGGAATAAGGGATGAGATGGGGCTTAGGTCCATGGGCTTAAGATAGTATAAATACTCCCTTAAACCTCCCTAAAACCCTCATTCTTATCCATCGTATTCTCTACACACTCAAAACAAACCGCGAGCTAGGAGAAGAGATCCAAGACCCAAACCAAGCTATATATTGTTAGATCTTGGATATAAGCAAGATATAAGATTGTAGTTCATAACCAAGCTAAATCGTAATCTAAAAACGAGTAAAGGTACGTTTTTTTATCTTTAAAGGTTATGTTTTTATGAACGGTTTGCCTAGAGACTTATAGTAGATCGGGTCTAGATAAATCATAAAGTTACAAACTTAATGTTTAAATGGACTTAACAAACTCGTGGTTATAAAAGGCTCATAAAAGAAACCCCTAGATCTAGCCTTTTGAACATTTTAAGCCATAAAGGTCCAAGCTTTATGGTTACACGAGTCAAGTTTTGGCCGAAAACGGTTAAGGAAACATTTATGGATTAATACCGAGCCATAATAGGGTGTTAAGACCATGAAACATAATAATAATAGTGATAAAAAGTCCACATGGTTTCAGCTCGTTCGAATACACGGGCAAGACTCGCACACTGGATCATTCGATTACACTACTAAAATTCGCATACATATCAGCCCATTCGAATACATCATTTTATTCAATTACAATGATGTCATTCGCATACAATATTATGACTCGAAAACATACACAAACTCGAATACAATGTATGTATTCGCATACATCTACAATTTAGAATCAATGTCCTTAATCGAATAAAATGAAAGATTCGGTTGCAATATATGACTCGATTACATGGGCATGCTCGAATACAAAAGTGGTATTCGATTACTCTGCCAATTTTGCATACAAAGGGATAGTTCGAATACAGCGTTAGTTCGAATACACGGTATGGTCGATTACATTGGTTCGATTACAATGTATACTCAAATACAATACATACAATTCGAATACAATGATTTATCAAATACACAGTATGATTCGAATACACTGAGGCTTGTCGACTAAATATTAAACTCGCATGCAAACACTGGTTCGAATACAAGGACAATTCGATTACACGAGTCGTTCGAATACAATTGCTTATTTGAATGCATGGGATGACTCGAATGTAGATACCATGTATAGGTTCGATTATACCCTCATTCGAATACATTAAGTAATTTGATTACAATTGAGGACCTAAATGCGTACAACATGTTCGAATACATGTTGGACTCACATACATAGGGTATATTCGAATATAAATTGAAATCTAAGTAAAATGTAATCTAATTACTTATGAATACAAAAGAAAGGAAAGACAAAGAATACTAAAGTAATTGAATACCCAACATTTGAATATATTAGTATTTAAGGATAAAATATTCTAAATAAATTGTATTCTAAAACAAGACCATTAGAATAGACCAGACTTAGCCATTTTGGCTAAAATATGAATAACGTGAATAGGACAAGTATTGATACATGTAATTAATACACAGTCATCCGAGCTCAGTTAAGGAAAGGATTAACGATTAACAGAGAATGAAATAGGATTCAGGTGAGTTTCTAGCCCCCTCCTTGTTATGTTTTCAGGGCTGTGTGCATACTTGATGCGATAGTTAATACACTTACCTTAAATGGTAAGTGCATGCCATGTATGATTATATGTTATTACATTTGTCTGGAATGTGAATGAAAGCTTGTCGATACGTGAACGATCTTCGGATATTGCACGTATTGACAATGAAGGTATGTATATGAAAGATGAATGTGTATAATAGACATATGTATGATATATAAGTATGTATGAATGGTTAAAGAAAGTATATGTATGTTACGAGTATGTATAGACAGTATGTATGAGTATGGAGGAAGTAAGGGATCAGACCCTAATAATATCTGAGATAGAGAAGAAAGGGATCAAACCCTAATAATATCTGAGATAGACAAGAAGAGGGATCAGACCCTAATGATATCTGAGATAGATAAAGAGAGGGATCAGACACTAATAAAATCTGATATAGAAAAATAAATAATCAGACCCTAACAATATCTGAAATAGAAAGAACAGTAAGTAAATAGTAGAGAAGTAATAAAGTATGTATGAACTGAAAGTAATATGTAAAGTACTTAATGTGTATCTACGGATGCATAAATGAAGGTAAGCGTATGTATTGTATGATGTATGATTAACTAGAACTCACTCAGCGTAGCTGACTTTTAGTATGCACGCAGGTGAGTAGAATGAGGCAGTTCGTTGATGAGGACACATGTCATGGAATTGAAGGCACTGACATCTCAAGGAAATGTTATGATGTTTTAATGACTATGATTTGTTTTTAAATGACTATGAATGTTTGTTAAAGACAAGATTTGAATGTTATGTAATATATTATGGTTGAAGTTTTTATATTCCGCGAAAGTTTTAATTAACTCTGATATTTATAACTGTGTTTATGAATAAATCCAACGTCCAAAGTAGGGTACCAGTAATGGGGCCTTACAGGAAGCAGGCGTTAGTAATTTTCTAAGGTTCGGCACGTTGAGACGAGTTCGTGGATATGTGATTTGCTCGAATCGGAGTTCGTATGGTCACATTATGACCATTTTAGTTTTTGTTCGCGTCGGTATTTTGGGATGTCGCGCATATGGGTTCGGAACGAGTTATACTTGAAGGTTATCTATACGAGAGCGAACGCGTCGGTTGTACAAATTGGGAACCTTGTGAAGGTTTAAATTAGGGATTTTGCTTCTATTTACTTGTAAGGCCTTTGCTTGTGAGTGCTCACCTAGCGGTTCCCCAGCTCGTTGATTTTTTTTTTGTGATCCGTATCGGTGAGTTTCATGATGTCCCTTTTTAATGTTTACGTTTTGAGCTAGCATACACGTTTTATGACGGTTTTACCCTTTTGAAGCATTTGGATGATATTGCATAGTTTATGTTATTTTTATTATCTATGCTTGGAAGTTTGTATGATTTATGATTGTTTTATTTGTATGTGTGTGTTTGGCCACCACGAGGATATTTTTGTTAAGCCGTGACCGGGTCAAAGAGAAGAATAAAATTCCTTAATTCCCCTGTTAGGGGCTAAGGTGGATGTGTTCCGGGATAGGAAGACTGTCCTTGGGGCGAATGGATATTTAAAATCCCCTAACAGTTTATATGTCCTTGGGGTGAAGTTTATTCGGGTCCTTAACTTTGTGGTTTTTGACTTGAGAGGATGTGACCCGTGTTACATGCTTAACGGAGGAAAATTTATTTATTTATTTATTTATTTTTATGAAAGTCGTATGTTAAATAAATTGGCCGGTCTTTAATAGATTTTGATGATAAAAACATGAACTCACTCAGCTCAAGCTGACTTTGAGTGTATGTTAGAATGATTTCAGGTTGTGCGTGGATGTGATTACTGCTTGGAGGTTCTCAAGACTACCCGTGGTCCCGAGGCAGTTCTAGTAGATGCTCCTTATCGTGTTAATAAATAAGAAAATATTAATTTACATTTTTATGTCTTAAGGATGATGTTTTGTAAATTTTCCGCTGCAAGAATACTCTTTATTGAATTTTTAAATGATATGAAACCGGTTTATCTTTTATATTTGAATTTGTTTGGAATGCTTACCAACTGCAGGACTCCCGAATTTCGGGGTCTTACAACAAGTCTCTTGAATGCTTTAAATTCTTCTTACTTATTTGTTCCATATCAGTAACATATATGTTGTATATATATATGGTGGCGGATCTAAAACAAAATTCCAGGGGTAACTTAATTATTTGTCTTAATCATAGATTCAAGTAAATAAGATAAAAAAAGGCGATAAAAAATAAAGTTAAACAACTACATAATAGATTATCTCCCCTCTTCAGCATTTGAAAGCTAGGAATCAAGTTATTACATCGGCTTCCGTTATTTTATTAAATGTTTCTCTTCCGATCGCATATACTAGAGCAGTGTTCAAATAATCATCATCCATTCAATTGCATAAATCCGTCTTGATAAGCTTCAATTTAGAAAAACATCTTTCAACATTTGCGGTTACAACCAGTAAAATCAAAGCTAGTTTCAATATCCGAAAAACCAATGAAAAGAAGGATCTTTTCCGGTTTCCACCATTAGACGAGCAATGCCACATATTCCATAAAATTTTGAAAATATTTCATCTTGCTTTACAGAATGGTAAAAGAGCTTACGATCACCTAAAAAACACCCCTTAATTTGTACTAAAATCATTCAGATATACCTAGATAAAATGTCACTATGTTAGATATGTCAAACTTAGAAATCCGATCACAAGGAGTAAAACCCAACATATTTTATAGCAACGGAGTTGTTACCTTATTGAATTGATTTCCAAATTCTCGAATTTGCATATCCAAAACCGTATTTAATATCCCAACTTCAAAATGATGTTGATTAGCAATGAACATCAGTGGAAAATTGTGAAGTTGGCAATGATGGTGGCGATATGGAGCATTTGGAGATCTCGGAAAAAACTTTATATTCGAGAAGAGCCAATGAAGATCAAAATCAACCTCGACAAGATGAATGTGTTAAGTTTTTTGTGGATAAAAAATAGAGCGAAATGTTTGGAAATAGATTGGTCTAATTGGAAAGTTTAACTTGTAATCTTGCGTTAGGTTATATCCCAGCCCATGCTAGCTCCTTGATAGGAGAGGCTCGAGTTCGATTGTTCTTAATGAAAGTTGTTAAAAAAAGTAATGATATTGTTCATGTTTCAAGGCTTACCATAAGTTTATGTCGTATCTAATGTCTTAATATTGTTTTTTACGCAAAAAGAAGTAAGTTTTTCCAACATTGCAGCAAACCCGTTTTGTCTTAAATCACTTATCATTCAATGTTCCTTTTGCTCTGTTTATCAACTTAGCCATTTCTAAGAAGTCTTGACTTTTTTTAAGATGTTTTGACAGAGTATTTGTGTGGCCTTTGAATATAGGTGACGAAGACTGAAGCGTGAGGTATTGATGCTGGATTGCCTGTGTAATTATTTATATATATTAGTATTTTATGTTTTTGGAATTTTAGTTTATTTTAACTTGTGTGGGCTTTTAACTAATGGGTGGGCTTTAACTTAATTTGGGTTATAAATCAAAAGTTTGAGTTGAGGGGTTGGGCCTTTTAAAATATTTGAGGGGTAACCTAATTTTCGTTTAGGTGGAACCCGATATATAAAACGACTATTTATAAAAAACAAACAACACTATGGAATGGAAGTTGAGGTGTAACCCCTGCCTTAAGAACTATGGAATGGAAGTTGTGTGTGATATGTATGAATATTGGAAGTGGTTATATAAGACAGTGAGAGGGTGACTATAAAAACTAGAGTTGCACAAAAAAACCCGAACCTGGAACCAGCCTCAAAAGAATCTAGAAACGGTTTTTATATACCGGGGTTATAATACCCAAACCCGTACCCGACCCTACTCATAGGGTACAGATAGGGTATGTATTTCGTACTAAAACCTGAACCCGACCCAATTTGTACCAGGTCATACACTGATACCTAAAAACCCGAACGAGTTCGATACCCGGAACCGGGTTTTTCCAATACCTGAAACTGGGTATTTCAAATATCTGATCTATACAAAAAAAATACCTTAAATTTACCCCAAAAAACCCCCGAAAATAGGGTTTTCTTCACTACCCAAAAATAGGGTATTCAAATACCCGATTTTAGAATACATGGTCAATGTTTTAAAAACCGGTATTTTACTTGTACCGGATTTGGCTAAAAAATGGTACAACCGGTTGAAGCGGGCTATACCGTGAGGTTCAACCAGTTGAATAGTTTACCCTATAATTTTCTATAAATGTAACTTTAACTCCAAAAATGACCTAAAAATAAATGATTCTATAATTAAAATTAATCCAAAAGTTAATCTATATTAAAAAAATAATACAAAAGCACTCAGTTGTTCATAAATAGTCCTAAAGTTTACACGTTTGAATGCTAATTGTTGAGTTAAAAGTAATTTTAGAAAAATATGAGCCATAAATATCAAAATTTTCTCGTACTTAAAACCGGTTTGCCGGTAAAAACCGGTATTTTAGGAAAAAACCGCCGGCAAAATCCGGTTTAAACCGGTTCAACCGGCCGGTTTGAACCGGTTTTTAAAACACTAGATGGTTCTAAACCTGACCCGAACCCGACACATAGGGTATGGTTTTTAGAGACATTATCCGGACCCGGACCCGAACCCAACCCGAGTATTACCAATACCTGATTTTTCAATACCAGTCATACTCGAAGACGGTTCCATACCGACCATCAGATCCCATGAAACACAGTCCATGGTCACTAACAATGACATTACTAGCAACATAAGATCTTAAAGAAACATGTCAGAAATTGAACAACATGATTCTTATTGAGTAAAAGATTTAGAACCTAATGATTCGTACAATTCATAAACTAGAAGATGAAATATATAGGGATGAACCCTAGAACAACAAAGAAGATGAACGACTATTGTAACTTTTTTGTGTTAATTCAAAAGACTCCAGCAACTACTGCTTCCAATGTATAGCATGAGCAGGATCATAAAATTTCAAGAAGGAGAGAGCCATTAGAGGCAAACCAGGAGATTAGAACAAAATACAGTGAAACCACTCGCGAAAGCCAGCAGGAACATGGCCAGGGTCTTCTGGAAGAGTTGTTGGGCCGTTGGTTAGAGAACATGGGCCAAATCTTGAACATGCACTTCAAGTAGCCCATATGAACATAAGAGTTCTTTGGTAAGCCTTTTAGTAACCATAAGCCCAAAACTTGAGAGAAGAAGCCCAATATGCAAAAACAATAAAAGTAAGAAAACATTAGAACTAAAACATTGAAATTAATATATATTTTTAACAAAACATCTCTTCATGACTTGTTCGACACATTCTCCAATCACAAGAAACTAATATTGTATAAGTATAATCGGCAATAGAAGGATTTGTTTAATAAAAATGCGACATCAAAAAGGGTGTTGCATGGTTGATCTTGGAGGGTGGTTTGTAGATTATCTAAAGTTTTTGGATCAAAGTGAATTATTTGATGCCTTCGCTCCTTTATTTAATATTTTATTTATGTTGAATTAGAAGCAGGTGTTTAGGTTTCTTAGCTTATGCCCTTCTGTTCGTTAAAGTTGTTGCATATTTTGCATTAGAAGGTGTTTAGCTAATATGAGCAATGATTATTTGTTTTTCACGGTATTAAATTGTACCATTTTTTGTTTTATTATTAATGAAAAGAGTCGTTCAGAATTCTACAATTTTGGGTTCGTGTTCTTGGTTCACTTGTTTAATATTTAACACTGTTGCCTTGTTATTTGACACTTTCTCTAATATGTTTAAAGGTAATGATGGAGCAGTTAAGATCAAGAAAGTACTAATCTTGACAAATGGATCAGATGGCAAAAATTCAGAATCGAAGTCTTACTGAAATAGTCAAATCCTTGGCACTTTTACAAAACAATTCGATGTTTGGTTCGCAATGAAATCCTTTCTTAAGCTATACTCTACCAGGAAATCAAAGAACCAAGATTATTAGAAGCTCACAGATGGTGCGTCTAGCAGAAAAGACGATGAAAAGTCAGAAATAGCGTCAAATGTCACAAACTGGGACCTTATATCTCTGACGTCAAGTCGAATATGAATGATGCTAAGTATTATAGAAAGAAATACGAAGACGTCAAGAAGAGGGAAAAAGCCTTCATGACCGCAATAGAAGTCTTGGTTTTATAACATAATAGTCTAGTCATTTTGATGAATCCCTAATTAGCTAACTGTATAATAATTCATCTAAGTTGAGGTATGAATGAATAAAATCAAGGATTTGATTGTCCATATTTTTATATTTTTGTGTTTCCTTTTCATTCTTGATTCTTAATTTTTTATTATCAATATATAAATTATGAAATAATAAAGTCAACCGATGATGGAAGCAGTTGAGCAGTCTGTCGAGGCATGCTAATATGCGAATCTCAGTTGTAACATAAAATGATAAATATTAGTTGGCTGACAACACCAAATTATTATATATACATATTATTGATATTTCATCCGCTCACTCCACTAATTAATGTGCTGACCTTATAATAAAAGAAACTAGTAATAGTACACACCGTAATGAGACGTGGATCACTTGTTGACTACGTGTTTAATGGTGGTTTCAGTTTGACAAAATTACTTTGAGATGATATAACCTCCTTCATTTTTATTTTTTTCTAGTTATACTATATATTATATATTAAAGGAAGTGAACTGCTACAGTAATTGGGGCATTTTTGTAATTCCTTTGTTTTTTAAGGCTTCTTTTGAGTGATTATATAGTATAATAATAATAACAAGTAAACTTACCCGCACGTTGCTGCGGGACACGTTGGAGTCTGTACGTATCATTTTAGTTTGTTACGTTATTGTAAATGATTTGGTACCTATGGCTATGTATATGACGTACACCCACCTTAATTCAACTGATACAATACCAAGTCAGTTAACCTTTTACTACAAAATCAATATTGCTGAAACAAATAACAAATTCGCTAACTAAAGTAATCACTACTAATTTAAGAACAACTTTGACTTGATACATAATTATCAGTTTGCCCTTTGTAACAAAGGCTTTGTTATTAATCCTTTAGACTCACTCAGATCTCAATTTAAGAAGCTAAGCTAGATCGAATTCAGACTTTAACACTAAACTTCAAGTTATACTGTATATATGTGAAACCTTGAACGCAATGTAATACGGAACTTCAATCAATCCTCAAAGTTAACTTTATTCACCGGAAACCTGTCAATTTCAAGAAATGCATGGAAAATCTAATCAGTAAAAAAAAAAAACTAATGTAAAATGTAGCCTTAAGAAGTCGCTGTATAAAAACAAATGACCAATTGGACTGAAATTAGTTAACTGCTACTGCATTTGATGCACAACAAACTAATGTGAAATGTAGCTTTCTCAAGACTAAATAGTTACCGTCTTTGTTGTTACTCAATATCAACAAACAAAGCTTGTGCTAATAGTGAATTGAACATAGTTATACGCGAAAAGCCAGTTTGACTATATTTTGTGGATCAAATGTGTAATTTTCAAATTGAAAAATAAAATTCATATCTTTAGAAGTATATTATGATACTTTTATGAATATTACTTTTATGAATATAAGAACCTATAACTGTAGACATGAACCTAACAGTAAGTTAGCCAAATGTAAACCAAAGTCAAACCAAATCCGATCGGTCGCTGTGAAGAGCGTCAGGCGTGGATGATTATATCGATTTCTCTAAAAAAATTGGTTAATTATCAGAACCTGAAACAACAGTGTTCCTAGAAGGGTCGTCTAGTTTTGGGGTTTGTAGGCAGCCACGTTCATAATTTCGTTAACCTTCTCGGGACCCAAATCTGATTTCGTCAGAACGAAATTAGGGATTGGTAACTGGGTTTTCGTATTTCAGGTTCAAATCATAAGAGGATACCATGTTTGGCTAGATGTTGAAGATGTGTGGTGGAGAATTCATGTTTTCATGAATAGTATATTTAGTGAGAGGGGCAAATGATATATATATATATATATATATTAGGCTATGCGTAGCGGAGGGGTTACAACTGGTGGCGAATTGCGCTGTGTGGCGTCCAGTCAGCAAGGGGTAAGAATTTGTTTTTGGGATGTAATGGCGTAAGGGCTACAACTTGTAATATATATATATATATATATAACAAAATACATACATGCCGGCCCCACCAACCAAACAATTCGCCCCTTCTTCTAGCGACAACTTCTCCTGCCTGCGCCCCTTTTCGTCCAGAAATCGCCCAGGGGGCGGTGTTCGCGCCCCTTCTCGCCCCATTTCGCCCAAATTCGAGCCTCACTACACTCGGCCTTAAAGCAAACGTATGTGCTACAGTAAAGTATAGATCTTTGCAATTTTAGTCCCTTCATATTTAAATTGTTACAATTTAGCCTTCTCAAAGTTTAAACTATTTAAATTGATCCTTAGCATATTATTTTTTTAAACTTTGCTTACTTTGTAGTTTAACCCCCAAAGTTTTCATGATTTTAATTTGTGTCATAGCATATGTTTTTTCTTTTTCTTTTTTATTATTTATATATTTAAGTTATTGATCTTTTACGATGATTAACATATGAAATTCTTTCAATTTTCTTATATGTTGTGACAACATTTTTATCTTTTATTTATGTCACATTGTTAAACATATGTATAGTTGTAATAAAGTATATAAGTTTCATTGAAAACGAAGTTGATTCCAAACAAATATCTTTTTTCTATCGTAAGCTATATTTAAAGTTTCAGTACAACATCAATATTGTAATGAGCCGAACCGATACCGATCAAGTTCTTTTGGAATTTATATAAACTTTTTTTCGTTTAGTCGAAGTGATAGTCGTTATGATGTGTTTGTATATCCACGCTTAAAATATGGGTCAATTACTGAGTTTCCCGCGCAACGCGCGTGGGTAACTTACTAGTAATATATTATAGAACAAAACTGGTGTAAAGAACCTTGACATAATGACATTAATTGATAAAAATGGTGTAATGATATCATAAACCAGTAAGTTATACAGCCTGTATATTGTTTGTTTTCACGGACTAGTCAATTTCTCGTTTCCTGTTTTAATATAGTACCGCTCTTTAAGATAAAAAAAAACACTAAACAAAATAGATCGAGAATCTTTATATGATATAGTGTGGCTAATTAAAAAGGGGTTTCCGTAACCACTACAAATAAAAATAATGTGCCACTGATATATATATGTAGCTCAAACTTCCGAACACTAATTAGTAAACATCCATGTGTTACTTTCTAGTAATATATTATAGAACAAGCATGGACAACTGTGTTTGTTAAGTTCCAAGATCATTCCTAAACCTCCTAATAAAAAATGAATAATAACTATAAAACTAACATTACACATTACACATTTACATATGTATCTTTAAATTTATTATAAGTTTAAAATACATGTCTTTTTAAAGTTTAAAAGCGGCTTGTGATTCATGTTTTAATGTCGGAGAATTTTAATTGCAAAGGTCTTTTGGCTTATATTTGTAGTCCCCTAATGCTGGATCAAACATCGAACAAATTTTGTTCTTGATAAGCGATCAGGACGGGTGCGATATACACAAACGATCGAACAAATAATATAAAGATAATATTGAACGACTCCGTAATCAGTAATAATAGATTGATAATATTAAACGAACCTATCCCACCCAAAATGAGCTCTTGTTGGGTGGTTGATTACATCTTACAAAACACACACATATAAAATACAATAAAGTCCTACTTATAGAAATACACAAATAATCTATAAGTTTTCTCCCCACTTGAAGGTGTACGCGTGCAATAAAGCTCACATCTCGGATCAAGAATTCTCGCTAACTTAAACTAAATTATTGACCAAAATGTATTTAACGAGTTTCGCCACATTGATATCGCAAGTCACAATTTTCGGTCTTAAAATCACCCCCCTTGACTTATGATATCAATTGTTTAACCGTGTCACATATCTTCACGAATCACCCCATAAAAATCTGAAGCCCCTTTATTTCAATTCACCCTCTCAAGAGATGACCCACCTAATTTATTCATGAAGACGTTCTTGATTCTTTATCCATTCTCTTAGACCTTAAGCTATATAGGTTGAGATGAGCTCAAATATCCACAAATCAATCTCCAATTATCGATTTAAACGATCGAATGACAAAACTTATTATTTCCTCTTCAAATGCAAATCCAAATCCAATTTGTTCAAAGTTCACCACACGGATGCAACTTCCCAAACGTCTGGAAAAAATATAAATAATATGTTTTGAACACTCGGTCAAACTATGACGAAAACCCAATCAATTTTGACTTTCTTTAGTCAGCTTGAAAAATAAAATATTTTTCTCGACAAAAAATTTACTCGGAGCATTAACATACATTTATTCATTAAAACTTTGTAACAACTGCAGATTGACGAAAATTCAGCACTTAATCTTCTTTCAGCTGCAATATAACAAAAACTGCCCCTGCAAATCTGATTGTACCAGCTCTTTAAATGTACCGAAATATCCTTGTTGCATCATCACAATTACCAAACAACCCATGTAACATTTGACACTGCTATATATCTATTCGAGATATAATCGCAAATGCACTGATTGTGAAAAATAGGCATCGACAACTCATAACTCGAACACATAACAAGTTTATATTGTAGCAACTATTCATAAGTGTTCGGGTCAATAATATGAAGCAACACCATTAATTGTTTGGAGTTAACATTGTGCATCAGTAACAAACTTACCAAACAACCCATTCAGCATCTTATTCGAACATATAACATTATATCCTTCGCTTCTTTGCATACAGTCTTATACCAACAGCTAAACGACTGTAACATCCCGTTTCCTGTTTCGGTTAATAAAATAATAGTACGAGTTATTATGAGTTGGGCTAGTGTTGGGTTAAATAAAAATGGGTAATGGACTTGGATTTGTAAGGAAAGAAGGAAGAAGGAAAACCGTAATTATCCTTTCATCCATCCATTTTCACCCATTCCATACACCATTCAAAACACACACTTAAGCTCTCTTATATTTCTCTCTTTCTCTAACTGAAACCAAGAAGGAAAACCGAGCATTTTTCCAAGTTAATAATAGTATGATCTTGTATAGATTCAAACCCTCTAGATCTAGTCGTGAAATGATGAACCGACACCCTCAACAGTTAAAGTCACGAGATCCGGATGGAATCGGGTATAAAACGATCGAAGGACGAGCTTAGGGGTCACCCTAGCTCGGATCTGGAACGATCGGGACGAAAAACGATGGAAAAACGAGCAGATCTCGCTTTTCCAGCGAGATCCCGTTTTTTTTTCCGGCAATGGCGGCGCGAAGGTTAGGTCACATTTGTCAGAACCCAACCTACAGCGGAAATGTCGGGGCATGAGTTGATTGCCACAGCCTCAAGGTACTATTATGAAATTATAAGCGACAATATCTAATTAATTTATTTATTATCAAACAACATTTAAAT
Organism: Bidens hawaiensis; assembly: GCF_021521415.1. Lineage (NCBI taxonomy): Eukaryota > Viridiplantae > Streptophyta > Magnoliopsida > Asterales > Asteraceae > Bidens > Bidens hawaiensis. Next base: position 4,769,765 of record NW_027491014.1, read on the forward strand.
ACAACAAAAATAAAGAAAATTACAAATACAAAATCAACTATTCTTGTATATGTTTATTATCATAAAGTCATCTCTACGTGAGCTGCGGTTCGATAAGCAATCCAAATCTATAACCTGCAAATGCGTACAAAATATATATTTGTCAACAACACATGTTGAGTGAGTAGATCACCAGTTTTGACACAAATAAACATGGTAATATATAATGATATAAATGAATAATAAAAATAGGCAAAACTGTTATCTGTGAGTATAAACAATGAAATCGTTAAGCAAGTAATGAGTGTCGTTGAAACCATTGCCAATGCGATCGGGCTCCGGTCACTACGACGGTTTTATGATCATACTATGTGGATGAGGATGAGATACCAACCAACCATAAAAACAGTAAACACATAAGCATACAATAAATACCAATAAGTCATTCAATTGATACACAACACAAAGATCACAGCTTGCATTTGAGAAATAATAGTGTAAGTAATTTGATAGTTGGTACGCAAGTGTCCCAAAACATTTGAAAACAAGTAAAAATAGGGGGGGAGTGATTACTCACCTGATCGAATAAACGAAATACAAATGAGAATGATGAGAAAGGTAAGCCCTTCGGGATATACCGCCAAGGAATCCTAGTTAAATATATAATTATAAATTAATTATCACTGATATAACATAATTTAATGAATTAAGATTTCGATGTGATTTGAGTTATGTTTGGTATTATAATATGTAATAATAACGTTTAAATAAATTTATAAAATTAGTATGTAATATTTTAAGTGAGTAAGTATTTCGAATCTTTAACGAAAATCGGTTTACATTAAATTATCTTTAACGTATTTTTTTACATTTATTATACCATTTATTTAATAACAAAAACTTATATATATACATATATTATAAAGACACACACACACACACACACACATATATATAATAGTGAAAAATACAAAGTTGAATAAACGTCAAGAAAACGCCAATATAAGGTGTCGGTTTTATTAAAATGGTGTTTAGTTATTAATTATATAATACATAAATTTAAAACATAATTCAAAAAAAAATAAGTAACCCAAAAATCAGGCTGGGGAGAACTGAACCTGCAACCTCCATCCCAACATTCCACACAACCAAACAACCAACTGCTCTGGGTGGAACATTGATGGTAACTCAGAAACATATCTATATAACAGGAGACAAAAATAACCAGATCCTATTACAAACCCTAACAACTCAAATCCGATAATCTGTTATGATTTGGTTAAATTAAACTTAGGGTTAATAATTATTGAGTGTAAACGAACATGCTACATATAATTAATTACTTGATTGATGACGAATTAAGGGTTAATTGGACGAAAACGAGGCCGGCTAATAACAATTATGAACGATCAGATTCGGATTGTTAAAACTGTATAACGGTTAGGGGTTTTGATGTCGAGGGGAGGAGGAAGCTGTCCGCAAGTTCAATTGCAATTGTTTTTTCTTTCTAGCAAATTTTGTCATTGTTTCGAGTTTAAAACATTAAATAAACGTTGTTTTTGAGAAACCGAACCTCCGGCTTGTTGTTTTCTTGTCTTTAAACTTTATTAATCTTATACATATATATATATATAGGATGAGTATCTTTATAGAACTGTTAAATTATTTAAGAACTTGAAGGATCCCTGAAAAATAACGTTTTTTTATAAAAAAAGTTGTATGTTAATGTTATTTGAGTGTAGTTTTATCAATTTTTATATCTATATTTACAATTACACTATTGAAAATTAGTTTTTATACATATCTATGATTTTTTTACACTATGTAAATTTGTTAGTACATAAATTTTACATATATGAAAATTTGTGATTAATATATGTAATTAAAATTTTCTATATAAAATATGATAAAACAATTCTTAAATAATGTTAAGATATAAAAAAATTAAAAAAAATGTTTGGTCGTTTAGAGTTCCTAAGAGTTCTTAAATTTTTTAGAGTTCTTAAATGATATATATATATATATATATATATAATGATATTCTCTACCACTCTCTTAACAAACCGAACTATATTCTTTGTTCTAAATAAATTTTCGTTTAACCTTCTCATATTATATAATGTTTCTTCTTATTTACTTCTAAATTTAACACAAGATATAATAATAATAATAATAATAATAATAATAATAATAATAATAATAATAATAATAATAATAATAATAATAATAATAATATTTTAATCAAACTTTTACTTAAAACAAAAGCGAATCTCAAATCCATCATAAAACTTGTGAATATAACTATTTCATCAATAATTGATTAATATTACCCTTAAAAATTAGGATCACTTGTCGACGCATCTCGAGGAGTTTGACTGTTTCTACCATAACTTTATCATATCTCATCCTCATTAATCCACTCGATAATGTGAGTAATCACATCCCCCTTTTTATAGTTTTATATTTTGGGTGCGTTATGCTTTCACAAGTAAATCAATTTATGATTTTCACTGCAATTCCACTATTTGCATCGACACGAAATTGCTCAATTAATTGATACGTGTGAATGTGATTATGTGTTTATTTTTTAGTTATGTTGGTTTGTATCTCATCCTCATCCTCATTTAGTATGATCATATGCCGTCGGAGTAACTCGACCCATTTGGGACGAGGGAAATGACCCTTTTATATTATTGGTATCCTAGTTGTAGTAATTCATATTTATCGCAAAGAGTTGTCTTTTTTAAATATATATATATATGTACACACACACAAAACCATGATTACTTGCTCAACTTTATATTGACAAACTATATATTTCACGCATGACGCATGTATCTTTTTAGGATGAAGCAAATATTGAAGTTTAGATGATACCTTAGGGTGCCATGATGAATATGACAAGTTTATTTTTTAAAAATTTGATTGTAATGTTATTTTCTTTTGAGACATTATTTTTGGTTTGCGTGCTTGATATATTAAATGAGTAATTTAGATATTGACACGTGTAATTTAAATTAGTATCTTTTGAGCCATGATACAAATTATGTCATGCCTCGACATGTTCCATCATAGGTAGGGGTGTGACAAGTTGAATAACAAAAGTTGACTCGTATAGGAATAAATGAAATCTAACTTGTTGCTGCTCGAGAAATTAAAACATATTAGAAGCCACAATTATCATTTATTTGTGACTGATTTTACTCAAAGTTGCTGGCTTATCTCAAGTGATCAAACACATAATCAGATCAACTCATACATATAATCAGCTGCATTATCTGTTTGTAAACGCTTAATTTAGTGCAAGGCCCCGTTACCGGTGCCCTACATTGGACGTTGGATTTACTCATAAACACAGTTCTAAATATCAAAGTTAATTAAATATTTCGCGGAATAATATAAAATCAACCATTCGTTACAAACATCCAAAACTTGTCTTCTAAAATATAACGTAAATTTATAACATTTAAAACATCATGACAAATCTTTAGATGCCAGCCTCTTCAATCATGCCATGTGTCCATCTCAAACCAGTTGTCTCAATCTGTTAAACTGCGTGCATACTAACAGTCAGCTATGCTGAGTGAGTTCTAGTTAATCACATAACTTACTTTACATACACATATACGTGCCTGAAGGTACGCATTACATACATAACCTCTTCATCATTCATCCATACACATTCATAGCTAACCTTACATTATAAAGGGCATTTCACCCTACGTACCTCGGATATTATTAGGGTCCGGTGCGCTCCATCCTCGGATATTATTGGGTCCGGTCTCCCTTCATCCTCGGATATTATTAGGGTCCGGTATCCTCAATCCTCGGATATTATTAGGGTTCGGTCACCCTTTCTTCCATAAATCCATACCATACCTTTCTATATACATAATTGTAAGTTTCATACGTACATGCATCATTCATTCTTCATATACGACGAATATTCATCAAACCAATGCCTGGCAGTACATGCAATATCCGAAGATCGTTCACGTACCGACAAGCAATCATTCATACATTTCACATAACACATATATGGCATACACTTATCACTTAGGATAAGTGTATTAACTAATCACATCGAGTATGCACACAACCCCGAAAACAAAATAAGGAATGGGGCGGAAGAACTAGAGAGAAATCTTAAGTGTGTGTTTTAGGTGGTGTATGGAATGTGTGAGAATGAATTAAATGAGGGATTAATGGTTTATATAATTATGGATCATGGGCTTAAGCCCATGGTCCTTTCCTCTTTCTTTCATAATCGAAGTCCATAATCCATATCCATTTAACCCAACACTAGCCCAACTCGTATTCTATTTCTCTAAACTGATAACGACCCACTATAAAATAGACGATATTTATTCTATTAATAAAACCGAAATTAGGATGTTACAATAGTGTTTTTTAAAAAATTTATAACTGATATCCCATGAATGGTTATGATCAAAAATGAAGTTAATTACTCCAATTTGAAGCGAGTCTTGAAACTGGGATTCAATATTCTTCTTTGAAACAACCTGTTAGGAAAATACGAAAATATTAATCAATGTTAAATCCATTTTAATATAAATTTATAAAAGTCAGTATTAAATGAAAACAAAGAATCCGAATTTTACCAATTTATCACTCATTCTATTATGGTCGTATAAAACAAATGCCTGTCGATGCCCAGTACAAATGGCCTTCTTGGAAGGAGTTCTAAGTAACCATCTACTTTCATCTTCAAATAAAATAAAAACAAGCCGTTGATAAGGACGAATCTTCAAAGAAAACATTAGATCAGTGAATCCATAACCAAAAGAAATAGATTTATCATTTTTTTAACTCCACTGTCAATGATCCTTTGTAATGATGAATTTCAATGGTTTTCGGGAACCCTTTAAATATAATAGAATTTTGCTGGACAAATTCTTTTGGAATTTCTTAATAACAAAATTAAAACTTACAAAAATTAGATACTGCATGCTTATTGAAAAATGTTATTATGGAGTTAAAAAATAACCTGATTCGGTAATTTGGGATCTTCGATAAGCATGACAAAAGAGGTTGTCATTATCAACATATTCTTTCTACATGAAACACCATAATTTAAATATAAGATATTAGTTATTGACAAATTAATCTTCAAAATATAATAACTATAAGAATCGGCAGAACTTAATTATACATTACAAATAGCAAAAGTAGAAATCAAGGAAAGGAGGCATACATGAACGACGGCAGGAAGAAGGTCAATGTTAAACCTAAAATATGTTTCGTGATTTATGAATCTTTTAAAATAATAGTCTAACTTAAGTAATAGGAGGTAATTGAAGAAAATATAATTCTTGAAGAATCATTTTTAGTTAAGAAATTAAACACATTTATTTGTTACTTAAAATAAAATTCGTAATAACTAACATATGAAAATATAAAACATATATGGTTACATTAAGCTAATAGTTGTTGCTGGTTTGTTACAAAATATTATCAAATTACCTTAGATAAACATTCAAACTTAAAATTTACAATAACTAAAATTAAACAGTACCAACAAAAGACATTAACCAAACAACTAAACAGGTTCTTTATATTAAAACATCAGCAACACCTTCAAAACTTATGCCAACACAAACTTCAAATTCCTAACCACCTGAAAAAATACAAAAAAAAATAAAAAAATTCATTAAAACTAATTTTAACATAACAACATGTTTAATAATGAATAACATCTAAGGATTGTTACTAAGTCTAAAAAATTGTTATCTATATAATTCTTTTATTAAATCTATGAACAATATGTAATGTAAAGTATTAATATATTACCTTTTACTTCCTAAACGGACAACAAAGTTTCGGAACAACAATCATAATAAGTTTGATAGTGTAAAAAGGTCTTTAACATCTACTACTTGTATTAAATATAACAACAATACGTAAAGAGTTATATTTTACCTTAATCTTCGTCATCAGACTCCAAATTTTAGGGAAAATCATCATAATCACTCTCATAATTAGAACATTCTTCTAACCATTTGACCTTCGAACTAACCTCAGCTTCGAGCTCAATATGCGCAAGTTCTTTTCTTGCATTTGCTAACTTTAACACGTCAAGCTCCCTCAACATCACCAAATCATCACACGACAATAGTTGTTTCGGCTTAAAATTCTTATACTCTCCATTCTCAAACCATATAACAACCTTGTTTTGATAAGGGTAAAAGAACCACTCGGTTACATGTTCATAAGGTAAAACCTCTTGATAAAGATCATGAAAGAAATCATGTAAAACATTAATCAAATTAGTTTCTTCTTGACATGGCAAATTCTTCCTAAGACCGATCTGATGTATCTGATGCTTAAACTGATTATCGAACAACATTACTGATTCAATATTAACGTTGTTAAATTTCTAAAGACAAATTGATACTTACGGAATACTTGACAAAACCTCCAGTTCATAATCGTTGTCATTATTGAAGTTTAGGTATGTTGCTTCAAGTTAATAATTTTAAAGAAGAAGAAGATAAAGAGGATTAAAATGGAAAATAACAAAATTGATATAAGAAATGACGGTTGTAGTGTTCCAAGACAAGTATTAATGATGAAATATATCTATTTATCATAATGTATAGTTAGCCTATAGTTATTAATATTTAATTAAATATTTTGATAAATATCTTAAACATTTTACATTTAAAAGTAAATATTAAAAAGCTAACTTATAAAACGAATTTTAAGAAAACAGTTTTATATCCGGTAAATTTGTTTATAATATTAAAAATAACAAATTATATATAACTAAATAAACAAATGAAATAAAGGATACCAAAAAGATATTACACAAAACAAGTTAAGAACAAATTTTGTAAAGTATAAAACAAAATAAATTACATTATAACCCTTACATTTATTTTTAGATTCCAAATTAAATTACAAATGAAAGTTAAACAATTAACAATCTATGTTTGCAAAAATCTCCTTGTAAACAACATTTGTTGTTTTGTTTATAAGCTTTGATTTTTTGTCGAATATCACTAACTTAATACCATCTCTAGTCTTCACTCTTGACAAAGCAACATATAGCTGACCGTGAGAAAATACTGGATCTTTAAGATACAATCCAACTCTTGACAATGATTGACCTTGACTCTTGTTGATTGTCATGGCAAAACATACGGCTATAGGAAACTGTTTTCTTCTTAATTTGAAGGGAAGTTTCTTATCAGTTGGTGTAAAACTTACTTGACTAATTAGAGTGCGGTATCCGATATTCGTACTAGAGACAACTTTTGCTTTGATTACACGCCTACCGAGACTAACAGCTTGAAGCCGCGTTCCATTACATAGACCCTTTTTATGATTAATATTCCTTAACAGCATGATGGGAACACCAACTTTAAGACACAACCTATGATTAGGCATTCCAGACATCTTTAAACCATTTAACAAATCAGGGGAATACAACTGTGGATCAACAGCGTCGGAAACGTCTTCAGATTCAGCCAAACTGTCGGAACTTAAATACTGGACTTCGTCACCAGGAAAAAGGGCTAACATACGGTCGTTAATTTCTTGACCCACCTCATTCAAAGGTGCAAGCAGAGCGCAGTCCTGAAAGTAAGTAAGTTCGTTGAATCTATTTAATATATCAGGATATACAAACCTTATTAAATCACCAATCGGATCAACTGAGTTCAATATCAACAGATCATCTGGAATATCAATAATCGATTCTCCGTCATTTGGACCACCGAGTGTTCCTTGACCTATGTGTAACAGCTAGTCCACAAACTCTTTGATGTTTTCAATGTCTGAAAATCGACATCCAACTGTAAGCCTCATGTTCCTAGTTAGTTTAAGAACCTTATACTTAGACCAGATATAAGAAGAATTGATGCAAGCATTGACACATTCACTTCTGGTACCGTTAGTTACAACGGGCAAAATTTGACGAAAATCACCACCAAAAACAACAACCTTACCTCCAAAAAGTGATTCGGAAGTATTTGCAGAATCACCATTCATAACATCCTTTAAAGTTCTGTCTAAAGCTTCAAAAGCATGCTTATGAATCATTGGTGCCTCATCCCAAATTATCAAGCTTGTTTGTCTCAATAACTCATAGACGTCGGTATTTCCTTTAACCTAATTATAAGAAAAAATAAATACATAACGTAACCTTTTTAAAGTGAATTTATATTCGAATAACAAATAAAACGATATATAATAAAAGAAACTAATAATATTAAAAGTATAAAAAATTATTTTGTAATATTACCGGACAGATGGAATCTTCGGTCAAATTGATGGGTATCAAAAATCTCGAATGTGTTGTTCTTCCACCCTCCAAGAGCAAAGAAGCAATCCCGCTTGAAGCAACATTCAACACAACTTCTCCCTTTGCTCTTATAGATGCAGATAATGTCTTCCACAAATAAGTTTTTCCAGTACCACCGTAACCATACACAAAAAACACGCCACCTTTTTTTATCAACCAATGCGTTCATTATTTCATTATAAACCCCTCTCTGTTCATCAGTTAACGAATCATATAGATGATTAAATTCGTTATTCATTGTCTCTGTATCATATGAAAGCTCTTCCACCATCAACGAATTAGTTGCTCTTGAAATTGTTTCTATATCTGGAAAAGGCATTTGTTGATGTCTTCTAAGACTTGAGTTGTTGCAAATTAAAAAATTTTCAATTTCAAGGAGTGCTAAGTTTTTTAGCTGCTGTTCACTAAGAATCAAACCTGAAATGAAATTAATAATGAAATAAAATTAATTATAAAATTAAAATAAACATAAATCTTACCAGGGTTGTTTTGATCTTTTTGTTGTTTGTATAGAATATCGTCAACTAAAAGTTGCCAAGTACTTTCCCAAACAAAATGAGGTCTAGATAAACTATAAGTAATCAACATTGTAGCAAATAAATTCCTTAAATAATATCCGCTAGAAGTGTGACTTGCTTCTTCAATTGCTTCTATGTATTCCTTATCATCATCTAAAAGACCTCTTTTGTAACATGCATCTCGAAACGTTTCACAAACAACTCCATCAACTGTTCGAATATCTTCAAAACATTGAGGCCCGTTAACCTTATTTAAAAATATTCTTAGATAGTAAGCTTCGTCGAATGCGGCTGGAACAGCATGAACTCTACCGATTGCAAAACCCTTCTGCCGAGGTTCCCATTTACGACCTTTTTTTTCAAACATACCTTGTTGGAAACTCAGCATACGTGAGAGTCTTTGCAAGGTCATACGTCTTATTACATTCAAACCAACCGGTAAACATGGAAGAAGCATTGGTTGTTTTGTTTAAAATATCTTTAATATCTTCGTTCGCACCATATATTACCTGCCGTTCACCGGGTAAATGAAAAGCAAGCCTCATAACAGACGGAAACCTATAATGCACGTCAAATCCGAAAATCCTCCATGCAGCCTCGCATGCAGACACATATCTGCAATCATAAAACGCTTTGATTTCATCTAAATTAGGATCTTGGTTATCACCATTGTTATTTTGTACAAGAGAAATTGTTGCTCTGTCTGGACCCTTATTAATGTATTTAAACAAATACTTTATAGATCCGTCTTGATTGCACCACTCAACGTTAACATGTGCTTGAAATTTCTTTATTGAGTCTTGTTGTATGGGACGACAGTTCTATTATCCATCGATATATCTGACTTAACAACATATTGACCGTTATCTCTTCTTTTGTATACCGGAAAACCGTTTGAATCAACAACTGTCTCATCATTTAAAATTTTTGGAAAATTCTTTGAGCATCTTTTGTTTACCATGCAGGTGCATTTCTGGTTAGCATCACCACATGGACCATGAATCATATGATCAGATACAAGCTTGTATAGGTCTGGATCACTGTCTTTGTTTGGTATCTCTGCAGAAATAAATTTATCTACATCTTTTGGATTATGAATCTTGCTACCTGGATGAAAAAATATGCAAATATGGGCATGCGGTAGACCCCTTTTTTGAAATTCTATCGTGTAAACAGCAGCAATAAAGATAATAAAAATTATTTTCAACAACAATTAAATATTATTAAGATTTATAACATACAAGTAGGTATTCTATTATAATTGTATATTCATAGAATTAAATAAAATTACCTGCTTGAACCTTTCCAAACAAAGACTTATCCTTCACCAATTTTATCATTGTGTAACATCCCGAAATTTCCAAAATGATATTAATTATATTACTTAATAATAGAGGGAAAGTTTACTCGGGTTATCGGGAAATAAATAAATAGAGTAGGAGTTGGTATGGGTCAGGCTAGTGTTGGGTAATGGATATGGGTTATGGACCTGGGTTATGAAAGAAGGAAGGAGAGTCCATGGGCTAGCCCATGATCCCTAAATATAAATACCATTAACCACCATTTAATCATCATTCTCACATATTCCATACACACACACCCAAAACATACACAACCCAAACCAAGATCCGAAGGCGAAAACCCGAGCTTGTTGGTGCTGGAACGTTGTGACGGACCAAAACAACATCAAGGCTTAATCGTGATCGTAGTTCGACTCGTTCAAGGTACGTTTATAGTTAGAAATCGTTCGTATTGGTTCGGGTTGATTTGAGAAATGATAGATCTGAGTTTGTATGGTAAAAACGAATCCAACAAAGCTAATCTTACTGAAAATGGTTAAGATTTGATGGGTTAATCGATTGATAAAAGAACCCGTAACCTAGATGCCTAAATCGCACCCCTTAAACATCGATGTTAGGTCGATTTGATGGTTGGGGTTTGTAGGCGCTGGTCAGACGATCCCGTGGGTACCTAAATCGAGTTATTTGGTTAAGAAACGAAGGTGATTAAGGGATTTAAGAACGAACAGTAGCTGCAGACGACAACTTCGCCTGCAAGCTAAGTTCGCCTGATGAACTTCGCCTGCAAGCAAAGTACGCCTGATGACAACTTCGCCTAAAGCCAAGTTCGCCTGATGACAACTTCGCCTAAAGCGAAGTTCGCCTGATGACAACTTCGCCTAAAGCCAAGTTCGCCTGATGACAACTTCGCCTAAAGCTAAGTTCGCCTAAGGTTTAACTTCGCCTAAAGTCAAGTTCGATTAGAAAATAGATTAAAAACGATAAGTAAAAGTAAGCTAATACTAGGCCACCAGATTAGATCAGGCGAGTATTGATACGTGTAACTTATACAGTCAGCCGAGCTCAGTTAAAGAAGGGATTTACAACTATCAGAGGAAGAAGCAGAGTTCAGGTGAGTTTCTAGCCCCATTCCTTGTTATGTTTTCGGGGCTGTGTGTATACTCGATGTGTTGTTAATACATTTATCCTAAGTGATAAGTGTATGCCATATGTGATATATGTGATGGATATGAATGATTGCTTGTCGGTACGCGAACGATCTTCAGATATTGCGCGTACTGTCAGGTTAAAAATAAAGGTACGAATATTATATATCGAAGATGTATGAATATTACAAATGAATACTTGTCGGGGCGTGAATGATCTTCGGATATTGCACGTAACGACAAGGGGTATGGTTGTTAAATGAAGGATGTAAAGAACGCCTAGAATGTTTTTATGCTATGATGTAATTATTGTATATGTGAAGTATGTGTATACAGGTACACGAATGGTATGTGAGTTCTACGTTCGACATAGTAAGTTAGGATGGAAAATCCCTCTAACTTTTGTTGGACATAGACTTGGCAGGTGATGGCGTAGTTAAGGACTGCGTGCCTTATACGTGATGTAGATGATAGATGTAAACGTAGATAGAGACGGTAGGCCTTATACGTGTTATAGGAGATAGACGCCAACGCAGATAAGGACGGCGGACCTTATACGTAACGTAGATAAGGACTGCGGACCTTATACGTAATGTAGATAGGCGTCAGCACAGGAAAGGACTGTGGACCTTACACGTGCTTTAGCATGGTGGGAGGACTGCGGACCTCGTACGTGCTATGAATTAGGTTGCAACATAGGGAAGGATCGTGGACCTTGTACGTGTTGTGGATGTATGATGGTATAGGGAAGGATCGCGGACCTTGTACGTACCATGAATGGTGAACATAGGTAAGGACGGCGGACCTTTTACGTGTTCACGACCTTGAGTACAGGTATAGACGGCGGACTATGAACGTACTCTCGGTAGACTGAGGTTAGTGATTGTAGATATGTATGTACGTATGGTAGTAAGTATGTATGTAGAACAGAAGGGTAATTGGTTAAGTATGGATACGTATCTTCAGATATGTATGTATGTGTATGTATTGTGTGGCGTCCGATTAACTAGAACTCACTCAGCGTAGCTGACTTTTAGTATGCACGCAGGTGAGTAGAATGAGACAGCTAGCTTGAGCAGGCACATGGTGGGCGAATAGGAGACTGGCATCTGAAGACTCAAGATGTTTTAGTGTAAATGACGTTTATTTTGAAAGACAAGAATGTTTAATTAAGGCAAGTTTTGGATTGCTGTAACGTTTCATGAAAGTTTTTATATTCCGTGAAAGTTTTAATGAACTCTGATTTGTACGAATTGTGTTTATGAGTAAATCCGACGCTAAAGTAGGGCTACCGGGTTCGGGGCCTTACACATTGCATCAAGCTTGACCTTGAATAGCCGACATAATATATCAGGTCTATCTTCCGAGTTTAAGTTTTTATCCTTAAGAAATCTTTTAACTTCTGGCCAATTGGGATTACATGTTATGGTTATGAAAAAATCGGGATAGCCAAACCATCTACAAAGACACATAGCGTCTAGATAATTTTGCATCATATATCTTGTACCACCGGTAAACGAAGATGGTAGAAAAACACGTTGACCAGCTGTTGAAACATTAGTATTTCCAACAGCTTGCATACCTTGTAAACTTTGGTAAGTATCGCACCTAAGTTCATGTTGTTTACCTCTTATAAAATGTAATCTTTGAGCCTCAATCATCGTATATTTATCAACTAAAATTTGCTGATACAAACGCCTACCATTTAACATAGTTGAAAACGTATTTGGCCGATCTTGAATACGATAAGCAAAAAACTCATGCATTGTAAGCTTCTTGCGTGCTGCGGTTGATGAAGACGAAACATTCTTATGAAGAATATTAACCTGATAACCATCCTCACCAAAAGGATGAAATAACGGGTATTGAAGAGGTGTATAAGATGGATGAAGTTCACTGATACGCTTTAACGAACCAGACTTCTTTGTAACAATTATATCTCGGTTGTCAACAGCGTCACCAATATCGCCAACAATTAAAGCAGCAACTTTAGAACTGGATGGTAAGTTATATTGTCTGCCATCATGCTGTCTTGTTCCAATAATACGCAACTTCAAAACTAGTTGTGGGTTTTCTTCAAAACAATCTCGTACCATTCGATAAGCTTGGACCAAATGATTATTTGAATCTAACATTGTCTTCAAATAATTAATAATATGCTTTTCTTGGTGATCGACTTTTGAATCATTTTCACTGACAATAAAAACAAAATTTATTTATTGATCAAATACAAATAAAATTAAACTAAAAGAAAAATATGATAAATAAAGTAGAAGAATAAAGTGAAGGTATTTACCCAAATACACTTTGACGATTTGAAATCTCGTTTTCCGTGTCATAAATGTAAAGTTGAGAAAACTGTGCTTTACGTCCATCTACCGGTAAAAGACCTCCTAAAAAATGATAGTTTTCACCGCTAAGTCGAAAAGTATAAGGAGCATTGCCTCTATTTATGGAATGGTCAATCTTTCCTCCCATAGACGTAAAAGAAAACATAGAATTGAAACGTCTAATGTTTTTCAAGAAGTACTTGCTGATTGCTGTTTCACCACGAAATAATTGAAGATAACTTTCATCTGGTTGTATAAGATCGGGAAGTTCGACTTTTCCATTATAACAACAAAGGGAAAAAGCTCATTCTTCATTAAAACTGCTTGGTCTGTTAACTTCGGCTCTCCACAACAATGCATTGAAACTTGGACACATAACGTCTTGATTTCCATGATCAAGATATTCTACAAAATAATATACCATGATATGTAGTTACTTCGTGTAGATAAACACATAATAATTGATTGAAAGAAAATTAGGAAATATATAATATACCTGATGATATTCCTTTATAAACATCTAAAACATTTTGATAACCAACAAATGTTGCATGTTCATTTAAATCAGCCATAGGTATAGGTACTATAGGAGTTCTTTTTCTTGACCTTCTACGAACGGTTCTAGATGACTCAGGAATATCATCAACAACACAAGACGCGTTTGAACCTTCTTGAACATTACTTCCAAATATACGACCTGTTAATAATTAAATCAATAAAAGTAATTATAAAGGTAGTAAAAATTATTTCGACAAATATACATTTAAAAAAATTAGACAACCATTAGCATGTAATAAATTGATTTATTTAAAAAAAATTAAAAATGATAATAATACTTATAAGGAAAAAAATATACCTGAAGAGGTATTTTGTAGACCACTTTGGTTCATGTGAAGTGAAGCAGTTTTTTTGGCATCTAAAATTGATCTTCTTTCTTTCCTTTTGGACGCAGAAGAGATGACAACTCTTGTACATGTTTCAGGATCTTCAAATTAAATATAACAATATAAATATTTAAGACTACGAAAGTGTTTAAAAAGAAATGAAATAATTTAAAAGAGTATATGTAGTTATGTGAAATACATTTAAATACTTACCGTTGTTTACTACATTTGGATTTGTTGATGGAGACACATTCTTCTTATTCGATTGTAAACTCGTTACTTGTGTTGACGTGGTAATACTTCGCAAAGTGTCGAAGATTCGATTAACTGTATCATTTTACATATTAAACATAAACATGAGAAAGAATAATTGATAACCAAAATATATAGTGAACAAAAATTTATTAACATACCAGGGACACAAGAATTTAGGGATGAATGTATTGTATGCGGATTAGAATTTGCAAGAGATGATAAACTGGCAATTTTTTTCTGGACATAAAATCGGTCTATTAGAACCACCTGAATTAAAAGACAGTAAAATTTAGTTTTCTTTTCCAAAAATGTTTTACTATAAAATAATAACTTATTATACTTTACATACTCGGGATTTGGTTGGTGTTGTAATTTGAAAACGGATTTCCGTTTAAATGATATGGTAGCGTGGCAATCGGTGTTGCTTGATAATACATGTAATTGGTATCATTGGAAATGGTAGACAATGGTGAATGTTTACTTTGGTATAAATTGAAACATCAATTAATTAATAAATTACAATTATTGGTTAATTAAAAAGAAATATAAAACCTATATCATTGCTTAATTTTAAGAAACAAATAAACAAAACATAGCCTACCAGAGGAGTTATTCTTTACACCAACTGAAGCAGTTCTTTTAGCATCTAAAATTAATCGTCTTTCTTTTCGTTTGGAAGCCGAATGATTCACAAATGGTGAACATGTTTGAGGGTCTTGAAATTACAAAGATAATAATATCAATATTTAAGCAAAGTATATAGTATATTTTTTGAGTATAATTTATTTATATACTAACCGTTGTTTTGTACATTCGAAGAGTGTACATTTGAAGTTTCAATGTGGTTTCGGTTTAAATGATATGGTAGACCTAGAATGGGTGTTTGTTGATAATCCATGAGATTTGCATTACTGGAAATGGAAGACAATGGTAATCGTTGACTTTGTACTACATCATAAAGATATTATAGATTACAAAAATCACATTATTGGTTATTTAAACAAAATATAAACAATATAAAATTATTTAAGTGGATATAATAAACTGTAATTTTATAACATACCAACGTTAGTTAGCTTATTTTGAGAAGATGATGACGCTTCCTTTTTTCTTTTATTTTTGGATGTGGACATGTTGAAAAATAATATAGCACAAAAACCTTACACTTGACGTAAGCCGACTTGAACGAACCCTAAGATAGAAACATGGAGTATTATAAATTAAACACTCAAAACACCATTAGAGTCTCTAAATGAAACTCATTATCATTTACAAAAAGCGGAATACCGTATATATATGTATGGATATTGATTAATGTTTTAATCAAGATTAAAATGTATAAAATAAAACGGGAAAATATGTATTTGTGAGCCACAAATTTAAATAAAATATTTGTTAAACATACATTGTGACAAACAATAATCAAATACAAAATCAATGAAAAAAAATTTACCTAAAATGTTTGAACAAAAGATACTTAACTTTTTTTCTGAGGAAAAAAATGTATAATCCTTCTAGAAAATGGCTGCCCTTTGTTTGATTGTTCAAGATTTGAATGATTTATATATAAAAAAAATTTGTAATTTATATTAATTTTCAAGGAAACAATAAGGTAAGTTATATATTAAGGAAAGTTTATTTTAGTAGGGTAATATGATCATAATTAAAAATATATATGGACCAAAATAAACAAATTTATGATTTTATGATGCTAATATGTGACAATCTTTTCTGATCTTCTTCATATTATTTTGTTACTATTTGTGATTACATAAGTTATAAGTATCTGTATACAAAAATTATAATAATAAGATTTCATAAAGTCATAATACAAACCATACATAAACAAACTTAAATAAGTTATTTGGTTACAAAAGCATAAGGATTAACATAAGATATAAACCCTAGTAGAAAAGTGGCGGACTAAGAGTTAAAGTTTAAACATCATAAACAACCCATCATAATTAACCACCAACATGAGTGAGTATCAACGAATGAGTAGCGGCGTTGTACTCGAAAACAGCTAAACTTCCAATCTGAAGAGCATTGGAGCGAACAAAAGCCAGCCAATGTCTAACCCGATACCTCTCATTATAACCATTGAGTTCAATAGCAATTTCAGTCTGGACATCAACACCATTTGGATTTATTAACATCAAATCTATTTCAACATCCAAGTTATTGTTCCGTGCAAACTCAACCGGCAAACGCTACAAAAAAAAGTATAATTACAAACTTATGTTACTAAACAATCCATAACATTAAATTAATATTAATGTATAGTATAAGTTTACTTACAAGCCTTTTCTGAACAACCACCTCCAAAACGTTTTCTTCGAGAACATCAGGAACAATAATATCCAAAACCGGCTCTTCATCATCTTCCACTCCATCATCAACTCCTATAAATATAAATTTAAGTTATCAATGTATTAATAATATAAACTGTAATATAAATTATAAAATAAAATAAAATGTAAATAACTACCTTCCAGTAGTAGTTGTTCATTTTCATCATCACTTTCGATGTCTATCACCATTGGAACATGACCATACTCCGGATGATTCGTCGGACCGTAGTATACAAACTCATCATTGAAATTGACACGTTCAATACCACGGCTATCAAAAACATACATTCTAAATGTCCACGTACCTTGAAGACGTTGAAACACCAAATAATTATTGACAGACAGTTTACAATGAGCGGACATGTCTTCCCACATACCAGCGAAAGTAAATCTTGGAGCAGTCAGTTGGACGCATTGGATGGTTAAATTCCATAACATCTCATCTGCAGACTTAGCAATGATCTCGTCATACCTTCCAGGCTCTAATCTAAAGTGTTTTTGTATCTGATCATCTCTCAATGGCTACAATAAATTATAAATAAAACGAAATATATTTTACTAATTTTATTATCCACATTTTATTTAACAAAACATATTGTTCACAATTTATTAAAAAAAACAACAACGTTACTTACAAGATATTTAAGAGTGGGATAAAGAACAACAGCATCAAGAACCATGTCATTTATATCTGGACTATCTCTAACGTAAACGAATGTCCATTCATTTTCGTTAACGGGAGAAAAAACCAAAACATCTCCAAATATCAAACCGTTGTCTTCCACAAATTGATTCCAGCCATTTTGAAAAACAAAACTCCCGTTTAAAAATTCATTTGAATAAATCAATCTTTGTCTTTGTGATACACTACAACCGGGTGCATATTAGCACCTTGCTCAAAAATTCTTTGACAGAACTGATATGGAAGTACCTTAAAAGGCATATGATGTGGTAATTAAACTATAATGGAATAATTAACAAAACGAATAAAATATGTAGTTAATTAAAATTTTACAATTACATACCGTCTGTCCATTGGAATTACCAAAGAAAATGCAAATCGAGGGAATAACAATCTGTTTTTTACAAAAAATATATATAAATTAATAATAACATCTTACTAATAAAAACAGTAAATGATTATTTAATTTAGTCCACCGGATTTAGTAATAAGCCGAATACAAACAACTTTATGCAAATATCTTAATTAAACATTAAACAAATCCATGAAAACATTAAACAAAGACTAAACAACAAAGCAGTTGATATTAACAACCTAATAAACAATCATGGTTGTTTATTCACTAAAATATTACCGTCATCATCCTCAACTGTAACACCCCGAAACCGCAGCGGAAACGTAAACGGGATGCAACAGACACATCTGATATCAACAGCATTGCTTATAAAGAAAACACCACTACATTAATTCACATCATATTACATCGTTCCGAGTTTAGTTATCGTCTAGGCGACAGCACATAAGTTTTACCAATAGTACATTAACATATTTAATACAAAATGATCACTAAGCTTCCACAAAAGCACGCGTCATCAAGCATGTAGCACTTATTCCAGTTTGGGAGTACCTAGAAAGCATGTAAAGAAAACGGGTCAACTACGAATAGTTGGTGAGTTTCACAATTTGAATAAACCATGATAAATCCATATCATAATATAATAGTATCGATGTAATTATGCTGAGCCCACAAGCGAAACCTCTGTCTGGGGACACTGTTAACCCAGTACAGTACTCATTCGGGGACAATGTTAACCCAGAAACACTTCTAGGGACATCTGGGAACACTGTTAACCCAGTACTGTACCCATTCCGTACAATTCCCGTATAATCAAGTATTTATAAATACACGCAAATCCATGCGTTCAGTATGTACTTAAACATTTTATTAGTAACATGCTTTCCGCCCCGGGAAAATATTTAAAAACAATTCAGAAAAAGGGGCTCGTGAAACTCACCTTATCGTAGGCAGTTAGGTATCACAGTACACCAGCTACTAGTCCGTATCTGTAATACGATCCCTAAGTTCGTTACTATACAATCACTATTAACATAACTTTAACCGTGTTAACCGGTACATCTGGGGACACCGTTAACCCAGTACTGTAACCGTTCCGGGGGCAATGTTAACCCAGAAACACTTCTCAGGACTCAGATTGTGATATCGTTTAGAGTTCCCTAGTCAAAATTACTAATGGTTTGTTTTCCCTGTATTGCGTGCCTAGCACGGTTATCTGTTTTTATGTTTCAAAAATGAGTTTGGTCACACACGACCCGAAAATAGTGGTTGATTGGTAATTTAATTAAAGATGTGAAATTAGAGCTCGGTTTAGACGCCCCGATTGACCGCGGGACCCGTTTCCGTCCTTAGCGTACCGGAAACTGTTAAATCGGGTAAAAATTACTCAAATCATCCGAATTATTTTCGGATGATTCATTTTTACTTATTTAACTCATTTATATGAAAATAGTTCATTTTTAGGGTTTTTATACACCAGCCAGCTCGCTTATGCGAACTTTACCGGTTTACGCGTTTTAAACTTTAAAAGTTTATTTTTGCACCAATAATTATCCGTTTAATCCCGGATCTTGAAATTTTGCACAAATCACTTTTTGACAGTGGGGAATTTTATAAAAATATTTCCAGAATTAATTTATATATTTAGAATTTATTTATCTATTTTTAAACACCATTTACACACTAAATATGTCGTAAATACCAAACGATCTTAGAAAAATCCCAAATTTTCCTGGATGACCCCTGCCATCTCCATAGTCCCCTGTAATTTTTCCAGAACCCAAAATCCCTTTTTAAATGCCATTTTCACTAAAACCGAGCTAGAAAACCCTAGAACTCGTTTAACCGGAAAGCCTACTTAGACTTCTCCAACGGACATAAAATTTTGTGTGTGAATTATACATGTTATAAAAAGATTATCTGCAATTTTCCAAAATTTTTCATGATATTTAACTATTTTTAACCATTTTTAGCCAAAACCGAGCACTAAATTCACCAAATATTCATCCTTTATCCAAAAATTACCAAAAATTCACAGAACTCATATTTTCATGTGTAGATCATCCCTGTAAAATTTCATGACCTAACTCTACACGAAACACAATCTGTCCAATTCATAACCCTTATACAAAAACCGAACTACCTTGAGTTTCTAGCTTCAAATCGCAAGAATCTCGCTTTCTAGCCTTTGCTATCAACTAGATACAACACCTACAAGCACAATAACACCACTCCAAGCAAGTTACACCCACAATCAAGCCATTTCTTTCATGGTTTCGGTTATGCTTTAAAAACAAAGATTTAACCGTAAAAATTCGTTTT
Source organism: Bidens hawaiensis (assembly GCF_021521415.1). NCBI lineage: Eukaryota > Viridiplantae > Streptophyta > Magnoliopsida > Asterales > Asteraceae > Bidens > Bidens hawaiensis. The sequence goes on from NW_027491014.1 coordinate 4,790,213, forward strand.
TGGTTCGTTTAAATCCTTTCTTGAACCAAGATCCCTTGTATAACCCGTATACATCACTTGATCATGCAAGAATCGGTTTCATCTCGGGTTTTCACCCTTTTTTGCACTTGAAACCTCATTTTCTTGTAATTAAACTCGAGAAACGAAGATAAACACGTACATAACACGATCTTTACCTCGTTGTTCTTGCTAGAATTCTCGGTTTTTAGGTCAAGAACTTGAGAGGATATGAAGATTGTGGAAAGTGTTGGTGTAAAAAAGAAAAATGAATGGGGTGGAACCCCTTAGTGCCGATCGGTCTTCATGGGGGGTGGGGTGGGACCCACCTCTCCATTCTAGGCCACATGTTTGGATTCCCGTAATCCGGATAATGTTTTGGATAATCTGGTTCAGTTCGTTTTTCGGTTAAATGTTTAATTCGGCTTAAAACAAGGCTATAACGGTCGTTTTTTGGCTTAAAAATGAAATTTATATAAAACCGATTTAAAAACTTTAAAAAACTCATACCATGACATTTATTAACTTGAAACATCATATTATTGATAATTGTGCATCTTTTTCGGCTTGATCAATTGTCTCTTGCTCGGTTTGGTATTAAAGGTTTCGTTTAATGTACCGACGTACCATTAAATCGAAATTCTTTTTCTGTGTCGTACTATACTTATCCTGAAGCATTAATGCTTCGTAAAATCACTAAATATCATATATCCCGTCTGTAACGTAATCCTCGAATCGTTCGGGCTTCAATAACCGTTAATCGGTTAATTGTATTTCCAATGCGATTAACTGTATAATCGAGTATAATTCGTACTATGAATCATACATACTCGTATAAACGCATTATAATTCACATATTCATTATTAAATAACACATAAATAGTATATACCGGTTAGGGTATACCTGATTTCGCCGGAATCATTACATTCTCCCCCCGTAAAAGAAATATCGTCCTCGAAATTTTACGCGACGACTACTTCCTTTTGAGGAAATAGATAGGGGTATTTCTTCCGGAATTCGTCCTTTCGTTCCCAGGTATATTCTGGGCCTCGTTGCGAATTCCATCTAACTTTGACCAACGAAATCTTATTGTGTCTAAGTTGCTTGATTTTCCCGTCTACTATTTCTATGGGTTCCTCTACTAAATTGAGCTTATCATTTAATTGGACACCCTCTAGAGGTAACACCGATGTCTCATCCGCCAGACATCTTTTCAAGTTCGATACGTGAAACACGTTGTGAACTGCACTCAGTTCATCGGGTAGTTCTAATCGGTATGCTACGGGACCGATTTTTGCAGTAATATTAAATGGTCCAATATATCTCGGGGCTAACTTCCCCGCCTTTCCAAATCTGACTACACTCTTCCAAGGTGATACCTTCAAATACACTTTATCACCTTTCTCAAACGACAACGGTTTTCTACGGGTATCGGCATAACTCTTCTGCCGATCCCGCGCAGCCTTCAGATTGTTCCTAATTTCAAGGATTTTGCTGCTCGTTTCCTGGACCAGGTCTGATCTAATAACCTGAGTGTCGCCCACTTCAGTCCAACAGAGTGGTGATCGGCACTTCCGACCATACAATGCTTCGTAAGGCGCTGCCTTTATACTGCTATGGTAACTGTTATTATAGGAAAATTCAACGAGTGGGAGATGTTGATCCCAATTTCCCTTAAAATCCAGTACGCATACACGAAGCAAATCCTCCAGGGTTTGGATGGTCCTTTCAGACTGACCATCGGTCTGAGGGTGGTAAGCTGTGCTTAGATCAATGCGCGTTCCCAGCGCTTCTTGCACAGCTTGCCAAAGATTGGAGGTGAAATGGCTATCCCGATCGGAGATGATTGAGATGGGTATCCCATGACGAGACACAATTTCATTTATATAAATCTGCGCAAGTCTCTCAGTGTTATAATTATTCTTAATCGGGATAAAATGTGCCGATTTGGTTAATCGATCCACGATTACCCAAATTGCATCATGTCCTCGAGACGTCTTAGGGAGATGTGTCACAAAATCCATCGTGATTTGCTCCCACTTCCACTCGGGAATTTCCGGTTGTTGTAACATCCCCGAGGGTTTCTGGTGCTCCGCCTTAACCCTCGCACAAGTCGTACACCTACCGACATACGTTGCTATATCCTTTTTCATACCCGGCCACCAGTAGAACTCCTTCACATCCTTGTACATCTTATCCGATCCCGGATGTATGGAATATTTCGATCTATGCGCTTCGTCCATGATTAATTCACGAAGGTCATGGGGGGTCGGGATCCAAATCCGATTTTTGAAATAGAGAATTTCGTCCACGTGCTGTTCGAAATTCTTCTCATTGCCGTAAAGTCCCTCCTTTTCCAATTGTTCCTCTTTCAACGCCTCACGTTGAGCGACTCGAATCAGGTTCGAAAGGTTCGACTGGACTATCATTCCCAGCACTCGCACTCGCAATGGCTTAACCCGATCTTTCCTACTCAAGGCATCGGCTACAACGTTTTAAGCTTTAAAAGTTTATTTTTGCACCAATAATTATCCGTTTAATCCCGGATCTTGAAATTTTGCACAAATCACTTTTTGACAGTGGGGAATTTTATAAAAATATTTCCAGAATTAATTTTTATATTTAGAATTTATTTATCTATTTTTAAACACCATTTAAATACTAAATATGTCGTAAATACCAAACGATCTTAGAAAAATCCCAAATTTTCCTGGATGACCCCTGCATCTCCATAGTCCCCTGTAATTTTTCCAGAACCCAAAATCCCTTTTTAAATGCCATTTTCACTAAAACCGAGCTAGAAAACCCTAGAACTCGTTTAACCGGAAAGCCTACTTAGACTTCTCCAACGGACCTAAAATTTTGTGTGTGACTTATACATGTTATAAAAAGCTTATCTGCAATTTTCCAGAATTTTTCATGATATTTAACTATTTTTCACCATTTTTGGCCAAAACCGAGCACTAAATTCACCAAATATTCATCCTTTATCCAAAAATTACCAAAAGTTCACAGAACTCATATTTTCTTGTGTAGATCATCCCTGTAAAATTTCATGACCTAACTCTACACGAAACACAATCTGTCCAATTCATAACCCTTATACAAAAACCGAACTACCTTGAGTTTCTAGCTTCAAATCTCAAGAATCTCGCTTTCTAGCCTTTGCTATCAACTAGATACAACACCTACAATCACAATAACACCACACCAAGCAAGTTACACCCACAATCAAGCCATTTCTTTCATGGTTTCGGTTATGCTTTAAAAACAAAGATTTAACCGTAAAAATTCGTTTTTGGTTCGTTTAAATCCTTTCTTGGACCAAGATCCCTTGTATAACCCGTATTCATCACTTGATCATGTAAGAATCGGTTTCATCTCGGGTTTTCACCCTTTTTTGCACTTGAAACCTCATTTTCTTGTAATTAAACTCGAGAAACGAAGATAAACACGTACATAACACGATCTTTACCTCGTTGTTCTTGCTAGAATTCTCGGTTTTTAGGTCAAGAACTTGAGAGGATATGAAGATTGTGGAAAGTGTTGGTGTAAAAAAGAAAAATGAATGGGGTGGAACCCCTTAGTGCCGATCGGTCTTCATGGGGGGTGGGGTGGGACCCACCTCTCCATTCTAGGCCACATGTTTGGATTCCCGTAATCCGGATAATGTTTTGGATAATCTGGTTCAGTTCGTTTTTCGGTTAAATGTTTAATTCGGCTTAAAACGAGGCTATAACGGTCGTTTTTCGGCTTAAAAATGAAATTTATATAAAACCGATTTAAAAACTTTAAAAAACTCATACCATGACATTTATTAACTTGAAACATCATATTATTGATAATTGTGCATCTTTTTCGGCTTGATCAATTGTCTCTTGCTCGGTTTGGTATTAAAGGTTTCGTTTAATGTACCGACGTACCATTAAATCGAAATTCTTTTTCTGTGTCGTACTATACTTATCCTGAAGCATTAATGCTTCGTAAAATCACTAAATATCATATATCCCGTCTATAACGTAATCCTCGATTCGTTCGGGCTTCAATAACCATTAATCGGTTAATTGTATTTCCAATGCGATTAACTGTATAATCGAGTATAATTCGTACTATGAATCATACATACTCGTATAAACGCATTATAATTCACATATTCATTATTAAATAACACATAAATAGTATATACCGGTTAGGGTATACCTGATTTCGCCGGAATCGTTACATCAACCATGCAAGGAGATTATAAAAAAGTTTGAATAAGTTGAACACGAACTAACTAAATAGACTTAGGGTTATAACCAAAACATAAACAACAGATGTCAAAGTTTATAGTTAACAATAATCATCGATCGGTTAGAATTAGGGCTAAATACACAGTAACACCTAGAATTAATACAATGAAATTATTAGAGAAAATAATACTTACATTTTCCATATATTGAGCGATTTGTTAAAAGCTTCGAAGTTCTCTAGTATGGTGATTCAACCTCTGTTCGTCTTTGCCGACATAAACTACTGAAAATTCGAAGACATACAATTTATTATGATAACTTAGTTTAAATGTAATTGAAGAGTCGTTAAGTTTTAAATTCATAAAAAAGATATGTTTGGGCCTAAAGTAATGGGCTATTTCAAATGGATCAGATTACATTCAATAAAAAATATTGTTAAATTATAATTTTATTTGATATAATAAATATTAATTTATGTCTAAGAATTATAGTTTTTTTTTAAACTTACTAAAGTTAAAAGACGATATATTGTTAAGATAATATAATTATGTTCAAAGTTTATTTTGTTAACAAATATAAGTATAACTAAAAATCTGGTAAAGATATATGTATGTTAAGAAGATACTGTTAATATGTATAATAGAATTTATATTCATTTGTTATTTGTGTTACTTTTTTTAAAAGTGTAACATAAATACTAAATATAAAAAAAACATGTTATAGAAATTGAACCAAAAATATATAAATAAGGTGTTATCAAAAAACAAAGGTTAGCAGCACATATAATCATATTTATTGAAGATGCTGGATTAAAAAAAACAAAATTTTATATAAGATGATGGATAATATTATTGTAAATAAAGTTCAATCGATTAATATAAGTTATGTTTGTGCCACATTCAAAATTAATGGGAGAGTAATTTTATGTTTTTAATAGATTTTATAAACAACCAAAAAACAACAATTAATAAAAGTAAATACTACGGAATTTTTAAACAAACATTTCAATTAAGGATACGTATTGGTGGCTCATTCACTTTTCCCATTTATATATGTGTTCCCTTAATGTTTATACGTACAAAATAGTTCACTTACATATATGTCTATTTTTTTACGTACAGGTACACATAAAATGAAATTGAAACTGATGTTAAACAATGCATATGCACATGTAATTTGCTAACTTACATATATGTAAAAGCCTATTTATTTTGTACGTATATGTAGACAAAAAAAATAAAAATAGAAAACCAATGTTAAACAATATATATACACAAATATAATTACTAACTTTTACACATATGTAAATAGTTAACTTGCATATATGTAAACATCTATACTTTTATTACACAAATGAAATTTACTAACTTTTACACATGTAAATAGTTAACTTGCATAAATGTAAACATCTATATTTTGTTATGTATTTATAGATTATAATAAGATTCCTAAAAAAATAATAATCTCTAACAGTTGTTTAATTCCTAACATATTTGTGAAACATAAATATTGGGGAGGTAAGAGACGATATAGAAGAGAGAAAATAGGATAAAATTTAATTATATAATTAGTTGGAGAAATAAATATTACTACAATACCCTTTTGATTTTTTTTTTAAATTTTAGTTAGCAATAAAAAATGAGTGGCTAATATTGGTTCTTAGAGTTCTTAATGAAAATGAAGTTCTTAGAGGAAACTAAACCTATATATATATATATATATATATATATAATTAATTAGATTGGAAAGTTAATTAAGTTGTTCTTTAAACAAATAAGGAAATTCAAACTCTACAAATTGTAATAATGGGAAAATTAAATGTGATATAATTTCAATTTATGTAAAGTGTGTATATAAATTGTATTTGGATAAAATATGTGTTACTAAATTGGACGTTGACAAAAACAATACAAAAATAATAATATTAATGTAGGTAATTTAATGTAAATTATAATCTTTCAAATAAAGAATATACATGAATATTTAAAAAAGAAAATACATCAATATAAAAAAATATAAATCTTATAAACTAATGATCAATCCATGAAAATAGGTCATATGAGCCAGGACAATAACCTGAAATGATAAAGTTGAATATATCATATTATGGAAAATTTGAATTCTAACTTATAACAGGAAAATTTGAATAGTCTTACCGGAAAAAAGAAATAGTGATAATGACCATAGTATCTCCTTTTTTATGAATCTAAAGTGAAATTAGGTTATATCAGTCGAGACATTAACCTGAAATGATAAAGTCGAATATTAATGTTGATATTATGAAAGATTTGAATTATAATTTATAAATGGAAAATTTGAATTTCTTCTCAGAAAAACAAAATAGTGATAATTAACATGGTATCTCCTATTTTGATTTAGAAGGTAAAATGAAATTACCTTACACAAGTGGGGAAAATAACCTGAAATAATAAAGTTTGTTATAACATTGATATTATGGAAGATTTGAATTATAATATATAACCGGGGAATTTAAATTGACTTACCGGAAAAACAAAATAGTGATAATGTCCATGGTATCTTCGATTTTTATTTAGAACCTAAAAGAACAACATGTATAACAAAAACACAAGAAAAATATATAACTTCAAATAAATATAAAACCATTGTTATAGATATAACACATCACAGGAAAAAAGTAACCTAAATTGATTATAATAAAATCATATAACAATGAAAATCAAGATAAAAGGTTAGAGGAAAACATTGCTGGAAACAAATATAATATTGCCGGAAAAGCATATTTAAAAAAGTCTGAAGTTTATTATAAAATATAACCTTACCGGAAAACGATTAATACAAATCAAGATCTAGACGAAAGGAATATATGAGAGGGTGGAAGAATAAGCCGGCTATAGAGAAAAAGAGCAAAAAATGTTTAGGGTAAAAAATTATTAAGGTTTAAATATAGGGTAGGAAATGATTTGGCAAGAGTATGAAAGGAAATTGGTGACATGGTATTGAGGTGACAATGATGTGAAGACCCTAGAATGTTGACAAGTGGAAATTGCTTCTTACTTTAATAGTTTTTATAGATTTCTCTTTCTTATTAATAGTTTTGTATTTTATTTTTTCTTTTTAATATTTCATTTTCTCTTTTTAATAATTTTTTCTTGATTTAAAAAATTAAATACCAACATAATTATGTTGATTTGGTTTTATATAAATATATTGTATTGGTTATTAATATTAGGTTTTTTATAAGTAACCAATTTCCACGTTGATTTTGAATAACGATTGCAAAAATTAAGGTTTTAAATCTATTATATATTAGTTAATTATTAAGGTTTTATAAGAAATGATATTATTGGATGAAAAGGCAATATTAACTTAAATTTAAAATTTTAATAAACTTTAACTTATTAAATATATATGATTGTATACTAAATTACAAGTTTTTTCTTTCATACCTTAAAAGACAAATTCACTATTGATGTATTCTTAGTGTTTATGTTAATTTAAATGAGTGGGTTTCTTTAACTGGTTAAAGTATCAAACATGGTTCAGGTCAAAACAGTCTATGATTATAATGAGTTTCGGTCACGGGTTGGTTTAAAAAGTAACCATTTGTAACTTCTTTTTTTAATTGATTATTTAATTAACTCATTATATATGTTAAGTCTATCATCTTAAAAATTCACAAAAATATAAACACTAGACTACATGTTTTGTGTTTCAGGTGGATAAGACAACTTCTTATATTTGGAATACAATTGTTAGACATTAGCACACTGTTAATCAGGTGACAAATTGACTTTGTATATCCTTCGATTAATGAATATTTCAAAAATATAGATTCTTTGGTGAACGAGTTATACTTGCACAAAAAATGAGGTCGTTCAAGAAATTAGCAAACGTTTGTTATCCATGTTTCCGAGGATGAAAATATTACCATTTTTAGATTGCATCTATCAGACATAAAATGATACATTACAAGAAAGTATTAGTTTCCTGATGTTTTAAATGGTCTCAAAATTTAAGGTTGTCAAGTCATATATGTTAGTAATAAAAGCAGATGTTGAAGTGATGTTGCTTAAAATTTTAACTAGATAATTGGTCTATGCAATGAAAATAAACTACATATGAAAATACAGTATGATAATTGTGCTATAGAAGCCAAATTCATATCCAGAAGTACTATTGAAACTCATACTTTTATTTTTAAAAAAATCCTACACCTTTAGATAAAATATTTAATTTCAAAGAATGAAATTTTCACTTTATTTTTGTTTTGCAATAAAGATTAATAATAGCTAAGGTCAATTGTTATAGATAGTTATTTTGTTTTTTAGAGAATTAATTTTAGCTTATGGTCAGTTATGTGTTGCATTATCTAGAGTTAAAAGCAGAAACAATGTGTAACTACTAAGTTTTGATATAAAATGTAAAGTTACAAATAAAACACAAAAATTGTGTATAAAGAAATATTTTGAGATTTATGAATTTTGTAACAACTTTTTATTCATATACTGTGTATTGTGTAATTTATTCTACCATATAATATATCTTTATATTTGTTGAACATATTTTTTGTATTTTACATTGGGTTATTATTTAAATAAATTTATTTATTTTAACCCGTGCGCTAAACGTGTAGCTAACCTAGTATAATAATATATTGTTCTTTATATGTATAATGTATTAAAAAATTAACATATTTAAAACAATGTTTATTCAGTTGGGAAAACCTGAACGTGAGTAAAACCCGAACGTTGAATCAGAGTCGACGCGACCATAGCGGGTTAAACAGAGTGTTACGACGGCGAGTCGACACGAATTAAGTTGTATCGACTATGTTCTTACAGTATAAACAACGTTGGTAAAATCCAAAAGTTGACAACCAAAAAATAATTTCGACAAATCAACATATGAAAAAATAAAATATTTAAAATGACGTTTATTCGGTCATTAAAACCTGGGTGTTGATAAAACAAGAACGTTATCGGTCTTAGGCTTTGCGGCAGTGAGTCGGTAACACAAGTGTTAGTAAAACCCGAGCGTTGCGGCGATGAGTTGACAAGATTTCAGTCGGTTTTGATTACGTTCGTTACGATATCGGAACTACATAAAAAAGGTTCGTAAAACTCGGGCATTAGTAAAACTCGAGTGTTGTCGATTTCGGGCATTGCGACGCTGAGACAATGCTGGTGAGTTGTTGCAATGAATCGACGCGAATCCAATCGATTTATGTTACGTTCCTTATAGCATAGAAAAAAGAAACAAAAAATGATAATAACAACGTGATGTGGTGCACTGTTTTTCCGCCTCACTTAGATCAATGGTAGCCTTGCGTCACCAAAGTTCTCATTTATTATATAATAATACTAATAAATGACTTTATAGTTTTCATGGGTATTTTAGCCATTTTGTTAAAATTTAACAGAAAAAGTTAACAAAAGTTTATGTTAATACTTAATACCTAAACTTGTTTCAAATTTGAAAGCTTACAATCCAAAAGTGTCGTTTTACTCAAAACTTATACACTAGTAATTGTGTATCATAAAAATTTTGCCCTAGGATGAAATGAGTCAACATGAATT